>NC_069785.1:5012500-6262500 GCF_027406575.1 Nycticebus coucang | reverse complement strand
AAAACAAGAAACATCCATGGAAAGCTGGGGCCTAACCCACCATGGTCAGGCCCCCACCGTAAGCCTGGGGGTGTCTCTGCATACAGCTCAGCATGGTGGTGGCACTCAGAGCCAAAACCAAAGTCCAGTCCAGACAGAACTACTTATTATTTGGATGCCCCTGAGCTAGTTACTCGGGTGATGGGAGCCTCACATCTACTGAATGGGAAGAGTTATTTCTGCCTCCCTATCCTAACAATGTTATTGGCTGGGAAGACCAAACCCAGTGGTACGTATACATTAGCTACCCTATTTCCCCGAAAATAAGACAGTGTCTTATATTAAGGTGTGCTCCCAAAGATGCGCTAGGTCTTATTTTCAGGGGACGTCTTATCTTTCCTGTGAGTAGGTCTTATTTTCAGAGGATATCTTATTTTCGGGGAAACAGGGTAGCTAATGTATTAGGGTAGCTAGGTTAGGTTATTGATTCAGCTGCACAAGAGTTCTCTCTTCACCCAGAGCAGACTGCATTTCTTTTTTTCTTCTTCTTATTATTGGGGATTCATTGAGGGTACAAGAAACCAGGTTACACTGATTGCATTTGTTAGGTAAAGTCCCTCTTACAATTGTGTCTTGCCCCCAAGAGGTGAGGTGTGTTACAGACTGCATTTCTTAGCTTCTCTTTAGCCGGTTTGGCCTTAGACCTGACTTCTGACCCCTGGGGTGGGGGAGGGGAGTGGTATGTGCCTCCTCTGGCCTTTCCTCATTGTGGTGGTGAGCAGGCAGGCGCGCTGTGAAGATGAGAGCAATGAGCCCACAGGTGCAGAGATCCTCTGGCTTCAAGGGAACAGACACACTCAGATGATCTACATGAAAGAAAGACATTTCCATTTTGTTTGAGCCCCTTCCATTTAGCTGCCTATGTTTGACTCTGTCACACGAATTCAAAATGACAAGATGTCCTGAAGAATATGGATGGGATTTGTTATGAGATGTTTGAGGAATATCACTGATTCTTAAACTTCATGTGTTATTCTTAGCTCTCCACGGACTAGCAAGAATTCTCATGTGATGGTTCATTTTTCTTTGGAGACTGTAGGAGGAAACAAAGAAGGATGGTGGATTCTCTAGCTACCCCCCTCCCCGGGGCGGTAGGGCAGGGCAGGTCTGTAAAGGAAGACCTGGTGAAAGGGGCTGAGTCCACCAGGCCGGCAACCAGCCCTCACATCAATCAGCACGACCTCTGACGGACCCCCACCCCACCACTGGGAAATCAGCTCTCTCCTCCAAAGGGAGAAGCAGCGGCACACGGAAGACAGATAGCAAAGGAAGGGCAGAGATTTTTCATTTCGCCTAAACAGCCCTTCTACAACTTTCCCTCTTGTTACTATGGTTACCACAAGACTTTTGAATTAGTTTCTACAGAAACAGCAATTGTGGAAGCTGATAAGCATAGCATTTACCCAGAAGCTTTCATTAATAATATGAAATGCAAACCATCTGTTAAAAATACAGATACTATGGGGCAGTCTTTTGACATTTAGCTTTTTTCCTATTTGTTCACCAATATTCCTAATCGGAGGCATAGCTTGGGAATCCCATGGATAGAGCCCTACTCCTGTAGGAGGGATATCTGACCATCAGGGAAGCTTCTCTAGAACACGGCTTACCAGGGAGGCCCTAAACCCAGGTCCCAAACTGTTGGGTGTCGTGGCGCATGAACCCCGACCTGGTTTGAAAGCGAACGCTGAGGAAAAATAATCTATGCCAGTTTAAAACATGAAGTTTGCGAATGCTGGAGAAGGCTCACCTGATCTCAGGCCGCGCAGTAAACTGAGAATGTGCAGCCCCTCCCTGGCTTCTTCAGAATATTTTTATTGATTTTTAACAAAGGTGCATATGAAAAAAGGTGAAAAGGTAGGGTTGAAAGCGTCCCAAGCCCCAGGAAGACTGGATAGAGAGAGAGGCTGGGTAAGGAGGGGTTGCTAACCAAGGGCCAAGGCCTGTATTTAGAAAGGGGGAGGGAAAAACTAGGTCTATCACCTCAGGGGAAATAAGCCCGGTTCCTAATCTAACTACGTATCAGAAGTTCAAAGAATTTAGCCCTCCCACCTGTTGATGCTCGGAGGACAGGGGTAGTCTGTTCTGTCCAGACACCTCCCTGCTCTTTTCATCTTCTGTAGTTTTGATGAACCCCCCCGGGAACAGCGAGCCTGCTGCACGTTTCCCTGGATACCCCTGGATTGAGGCTGGGTGCCCCACTGAGAAGTAAACCTATCTACCTCCCACACCAAATAATGCAGGAAGTGGAAAATATGAAATAAATTCTGTAAAAGAAGTGTTTCAACTTAATTTTAACATTTTGTAGGTCTTGGTAAGATGGCCAAAAAGATTTTTGTTGTGTCTTTCATTCCAAAAGTAGAATCCCATCCCACTTTAATACACAGCTGATGAATCACCTTCTGCCCAAAACACTTCGTAATTTATAATGGGCCTTCTAGCTTTGCTTCTTCCTTCCGCAAACTGTGCTTGGCTTCTAGCAGAATATTCTGAGACACTAAGTTAAAAGCCTAAGTATTATTATTTTGTATTTGGTCAGTTCTCCCCCCGTCTTAGCCTAGCGTTCAGAGCCTCGATCAGCCCAGCTCTCTGTCACCACCTTGCCGACCTCTTTAGTCTCTCAGTAACCCTTAGGTCAGCATCCTGGCTTTCTCTGCAGGTATCATATTTTGCTTGCTTGCTTTATCTATCTATCTATCTATCTATCTATCTATCTATCTATCTATCTATCTATCTATCTATCTATCTATCTATCTATCTAATACAGTCTCACTCTTGTCTCCTTAGGCTAGAGTGCAGTAGCATCATCACGGCTCACAGCAATCTCAAATTTCTGGGCTCAAGTGATCCTCCTGCCTCAGTCTCCCAAGTAGCTGTGGCTACATGCCTTGCTAATTTTTCAATTTTTTTTTTTTTTTCTAAGTAGAGGCAGGCTCTTGATCTTGCTTGGGCTGGTATGAGCCACTGCACCTGACCCTTTTCTTATTTTTATAGAACCACATACTATGTATTTTGTGCCAGCTGCTTTCAGAAAACCTAACGGTGTTGAGATCTGTTCATACTGTTACACGTACCGTGAGATCACGCTTCTGTAACGCTGAGTGGCTTGTGTTCCCTGATGTAGCTATTCCGCCATAGGTTTATCCACGTTCCTAGTCACAGCCTCCTGAGTGGTTCCCAGGGTTAGGCTATCATGAACACTGTTATGAGTATGACTACTATGAACATTCTTATACAAGTCTTTGGTGGACATATATTTTTATTTCTCTTGGGTAAATTCCTGACAGTGGTATTTTTGATTCATTGTGTAGATATATGTTTAACTGTATGATAGATTGTCAGTTTTCCAAAAGTCATTCATTCCCCTGCTATCAATAGTGGAGAGTTCTAGATGCTTCATATCCTTCCTAACAGTCGGCACTGTCAGTCTTTTGCATCTTAGTTATATAAAGTGATATCACATTGTAGTTCTAATTCACATTTACTGGATGGTGGTTGGTGCTGAGTCCTTATTCATGTCTTAATGGCATTCCTGTATTTTTGGGAAAGTGTCTGCTTAAGTCTTTTGTCATTTTAAAAATTGAATTATTTACTTTTTCTTATAAAAATATATGTACTGAATTTAAGTCCTTTGGTAAATGTCATATTTTTTTCCTAGTCTGTGTCTTGATGGCTTTTTTTCTGTAGAAAATTTTTAGAGTTTAATAAAGCTAATTTATATAGATTTTTCTTTTATAGCTATTGTTTTGTGCGTTCTAAGAAATTTTTGCTATTCCAAACTGAAAATATGTTCTCTTATGTTTTCTTCTAGCAGCTTTATGGTTCTAACTTACACTTTTATACCTGTGACTCAATAAGAATTAATGTTTGTATGTAAATTGATATAAGAGTTGAAGCTCTTTTTTTTGTTTTTATTATTTACTTATTTTTCCATACACTATCCAACTGTTTCCGTATCATTTATCCTACTTAGGGTTCTGTTAGCTTTTTGGATCCATGGATTGAAGTAATTCAACTTTGGAAAACTTATAGGAATTATCAAATATTTCTTCTACCCTCCCAACCCCCCATGATTCTGAGACCCCACTAATGTGCATGTTAGGCCATATAATATTACCTTCCAAATTTCAGATTCTCTGTTCTGTTTCTTTTCACTCTTCTTTCCTCTTGGTGTTTCAGTTTAGATTATTTCTCCTCCACGTTATTTCTGCTGCTATGTCCAGGATGTGACTGAGCCCAGTGAATAACTTTTTCACTTGTGATACTGTGCTTTTCTTTTCTGGTACTGACCTTGGTTCTTCTTTATGCTTTCTCTCTCTCTGCTGGAATCGCTCATCTGTTTATGCATGTTATCCAAGCTTTCTACTAAATCCTTTAATATGCTTAACATATTTCTTTTGAAATCTCTGGTAATACCGCCATCTGGGCCACCTTTTGGTATGCCATTTTAACTGCTCCTGTCTTGACTGGTGGCGAGGGTGGGGAGGGTCACATTTTCTTCATTCCTCATATGTCTCACAATTGTGAAATGTATGTCAGAAATTATATTGTAAAAAACAGTACAATTTCTAGTTTCCCTAAGGGTGGAGTAGCTTTTATTGAAATAACCCCCACAAAGGTATCAATTATAAGCCCTGGGCAAAATACATGTTAAAAAATTATTTGAGGGCATTGGAGAGCCATTGAAAGCAAACGTAAACTGAACTGGAAGAAATTACACGTACATCTATGTTTATAGGTATTTTCCCTTATAACAAGGATGATTTTAAAAAGCTGACATATCAGTGGTGACAAAAGGCAGAGTTCATATCTACCAGAGTGGATGGAAATCAGGAGGGTTATTCTATAAAGCGTGCCACAGAGAATGGATCTCTGAAATTCCCCCTGAAATGAGAGACTCCAGGAAGCCTAAAAGAAAGAAATAGCTGTTAATAGTAAAATAAATGGGCAGAGATGTCTGTATTTGCTCAGTGAAAAGAAATCAGAGTTTAAATTCTACCACGATGGACTACTTTATAATCCCTTTAGAGTTTCCAAAGACCAGAAACTCAGAAAACACAGAAAAACACCAGGTCTTTACAGGATGAAAGTGATTACACAGAAATTTATATGTGTATCAGAAACACACACACACTTTCAGATACAGATACAGAAGTCAGAACATTTTAAATGTATCATCTACAGTACCCAGTATATAATAAAACATTATAAGACATGTGGAGAAATAGAAAATTAAATCTGAAGTTGAAAAGAAAAAAGGAAGAAAAATCAGGCAATAGAAACAGACCCTGAGATGACCCAGGTGTTGGAATTAGCAAAGGTTTTTAAATCAGCTATTATAAGTTTGTTAAATGACTTAAAGAAAGAGATGATCATGTATGAACAGATGAGGAATTTCAATTAAGAAATGAAAGCTAAAAATACCCTGAACCAAATAAAGATTCTAGAACAGAAAAGTACAACATCTATAATAAACATCAATACCTATAATGGGTTTATCAGCATGCTAGAAAGATTTCTGAAAGAAATCAATACTAATTATTCAATTTGAAGGAATATAGAGAAAACAGCTTAAAAATAAATAGTGCTTCAGTGCCTGCGAGAAAATATCAAGCAACCTAATATACATTTAATCAGAGTGAAATAAGGAGAGAAAAGCAAAAATTATGCAGGAAAACATATATGATAGTGGGTTAAAAAAAAAAAAAGACCAAATTGTCTTAAAAAATTTCTGTCTCAAGAATTTCAGTGAACTCCAAGCAGGTACATTTTTTTAAAATCACCAAACCACACGTACACCTCGACGTCTGACAGTCAAACGCCCATTATCCCCTCGGGGGATTCCTACGGGACTTTTGGTCCCTGCTGCTCCACTGAACCACTCTTGAAAGGGTCTTCACTCATCTTCATCTTGGCAAACCCAAGGGCAGCATGTTTTCTTCATCTCATACAACCCCTCAGCAATCCTTGACTCAGAGAACATTCTGGTTTCTGCTCATCTCAAGATTCCTTTGCTATGTTCTGGAACAACACATTCCTGAGTTGCCTTCTGTGTGCCTGGCTGTTGCTTCCCAGTGTCTTTACTGAGCCCCCACTCTGCTCAACCTCTTTCTTTCGTGGTTTAATCTCATCTCATGGCCTTAAATCATATCTATGAACTGTTAAAAGACAAAACAAAACAAATGTAGCATGAAGATCTTAATTAGCTTTTATTCATGATTCTAGAATCGGGCAGCCCTCCCAACCAGAACAGGTTCAAAGAACTCCAGCCTGCTGTGTGCTCAGAAAGCATCATGGACAGAAAGTGGAAATGAGGTCAGCAGACTGCAGGGCACTGCAGAGACAGCTCAACCCGGGACAGCTCAGCATTTGCCTTATTTGAACCTGGTTTGAACAGTTGGCCGCCTGCAATTGACTGCAGCTCAGCTGCTGTGATTGGTGGAGACTGAGCTATTTGTTACAAAAGGATACTCTTAAATTAGGCTTTCAGTTAGTTTACATACTAAATTAGGTTGCAGTTTGTTACATAAGGACTTATGTATGGAGACGTCTTTAGGCCAAATTTAGTTTAACAAGACTGATGCCTTCCAAATTTATCTCCCAAATCTGACTTCTTCCTTGACCAGGGTATTAAGAATTTCAACTCTACATCTTTACCTCTATGTTCAGAAGCATCTCAAACTTAATGTGGGCAAAAAGGAACTATTCACTTCCTTCCCTGCCACATTAACTGGTTCCTTCCCCAATATTCTCCATCTTATAAATGGTGCTATTATTTAGCCAGTTTCTGTTAACGGCAGTCATCCATAATTCTCTTCTCTTTTTTCCTCTGAGTATATTCCAAGTCTAATCATTTCTCACCATCTCTGCTTCTAGTCCAAGCCTTTGCCACATCATCACTTTCCCTGACCACTACAACACCCTCCTAACTTCTACAGTCTGTCCTCCAGTATCAGTCAGAATGTCTTCAAAAAATGCAAATCACCAGGATGGGTGGATTGCTTGAGCTCAGAAGTTTGAGACCAGCCCGAGCCAGAGTGAGACCCCACCTCTACTAAAAATAGAAAAACTAGACCAGCATTGTGGCAGGCACCTGTAGTCCCAGCTACTCAGGAGGCTGAGGCAAGAGGATCACTCAAGCCCCAGAGTTTGAGGTTGCTGTGAGCTATGATGCCATGGCACTCTACCCAGGGCGACAGAGTGTGACTCTGTCTGAAAAAATAAATACAATGTAAACACATGTATATGTAAAAATAAAAAAATTATAACATTGTTTTGTACTCCATAAATGTATAAAATTGTAATTACATAGCTGATAATGTATAATAATGTGTCAATTACATAATATAATTATCAATATATATTAATAAATAAGTACTTTCTAAATAAATAAATAAATACAATGAAATGAAAATCAGATTATATCATGCTCCTATTTAAGACACTCTCATGGCTTCCTGTTGCAATTAAAATAACATTCCAACTCTTTGCCAGTAGCTGCGTAATTAGGCCACTACCTACCTCTCTGACTTTCTCCCTTATCAACTCTCCTAGTTCCCACTTGGCTACAGCCCAGTGGGCTTCTTTTTGTCCCATTCGTTTCAGCCTGAGGATCTTTGGCATTTGCTGTTTCTTCTACGTAGTTGCCCTCCCTGCAGAGGCATCTGGTGCCCTTCTGGTCTTCCTCCGGGTCCAGCTCAGCGCTCCTTCTCAGAGCCGTTCCCTGACCTCCTGGGACAAACTTCCTTACTCGCCTCTGCCTTCCACTCACTCTCCATTCTGTTCTACCATTTTATTTTCTTCATAGTACCAGCCCTTAACCTGAAAATCTACTATTTATTTTATTTTGTGTTACATCTATTTCTTTCAATAGAATATAAGCTCCATGGCAGCAAAGGTGGTCTTGTGTAACTGTTGTTTCTCACATTCCTAAAAGTTACTGACGCCTGGCAGGAATTCAACTGATACTTGCTGAATAAATGAATTAAAGTCCTCTAACTTTAACATGCATCAAAATCACCTGGAGGGCTTGTTAAAACACAGGTTTCTGGATCCCTCCCCCCAGAATTTTTGATTCGTAGGTTTGGAATAGTGCCCAAGACTTTATATATACTCAAAAAAAATTTTTTTTTTTTTTTGAGACAGGGTCTCATTTGGCTGCCCAGGCTGGAGTGCAGAGCCACAATCACAGCTCACAGCAATCTCCAATTCCTGGGGTCAAGTGATCCTCTTGCCTCAGCCTTCTGAGAAGCTGGAACTATAGGTGTGTGCTGCCAGGCCCAGATAATTTTTCTATTTGTAGTATAGATAGGGTCTCGGGGTCTCTCTATATTGCTCAGGCTGGTCTTGAACTCTTAGCCTCAAGTGATCCTCCCATCTCAGCCTCCCAAAGTGCTGTGATTACAGGTATGAGCTATCATGCCTGGCTGACTTTGCATTTTTTCCATTCCAGTTTTTAGGTGGTGGTGTGGAGAGGTGTGATGGGTTTGATGGATATCTTCAGAACTGCTGAACTATTATTTACTGATCACTGACCAGCTTCTTAGCACAATGTTATTGCAGTGTGGGAAAGAGCCACAACACAGTGGACTGAGATTCCCTCAGCGGGGACTTTCTCCACTACTCAGGGTCTATAGACAGAGGCAGAAACAGCACTGAGCACTGGGCTTGGGAGACCTGGCACAGTTTCCTTCCCCTTTGCTACTGGTGACCTGAGATGGAGCCTCAGAGGAGACTTCAGAGGGGCCACCAGTTGTTGTGGTGTAGGAAGGAGCCACAGTGAAGTGGGCTGAGAATTCCCCAAGAGGGGACCTGACCACCTGGGGTCAGAGGCAGAGGGAGAAATGGTGCTGAGAAATCAACATGCAGAGTCTTTGTGAAAAAATTCTGCTGAGACCCAGGAACACCACATTAACCTTTACCCAGACAGATAGGTGCTGCCTGGAACCGAATTCTCAAGAGATTTTAGGGTGTGTGTTTCAACAATGAAGAAATAAAGAGTTAATAGTCTCACAACTCAATCATGTGAGTGGTCTTTTGATTATGAAGAAGGTCATCAGGATGAAGGCATTAAATCATAGCACAATTCTGAAGGGCAGAACTAAGTAGGTAACAAAGAAAGTTGCCTTAGGGCAGTGGTTCTCAACCTTCCTAATGCTACAATGTATTTTCATTGTTAAAAAGGGGTTGTGACCCACAGGTTGAGAACCGCTGCCTTAGGGGATGGGAGAGGACCCTATAGTTACAGCCTTAAGGCTAGATTGTCTAACTCTGCTGATAACCTCTCTCCACTAAGCTGCTGAATTTTACTCAGATGTGCCCAAATTAGTCTTATGTTTATGCAGGCAAACATTCCAACCCCAGTGTCACCATAAGTGTGCTAAGCAGTGGGGGGCTGAGGCCCAGGGCCATTCCGTCTTCTGGAATGTCAGCCTGCATTATATTTCTACCCACATGATGCTAGGACCATGTAATAAGAAAGAAAGAAAGACTTATGTCTGGCCCATGATAAGGTCACTCTCTAGGTAGAAAAAAATAAGGTGCAGATATGTATGTGCACGAAAAAGTCAGCATATGTGAAGTGTAAAACAGGCAGTACAAATTAAAACATCTGTAAGATCTCACAATGGGAAGGCACAGTAAGAATAAATGTCATGTGACATTTACGTACCTATCAACAGCTTCCCGTGTGCCTGCAATATGCCAAGTACTTTATATGCAAAAGTATCAGTTAATTCTCACAACCTTTTGCATACTAATTTATTTTTATTGTTAAATCATAGCTGTGTACATTGGTGCAATCAAGGGGTACAATGTGAGGGTTACATATACAATCTGAAATATTCTCATCAAACTGTTCAAGGTAGCCTTCATGGCATTTTCTTAGTTACTGTATATAGGCATTTGTATTCTGCCTTTAGTAAGTTTCACCTGTACCCATTCTAAGATGCACTGTAGGTGTGACCCCACCCATTACCCTCCTTCCACCAAAACCTCCCCCCTCCCTTCCCCTTCCTTGGCCCTTTCCCCATAGTCTTGTGCAATAGTTGGGTTATAGCACATGTGAAAGCTATAATTTAGCTTCATAGTAGAGCTGAGTACATTGGATACCTTTTTTTCCATTCCTGAGATACTTTGTTGCGTACTAATTTTATCCCCATTCCCTGGATGACAAAAATAAGGCTCAGAAAGGTTAAGGAACTTCGTAAGAATTTTAACACCAGCTTGTATATCTTGGAGCCCACCTTCTACCAGACACTGTGGGTGGGTTACCACTGGGGCAAGAGAAGAAGGATGGAAAGCTGGGTAGACTTAGAAAAAGAGATGTGATAAGGCTAGTGGAGCTGCAGAGCCAGGTTACAATCAGGCGCCCGGCACTTAGAGCACCTACTTCCTTCGACTGCCATGTTGTCTTTCTGAAAAGCTGCTGCAGATGTTGTCGGATGCTGAGCAATCATGTCTGTTAAATGAAGCATTAATTGACATTTTTGAGTGTGGTTTGGAATGGTATGAGGTTAACAATATGCTAAAAAAAGTGGTGACTTGAATATTACAGGGGTACGAATGTTTTGATTGCATTCAAAATGGCAAGAGATTTGAAATATTCCCAACACAAAGAAATGATAAATATCTGAAGTGATGGATATTTTGCTTTGTGTAATGATTTGATCATGACACATCATAGGCCAGTATCAAAATATTACATAAACCTCATACATGGGTTTAATTATTGTGTATCAGTAAAAAGTAAAGTTTAGAACATTAAAAAAAATAGTGACTTGAAATAGCGACTTGGCAGCGATGGTCTGATGGAATTCAGAGGGAGGCAGCAGGGGGTGCCCACTGTCAATGGACTAGGCGAGGGGACACAGGGGACTGAGGTGAGGGTCTTAGCAACAAAGGAAGAGTTGAATGTGAGTACTGGTCAGCTCTGGAATTGGAGTAGATGTGAGTAAAGGAAATATCCAAGCATTTGGAAGATTGAGGTCTGGATAATCTGGAAAGTGGCAGCTTCAGGAACAAAGAAATGTAAGTCATAAGGTGAATTTAGCAGGTCCATCTGTGTTAATCCAGGAGATCAGCTCTCAACCGGAGGTGATTCTCCCCCCAGAGGACATCTGCAATGATGGAGGTTCTTCTGGTTGTCACAACTCAGAGGTGAGTAGTAGGGTGAGGGATGGACATGCTATTGGCATCTAGAATTAATGCCACAGTCAGCAGTGCCAAGGCTGACAGCATGCTCTGGACTGCAGTGAGACACTGCAAACTCAAGGCCGTCTAGACAAGGCAGGCGTGGTGAAGAGATAAGGCCGTCTACAGAAGGCAGGTGTGGTGAAGAGATAAGGCCGTCTACAGAAGGCAGGCATGGTGAAGAGATAAGGCCGTCTACAGAAGGCAGGTGTGGTGAAGAGAAAACGCCATCTATAAAAGGCAGGCATGGTGAAGAGGGAAGGCCGTCTACACAAGGCAGGCGTGGTGAAGAGATAAGGCCGTCTACACAAGGCAGGCATGGTGAAGAGGGAAGACCGTCTACACAAGGCAGGTGTGGTGAAGAGATAAGGCCGTCTACACAAGGCAGGCATGGTGAAGAGGGAAGACCGTCTATACAAGGCAGGCGTGGTGAAGAGATAAGGCCGTCTACACAAGGCAGGCATGGTGAAGAGGGAAGGCCGTCTACACAGGCAGGCGTGGTGAAGAGATAAGGCCGTCTACACAAGGCAGGCGTGGTGAAGAGATAAGGCCGTCTAGACAAGGCAGGCGTGGTGAAGAGATAAGGCCGTCTAGACGAGGCAGACGTGGTGAAGAGATAAGGCTGTCTACACAAGGCAGGTGTGGTGAAGAGATAGATTTAGTTTGTTCCGTGGCATTGGTGTTTTTAATTTAAATGGACTTGTGAAATCAGGAGAGATCACATTAAAATGATCCTGATGTCAGGTTTTTCTTGGAAAATCTGCTAACCCGGGGCCCATGTTTCTCCATGGCAACACCTGACTGCAACTGACCCCAGAGTCCCTGGTTTGCCATATTTAATCAAAATTACTTTTTTGAGGTTACAGAGATTTCAGCTTATTACTTTCTTTACCTAGAGACTATTTGAATAGCTCTTACTTTCATTTAGGAACTGTTCTCTGTTGAAAATCTATTTGCATTTTGTACTGTTTACACTTAAGAACCTTTCTCCCTAAATTGTTTTATCATGTTTCTGAGCGAAGCTCTGAGATTTGCACAAAGTCTGATTTGAGAGAGAGCAGGGTGCAGTGCAGAGGTCGCAGACCAGCAAACAAGGGGAGCGTTTCCAATCTGTATTCTGCCTCACAGGGCAAAATCACATGGAAAAGCAGTATGTTTAAGAATTAGTGTTTTTGTTTTGTTTTTACTATTTGTGGGTAAAGAAAAAATGTAAAAGACAGTGAGTTTTTAAAAAAGGCAGACTACCCAATAGAAAAGTGGACAAATGGCTTATAACTTCGCAGACATCACATAAAAGAATATATTCCAATAACCAGAAAATATGAAAGCATGCAGATACCACTGCCCATCGCAACAGTGTGATAGCACTATGCACTCACCGGGGTCACCAAAGTGAAAAGACAAGTAACAATAAGTGCTGGTGAGTAAGCAGAGCGCTGTGGGCAGGGCTACCTGATGGCACACCATCTGGGGACACTGTTTTGCAGCATGTGTTATGTGAATGCTGAGCGTTTGTGTGCCTGGTCACCCAGCAGTTCCCCTCCTATGGTCACAGTCAACAAAAATGTTTACATTTGTATGTCAAAAGAAAGGTACCGTAATGTTTATGGCTGCACTACACCCAATAGCCCAAACCTGGAAACTACCCCAAGGTTCACCAGTGATAGAATGGGTAAGCTGTGGAACAGTGATGAAATGGAACACTGCACAATAAACAGAGTGCCCTAGGGCTCCATATACCAATATGAGTGGATCTAACAAGTATGGAGTTGAGTGAAAGAAGCCACGCATACAGTACGTGCTGTACGACTCCATTCATGTAAACACCAGGTAAAGTTAACAAGTTAGAAGTTGGGACACTGGTGGTCCTTGGTAGTGGTGTGGGGGGCACGAGGAGGACTTCTGGGGGCTGAAGATGTTCTATTTCTTGATTTAGTGCTAATGACAGAAGTGTGGTCGGTGTGTGGAAACTCATTGGATTGTACGTTCATCATTTCTACACTAGAAATTACTGAAACGTATCTTCTTTTCCCAGTTGCAGGCTTAAGTAATTTTAGAAATAATTTAGGAAACATACAATCTGGAAGCTCCTCCCATCAAATGTAAAGCTAAAGAACTAACCATTAATACAAGTAGTAGTGCTCTAGGGCTGGCTGGTACTGACCCTTTTTAACGCCAAAGTTAGCACCTCAGGTGGGAAGCTTGATGTCAGGTGGTAAGAGTACAAGTCAGGGCTTCCCACATCAACCGGCACAGCACAGAGGACCAGCAAAAACCACACAGCACAGAGGACCAGCGACAACCACACCACGACAGAGGACCAGCGACAACAACACAGCACAGAGGACCAGCAAGACAACCACACCACCACAGAGGACCAGCAACAACTACACAGCACAGAGGACGAGCAACAACCACACCACCAGAGAGGACCAGTGACAACCACACCACTACAGAGGACCAGCCACAACCACACAGCACAGAGGACCAGCAACAACCACACAGCACAAAGGACCAGCAACAACTACACCACCAGAGAGGACCAGTGACAACCACACCACCAGAGAGGACCAGCGACAACCACATAGCACAGAGGACCAGCAACAACCACACAGCACAGAGGACCAGTGACAACCACACAGCACAGAGGACCAGTAACAACCACACCACCAGAGAGGACCAGTGACAACCACACAGCACAGAGGACCAGCAACAACCACACAGCACAGAGGACCAGCAACAACCACACAGCACAGAGGACCAGTGACAACCACACCACCAGAGAGGACCAGCAACAACCACACAGCACAGAGGACCAGCAACAACCACACAGCACAGAGGACCAGTGACAACCACACCACCAGAGAGGACCAGCGACAACCACAAAGCACAGAGGACCAGCAACAACCACACAGCACAGAGGACCAGTGACAACCACACCACCAGAGAGGACCAGTGACAACCACACAGCACAGAGGACCAGCAACAACCACACAGCACAGAGGACCAGTGACAACCACACCACCAGAGAGGACCAGTGACAACCACACAGCACAGAGGACCAGCAACAACCACACAGCACAGAGGACCAGTGACAACCACACCACCAGAGAGGACCAGCAACAACCACACAGCACAGAGGACCAGCAACAACCACACAGCACAGAGGACCAGTGACAACCACACCACCAGAGAGGACCAGCGACAACCACAAAGCACAGAGGACCAGCAACAACCACACCACCAGAGAGGACCAGTGACAACCACATAGCACAGAGGACCAGTGACAACCACACCACCAGAGAGGACCAGTGACAACCACACAGCACAGAGGACCAGCAACAACCACACAGCACAGAGGACCAGCAACAACCACACCACCAGAGAGGACCAGCAACAACCACACAGCACAGAGGACCAGCGACAACCACACCACCAGAGAGGACCAGTGACAACCATACAGCACAGAGGACCAGCAACAACCACACAGCACAGAGGACCAGCAACAACCACACAGCACAGAGGACCAGTGACAACCACACCACCAGAGAGGACCAGTGACAACCACACAGCACAGAGGACCAGCAACAACCACACAGCACAGAGGACCAGCAACAACCACACCACCAGAGAGGACCAGCAACAACCACACAGCACAGAGGACCAGCAACAACCATACAGCACAGAGGACCAGCAACAACCACACAGCACAGAGGACCAGCAACAACCACACAGCACAGAGGACCAGTGACAACCACACCACCAGAGAGGACCAGCAACAACCACACAGCACAGAGGACCAGCAACAACCACACAGCACAGAGGACCAGCAACAACCACACCACCAGAGAGGACCAGTGACAACCACACCACCAGAGAGGACCAGTGACAACCACACAGCACAGAGGACCAGCGACAACCACATAGCACAGAGGACCAGCAACAACCACACCACCAGAGAGGACCAGCAACAACCACACAGCACAGAGGACCAGCGACAACCACACCACCAGAGAGGACCAGTGACAACCACACCACCACAGAGGACCAGCAACAACCACACAGCACAGAGGACCAGTAACAACCACACCACCAGAGAGGACCAGTGACAACCACACAGCACAGAGGACCAGCAACAACCACACCACCAGAGAGGACCAGTGACAACCACACCACCACAGAGGACCAGCCACAACCACACAGCACAGAGGACCAGCAACAACCACATAGCACAGAGGACCAGTGACAACCACACCACCAGAGAGGACCAGTGACAACCATACAGCACAGAGGACCAGCAACAACCACACAGCACAGAGGACCAGCAACAACCACACCACTAGAGAGGACCAGCAACAACCACACAGCACAGAGGACCAGCAACAACCACACAGCACAGAGGACCAGTGACAACCACACCACCAGAGAGGACCAGCGACAACCACACCACCACAGAAGACCAGAGACAACCACACCACCACAGAGACCAGCGAAAACCACACCACCACAGAAGACCAGAGACAACCACACCACCACAGAGACCAGCGAAAACCACACCACCACAGAGACCAGCGACAACCACACCACCAGAGGACCAGCGACAACAACCACACCACCGCAGAGGACCAACGACAACCACACCACCACAGAAGACCAGTGACAACCACACCACCACAGAGACCAACGACAATCACACCACCACAGAGGACCAGCGACAACCACACCACCACAGAGACCAGCGACAACCACACCACCACAGAGGACCAGTGATGACAACCACACCACCACAGAGGACCAGTGACAACCACACCACCAGAGAGGACCAGTGACAACCACACCACCACAGAGGACCAGCGACAACCACACCACCGCAGAGACCAGCGACAACCACACCACCGCAGAGACCAGCGACAACCACACCACCACAGAGGACCAGTGACAACCACACCACCACAGAGGACCAGTGACAACCACCACACCACTACAGAGACCAGCGACAACCACCCCACCACAGAGACTAGCGACAACCACCCCACCACAGAGACCAGCGACAACCACACTACCACAGAGGACCAGTGACGACAACCACACCACCACAGAGGACCAGTGACAACCACACCACCACAGAGACCAGCGACAACCACACCACCGCAGAGGACCAGCGACAATCACACAGCACAGAGACCAGCGACAACCACACCACCGCAGAGGACCAGCGACAATCACACAGCACAGAGGACCAGCGACAACCACACCACCACAGAGGACCAGTGACAACCACCACACCACTACAGAGACCAGCGACAACCACCCCACCACAGAGACTAGCGACAACCACCCCACCACAGAGACCAGCGACAACCACACCACCACAGAGGACCAGTGACGACAACCACACCACCACAGAGGACCAGTGACAACCACACCACCACAGAGGACCAGTGACAACCACCACACCACTACAGAGACCAGCGACAACCACCCCACCACAGAGACTAGCGACAACCACCCCACCACAGAGACCAGCGACAACCACACCACCACAGAGGACCAGTGACGACAACCACACCACCACAGAGGACCAGTGACAACCACACCACCACAGAGACCAGCGACAACCACACCACCGCAGAGGACCAGCGACAATCACACAGCACAGAGACCAGCGACAACCACACCACCACAGAGGACCAGCGACAATCACACAGCACAGAGGACCAGCGACAACCACACCACCACAGAGGACCAGTGACAACCACCACACCACTACAGAGACCAGCGACAACCACCCCACCACAGAGACTAGCGACAACCACCCCACCACAGAGACCAGCGACAACCACACCACCACAGAGGACCAGTGACGACAACCACACCACCACAGAGGACCAGTGACAACCACACCACCACAGAGACCAGCGACAACCACACCACCGCAGAGGACCAGCGACAATCACACAGCACAGAGGACCAGCGACAACCACACCACCACAGAGGACCAGCAGCAACCACATCCAACAACTTCTGCAGCAAGACAACCACACCACCACAGATTATTAGTGATGAGGACAGCAGAACCAGACATCTGCATTAAAAAGCACTAGTAATCACTCGAAATGGAAGAATTTGGCATCTAAAATGAAGTTTAGGTCCACATCGGCTCCTGCCTGCCGTCAGGAACTCCAGGCCAGGTGCAATCTCAGTCTCAATGATCCTCACAGTCACCAGACAGGGAGTGGCAGGAGCGTGTTTACCCTTCCCGTCTCTCCTTTCACCTCTATTGATCTGATCTGACTTCGCATTTTAGGAAGTAAATTCTCTGAAACAGCTTTTGTTTTTTTTCTTCCTGAGCTCCCCCTCTTTCTTTCCCTGCAAGAAATGAGGATGAGTGCAGGGGCCTGCAGGTGAGGGCTGTCCCAGGGCCTCCAGCGCTGGTCAGCCCACGCCCTTCCATCCTGCCCCCGCTGCACTGTTCCACCTCCCTCTATTCGGGCTGTGGAGCCCCTGGGCACTTCCAAGGCCCGGGTGAAAGGCAGGGGAAGGGAGGTGCTGCAGTGACATGGTCCATCTGCCTTTGATCCCCAAATGTTGAAGTCCCAACTGAGAAACTTGAAACACAGGAAATTTAAAGTGTTTCTTCACAAAGGCACAAGCAGCAGGCAGCAGACAGTGTTATCCAAAGACTCTTGTCAGGAACTGAGCCAGAGAAACATCAAAAAGTCAGACCCCAATTAAAGTGCCACTAACTGGGACTTAGCTCTTATTTAATTTGCACCCTTATTTTCTACACCAGAAGCCAGAGGGCCAAAGGAGCGAGGTGGGTCACCCGAGGAAGCATCCGAACAGGGCTTGCATCCTGGCTTTTCTACTGGGCCTGGCCAGCACTGTTCTACATTCCTTGACAGACCTTGCCCCAGCCTACTCCATGTCAGTGCTTCTGAAATTGGGGTGTAGTTATGATTCTTTTTGTAATTCTTTTTCTTCTTTATTTCTTTTCCTAGAAAAAATTATAAAAAGCCTGTTCTTAACATATTGGTGCACGGAATGTAGGCAAGGTGGATTTGCAACATGTATTGAGCTTTGAAAAAATTTACACCAAAGATTTCTTTATAGTAAAAACAACTCTAGTACATTTAAAATCCAATTTAATTTATACAAAATATTGGGGCACACACCCACTTGGGGCTGCATTTTGGGGGCCCCTCAGCAGCCTGTTCCCTGTCAATCCTTTTCCATTTTTGCTGCTCCCCTTGATGTCATGGGCTGAATTCTTCACAAACACCCAGAGGTGAGTGTGAGTCAGGGAGTCTTGAAGCAGACCCCAAGGAAGAAAAAATGCCATCAGGGGCCTCTGAGCTGCCCTCTCAGGACTTGCTAAGGGGCCTGGGGGTCCTAATCTGAGTTTTTCACTGCTCTTGGTCACCTACTGACTAACACAACTTCTTTGTTTGGCACAAAACCCACTGAACACAAAAAAATCTGTCATGGGCTCACTTGTTACAGAACACACAAGCTAAAAGGAGATTACACTAGGAATCCAACAAATGTCCCACTAAATCATCCTTGATTTATTGTTTTATTTTATTATTTTATTTTTCTCTTTTTCACTGCTATATTCCCGATACCTATGAGAGTGAATGACCTTTGAAAATAAAAGCTACTTCTGCTGAAGACCTGCCACGCCTGGCACGTTCAAGGACAATCTCACTGAGCCTACCTCTGGGAGGGGGTGTGGTGCCTATTTCACAGATGAGGAAACTGAGGCAGGGATGAGTCAAATAACTTACCAAAGACACGCTTGAGTTCAACCGGGAAGGTGACAGTTTCAGGCTCCACAGCCTGGGTTTTTGTCAAGGAATAATAGGGGCTCAGGATCAGGAGTGACTCTATGGGACATCACAACTTCCTGCGCTTGTCTCCTGGGCCACCCTTTCTTTTTCATTCCTTTGCCTTCTGCCTGCTCTATGGAAGGTGCTGAGTCTTTGGCTGCTTCACTTTTCCTCCTTCCCAGGGGAGAGACCCACAGGTGATGGGAACCACGTTCTTTGTACACATTGTGAGGCCCTGACTTTACACATTTATGCATTTTTACATTATAGTAAAAACCTGGAATGCAAAAGCTTTCTGGTGCATTCCTTCTCTCATTCAGTTCTCATCAGCGCCTTGGATGGAGGCAGAAATTACTGGCACCATTTACCAGATGTGACTAGCTCACACCAATCAGGAGCTCATTCTGCCCAGGCCGTTCCTGGGGCTCGGGTCCTACCAGTCCTCTCACTCTCACAATGATCCTTGGAGGTCATCTCCCTTTTACAGATGACAAAACTGGAGCACAGAGGTCAAGTAGCTCACCCAAGTTCACACACGGCTAACCACTCTCCCTGCCCCACAAGCCAGAGGTCCGCATCCTTCGCCCCTCTCCCTGTGCTGTCTGAACAGCAGCAGATGCCAGAGCAGAGCCCAGCTCTCCCAGCCCTACACCAGTGAGCAGCCACACTCCCCGTGGGCAGTCCCCACTGTGGCTTGGTCACAGAAAGGCCCTTTCAGCTGGGCTCTAGCCCTCCGGGCCTAATTCTCATTTCAGCGACTGCTAGTGTTAAGACCAAATTCCGCCACTGAGAGATCACTAGACACACATGCAAAAAACAAAGGAGCGACTTTATTCAAGCAGGCTTGGGCTGTACCTCGTACTCGACCCCGAGGTAGAGATGATGTCAGGTTTTATACTTTTTGGCGTGATGCATTTTGGGTTGCAACAAAGCGGGGGAAATTGCCCAGGGGGAAACCGGGAGCAAGTTGGGGGGTTGGCTGGCGCAGGGATTGAGGTAACTTCGGAGGTTTAGGGTTGGCTAGCTCTGTCTAGGACCGGCCCCACTCAGAGGCTGTGAGAACAAAGGCGTGCATGTTGGATTGGCTGGCTCTATCTGGAACTGACCCCGCCCGGAGGCTATGAGACCCGGGAGGGCGGGCCCTCACTGGTTGTGGTTAGGGTACAAGGGCTAACTTTTACCCAGGGGGCGGCCGCTGGGAATCTCTCAGCCCCTGATGAAAGACTGACTCTGTCCCACCCCCCCCACCCCCCCACCCCCCCCCCCCGCCTCACCCTGCTAACTAGCCTTTCTCTCCCATATCCCCTACGTCTCCCACTGCCCTCAACATCTCTGGGTGGGAGTTAGTCAGCATTGTAGTGTAAATAACTCACTTGTAGTTAAAACCCTCTCTTTCCAGCAATTAAAGAGTTACTACAAAGTTTGTTAAAAACTATTCCTCTTGCTGCAAAAAAAAAAAAAAAAAACTGTGGTTGCTATGTTACAAACTATCTTGAGATAAGATGCTGGGATTCAGGCAGAAGCCCCAAGGTCAATTACTTATTTAGAATTAGAGGGAAAAAAAATGGTCTTCTTAAACTGTAGCCGCTGTTCCCCTCCTTCTCCGCCCCACCACAGGGTTAGGATTCTCCGCCAGGCCCTTCACTAGAACAGAGCTTAACCAGAGGCCCGTTTCTGCATTTCTGTCACGCTCATTCTATTTCCTGTTTCTCTTATTTTCTTGTCTGTGATTTCTGCTGTATATCTTATACTCTCCCAGCTTATGAACAGTGTCAAAATGCTTGTCGCCCTTGGCGCTCAGCCAGTCAGCACTGAATCAGCCACCACACTACAGTACACCCATTCAGCCGTTTTTAGGAGCTCAGAGGACGCAAAATCTCGGGTTTTCCGCAGGTGACATGTTAGCTGAGACAGGGTGTTTTAAGGTTTGTGGTGAGGCAACCGGGAGCTGTCACACTTCACCCTGGCCCTCAGTGTGTAGCAACCCGCATGCAGCCCTGCAGACCCAGGTCCAATGTGCTGCCCGATACACCACAGAGAAGTTCATGGTGGAAAAGACACTGATATGAAATCACAGTTCAAAGCACAGTTCACACAACAAACCCTGTTACAGGAACAGCTGCTCCCCATGACCTTGGCTTCAGTGCAGTGTAAGAAGATGTTCTTCTCAGATGCCCCACCTGTGTAACTGTTATCCACTCTGCTTTCTGGGTGTGTAGAAGCACTTTGCTTATGTGATCAAACTGGAAGTCCCCCGCACTGTGTGAGCTCACCAACTGAGCAGTCATGTACACCCGGAGCCAGTGGTCTGCTGCATCACCTGCATCTTGAGCTGGGGTCCAGAGCAGTGAGGGCCTCACTCAGTCTGTGTCAGGAACTGGGGCAGTTTCAGTGAGGGTGGGCCTGTGAACAGAGGTGGTCTAAGCCCCCTGACAGGGCTGGGAAGATTAGAGATCACTGAGGCGGGAGGGAAAGTAGCGGGAACAGCTATTGTTCCTACGTGTGACTGAATCCCTGAGGAAAACCATGAGACACAACAAATACTAAATGAAATTAATTTTCAAATCAATACACAAAATTTATACCAATCTTTTCAGCTATACCAATAATGAATTTCTCTAAAAACACCCTGGGATTACAGTAGCCAGGATAGGCAAACAACCTAAGCATCCATTAAGAGAAGAATTAATAAAGAAATATGTATATACACACAAGTGTCTATATAGTACACACATCACGTAGCGTTATTCTGCCTTAAAAAAGGGGATCCTGCCATCGCCATAAAATAGATAGACCTAGAAGACAGTATGCTAACTGAAATAAGCCAGAAGCAGAAAGAAAAGTATGGCACAATCTCACTTATATGAAATCTTAAAAAACAAAAACAAAACTAATATTCGGAGATAGAAAATAAAACAGTGATTATTGGGGGTCTGGGGGCAGGTGACAGGGAGGGGCAGACCAAATGACACGATGTGGCAGGCATGAGGATGAACAAATTCAGAGAGGTAACACAAGATGAGGACTACGGGTAATAAAATTCCATTCAAGACTTTTGTTAAATAGGTAGATTTTAGCACCTCTTCTCACACACGAAAGTAACTGTGTGAGATGATTGATAAGTTCATCCACTTCACTACAGTAACCATTTTATTATCTAGGTGTATCTTGTAACATCATGTGGAAAACCTCAACTATATACAATAAAATGTATTTTGAAAATAAAAATATGCTTGGTTAATTTTTGCAGCTATTTCACAATAACCTTTTGGACATAATAGAGTTTCAGAAAACTTAATAATTGACAATAGCCCAAAAGCCATCATAACATGCAAATGAAATAATGTAAATGGTAAATGGATGGCTTTGTTCTCATAAAAGTAAATAGAAAACTTAAGGGAGTGGAACTATAATATAATTGAACTATTTGGTTTCACTGAGAAAAGAGGAATTGGCCAGCCTTTGGCTAGCCTCCAAATTGGATAATAATCTCCTACTTACTATTTTATTCCTTCCTCATTTTGCAGATGAAATTTATAAATTATTCTTTACTTCCCTCCCTTACGTAAGCAGAACTTTTAGGTTCTACTGAATATCTGTCATAGTTCATTTCCTGGGTGGCTATATGTCAATGGATTCTGTGTTTACATTTAGTTAAATCACTTTATGGCATGTTTCAAAAGAAAAGAGTTATGTGAATGCATTTTTACACAACCGAGATGTATATGCTGTAATGTTATTTTAACATTACAGGTTATTGCCAAAAGTACATTACGATAATCTATTGTCAGGCCCAGTGCCAACTCTAATGCTCCCACCCAGGAGGTATGATTTAAGAAGCTGTCAGCCCTGGGACCTCCAGTGGGAATGCAGCCAGCTCTGGGTCGGGCAATGTTAGGCTGCAGGTAGCGGGCGCGTGCACCAGGTGGGCTAGGCAGGGAGAGCACTTCGCCGTGGTTCCCCGTCAAGGATCTAGAGCTGGATGAGCAGACTGGGTGCACCCAGGTCAGAGCGAGCCCTGCAGATGACCAGGAAGTTAAGTACACACTGTGGAACCAAAGCTGGGCTGGCAGAGAGATGGGTGAAACCCAGATGATTCACAGGAGACCCCAGGGGCTGGGAAGGGGAGGGGGAAAGTGCCAAGAAGGAGCAAGGGGTACAAAGGAGGGGTGAGAAGAGCATTTTGCTTCATACCCAAAACTTCTTGCTTGGGTTCTGGTTGGGCGGGTACCAGGCAGACAGCCCCGTGAGGTCACAGCTGTGATGCAACATGGCAGCACTTTCTGTGTGGGGCAGAGTCAAACCTGCTATTTTTAAATTTTCTCTATTTGTGCTCTTGAAGAGAGTAAACAAAGGTAATGTCAACGCTGGTAGCTGTAGACATGGATATAGAAAAACTGGGACTATAGGTGTCTGAGGGTGTGGGGAAGCCCCAGAGGGAAAACAGGTGTTTCAGTTGAGCTTCAGTGAACACACACACACACATACACAATACACACACACACAAAACACACACACACACACACATAATACAGACAAACACCCTCCCCCCTGCCACACAAGCAACAACTAAAAACGGGTCCTTGGGTATTCACAATTCTTAATGTAAACTCTTGGAGTTTTTTTGATAATACATACTATGTGACTTTGGTAATTGAAATGATTGAGGTAAAATAAACATACATATTTTATCAACTTTACCATCTTGAGTATACAGTTCAGTGGTAATATATACATTTATATTCTTCCCCCGTATTTCATCCTTGGGATTTATTTTTCTGACTTTGGAGAAGTTTTGGCAAATGATCTCTAAGACCCAATGTCCCAATTCTATCAATTGATAACTCTCAAATATAGGGCTAACCCCCACTATTTTGGTACCCTAAAGTGACTTTTTTGAATACCACAATGTTAAGTACTAAGTAACAGAAACCTTACCCAGGAGCATTATGGTATGGTGCTCAAGTGAATTCTACTACCAAAATCAGGAGGAGGGGACGGGGGTGAGGAGGAGGAGCTGCCATGTCCAGCCACCTAGAAAATTAAATTACTTCCTCCTGCTTTTGGACTTGTCCATGTTTCTAGTTTGTCAAAGCCAATCCAGATGGACACTATCCAACTGGTCCACTCAGAACTGGCTTGTTAAGGGGACTGGGTAGGGAGTTTGTGCTCAGACTGGGAGCCAGTCTCAAGTTTCTCCTCATGCTCACTTTGTGTGGGCTTTTCTCCTCCTGTGAGTATCTGAGAGGTAAGAGGCTTACATCTCCATCTCTTCCATTTTGAAAGTGAGTACGCATCTAGCATTTCTGAAGAGCTCATATGACTCAACAATAAATGATGAATAACCCAATTCAAAATGGGCAAAAGATATGAATAGGCATGTCTCTAAAAAAAAAAAAAGAAAAGACATAAAAATAGCAAATAAAGCACATGAAAAGATTCTTAACATCACTAATCATTACGGAAATTCAAATTAAAACCACAATGAGACATCGCTTCACATCCCCTAGAACGGCTATAATCAAAGGACACATAGTAACAAGTATTGGTGAGGACCTGGAGAAACTGGGATCCTCGCATACTGCTGGCAGGAATGAAGAGGGGGCAGCATCTTTGGAAAACACTGGACAGCTCCTCAAAATGTTAATCACAGAGGTAGCATGTAATTCAATAATTCTATTCCTAGGTACAGATTTCAGTGACAACTGTCTGACACCAGTAGGTGTCCTATAATTCAGTTCTATTCTGACACAAACTACCTGGATTAGAGGTCACAGGTTTAAGGAATGATTCCTCTAAGGCAGCCCTCATTTCAGATGCCAGGTGCAGGTCCTGGGTCCCCAGGCCACCTGCACTTCTGTCTGCCCTAATTACAACTCCCTGGGATGACAGAAATCCCTTCTCAGGTTCATTTGCTATAATGACCCACAAACTCAGGAAAAAATTGGTTTTTTAATCTTTGTTGGTTTATTATAGAGAATGAACAGAGGAACAGCCAAATGGCAGGGTCACATACAGCAGAATATGGTGGCAGGGGTGAGCGTCCCTATTTCTCAGTGTGGCATGTTCGCAGCACCTCCCTATGTTCACTAAGTTTTTATAGACGTCCCTCTCCAGCCTCTCACCCCTCTCTAGGGGTCAGAGGTCAAGGGCTGGGACTGAAAGTTCCAAACCTGTAATCTCACGTTTGGTTTTTCTGGTGGCCATGCCCCCTCCTGAAGCTATTGGAGGGCCCCACCCTGAGTCACCTCATTAGCACACACTCCAGTCTGGTCAAAAGATACCTTTACCACTCAGGAAATTGTTGGAGTTCTGGTCAGGATCCAAGGACAAAGGACCAAATATTTACTGTCCCATAATACTCAAGATAATTAAAAACATAGGACCACACACAAACCTGTGCATCATAGTAGCATTACTAACAATAGTGCAAAAGTGGACGGAACTTGAATTTCCATCAACTGCCGAATGGAGAAATAAAATGTGGTATATCCACTACAGGGACATTGTTTGGGCCTGATGGTGGGTGTAGTGCTAAGGCTCAGAGTATGGAGACTGACTCTCTAGCACAGCACGTTTCAACCTTTTTATCTCCTGGCTCACTTGCACTTAGACACTTCTGCAGCACATTTAAATTATATTGATCAAATAAAAAGAGTAAAAACAAGAATAGACTTACTGTGCTTTGAACTTCTTTTGAAAATAATTGAATTAATGATCTTTAAAAATTTTCATGGCACACCCAAAATCCTCTAATGCCACACACTGGTTGGAAATCACTACTCTGAGGGGAAAACATGTCTCTGGCACTTGTTTTTTTCAGTCTTTGGCTGGGGCTGGGTTTGAACCCACCACCTCCAACATATGGAGCTGGTGCCTTATTCCTTTGAGCCACAAGGCTGCCTGTCTCTGGCACTTGTTAACGTGGGCTTCTTGGTTTCTTCGTCTCAGTTTCCTTATCTATGATATGAGGATAATACGTGTACTATTACCTGCATCGTAGAGTAGGTGTGTACTTGAAATGTCATAAGTGGTCAAAAATTATTAAAGAAAACTTTTCTAAGATTCCTTTGAAGTCTCACTTCTTCAGTATTCTAGAATTTGATTTTTTTCTTCACTAAGTGCACCTCTGTTTAGTTTTCTAATGCCTATGTTTGGAAATATGTGAGGGTTTTAGGTATTTTATTTGAGACCATTAGTTTTAAAATTCCTTGCATTGACAACTGCTCATCAGTCTGTGGGGTTAAGATGCTTGCATTCTTTGGCTCTATTCAAAATGTAAGAGGAGGAAATCTCTGAGCTACAAAGTGGAGAGAGATGATGGATTCAAGTCTGGACATGCTGCGTGAGAGGCAGTTATGGTACGTCCAAGTGGAGATGCCAGCAAACTCGATTTGGGGTTCAATGCAAAAAAGATTGATTAATGGCTAAATATGAGCTCAATTACGAAAACGTGAACTTTTGACACTGTGAAATTCATTTTAACCAGAAAAACAGTGTGGCACATGGAAAAGGTGTGGACTTGACAGGCAAACAGGCTCAGGTTCAACCTACCTTTGTCAAGATCTGTAGTTCTCGGCAATCACTCCACCCCTCTGAAACCAGCCATCTCAAATGACGTGTTGGTATCACATCAAACAATGAATGTCAATTAAATAACTAAGAATTGAAGTTGTTCTCAATGCTGGAAGCATTCATTTTTTTCTTTTCGTTTGATGGTTTTAAAAAATTTATGTGAGATATTCATGCACTGATTTGCTAGTTAATGCCAGTTTTAGTATTATGTCTTGTATCTACCTAGAAGGAGCTTACTGTCAGTTCAAACTTTTCTACACTTTAAAAAAAATCTGTAATGATCATAGCAATCAGAAATCCATGTCTTAGTATGAGCGTCCATGTGCCATATGTGAGCCAGGAGGCAATGGTGCTTATATTCTGGACCCTTGCTTACTGAGCATAGTGAAGCCAGCCTGGAAATTCAGTGCCCCTACAAGTGTCCATATTTTTTAGTTTCCAAAGTGGAAAGTAGAAAAAATTCTATTGCTGCATTCAGTATTACTGAATAATGTTTTAATTCTACCAATGACTGACTGACTTACATAATGGCAACAGGTAGCATATAAACATCAAGCTTTTTCAAACTACATGGATTGTGTGCTGAAAATTATTTATCATATTTCCTCGCTAAGTCTCAGCTAGATGACTGATGGTCAATAAAATCAATAATATCTTCTTATTAAAAGCACCATGAATTTATCTGTGCCATGTAAGACTTGCGTGGAAGTCCAATTTTATGTTTGATCTTACCTGAGTAATGTAATTCTCTGGGGATAACATTTCTTAGGGGCAGGAGGGAGGATGGCATCATAAGCAATACTACTGTATTGGTTTCATGAACTGGTGTGTCTTGGTGACGGCATAACTGTCATCAGTAGCACTAGGTAATGAGTTATACATATCTGGAGTAAAATCAGCTGATGAAAAGAAACTAAAGTATAGACCAGTGATTTTCAACCTTTTTAATCTCTCAGCACACTTGAATTTACAGTTAAACTTTTGTGGCACACTTAAATCATGTTCATCAAAAAAAAATAAAAATAAAAAACAAGAATATACTTACTGTGTTTTGAACTTCTTTTTTTTTTTATTGTTCCAAAGTATTAGGTACACTGTTAGATAAAGAGCCTATTATAATTGTGTCCCACCCCCAAGAGGTGTGTCATACATTGTGACCCCATCCTCTTCCCTCCTCCCCTCTCTCCATGTGCTCATTCCTCTACCCGCCTTGTATTAGTTCATCTACTGCCTTCAGATTAGAATTGAGTACATTCGATTTTTGCTTCTCCATTCTTGTGATGCATTACTAAGAAGAATGTGTTCCACCTCAATCCAGGGTAATACAAAATATGTAAAGTCTCCAACTCTTCTAGTGGCTGAATAGTATTCCATAGCATACATAGACCACTGCTTGTTAATCCATTCCTGGGTTGGTGGGCATTTAGGCTGTTTCCACATTTTGGCAATTGTAAATTAAGCTGTGATAAACAGTCTAGTACAAATGTCTTTATGATAAAATGTTTTTTTTTCTTCTGGGTAGATGCCTATATTAACTTCTTTTAAAAATAATTTCAATTAATTATCTTTAAAAGTTTTCACAGCACACCTGAGATCCTCTCACGGCACACTGGTTGAAAATCACTGGTACAGACAATTAAAAGAAGCTAATTATATTAGACAGTCATTTCTATTTGACTTTTTGGGTGAATTGTCCTTATAGTTGAGCCTGTTATATTTAAGCATCTAAGATTTTGCTCCCTACAAAATCAAAAAGCCTATTACAGATATCTGCTTTAGATAGAAATTGTTTAATCTCCCATATTCTCATTTATTCCTCTACAACCTGCTTTGTTTGGAAAATTGGTAATGACTGGCACCCAGCACAGGTGAGGAGTGTCTGCCATCCTCGGGC
Organism: Nycticebus coucang; assembly: GCF_027406575.1. Lineage (NCBI taxonomy): Eukaryota > Metazoa > Chordata > Mammalia > Primates > Lorisidae > Nycticebus > Nycticebus coucang. The sequence continues at coordinate 6,233,973 of NC_069785.1, read as the reverse complement.
TTTCCTGGTGCATGGGATTGAGTGATGAGTATTTGGTGTCTGTTTCTTCTTTTAAATGAATGCTGTAATCAGAGTAAGAGTAAAGAGGGATGAAATAAAATCCCAGTTAAGCTGAATGGGTGCTATCCAGCTGGAAAGTCACTGTCACATGAATAAATCAGCAGTAGAGAGAAATGAACCACCTGTGTGTCCTGGCTACTGACAGAATGTGGCTATTCCTACCCCATAGAACAATGTTTAGTGTTCCATTTCCAAAGCCAACTCTTTAGGAAACAGTTTCTGCTTGTTCGGTATAAAACATGCAGTTCTGTTTCTGTACCAGTATTTGAAGAATTATTTTATTTGGCACTGCTCAAATGTGTTCTTAAACAACAGTGTTTTCCATCTCATGTACCCCTTTTTACGGTGAAAGATGGGTCAGATACCTATTCTTGAATGGAAATACATATTTTCCTTAAACCACATAGGCAAAAGGTATAAGAAAAAACTGAAAATAAACAGAGTATAAATGGGCTGACAGATTAGACACATTTTTATGTTTTCAAAAGTGTACTTATACCCCAGGTTATCTCAACTCAAACAGAGCCTCTCTAAGACACATTGTAATGGAACTGTCCAAAGTCAAGATGAAAGAAAAATTCTGCAAGCCTCTAGGAATAAGCACCAACTGACCTACAGAGGCAGAGCCATTAGGATTAATAGTAGACTTTTCAACTGAAACCTTCCAAGACAGAAGAACATGGTCATCCACCTTCAACATTCTTAAACACAACAATTTTCAGCCCAGAATTCTGTATCCTGCTAAACTAAGCTTCAAAATTGATGGAGAAATTGAATCTTTGCAGATATACAAGCACTGAGGAAATTTGTCACAACAAGAGCAACTCTACAGGAAATACTTAGACCTATTCTCAACACTGACCACCACAATGGACCACCAGCAAAGTAAATACACCAGCAAAGTAAATACCCAAAGGTCAAAATTTAGTTTCCACAATGGCACAAAGGATAAAACTACACAACAGACTTTTACAAAATAAGATGAATAGAACTCTACCACACTTACCAATTCTTTAAATAAATGCCAGTGGACTGAATTTACCACTGAAGAGCCACAGACTGAATGACTAAATAAAAAAGCACAAGCCCATCCATATGCTTTCTCCAGGAGACACATCTAGCTCAGAGTTAAGGGATAGAAAACATTTTTTCAAGCAAATGGAACTCAGAAAAAAGGATGAGTTGCAATCTTATTTTCAGATACAAGCGGATTTAAAGCAACTAAAGTTAAGAAAGACAAAGATGGACACTTTATACTGGTCAAAGGAACAATACAACAAGAAGATGTTTCAATTCTAAATATTTATGCACCCAACTTAAATGCTTCTAGATTTATAAAATAGACCTTGATGGGTCTGAGCAATGTGATATCCCATAACATCATAATAGTTGGGGACTTTAACACCCTTCTGATGGAACTGAACAGATCCTCTAAACAGAAACTAAACAAAGACACAAAGGCCTTAAATGTGACCCTAGAATAAATGGGATTAATAGACATATACAGAACACACTGTCCCAAAGCTAAAATATATACATTTTTCTCATCAGCCCATGGTACATATTCCAAAATCAACCATATCCTAGGATACAAATCAAACCTCAGCAAAATTAAAAGAACATAAATTATACCTTGTATCTTCTCAGACCACAAGGCAATAAGGGTGTAATTCAACTTCAACAAAAACATTCATCCCCATACAAAGACTTGGAAATTAAACAACATTATGCTGAATGATAGTTGCATTCAGGAAGAAGGTTCATAAAAGAAGAAATTGTTAAATTCCTCAAACATAACAACAATGAGGGCACAAATTACCAAAACCTATGGGATGCAGCAAAAGCAGTCTTAAGAGGGAAATTGATTGCATTAGATGCCTATATTTGAAACACAGAAAGAGAGCACATCAACAAATTCATGAATCATCTTATAGAGCTGGAAAAAGAAGAATAATCTAATTCCAAACCCAGCAGAAGAAAAATAAATAACCAAAATTAAATCAGAGATTGATGAAATTGCAAACAAAAGAATCATTCAGAAAATTAACAAAACGAAAAGTTGGTTTTTCAAAAAAAATAAATAAAATCAATAAACCTTTGGCCAGATTAACTGGAAATGGAAAAGTAAAATGTCTAATAACCTCAATCAGAAATGATAAAGGGGAAATAACAACAGATGCCACAGAGATATAGCAGATCATCTCCAAGTACTACAGGAAACTCTATGCCCAGAAATTTGACAATATGGAGGAAATGGATCAATACCTGGAATCACAACCTCTCTCTAGACTTAATCAAGAAGAAATAGATCTCTTGAACAAACCAATTTCAAGAACTGAGATCAAAGAAACAATAAAAAATCTCCCAACAAAATAAAAAGCCCTGGTCCAGATGGCTTCATACCAGAATCCTTTCAAACCTTCCAAGAAGAGCTTATACCCATACTTAGAAATTATTCCAAAAAATTGAATAGGAAGGAATCTTCCCCAACATGATCTATGAAGAAAGCATCACCCTGATAGCCAAACCAGGAAAAGACCCAACTAAAAAAGAGAATTTCAGACCAATTTCACTAATGAATATAGAAGCAAAAATTCTCAATAAAATCCTAGTCAATAGATAATAGCTAACACATTAAAAAAAAAAATCATTCATCATGATCAAGTAGGTTTCATTCCAAGGATGCAAGGCTGGTTTAACATATACAAGTCCATGAACATAATTCACGATATCAACAGAAGCAAAAACAAAGACCAGATGATCCTCTCGATAGATACAGAAAAAGCATTCGATAAAATGCAACATTCTTTTCTAATTAGAACACTTAAGAATTTAGGCATAGGTGGCACATTTCTGAATCTGACCGAAGCCATCTACAACAAACCCACGGCTAATATTATACTGAATGGAGAAAACTGAAAACTTTTCCACTTAGAACTGTAACCAGACAAGATTGTCCTCTATGGCCACTACTATTCAACATAGTGCTGAAAGTTCTAGCCAATACAATCAGGCAAGAGAAGGAAACAATGGGAATCCAAACGGGGGCAGAGGAGGTCAAACTCTCACTCTTTGTGGATAATATTATCTTATACTTAGAGAACCCCAAATACTCAACCCCAAGTCTCCTGGAAGTGATCAAACGATACAACAATGTCTCAGGATATAAAGTCAGAGTCCACAAATCAGTAGCCTTTGTATATGCCAATAACAGCCAAGATGAGAAACTAATAAAGGACACAATTCCCTTCGCAGTAGCTTCAAAAACAATGAAATATCTAGGAATATACATAACAAAAGAGGTGAAGGACCTCTACAAAGAAAATTAGGAAACTCTAAGAAAAGAAATAGCAGAAGATACTAACAAATGGAAGAACATACCATGCTCACGGTTGAGGGAAGAATCAACATTGTAAAAATGTCTACACTATCCAAAGCAATCTACAGATTCAATGCAATCTCCATTAAAATACCATCATCATACTTTCAAGACTTGGAAAAAATAATTCTTTGTTTTGAATGAAATCAGAAGAAACCCTGTACAGCCAAGGAAATTCTTAGTAATAAAAACAAAGCCAGCGGGTGGCGCCTGTGGCTCAGAGGAGTAGGCACCAGCCCCATATCCCAGAGGTGGCGGGTTCAAACCCAGCCCCAGCCAAAAACTACGAAAAAAAATAAAATAAAAAAATAAATAAAAAATAAAAACAAAGCCGGGGTATCACCCTACCAGAATTTTGGCTATACAACAAGGCCATAGTGATCAAACCAGCATGATATTGGCACAAAAATAGAGACATTGACATTTGGAACCAGGTAGAAAACCATGAGATGAAACTAACCTCTTACAGCCACCTGATCTTTGATAAACCAAACAAGAACATCCTCTGGGGAAAAGAATCCCTATTCAATAAATGATGTTGGGAGAACTAGCTAAACACGTGTAAAAGACTGAAAGTAGATCCGCACCTCTCACCACTTACAAAAGTTGATTCATGATGGATAAAAGATTTAAAACTAAGGCATGGAACAATAAAAATCTTCGAAGAAAGTGTGGGGAAAACACTTGAAGATATTGGCCTGGGAAAAGATTTTATGAAAAAGACTTCTGTGGCAACTGCAACAACAACAAAAATAAACAAATGGGACTTAATTAAACTGAAAAGCTTCTGTACAGCTAAGGAAACAACAACCAAAGCAGATACACAACCTTCAGAATGGGAAAAAGTATTTGCATATTATGAATCAGACAAAAGCTTGATAACAAGGATATACAGAGAACTCAAGTTAATCAACAAAAAAGACCAACAATTCCATTTATCACCGGGCAAGAGAGATGAATAGAACCTTCTGTAAAGAAGAAATGGCTAACAAACATAGGAAAAAATGCTCATTGGACGTCCCTAATCATCATAGAAATGCACATCAAAACCACCCTGAGATATCACCTAACCCCAGCGAGAATGGCCCACATCACAAAGTCCCAAAGCTGCAGATGCTGGTGTGGATGTGCAGAGAAGGGAACACTTTTACACTGCTGGTGGGACTGCAAACTGGTACAGTACTAATAGGTACTTCCTTCCTTTTTGGAGTCATCCGCACAATGGCCACTGGCAGTGCCAAAGTTATGGGCATATATGCATTTGTGAAAAATCCATTGACTTGTTGAGGTGAGGGAAGTGCAATTTACTAATGGTAAAGACAATTTGTTGCCTGTACATTGTTCTTTATTCCTGAACTTCTCAGTTTAGGACAGAGGTCCAGTTTAGGGCCAGGGATGAAAGTGCCATGAGAACACCTAGGGCAGTGGTTTTGGCTTTAAGATGTCCTCTGGGATGAACCAGACATGCTGCCCACGAAACCCAGCTCCGGGGTCTGGGGCTCCAGGTGCACTGCCAGTGGCCATTTCGTGGATGACTCTTCCCCTTAAGTCAGAAGCTGATCCCACAGAGTCTCACTCTGTTGCCTTCCTTTTTGGAATCCTCAAAGAACTCAGATTAGACCCCCCATTCTATCCTGCAATTCCATTACTAGGCATCTACCAAGAAGAAAAAAAAAATCCTTTTATCATGAGAACTTTTGCACTAGACTGTTTATCGCAGCTCAATTTACAATCGCCAAAATGTGGAAATAGCCTAAATGCCCACCAACCTAAGAATGGATTAACAAGCTGTGGTCTATGTATACCATGGAATATTATTCAGCCACTAAAATGATGGAGACTTACATCTTTTGTATTAACCTGGATGGAGGTGGAACACATTCTTAGTAAAGCATCACCAGAAAGGAGAAGCAAGAATCCAATGTACGCAATTGTAATATGACGCAGTAGATGATCTAATACAAAGGGGGGTTAGGGGAATGAGCAAGTGGGGAGGGGGAGGAGAAAGACGGATGGAGGTGACAGTGTCTAGCACATTTCCTGGAGGTGGCACACAATTGTAAGAGGGACTTTATCTAACAAATGCAATCAGTGTAACCTAATTCTTTATACCTTCAATGAATCCCAAACAATAAAAAAAAAGTAGACTTATGTTTTAGATCTACAGAAATACAAAGATAGTTAAGATGTCTATGTACCACTTTTATTTTCTAAATCTACTTACTCTTTTATATTTGTCTGTAAATTTGAAGGTGCATTATTTTGTAAGAGGAAAGACAATGACTCCACGGCTGAACTGATTGAGCCTTACTGCCCATCACTTAGTTCTGACAGGGAAGCAGGCTGGGCCCCTCATGAGGTCACTTTGCCTGCACCTCTGATGCCCAGGTCTGTGGAATTCTCAACAAACTTGTCTCTCCTTTCCTCCTGCCTCATATTTTCTTCTTTCAATTTATTTTTTCACAAGGAAACTTAGGAGAAAAATGAATCTTAATTTCTGAATAATTTTGATAATGAACTAAAGGACATCAGCGGTGTGTCTGTCATTGACGTTTATACGGCCATGGAATTGTGCTTTATAGGACATGTGTTTTCTGGGCTTGTCAGAAAAGTAGGACAGAATGGCCACTGAGTATATAAGCTCCAGCGGACAGCCTGGGTTCAAATTCTTGGCCTTGTCACTAACCACTGGCGTGACTTCATAATCTTTCTGTGTCCCAGTTTTCTCATAGAAAATGTGGTAATTACGAAGATTAAATGAGAGGATCCTGTAAAGAGCTTAGAACAGTGCTTGGCATATAGCAGATGCACAGTCCATTTGAGCAAAAAGTGTGAAATACGAGTTGTCAAATGTAATGATTTCAGTCAGGCTAATATGAGAAATTTAAAACATTTGGCTATACTGCTAATTATTAGTTTTCCTCTGATTATTTTCTTCATCAAACCAAACTTCATTTAACATCTACTAAGTCCAGAAATTGGAGTAAAGGAAGATATTTAATAAACAGTCTATGGTTGGGCCCAGTGGCTCACGGCTATAATCCTAGCACTTTGGAAGGCCAAGGTAGGTGGACTGCTTGAGCTCAGAAGTTTAAGACCAGCTCGAATAAGAGTGAGAACATGTTTCTACTAAAAAAAGAAAAATTGACTGGGGGTTGCAGCAGGCACCTGTAGTCCCAGCTACTTGGGAGGCTGAGGCAGGAGGATCACTTGAGCCCAAAAGTTGGAGGTTGCTGTGAGTTATGACGAAGCTATGGCATTCTAGTCAGGGGAACAGGGTGAGATTTGGTCTCAAAGAAAAAAAAAGAAAGAAACAGTCTAGGACTCAGAGTTATTAGGGCCCAGTGGAAGATCCTCAGACGTGGGAGCCCTGGAAGAGGGGGCAAGGAACAGAGGATAGGGCTGCAGAGACACTTTGGGGTCAAACTGTGAAAGGGAAGGTGACCATGATGACCAATCAGGTACGAGCAGGAATGGAAACTACAGAGTTGGTGAGTTTCTAGAAACAGGCATGTTGAGGAGAAAAAGTTTATCTAGAAATGCAAGAAAAATTTTCTTGCTTCTTCAGCTTAAAATGAATAAGTCAAAATGAAGAAAACTCCCTCTTTACAGAAGAAAGAAAGAAAGGAAGGAAGGAAGGAAGGAAGGGAAGGGAAGGGAAAGGGAAGGAGCCTGTATTAGACCCAGCTGAGGTGAGGGACGCCCTGGAGCAGGCTGTGACTGTGGGGAGCGGGCAACACCAGGCTCTCTGGTCAGCTGGTAAGTTGGCAGCCTGGACTGGTTGAAGGCCAGCAAGGCTTGCTCATGGGAGCTGGGTGTGGTGAGTCATTTGGGTGATCCGAAGGTCTGGTGTAAGAAAATGGTGGTGGGCAAGCTGGGTGGACGAGAAGAGAGGAAGGGGCTGGTGGGTGGGGAAGCTGGAAGGCCAGATGGTATCCCAGAGGGGAAGGTATGTGAACAGCAGATGGGGCCGTGGTTAGACCCAGGGCCAATATGCCAGCACTTTAAACCAGGAAGGTCACAAAGATGGTAAAGCCGGGGACAAACAAAAATGAAATGATGGTGAGATGGTTTTCCTAATGCAGGTGCAGGAAACAGAATAACTGCTGTCACACGCGCTTGGCTTGAGTTTTCCTGAGTACTCTCACCTGGAGAAACTTCTCAGTTTAGGATGAGGCCCAGTTTAGGGCCGGGGATGACACGAGAACACCCGGGCAGTGGTTTCGGCTTTAAGATGTCCTCATGAATCAGACACGCTGCCCATGAAACCCAGCTCCGGGGCCTGGGGCTCCAGGTACATTGCCGGTGGCCATTTTGTGGATGACTTCCCCTTAAGTTAGAAACTGACCCCAAATGTCAATATGAAAATATTAGCAAAGCTAACTTTCATAAACTGTGGTGTGCTATGTTGTTCCAGGAGCAACACTAGAATGGTAACATTTTTAATACTGTTTTTTTTTCTTTTGTTTTATCAAAAGTTTGGGGGGTTTTGGAGACAGAGTCTCACTCTCTTGCCCCAGGCTTGAGTACCATGGCGTCAGCCTAGCTCACAGCAACATCAAACTCCTGATTCAAGTGATCCTTCTGCCTCAGTGTACCAAGCAGCTGGGACTACAGGCACCTGGCATGATGGTCAGCTAGTTTTTCTATTTTTAGTAGAGACGAGGTCTCACTCTTGCTCAGGCTGGTCTCAAAACTCCTGAGCTCAAGTGATCCCCCCACCTCGGCCTTCTAGACTGCTAGATTACAGGTGTGAGCCATTGTAAAAAGTATTTTTGAAACAATCTTTACCTATCACAATTTAATGAAAAATTCAGGTAAGCCAGTCACTTGGCATCATGTATACAAAGCCTAAAAGTCAAAAATAGATCAAAGTAGTTTTAAAAAATCATATTACATTTGTAGTCCTCGTGCCTAACATTTTCAGGAGTTAAATTATTTATAACAGAAAGGGAGGCAACACGTGTTAAAGTCCATGTCTATAAATACTACAAGCCTTACGTTCGTTGTTACCTGTTTGGCTTTTAATATTTAAAGAATAACATAAATTTGCTTTAAGCATTGACATGTGATTTAAGGACAGGCTTACTGCAGACATTTAGCCACTGGATGGAGTTTTAGGGTTTTCTACTCTGCATGGACAAGAAATGAAAAACTATTACCTCCTATTAACTTATTCACTAATCATTGCCTGTACTAGCGTTCCCCCAAACTGTGTGCCACTCAGAAAGAATTTCCAAAGTTGCTTGTGTTTGAAAAATGCTAGGTTGAATCAAATAGCTTTCTTTGTTGGAGGTGTCAGTATATAGATATAACATACAACGTTTACTTTCGGGAGTGTCTCTAGAGTAGAGAGTCTCAAACTTATTTAACTATGGGACATTTGTGAGAATACAGTTTGAGAAATTCTAAGAAAGGGTAAAAAAAAAATTCTGGATTGCTTATACATATCTTCGGAGGTTTCTTGCCTTTGGAAGGAAACAAAATTGATTCTTGGCAGAAGTTTGATTTTAAAATCTCCTTGCCCTGTCCAAGGCTCTTAAAAATGCTTTTACCACATTCCAGTAATTTAGAGTTTTAAAAAAATGCCCTTAGGTCTCTTTGGAAGCAGCCTCACAATAAAAATCATTGGAGAAACTAATCAAGAGGCTAGTAAAGGCCATCCACCCAGACTGAATGGGTATTTCTGCTCCATTGAACCCAAACTGCCTCTCTATTTGTATTCATGGCATCAGAAATATCCTTCTTCTTTTTTTTTCCCCCCTGAGATAGGGTCTCACTCTGCTAACTAGACTAGAGTGAGTACCATGGTGAGATCAAGGCTCACTGCAGCCTCAAACTCGTAAGCAATGCTTATGCCTCAGCCTTCCAAGCAGCTAGGAACATAGCTGTGCACCACTAGGTGTGCACCACTGTACCCAGATAATTTTTATCTTTTGTAGAGATGGGGTCTTGCTATGTTACCCTCACTGGTCTCAAACTTCTGACCTCAAACAGTTCTCCCAACTTGATCTCCCAAAGTGCTTGGATTGTAGGCACCAGACACCCCACCCAAATGAGACTACAGCCTTCTAAACTCAGTATTCTAAAGATAACATCTAGAATTAATAAGAATTAGAACTGTCGAAGACAAAGGTTTATACATGTTAATTTATGTGCTTTTGTAAGCAAGGACTTCTCAGTTGAGTGGTGGAAAACCAACACAAACCAGCTAAAGAAAACAAAAGGACTCTGGGTGGGTAGAGATGTAAGAACTTAGATGCTACTGTTGTAATTCATGGAGATTAAAAGACTGTTAGGGCAGGATAACAGTCCAAGCCGACTGATCAGCAGTGAACTTATTTACTCACTGTCCAATTCTACTGTGTTTATGAACTGATTTTATTTCAATTCCCACGAAATTGTCTGAGATCTCCTAAGTGAGTTTCTGTTCTGTACAACCAACAATCCTGGCTGAAACTAGTAAAAAAAAAAAAAGAGACAGAAGTATTTTGTTCTTAAACATTTATCACTCAATGGGTTCAATCCTCCTTTAATCCTCAAAGTTAAATTATGGGGAAATATACATTTTGAAAAACCCATTAACTTGTTTAGGGTAAGGGAATTGCAATATACTAATGGAAAAGATAATTCGTTGCCTGTATATTATTCATATCACCTGATAACAGATGGCTATATAATTTTCTCTTACTTTATGCAAACTGTGATTTGACCTGAAATCCCAATTAGTATCATCTTTTCATAGCGTCTACAGGACAAACAATTTCTAGTACTTCAAAGCAGTAACAGTATCTTTATTAGACAATTTGGAAAAAAAAAAACTGAGTCCTATCAGTTATCCCTGTATTACAGCTTTGCTATGGAAAAACAAAATACCTTTGCTCAATATGTAAATCTTTGGGTAGTAGTCTCATTTCTTGAGCTAATTCAACTGAGTATTCTCTCTGGACCCAGGAGGATATGGCTCCGTCTTGTAGGCCAACGTCCAGGGCAGCTCTGGACTACACTCTATGATCAGTCAGGAGCAAGCAAAGTACCCCAAATTGGGAGGTGAGGGTTTTATGCAGTAATTTTTTAAAATTTGAAATATTATTATTTATTAGGTTTATTCTGTGTATTTTTCTTACTTTAGTTATTATATAACTGGTAAGTCCTACATTAGCAGTGTTACCAGATGTACACTTTTATTTATTTATTTTTATTTCAGGTTTACGTGAGGGTACAACCAAGTCACGATAGTTAAATTTGTTAGGTAGAGTCCCTCTTGTAGTTGTGTCCCGTACCCAAAAGGTGTGCCATGCAGCCCTACATTGTGTATGTAGTAATCGTTGACAGTGGGATGCTGACTTCAGTTTTACACAAATAGTTTATGGTTGTGCCACACTGAAATTAGTAAATTATAAAAATTTCAATTATTTTCTCAAAATCTTTTCACAGTTACTGTTTTAACTCCTTTACATCCTCGTGGGACGTGATAAAGTCTCCCGTAAGTCAGTGGCAGCATCAGCTCCAGACACGGATCTCCTGTCACCCAGCCTCTTTCCATTATGCCCCAGTACAAAGCAGAACCAATGTCTTCTCTGTAGCATTGTCTTAATATGCATATCTGTAAACATGTTTACAGATGAACATTCTGAACACAGAATGTTTTGGTTGTACCAGAAGTAAGATAAATTTAAAAACATGAACATATGCTACCTGTTCCATTTAGCACAGGAACATACAGATTAGAATGTGTTTGCTACTGGGCCATGGTTCACCGAGTATCATTTTAGCAGCATTATAGAACACACTTTGATATGCAAGTATTTAATGAGATGCCACCATAAACCTAAGCAGGTATTTTTTCCAGAAAACTTTGGAAATGAAAGTGTATAAACTGAGAATTTAAGATGTTATTTAAATTGCAAATCTCCACTGAAAATACAAAGGTAAGAGAGAAATAACATTTGTGACCAAGATTCAGAATGACTAGAGTTTAGGATAGAAAGGAAAAGAAAGTCTTTGCTCATTAGCACAAACACAAAAGAATGGTGACAAATATATTACTTATCTACTGATTGATAAAACACCTCAGGAATTCAAGGATAATGTTAGGGTTTAGGGATCTGAACTCCCTGAAATTACAAAGAAATAACAGTGCTTCCAACTGCCCATTTTAAAGTGTCCACAAAATCATTTTTTTTTTTTTTGCATTGCCACTCTTTTACCAACCTCACTTGAATAAAGGGATACAGAAAGTACTGATACAAATAAAAACTGCTACCAGACATTTGACTTATAAGACCACTTCGTTTACTGTTATTTTCTCATGGCTCTTGAAGGCCACACATATCTGAAAAACACTTTAATTTGGTCAAATGACAACGAATGAATTTCAACCAGTAGTTTTTAAAACCAATTAAAAAATAAACTTAATCCATCTTGTCTTGAATGTGTAATATGTGTGACATACTTACTGAGGGTTGGGGAGCAGAGTTGGGGTGATGGTATACAAGCAGCAGAGGCTAGTTTGGGGGTTAAGGAGAAGTTTTTTTAGGGGGAAAAAAGCAGAGTGGAGACTGACCAAAAGTCAGCTCACTGTCACACAGTTTCAAGAGACTTTGATTAATCGGAGCCTTATGGGTGTAGTTGGATTGTGAAAACGGGTTGTTAGGGGAGTCATTTGTCTGTAGAGGAACTGATCCTTACACAGGGGCTAATCTTGGAGTTACGCCCTTCAGTGGAGAGGACCAGGGGCTTATCTCTGAGGTAGAAAGTTACTGTTCTTCTGGTTCCCAGGAACCCTGGCCTTGAAGCACTCCAGGAGGTGGGGCGGATCATGCTGTGATCATGCAGTTTGGTTCCTGGCCATTTTCTCTCGCGAGCTGACTCCCAAAATGGCTGTACTCTTGTCAGGGTCATGAGGATCCCTTCTCCACCCTTAGTCATAGGATTTTCTTTATTAGTAGACTGACTAATATGGTAGGCTATGAATGGAAATTCTTCAGATCTAGTAATAACCCGTGTTGAAAACCAGCTGCCCAACTTAGGGAGTCACGCTTAGTATAATTCTTTGTTCTCCTATTTCTGAAGGACATAGAAATTCCAGCCCATGAACTATTGTGGAGACAGCATCGTTAACCAAAACAGACTACCGGAGAAAACCAGCACTAACACATCAACTTGCTTATTAAGGAAATAGGTGGGGGAGTAGCGTTTGTGGTTCATCTAAAAGATGACAAGTCAATGATAAAATCTGTCATCTTTCTGCCTTACTTTTTCTTAGCAGTTTAATAATCCTTATATTGACTGAACAATAATATGCCAACTTATTATTTTGGGAAAAAATGTCCAAGAGATCAGAGAATGAATGGTCTTTTGTCCTACTTATCTTATGTCTCAAGGGTTTTAAATTATTCTTTAGCAGACAGATATTCAAATTTTAACCCCTTCAGCACCACCGTGTCCCCACAACTTTTATTCCTAATAAAACAAATGGGTAACATTTCAAATCTACACGGGGATCAACAGAGATTGAAAGTTTCCTTTTGGCCTTAAGGGATCCAATAGAGGCATTTCTTCACAGAAAAATAATGCTGTGGTTTAACCATGATAATAGCTTGTGGCTCTAATTTCTTTTTCCAGACAGAGTGATTGATTTACGAGCTCCAAGGATACTTTGAGGGCGGTTTAACATAGAATACTGTTAGCAACTTAAGAGTGAAATCATAATATGAAGAAAAAATTGGCTGTGAACTAAAGTTTTGAAACCTTTCAAAATTAAATGTCATTTTTGAAAGCTTCAAGCATATGTCTGGTGGGGCTAAAATCTGTGCTACAGGAGATCTCCACTACCCCTAACCTGGTGTAATTGATTACATGTGAGAATAGGGTAACTGAATAGGGATCCCCTGGGATAAGGAACTGAGAAAAACTTTCACTCACTGTAGCCAATGGTGACTATTTTTTTTTTTTTTTGCTGTAAATAAAAAAATGTTCAACCTTAACTCAATGGGCAGTCTTTCTAGTCTCCAAGGAGTGCTGTGAACTCTGAGTGGGGCCACAGAGGAGGCAAGAACACCACTTTCAGCCTTGCCTCATTCTCGGGTGTGCCAGTTAGTGATGCAAAGAACACCTTCCTCCTATAATCCTGAACCCTATCCTGCCTTCCACACCCCCAACCAAGCGGACTACACAAATAAAAGTCAACTGTATGCCCCTCTCCTGCAGCGGTCCCTTTCCTTCTAGGCCGTGTAGGAGGAATATTATAAAGATCTCTTTCCTAGTGGGGCTGATTTTCCAGTGTGTGTGTAGGGGGAGCGACAGATAAATACAAAAGGAACATGATAATGAAAACATACAGCCTGCCAGATAGTAATGAGAAGTACTAGTGAGCAAAAGAAAGCTGGGCGAGAACCAGAGGGGTCTGTCTGGATGAGCGGCACTGCAAAGGTGACAACTGAGTAACGACCTGAAGGAGGCAGCCCAGGGTGCTGGGGAAGGAGAGGCTCAGGCCAAGGGAGCACCAAATGCAAAGCCCTAGGGTGGGGAGGTGCCTGGTGTTAGCAGAACAGCCAGGGACACTGTGTGGCTGGGGCCGAGGGACTGAGTGGGAGGGGGTCACATAGGTCCTGGCAGGCCATTCTACCCACAGTCTGAGAAGTGCGGGGAACCATAGAGGGCTTTAAGCAGAGGAATGGCACGACTTCATACTTTGTTAAACACGCTTCTCTTTTAAAATAGGTATGGTGAAAGCACCATCAAAAGCTACTGGAAAGATAAACCTGGTAACAGGTGTCCCAGAGTTTGCACATAACAACTACTGCGGGCTCTGGCGTGTGGTAGGTAGTTGAGAGGAGGGGGTGTCCCAGGGACATGCACCCAACTGACTTTCAGGCTGAGACCTTGCAGAAAACTCGCGTCTTGGCACGTCAATCCCAGGTCCCCCTACAGGAAGGTCAGGGCCGGGGCTGATACGTCGTGTTGCCATGGCAACTGTAGGCTTCTCTCCGCTTTTAAGCTGCAGGCACCCGGGCTCCAGCGCGGGCTCATCAGCATTCTGCCCGCGGCGCCGTCTCCCTGGCCCCGTGGTGCCACACTGCGTCCGCCCAACCAGCAGCTCCAGTCTGCTGGTGCCCGTGCGACCCTACCACCCCCAACACACCCCTACCCCATTCTCTCTCCCAGTTCAGCCCATCCAGCTCTGAAGCGTGACTGGACGCCCAGGGCACTAGCACGGCCGTGCCTGGATACCTAGCGCTTTCCGGAACGCTGACCGCAGCCGCAGGCTGCAGACCCGCTGCGGAGAGGGGGCGCCCTGCACCCAGCTCGCACGAGCAGGCCTGCTCCAAGGCATCCCCGCACCAACTCTCTAGGGACATTCAGCTCCCCTGCCAGCCGTTTTAGGATCCCCCCACGCCGCCTGCAATGCACCAGACTAGCTAGGTAAACATCGAAGCACCTGCATTGCGCCCCCGCGGGGATGCGCTGTGCGCCAAAGAGGGAACAGTGTGCTGCGACACCCGAGGATAGGAAGCGCGGGGAGTTAGAGCGGGTTTCCTCAGGACTCACCTTGTGCAGTTTCCACATGGCTCCCAGAGCCTTAACTTCGTGACTGGAATGTTTGCCCTCCTCCAGGCACTGGTAGCACACGGGCATCTTGCACTGCACGCAGTACATGCTGTGGTTCTCCAGCTCGTGGTCTGTGCAGGTGGACACCTTGCGCGGGCTCAACCTACGGCTCACGCGGCCCTGGGCCGGGGGCACCAGGCGGTGCTTGGCTAGGGGTCCCCGCGGAGGGTGGCAGCGCAGGCGGCACGGATCGCAGTAGAAGACGTCGCACTGTTCGCACATGACCGTGGCCTCCTTGGGCGCCTTCTCGCAGAGCTGGCACTTGAGGGCCGCAGCTTTGCTCTGCTGGTAGCGGTCAATTACCCCTTCCAGGACGCGGTTCTTAGGGAAGCCGCGCAGCCCCCGGTCATCCAAGATGAGACTGCGGTGGCACTGGGGGCAGGTGATACAGGAGTTGCGGGGTATAGGGGCCAGGGCCGGTGACAGGTGGGTGGCCGGTGGCGGCATAGCTGGGGGGAACACGCGGACGCCGTTGGGGGACTTCTGGCACGGGGTGGTGGGGGCGCTGGCGAACCCCCCGTAGGAGCCGTAGCCACTGTCCGCCTCGCTGTACAGGCTCATCTTGTCCAGGTCCAGATAGTCATAGTCGGAGACCCCAGAGCCGGAGGCCCGACGGCTCTGAGGGGACTCGGACTCCGGGGTCTGCACCAGGATGTTGCGAGCGCACGCCTGACATAAATTGTGGGAGCAGGGAAGGATGATGGGCTCCCGGTAGAAGGAGCCGCACACGGGGCATTTCAACTCCTCTTCCATCTCCTCCATGGGGACCGGTCGGGGGCGATGCTGCAGCGGGTGCCTGAGCGCGCGAGGCGGCCGACGGGCCTGTCTAGTCCAGCACCTTGGCCAGCGGCGGCGGCGGCTGCGGTGGCGCCTTCCAGCGTCGTCTTGGCGCCTGCACCTTGCCAGGCGCTCGCTCTGTGAGCCGCGGAGCCGCCGCGCGGCGCGCCAGCCCCGGGCCGCCCCCTCCCGTCCTCCTAGTCCCGCCCCGGCCTGTGAGCCGCGGCCCATTGGGCGGCGAGCGAAGAGCAAAGCTCTTATTGGCCAGATGCTCTGTCCGTCTCCGCGCCTCCGCAGGCCACGGGGGGTTTGGCGGAGTCTGGAGCTCAGGGGAGGCTTGGCTCCCGGCTGCAGGATCTCGGGCGGGGGTTGGCGTGCGGGGGCCTGGGGACCGGGAGGGGGAATCGGCGGATGACTCATCTCTCGCCCCACTTCCTTCCGACCTCCGGCGCAGTCACCCTGGAACAGGGGGCGTGAGAAACCCCTCCCCGTGGCGAGGGGGCTGGCACAGGGGGCTGGGGCGCCGCGGCACCGTGCGCGTGTGGCTGACGGCTCCGGTCCCCGCGCCCACCCACCCCCGGCGGGCGCCGCGCGGAGCGCGGAGGACGCCCCTGCTCCTTCCGCTGCTGGCGGCTCGCCCGGGCCTGGGTTTCTGCACCGCAGCTGGGCTTTTACCGCCTGCACTAAGCCGCCCTAGTCGGCCAGAGCATCACCCCCCACCCCGGGAGTCGGGCGGCGCTGGCGGGAGCCGTGGCGAGACGCCCCCCTTTGCATACTCAGCCCCTCGTTTCCAAAAGAGGATTGACAATATCGATGTCCTCGTGCTGCCGTGAGATGTAACTGGGTAACCGAGGTAAAGGCGCTGCGTTAGTTCAGATTTCCGCCCCCTTCTTTTCACGCCTGACATTCCGGCTAGCGGGCTGGGATGCGAACGAACGTGCTTCTGTCCCTCTGCCTCTTCCCTGCGTCCCACGGCTGTCCCCGCACCCTGTCCTCAGCACCTGTCTGAGCTCTTATCAGACCAGGAGGACCTGGGGTTCAGCTGAGGCAGGAATAGTTTGTCTGTTTCCCAGTGCCCATGGTTTAGCACTAGCTGTGTAAATGAATCACTGTGGGAGTGCCGAGTCTCAATGTTTGACTCCAAACAGCATCGTTCAGTGCCACGTGCCCTGAGCATCTGCCACAGCTCACAGCAGGGTGTGTTTTTCCTCCAGTGACAGTGACGTATGTGATAATGATGGTGGTGGTGGTTCTAAGTGTTAGCCCATGTAGAGGGAAGAGAGAAGAAAAAGAGAGAGGAAGGGAGGGGAAAAAAGGGAAAAGGAAAACCTTTAAGTGACATTCTGAGGTAGTAACATTTGAAATAGTACATGACTGGCTTTTGCTGAGTGATTCATGAAGTAAATGACAAAAGCTCTTTGCAAGTTCTAAAAAATCTTCCAATTTTCCACCTTCCAGAAAAGAGATAATTGATATATGCAGCTACATTTATAGTTTGAAACCACTTTATTACCCAGAAAAAACCTCCGCTCTTATACACATAGAAGTAGTCCAGTAAACTAGGTTATCTTTCCAAGCCCTTCTTTAGTTGCAGTGAGAACAGCAGTTGACCATGGCATGGGGGGGAAAAAGTCCTTATTGTTATTTAAAGCCGTGTTGATCATAGATGCTACTTGATTTATTTTAAACCTGGCTTTTAACTGGTTGAGAGCAGAGCTCCATAGGTGTTTTCTGTTTTCAGGCATAGAATTTCTGCAAGTGTGATTGGGTGGTTATCTGTACTTGCAGGATATGTTTAATTTACGGATCCCAGGGGAATTTACTTTTAACATGTAGCTAATTACTGAGAAAGGGTTAGCTGGTCCTTTCCTGGGTTTTGTGCATTTTACCACAAGTCACAAGTCTTGGACCAGTATATCATCAAGAGCTGTGCTCGGAAAGCTTATGCCTCGTTCAAAGTAAAGATGGACAGTGTTAGGGCAGCATACCTTCAGGCAAAATGGCCAATTCACTTCTCTTGATGTGTAATCATTCAGATTTGAATAATTCTGCACCTGTGGTTTTGGTTGGCAACAAAAGTGCACATAATATAGCCTTATGCACATCCTCCTGAGAATATATTGCACAAAAACAAACACTGTTGCCTTGTGGTCAACACCAGTAGACTCGCCAACCTGGATTGTGTATCATGGTGAATCGTTAATCCTCTCCAACAATTGTGCCTCAGTTGCTGTGATAAGTCACAGGACAAGTCAGCTTATTCATCAATATGTCTAGTTATGGTGCTAGCCAAAAGAGGAACACGTGGTACCTTTGGAACTGCAGCCTCTCCTAAAAGTTCATGGCAAATGTCAATAGCAGCAGGCAGGATGAACTCTCCACTTTGCTTTAGTGGCGTGAAAGCTGCTCTCAACGCCAACACATTTGATAAAGTGGTGGCCTTCAATGGTTGCTTCTGTCCTTCATGTTTGTGTTCTTTTCTTTTGGAAAACTCCAAAGGCTTGTCTGTTTTTTAGATGGAGTCTCACTCTGTCACCCTGGGTAAAGTGCCGTGGCATCATCATAGCTCACAGCAACCTCAAACTACTAGGTTCAAGCAATCCTCTTGCCTCAGCCTCCCAAGTAGCTGTGACTATGGTTGTGCACCATGCCCAGCTCAAACATTTGTCTTGTAATGCAGGTCTTGTGGAGAAGCAGTTTTGAAGGTCTCCTGGCTTCATGGGATAGCTGGTTGCTACGTATTGTACACAGCACAAAGCAGCCTTGGAGAATGTGAATCACGTGTTGCCATGAACCCATAGTTTAAGTAGGACTCTTGGTATTTTCTTTTATATGTAGTTTTCATTTTGTTAGCAGTCTCAGAGTCTTCTTGTCTCATCATTGGGCCTTTCCCTCTTTTCTTTCTTTCTTTTTTTTTTTTTAACAAAGTGAAACATTTTTATTGAACATCTTTGTACTATATTGTTGGATATTTTACAAATATTAGTAATTACTCATTATAGTCTTAAAATTAGGAAACATTAATGGAGACTTTACATCTTTCGCATTAACCTGGATGGAAGTGGAAGACATCACTCTTAGTAAAGCATCACAAGAATGGAGAAACATGAATCCCATGTACTCAATTTTGATATGAGGACAATCAATGACAACCAAGGTCATGGGGGGGAAGCAGAAAGAGGGACGGAGGGAGGGGGGTGGGGCCCCGGCGCGTGTCACACTTTATGGGGGCAAGACATGATTGCAAGAGGGACTCCACCCAACAATTGCAATCAGTGCAACCTGGCCCACCGCACCCTCAATGAATCCCCAACAACAACAACAAAAAAAAAATTAGGAAATATTAACTCAAAAAAACTTCTTATCACCTGATTATCTCCAAAACATACAATGTGCCAAATTTTTAGCACAACTCTTCATTTTTATATAATTATAAATGGATTAATTATAGATGTGTACAGAAATTTAGCTGTATAAAACTCTATGCAAGTGAACAGAGCTTAAAAGTGAATGAAACACTAAAATATCTACCTATGATAAACTAAAGAAATTATGCTACATCCATCCAAATGATCAAATTTCCTCAAGACATTAGGGAATAAAGTTCAAAATCTAAATGATCAGAGGGGAAGAGAGTGGGGAAATGGGGTTACAGTGTATGGCAAACCATCTGGCAAGTGCCCAATTTGTCTTGAGGGCGGGACATTATTATAAGAGGGACTTTACCTAACAAGTGCCATCAGTGTGACCTAATTCTTTGTACCCTCAGTGAACCTGAAACAACAAAAAAAGAATGTAAGTCAAATTTATCATATTCTGCATATTTTAAAATAAAAAATTAATCCCAGAAAATCTAAATGATCAAAGACAACCACAACAAACTACTGAGTGAAACTATGGATTAAAACACATCATGTAGCATGTTGCTGTGCAGACACACATGTAAGTGTCTGGACAAGCAGACAGATTCTTTTCCTTAAGTACTTCAAAAAGTGAGCTTTTTAGGCAAGAAAAAGATTTACTTTCAATTGGGCCTTTCCCTCTTTACAAAGAAGCTCTTCAGGGATGTTTGTTTTTTACTCACTTTTGCCAAGATTTATTTGCAACCTTACTGAAACTGTGACAGACACGTGTCAGACACGTGTGACAGACACGTGTGTCGTGCAGGAAAGAGGCATCGATGGAAGTAGTAAATAAAATGGGTGGGCCATGCATGGACTAAAATAAGTGCCATAAGCTGACTTAAAGCCTGCCACCAGATGCAGCTTAACTGTCACTCACTGATAGGGCTTTGATATGAGTCTGCCTGCAATGATCTATCTGTGCAGTTGGACCTCTCCACTAATAATAGTCTGTGTTGGCAGCCGCTCCTGGCACTAGCACCACCACCTTGGCTCCACCTGAGATAGTCAGGCCTTAGATTCTCATAAGAAGGTGCAACCTAGATCACTCATATGCACATTTTACAGTATTTACAGTATATACTCTCACAGGAGCCGAATACACAGATCTGACAGGAGGCGGAGCTCAGGTCCTGATGCAGGTGATGGGGAGAGGCTGTAAAGACAGACAAAACTGCTCGCTGGTCTTCTGCTCACCTCCTGCTGTGTGGCACAGTTCCTAACGGTCATGGACCATGGACTGGTACTGGTCCATGGTCTAAGGGTTGGGGCCACAGTGTTAGAGGATGTCTGATGTTGTAATACAGTCTTGAGTTTACAAAGAAAAAGAACAATACAGATTTATAACAGTCAGTATAGAGAGATTTCATCTATTATGAAGTATCTTCACCTGTTTTAATGGTTACATCTGTTTGGTTAGGATTGAGCTACATTATTGAATACTAGGAGAGCTGTTAGAATGATTGTCTTTTGTTGAGAATTCACCCTATTTCAGGCAGTGCGTTTATTTATATACATTACTTGATTCAATCTCTGTAATTATAAGAAGCATATATAATTATTCTCACTTTACAGAGCAGAATACTGAGGATAAGCAAAAACACATGGCTAAGTACTCAAGGTCTAATATTGGTGAGGGCGAGATTAGAAGCCAGGCCCCTGCAGGTTCCTTTTTTCATTCCTTCGTTCAACAAATGCTGAGTTTCGCTCCCTGTCAGGCTCTGTGCGTAATAAATACCCCAAATGCTCTTTGTTAGTATCTATGATATTCTGCTTACTTTCACTGAGAGTTTAATATTATTATTTTCATTTATTTTTTTTTTTAGAGACAGAGTCTCACTTTGTTGCCCTCAGTACAGTACCATGGCGTTACAACTCACAGCAATATCCAGCTCCTGGGCTTAGGCGTTCTTTTCCCTCAGCCTCCCGAGTAGCTGGGACTACAGGTACCCACCACAATGCCCGGCTATTTTATTTTTTTGTTGCAGTTTGGCTGAGGCCGGATTTGAACCTGCCACCCTTGGTATGTGGGGCCAGCGCCCTATTCACTGAGCCACAATTTCTCTAAAAGATTTTTGTGGCCATTGAAAATTTTCCTGTCGTGTTGCACTAGGTGGCCATAATGTACTTTAAAGCTGTCCAAAGAGTCATGTTTAAAGGGCAATGAAAATCAGGTTGTAATTGATGACGCTGTAGAAATGCTATACCATTGGGGGAATAGCTTCTCTCCCAGCTAGTGATCAGTCCATGCCCTGAAGCACAAGGACTGATGGCCGAGTAATTTCATCATTCCTGGGGTGACTTCATATGTTCTCATTTCTGTAAAGTGCTTGGTTATCCCCTGAAACTTACTATTCATCCAAAAGATGTTCTGTAGCAATGAATTGAACAAATTTAAAATGCAGTAGCAGCCTTTCCATTTTTTTAAAAAAGAACAAGATAAATGTTTTTCAATGAAAAATTGAGCTGCTTTCCCATTTGCTTTTGACTACAATGCTTGATTATGAACAAGACCGTCTTTGAGTCTGGTGAATGAGTCCAGAGAAGAAAGCGGTTTCTCTCTCATTTCCTCTCCACAGTCTCTCTGAGACCCAGCTATCCTTAATTGACCTGGAAAAAAATCAATGAAAGGAGCTGATCATAGGCTCTAACCCTTTAAAACAGGCATCCTCAAACTTTTTAAACAGGGGGCCAATTCACTGTCCCTCAGACCGTTGGAGGGCTGGACTATAGTTTAAAAAAAACAACTATGAACAAATTCCTATGCACACTGCATATTTCTTATTTTGAAGTAAAAAACAAAACGGGAACAAATACAATTCACACCACTTCATGTGGCCCGCGGGCCGCAGTTTGAGGACACCTGCTTTAAAAGATACTCTGAAACATATATAAAAATATTTTATTAAAGTATTTAATTAAGGGTATTGCTGAATGTGGTTTGTAAAAATTGCATTATTTGAAAAGTGATGTTTCTATTTTCAAAACAAATTCTGTGAAAATTCCTTTTTGTGAGGAAATTTTACCATATTAATATTTCATTTTATACTTAGAATATTTTGTTTGATCCTTTAATAACATACATTTAGTTATTGTTGATGTTCTTTGAGTTCTTCAGACAGGTCTCACTCTGTTGCTCCGGCTACAGTGCAGTGGCATCATCACAGCTTACTTCTGGGGCAGAGAAATTCTCCTGCCTCAGCCTCATTATAGTCGGGCCTTCAGGTGGGAACCACCATGCCTGGTTAAATTTTTAACTTTCTGTAGAGAGATAGAGTCTTGTTATCACCCAAATTCCTGGCTTCAACTATCCTCCCACTTCAGCCTCCCAAAGTATTAGGATTATGAGCATAAACCACTGTGCTTTGCCTCTTTGATATTTTTAATTTTGTGATTAATACAGTAAATTATGAGCTTTTTTGCCTACTTAGAACTACTGGAAGATGACCTTATTCAAATTGTGTAGTATTTCTAGTAATAGAAAAATGAATGTTTAATGTATCCTATATTGAGGTAAGAGAGTTGAAGGATAAATCTAGGAGACCTAACTCGGAATAATAGGAAACTCAGAATGGGGAAATAACACAGATGGAGCAAAAACCACAAAAGTAAAAAGCAATTTCCCTGCACCAAAGAAAGATAAACGTTCACATACTGAAGGGACTTTGGAATTATAGATGACACTGATGAGAAAAGACCCAGTTGTATACAGATATAATTCTTGAACTCAGAAAATACAAAGAACATAAGCTCCCAGAAAGGAAGAACAACCTAATTTTTAAGAACAAAAGAACCAGAGGGCATCAGACTTCCTTCTGTAACCTTAAAGATGAAAAGGATGTGAAATAAATTATACAGCCTTCTAAAAGTAAAAAAGGCACTCTGTCTTAGTCCATTCTGTACCACTCTAACAGAATACCATAGACTGGGTATTTATAGTAAGCAGAAATGTGTTGGCTCATGGTTCTGGAGGCTGGGACGGCCAAAATCACTGGTATCTATTGAGGGGCTTATTGTTGAATCATCCCATGTTGAGAGGGCAAGAGGGCAGAACTCAGCCTTTTTTTTTTTTTTTTGTAGAGACAGAGTCTCACTTTATGGCCCTCGGTAGAGTGCCATGGCATCACACAGCTCACAGCAACCTCCAACTCCTGGGCTTAAGCGATTCTCTTGCCTCAGTCTCCCGAGTAGCTGGGACTACAGGCGCCCGCCACAACGCCCGGCTATTTTTTGGTTGCAGTTTAGCCGGGGCCAGGTTTGAACCCGCCACCCTCGGTATACGGGGCCGGCGCCATACCGACTGAGCCACAGGCGCCGCCCAGAACTCAGCCTTTTATAAGGAATCTACTCCCACAATAACAAACTTATAGTTTGTATAATCCATCTAGGAGAGTGGTATCCTCAAGACCCAAATACCTCCTAACACCTCTGTGCTGGGAGTCGAGTTTCCAACCTATGAACTTTAGTGGACACATTCAAACCATAGCACATTGCTAAACTTCCACTGGTCATGGTGAAATAAATTATATTTCACCCAAACTGTGGAGTATGATGAATCCTTTTAAAAAGAATGAAATTCATTAGCATTTGATTTGGAGAGATTTTCATCAAATATTGTTGATTGAAAAGAGCAGGATACATAAGCGTGTACACAAGACAGTTTTGCTTTTGGCAGGCTGACAATACTCCTCCTTAAAGCACCTGTATGTATGTATGTTTATATACGATTACATGAACTTGTAGAAGCTTATTATAGCCTGCTCACCAAGATGTAAACCATGTTTAACTGTAAAGGGCAGGGGATGGATTATTAGTGGAAATGGAGGGGGAAGGTAGAAGCTATTAAAATGTACCAATTTTACTTCCCCAGCATATAGGATATTCTGCTTTTGTAAACTAACTTTACGAATGTCTATGTGTTATATACACACATAAACACACATCTATTTTGAAAGAAAAAGGCTAGATTAATAGATGTTGACATATTGGTTTACCCTGAAATCCTGTCAAATGAAAAAGAGGAAGTTGCAGGCTAATGTGTTATTGTGATTCTCTTTTGTTAAAAGGCAACCAATGCATCCACTCTAGGTATAAATATATTCACTTGAATTTTTAAGTATGAATGAGGTGAAAGGAGGTGTTAGGATATGGTGTCTTTAGCGTTGCATCTGAGTTGAAATCGGCTTTATCTTTATACATCTTTATGAAAAAAGTTATGCTTTGTCTTGTGATTTCTTCCTTGACCCATTAGTTGTCAAAGAGTGTGTTGTTTAATTTCAATGCATTTGTGAATTTTCCAGTATTCCTTTTGCCGTTATTCCTAATTTCATTCCATGGTAGTCGTAAAAGAGACTTGGTATGATTTCAGTTTTTTTAAATTTGTTAAGTCTCGTTTGTGACTTAACAGGTGATTTCTCATGGGAAACTTTCTGTGTCTGCTTAGAGACAATGTGTATTCTGTTGCTGTTGTGTATAAAGTTCTGTACATGTTTGTTAGGTATATTGGTCTATAGTGTTAAATCTGCTATTTCCTTATAGATATTCTTTCTAGGAATTCTATTCGTTATTGATACTGGAGTATCCATGCTCCCTACTGTTACTGCATTGCTGTTTGTCCCTTTAGATCTTTCAGTGTTTGCTTTGTGTATTTAGTTGCTCTGATGCTAGGTGCATATACATTTAGAATAATTATATGTTCCTAATGAATGTATCTTTTTATCCATATAAAAATCTTTCTTTGTCTATTGTGATTTTTTTTTCACTTAAAGTCCATTTTCTATAATTTAAGTATAGCCAGCCCACTTTCTTTTGTTTACCATTTGCATGGAATATATTTTTCCATTTCTTCACTATTATCCTATGTGTGTCCTTAAGTCTAAAGCATGTCTCTTATAGATAGCATACAGTGGGGTCTTGTTTTGTATCCATTTAGCTACTCTATGTCTTTTTTTTTTGAGACAGAGTCTCACTTTTTGGCCTCCAGTAGAGTACTATGGCATCATAGCTCACAGCAACCTCAAACTATTGAGTGCCAGCGATCCTCTTGCCTCAGCCTCCCATGTAGCTGGGACGACAGGTGCGCCACAATGCCCAGCTGTTTTTTTAGAGATGGGGTCTTGCTTTTGCTCAGGTTGGTCTCGAACTCGTGAGCTCAGGCAATCCACCTGCCTCTACTCTCTGTATTTTGATTGAAGAGTTTAACCCATTTACATTGCAAGTAATTATTGACAGGGAAGAACTGTTGTCATCTTGTTACTTATTCTCTGAGTTATATTTGTTCTTTTAATTGTTTTGTCTCTGGTCGTTTTTCTTTGTGTTTCATTGATTCTTTGTAGTGATGTGTTTAGATTCCTTCTTCCTTTTCTTTTGTGTCTTTTCTGTAGGTATTTCATTTGTGGTTATTGTGAGGCTTACATAAAATAGCTTATATTTATAGTACATTCTTGTTTTCTTTTTCCCCTTCTGAATCAATAATTTTCAATGACCTGCCTTCAAGAACATGCATGATTGTTTCTTTTGCTTGAACAAGTCTGCTGTTGTACTCCTTGCAGTGAATTTTTCATTTCAGTTATATTGTCCAGCTCCAGAATTTGTTTCATTTTTTGTTGTGTCTATCTCTTGGTTGATATTCTTGTTTTGTTCAGACATTGCTTACCTAATTTCATTGAGTTATCGATTTGTGTTCTGTTTAAGCTCATTGACCTTCTTTAATATTGCTATTTTGGATTCTTTGTTGGGTAATTTATAAATCTTTGTTCCTCTATGGATTAATTTTATTTTCCTTTATTTGGGACATGTTTCCCTGTTTCTTCATATGCTTTGAGATTTTTTTCTCCTGAGATGTGGGCATTTGACAAGAACACCCCCCCTCCCCCCAACTACTTCTCCCTGTCTTTATGGAGTAGCTTTGCAGCGGGTAAGACTTTTGCCAGTCAGCCTGGATCAAAATTTGGACCTTTTCATCTTTGGACATGTGCATGTATTTTCTTTATTAGAGAGGTTTGCCAGTTTTTTCTTGAGTCGCTCTTGCTCCCTCTGGTGTGTCTGTCTTGTTGTATTGCAGATTCTGGGTGCTGCAACAAGTTGGCTAAGCTCTCTTTTGCTCTATGTAGCCCCCAGGCATTCAGAGTATGCAGTTTTTTTCACTTGACAGAGTCAGGAGAGACAGCAACCAGTCCTTCATCCTTCCCCACCCACTGCCAAGCTGAATATCAGATGCACAGTGCATTCTTTTTTTCCAAAGCCAAGAATTGAGCATTTTTTCCTAATGGCACCAAGCTGTGCTGGTTTCTGTCAGTGGGGCTGCAGCAAGCCAGCCGCTAAGCTCTCTCCTAGTCTCAGGGCCTCAGAGTAGTGGGTTCTTTCAGCTAAATTGAAAATTTAGGCAAAATGGAAACTAGCGCCTTGAACAGCTCCTGAAAAGCGAAAACATTGTCTTCTCTTCCTGGGAAGAAGCCACAAAGTGGGCATTTCCCCCGATTGTGTTGAGCAGAGTCAACTTGGATGAGGCGGTTGCAGGTAGGAGACAATGGCTTGTGTTTGTTTCATCCCAGCTCTGCTCTGCTTCGTGCTCACCAGGGATTCTACAGCTTCGTAATTAGCTTCTAGAGTTTCCATAAAAACGTTTTGCTCCATAAATTGTTGGTAAATTGATTTCTTTGTGGGAGGATTAGGATGGAACCTCCTAACCCATCATATTGCTGATGTCATGCTTCCATTTTTAATCAGAATTTGGTTTATTTGTATTTCTACCCATAGAATATAATTTTTTCTTTTAATCTTTAAAAACCTTTGCGGAGATCACAGGATGTATAACAAGGGTTCTTTTGTTCATTCAGGGCTGTATAATATATAGAAAATATTCTATTTACTATCTAATCTGTTAAAACATGGGAGGCAATCAAGGCAGACATCTTAGCTTTACAGGTGCTCAAATTAGGATGTAAAGAAAACTCATGACTTCTCCAAGATCACATAGTGATGAGCAGAGCCAGGTCTTTGAGGCAAGACTTCTGACAGATAGTCCAGTTCTTGTTCCACTGCACTGACCCAGCAGAAAAGCAAGAATAAATTTATTACCTTTTAATTTTTAAAAATAATATTCACGAAAGAACAAGGTAAGAGAATTCGTAAAGAGATTGGATTTGAATGTAAAGATCTTAAATAGACTGAATCTTTCAATTGACTATTCCTTGAAGAGGGACAGATCAATGGTTCTAATATTAGATTTCTCAGGATCACGAGTACAGTTCCTGTACCTTTTAGGGCCTAGGTTTCCAAGTCTTAAGAATGCCTAGATTGGCTGGGTGCAGTGGCTCACACCTGTAATCCTAGCATTCTGGGAGGCCCAGGAGGGTGGATTGCTTGAGCTCACACGTTTAAGACCAGCCTGAGCAAGTGCGAGACCCTGTCTCTAAAAAATAGTCAGGCATTGGGGCAGGTGCCTGTAGTCCCAGCTACTTGGGAGGCTGAGACAAAAGGATCATTTGGGCCCAAGAGTTTGAGGTTGCTGTGAGATATGATGCCATAGCCCTCTACCAAGGGCCACAAAGAAAGAGAGAGAGAGAGAGACAGGAAGGGAAGGGAAGGGGGAAAGGAAGGGAAGGGAAATGTCAAGGTTACCCAGTGTGTCCAGGACAGTGGTAGAGAAGAACTCAGGTCCCTCAGAGGAATAGCCAAATTATCTTCATAAGAGAATATTTTCTTGTCATATGTTTTGGAAGTAGAAGTGACATTCTACTCGATGTTTTCTCCACTTCAACAATATTTATACAGTAGTTACCTGGTAAAATGAGACACCAAATTTTATGGGATGGCTGATATTTTCTCCGTATTTCTCTTCTTTCATGCAGCTAACGGATACTCTATTAGAGTGCCTTATGTAAATTTTTGGATAGTTTCAGTGTTGGTTTTTGAGCCCTAGCTTTTTTGATTTTACTGACCTTCTGATTTTATTTTTAATGAGAACAGTCATTGTCCTTGCCCCCAAATTCACAATTTAAATCTCTTTAATTGCTTACAATCACCTTTCCATACATTGCCTATTAAATTATTTTATGCCACTTCAAATTTTGATATACAGTTAGTTCTTCACTGTGACTTCCAGTTCTCCTGTCCTAATTCCTTGTGCAGTGTAGGTGATAAATAATTATTTGTGGTTCAAATGGACATCCTCTTTTATGGTCTAAAGGATTCAAATTAACTGTAACATGGGGGCTTTTATGTGAGTGTCATGTTTCTTTTTGGTTTTGAAAATATCTGATTCCCTGAAATAGCAGTTAAAAAAAAATGAGTAAAGATAATTATGGGGTTGATTTTATTTTTATTTATTTATTATATGTTGTTTATATTTATTTTTCTATTTCAGCTTAATGTGAGGTTACAACCAAGTCACAATATTTGAATTTGTTAGGTAGAGTCCCTCTTGCAGTTATGTCCTGCACCCCAAAAGTGTGCCACACACCATTACATTGTGCCCATCCAGTGAGAACACCCCAAACCCCCTCTTCCCTCCCCTCTTTCCCTCATTCCCCCTCCCAACTTGAATTGAATAAGTTTTTCTCCTATGTGGATGTGAATTAAATTGGCTATTGGCTTCGTGTCAGTATTGAGTACACTGGATGCTTGCTTTTCCATTCTCGTGATACTTTACTAAGAAGACCATGTTTCAACTCCATCCCAGGTTAATATAAAAGATGTGATGTCACCATCTTTTTCATGGC
This sequence comes from Nycticebus coucang, assembly GCF_027406575.1. Classification (NCBI taxonomy): domain Eukaryota; kingdom Metazoa; phylum Chordata; class Mammalia; order Primates; family Lorisidae; genus Nycticebus; species Nycticebus coucang. The sequence goes on along the minus strand of NC_069785.1, from coordinate 6,205,021 downwards.
TGAATAGTATTTCATGGTATACATATATCACAGTTTATTAACCCATTCCTGGGTTGATGGGCATTTAGGTTATTTCCACATCTTGGAGATTGTAAATTGAGATGTGATAAGCAATCTGGTCATTATAAAATGATTTCTTTTCTTCTTTTTTTTTTTTTTGAGACAGAGTCTCACTATGTCACCCTCAGTAGAGTGCCATGGTGTCACAGCTCACAGCAACCTCAAACTCTTGGGCTTAAGCGATTCTCTTGCCTTAGCCTCCCTAGTAGCTGGGACTACAGGCACCCATCATAATGCCCAGCTATTTTATGGTTGCAGTTGTCCTTGGGCCCATGTTTGGGCCCGGCTTGAATCTGCCAGCCTCAGTGTATGTGGCCGGTGCTCTATTCAACTGAGCTATGGGTGCCGAACCAATTTCTTTTCTTCTGGGTAGATGCCTACTAGTGGGATTTCCAGGTCAAATAGGAGGTCTACTTTGAGTTCTTTGAGAATTCCCCATACTCCTTTCTGAATAGGCTGTATTAATTTGCAGTCCCACCAACAGTGTCAAAGTGTTCCCCGCTCTCCACATCTGCACCAGCATCTGATATGGGCTCATCTCACCGGGGTTAGGTGATATGTTAAGGTGGTTTTGATTTGTATTTCTCTGATGGTTAGGGATGATGATACGGGGTTGATTTTAAAGAATAACACTATCTAATTTTTAAAAAGCATTGCGGTACTCAAGGAAGCCATCCTGCTCTTTTAGGGTTAACATTTTATTGGAGAAAATAAGACAAAAGCCATTCATGATCAGAGCATAAGATACTGAGTGTAAGGAGAGGGGTCCAGAGTGTTGTGGAGGAGGTCTGAAGTCTTTGTGAGTGGGATTTCAGAAGAAACAGTCAGGGAAGGGAAGGTTGTATTTAGTAGGGTATGAAGTAGACACAGAAACTGGAGTTTGGAGCCTTTGAAGATATGTTCGCAGTAAAGGGAAGTTAGTCCTGGGTGGTTTTGGTCATATAAGACATGAGGACACGGACTGAAGCAGCCAGAATTTTTTCCAATTTTTCCAGGAACACCTCCCTTCCTATTCAGAGATGGTTGATGATGGGCTGTCTTCTCCTGTCCCTGGGTTTGACTGAGGAAACACCCAGTCCCTTTACGAATGAATCAGCATCAGCCAGAGCTTTTGTTCCCAGGTCTGTACAGTTCAGTAGCTGATGGTTCCTTTCCTAAAGCCTGCCTTATTCAGTTCTTAATAATTACTAGAATAAACAATAATTTTCAAGGACAGTACAGACTAGGGATAAACTTAGTGGCAGTTTAAAATTTTCTTCTGCTTATACTAAAGGCAAACAAAGACCCAGTACGTTATGGAGCAGAGCACTGAGCATCCCAGTCGGAGTATATGCCTTCTGGTGAGTGCTGACTAGACAGTTAATAATAAATATGAATTTCCTTAGTCAGGTGATTTTCACTAAACAAAAGAAATCCATTCCTTTGATGTTACCACCACAAAATACACTTCCCTTTTAAAGGACACTTCCCCCAAGCAAATGTCCTCATCACCTGTTGCAGGGACTAAGGAAACCTCAGGCTATGAATATCTGTGGTGGCACATCTATGACAGTGTAGGCCTGGGTTACATTTGGTATCTTGTCTTTTACTTTGTTAATGACATCTACTCAATGTTTTGGGGACAGAGTCTAGCTGGTGGGTTCAAACCCGGCCCTGGCCAAAAACTGCAAAAAATAAATAAATAAATAAAATCTTTAAAAAATAAAGTGCAATGGCATCCTCCTGCCTCAGCCTCCTGAGTAGCTGAGACTACAGATGCCTGCCACTGTGCCCAGCTAATTTTTCTACTTTTAGTAGAGATGGAGTCTTGTTCTTGCTCAGGCTAGTCTCAAACTCCTGAGCTCAGGCAATCCATCTGCCTTGGCCTCCCAGAGTGTTAAGATTACAGGCGTGAGCCACCGTGTCCAGCCATCTATTAAATGTTTGTAGTGAGCATTGCATTATATTTGCTGCTTTTAATTTCATCTTTAACCTTTGCTTTTATTTATATTTATTGTATTGGAGGGATCCTGTGATTAGGCTCGTCATAATTGTATGCTCTGGTATGTTGTTTTGCACGTACAACATCTAGACTTGCTTGTGGGAGCCTATGAAGATTTTATCAGGTTCTGTAAGAGACAGTTCCGGTGTTCATGGCAGCCTGCACATTCAGTGGTATTAATCCAAAATCCTTCGTGAACCACTAAGGATTCTAAAAAAGAAATGCAGAGGATTAGAATGTAATTAGCTTTTGTTTTCTTTTATCAGTATAGACTAAAAGAATTTAAAAAATGAAAACACAGGGCAGCACCTGTGGCTCAAAGGAGTAGGGCGCCAGCCCCATATATAGAGGTGGTGGGTTCAAACCTGGCCCTGGCCAAAAACTGCAAAAAAAAAAAAAAAATTAATAAAATCTTTAAAAAATAAATGAATAAATAAAAAAACCACAATGACTGGTCAATAAAGTTGATTGACAAATTACAATGTGATGAAAGGAGAGACAGTGTATGGAAGTCAGTGATGCAGGGATCACTACACATGAGCAAAGCTAGTGCACCTGTGACAAGCTAAGCAGCCTAGGTAGGGAGGTCACCTTAATAGTCAGGAAAGCTTCTTGGAGACTGAAGGATGCAATGCGAAGGAAATCAAGTGAGCTCCTGTTTTCTACCCTCCAAATTTACTATGAGATGTAAGCCCAATAAACCAATTGAGTTGTCATTAATTATGCAAAGTGGAAAACAAGTACTGACATCTTTACTGGGTCTCCTGATCTCTCAGCAAAAATATAAATGCAATAAAGTTCAATTATACTGTTTATAAAAATTATAAATCAGCTTTTACTTTCTTCTGCTGGATAATGGGGAAGTGTCAAGACAACGGAGCTAAGGGAACAACAGGAGCTAAGGGTCATCTCTGTTTTGATGAAGTTGAGACTCACATACACGACCATTTACAACAGAGAATTTCACCTCACGTTAAAAGAAATTAGCTTGTTTACGCTGTTCTTGAAGAGGTCATTAATTATAAAAGCAGTCTAGGAAAAGCAAACCTTCATCTAATCTTTTCTTCAATAGACCACATCTCAAAGATTAACCTGGGTCAATTCTGGACTTGGGGAGAGGTTGAGTTTCCAGGCTGATGAAGCGCTTTGCACAGCCGGCCGCCGGGCACTCGGGAGGAGGCCTGGTCTGAGAGCCCAGCAGTCCTCGCAGCTGGCCCGTCCGCGCGGATTCCCGGGGTCTGCGCGCAGCGCCGCCTGCCGTAGGTCGCGGAGAAGCAGGTACGCGGGCCGCTTGGGAAGAGGGGGCGCATTGGGCTGTGGGCGCCAAAGAGCGGAGGGAAGGCCTGGCAAGAAGGAGGGGATGGCGCAGAGAGCACGGCGGGCCACCTTATGGACTCGGGATGAGCGAATGGAGACGACCCCTTCCGAGCTGGGCAAAGAGACCAAGGGGACGCAGACGGTTCCACGATGCCGGGAAGGAGTGGCCAGGTAGGGCCGTCCGTGGCTCGCCAGGTTTTATGTTTTGAGCTTGACTTGACTGGTTCCATTTCATTTTCGCCCAACATACAATCAAGGCGGAAGTCCTGAAATACGCAGCGGGTGTTCACGTGCTCACTTCTAAGATCCGGGGCCCAGAGCCCCAAATCCCGGGCCTGCGCAGGCCCTGTCCCCACGCCCTGGGGAAACCGGGCTCTGTGACATTCCCAGGCGGCCCAGCAGAACGCCTTGTGGGTGATCCTTTGGGGTGATCTGTCCCAGAATGTCTCTGTGAAACGCTGCAGGTTTCATTGATGTCTTCTCTTCCCACGTTGAAAGTTTCGGTTGCTAGAGAAACACTTTATATTAAAAATAATTTAAATGTTTAAATTCATATTATTTATTTGAGATTTAATGCGTCTGACCTGAAACCATAATTATTAGATAACTGTCCTCTAAGTTAAGACGTTTACCTAAGAACCTATGTTTAAGAACCTTTCCTAGAAAATTAGAGACAAGCTACTTCCTTGTTAGTATAGAAGGTTGAATAAGCCAATTGTTTAACCATTGTCACTCGCTGCTCTGTAGGTTTCACATTTATTTCATTTGTTGGTACAGGCATTTTCTCACAGAGAAGACTCCTCTCTGAATATTTTATTGTAAGATGGACTTTGATTCTCCTTTCGCACTATTCTCGTCTACGTTTTAGATGTCAAGGCTGTAGCTTCTGATGGCACCTGTATGGGAATTAAGGGCCCCCAGGAGTGCGCGGCCACCAGAGCAGTGTGGTCATTAGTAAATATCTTTATCGCTACTGTTGAGAGATAAGTGATGGTGCAGAAGCACGGATTTCCGCCATTTGTATCCAGTTAAAATTCCAGCCTAGCACGTGCGCAGTAATAGTAATACTTTGTAAAACACTGAGTACTGAGTGCCAGGTGCCCCGCACACCCAGCCCAGGAGGATAGCATTATCGGCTCCACTTGCAGCTGAGGAAACTGGGGCTCAGATGTTAACTGCCTGAGGCTTCATGGTTTCTAATGGAAGAGCTGAGATTGTAACCGGATTTTGACTGACTCTGGTCAGCGTTAGTTTGCTGGTGCTGCGGTCACAAGGTTCCACGCCAGATGGTTGTTTCTTCACAGTTCTGGAGGCTGGGAGTCCATGGTCAAGGTCTCAACAGAGTTGATCTCCCTGAGACCTCTGCTTGGTTTATAAATGGCGGTCTTCTCCTGTGGCTTCACTTGTGTCCTAATCTCAAGGACACCAGCCAGATTGGATCAGGGCTCACCCCAGGGAACTCATTTAACCTTAATTGCCTCTTTAAAAACCTTATCTCCTGGCTGGGCACCCATAGCTCAGGGCACCAGCCACAAATGCCAGGATGGTGGGTTTGAACCTAGCCCGGGCCTGCTAAAACGAAAAAGACAACTACAACAACAACAAAAACTGGGTGTTGTGGCAGGTGCCTGGAGTCCCAGCTACTCATGAGGCTGAAGCAAGAGAATTGCTTAAGTCCCAGAGTTTGAGGTTGCGTGAGCAACCACAGCACTCTACCTAGGGTGACATAGTAAAACTCTGTCTCAAAAACAAACAAACAAAAAAATTTTATCTCCAGACATAGTCCCATTCTGAGGTCCTGAGGATTAGGAATTCCAAGATAGGGATTTGGGGGGAACATAGTTCAGCCCGGAACAGTCCTCAAACCATGAAGTCCATGGATTTTCTCTAAGATGAAATATCAAGCCAGCCATTTCTACTGTGATGTAAATTATTCTTTCCCCAACTAATTTCCTGCTGAGGAAACTGATGGAGAAAGTTGCGGGCTCTGGCTCCTGTAGGGAAAGAAGAAAAGCTACTGAAAGTGGAAGCGAGAAAAAACACTAGAAGGTCAGCATCTCTCAGTCTGCTGTTTTGGGCAGGGCCAAACTTGTGGAAGTAAATTAAACAGCATCCTTTTCTATTTTTTGCTTCTATATTTTATCTTTCCAGCTTTTCATTTTTATTCTGAAAGCGTCACTGCTCTCCAACCAAGACAGCAGGCTCCTCAGCTCTTGGAAAAGCTTCTTAACAAATCCCATTGTCCCTTCTGAAACAGAGCCAAGAAAAAAAAAAGTAATAATCTGCTAGATTCTCTATCATTTAAAAATAAGTTATTAAAAATAGGTTATTAAAAATTATAGAACTCTGTTGATATGGACTAGAATCCAGAAATTATTAGGGAGTGTTTGGAATGTTTAGTAGCGTTCACAGGAAGCCAGTCAACATCATGGATGGTTTTCCTGGTGGGCCCCCAATTCCCATCGGAACTGTTTCATCTCAAAGAGCACATCAGGAAGTAGATCCGAGCCCTGTTCACACCCTATCCTCTAAGAGTTCTTATTTCTGTGACTTCTGAGGAGGCAAAGTCAGTGAAGAAGGGAGGCCCTTCCTTCCACTCTCTTATCTGCCAAGCACCTCCCATTACTCTTCCTTTTTGCCAGTGAGTTTGTCTAGGGATGCCCTGAGGGGGAATTAACTACCATTTTACTTTTGGACACCACCCTCAATGTTAATAATCCTGCTTGACAGCCCGTTAAGTGCCTTCTGACTCAGGTCGAACTAAGAGATGGCAATTTGCACGCCAGCTCCAAGTGACTGATGGGTGGTGACCAGCCAGGTGAGAATACTGAGAAGGCTGTGAGGCCGATTTTTTTTTTTTTTTTTAAGAAAGAAATGCCACAATAAATTAGGTCTACCATGGGAGAGGGACTAGTGGCACAAGAATAAATTACCTTTTATCCGTCATAAACTCAGAGATACAATTTATAGCAAGCTTACATTGTGCCAGATGCTGGGCTAAGCCTGGCGTGTGTGTTATTCAATCATCACAACTCAGTGGGATCCGTGCTATGTATCTCCCTTGTGAGTACAAGGAAACTTGGGCCCAGTGGGCTTACATGTCCAGCCCCAGGTCACCCCACTAGTAAGAGCCAGAGCAGGGATTTGAACCCGGCGGCAATACACTCAGAGTGTGGATTAGGATTTATACAGAGGCTGCCACAGCTGTGACTGCAGGACGCCACCAGGGGCCCCGCCGGCTTGGGGCTTGGCGACGGCTGTCTTGCCTTCCTGCAGTTGAGTCCACAAATACTTGCTGAGCTATGCTGGGCCAGACATCTGCGGGGGCAGCAGTGGGCACAGCAGGGTTCCTGTCCTCGAGGGGTTTATACTCAAGCGGAGAAAGGCAGACCGTGAGCACATAAACAAACGAGGTGACTTCAGGCCCAGGAAAGTGCTGCGTGGTTGCTTATAGAGGGTCACTGGGCAGGACTGAGCGGGGATTCCTTTGGCAGAGAAGAAGAGCCCTCTTGAGAAAAGGGGCTGAAAGATGGGAAGGAGAAACACAGGACGAGCACCCAGACAGAAGGAGGAGCAGAGGCAAAGATCCTGACACAGGTGTGTAAGGAATGGCCACGTTTGTAGAAAAGGCCCTGTTACGTTCATGGCTATTCTCAAGACCAAGACACCGGCTGTGCTTCAGTGATTGGGGGTTTGGTGCAGGGAGAATAGGTTAGAAAATTCAGGAAGGAGGAAGGTCATATTCAGTAGTCTTGATATACTAATCATATATTTCGCATAAAGGAGACTGTCTTTGTTGTGATCACATGACCCTTTGGAACAGATGTAGAGGGGGGACATCTCAGGTTAAGGGATTTCATGACATGACAATGTGTGTGTCTTTTCAGACATTGATTTGAGGTTGATTTACATCAGTTTGTGTATTTTAAACTAAAAGAATGTATATGCATTTCATGATCATTACACCATAAATAGAATGACTATTGGCTAAAGCATAAATTGACCTCTGAAAAATGGCTTAACAAAGCTTCCTCCCGTGACAAAACCTTTGGCATTGCTGTCCCACACGTCTATGCTTAGTTAAGCCTTACTTAGGAAGCATTTATCAAGCCCCAGTTCCGTACCTAGAAACCGCCAGATTATATGGGAGATAAAATTACAAGCAGAGAAATCATTGCTTCCACCCTTGAGAAACTTGGATTTAGTTGGCCGCAAATACTTGAAGGATAAGCAACAAAGCTAGAGCAATGTGGAAAAATGATACTAAGATCAGGTAGAACGTCACAGACGTTCACATGCCTTTCCATGTTCACGTGCATGTTAAGCTCTTGAGAGAGCTGTTAACATTGCCCCCGCCACAGAGAAGGAGGCTGCAACTTGGAGTGATGGAGCCCAGGCAACAAGGGTGGGGGCAGGATGCTGCGGTGGCCATGAACATGGGCGCTGGGGTCAGACAAACTGAATTTTCATGCTGGCTCCAATTCTTACTTGTTTTGGAAACCTGGGCAAGTCTTTTTTTTAACCTCCTTAAACCTCAGTTTCCCCATTTGTAAGCATAATAGTGGGGACACTGACTTCCTCCAGGTGCTGTGTTAAATGGAAACATAGTGAAGACACTTAGCACAGGTTGGGCCACAGAAGGCCAGTGAACACAGCCTTCCCATGAGGGGAGGCAGAGTGTCTCTGCTGTTCAAACACAAGGCCCCATGTGTCCTGTGGACTCCAGTGAGCAGCTCTCTGCTTAGGTAAAGCACATGGGCAGTCACTCACTTACAGGTAGAACCACAGGCAAGTTACTGAAAGGCTCTGTGACTCTGTTCCCTCATTTATGAAATGGGGAGGATGCAGGGGCCACCTCATAGGCTGATGCAAAGGTAAAGCGCTTTATCACAGACACAGCACTCAGAACGGCGCTGAGCTGATGTTACCCTCTCCAGAGAAGTTCCCTGGCACGGGTGAATGTCAGAGGTGGAGTTTTAGGATGGCTTCTTCCAGCAGGGCTTGTCGCTTATACCCTGATGGAACAGAGAACTGTAGGAGCCGATCAGCACATGCAGCTGATCACCTGCCCTGCTCAGCCGGGGGAGGCATCCTGGTTGGATTGGCAAACCTGCCTCCACTGCCTCTCCCGCACCTGTCAAAACTTCAGGGGCTGCTCAGCAACACATGAAAAATCCAATTTGTAATAGAATCATTTTTTTCCCCAAATACATCTGTCTGCACTTGAAGGCGTCAAAACAGATCTGAGAATTTGCAGTCCCACATAGAGGGCATGAACTTGCCAGCTTGTCCTGTCAACAGGCTTCATGTCTGAGGTTGTCTACAGAACTGGGTGTTATCTGCCAAGCTTGATTGTTTCCCTCTCAGTGGGAAGCAGAAGGTTCTAAACAGAGAGAAAAGCTTTATCAAGCCTCAGATATAATGAAAAGCCATGCCCTTGACTGTGTAAAGTGTTTGTTCCTTGGGCCTAGGCACGTTTCCCTTTCTCTCTTCTCTTCCCCTTCGCTTTTTATTCCCTTTGCCTCCTTCCATGGCCCCGCCCCTCTAATGGGATCAGAAATAAGGTCAGGTTTGTTTGCTACTCAGTAAACATTTATAGTTTATCAGGGGCTTACACATATGGGCCCTATTTAGTGCTCAAATGAATCCCCTGAGGATTTGAACTTAGGATGGCTGATGACAGAGTCAGAAATTTAAACCATAAGCTTCCTCTGAGCCGGTGCAAAGAGCTTCTTTCCTGCCTGTAAACCAAGGAAGCCCTGCTTGTTGAAATAAGGGACTGCATTTTAATTGTATAACTTGAATTTTGGGTAACTACAAAGGGGTCAAATATAAGCAAGTTGTAGATTAAATTAAAAAGATGAGGAAATAATCCTAGATGCAGAAATGAAATTAAATCAATCTTGATGAATTACAAGAGTCATTTAAATATGTCTTATTCAAATTTGACTGGGTAGGAACTGGATAGGCCACTGCCCTGGTAGTCAGATCCATGGGGAACCAAATTCTGATTCCATACATGGCCTGGGGCAGGTTGTTTAATTTCTTTAAGAGCCCTAATTTCCTCAACTATAAAACAGGAATGTTAATATTCAATTACAGCCTGGTCATGAGGGCTAAGTATGGTCACACACACAGAGCTTGCAAATATAAACTAAATTAGCTTGTGAATATAAAATAAATGAGTTTATATTTCCCTCTCTTTGAGTTGAACTTCTCTTTAGCAGATGAAGCAAGAGGCATTTTTCAACAACTCCAGAACCACAACACTGTGCAGTTTTATTATAAAAGAACAGTCTCTTGCTGTGTCCTCTCTGGACAAGTGAAAAAAACTATTTGAAAAATTAAAATAAGGAAGACTAGTGTGAGGCAAATATATATATATATGTATTTAATAATGGCATCCTGCCATGGCGTGTGGTGATTTTTGCCTGCGATTACAGCCTTTCTCAATTAATTTTTTGGAAAAGCATTGCCAAATAACAAAACGCAATGATGGAATTTTCAGTTTCTTTAGAGGAAGCTCCTTTGGTATACAGGATAATTACCAGAAGCAAGCGTATGTTTTGATATTGGCAATGACCTTCAGTGATTCAGGTTGAACTCAGAAAAAGAAATTTGATCTTAGGTCATTTCTGCTTCAGTTTTCTGTCCAACTGAGGGAGCTCAGTGCCAAGGTCGACTGAGGAAAAAAATGATGCAGATGTGGGCATCTTTTGTTGCTTCATGAAATATAAAAAGATCATATTTATAAGCCTAAGTATCCTAAGTATCATACAAAGTTACCTGGGAATGTTGCTTTTTCCATGGACTGGTTTTGGGAATACCAGTTGTTCTGAAAACAGCTCTTTAAGTTGTTTAATTATAGGCAAAGGTATAAATGAAAATGGCGATTAATTTCCTGGCAGACACAGAACCAAACTTTAAAACAAAGATACATTTAATGAGGGCTTAACAACTTTTTTTTTCTTTAGAGTACTGTTTAGCTCTTCCTGTTGGCAACTTCTGCGGTGTCAATTTTAGTAAAAACATATGGAGAAATAATCAAGTTCCCTCCATTAGGATGGTTTTTAACCAAATGGCTTGGTGATTTTCACAAAGAGAGGTGTTTTGCTTGTGTGAAATGACTAATGGTACAATTTGTTTTACATTACCAAAAAAGGAGAGTGATTAACTTAAGAACTTGTTTGGAAAAGATGTCTGAAGAAGCTTTCCATCTTCCAAGGATGGGGTCCCCAAAGCACAAAGAAAGAACCTAATCAATTCTCCTTTATTTTGGAAAATTAGAGACTGCTTTTTTTTTTTCTTTAAAGAATATGAAGAAAAGTTAGTTTTCAGAAAAGGCACTAAGCAGAAAGAAAAGTTGATGGACTTAAAAGTTAGTGATTTAAAATATTAATATTTACACCTTCTTCTTGGGTGGTATCTACCTTCCATAGGCTTTTAGAGTGTGCAAGTGAGAACAGTGGGTAAAATTAACTTGTGTCATAGACAGTTGTAAAAATGGATGAAATTTTTTCAAGATTAAAATAAAGACATATTAATCTCAATCTGAAAAGCTCTTGCCTTTTTAAAAAAATAAAATTCTCTTCCCATAGGTAATCAATGGTGGGTGCACATCTTTTTCCTATATTTAAAGCCAGTCTGTGTTAACTGAACCTGAGCCACGGATGAAGCTGGGATACGATGGAGGGAAACAAACTCTAAACTAGTGACTTTAGGAAATTCTCTCCAAAGGTTTTTCTCTCCCCTTTGTTCATAATCACTGTCCTCTTGATTATAACACTATTGAGCATAGCATAGCTTCATTTAAAAAATACCAAAAAACTCCAACCACTGAATTCGTTATTTCATTAAATATGTAATATTTGTACCTTTCATTTTTCAAAGGGAAACAGACACATATGTGGCTTTTACATCCAGATTCAATCAACCATGGATCAAAACTATTTGGAAAATAAATTCCACAAAGTTCCCAAAGGCAAAATTTGAATTTGACTCATGCCAAGTATTACAATGAATCCACGTAAATGAAGTAATGTAAGTAATGATACAGTGGGGAAGAGCTTAGCATCTACTAAATAAGTCAGCATGAAGATGTGTACAGGTTGTATGCTAATATTATACCACTTTATATGAGAGAGTTGAGCAATCTGAGATTTTGGTATTCACATGAGTCCTGGAATCAGTCCTCCATGGATACTGATTTTATTTATATATTAAATGTATATTTTACATATATGTTTGGTTCTTTGTTGCAAATAATGGAGGTAGATTAAAAAAGACTAAAATAAACACATAGGTTTATAGGAGATATAATAATGAAACTACTTTAAGGATAGTAAACTATCTTGAACTTAAAGTAGATTATATTTTTAAAATATTTTTAAAGATAGACAGTGAATATCAAGAAGAACAAGAAGCCTAGAAATATATACATATTTTAAAAGAGGTACATTGGAAGGTGTATCAGTTAGCGGTTGCTATGTAGCAAACAAGTATAAAATACAGTAACTTAAAACAATAACCACTTATTATTTCCCATGAATCTACATGTTGATTGGGTAGTTCTGCTGATCTTAACTGGGTATGGCTGGGCAGTGCTTTGGTCGCAGGTGGGGCTTACTTGCTGGCTTGGCAATTAGCTGTCAGTTTGCCTAACTATAATGGCTTCAGCTAGGACAGTGGTTCTCAACCTTCCTAATGCTACGGCCCTTTAATACAGTTCCTTTGGATTGCAAGCCACAGGTTGAGAACTGCTGAGCTAGGATGACTGGACTAGTCTTTTTGGCAAGCATGTGGAGTGTGTGTGTGTGTGTGTGCGCACGCGCGCACGCGCAGTTTGCTACTTTCTCATTGGTCAAAGCAGGCCACATGGCCAAACCCAGATCAAATTGAGTGAGCACTACCAAGTTACAAAGCAAAGGGCTGCTTGCACAGGGGTCATCAACTGGGACCATAATGCAATTGATCAATCACTGCAGGATAGTAATAGTGAAAAATGATACCATGGGGAATAGCTTAGCATCTACTAAATAAGTCAGCATGAAGACATGGACTATTCTGAAAAGGCTTCCTAAAAGAGGAAAATGAAGGGAAGATCATTTCAGGTCTTCCGGAAATGGATATATTGTGAGAATAAGTCATTTCACTGGGGATAACAATCACTCATGTAACAAATTCCTAATTGACAGACATGCAGTTTGCTCTACATTTTCCCTATTATAATCAATGCTGATCAATGTGCCTACGTATCTAGCTATCTAGCTTGCATACAGAGATGTATGGTACATTCACACACGTATACACAGACACGTATATACCCTACAGACCATGCAAATGTACTTATAAATTCTTACAAATGGAATTGCTAATTCAACTAACTTAAAACATTTATAGATATTATCAAATTGCCATCTAAACTGGTCATGGAAATTTATATTCCTACCAACCACATGAGAGACTAAGTGTTTTCCTCATATTTACAATGGATTTTACCAAACTTATAAGACTGTACCAATGTAACAGGTAAGAAATAGTGTCCGTGATTTTTATTAGTATTTCTTCAGCTATAAGGGTGATTATAACATTTTCACACGTACAGGGCATCTGTGTTTTTTTGTGAATTGGTAGCTCAGGTCTTTACTTGTCCTTCAAAAAGATGAGATCTAACTTTTGTAGTTCCTTGTTTGGACTTTAACCTTCATTGTGACTTTTTTTTTTAATTTTGACCTTTATTTACTTTATGTTTTTCACATTAATAGTTTTCCTAAGTAATCTTTTTCCTAAGTAAATTTATTTCATTCCTTCTAATTTCCTCTAGTTATCCTTTTGGCTTTATCTCTTCTTAACCTGTCATTGAACTTTTACTCTGAGCCGCAGCACTGCAGGGCGGCTGGAGCCTGCTCCCTGCAGACGCCCTGTGTTCACATCTTCTGCCCCTCAGCGACCTCGTCTGCTCATCTTCACCTGGGTACTCAGAAAACTAAGTAGCTGACTTTCCCCAGGACAGCTCTTGTTTTTGCTTGGTGTACTGACATGATGATAGTCTTGATAATTTGTACCAGAAATGCTTTCCACAGATGACCTCTGGGAATTCGACTGGGGGGTTGTGAATGATATAGCAGATGGAGGATCCGTAGTTCTGTTCGTATCTATCTCTACTGTCTGGAATGTTTCCCTAACTGGCTAGTACTTTTATAAAGCACACAAATTAAAAACCAACATATCTTGTATTCCCAAACATTTGTAGGCAATGGCTGTGGGACAGACCATAGCAATAGTATATCAAGGATATACGGGAAGTCAGTAGTCCGCTCTGGCAGCTGTCAGGACTCTCTTCAAAGACACTCCTGGGAGGTAGCAACACACAGTGACTGTATCCAAGTGGTGGCCACTGGTGGACAGACCCTAAGGTGACTCCCAGTGACCCCTGTCTTCTGGTATTCAAATTCCCTCCTTTTGAGTTTGAAGGGGACCTGTGACCTACTTTTAATCAATAAAATATGGCAAAGGGAAAGATCATATTATATTATAGTACATTAGCTAAGACCCTGTGCAGCTAACTCTCACTTCTGCTCTCGCTGACTTTATCAAAGAAAGTGGCCTGCCATGAGCTGCCTCTGGGGTGGCTCATGGGCAAGATGCAGGCGGCCCCTGGGAGCTGAGCATAGCCTCTAGAATGGCAAGAAACTGAAGCCTTCTCTTCTACAGATGCAAGAAAATGGATCCTGCCAACAATCAAGTGACATTGGAAGAAAATTCTACCTCAATTGAGCCTCCAGATGAGAATACAGCCTCTGTGGGCAGTCCCTGTTGCTCAATGGGTAGGGTGCTGGCCCCATATACCGAGGGTGGTAGGTTCAAACCCACCCCTGGCCAAACTGCAACAAAAAAATAGCTGGGCGTTGTGGCAGGTGCCTATGGTCCCAGCTACTCAAGAGGCTGAGGCAGGAGAATCACCTAAGCCCAGGAGTTGGAGGTTGCTGTGAGCTGTAACGCCACAGCACTCTACCGAGGGTGACAAGGTGAAACTCTGTCTCTACAAAAAACAAAAAGAATACAGCCCAGATGACACCTTCATTGCAGCCTTGTGAAAGATGCGAGAGAAGTGCCCTGCTAACCAGTTTCTGGAATCATGACCTGTGGAAGCTGTGTCATGGTAAACGTATATGTTCATGTCTGTATGTTTTAATAGTTTTTTATTGAGATATAATTCACATACCACATAATTCACTCATTTAAAGTGTACAATTCAGTGATTTTTAGTGTGTGTGCTGAGTTTGTAACCATCACCACAATGTTAGAACACTTCACCTCCTCAGAAACTCCATACCCATTGGCAGTCACTTCCCAGCCCTCAGCCCTAGCTAACTGCTAAGTCACTTTCTGTCTATAAATTTGCCTATTCAAAACATTTCGTATAAATGAAATCCTATAATATGCAGTTTTTGGCGACTAAACTTCTTTCACTTAGTGGTGGTTTACGCCATTAAGAGTATGGTAATGTGTGATAAAGCATAGAAAACTAATACATTAATAAATGTTCACAGCAGTTTTTTTCTTTTCTTTCTTTTTCTTTTTTGAGACAGAGTCTTACTCTTTGCCCTGGGTAGAGTGCTGTGGTGTCAGTTTAGCTCACAGCAACCTCAAACTCCAAGGCTCAAGTGATCTCCCACCTTAGCCTCCCAAGTAGCTGAGACTACAGGTACTCAGCATAACACCTGGCTAATTTTTCTATTTTTAGTAGATACAGGGTTTTGTTCTTGTTCAGGATGGTCTAGAACTCTTGAGCTCAAGTGATCTTCTCACTTTGGCCTCCCAGAGTGCTGAGATTACAGACATGAGCCACCACGCCCAGTCACATTAACAATCGTTGAATTCTAATATTTATTTTTCAGTTGTTCCTCTTCCCTTCTAATCAGGGTCAAAAGAATCCTTCTCATCCATTTTGTCCCTGATGAGATGTGCTCATTTGTCACAACATCAGGAGTCACATAAAATGCATGATCCCAGACAGGAGGGAATCACATTTCACGTCCATATCATGGAAATTTGCTCCTTGGCTGGAGTTCCTAAGATATTTGGTTGGCAAGGAAGATGCTAATTATTACTCAAACCTAGGTCCTGACCCACCATCTACTTGGACTGAGAGAGGTGCCTGACAATCTGATGGTGATGGTGGGTTTCCCGATTCCTCCTGGTGAACCTTCCCTTACCCTTCTCCACCCATCCTGCACCCTCTCCCTGAAACAACCTGGCCTGTGGTTTCAGATTACTGCTCTGGCTTCCGATGACCTATTTTCTGACACTTGGTGATGTTCCTATTTGGGGTGTATATGAATTTGCTATTGCTCTTAAAATAATTTTTATTGTATTTTGTAAATCCTTTCTGGGACTAGCAGTGGCGGGTTTTCAAGTTTCTTAGTCTGCCATATTGCTGAAATTAGATCAATCAGGAATAGATTTTTCTGAAGTTCTAAATGGGTCATATTTCCCATCTCCAGTAGCCTTAAAATTTTGTTTGGTAACAACCACCTCAGTGCTGCAAGGAGTCAGAGGTCACCCTGCAATCATCTTCTTGACTCAGCACCTCTGGGCTCCTGTATTTGACCACAAGTCACAGGACTCCAGAGACCACCTTGTGAAGTGCACCACTTCCTACCCTCAGATTTGAGCCCACATATGAACGTGTGCCAGCACGTGTGACCCTCAGATTCGAGCCCACATATGAGTGCGTGCTAGCACGTGTGCATGCCTTCCTCCTCTGTCCACAGGGTATCTGAGGGACACCATTGGCCAGAAGCCAGGCAGCAAGCTGTGGCCAATGCTGATCCATAGGCAGTTCCCTGAGAGGGCCACATTCCTGTGGATCTTCTTTGTATTTACTATTCCCCACTTGGCCTGTGTTTCTTCCTCCCACCTGGCAAAATCTTGTTCATCATTAAAGACCTAGCCCCGTCCCTTCTGCAAAACTTTTGCTGCCCTCTTATTGCCTGGTACCTCCGTGTTGGATTTGTCTCACCACACTATTGCATGTAAATGTCTGTCTGCCTCACCAGGCTGTGAGTTCTTTGTATCTTCAATGCCTGCCATGTGGCTGGCTCAGAGTAGCCATTCAACTGGTCTGTACTGGCTTTAATTAATCAGGAGTTCAGGGTAACATCGGAGAAATGTATTTGATTCCCAGGATTGGTCTGTTGGCCATCTTCCCCTAGCACCTTGGACTCTGGGCAAGTGACATAGAGGTTTATACTTTCTCAAGGGCATTAAGATGGGAAACTTGGTGGGAATATATAATCACGCAGCCACTGTGAAGAAAAGGCAGTCATACCTATTTGGTACAGTACACACTACCTTGGTGAAGGGCACACTTATAACTGACTCAGTCTGTACAAAAACAAAGTCTGTAAATAAAGCGTGTGTACCCCCTAATATTCTGAAATAAAAAAAAATCTTTTAAAAGATGCTAAAAAACAAGAAGAGGAAAGAAAGGTCCAGTGATGCCTCAGATTACCATATGACCCAATAATTCCTTTCCTAGTATAATAGGAATCCTAGGATAGTGTACACTATACCAAATAGGTGTGACAGGCTTTTAATACCTAGTAGGGTTGAAAGCAGGGACTCAGACACCTGTGTACAGCATTCATCGTGACATTACTCACAATAGCCAAAAGGTAGAAAGAACCCAAATGTCCACTAACACATACACAAATAAAATGAGGCATAGATGAGCACTCAGCCTTATCTTAGAATAAAATTCTAACACACACTACACCATGAATGAACCCTGAAGACATTATGCTAAGTGAAGTAAACCAGTCACACAATATTGTATAATTCCTCTTATATGCAGTACACAGAATAGTCAAATTCATAGACACAGAAAATAGAATGGTGGTTGCCAGGAGGGAGGAATAGGGAGTTATTATGCATATTTAATGGGCAAGATTTTCATACAACATTGTGCGGGCACCTAATACTACTGGACTACACATTTATAAACGGTTAAAATGGTAAATTTTAAGTTATGTATATTTTACCACAATAAAAAATGGTACCTTGATCTCTCCTCGGTGAGGGAAAGGTGGAATTCATCTAGAGATTGAACCCACATCTGGAGATCCCACCACTTATCTCAGGGAAGGGGTGACATTTGCAAGCAGAGCCTGACTTCCTTCCTCTGCAAATTTACATAGAGAGGCTTGTGTTACCAGGCTTCTCCAGAGAAACAGGATCAATAGGAGACGGAGACACAGGCACACAGTTAGTGGAGGAACTGGTATGTGTGATTATGGAGGCTGAGAACTCGCACGGTCTGCTGTTTGTAAGCTGGAGCCTGAGGAAAGCCAGGGGGTGTGATTCAGTCGGAGTCCCAAGGCCCAAGAACCAGAGAAGCTAATGATGTGAATCCCAGTCCCAGCATAAGCAGTAAGGCTGGCAGAAAAGGGTGAATCCTCCCTTCTGCCTTTGTTCTGTTCATGCTTTCAAGGGGCCGGTGATGCCCACCCACCCTGGGAAGGGCAGCCTACAGGGTCCTCTGATCCAAACACTGACCTCATCTGGAAACAGCCTCGAGACACGCCTGGGAGCAATGTTTAATCCAACAACCCATGGCTGGCTCAAGTTGACACAGAAAATGAACCATCACAGGAGTAAAGAGAAAAAGAAATACCCTCTTATTACTTCTCCTGAAATAAATTCAGAGTCAAAGAACATTCCCTTTGGCACCTGGATTAGCTCTTAGTACTTTCAAGTAATACTAACACTGTAGTAATTGTAGTAATCAGTTTTGCTACTGACCCGTTGCTCTGCAGCTGGAGACTGGTCACAGTTGCAGTATAACCAGCAATTCTAGCCCACCGGCTAAGCACACATCACTCCTGCACATCCCTCACAGCTGGGAAGCCAGTGCCCATGCCTTCTTTGTCACAGACTGCCTTGAAGACCCAGGTCAGGGAACTTAACCAACTGGCCTGCCTGTAATTCCACCTGATAATCTTAATGGAGATGGACAGAGGGCGTCAGAAAGCAGACCGGGGCTGTCTTCCTTCAGCATGTGCAAAACAGCATATGGCTGCCCTATAAACTTTGGAGACAGACCTGCTTCTGGAAACCTTTCATGGTCCTATTGCTGTTGCCATGGCAACTGCTGGGCTGTTGGCTCTGTCTTGGCCCTACCTCTAGCGCTTAACCACTGAGGTGTGACTTCTGTGAGTGCTGTGGGAAAGCGCGGTTTCGTGGGCTGCATCGCCGTTTCTGAGCATTGTAAGGGGAATCGTGTCCTCTCTGCTGCCCGAGCAGAGCTCCTGTTTCGGTCTGAAGCCCTGTCTCTGTGGGTGCTGCTCGGAGGATCTGGGCTGTTGCCTTGGGGCCGGGTGATTATGTAACGTGGAATGTGATGGGACCTGCTCCTCTTCCATCGTGCGACTCCCACAGTGGAAGCATAATTATAGTCATGGTGAGGAAGGAGAAAGCCAAGACTTGAGAGACAGCAGCTGCTGGCTGCCCTGACGTCATGTGACAGGCAGCCCTGTTTCAGGGGGAAGGCTCTCCAGGGAGGGTGTCCTCACAGTGCTTCAGGACAGAAGCAACAGATACTTAGAAAATGTTGTTTTCAATTTCCAGTTACATTATCGTAATTGTCTAGGTTAGTGGATTAAATACAATAGACAAGCTAACAAGTTGATTTAAAAAACCATTTTAGGCCGAAGAGAAAGGAGAAGGAAAAACATTGAAAATATTAAAGAAAACCTTTTTAAATGGTAGTTTAATACAAGACGATTTCAGGTCATTGAGGTATGTGATTCTGACAGTTTTCCATGCTAGAGGACTTCTGTTCACTAATTTGCCTTTCTTTCTTTCTTTATTAGTATTTTTGATATAGAGTCTCACTCTGTTACCCTGGGTAGAGTGCTGTGGCACAAAGCTCACAGCAACCTCAAACTTCTGGGCTCAAAAAATCCTCTTGCTTCAGTCTCCCAAGTAGCTGGGACTATAGGTGCCCACAACACCCATCTATTTTTAGTAGAGATGGGGTCTCCCTGTTGCTCAGGCTGGTCTTGAACTTTTGAACTCAAGCAATCTACTACCCTTGGCCACCCAGAGTGCTAGGATTACAGGTGCGAGCCACTGTGGCCAGCCACTAGCTTTTCTTTATAAAAAGAAATAATTTTTTGTGAAATCAGGTATCAGTTCTTATGTGTAAAATAAGTCCTTATACTATATATTTAAAATGACTCCTTTCTTCATATTTTCATTGTTTACATAATTAAAAACTCATAGAAGCATGGAAAAGGCACTGGGTCCAGGGATGGTCAGATCTTAATATAGTAAGAAGAAATTGGTTTTTTTGTAGGATAAGGCTTTAGGGATATTTTAATTCATGGCCATTATCATTGCTGTGGTTCCTACTTTAGCATTGCTTATCACAGCATATTAACGAATATTCATTAAATCCATATGAGCAAAAACCAGTAAGAGATTGAAATCATTGCTGTCTTATGACTTTGTCAGAGGAGTGAAATGAAGATGGATTAAGTTATTCTTCCCTTCCTAGAGGAATTTGGCAAGCATAATAATTCACCTGCCTAAAACTGGCTGGATAACATGGGAGGAGAAGAGACAGGAAGGGAAGAATAAGGCATATATATAATCCATGTGTTTAAGTTTTAATTACACTCCAGCATGCTGGAAATTCAAAAGCAGGGCTCTTGATTCCATCTTGCTTTTGCATCACATTGCTTCTTCTGGCAACTACACAGATGAATTCATAATATTGAACACTTCCCAACTCATGAGCCCCTCTGTTTCCTTCACACCACACTGCAGATCGGCTTGTTTGTGTTCAGTCTCCCTGGAGCACTTGCCTCAGATGCTGGAGCCCCAGGGAGGCCCTCGATCAGAACACTGGTGGGTGCAGCCCAGAAGCACTGAAATCCCTCAGCAGGGACACCCCAGAGTCCCTGCTCTCAGCCTACAGGTCTCTGCACCTGCTATACACTGATCTTCCATCCAGCGACCCTTAGGAACAAGAGTGAATGCCCCTCAACGCGGTTGCCATCACTTTCTGTTGGTACGTGAAGCCTTCTGGAGCCACCATTGCATTTCCTGGCCGGTCTACCTTGGTGAACATCACTTTTCATCGTTGCTGTTGTTCTGTTTCCTTTCTCTCTCTCTCCTTTTTTTTGATTATAGTCTATATTGGAGTAGAATATCTCTGTTTTGAAATTGAAGTTCAATTTCACACTTTTCCTAAAACATCCCTTTACACAGATGAGATATGTATAGACGCATATGCATACGTGGCAAGAACAGAATTTGCTATTTTGAGACTTGACGGAGAAATTAAGGGGGTGCCGGGGGAGAAGTCTGTTTGCAAAGAGTGGAGAGGAAGAAGTCAGGCCCGCCAGGGAGGGCTGGTTATTCAGAAACAGTGATGTCTGAGATTACATGTAATTAGTCACGTGGTTTGAAAATCAACACTGAAACCTTGCTCCTCCCCTTGTCCTTGGTTTACCCAGACCACCTCTCCAGCATTCCCTGCCCTACTAAACTACTGTTTTTATATTCAGGACACTTTCCAGCATCTCTGCGCATACACCAGGAAATAGGAATAAAGCTATTTATTTATTTGTTCATTCAACACATTCCCAGATGTTCCATGCACAAAGATTTCTTGCCCCCAGAAGATTACATTCTAGCTGGAAGAGACAGACAATAAACAACAGATGTTGAAAAACTAAAAACAGGGCAGAGCCTGTGGCTCAAAGGAGTGGGGTGCTGGCCCCATACACTGAGGGTGGTGGGTTTGAACCTGGCCCCCGCCAAACTGGAACAAAAAAATAGCTGGGCGTTGTGGTGGGTGCCTGTAGTCCCAGCTATACTCGGGAAGCTGAGGCAAGAGAATCACCTAAGCCCAAGAGCTGGAGATTGCTGTGAGCTGTGATGCCACGGCACTCTACCCAGGGCAACAAAGTGAGACTCTCTCTAAAAAAAAACAAAAACAAACAAAAAAAACACTGAAAACAAAATTTCCATGAACTTAGTGGGGCTAAGGAAGAGGAAACCAGAGAACGTAAGGAAGGAGAGTCAAGATGGGGAGGCGGGTTACTGCTTTTGTTATGGTGTTCAGAGGAGGTGAGGAGGCCGCACCGAGGGGGTAATATCTGAGCAGTGACGTCAGCTGGGACATGAACATGGGGGGTGGGGGCGAGCACTTACTGCCACGCAGAAGTGGACATACATGTTCCTCCCCACTGACGCTCCTCGGGAAAACAGTCTCTCTTGACATCTCCAGTGTCAGCAGAGGGAACTCACACACGCTGTCCTGGCCATATGTGACTTTCTTCCTCTAGGAGGAAACCAGGAGAAGCCGCTGTTGCTCCTCTTTGGGGGGCCACATCTACGAGGTGCAGGCAGAGCCAGAGAGAGAAGGAGCAGCTCCATCCCTTTGCCTGACAGTGGCAGAGGGGCGGGAGTGTCCTGCTGACCCCTCTCACCTGCCGTGCACCAGGCACCGTGCTGAGGATGTGAGCGCCCGGGCCCCTTACGACAGCCCTGTATGGTGTGGGATACATATTTTTACTCTTTTTTTGACCGATTAGAATTTATTAATGTTACAGATATAAATTTTAGAGTCAGGTGATGGAAACTGAGATCGCATAGCTCCTATGTACCCATTCCGAAGCCTGTGGTGTTGGAGTGGATGGACCCACTGTAGTCCCTGCCTTTGGAGCCAATACCAGGCAGCAGGGATTATCTGCTGTGTTTAAGGCTTGGGCAGCTCAGTGGTGACTTTCAGCAGTGCAGGCAAACATGTGGGGTCTCCCCTGGCAGGCCATTCCCTGGTTGCTTACAGAATGCATGAAGACACTGGCATCTGGCTTGATTTTTCCCCTTCTGTAATAAAAGACTGTATCAAACCCACTCTTGTAAGCCACCAGCTACCCTCCCAGGCTGTCAGATCTCCAAGCCCACCTGCACATTGCTAAGGCTGTTTCATTATTACTCCTGGACTACCACGTGAAACTCACAGTCATTGCTTTGTCACTCTTTATCATAAAGTAGTGCTGTTGTCTGTTGTCATGTGAAAGTCAGCACTACCTCAGCAGAGCTGTAACGACAAATCACAGAGCTTCCAGACGCTGTTTGTGAGGTCATGAAATTCTTGGCTTGTTGCTGACGCAGTTTACAGGCGAAGGAACAAATTCTTAGTTGAGCTGATCTATTTCAGGACAAAAGGGATTCCTAAATGTTTACCTATTAAAATTACATCCCTGATGTTCTTCCCTCAATTTGAATTCTAATCACTCACTAAAAGTAAGAAACACATTCTTTCTGGAAAAAAACCCCATTGTCAGCTTTCAGCATGCATTTTGTAACCATCTCCAATCTGACTTCTGAAGACAGTTCCTTATAGGAAAAAAAACACAGGTCGTAATTGTAGATCTACTCGGCACTTTCTGGGAATTCCTATAATCTGCCAAACAGTTCTATCCTGAGTACAGAATCACTGGAATCATCCATGTGGTTGCAGAGGCAAAAAGATGTCTTTATCTGTTGTTGTTATCATTATTGTTCTGGTCTGTGATTCCCAGTTTAGGAAACGTTGCTTTCCATTGGCAGAAAGTGCATCTTTGGCCACTTGCACATCGTAGATGCTTGAGAACCATTTTTTAAATGAATGAATGGATGTGTGTTGATGGCTTCAGCAGGGAAAGAGTTGGAGAATCTTAAACATTTTAGAGCTGTCTTGTGAATCAGCACTGCCACACCCATGCTGAAAAGATTCTTTCTGAGTTCATCTTTGCTAAGTTGTTTCCTTCCCGAATCTTCTGAAGTTCTTCCAGACACAGCGGGACTCCCAAGTGCCTGTGATGGGAGGCCTCCGTGATGTGTGAACGTGTAGGAGGTGCTTTTGAGATTTTCTTTCCCAATCATCCTGCCTTTTGGCAAATGACACAATTAAGGTGCAATATGGAGGTGGACATTTTCTAAATTATGAAATAAAGGAGGCTAGTGGGTGACTGCAGAGGCGATGACATTAATAGAGAAGATAACAATTTGAGAATTAGAAAAGGCAAAAGTCCTTTCACAATTTATAAAGAGCCACGAAAAGAGAAAGAAGAAAGAAACTAAAAACATACACCTGATATCCTGAAGGAAAGACTGACTGGAAAGGCAACGATCACTTCACTTTTGAGCTGAAATTTTATATGTTCTTTAACCATCCTAACTTCCCATTTTCAGATTTTTAAAACACAAGTACATGTGAAATGTATCATCGTGTAAGAAAATGACTTATAAAACAAAATCAGTGCATTTAGTACCATCTGAATATAAAAAAAAAATAGAAAAGTCCAATTTGTAGGTTTCCTCTGATGGCCCTGGGCAGTACGGTGCCCAGTGGCTTCACCAGAGAGCACCGTGAATTTCGCAGCAACAGGGCTTTGACCCACAGTCTTGAAGATCAATCCTTGGTTTTGTTGGCGCATTAAGAGCAGAAACATCTCTCCAAGACTGATTTACTGGCGGTAGAGACTAACAAGAAAAATTGAATTACCACGACAAGCAACAGTCCTCACATGGCCACGACTAGCACATTCTCTCCCAGTCGAAGGCCAGGAAGAGATGTCAGGCCAGAACCAGAACATGGCATGATGGGCGTGGACTCGGAATACAGGAAATAAGAGCAGCTGAGTAGCTGAAGGCATCAGGTGTGGGGTGGCCACACACTGACAGTTCCAGGAGCCAGGCAGGTGTAGAGAGCTGAGTGACAATACCCCCTGGCGGCTGTGGACAGGCAGGGAGCAGGCTGCAAGGGACAGCTCTTATCGGTTCTTATTGTTGCCACATGGGAATTTAGGCTTATTCAAGAAAAGTGATAAATGGAAAATCTTTTTATTTATTTATTTATTTATTTTTATTAAACCATAGCTGTGTACATTAGTATGATCGTGGGGCACCATACACTTGGTTCATAGATCGTTTGACACATTTTCATCACATTAGTTAACATAGCTTTTGTAGCATTTTCTTAGTTATTTTGCTAAGACCTTTACATTCCACGTTTACTAGGATTCACATATACCCTTGTAAGATGCATCGCAGGTGTAATCCCATTAATCCCCCTCCTTCCCCCTCCCTCCCCCCCTTTCCCCTTTCTCCCTATTCTTAGGTTGTAACTGGGTTATAGCTTTCATGTGAAGGTCCTACATTAGTTTCATAATAATGGAAAATCTTATATAAAACCTTTTCCTAAAGTAACTAAAACTAAGGCTTTCCAAAGTGGAGTTGGGAGATTGCACAAGGATTGTGCTCACACTTGCCACTCATGTGTAATACTCAATATAGACCAATAATAAAATGGATACAAGTCTTGTCAAGCACCTCTTGTAATTGCAGACGTCAAATGGGACTTGAGTATTACAAGTTTAACACAGTGTTTTTCTTTCTGAAACGTGTAGACCTTTTTTGGCCTGTGCCGTATCGTGCTCAATATACTATTACCACTTTTTTTGAAGTAGCTTAAGTAGCCCCCCTCCCAATAGCTACTTTGGCCCAATAAGCAGAACTTCACGCCTTGACCTGGGCTGTATTCTGGTGTCATGTGGAATATTGATGGTGACAGCTGTGATGTCCATGTGGCTGTTAATGCTTCTGGTATGCTTTGGAAACAAAGAGGGTTTTTCAACATCTGGAAGGAAAAAAATAAAAAAACGAAACTTTTTTCAATAATTTATTAAATTCAACTTCCCTCTGCCTTGGCCATAATCAAAATTTCTAGGTGCTCAAAACTGGAGTCTGATGAGGCTAAAGGAAACAATTTGGCTGCTTATGCAGCAAAAGCAGCTGTGCTGAGTTTCACTAAAATGGAAAATCTTAGAGCTAATATCAGTTGTTTCCCCAAAACACAATTTAAATGAAAAGTAAGATGCTTGGACTTGAGCACCACATAAAGGAAAATTGAGGCCTGCTGCGGTGGCTTTTGTCCCCCCAGCCAAGGTGAGAGGGTTGCTTGAGGCTAGGTATTTGAGACCAGCCTGGGCAACATAGCCAGAGCTAGTGTGGTACAGTTTGGATGTTTGGCCTGCGAATTCCATGCTGAAATGTGATCCACAGTGTTGGAGGTGGGGCTGGCGGGAGGTGTCCGAGTCATGAGGGGCAGATCCCTCGTCAATGGCTTTGTGCCCTTCGAGATAATGAGGTCTCATTTTATTAGTTCACTGGTGAGCTGGGTTTTTTAAAAAGAGCCTGGCGCCACCTCTTTGCTATCTTGCTCCCTCAATTGCTGCCTTTCTCACCATGTGACACACCTGCTTCCCCTTCACCTTCTGCCTTGATCGGAAGCCCTCTGAAGCCCTCACGGGAAGCAAGTGTTGACATAATGGTGGCTATCATCTGCAGAACTGTGAGCCAAGTATGCCTCTTTTCTTTATGAATTACCCCATCTTGAGCACTCAGGTATTCCTTTACAGCAGTGCAAAATGGACGGACACATCCGTCTCTAAAAAAAGTCTTTTTCATTTAGTTGGATGTGGGGGTGCACGCCTGTGGTCCTAGCTACCTGGGAGACTGAGGCAGGAAGATCACTTGAGCCCAGGAATTCGAGCTGCAGTGAGCTGATGTGCCACTGCTCTGCAGCCTGGGCAACAGAGGGAGAACCTGTCAAGAAAGAAAGAGGGTAAAGAAAAGAAGGAGAAAGAAAAGGAAAGAAAGAAGGCAGGATAGACTATATTTGGCTGATAACAGTTGCATTTTTGCCCAGCACCAAATGGTGTCAGTTATGGCATGGTGTCTGTAACAAACAGATATCAGAATCGGTGGAGAAAAACTCTCCCTACTCTAAATGTGTTGTTAGGTGACTCACTGGGCAACTGACAAACTTATACATTTTTTTTTTCGGTGGACCATCAATTTATTACTGTGTGGACACAGACCCTGTGGCATGTGGACAGTTTCAACACCATGATTTCTGGGGATGGAGCTGCACTCAGACAGCTCCATGTGTGTTGTGACACCACACTGTGCCTGGCTGTCATTGCCAGCCGAGGCGCTAAAAGTGTCATCTAGGACAAAACTTGGAAACCATCTAATGAAGCGTGATTTGGGGGAATCTTCTCTATGAACCAATACTTACAAGTTTTATAAAACAGTATCGGTAGAGAAATATTTCAAGGACTTGCCAAAAAGGCACGACTGTCTTGTACTGTTTGTCCAAAATGCGACCTAGGAAAAGGCAAATCAGACGTTTCCAGATCATTTTACCTGCCTCGTGGACCCTGAGAGGTTTGGCCAATGGACTTCTTGTAGCTCCCACACTCACAAGGTTACATACACGTTCTTGCAGTGATCTGGATATTTTCCCACTGGGTAGAAGCATTCCCTTGCCAGCGTGCCACTACCTTAGCTGTTGCAAAACTGTCATTAGAAAAGATCATTGGAGGCCTCCCTTCACCGTTACACGGTGCCTTAGAGACTGAGGAACTCACTTCACTGGCCATGTCGTAAAACAAATTCGTGAAGCGTGGCCCATATTACAACACTTTCATTCACAACCTTCTGGATTCGTGGAAAAAACAACTAACATTATCAAAACTCAACCGGTAAAATTTGTGGAAGTGTTGAAATTGTCCTGGTCATGGCTGTTTCTGCTGTCCCTGTTAAACCTAAGGTCTGCCCCTTTCGGAAAATGCAAAATGTGTCAAACGGTCTATGAACCAAGTGTATGGTGCCCCATGATCATACTAATGTACACAGCTATGATTTAATAAAAAAAAATATAAAATATAAAAAATATATAGATTAAAGAAAAAAAAGGAAAATGCAAATTGTTGCCTTTTGAAATTATCGCTGCCTGGCTGATGTGTTTTTTCCCTCTCCTTTTGATATTCATTTGCGTAAAGGAGACATTCTCCAACATTGTAAAGGAAGAATTAAGGCTACAGACAGAAACCATAGCCTAGTGGAACCATCTGCAGTGTGCTCCTGGACTATCAGCCACACAACCTCGAGCCTGGTGGTTTTGTCTATGGGAAGAGGCATTAGTGAAAGGATTTCCTTCACCCTCAGTGAAAGGTGCACGCCGGGAACTCTATGTCAGTCCCTGCACTGCCACACTAGAAGGGACTGACTCTTGGATTCATGTCTCTCATGTACAGAACGCAAGAATTCAGAAAAAAAAATTGGAGATTTGACACCAAAACCACCCCAGATGTGAAGCAGATGACAGCTGAAGGTGACTGCTCACCCGAGATCCCCAGACCAGGCCTGAACATGAATAAGCTCCTGAAATATGTGGCCTCTTCCGTGCTGCCTTGTCTGTGCTCTTGGGGTCTGCCTTTCATCCCCCTGCATAGCAGAGTTACTTTGAATTTTATCTTGGCTGAGCAAGGAGCTGTTTACATTGTAGTCAATACCTCCTGAGCTCAGGAGTTTGAGACCAGCCTGAACAAGAGCCGGAGCCAGACCCCATTACACTTGGATAAATACTTCTTTTCATTTTTATTTTTTTGAGATAGAGTCTCACTCTGTCACCCTGGGTAGAGTGCCATGGTATCATCGTAGTTCACAGCAACCTCAAACTCCCAGGCTCAAGCGAAACTTCTGCCTCAATCTCCCAAACTAGAACTGCAGGTGCTACAACACCCAGCTAATTTTTCTGTTTTTAGCACAGATGGGGTCTGGCTCTGGCTCTTGTTCACGCTGGTCTCAAACTCCGGAGCTCAAACAATGCACCCACCTCAGTCTCCCAGTGTGCTGGGATTACAGGAGTAAGCCTCTGTGCCCAGCCTTGGATAAATAAAAAGTAGAGACCAAATTGGAAAAATTCGCGCACAGGTTAATTAGCCAAATAGAGTACAGAAAGGCCTAAAATCCAGCTTTCAACCTTTGTTACTGTTGTGGTTCTTATTGCTGTTGTAATATTTAAGTTACTCCTTATCAAAGTTTGCTTAGAAATAACAATTTAAACACAGTCATGGTGGCTTAGAAGCTCAATATGATTAATTAAGCCTATCGTTTCCGAAAAGATATCTGATCTGACATCTTTTTGCAGGACCTAAGCATACTTAAAAGCTCTCCTCTCAAAACCTCCGTTACTCAAACCTGACCCATCTAGCCTTCCACTTCCCAAGACCTTGAGAACCCCCAGCAAGGGCCATGAATCCTAGGACAGGCCTTGTCCCAGTGATGAGGGACAAAGTCAGACTCCAGCTGGAACTGTGAGTCTTTCTTGAGAAAGATCTTGATCAAAAGGGAGGAATGTGGAAAAAGAGGAGGAGACCGCAGCTAAGGCCTCCTAACGTAGCATCAGGGTCACAAAGGATCACACTCACACCTGCCAGAGGTCAAGCCTCAGAATGTTGAGCAGACTTCGGTAACACCCGGCTCCAACAGCTCTCAGCTGGGGGCACCCTCATCCAGTGACCAAGCACGACAGGTCTGTGATTTAGTGTTTGTGCCCAGATAACAAGGAACTGCCTTTAAAAACAACTTTTTGTGGAAATCTCTTATTCAAAAACAAAAACTCTCCTGTGCTTGCTGTATGAGACACCATTCAAGAACCTGAATTGTAACTTTTTATTTCCCATCAATGCCATGTCATTGACCTCTGTGTCAGTCTCTCTGTTAGTTAATTGGAGCCAGACAAATGCTTCTGTGAAGCAGGTTATAGCATGGCACTCTAGCTTGTGACCTCTGCCTTGGATCTCCACAGCCTGGGGCCGCTGACTCACAGGAGAACTTGGCTATGATGCTGGAGCAACTCAGAGGCCGGGGCTAAGGCTCCCATCCTGAGAAATGTTGGATGCACACACCCAGTGCTTGTCCAGTGACGCTCTTTCTTCTATTTCTCTCTGTTTCTATGAAGGACTAACATATCCTCTCGTGCCTTTGGACAGACACATTCTTCAGGTATCGGAAGATATGTATTCCTGCGACCCAACAGTTGTTCATCTCTAAGCGGATTTGCATGCTCTGCTCTGATTATTACATTTATTACATATTAATTGCATAGTTTAACTCTTCATTCCTCTTACCTTACAGTTACAGGGAGACAAATTACTACTACACCTCCATGAAATGACAACACTGCCTTGTAAACTGTGAGCCTTTTTATCAAAATTACTTATTTTTAGTTCTGCCTCTTTGATCTAGGATAAATTATTTTCCCTACCTCTTCATAAAAACAACAATCTCCCAGAACCTGTTAAATGGGCCCCTTGTCTGATATCTGTGTTACAATTTTGAGAAGGCAGAGTAATGTTGGAGAAATGTTCAGGATGAAATAACTTGCAGAAATGATTTTTTTTTTTTTGGCCGGGGCTGGGTTTGAACCCGCCACCTCCGGCATATGGGACCGGCACCCTACCCGCTGAGCCACAGGCGCCGCCCGAAATGATTTTTTTTTTAATGATGTGGATTCGATTATGGTGTGAGCAAGAATTAATCCTTTTGTGCGGATGTAAGCCAATGAGCTTTGGGGCTGCTTGTTATATTTAAAAGTGCCTTTTTTTTTTTTGTCTAATCACAGCTGGCTCATTAGATATATGCTATTTTTAAAATCAGCAGCATGGTCAGAGAAACATTTTCTTCTCAATTTGCCGCAGCGGTAGGCACATGGCCCTGATGCCAGCATGAAACTGAGGCAGTGAGGCCTTGATAGAACCACTATTACATTTTACTTTGGGCACTAACTTGAGATCAAACAGCTATTTACTACCTGAAGGAGGCACATCAGAGATGGATTTTAGGTCTGGACCTTAAACTCGGCAGAATGGAATGGAAGGTCTTGTTCTATCAAGTGTCCCTGAGAATGATACTTCAGCAGAATTTCGATGGATATTAGGGTGGAAGACCTGCAAAGGAAGTCCCATTCAGCCATCCAGGGGATGTACAAGAACATCCATTTAAATAATTTCTTAACCAAAGTTAGAAATGTGTAACAAATTGAGTTCCTGAGGGTCTATTCTGATGCTTTTCTCTTTAGTAGACATCCTTTAGTACAGCAGTTCTCAACCTGTGGGTTGCGATCCCTTTGGGGGTCAAACAACGGGTCACCTAAATACATACTGCATATCAGATATTTACATTACGATTCATAACCGTGGCAAAATTACAGTTATGAAGTAGCAACGAAAATAATTTTGTGGTTTGGGGTCACCACAACATGAGTAACTGTATTAAAGGGTTGCAGCATTAGGAAGGTTGAGAACCACTGCTTTAGTAGGATTTGTAAGCAGAGTACAGCTCGTGGCAGATATGAGGCTCCATGTTTACCAAACTCATTCATTCTCTTGGGCTGACAGGAAGACTAATTTTGCCAGCCTCCTATGTCTAAGTGGGATTATGTGACTAGTCTGGATAAAATTCGAAGAATTTTAGATAGAATTCATGCAGGTCGCCAGGAAAACCTCCTGGAGGTCCTCCACATTCCTGTATTCAGATTCTCCCTCCTTCCCTTTCTTTTCTCTCTCTTCCTCCTCCACACTTCACCCCACCCCCATTTTACCTAGATGGAGGTAGAGGATTCAGGGAAAAGACTCCAAGGCTCTAGGGAAGAGAGAAACCACAGGATGGAAGAGGACTGGGTCCCTGAGTTACCATATGGAGCAGAGTCCCCTGCTGAATTGATTCTGGTGTGAGCAAGAATTAATCCTTTTGTGGAGATGTAAGCCATTGAGCTTTGGGGCTGCTTGATATAGCGTTGGCCCATCCTAACACTTATCCCACCCTGACACATAGTGGAAGTCAGCTAGAAGCTATTTCTTTTTAGGTTACACATAAAGCAAATATCCTAGTTTGAGCTGGATGTTAGCTCCATGGAAAGGTGCTAACATCTGTTGCTGCTTTTGTTGGACAACTTTCTGCAGCTACCATCTGAGGTTTGCTGGGTGGTGAGAGAACAAAACCTTCTCTATTGTGAAAGAGGCCTGTGAATGCTTTGCCCCTTCACACAGAACCTCCCCTGCATGGTACCACAGGACCTGTGTTCCCCTGAACTGGAAAAAACACTCCCCTCCACCTTGCTGGGGCACAGTAACCTATCTCTGCCAGTGAGTGATACAAAGAACTGAGATATAAGATGATGCTTGTCCCTTTCCAGATCAATTCCCACCTTTTCTTGTTAACATTGGATTTTTTTTGTTTATTTGTTTGTTTTTGAGACAGAGTCTCACTACGTTGCCCTCGGTAGAATGCCATGGCATCACAGGTCACAGCAACCTTAAACTCTTGGGCTTGATTCTCTTGCCTTGGCTTCCAGTAGCTGGGACTACAGGCGCCTACTCACCTGGCTATTTTGTTGTTGTTGTTGTTGTTGTTGTTGTTGTTGTTTAGCAGACCCTGGTCAGGTTTGAACCCATCAGCCCTGGTGCATGTAGCCAGCACCCTAACTACTGAGCTATGGGCGCTGAGCCAGTATGATTGGATTAATAGCTAGGATCAGCTCTCAGCATAGCTCAAGTGGTCCCTCTGTAGGAACAGAGAGTTTTCTTCTGAAAGAACTGCAGGATCTTACTAATATGCACTGTCAGGAACCCAAAAATACATGTGGGGCTTCATCTTGGAGGCAGAGCATTTATTGACCTGGGAGTACCTTTTCATGACTCAGGATTTAACATCTTGGCAAGGACAATGAATACATTTCTTGCCAGGTTCTTTGGTGCTTAAACATGATTATTTATTTATTTATTTATTATTATAAAATACTCTGTCACCCTGGGTAGAGTGCTATGGCGTCATGGCTCACAGCAAGTTCAAATTCTTGAGCTCAAGCAATCCTCTTGCCTCAGCCTCCTGAGCAGCTGGGACTATAGGCACCCTCCACTATGCCCCACTGGTTTTTCTATTTTTAGTAGAGATGCGGTTTTGCTCTTGCTCTGGCTGGTCTGGAGCTCCTGAGCTCAAGTGATCCCCCCACCTCAGCCTCCCAGAATACTAGGATTACAGGCATGAGCCACTGTATTTGTGATAATTTATAACAAATGAGGCAAATATGGTGAGAAGAGTCTGCAGGGTGCATTAGAATTCATTTATTATATGACACCAGAGAACCTAACAAATACCTCTGTTCCCCAGGAAGGTCCGGAAGACGGCCCCTTTACCTAAGGGTATAATAAGGAATGCACCAGTGAGGGTGCACTGGCATCACTGAGATGTTAACAGTGGCTGTCCTCTATAGCCCTAGGTCATGCTCCTTTAGCCCATCTGATTCCGTCACAGACCTCAGGTTGGCACACAAGAACTTGTCAGTGGACAGCTCCTGTGAATGTCCTGCCTCACGCATGCACCGAACATCACTCTCCTCTTCGCCTTAGGACTTTCTCCAAAATGTGCTTTCCTTGGATAGATAAAATCTAGAAGTATGGGGAGGCTAATGCTTTAGGTAACTGTTACAGTAATTCTTTGTGTCCACTTGACTGGGCTAAGGGATGCCCAGATAGCTGGAAAGACATTATTTCTGTGTGTCAGTGAAGGTGTTTCCAGAAGAGACTAGCATTTGAACTAGTAGGCTAAGATGATTTTCCCTGACTAATGTGGGTGGGCATCATCCAGCCCACAGAGGACCCAGATAGAACAAAAATGGCAAGAAGGTGTGAACTCTGCCTGTCCCTGAGCTGAGGCATCGGCTCCTGCCCTTGAACACCAGAGCTGCTGATTCTCTTCAGACTTGGACTGAATTACACCACCAGCTTTCCTGGTTCTCCAGCTTACAGATGGCAGATTCTGGGATGTTTCAGCCTCCATAATTCTGTGAGCCAGTTCCGATAATAAATCCCTGCATATATGTGATACAGCAATGAACTTCAATGAATGAGGAGCAGAAGCCAGTGAATAAATTCCCCAGCTTCTCTGTCGTTTAGTGGAACGTGTCGAGGCACATTCTTCATGGTTGCTTTAAGGGTCTCTGGTGGGACCAGGTCCCTGATGCCCCCAGCAGCAAGAAGCCACCTATGTTGGCCTTTCTCCTGTTCAGTGTCCCCCTCTTAGCAACCCCACTCATGCTTTCTGGGATCTTCCCCAATTTAACTGGCACTCCCCAGTCCTTGTCCAGATTTTGATTTCAGTGGAGCCCAAACTGGGGCTCTTCTGGGCTAGAATTTTAAGTTACTAAAATCCATGTCCAGATAGCACGGTATGCTAAGCGCTGGTTAGTCTACAAAAATATCCTGATTCCAGAAAACACATCCCAGGCTAGCATCAACTGATTACATTAACATGTCACAACTCTGCAACTCATTCCCACTGCCTCATAAATTTTTCTTTATTTCCCCAAAGTCTTCAGGGAGTCCTTGATGGCAAAGCCAGGTAAAGCTTACAATGTTTGTGAGCAAATAGCCAGAACTACATTATTTCATAAAGAGTGGGTGTTATTAGCCCACAGAAAAGAAAAACAAGTATATTCTAGTGAGGTGGGGGGGAGAGGAGGCAGAAATGGGGGGTAAGTGGTGGGATCTCACCTAACGTGCACAATGGGAGGGCGTTCAGCACACCTCCTGGGTGAAGGGCTCAACTACAACTTGAACTTACCTTAGAAATGAAAACAATGTAACCTAAACATTTGTACCTTCATATTAATCTGAAAAGAAGAGTGGGTGTTATTAAAAGCAACGAGGGACCTACTTAGAGGTATAGTGCACTCCAGGGCACCTGGCAGCATTTGCTTTCCCTCATGTTCATGTTTTAGCCCATCTAAGTGCCTGGCTCTAACTCTCCACACAGAAGGCATTGAATGTTTGCATGGCCATTTGCTGAGACTTGCCTTGCACAAGTAACTGTCATTCCTGCTTATTCTGTAGCTGACTCTTTTTCATTCTGAAAAACATTAGATGACTCTGTTTCCCTCTTTATCAGAAAGAAATCTTCACATATTTAGGTCCCAGATCCTGAAATCTCTCTCTGACAAACCCCAAGTGTTGCTACTTTGTTTGAAAAGCTTCTGCATCCCATTTCCTCCACACACCTTCTCTCTGAGGGGCACAGGATTGCACCCACCCCAGCCTTTCCAAGTTCAGAGTTCCTCAAAGGCCTCCTTTCTCAACCTCCCACGAGAGGCAGCCCTGGGCAGGCACTGAGTCATACTGGCTGTTCAGATGCCTCTCTGTCCTTTAAGCTTCTCCTCAAAGCATTCAGGGGCTTTGGTTGGAAATTACTTGCCATCAAATATAATGTCTTTGCAGTTCAGTTCCTGGCACCAGGACATGGTTGCAGAAACATGATATTTCTGTGACGATGGAGCCCGATGTAAATGTGGGGACACAGTGATCTGGGTGGAGTTAATATGAGACGGCTTGGTGAGCAGGTACACATGGCTTGAATAACCTTCAGAACATATAGGGGCCAAAGGTAATTTACAAACACACAGTAAGTTACATGACATGGAGCATCCCAGGGCCGATCACATTCCAGTATAACATGGAGTGTTCTCTAGAGCACAAAGTGGCCTCCTGGACCCAGGACCAGTGGTACTGCACGTGTGTATTCAACCCTAACAGACATACAAAGAAGTGGTGGCACAGGATGGACATGTCCACTAAGGGAATCCCAGAAGGTTACACGTGGACAGCATGGTAGGGACCGTTTGATTCAAGGCCTGATGTCTGCAGTTACGGACACTGCTGGTTAGTGAAATCGTGAGTCTTCCAGCTCCTAGGCCCATGTCTTACCCATGCTGTGGGGATGCGGGGAGGGGGCCTGTTGATTCTTCTCAAAGTTCAGACTCATCTGGAAGCTAGGATGGACTTCTAAGGACTTATATGTAGGAAAAAAATCCTAAAATTAAAAGTAAATTTTTATGAATAAGGATATTCATTTGGGGCTATTGATAATAGCCCCCAAATTAGAAAGTAAATGTAGACTATTAAGGAATAGTTAAGTAAATAATAGGATAATTGTACAATAAAATAGTGTACAGTCATTAAAAATACTCTATAAAAGGTATTTTTAATAAATCAGAGAAAAGCAGGATGCTAAATTTGCATATGTATTATATTAACTGTGTTAACATATTTATACACACATCGTGCACACACATACATATATATGGAAGAAAACGGACAAAAGCATATTAAAATGGTAACTGTGATTGTTATATATCTTTGGATGCTAAAACTAGGCAGTGACTCTTGTTTTTTATTTTTCAAATAACATGCACATAGTTGCCATAATGCTTATCTAATAGAAAATAGAAGTAAATAAGGTAAAAATATTACTAAGAGTAATCAAAGATTATAAAATTTTACATGAAAGACAGTTTTATTTTATGTATGTATTTATTTATTATTAAATCATAACTGTGTATATTAATGCAATCATGGGGCACCATACACTGGTTTTATATACCATTTGACACATTTTCATCACACTGGTTAACATAGCCTTCCTGGCATTTTCTTAGTTAATTGTGTTAAGACATTTACATTCTACATTTAGTAAGTTTCACATGTACCCTTGTAAGGTGCACCATAGGTGTAGTCCCAACAATTACCCTCCCTCCGCCCATCCTCCCCCTCCCCTCCCTCCCTTTCCCCATATTCTTAGATTATAATTGGATTATAGCTTTCATATGAAAGCTATAAATTAGTTTCATAGTAGGGCTGAGTACATTGGATACATTTTCTTCCATTCTTTTTTTTTTTTTTTTTGGCCGGGGCAGGGTTTGAACCTGCCACCTCCGGCATATGGGACCGGCCCCCTACTGCTTGAGCCACAGGCGCCGCCCTTTTCTTCCATTCTTGAGATACTTTACTAAGAAGAATATGTTCTAGCTCCATCCATG
Source organism: Nycticebus coucang (assembly GCF_027406575.1). Taxonomy (NCBI): domain Eukaryota; kingdom Metazoa; phylum Chordata; class Mammalia; order Primates; family Lorisidae; genus Nycticebus; species Nycticebus coucang. The sequence continues at coordinate 6,168,881 of NC_069785.1, read as the reverse complement.
TAAACATGAAAGAGGTAAAGTCTCCATCTTTCTTTAAGGCTGAATAATATTCCATGGTGTACATATGCCACAGTTTATTAATCCATTCGTGGATCGATGGGCACTTGGGCTTTTTCCATGACTTAGCAATTATGAATTGGGCTGCAATAAACATTCTGGTACAAATATCTTTGTTATAATGTGATTTTTGGTCTTCTGGGTATATACCTAGTAGAGGAATTGTAGGATCGAATGGCGGGTCTATTTTTAGATCTCTAAGTGTTCTCCAAACATCTTTCCAAAAGGAACGTATTAGTTTGCATTCCCACAAGTAGTGTAGAAGTGTTCCTTTTTCTCCGCATCCATGCCAACATCTCTGGTCTTAGGATTTTGTGATATGGGCTAATCTTACTGGAGTTAGATGATATCTCAAAGTAGTTTTGATTTGCATTTCTCTGATGATTAAGGATGATGAGCATTTTTTCATATGTCTGAAGGCTGTGTGCCTGTCTTCTTCAGAGAAGTTTCTCTTCAAGTCCCTTGCCCAGCCTGAGATGGGATCACTTGTTCTTTTCTTGCTAATATGTTTGAGGTCTCTTTGGATTCTGGTTATTAAACCTTTGTCAGAGACATAACCTGCAAATATCTTCTCCCATTCTGAGGGCTGTCTGCTTGCTTTACTTACTGTGTTCTTGGCTGTGCAGAAGCTTTTTAGTTTGATCAGGTCCTAGTAATGTATTTTTGATGCTGCTTCAGTTGCCCGGGGGGTCCTCCTCATAAAATATTTGCCCAGACCAATTTCTTCAAGAGTTTTCCCTGCACTTTCTTCTAGTATTTTTATAGTTTCATGTCTCAAGTTTAAATCTTTAATCGAGAGTTTTAATGAGAGTAATCTTTAATGAGAGTTTTAATGAGAGTAATCTTTAATGAGAGTTTATCTTAGTTAATGGTGAAAGGTGTGGGTCCAGTTTCAGTCTTCCACAGGTTGCCAGCCAGTTCACCCAACACCATTTGTTAAATAGGGAATCTTTTCCCCACTGAATATTTTTAATTGGCTTGTCAAAGATCAAATAATGGTAAGTAGCTGGGTTCATCTCTTGGTTCTCTATTCTGTTCCATATCTACCTCTCTGTTTTTGTGCTAGTACTATGCTGTTTTGATCACTGTTGATTTATAGTATAGTCTGGGGTCTGGTAGTGTGATTCCTCTTGCTTTGTTTTTATTTCTGAGTAATGTCTTGGCTGTTTGCGGTTTTTTCTGATTCCATATAAAATGAAGTATTATTTTTTCGAGATCTTTAAAGTATAACAGTGGAGCCTTAATAGGGATTGCATTAAAATTGTATATTGCCTTAAGTTTAAATCTTTAATCCAGTGAGAGTCTATCTTAGTTAATTGTGAAAGGTGTGGGTCCAGTTTCAGTCTTCTACAGGTCGCCAGCCAGTTCACCCAGCACCATTTGTTAAATAGGGAATCTTTTCCCCACTGAACATTTTTAATTGGCTTGTCAAAGATCAGATAACGGTACGTAGCTGGATTCATCTCTTGGTTCTCTATTCTGTTCCAGACATCTACTTCTCTGTTTTTGTGCCAGTACCATGCTGTTTTGGTCACAGTTGATTTATAGTATAGTCTGAGGTCTGGTAGTGTGATTGCTCCTGCTTTGTTTTTATTTCTGAGTAATGTCTTGGCTATTTGAGTTTTTTTCTGATTTCATATAAAACGAAGTATTATTTTTTCAAGATCTTTAAAGTATGACAGTGGAGCTGTAAAAGGGATTGCATTAAAATTGTATATTGCTTTGGGTAGTATGGACATTTTAACAATGTTGATTCTTCCCAGCCATGAGCATGGTATGTTTTTCCATTTGTTAACATTTTCAGCTATTTCTTTTCTTGGAGTTTCATAGTTCTCTTTATAGAGATCTTTCATTTCCTTTGTTAGATAAACTCCCAAATATTTCATCTTCTTTGGCACTACTGTGAATGGAATAGAGTCCTTGACTGTTTTTTCAGCTTGACTATTGTTGATATATATAAAGGCTACAGATTTATGAATGTGATTTTGATTTTGTAACCTGAGACACTGCTGTATTCCTTGATCACTTCTTAGAGTTTTGTAGTAGAATCCCTGGTGTTTTCCAGGTATACAATCAAATTATCTGTGAAGAGTGAAAGTTTGATCTCTTCTGACCCTATGTGGATACCCTTAATTGCCTTTTCTTCCCTAATTGCAATGGCTGAAACTTCCATTACAATGTCAAAGAGCAGTGGAGACAATGGGCAACCTTGTCTGGTTCCTGATCTGAGTGGAAATTATTTTGATTTAACTCCATTCAATACGATATTGGCTGTGGGTTTGCTGTAGATGGCCTCTATCAGTTTAAGAAATGTCCCTTCTATACCAATTTTCTTAAGTGTTCTGATCATGAAGGGATGCTGGATATTATCAAAAGCTTTTTCTGCATCAATCGAGAGAATTGTATGGTCTTTATTTTTTAATTTGTTTATGTGCTGAATTATATTTATAGATTTACGTATATTGAACCAGCCTTGAGACCCTGGGATAAAACCAACTTGGTCATGGTGTATAATTTGTTTGATGTGTTGCTGGATTCTGTTTGTTAGGATCTTGTTGAATATTTTTGCATCTATATTCAGTAGTGATATTGGTCTATAATTTTCTTTTCTTGTTGGGTCTTTTCCTGGTTTGGGGATCAGGGTGATGTTTGCTTCATAGAACGTATTGGGTAGTATTCCTTCTTTTTCTATATTTTGGAAAAGGTTGAGTAATATAGGTGCTAGTTCCTCTTTAAAGATCTGGTAGAATTCTGACATGAAGCCATCTGGTCCCGGTTTTTTCTTTTTAGGGAGATTTTGTATGGTTGATGCTGTTTCAGAACTTGATATAGGCCTGTTCGACATTTCTGCTTGATTCTGGCTAAGTCTAGGAAGGTGACGTCCTTTCAAGTATTGGTCAATTTCCTTCAGTATTTCATATTTCTGAGAATAAAGTTTCTTGTAATATTTATTAAGGATTTTTTTAATTTCTGAGGAGTCTGTTATTTCATCTTTGTCATTTCTGATTGATGAAATTAGAGATTTTATGCTTTTTTTTCTGATTAGATTAGCCAAAGGTTTACCTATTTTATTGACCTTTTCAAAAAAACAACTTTTTGATTTATTGATCTGTTGTATAATTCTTTTGTTTTCAATTTCATTTAATTCTGCTCTAATTTTGTTTCTTTCTTTTCTTCTACTGTGTTTGGGGTTGGAATGTTCTTCCTTTTCCAGTTGCTTGAGATGTCCCATTAAGTTGTTAATTTTCTCTCTTTCCGTTCTCTTGAGGAAGGCTTGCAGTACTATAAGAAAGACAGTTTTCAATGACTGCATCCACCTTTGAATAGGGATAGATGCATTAGTAGGACAAGATAGACTTTTAATCAAAGCGAAGTGCTAACTTTATAACTTTTTTTTTCTATCCTCTTGCCTCAGACTCCTGAGTAGTTGGGACTATAGGCGTCCTTCACAATGCTGCCTGTTGTTAGAGACAGGGTCTCACACTTGCTCAGGCTGAGCTCAAACTCCTGAGCTCAAGCAATCTACCTGCCTTGGCCTCCCAGAGTGCTGGGATTACAGGCGTGAGTCACCGAGCCTGGTCCTGCTCGCTTTGACTTTTGACATGTCAAACACAAAGGTTACAAATCAGAAAACAGCAACTGGTTTTACACTTAATTTGTGACCCCCAATAAGAAAGCTATTAAACTTTCAGATTTTCTTTTATTCTCTCTTTTTTTTTTTTAACTTAAAGTTCAGTGTTAATTTTCCCATTGCTTAAAAATTCATTCAGTAAACCACAGGTTATCTTAACTTTTTTGTGAGTGATGGTATGAAAATCATGGCCATTGTGTTAGTTTGAGTCTTCTGAGATGAAGGTGCAAACTTAGCTGTGCAAGAGATTTATTGAGGTGATGCTGGTGGCAGAAAACTCAGGAGAGAGCTGGAGTAGGCAGAAAGATGTAACCCCTGTGGAAGCTGGGCCGCCAGGCAGTCCTGGAGCCCAAAGCGCCCATTGGAGCTACCGTCTCCGTCTGTGTCTGTTCTGCTAGAGCAGAGCCACCGAGCCTGGGCAATTTACAACAGAAATTTACTTCCTCCCAGTCCTGGAGGCTGAGAAGTCCAATACTGAGACGCTGGCATCTGGTGTCTGTAGGGGCCGTCCTCCTGCGTCTTCACTGAGAAGAAAGAGAGGGAACCCACGCCAGAGCCCTTGCAGGGCCCTGAACCCGTCATGAGGGAGGAGTCCCTGTGATCTGCTCGCTGTTCAGCTGCTCCCCCTTCCGTCCTATCACAGTGGGGAGTAGGTTTCAAAGTGAACTTTGGACCAACATTCAAACCATAGCAAGGACACTTGTGTCTCAGGGGAATGGAGCTGTATTTGTGTGTTCCCCATGCGCAGTCACTGGCTGGGGGCAGCCATGAGGATCGTGGCCTCAGGATAAACAGTGTCAGAGTGTTCAGGAGGGCAGCTGTTAGGATGTCTGAGTGGCATGAGTTCAGGGTCACCATAGTCAGAAGATGCACTGTAGGGTGGATAGTTCCCTAAGTCTTTGAAACAGAATGAGTGACCTTGAGGTTTCTTTCAGGTTCATTGCTATATGTGACTGCACCAAGAGGCAATGCCTAAAGCAACTTGGAGTGAAGCACATTTGAATTTGTGGGCTAATAATGTATGTCATTTTTAAATTGCCTCACAGACACAGAAATAAGTTATTCCCTGCATATTTAACTTCTCTAGATGAACTTTGGCTGGGGACAGGCAACTTATCTATTCTAATGCATTTTAGTTTTGTTTCTGCTCATTCCCCCCATTTCAGATAAATATAATGAAGATAATAATATATTATAAATGAGACCCCAGTTCAAAACATTGCACAACATTTCCTTTGGAAGTATCGGCTCAACAGAGACTATAATTACTGGAAAGCAAAAAATGTAAAGCTGTCACACAAACCGAAGTGTTTCTACTGTTTCTCTGAGGCATTCAATCAATTCAGCCAAAGCAATCAACAAAACCAGTTGTTTATTGGTGTACATTCCAAATTGCTTAATGACTAACTGGGTTTCTTCAGATTTAATTGACTACATGTTGAACTGCTGTGATAACGTAAACCAGCATGCCCAAATGGCTGTGAAGGTGGCAAGGCTGCAGAAAATTCACTAGAGCTAATATTAATGAGTAGACCTCCATCTTCTCTCAATCATTTTACACTTGGAACAAAAACACTATTGAATTGTAAAATATTGAAAACAATCGAGAAGCCTGGATAATTTAACACACGCTTACTGATTTTTGAAATTTCCTTGTTATAACTGAGAGGTGACTGTATTTTTGAATCTTGACTCTGGGATCCCCTTCAACAGGATACTTTCATATTTCCAGGGCAGAACAGACCCTGTATGCCCCTGCTCATGGTACAAGCTCAAGGACTATTTCTTTACTTGATTTGTGTTAATCTAGAGCAGTGTTTTTCAACCTTGTTTTTTCTCTCAGCACACTTGAACCTACAAACTTCCACCACACACTTAAATTATGTTGGTCAGAAAAAAAGAATTAAAAAAAAAGAATGTGTCTACTGTGCTTTGAACTTTTGAAAATAATTTAATTAATGATCTTTAAAATTTTTCATAGCGCACCTAAGATCTTCTCATGGCCCAATACTTGAAAATCACTGCTCTAGAAAGACAGAAGAAGAACTAGACCATTTGGTCTGTGATTCATTCTCGAAGTATGGCTCCTGGACACAGCAGCCTTGGCGTGCTCTTGGGAAAGTGTTAGAAGTGCAAGTCCACAGCCCATCCCCACAGCCCATCGGATGGGGACAGGGATTTGTGTTCTATCATCCATTCAGGTGATGCCACTGCATGCTGGCAGGAGGTCTGGCTAACACCATCTCCCAAGTGTATCTGCAGAAGGGTGTCCTAGGGCAGATTCACAAGTGTCAAGCAATGAAGGTGCTTCTTGGATAAATTTGAGAAATTCTCAGCTAGAAAAGTTAAGTAGGGCCGATGGACCAGGCCTCTTCACAGAGATTCCCATCAGAAATTTCTCTTTAGATAGGCACCTGCTTAATGTCCCCAAGACAGCGCATCCCATGCTCTTCCTCCTATAAGCCTTGTCCTCCCACCACCCCACCACTGCTCAGCCATTCAGAGAGAGAAAAGACACTTCTTTCAGTCCAAAGTCCACCTTGCTTTTTTCCACCCCAGTAAGGGGGAAAGTTGGTGCGGTTGGATTTCCATCATCTCTACTGCAAGGCGATCATGGTAATTAATGGGCGACATATTTTTGTTGTTGTTGTTGTCGCAGCTGTTGTTGTTTAGCTGGCCCGGGCTGGGCTCAAACCCACCACCAACCCACCATTTGGTGTATGGGGTTGGTGCTGTAACCACTGTGCTATGGGCGCCGAGCCAGTGGGCGATGTAGTAACCAAAGTCTGAGTTATGCAGTTATAAAAATGATCACCCTTTGGGACAACACCCAGTTCAGTCCATGTGTATGTGTAAAGTATCGAGAAAAGACATTTTTCTTCAAGGACACAGTTTTTCTAAAGACAAAGCAAGTGGACGTCTCTGAAGCGTCTCTATTTGCATGATTTCCGTGGTTCAGGACCTTCCCAAATTTAATATGGAGTTTTTTGCTTTACATCAATCTGCAATGAAAACCTAACAAGGGCATGCCCACAGAATCGATTCCCCTTTCCACTTCTGCATGCAGAAATCAGTCATGAACTCCCAGGTGGCGACTTATTCAAATAACACTCCGGCAACAAGAAGACACTGAGGTCAGTTTAAAGGCACTGGCTTGGCAGTGATACGGCGGGCTACTCAGTAAGACTTATGAGAGAGCTCAGATTACTTTTTCAATTAAGAAAAAAAATATATATATATGTACACATATATATTGTTTTTTGGTCTTTTAGCTAAGATCAAGAAACAAATATATTCCAGTGCTATGAAAGTTTTGTTTAATTTAGTAATGAAAATGAAGAATCTAAGCTAAAAAGTGAATTGTTGGCTCCGATTGTACACCAAAGGGCAGGAGGTAAAAGCAGCAGCAGGGGAGATTATTCCAGTCTCTGCAGAAACAACATGGCGTTTCACTTGGGTCAAGAGACAGCCCCACCGGATGAACTTTCAGCCACTAATGGCTGTGTAGGGAAAAAGCTTTCCAAAGCCCAGACTCTAAGGAAGGCTGAGAAAATCTGGGTGAGACAGACCTTGGAGAAACAATCAAGCATGACTTCAGACTGAAAACCTCTTAAAGGAACCCACCCAATTATGCCAAGTTGCCCGTGCCCAGTTGTAATGAGAACAATTCGTTTCTCTAGAAGACAGGGCGTTGAGTTAAGAATTGCTGGCGTGGCTGACACTAGATGACGTCTCATCCCTTTACATCCTACAGTACGTGTGTCATCCCAGCCTCTTGTCTGGTTCCTCTGACTCAAATTCATGCATTGCTAAAAACTTACTAAAATGCATCGAATCGGGACACTGCAGACAACGAAAATAGAGGCAGTTTTTGATGTGAAGCCAAGTAATTTTGGCTTTACTTTCCAATGTGGGTGTAAACAAACTGGCAGGCATCTTTATATCCGAGTGGAAAGTTATTCAGAAAGGGGGATGGCGACTGAGGTGCTGAGAACAGTTATCACTGCAGGGGATTCGTTCACTGAACCACGTCTGTGGAGGGCTGACCCTTCACTTCGTGTCACGCTGCATTAGCAAACATTTCCTTTCTTATTGTCTACCAATAAACACAACATTCTTACGGAATTGCTGTAATTAAAGCCCAAGTCGTTTTTTAGTAGAGATGAGGTCTTGCTCTTGCTCAGGCAACAGAGTGAGACTCTGTCACACGCACAAAAAAACCCCAAACTCTAAAACATAACTCTTTCAAAGCACAAATATTAAGCCCTTCTCATATTCTGTTTCTTCTTGCTCCATGAGCAAAGGGCAGAAAGATGAAAGATTATTGTCCAGAAAGTTAGAAGGTAGAAAATAACCCTGAGCCAGGCAGTCATATCTACCAGATAAGGGTGAGGGGCACCAAAAATTCTCACGGGCTTTAATACAGACAGAACCTCGGGAGAGGAGAGTGCTAGCGATGGGACGGGATTGTAGATGTGCTAATACATGCCCGTGGGCTTGTTCTGATTAGATTATAAATTCTAATCCTTACAGCAAATCAGTCTAAGTTTTACTTGTAGTGGAGACTGTCAGATACCCCTGAATATATATTCCCCAGTGTGTAGTCATGTGACTTGCCACGGGGTAAACGGCCTTCAAGTTTGTTAACATGTCCCAGGCTCTGTTATCAGCCAGGTGTGGCCCGTGCCTAACTTCTGGCTGCAGAGACTCACGAGAAACTCTGTGTGTGTCACTCAGGCTGGGCCCTGGAAGAGCAAGAACGTGTTCTCTTCTCCCCCTCCCTCCTTCTCACTGACTAAAGTAAGGATGAAGGCGTAGGTACAGATGAGGAGGTGAGGGCAATGCCCTGGTGACCAGGACCAAGAAGGGAGGAGCTGGGCCCGGTACCTTGATGTTGCCACAGCACCTCTGACTACATGCATATAATTTAAAAAAACAAGTCTTTCTAAGGCCTTATATTTAGGTTATCTGTCATAGAAATTGAATGTAGAGTCTAATAAATACAAGATATGTTTGTTAATAATGAAGGCTGTAAGTCTTCTAGTCCTTTAGAGCTCCTATCCCCCAGGCAGTAGAGCTCTGCCTCCCCATGGTTGCTGTCACCCACTCCCTACCTTTCGCCATGCAAAACTTGTCTCCCATGAAACTTAGGAACCAGGCTGCACAGCAGGAGGTGAGCAGTGGTTGACGGAGAGAAGCAGCCTCATCTGTATTTACTGCCGCCAGCAGCTCCCCATCACTGGTATCACCGCCTGAGCTGCGCAAGCTGCCCTCCCCCACCCCAGAGGAAAAGTTGTCTTCCCTGAAACTGGCCCTTGGTTGGGGACCACTGCTCACATCAACAGTTGATAAATCATGGCGGTAGGCCAAATCTGGACCAATGTTTGTACTTATAAAGTTTTATTGAAGCACAGCTGTGTTTGTTCATTTATGTCTCATCTCTGGCTGTTTTTTCTCTACATCAGATCTGAGAAGTTGTTACAAAGACTGTGGGGCCCACAGAACCTAAAATACTTGTCTGGTCTATAACAGAAAAAGCATCCCTGCCATAGAGGGAAAGAAAAAGAAAAACTGGTTTATTCAGTAAAGGGGAGAGGGAGAAACAACAACAAATAGGAAATAATGAAAAAGGAAGAATTTAAATAAAAAGTGAAGAATATGACTAAATATATTGGTAGTTAAAATAAATGTGAGTGGGCTAAATTCCTTCCCTAACTATGTTAACATCTGTCAGGTAAAACAGTGAGTCAAGCCTGGAATTGTTAGGAAATTTGGAACATTCAGATAAAGCAGGAGAGAATCTGAGAGGCGCAACTACACAAGGGATTCGGTTACAAGTAGAATTTTTCCAGAAAAGGGAGAACTTTCAGGAAATTCTGTGTGCAAAATTCTAGGTAGCTGTTAGTAAGCTAAGAGAATCATTAATCATTTCATTCAAAAAGCAAGAGACTGAGAAAAACCTGCCTTGTTCCTTGAGTGAGCCAAAAGGCTGTCAGTGAAGTGTTCTCAGGGCAGGGTGGTTACAGAAGAGGGAAAGGGCGTAAAATTCAATTGCATCAGGGAACACGGCCAAGTTCAAGGGAATGAGATCAAGTGCTTGGGAATCTAATTAGTATACAGTGTCTACTGTGCCATTTTCTTACAGTTAGGAACAAAACTGTGTCCTGAAGTATTTTAGAAAGTTCTTAACACTGGAGAAAAGCAGCAGAGAAACACTCATCCCTGGGGTTACCCAAGGGCAGGGATGGCGAGGAAACCTGCCGTCTCCAGCTCCTCTGGGCTTAGTCTGTTCATGGCTGCTGGAAGGAGTCTGCTGTCAATCATCACTCAGTCTTGGCCATGCCCTCTTTTAGGTGACTCTTGGCAAACTTCCTCTTATTATCCGTACCTGTTATGTACTTACCTACTTTGCTAGAAGATATGACATAAATCCCTCAATTTTCTGCAGAGCCTAATAAGAGAATGCTGACGTGAGCTGAGCTTAGGGCAGGTACAGTGAGGGGGACAGATTCGCAGAGAGGACACCGTCACTGTGTTCTCATAGCCCCTTGGAATGACGACTGCTCCTTCTCACTTCTAAAGTCATAATAAAGTGACACTCTTTACAACTGGTGCCAGGGTGAATTTTTCTGGGGTGTTACAGCTATATTTTGAATAACTAGACTTATCAGTTCATCAAATAAATATGCCTTAAGGGTCACCTGTATGTAAGGTATTGTGTTAGGTACCACAGATTCCAAGATAGATAAAATTTACCTGTATTTGACCAATTTACATCTAATAAAGAGAAAAAAATTAAGGAAAACTACATTGCTTTCTTCTCTCATCACTTCCCCCTAATGCACAAATATAAACAAATACTTGCAGCTGGTAGTACTGATGGGTGTGCCAACTGCTGGTCATCAAACACAGCTATTACAGTACTTCCATTGGAGAGGACCCCAGAATCCACAGGTCCGTTTCTGTTGCCAGAATCAGCTGTCTTTGAAAGCAAAAGAACAGAAAAAATGGATCGCATGCTGTTATAAGCTAAATCCACTTTTTGCTGGTATCTTGGTATTACTTAAATTTAGGGGTAAAGGGAAAATGTAGTCTGGATTTTAAAAAATCAATTTCAGGAGGGAGACAAGATGGCGGACTGAAGCCAGCTTTCAACAAAGGCTCCCGTCCAGAAGGAGAGTTAAGGGACAGGAATTTAGTAAGTATCCTGGTGGACTTGAGCCTCACCAAGAGAGAAGGCTGAAGAATGCACATCAACACCGCTGAGGCAAGTTGTGATCACAAGGACGCAAACAAAAGGTACAAAATCCACCACCAAGCGGACGGGAGTCCCCCTCCCCCATGAGACCGGCTCTGGAGCCCCACAATTTAACAAGCGGGCAGAAATTAAAGGCCCTCCCACTACACTCCACGGGAAAGACCTTCTAAAAACTGGACCTACCTCCCCTACTGGGGTGCCGTGGCGTTCTCCTGCCGGACATAGGGCTGAATAAAACTTTGGGAATCCTTAGCCGGCAACCCTGAATCCCCGGCGCTCCCCTCCCGCCCACTGAGGTCTGGAGGCCTGTCCCCCAGGACTTCGGATCCTTGGGTGATTTCTCAAGGGGAGTGGACAGTCCCCGAGTTGCGACTGGTAGCATTGACTCTGAGGCCCGCGAGTGAGGAGAGGGCACCGGGCTGAGGGGGAGTCACGCCTCGCGGCACTTCCCTGCGGTGCAGTGCAGCAACCCTCCCCAGGCATACGGGGCCCAAGACTGAATCAGACTCTGGCCTCCCCGCTGAGAGCTGAGAACCCCTACTCTCACTCGGGGTCTGAGGGCCAATCCCCCAGGAGTTCGGCTCCTTGGGTGATTTCTCGAGGGGAGTGCACAGTGCCTGAGCTGCGTCAGGTCAGCGCTGACTCTGGGATACGTGAGCGAGGAGAGGGCACTCCGCTGAGGGGAAATCAAGCCTTGGCGGCACTTCCCTGCGGTGCAGTGCAGGAGCCCTCCCCGGGCACAAGACTGAATAAGACTCTGGCCTCCCCGCTGAGAGCTGAGAGCCCCTACTCTCACTCGGGGTCTGAGGGCCTATCCCTCCGGAGTTCGGCTCCTTGGGTGATTTCTCGAGGGGAGTGCACAGTGCCTGAGCTGCATCAGGTCAGCGCTGACTCTGGGACACGTGAGCAAGGAGAGGGCACTCCACTGAGGGGAAATCAAGCCTTGGCGGCACTTCCCTGCGGTGCAGTGCAGGAGCCCTCCCCGGACCGTAGTATTGCGTGAAACTGAATGAAACTCTAGCTTCCCCCCGCCCCACTCCCAATCCGGGTCTGGGGGCCCATCCCCCAAGAGTTCTGATTCTTGGGGGATCTCTTAAGGGGTGTGGACCCAGCACAAACTGCAGCCGCTCAGTGCTGACTCTGGTGCGCGGGACAGAGGAGAAAAGGGTCGCCTGAGTGCCCACACCAGAGCAGCAGTTCCCTGGAGGTAGATCAACAGCCGTTTTTTCTTTAACGGCAGAACGCTCACTTCTGGATATTCTGAGGCCACACCCCCTGTCTCCCTGGGCAACCAGAGGAGGCCACCGGTGTCACGGCTCACAAACCCAGAAGCCTCCAGGGCGGGGCCGACCCAGAGAGGTGTTCAGACGCAATTCTCCAGCAGCAAAGACGTTTGAACTCAAAACAGCCCGTCTCCTGTAGGCGACGACAGGAACAGAGACAGAACCTCACAAAGTTGTCTGTTCTGTTCTGTTCTGTTAGCAGCATCCATCAGGGACGGGGCTAAGCCTGAGTGAACACCTCCTTCCCATCACCTGCATCAAACACTCAAAGATGTCAGGCCCCATCTCCTCCTGCTAGATAGCGGCAGTCTGCGGGGGCCTGGCAGACTTCCTCGCGATTCAGGCAGGTGCAAACCCCTGGAGTGTCTGTTCACTGCAGGCAACTGGGTTAGCCATCTGCAGAGATACCAGTGACTGGGTCCGACGGAGGGGCAAAGTGGGGAAGGAGACGTCAACCTTCCCAGACTGCTCTGTTTGCGGGGTGGCTCCTCCTGACTCCACGCTGCACTGGGGTGAGCTGTGTCAGAGGAGTCACCAGGCCCCTGTGATCCAGTTCCCAGAGACCTCTTGAACCCTTCCACCTGAGACAAGTGCCGATTGAGACAGTTGATTCGGACCTTTTGAACTGGGCTAATAGACTGAGGACTTTTCAGGTGGTGCCCTGGGTGTGCGATTGTAGGAAGGTTTGATTCTCCTTTTCCAACTGGGGCCAGAGGTGGGCAGGCGGGGTGACTTAATTGCTGATTTTTTCACACAGCTGAGACTTCAAGCCAGAGTAGAAGTTGCAATAGGATCGAACAGAAACCAGCTGAAAACAAGACAGAACCACTTTGCTCCACCACACCAGACAGGGCCCCAGTTTCTCAGGCCACAACACTGTACGGGCCCTCGATAAAACCCCAGGGGAAAAACCAAAGGGAGTAAACCATGGGGCGGAATCAGCGGAAAAACTCTGGTAACATGAATAACCAGAATAGATCAACCCCCCCAAGAAAAGATACGGCAGATGTGATTGAAGATCCCATTCATAAACAACTGGCTGAGATGTCAGAAGTCGAATTCAGAATTTGGTTTGCAGACAAGATTAATAAAATGGAATTAGGAATTCGAGGAGAAATTCAAAAGTTGTCTCAAGAATTTAACGAATTTAAAGACAAAACCACCAAAGACTTAGACACACTGAAACAAGAACTTACAGCCCTCAAAGATATGAAAAATACAGTAGAATCCCTCAGTAACAGAATGGAGCAAGCAGAAGAAAGGATTTCTGACATTGAAGATAAAGTCTTCGAACGCTCCCAATCTCTCAAAGAGGAAGAGAAATGGAGAGCAAAAACGGATCACTCACTCAGAGAGCTCTCAGATAATTCGAAAAAACATAACATAAGGGTTATAGGAATTTCGGAGGCTGATGATGTGGCAGCCAAGGGCACAGAGGCCCTTCTACATGAAATTATGAAAGAAAATTTTCCAGACATGCCTAGAGAATCTGAAATTCAGATAGCAGACAGCCTCAGAACCCCAGCACGATTCAACCCCAAAAAGCCATCTCCCAGACATATCATAATTAGCTTCACTAAAGTTAACATGAAAGAGAAGATTCTCAAAGCAGCCCGGCGAAAGAAAACTATAACGTACAAAGGTAAGAATATTAGAATAACTGCAGATCTCTCTGCTGAAACTTTTCAAGCAAGAAGAGGCTGGTCATCAACTTTTAATCTCCTAAAGCAAAAAAACTTTCAACCCAGGATCTTGTATCCAGCTAAACTGAGTTTCATCTATGATGGAGAAATTAAATACTTCAATGACATTCATATGTTGAAAAAATTTGCCATAAGTAAACCAGCTCTTCAGGATGTTCTCAGACCTATCCTCCACAATGACCAACCCAATCCTATACCACAAAAGTAAACTCACTCAGAAACTTCGGATCAAACTCCAACTTCCACACTGGCGAAAGGATTAAAAATGTCCACTGGACCTTTGAAAAACTCGATACCCAAAATTCCACCAGACTTATCCTTACTCTCCATCAATGTGAATGGCTTAAACTGTCCTCTAAAGAGGCATAGGTTAGCTGACTGGATACAAAAACTTAAGCCAGATATTTGTTGCATACAAGAGTCACATCTCAACTTAAAAGACAAATACAGACTCAGGGTGAAAGGATGGTCATCCATATTTCAGGCAAATGGTAATCAGAAAAAAGCAGGTGTTGCAATTTTATTTGCAGATACAGTAGGCTTTAAACCATCAAAAGTAAGGAAGGACAAGAATGGTCACTTCATATTTGTTAAGGGTAATACTCAATATGACGAGATCTCAATTATTAATATCTATGCACCCAACCAGAATGCACCTCAATTTATAAGAGAAACTCTAACAGACATGAGTAACTTGATTTCCTCCAGCTCCATAATCGTTGGAGATTTCAACACTCCCTTGGCAGTGTTGGATCGATCCTCCAGAAAGAAGCTGAGCAAAGAAATCTTAGATTTAAACCTAACCATCCAGTATTTAGATTTAGCAGACATCTACAGAACATTTCATCCCAACAAAACTGAATACACATACTTCTCATCAGCCCACGGAACTTACTCCAAAATTGATCACATTTTAGGTCACAAGTCTAACCTCGGTAAATTTAAAGGAATAGAAATTATTCCATGCATCTTCTCGGACCATCATGGAATAAAACTTGAATTGAGTAACAACAGGAATCTGCATACCCATACAAAAACATGGAAGTTAAATAACCTTATGCTGAATGATAGCTGGGTCAGAGATGAGATTAAGAAAGAAATCACCAATTTTTTGGAACAAAATGACAATGAAGACACAAGCTATCAGAACCTCTGGGACACTGCAAAGGCAGTTCTAAGAGGGAAATTTATAGCACTGCAAGCCTTCCTCAAGAGAACGGAAAGAGAGGAAGTTAACAACTTAATGGGACATCTCACGCAACTGGAAAAGGAAGAACATTCCAACCCCAAACCCAGTAGAAGAAAAGAAATAACCAAAATTAGAGCAGAATTAAATGAAATTGAAAACAAAAGAATAATACAACAGATCAATAAATCAAAAAGCTGGTTTTTTGAAAAGGTCAATAAAATAGATAAACCTCTGGCCAACCTAATCAGGAAAAAAAGAGTAAAATCTCTAATATCATCAATCAGAAACAACAAAGACAAAATAACCACAGACTCATCAGAAATCCAAAAAATCCTTAATGAATATTACAAGAAACTTTATTCTCAGAAATATGAAAATCTGAAGGAAATAGACCGATACTTGGAAGCACGCCACCTTCCAAGACTTAACCAGAATCAAGTGGAAATGTTGAACAGACCCATATCAAGTTCAGAAATAGCATCAACTATACAAAACCTCCCTAAAAAGAAAAGCCCGGGACCAGATGGTTTCACGTCAGAATTCTACCAAACCTTTAAAGAGGAATTAGTACCTATATTACTCAACCTGTTCCAAAATGTAGAAAAAGAAGGAAGACTACCCAACACGTTCTATGAAGCAAATATCACCCTGATCCCCAAACCAGGAAAAGACCCAACAAGAAAAGAAAATTATAGACCAATATCACTAATGAATATAGATGCAAAAATATTCAACAAGATCCTAACAAACAGAATCCAGCAACACATCAAACAAATTATACATCATGACCAAGTTGGTTTTATCCCAGGGTCTCAAGGCTGGTTCAATATACGTAAATCTATAAATGTAATTCAGCACATAAACAAATTAAAAAACAAAGACCATATGATTCTCTCAATTGATGCAGAAAAAGCTTTTGATAATATCCAGCATCCCTTCATGATCAGAACACTCAAGAAAATTGGTCTAGAAGGGACTTTTCTTAAACTGATAGAGGCTATCTACAGCAAACCCACAGCCAATATCATATTGAATGGAGTTAAATTGGAATCATTTCCACTCAGATCAGGAACCAGACAAGGCTGCCCATTGTCTCCATTGCTTTTCAACATTGTAATGGAAGTTTTAGCCACCGCAATTAGGGAAGAAAAGGCGATCAAGGGTATCCATATAGGGTCAGAAGAGATCAAACTCTCGCTCTTCGCAGATGATATGATTGTGTATCTGGAAAACACTAGGGACTCTACTACAAAACTCCTAGAAGTGATCAAGGAATACAGCAGCGTCTCAGGTTACAAAATCAACATTCATAAATCGGTAGCCTTTATATACACCAACAACAGTCAAATTGAAAAAGCAGTTAAGGACTCTATCCCATTCACAGTAGTGCCAAAGAAGATGAAATATTTGGGAATTTACCTAACAAAAGACGTGAAAGATCTCTATAAAGAGAACTATGAAACTCTAAGAAAAGAAATAGCTGAAAATGTTAACAAATGGAAAAACATACCATGCTCATGGCTAGGAAGAATCAACATTATCAAAATGTCCATACTACCCAAAGCAATATATACTTTCAACGCACTCCCTATTAAAGCTCCACTGTCATATTTTAAAGATCTTGAAAAAACATTACTTCGTTTTATATGGAATCAGAAAAAACCTCGAATAGCCAAGACATTACTCAGAAATAAAAACAAAACAGGAGGAATCACACTACCAGACCTCAGACTTTACTACAAATCGATAGTGATCAAAACAGCATGGTATTGGCACAAAAACAGAGAAGTAGATATCTGGAATAGAATAGAGAACCAAGAGATGAATCCAGCTACTTACCGCTATTTGATTTTTGACAAGCCAATTAAAAACATTCAGTGGGGAAAAGATTCCCTATTTAACAAATGGTGCTGGGTGAACTGGCTGGCAACCTGCAGAAGACTGAAATTAGACCCACACCTTTCACCATTAACTAAGATAGACTCTCATTGGATTAAAGATTTAAACTTAAGACATGAAACTATAAAAATACTAGAGGAGAATGCAGGGAAAACCCTTGAAGAAATTGGTCTGGGTGAGTATTTCATGAGGAGAACCCCCCGGGCAATTGAAGCAGCTTCAAAAATACACTACTGGGACTTGATCAAACTAAAAAGCTTCTGCACAGCTAAGAACACAGTAAGCAGAGCAAGCAGACAGCCCTCAGAATGGGAGAAAATATTTGCAGGGTATAACTCTGACAAAGGTTTAATAACCAGAATCCACAGAGAACTCAAACGCATCAGCAAGAAAAAAACAAGGGATCCCATCGCAGGCTGGGCAAGGGATTTGAAGAGAAACTTCTCTGAAGAAGACAGGCGCACGGCCTTCAGACATATGAAAAAATGCTCATCATCTTTAATCATCAGAGAAATGCAAATCAAAACTACTTTGAGATATCATCTAACTCCAATGAGACTAGCCTATATCACAAAATCTCAAGACCAGAGATGTTGGCGTGGATGCGGAGAAAAGGGAACAAACACTTCTGCACTGCTGGTGGGAATGCAAATTAATACATTCCTTTTGGAGGGATATATGGAGAACACTCAGAGATCTAAAAATAGATCTGCCATTCAATCCTGTAATTCCTCTGCTGGGCATATACCCAGAAGACCAAAAATCACAACATAACAAAGATATTTGTACCAGAATGTTTATTGCAGCCCAATTCATAATTGCTAAGTCATGGAAAAAGCCGAAGTGCCCATCGATCCACGAATGGATTAATAAATTGTGGTATATGTATACCATGGAATACTATGCAGCCTTAAAGAAAGATGGAGACTTTACCTCTTTCATGTTTACATGGATGGAGCTGGAACATATTCTTCTTAGTAAAGTATCCCAAGAATGGAAGAAAAAATATCCAATGTACACAGCCCTACTATGAAACTAATTTGGGACTCTCACATGAAAGCTATAACCCAACTACAACTTAACAATAGGGGGAAGTGGGAAAGGGGGGGGTGGGTAGAGGGAGGGGAATCGGTGGGATCACACCTGTGGTGCATATTACAGGGGTATTTGCGAAACTTGGTAAATGTAGAATATAAATGTTTTGGCACAGTAACTGAGATAACGCCGGAAAGGCTATGTTAACCACTGGGATAAAAATGTGTCAAATGGTTTATGAAGTGAGTGTATGATGCCCCATAATCATATCATTGTATACACTTATGATTTAATAAAAAAATTTAAAAAAAAATCAATTTCATGTTCCTTAAAATGAGTATTTAAGTTGTGCTATTTTTTTTAACATCAGTTCTAACACTTTCTGACCCTCAGCATATACTGCTCGAGTCATATCCCAATGAAAAATTGCAACACTGCAGTAGGGAAGTGACTTGAGCACACTTTTCAGACGTGTTAGAGAGTTTTAGTTTATTTAGTTCTGGGCTACTTTCTGAAAACAAAATAAGAAAACCCACTCTGTATTCAAACTTCCAGTGAAAGGAAGGAAGATAATAAGTTTGGTGATGAATTTTCCTGTCCTAGAGATGCAAATTTAAGACTACGGTTTTCATTTACCACTTTCAGAGAGATTTTACCTACCACAAATGTGTTTTATACATAATAGAAACAAATGAAAGCTATTGGAGTTGTGACTGTCCTTTTGTTTTTAACTACCAAATTCTGTCATCAAAGAGTTGCTTCAAAGAGTTTGGTGGGGCACGGTGGCTCACACCTATAACCTCAGGACTTTGGGAGGCTGAGAAGGGTGTATCAGTTGAGGCCAGGAGTTTGAGACCCATCTGGGCAACATAGTGAGATCTTGTCTCTATTAAGATATAAAACAAAACAACAATAAGAAGGCAACAAAAATCCAGGAAAATCAGCCAAGTGGGCACCTGTAGTCCCAGATACTCAGGAGGCTTAGGCAGGAGGATCACTTGAGCCAAGAGTTTGAGGTTGCCTGACAACACAGCAAGACTGTTTCAAAAAAAAAAAAAAAATTAGGCAAAGTTACCAAGTAGGTACAGTTTGTCTTTGCCAACTGTCACTCTTCTCAGTCTTCCTCTGTCCCTTTTCATAGTTACCCTTCTCACATCTTTAATACATCAGTTCCGCATGCCTAACCCCCAGTCTCACCCCCACTACATTTCTTATGACCTTGTCATGGCTAGTGTATATGTCAATGTGACTGGGCTAAGGGATGCCCAGAAAGCTGGTAAAACATTATTTCTGGGAGTGTCTGTGAAGGTGTTGCTGGGAGCGATTAGCGTTTGAATCAGGAGACCAAGTAAATAAGTGAGTTGACATCATCCAATCAATCAAAGGCCCAAGGAGAACAAAAAATGTCACAAGCAGGTGAATTCACTCTCTTTTCTTGAGCCGAGACATCTATTTTCTCCTGCCCATGAATAGGAAGAGTTCTAGGGATTTTAGACTCCAGGACATATACCAACCCCTCTCCCATTCTTCAGCCTCCAGACTTGAACTGAATTATATCACCAGCCTTCCTGATTCTCTAGCTTGCAGACAGCAGACCGTGGCACATCTTGGCCTCCATAATTGCATAAGCCAATTCTCATAATAAATCTCTCTCTCTCTCTACATGTATAGGTAGATATAGGTATATACATGTAGATAGGTATACAAACATATATGTACACACACGTACACATGCACGCGCACACATACACATAGGGTGCCAAAATATATATACACATTTTAAGAAAGGAAAATCTGTATTAGAATTATACATTTATCTTATATCTTACATCTCTTGTGATTGCAGATGTCAAACAGGACTTGAGTATTACAATTTTAATACAGTGTTTTCCTTTCTTAAAATGTGTATATATAAAATATGTGTATAGGTCTGTGTATGTGTCACCCCCCACCTCCCGCCACACACACACACACACACACATATCCTATTGGTTTTCTTTCTCTAGAGAACCCAGACTAATCCATTCATTGCCACTTGTTACCACTCAAGTCTGGCTTTTTGGGTCAAATTCCCTTCAAACTCTCCTGGAGCTAATCTGATTAAGTAGATTGAATTAATGTATTTAATTACTGCGAATGTTAAATTGTGAACTGTCTTAATGAATTACACTGTGTTTCCTTTTGAGGTTAGAACCTCAGATTTCTCAAAGGTTAATATATTCAGAAAAAAAGTTTCTTTCCTACATACAAAGGTCTCTTTTAAGAATTTAGTACCAGAAAAATACCTTTTTCCTGACAAACTATGTCCTTTCTTTTAACAGGTGATAATCATATAATGAATTAAAATCAAACTTTACTTGACTGGCTTCAGGCAACTTGGAGCCTGATTAAAGTTGAAGCATAATAACAATGTCAGTTCAGGTTTGGGGCGAGTTTATTCCTTTCTGTGGTCTCTATACTCATGGGATAAGGGTAAGGATCTTTTTTAATATGGGTGGCCTCATGTTTTCTTAGAAACAAGCAGAAAATAAAATATAAATTTGATTACAAAATGTTATTCTTTCCAGAGCATATTTGCAATTTCCCAGAATCACACGGAAGCAAATGACATAGCCCTCAAGGCAGTGGTTATGACGATAATCTAAGACATGACAGGCACTTGGAGGGGATTATTTGGGGCTGGTGGTCTTTTAGTGTCCCTCAAAAATAATACTGTCAGGAAGTTTCTTTCACAGGCCCACCCTTATGCCTGGCCTGGGGAGACATTGCTATGTGGACCATTAGGAAGAGAGATTTTGCTGATGGCCTCCTGGAAGTAGGACAGTTGGCTTGGAAGAGCTAGTCAAGAGAAGGGCAGAAGCCTGGCAGTTGGTAATCTAGCCCAGCCCGGAAGGTTCCGCAGGAAGGGGGTTCATGATAGGAGGGTGTGAAGGGGAACTTACCAACAAACTCCTCTGACATAAATATTCAAACCTACTTTTCATTGGTCTCAATGCTATTTTTGTGTGTGGAATGATGTCCTGTGGGGGGAAAAAAATCAAGGCAACTAGGGCATGGCTGTGTGCACCTGGGATTTTGTAATAGTTCTAGTTCTAAGTAAAGGTTCTGTTTCTTCTATTCACCCCCCACCCTCCCCAACCTAATTCCCACCCAGTTAGTTCCCTCTTAACTTAGAAGAAAACCTTCATTTAAAAGGAACCTTCTCTGTAGACCTTCTTTACATGATGTAAAATGGCCTCATTTAGATTTTAATTCTGCACAGCTGGGCAAGCAAGGGGGCGATGCAGGTTGCCACAGAAACTGCTGTTGGTGCTGGGATTCTTTATACTTTGCTCCTAAAAATAAGATGTGAGATGTACCGAGGGTGTGATTAGCGCAGCACAGAAGGGAATTTCTAAAAGGAGAGCCAAGTCTCCCACCCCCACAGGAACGGGGGTGTCTTCGGAGCTGGAGGACAGGACACGAATCCCAGAGCAGCTGCTCCCTGGGCTCCTCCCTCAGAAGGTACAAGAAAGACAAATGGGGAAGTGGCTTTGGAGAGGAAGACAGTCTTCAGTGAAACACAATTCATATAAATTTTAAGGTGAGATGTCCTGAAATCACCCAGGAAGTATATAGAACCGTTCTCCCTAACCTATAAAAAAGCCGTGGAAATGTAGCAGGAGACAGACTATGGCAGCCTAGTGTCCTGCCCAGCAAAGGGTGCTGTCCCATGCCACCTGTGCCGGATGGTCCCTTGCTCACCTGGGCCAGATTCAATGACCTTCACTTTCTCAGGTAACATCTGACAACTGGAATCTCTACACATTGTTGGAGTTTGCCTTTCTGCAACTTCCACTGGTTTGTCTTTGTTTACCTTCCAGACCATCCAAGAGTCCATTGTCACATTTTTTCCCCTTAATCAATTTTTCATATAAAACCACAAAACAGAGCAATTAGTTCAGGATATCATCTCACCCTGGAGCCTGACCAAACTGACCGTCAGTTTCATAGATCTTTTGCTTCAGTGCAAAAGCAAACACCATTAAAGCTCTTTTCATGGTTACCTGCAGAAAATTCTTAGGCGTTTCCCTAGCACAGCCATGTGTGATTCAACACCTACTGTGCGCCAGGCGCTGCACCAAGGGCATATATTATTTTGTTTGCTCCAATTACACGAGGTAAGTCCCTTTACCTTTCATTTTATACAGGAAATTCAGTTCAGTCTGAATGGCAGCATCCTCGTGGGCGTGGCCACCCAGCAGAGTGGCAGGCGTAGAGGGGGCTGAGCTTGAGTCCCAGTTCTTCTGCTTGCTAAATCTGTGATCGTGCATAAGTTATATAACCTCTCTGAATTTCAGGCTTCTCATCCCTAAAAACTGAGATAATAAAATGTCATTGAGTTATCAGAAGTAAAGAAAATTCCATGCTCAAATGTCGAGTGTACAGTGGGCGCTCAGTAAACGCTGGTTCTCTCCTCTCCTTCCCTTGCAGTCCTAGGACTGCACTGTTGCGGAATAGCAGAGCGGTCAGACAAAAGTTGTCTTCAGTCCATACGCACCTGAGCCTGGAAAAATTACCTGGATAGGCATCAAAGAGCCAATCTGGCAAATAGAAAACGGAATGAATAAACTTAGCAAGCAGAATATAGTGAAATGATACAAGCTGCTAACGTAAAAGAATTTACGTCCCTGAGGAAGAAATACAAAGATCTCGTTGACAATTAAAATGGAAGAAAAATGCAGATGTGTACATGCTATTAAGGAAAAGGTGGAGACAGATTTTGTGCAGGGTTGAAATTCCCTGCTCTGACCACCTCCCAGCCGTATTTACAGCTCTCACCTGTTCTTTACCTCCTTAGAGGGGCAGACAGGCAGCTCCAGTGCTCAGAGCCCCGGGGTCCTTTTGCCCTCACTTTATTCCTACCCAGCTGGATCTCACAAATAAGTCTTTGCTGAAGGCCACCTCCCTCCCTAGGTCCTAACTCTGATACACAATTCACAGCCACTTCCTATACCCCTGATAGGTCAGTTCAAGGTTAGTGAAATGATGTAAAGGACACCCCTTGGCCATCACGGGAGCCCCACAAATGTTTCATTCTCAGGGATGATAAGATTGGTGAGGGCCTTATTATTTTCATAGAAGTGTGAAACTTATATAAAATAATACATATGTGTATAAATAACAAAGACATTATTATTTTAAAACTCGGGTATAGTTCTGTGGCAGAGAGATCTGGGTTTAAATCCTGATTCTGACACGTTGAAAGTAGCCGTGGGGGCGGCGCCTGTGGCTCAGTGAGTAGGGCGCCAGCCCCGTATGCCGAGGGTGGTGGGTTCAAGCCCAGCCCCAGCCAAACTGCAACAACAACAAAAAAAAAATAGCCGGGCGTTGTGGCGGGCGCCTGTAGTCCCAGCTGCTCGGGAGGCTGAGGCAAGAGAATCGCGTAAGCCCAAGAGTTAGAGGTTGCTGTGAGCCGTGTGACGCCACGGCACTCTACCCGAGGGCGGTACAGTGAGACTCTGTCTCTACAAAAAAAAAAAAAAAAAGAAAGTAGCCGTGGGTCAGCTGCTTAATCTATCTGGGCCTAAGTGTCTTTGTATTAACAGATTGGCCTAATACTAAAATGTGTTTAGAGTACTTGCTTCAAGCCAGGTACTGTTCTAAGCTGTATATAAAGTGAGCTATTCAGTCCTTGTAACAACTATAGTATTTAGGGTACAGGACGGTGTTGCTTACAGAATAAGTTTCTCCCTTAGCCAACCCAGTGCATGTGTCATTTTGTTTGCTCTAGTTACATGACGTAAGGACGTTTATCGTCATGGGAGGTGACTTGTTCTACTCCACAGAGTCCTGCGTGAGCCAGGCTAGCAGGGAGACCTTGGCATCCTCAACATTCATATTCCCCATCACCATCCATCATCCACAGTCACTATTTTCAACAAGCAAGGAGGAGAGGCAAGAAAGAATATAAGTTCGGGGTAAGGAATTTTCCTTTAACCAAGTAAAGTGAAATTTGTACATATTACTTCTGCTTTCAATCCACTAGTTAACACTTAGTCAGGCGGCTGCACCTGGTTGAGGTTGAAAAATGTAACCTCTAGTTGACTTGCTGTGTGCTCAGAAAAAAGAGTGGACATGGGAAGACATTTAGGACACTGCACCATAAAACCCTGGAAGCAAGTCACATTCTTATCCCATTTTACAGATAAGGAAACTGAGCACAGAGAAGTTAAATGTCTTGTCCACGGAAGCCCAGTCCACATTAGTGGGACAGGATTTTAACCTTAGGTAGAGGGTGTCCACGGGTCTGCTCTTACGGTAGCACTCTCCGGCCCTCTCAAGCCCACTGTGTATTGTGTTGGTTTACGTTCCTGCCTCTCCACTGTACTATGAGCTCCTTGAGGACATGATCTGAAGCATCCGTGAAATCTCTTACATTGTAGCTTTGCATATGAAGAATATGTCAGTCCATTGTTAGTTGCAAGTGACAGGAATCTAGCGAGGGTAAGCAGAAAAGGCCTTGGTGTTAGGTAGATGGTGCCTCAGAAGGACCAGACGATCCGCAATGAAGCTTGTACAGCCCAGAGCAATGCGCAGATCCCACCATAAGATGCCCTGGGAAGTCACCAGGGAGAGACCCCTCCGCCCCCTGGTCTTACTGGTATCCCCTTCCCCCAAAGAAAAACCAAACTGTGGCCTGGAGCGGACCCCTGGCCTTGCCTGCCTTGGGAGACCCATGTTTCTGCAGGCCCTTTCCCAGAGTGAAGCTGGGTAGCATTAGCCTTGGTGGGCCCAGCTTCTGAATTGCAGTGTCCCAGGAGGGTGTCTGAGTACAGTGGCCTCCCTCACTTGCTGATGCCTAGTTACATGGGAGGTGGGAAAAAGTTAGGTTTCTGTCATGGAAAAGCCAGGACTCAAAACAAAATGGAGAATCTTCCAACATAGGAAGGGTTCTCCAGGGCGGATAGAGAAGCCCAAAATATATTCACCGTCTACCAACCTTGAGTAAAGTACATTTTCCTCATAACATCCCTAAATCCTTTCCTCTTGCCTAAAAGGTGGAGTGCCTGAAGTGCTGAGATGAGTTTCTGTAGCTACGTAAGAAATGTTTAGAGTTCAAATAAACCCTCAGAACTTTCCAATTCTAGAGCAGGGATTTAGTAGGACATGGGCGGAGGTAACCTGGCCCATTTAGCTGCTGAAAGAAGTAATTAGCAACTTCAGTTACGCTTGAGCCCTTCAACGTCTGCCTTACCTCACTTTATTTTCCCAAGGTGGTCTTATTTTTCTTCTTATTATTCCTTAAGGCCTTAGTGATGGCTGCCCTACTAATAGCAAAGTTTCCCTTTCCTTGTCCATTGATATTTTACTAATTCACAAATTCGTTTAAGAAAATGTAAGTGAATGAAAGAACACTGAATTTGAGTATTCTATGGAAAGCTCTTTGGGAAAAAATAAGGGATATCAATAGAAATTATTGTAATTATAATGTGCAGTGGAATGTCATAAAAGCATATAAGAAAGTGAGATTTATTTATAAAATCCATTCTAATAATCTACTCCATCGATCTGAAATTAGGAGATAGAGTAGACTTCAGAAATTGGACGGCCTTGTCTGGGGTCCTCAGTGGCAGGTGAGGAGGCAGGTGCAGCTTGTATGGGAGGGTTAGGAGAGTGAGAAATGGGGCAAGGAAGGGGAGGCCGCCATCCTGGGCAAGTTTCCACACCAGCTATTGTGTGGGAGGCTGAGCTTCATCCCACCGGAGGATCTTGGGAGCCGGCTTAGATCCCACACCTGAAAGTCGCCCCTCCCAGAGAGGGAGGGAGGGCTGGAGTGCTGCTGCCTTGCAAGGTGGGGCCTAGCAGCAGGGTTCTGCACCCCGGCTGGAGAAAGGAGATGCTGGCAGCAGAGCAAAGCAAAGGGGCCCTGGGCAGGAATCGGGAGCATCTGCCCCCATCGTTTCTTAACTGGACCAAAGCTCCTAACACTGAACTTACATGCCATGCGGACCTAGCCGTTCGTCTCTTTATCTGTGACGTATTTGGATCAGATGTTTCCTAAGTTTCTGTGGCAGCCTCCGGGTTCTGCTTGAACTCCCCAGTTGGAGTTACACCCTGGCTTCTTGCTGCTACAACACAAATGGGGCATTTCATGCTTCTGTTGTGCGGGAAAACTAAGTTCTAGGGTATATTTGTGATACGGGATCAAAACACCTGATTTCTTGGTAGGGTCTTTTGAGGTGTTCTTATGACTCTATCCTGGTACATTTTATTGCAATAGTTTCTTAAAGCCACGAATGAAGAAGAGATGTCGGTTACTTATTCACAGAGGCTTATTTTAGAGAAGGTGAATACCAGGGATGCCTCAGACACATATTTTTGTAATAAAAAAATCACGCAGGGCCTAAGGCTCGAATCTGAAGCACAGATGTGTGTGCTTGTCCTGTTATTCCTGCCTTGAAGATAGGACATTGCATTTGCTGGAGTCTGCACGTGACGAGCATCTGACCGTGAGCGTTAAGAGGGGAGGTGGCTTTGGAGCGGAGCTGGCAAGGCTACATGGCTCCCTCCGCTCTCCTGCATGGCTCCTTCTTCCTCCCCCCTCTGTCCTCTTCCTTTCTCGTCTCCTTTTCGTTGCCTTGTATTTTCTAACCTCTTCCATCTTCTTGGTTCTCCATCTTTCTCTCCCTCTGTTTCTCTGCAGATCAGGACACTCTCCCAGTCTGTTTTTCTCATCTTTTACCAGTTAATTTTGGTCTTCGTAACATCTAGAACTCCCAGTTCAGTGCCACTTGTTTTTATCTTGGGTCTATTCTCTTACTGGATAAAGTGGTTGGGATTGTTCCATGGCTTTAGAAAAACAAGCAGAGGAGATATTTTTGACTTCTCTTCTGACCTGGGGTTGCCAGATTTAGCAGATAAAAAAATAGGACACTCTACTGCTTATGGCAGATAAGCAATAAATATTTTTTAGCAAAAGTATGTTCCAGATATTACATGGGATATACTTCTACTAAAAAGTATTTGATAAAATGAATAGTGCCGTTATTGTAGTGTTAAGCTCTGGAATGGAAATCGAAAAGCTATTAATAAAAGCAGCTCTCATTCAGCACAGGTAGAAAGCCTTCTGTGTGTGGATCGGTTGGCCTGAATATTTTGATGTGGACTCAAGAAGTTCTGTGTGATGTTTGTTATAATGAAGAGAATTTAGTATGTCTCATATATTGATGGGAAAGCAGCAATTTTAGTTGTGTATTTTTTTCATTTTCCTTTACATCTTTTATCACTTGGGCTGAATTTTAGGGACATAATGATGGTATCGGAATTCTCAAATTCTAACCTCCCACTCATACTTTCTTCTTACCCCGTCCCTCTTACAGATGATTACAGAGACAGCTATATATTAAAGGAAAATAAATGGAAAACAAGGTAATACCATGTAATTAACTGTGCCAAAGTCTCCTTTCTTGAACACTAGTAAAGATGGCTTAGACCCTGTGGCTCAGGGACTGTGTGAGGCCCCCACCTCCCTCTGCATGGTGCTAAACTCTGCATAGGGTGAAGCAGACTCCCATGCAGGGGGGCACCTGCCATGAGGTATCGAGACTCTAGCAGAATGAGGAGAGTGTTCATTTGGAAGGAAGATCTCAGGAGAGAAGTGGAGCCCAGGTGGTGTGCACAAAAGCAGGGGCCGATGGCAGGAACATGAGGTGGTACCTACTGGGAAATGGATCAAAGAATGAACTTATTGAGGATAATGAGATCTGGGTTTCCCACTTTGGGAGAAGGGAGTTATAAATACAGAAAAGGAGAAAACTTGAATGGTGCTCATGATATTGGATTAGAATCGAAGATATTGGTGTGAACTCATGAATTTCAATAAATATAGATATAGAAATATGGATGGAGATGAATATGTATTAACGTGTACCCTAGCTCAGCCCACTCAGAGGAACACGTGTTCTGGGACAGGCTGTGTAGACAGATCTATCAGTGGGAACAAAGATCTTTGTGTTGGGCAGCTGCGCCCGCCAGGCAGCACCACCATGGAAGAAGTAACAAATGACCAAGAGGACAGGACAAGGTGGACGTTGGTCAGCTTCTGTCATCTGCCCCCCAGTGCTCATCCAATTCGCTCAAGAACAAAGTAGCCAGAGAGGCAGGGGTGGACACTGTGTCTGGGCTCCAGTAGCAGATGGACCCTTTCCTGCCTCTGACTGTCTGAGCCCCAGCTGCCTCCTGATGTGGTGCAGAAGCAAACCAGCACCTGCTGGAGAGGTGACTCCATCCGGCACCTTCTACCCTGATGGAATGGCCGATCATTCCCCCATCAGGATTGGCACATAATTCAGGTGTGAGTTTGCCCTTCTTACCCACAGAGCCTCGGCCAGCCCCACCAGCCAAGGGCTCACAGACTGTGTAATGTCTTGGCACAGGATCCTGAAAACCGCTACCTTAAACTAAGCAAAGCCTCATGGCAAAGAAGATGCAGCAATAGGCTCGTGAACACGAGCTGGTCCTACCATGTGCCTCGTCATGCAGATGCTGCCAGCTTGGCAGAGCTCTGGAGAGGACACTTGAAGGGGCAGGGCACATTCAGGCAGTGGGCAGAAGCCCCGTGAGGAGGGTGCTATGCACATATCTTCAGTAGCCAGCTTAAGGCACTGTGTCCCAACAGGCAGATGACATGGGCTGGGGAGCCAACACGCGAGCAGGAGCAGTGCTGCTGTCCATCTCGGCTGGCGACCTGTCTACTTGGGGCCCGGTCCTTCCCTTTCTCCTGCCTCTGGAGGCCTGGAGGCCCTGCTCCTTTAGAAGGATTTCCACTAGGGTGCACCAGGGTGGCCACCAAACTCACTTGTATAGAGTGAGTCATTTACAGCTCCCTGTGCCTGGAGGCTAGCAGGCACACACAGGAGTCCCCACACTGCAGATGAGGCTGACTCTGCTTGTTATGAGAGGTGGGCCTGGCACAAACTGGAGGCGGGAGGAAAGCCTCTGTACCCGTGTGATCTGTCCAAGTGTCTGGCAGTTCTCAACTGTTAATGACAAGAACAGCGAGCGCAGACTGAGAAGGCGCGGGGCCACCCACAAGCGGCCACCAAGACTATCGCAGCGCTGGTCAAGGCCGAGGGGTCCAGAGCAGGCGGTGGGACACAGTGACAAGAGGCGTGGGTAGAGCTGGGGTCAGCCGCCACAGCAAAATCCACTTCCTCTAACCTTTCTCTCGTAAACTGCCCGGATACCATATAATGACTAAGAGAAAGAGCAATTTCTGTCCTGGAGCAGCTGTGTCTAGAAGGAGTGAGTTTAATGTACGCCCAGGCGACCTGTAGCAGATCTGTGTACGTATCAAGTCCTGCACCTAGGATGTTTTGGTGTTATCATTCTATACCAGGTATAACATGTGCCCACGTTTTTGGCTCAGACTTTCAGGGTAAAAAACCCCCTTTCATTCTAATTTTTTAAAGGAGGATGGAAGTGACTGTGTAGTGGGGCCTCCTTTTCTCCCGAGAGGTGCAGGGTGTGGAGGTGGTGGCTGCGGAGAAGCTGAGAGCAAGCCCAGGCGGCAGGTCAGAGTGGGCCAGATGGCCTGAGCACCTGACTCCACCAAGTGTCCCCTCCTGCCCCCACCATCCCCCCATCCTCTGTTTCCTATCCCCACCATGTCCGTCAGTGGGAATGTGGTCATGGCTGCTCTGCTGAGAACCTGGGCCGGCTTATTTCCATGGAGGCTGGGGTGAAGGACGGGACTGCCGACCCTGGGCTCCTGAAAGTGCGTCCCTGCCCTGTCTGGCTGCCTCCTCTCTTGTGCAGCTGGCCAGACTCTGAGACCATCAGGGTGGATGGTGGGTCGGGGGAGCCTGGAAGAGTTGGGGGCGGCTGGGAACGCAGGTTGGCAGAACCACTCTCCCCTGCCACCGGGCTCGCTCATGGCTTATCCATAGCAGGCAGCCCTGCGCCTTGTGCCTCTCATGAGACAGGAGGCGCCACTGCTGCCCTCCTCTGCCAAGGCCCTGACGCTAACCATCAGAGTACCGTCAACCGTGCTGCCTGCTTCCAAGATGGCAGTGGCGATGACCAACCAGGGAGGCTGGAGGCTCCTGCACCTGCTGAGCAGTCTACTTGGGAGGTGGGGAGCACAGTTACCATATTCCAGGATATTATTTTGCATACAGATATTGCTATTGCCTTCTAGATTTACACTTCTAACACTTAAGCATAAATAAAAGCATTAAAACATTTATGTAGATACAGAATTAGTACTACTCGTGTATAATGTACATCCTTCTTTTTCCCTCAAAACTTTGGGCGAATGGCTGAGTACTGTCACCACTCTGAGAGGCCAAGGCAGGAGGATCCCCAAGATCAGGAGTTTAAGACCAACCTGCAAGAGTGGGACCCTGTCTTTACTAAAAATAGAAAAATTAGCCAGGCTTTTTTGTAGGTTCCTGTGGTCCCAGCTACTGAGGAGGTTAAGGCAGGAAGATCACTTGAACATCAGAGGTTGCTCGGAGCTAGACGAAGGTTACTGACACTCTAGCCTGGGCAGCAGAGTGAGACTGTCTCAAAAAAGGGGGGGCAAAAAGTAAGCACAGTACACAACAAAATATGCTCCCCTCCCAAGGCGGGGACAGAGGTAGTCTGTTACGGGCAGGACAATTCAGCTCTGTGATGTGTACCCTGGAGGCCCTTCCCAGCACACACACACACACACACACACACTCTCTCTCTCTCTCACAATCACACATTCTCACACTCACACATCCTCTCACACGCACACTCTCACAATCACACATTTTCTGACACACATATACACTCACCCTCTCACACACATACTCTCACACACATATTCTCATACACAATCACACATTTTCTCTCACACACATTCACACACATACATACTGTGTCACACACACTTTTACACTCACAATCACATACACACTCTCACATACACACAATCACACTCTCACACAGTCTCACTGACACACTCACATACTTTCTCACACATACACATACAATCACACACTCTCACAATCACACTCACACTCATACACATAATCACACATGCTCTCACAGTCACACTCACACACTCTCACAATCACACTCATACACACACACTCATATACAATCACACACTCACATACACAATCACACTTACTCTCTCACACTTACACACAATCTCACACACACACACTCAGTGCTAGACCTCGCCTGAGTCCACAGCCGTGCTCAGATCCTCCCCCTCACACTTCTGCCTCTCTCACCCCCCACGGTTTTTCCTGACAGACACTAATAAAACATGTGCCTCAAATCCCTACTGTAGGAACCCAACTAAGACCGTGGCATTGCTACCACTCGGGGAGGCAGAAACAATTTCTAAGTTTACTTAGACCAGCTGTAAGACCGATTCAACCTAAGTGGATTTCAGAAGAGAAGAAAATCCCATAGTATATTTAGAAGAAATAAAAGCAATTCTTCAAATGGAACTGTATATAGAAATACTAGTTAAAACTAAACACTGGAGAAAAAAGAGCTGAGTGGAGTTGACGCCATAAGCCAAACATTAATTAATAGTGACAATGCTATCGTTAAAACCAGAGGCATACTGAGGAAATGTGACGTCTGAACAGCCAAGAATATGCCTTTCATTATGTTCTGAATCAGTCAAACTCTGAACATAATAGTATCCCCTGGTCGGTAACAACGTGTGAAGGAACAAGAAGCCGAGTAGGGTGTGGTGGCAAAATTCATCCAAGTGCAAATAGTAGGTTCCTGTGGAAAAGATATTTCTTGAGGGGAGAAGACAATTTCCTAGGGGACTGTTGTCCCTGCTCATGGAATGATAATGACGGTGTATGAGACAAAAGCCCGTGATAGGCAGCAGCAGGGTGCAGGCCGTGCTCTGTGCACGGGAGCTGGTTTGCAGCAGAGTATGGGCAGAGAGCCAGAGTAAGCTGTTTTAGATGTTTTTAATAGCAATTTGATTTTGCCGATACCCAGTGTCATTTTCTAGTAATTCATTTTCATTGTATTTTACAAAACTATTGGTCCATGACAGGGAATTTTAAGAGGCTATCTTTCAACACAGGTATTTTGAGAAATGTTAGTTTGTAAGTGTCCTGTTGGTACACTCCAGAGTATCTTCATTAAAGAAGATGGTGACTTCTCATGAATCTACAAATCTAATAACATGCCAGGTGTCTGGGCTTGAGGCAATGGGCTAGACGTCTCCAAAGGTGATTATATTGGAACACAGAATTATTACTATGTTAGGACAATTTTAAATATCAGATTTTGTCCTGGGACAAACGTAATATGGTTTTCCCAGGGGAAAGTTTATTAGCTGTTGAGAAGATGAGAAGGTGAATATTTAGAGGGCTGGTTTCATTTGCTTCCCTAAAGGAGACAGACCGAAGCCAGGTAATTCCTTAGGAACAGTGCTCACCTTGAATTCTATCATAAGGCAGAATGCGAGCCATTGGAGGGAAGCCAGGAATAAAATAATGTGTGGATGACTTGTGCAGCGAAAGAGTAGGAAGGATTTGGTGTTCAATCCTGGAGCAGTGATGACTGGCCTGACGAAGGCGCATACAACGGAAAACATTTCTGACTTAAATAATTAGGGGAAGAATGAATGTGTCAATCTTTCAGTGACAGGGATTTCTCTCTACTCCAATTTTAGTTCAGATTCTCCCCTGGTTTTTCTGTCATTTGAAATCTTGAAATAGTCAGGCATTTCCTTTTCAAAAATGCCACCAGTCATGAGATTCAGGTAGCACCCTGGTTGCACAATCTTAATTTTTTCTATGTTAGAACACAGAGCAAAAGAAGGAATATTCATCTCACAGGGGATTTTAAATCTGTGACTTGTATAATTTCTACCATAGATATTACAGAGCATAATTATTAGTTATCGTCTCTTCATTATTCATCCATTCATTTCATACTTTGTGGCATATTAGGAAATAATCTTTTGGCAAATGACTGGAGTAGATGAATAGAAAATAGGTTGGAATAAATTTAAGTCTAAGGAATGCAAGATAGTCTTGCCTGTGGGAAATAAAAGTGTTTTTTTTTTTCACTTTTGCATCTATTATGTTTCAAAACCAATCTGAAAAATCCATTGTTCCATTCATTTTAATAGTAGATTAGGCTAAAAAGATATATGTTTATTGGAGTCCTAATGCGTTATGCTTAGAATGTCTCTTATGAACGCAGGCATGTTTTACTGGCTTTTTAAAAACAGGGATCAGAGACATTTCTTAGATAATCATAAAGCTCTCAAAAAATCTTTTTGGTTCAACAACCCATCCTCCAATTTAGAGTTCTGTCTGTAGTTCAGTTTCTACTGTCAGCCAACAAATACAGTCTCATGCTTTTAATAAAGGCAAAAAACACGTCTCTTTCAAGTACCTGTCTCATGACTTCGTTCAACATCAAGTTCTAGTGGATAAGCAGTCTTGCCTCCATGAAATTCCTCATACGGCTCACTTGAATTTTTCCTGTAATCATTTAATGCCTTTTTCTATAGATTTTTCAGGGTATAGACTCTTTCAAGAAGTACTTTGGTAAAAGATGACAATGTACAGGACACAGATTCACAACTATTTGGTAGTTTTCTGATTAAACTTGAAGCTCGCTGGACTTTTACCCCTCCATGTATCAGAGGAAACCACGTGGGACTCTCCTGACTACGGCAAAGCAGGACCTGAAGGAGTAAAAGAAGGGAGTCAGGAGGAGCTGGCGGAGTCTCTGGGGAGTCTGGTCCCTCCAGAAGGCTTTAAATCTCCAAGGCTTCCTACTTGTAATCCAATAACCCCCTGTGGTTAGTAATTTCTGGCTGTTTTTCATGTATTATTTCCAGAGGGACCGTTACCTTAACAACAAATACCATGCTATGTCAGAAAAAAGACCAAGTACAAATGATAAGTGGGGGAATATAGAACTTCCCAGCTCACACATTAATGATCTCTGGTGAGGTGAAGTGTGGGCGAGCTTAATAAAGCTTTTGAAAGCTAAATTTCAAATGGCTGATAGATCCCCACAGACCCTGCCAACACACACACACAGCGTAGGCATTTTCATTGATCATAATTTACAGAGTTTTAAGAAAAAATTGTGAAAAAGTGTGTAGCATAATCCTAAACTATCTTCCCATTAACTAAATTAGAACTGTTTCGTGCATAGAGCCTTAATAAAGTGTTCTGAGCGGCATTTATTGGTTCAATGAACTATTACATAATTCTCCTGCAAAAGATTGAAATCTAAGACAGGCCAATACTGTTGATAATCATCATTAATTAATTGTCATTTGAAGCTCTGTAAATAAAATGTATGTGGGATTTTTTCCCCCAATGCTTCAAGAAAAACCATAGAAGCTCAAATATTAGTGTAGTAGAAATGTTCGTTTTTGGCTTCTGTGACAAGGCTATTCATAGGAGACCCTGGGATTCTGAAAGAAGCACACTCAATTTTGATGTGCAAAAGGTTATTTAATCTTTAATCTCTAATGAAACCTTTAAATGAGGTGGGGTGGGGGTGACTCATGCCTGTAATCCTAGCAGTCTGGGAGGCGGGGGAGGAAAGGTTATTAAACCAGTCTCAGCAAGAGCAAGACCCCATCTCTACTAAAAATAGAAAAATAGTCCAGGTGCAGTGGCAGGCTTCCTGTAGTCTCAACTATTTGGGAGACTGAGCCAGGAAGATTGCTTGAGCCCACGAGTTTGAGGTTGAGCTATGATGATGCGACTGCACTCTTGGGAGGGTGAGCAGAGCAAGACTCTGTCTTAAAAAACAAAACAAAACCAACATATCCCATCTTTAAATGAGTCTAGATTTCTCCTTACATGTTTGGATTCAAAGCATTATGTAAATATCTTATATATTCTAGACTTATATTTTCTTGATTAATTTAGTCATTATCTGCCACTATCATTATTTTGTAGTACTTAAGAATGGAGAATAAACCATTGCATATTGTTTTTTATTTATAGAAAATGGAACGGTTTGTATTAGGAAATGCTGGAAAACCTTGATATTAAGAATACATTTATAAATAGAAAATAGCAAAGTAAATGTCACTTCTGTGTAAAAACCTCAAACAGAAAGATATGTCGGTCCCAGTATGTTGGCGGGGGCCTCCCCACGTGGGAAGGCCGAGGCAGGAAGATCATTTGAGTCCGGGAATTTGAGGTTGCAGTGAAAGCTGTGTACTCTAGCCCTGGGTGAAGAAAAAGTAACAACTGAGCCAGTTCCTGCATTTGTCACATTTGGAGTCTAACATTCTTTTTTCATAACGAAGAAAATCTCATTTCTCTTGGCTAAACCACTGCCTAGGGAGTGCTTTTTTTAACCAGAAATTCTGGACTCTGAGGCATGGTGAGCCCATTGGTGTCCAGCTGATAGCAGTGTGTGTTCTTTGGTTTCAGTAGCACAAGAACTCGGCAACCCTCAGCAAAAGTGGGGAGAACCCGACCACCTAGACCCCTGGCCGGAACACTGTGCACTCATCCTGGAGTGAGGGCCTCCCGGCAGCCAGCACATGCACCAGGCAGCCAGTGCCCGCCTGCTGCCCTGGTCCTGAGGGAGCCTCTCCCCAGGCAGGTCTTCTGAAGAGCAGCCGGGTTCCAGCCCCACCAGAGCTAGTTCCTCATTCCTCTTCACTACTTTTAATAGCATGTTGACTCAGGCTGCATTGGTGGCCACAGGGCCTGGCGGGGGCAGGGAAGAGGCTGTGGCAGGAGAGGTGAGGGAGCGGATGAAGGCCTGACAGCCTCTGCACCCCACCCAGGGACCTGTTGCCAGAGGCCTGCTGTGGACAGGGAACTCCAGACTCCTCTGCCTGCTCGCACACGCACCTCTGCATTTGCTCCCCTGGTTCACTCCTGACACCACGTGTGTGGCTCCCCCGACACCAAGCAACTAACTGTCTAACAGACACCAACAGGGTGTCCTGCACTTGACTCTAGACACTATCTGCCTGGAGTTAGAGTCAGATCCCACATGCTGAGGACTCAGTCTCGAGAACAGCCCCACTTCAGATGCCAGCTTCAGCCTGGGTCTCAGGAACTTCTGACCACCCACTGCTGGGGGTTTCCTCTGGCCCTCTCCTTCGGTCTGATTAACTTGCTACAGCCCCTCACAGAGTTCAGGGAACAATTTACTTGCGTTTACCAATTTATTACCAAGGATATTGCACAGGAGAGAGATGAACAGCCCCCGACAGAAGAGATTCACCAGGCAAAGTGTGAGGGAGGAGGCCAGGAGCACCTACAGCCCTCCAGATGCGCCGTCTCTAGGCAGCTCCACGAGGTCAGCAACGAGGAAGCTTGTAGAGCTCTGCAGTCAGTTCAGGGATTTTCATGGCAGCGTCCATGTTAGGCATGATCCATTATTAACTCAATCCTCAGCCCCTCTCCCCTCTCCGGAGGCTGTGAAGTGGAAGTTCCAAGCTTCTGATCGTGGCTTGGTCTTTCTGGTGGCCAGTATCTACGCAGGAGCCCACTGAGAGGCACCTCATTAGAGTACAAGATGCTACTATCAACCAGTAAGGTCCAAGGGATTAGGAGCTCTGTGTCAGGAACCTGGGAACCAAAGATGCACCCAGCACCCGATTGCTCAGAATGAACAAGGGTTTTAGGAGCTCTGGGCCAGGAACTGGGGCAGTGACCAAACATACATATTTTTCTTATTATATCACAGCCTTACTCATGAAAATGTGAATGGGCTCAGCATTAAGTATAGGATGCAATATGAGATACACACATCTCTGTGGGATCTCAGAAGTTACTGCTAGTGAACAGCACCTCCTTAATCTTAGCACCCAGGTTCTGGATTAAAATTATCAAGTCCTTAAAGATCTAATGTTTCTAAACTCAAATATGGCTCACAGACAGTCTTTTGATGGGTGATTTTTTTTCTCTGAGATTTTTTTTTTGTTTGTTAAATACATTGAATGCATACACAGACAAAACAGCTTCAATTCCATGCCAGGGGAAGCTACAATTTACCAATGCTGGGGAAATAAAAAAGCTGCAACTTATTTAGTTATGCACCTGAGTACAAAGGACCTGAGTCTCGATCTTAAGTTATCTCCCGTAGGCAGCCCACATTTATGTTTCAATTTATATTGGTCTGGATGGTTCTCTGTGAATTTTAATATTCACAGTTTACAGCTGTTCATTGATTACCTTCATTTGTTTCCCAAAAGGCATGTTTTCTACAAAAGTACCTCATAAATCACTTTCACCCAGTCTCCCATGCAGACAGGATATGTTCTTTTCTAAGGATAGATGTGCTGGCACAATTTGTTCTCAATCCGAATGATACAGAATTGGCTGTGAGCCACAGCTCACATTTCTACTTCTGTGCTTCTCCCTGCTTTTGTAAAAGACACCTCTTTGGAACACAACTCAGATTTCTGCTCCCATTGGTAAGTAAGATGCATGTAACATTTTCAATTTCTTTTAGAACTAGTTTTAGTTTATCTTTAGTTTATCTTTTAATAACCCCTACATCTCATCAGGAGGAATTGGAATTCCCTGACAAAGGATCAGCTAATCGATGCTTAAAATGTTATCTTACTTCTCATGAATGGTGATTTTCTTGAATGTTGATTATCATCATAGCTTGATGGTGTAAGAGGAAGCCCAGCTGATTTGCTGACAGGTTGTGGCATTTTATGAAGAGGAACAGGTCTTTAGCTTGGAGGTTTGGGTTTTCTTTCTTTCTTTTTTTTTTTTTGTCATTCTTTTCTTTTTTTTTTTAATGAAGTCTTTTGCACATAGATCATACATACATTTATGCCAATTTCAGTGTGTTGATTATTTGTACAAATTGGAGTGTTTACATCATACTAATCAATATAGCTTTCACCTCATTTACCCAATTATAACATTAGGACATTTGTGCTCTACACATGATAGATCCAACTTGTACTTGCAATGTGCTCCCTAGTTGTGGTCCCCCTACTATCCCCGACCACCCCTCCCACCCCCTCCCCTTCCCTCCTTCATCTTAGGCTAAAATTGTGTTTCATTTTTCATATGCAAGTGAGAGTTATTATAAATTGGTTTCACAGTACATTGAGTACTTGGATATTTTTTTTCCATTCCTGAGATACTTTACCAAGAAGAAGAAGGTTTTCATATATTTGGGGAGTTACTAATGCGCCAACCTCTGTCATGCAGGACTTAGGCAGATAGGGCTCCCCTGGGCACAACTGTAAGGACTCCCCGTCCCTGCCATCCAGGCTCAGAAAGGGCTCTTTCCATTCAGGAATGTGGCTGCTGGATCCTGCCCCCTTCCTCTCCTTCCTTCTCTTCCTTCATCCCAGCGCTGCTGCCTGAAGGCCTGGACTGATTCTGCCTTGAGGCTCAGGCCGCCAAACTGCAGCCCAGAAAGCATTTGAATTGCTGGGCAAAATATCCTCCCCAGCCTGCCAGAACCCCAAGGGCCTGGGTCCAGGTCCTGCATCCTTTTTGAGAGGAAAAAATAAAGCCCCAAACTAGGATTTAGGTTTTCAGATGGAAACTGCAATAAATGTTCAAAACCAACGATGTTACCAATGATGCTTCTGGTCTCAGGACTACTAGTACGTTATTATAATTCATCTGTATAATTCCTACAAGAACTGCAAGGTCGGGGCAGTGCCTGTGGCTCAGCGGGTAGGGTGCCAGTCCCATATGCCGGAGGTGGCGGGTTCAAACCCAGCCCCGGCCAAATTAAAAAAAAAAAAAAAAAAAGAACTGCAAGGTCTGACAACAGAAAACACAGAAAACTCAGCTGTTTTCATGTAAGAACTCCTTCATGGGGAAGATATTTCTAATTTCACTGAAGGTGACCAAGAGCTATCAATGCATTATGGACCATTCGACTCTCCTGCTCAGATTGTATTTCCCAGCCCATGTCCTATGATCATACAGCAGATCCCCTTCGGCACATGATCCAATGATGACATTTTCTCAGTAGTTGCAAAGGGCTTCCTTCAGCTCTGTCAGCTGTATTTTAAGAAGAGAGGACGACTAGTCATTTGCTGGGCTGCCTGAAAGATGTCAGAGCAGTAGACATGGTTTGAATAACACATAAAGTACTTCAAAAAACAAATATAGAACGGGGCGGCGCAAAGGAGTAGGGCGCCAGCTCCATATGCCAGAGGTGGTGGGTTCAAACCCAGCCCTGGCCAAAAACTGCAAAACAAAAAGTATAGAATGGCTACAAATGTTTCTAGACCTTTTCCCCTCAAAAATATGAACAAGAACTTCTAGGAGACGGAAACGTCATTCAAAGGAAGTCAAGACAAAGTAATGCATTTTGGATATACTCAATACTATACTCAAGAACTAGAATACTGAATTCTGGGATACTATCCATGTGTGGGGTTAAGATGGAAAACTCTTACTGAATGGTATGATTGTTGGGAGATGTGCTTTCGGGTAGAATGTGGAAGAGTTCTTACATAAAGACTAATGTCGTTGGTTCTTCATAATATAAAAGAGAAACGACAGGTTTTATGGTTTTATTTGGTAGTAAGCGAATGGGTAGCATACACTCCCAAATATGACACGCTGTAAGTCTCATGTTAGGACACGACAAGCAGAACAACTTATACGCCTGTGGTTTTAATTTCAGCTTCCTCCCATACTGGGCACCATTTCCTACAAGTATGGTGTTAACATATTTCATGTGATGTATTAATCAGTGATGCTCTGATGTGTCAGGGAGCCAGCTGTACCCGGCAGGTGCCCATAACCCAGCAGATGGCCCACCATTCAAACACACAACAACACCTGTTCCTCAATGGACTCCTGACCCACAACTTTTCCCTAAACTCAAAGAGCTTTTTTTCAACTATGTGTGGAAGTCACTCCATTTTCTTTTATTACACAAGAAGACAGTTTATATTTTAAATCTCTATTGGGGGTTAGGGTAGAGCAGAGATAGAAATGTTTTTGAGCCCATGGTAGTGAATTAATGGAAGTACATTTGCATATCAGGAGAGAGAAAGGAATTGATTTGTGGCCTGTAAGCAGATGCCACAAGGAGGCAGGACACTTGCGGCTGCCCTCTGCTCACTATACCATCTACCATGCAGCTGTGATGTCACCAGGTCTTCCCAGACAATTAACACCCCTGCAGAGGGCCAGCAGGAGCCAGTGCTGAACCTCCTTTAACCCAAGTAGAAACCAAATTGTCCGAGAGAATGGGTAAATGCTAATCCATAGCTGATTTAAAATGATTTGGGCAGCAAAATCTTGAGATAAAATATTTATTAACGTTTAAGGGATTAGATCATAAAAAAATGTTTTATCTTGGAATTTCATTTCTTTACCTATAATTATCCGAGGGCATGAGCTCGCTTATTAAGATAAGTTAGTCCCAGTGGCATAATTAAAAGCTGGTTATAGATTCCCAATCTATTTTGATTATAAAAAACACTAGGAAGTTCAATGGGGATGGTGGCAAAAGTCATAGGGGTCAAACTCCCTTGGATTATTCTCTTTAGATTTTAGAAGCTATGAATGAATCTGTTAATTAAAAGTGTAATTTTATAATTTTACATTTTTTGTTACATGAACTGTAACAAATCAGTGTTTTCATACAGTCCACTGCAACTTAAAATTCAGATGTTACTGTTAGGTTGAACTAGGGCAAAATAATAACCTATAATTTAAAATAAAATGCAACAAGGCTATGGTAAAGCTAAATCTAAAAGTTCTTCATTAACTGGTAACTTAATGAGAAGTAAATTAGGCCACAGGACAGAGGAATTTCTAATTGTAAAATGAACCAAAACCGGTCATTAGGGTGACAGACAGGATGAATATCTGATTCCAAAGACCAGAGCCGGTTGGACGGTAATTACTACACAGGAAAGTTATTGACAAGGCATTTAAAGTGGAGAGACAAGGGCAAAGAGGCAGAGCTTCCAGAGTAGGGGAAAGGAAAACCTTATTAAGCCATTTTACCTGCACACTCTTCTTGGAAGTCTGCCACTGTTTATAGCTACGTGAGGTAATTTCATGTTCTAGAAAATGAGAAATGTTCTAGAGTCTAGAACATTTCCGAAAAGCTTTTTCGTGAATCTTGGAAGGAGGCGGTATTGGAAGGGCAACAGTACTGGAAGCTGCATTTCCTAGCTATAGCTTTGACTTTCTGGAACCAAATAGGGCAAAGGAGAGCAGAGTGAGCAAAGGAAGAATTCGCAATACGCTCCCGCCTGCCCACAGGTGGCTCCGAGGAGCAGGGAGTATTGGAACGTACTGTGTGGCAGCCTGGCTGCTGGGTGCTGGGGATCCAGGGCTGGAGCAGACAGATATACACAGTCTCAGATCAAGTTGATGGAGGTTAGGAGGAAAGAAAGGCGAACTGGAATGACTTCCAGTTACTGTCCTATCTCCCCATACCCATTGCATGAGGTTTTGGGGTGGAGGGAGGAAAGTGGAGCCAAAGGGGAAAAAGAAGAAAGAGTACAGTTATGAGAAACAAAATAAACACAACTCGGAAATAATAGTGGCTAACACGTGTTGAGACTCTGCTCAAACCATGCTGTTTTGTTTGTACACATACATACAACATGCTTATGCATTAATTTACACATATTATCTATTTATATAACATGTGCATGTCTAACATATTTTTAAGAAAGACAAATCCTAAAAACACTATGAGCAATAGCTGAGTGGTTAAAAAAGAAAAAGAAAAAAGAAAGCCTTATTTGTAGTGTTTGCTGATTTTCATCATTGCTGATTTCAACCTACGGACCTGACAGCACTGACCGTGGGAGCTGGGGAGAGACTGACATTCACAACATAGAGATACAAATATAAATAACTCCCCAAATGTGGATAACAGGTAAAACAATTATAGTAAAATAATTAAGAAATGATTAGTATTGAGTGTTTATTGCCTTTAAGTTGATATGATTTATTAAATTGCATAATAATTTAACTTTTATTAATAATAGAGGCTATGTTTAACCATGGCTTGCAAAATGCTGAAAATTTACCAATTAGCTTTTGCAAACAGTAACAAGCCCTCATACCATTACCTATGAAATAAAGACTATTATTATCACCACTTTACATCAAAAGGAAACCGAAGACCAAAGAAGTTTAGTAATTTGCCTAAAATTTCACAATTGGCTGAGCTGGGATAACAAACTCAGGCACCAAAGTTTTTCTGCTTCTCTGATGAGAAAGTACAGGCTTAAAACAGCCCCTGGAAGATGAGAAGCTAATTAAGGACACAACTCCCTTCACTGTAGTTTCAAAGAAAATGAAATAACCTAGGAATATACCTAACAAAGGAGGTGAAGGACCTCTATAAAGAAAATTATGAAATCCTCAGAAAGGAAATAGCAGAGGATATTAACAAATGGAAGAACATACCATGCTCATGGATGGGAATAATCAACATTGTTAAAATGTCTATACTTTCCAAAGCAATCTACCTATTCAATGCCATTCCTATCAAAATACCAACATTGTACTTTCAAGATTTGGAGAAAATGATTCTGCGTTTTGTATGGAACTGGAAAAAACCCCGTATAGCTAAGGCAGTTCTTAGTAATAAAAATAAAGCTGGGGGCATCAGCATACCAGATTTTAGTCTGTACTACAAAGCCATAGTTGTCAAGACAGCATGGTACTGGCACAAAAACAGAGACATAGACACTTGGAATCGAATTGAAAACCAAGAAATGAAATAACATCTTACAACCACCTAATCTTCGATAAACCAAACAAGAACATACCTTGGGGGAAAGACTCCCTATTCAATAAATGGTGTTGGGAGAACTGGATGTCTACATGTAAAAGACTGAAACTGGACCCACACCTTTCCCCACTCACAAAAATTGATTCAAGATGGATAAAGGACTTAAATTTAAGGCATGAAACAATAAAAATCCTCCAAGAAAGCTTAGGAAAAACACTGGAAGATATTGGCCTG
Source organism: Nycticebus coucang (assembly GCF_027406575.1). Taxonomy (NCBI): domain Eukaryota; kingdom Metazoa; phylum Chordata; class Mammalia; order Primates; family Lorisidae; genus Nycticebus; species Nycticebus coucang. Next base: position 6,125,890 of record NC_069785.1, on the reverse strand, counting down.
GGGAAAGACTTCACGAAGAAGACTGCCATGGCAATTGCAACAACAACAAAAATAAACAAATGGGACTTCATTAAACTGAAAAGCTTCTGTACAGCTAAGGAGACAATAACCAAAGCAAAGAGACAACCTACACAATGGGAAAGGATATTTGCATATTTTCAATCAGACAAAAGCTTGATAACTAGGATCTATAGAGAACTCAATCCACATGAAAAAAGCCAACAATCCCATAAATCAATGGGCAAGAGACATGAATAGAACCTTCTCTAAAGATGACAGATGAATGGCTAACAAACACATGAAAAAATGTTCATCATCTCTATATATTAGAGAAATGCAAATCAAAACAACCCTGAGATACCATCTAACTCCAGTGAGAATGGCCCACATCAAAAAATCTCAAAACTGCAGATGCTGGCGTGGATGTGGAGAGAGGGGAACACTTTTACACTGCTGGTGGGACTGCAAACTAGTACAACCTTTCTGAAAGGAAGTATGGAGAAACCTCAAAGCACTCAAGCTAGACCTCCCATTTGATCCTGCAATCCCATTACTGGGCATCTACCCAGAAGGAAAAAAATCCTTTTATCATAAGGACACTTGTACTAGGCTGTTTATTGCAGCTTAATTTACAATCGCCAAAATGTGGAAACATCCTAAATGCCCACCAACCCAGGAATGGATTAACAAGCTGTGGTATATGTAGACCATGGAATACTATTCAGCTATTAAAAAAAATGGAGACTTTACATCCTTCGTATTAACCTGGATGGAAGTGGAAGACATTATTCTTAGTAAAGCATCACAAGAATGGAGAAGCATGAATCCTATGTACTCAATTTTGATATGAGGACAATTAATGACAAGGTTATGGGGGGGAGGAAAAGCAGAAAGAGGGACAGAGAGAGGGGGGTGGGGCCTTGGTGTGTGTCACACTTTATGGGGGCAAGACATGATTGCAAGAGGGACTTTACCTAACAATTGCAATCAGTGTAACCTGGCTTATTGTACCCTCAATGAATCCCCAACAATAAAAAAAAAAAAAAAAATCAATGTCCACAAGTCAGTAGCCTTTGTATATGCCAATAACAGTTAAGATGAGAAGCTAATTAAGGACACAACTCCCTTCACCATAGTTTCAAAGAAAATGAAATACCTAGGAATATACCTAACAAAGGAGGTGAAGGACCTCTATAAAGAAAATTATGAAATCCTCAGAAAGGAAATAGCAGAGGATATTAACAAATGGAAGAACACACCATGCTCATGGCTGGGAAGAATCAACATTGTTAAAATGTCTATACTTCCCAAAACAATCTACCCATTCAATGCCATTCCTATCAAAATACCAACATCTTACTTTCAAGATTTGGAAAAAATGATTCTGCATTTTGTATGGAACCAGAAAAAAACCCGTATAGCTAAGGCAGTTCTTAGTAATAAAAATAAAGCTGGGGGCATCACCATACCAGATTTTAGGCTGTACTACAAAGCCACAGTGGTCAAGACAGCATGGTACTTGCACAAAAATAGAAACATAGACACTTGGAATCGGAAAAAAAAAAAAAAAACAGCCCCTGGAAGCCCCAAATTCATCTCTGTTTATATTCTAGTCACAAGTTGTGGCTATTTTTTTTTTTATTAAATCATAGCTGTGTACATCGATATGATCATGGGGCATCATTCACTAGCTTTACAGACCGTTTACCAAGTTTCACATATACCCTTGTAAGATGCACTGCTGGTGTGATCCCACCAATCCCCTTCCCTCTACCCACCTCCCTCCTCCCTCCCCTCCCTTTCCCCCTTCCCCCTATTCTTAGGTTGTAACTGGGTTATAGCTTTCATGTGAAAACCCTAAATTAGTTTCATAGTAGGGCTGAGTACATTGGGTACTTTTTCTTCCATTCTTGAGATACTTTACTAAGAAGAATATGTTCCGGCTCCATCCATGTAAACATGAAAGAGGTAAAGTCTCCATCTTTCTTTAAGGCTGCATAATATTCCATGGTGTACATGTAGCACAATTTATTAATCCATTCATGGATCGATGGGCACTTGGGCTTCTTCCATGACTTAGCAATTATGAATCGAGCTGCAATAAACATTCTGGTACAAATATTTTTGTTATGATGTGCTTTTTGGTCTTCTGGGTATATGCCCAGTAGAGGGATTACAGGATTGAATGGCAGATCTATTTTTAGATCTCTAAGTGTTCTCCAAACATCTTTCCAAAAGGAATGTATTAATTTTCATTCTCACCAGCAGTGCAAGAGTGTTCCCTTTGCTCCACATCCGCGCCAACATCTCTGGTCTTGGGATTTTGTGATACAGGCTAGTCTCACTGGAGTTAGATGGTATCTCAAAGTAGTTTTGATTTGCATTTCTCTGATGATTAAAGATGATGAGCATTTTTTCATATGTCTGAAGGCCGTGCGCCTGTCTTCTTCAGAGAAGTTTCTCTTCAAATCCCTTGCCCAGCCTGCGATGGGATCCCTTGTTCTATTCTTGCTAATGCGTTTGAGTTCTCTGTGGATTCTGGTTATTAAACCTTTGTCAGAGACATAACCTGCAAATATCTTCTCCCATTCTGAGGGCTGTTTGCTTGCTTTACTTACTGTGTTCTTGGCTGTGCAGAAGCTTTTTAGTTTGATCAGGTACCACTAGTGTATTTTTGAAGCTGCTTCAATTGCCCCGGGGGGTCCTCCTCATAAAATACTTGCCCAGCCTGATTTCTTCAAGGGTTTTCCCTGCACTCTCCTCTAGTATTTTTATAGTTTCATGTCTTAAGTTTAAATCTTTGATCCAGTGAGAGTCTATCTTAGTTAATGGTGAAAGGTGTGGGTCCAGTTTCAGTCTTCTGCAGGTTGCCAGCCAGTTCACCCAGCACCATTTGTTGTGGCTATTTTGATAGATCTTTGGGAGGGTAGCTTTAGGAAGGGATGGATGATTTTCCAGCTTGGAAGGGTAGAAAGCTGGTTGGAGAGAGAATCCCCAAAAAGTTAAAAAGTCTGACAGGAAGCTGCATCTGGACTCAAGCTCGGAATGTTGAATGTACTTGGGGGAGAAAAGCATTGTGAATTTACTTGCTTCAAGTTAGCATAAGATGTCATTTCTGGAGAAGAAGAATGAACTGATAGAAATCTAATAGTCACTGGACTAAACTGACATTTTCTCACCAGAATCCCCACAGAGATTTCTGAGTGGTCATAATTCTAAATGAGAAAGACACAATAGTTAGGGGGAAAAATGTTATTTAAGCAAAGAGTTAGTGATGAGAGTTAACTAAATATTGCTGGTCATAACCAATATTAATTAATACTACACTGACAAATAGTACATTACTTTCTGTCATGACTTATAACAACGCTCATTTTAATGCATGTATTTTGAAATAATAATTATTATTCTGAAATTTAGAACATAGTTGTATATCCTATAGAATATGAAATAATTTAGAATAGAATATTAACATTAACTTTAATATTATGTACAAGATTCTTCATTAAAATTACACATTTTAATGATCTAATAAAACAATTTATACAATTAAATTGCTTTTTTGCTACATTTTGTGATGAACTAACGAATAACTCTAGATTCATAAATGAATATATTTCAATGAATTAATTTTACATTTATAACATTTGGTCCAGTGCTGAATATTTATGAAACTCAAGCAAGTACAAAAAAATCCATATTCATTTTTGACAAAAAATGTAAATCATTTCAAAAATTATTTTAAATGATTAAATGTATAAAAACATCAATTGTTTGGATGCTAATTAACTTTGGTTACGATGTTACAAAGATTATGCTTCTGTGGTCTCTATGGTAACAACAGTAAAATATCTTAATGGAAGACATTTTTCTTAATCTCCATGAAAAGGGTTAAGCCCTTCTTCAAATTTAAACCATCAAATTAAATTTACATTCAGTCTTTCCTGGGGAAAAAAAAAACTGGGTCTGTGGAGGGAAGTTGTTTATTGCGCAGGTTCTGAAGTCCCACAGACCTGGTTTGAGTCCAGCCTCTGCTTATCATGGATGACCTGGCATCACTGACCTCCTTAAGACGCAGCCTTCTCCTCTCCACAGTGGAGATTAACAGTTGCCTTATCAGGCTCCTGTGAGGATTACACAGCCTAATGTGTTGATGCCTCTTAGTCTGTACTCAGTGAATGTACGTTGTTATTGTCATAAGTATCACAACAATACAGCTAATTTTTAAGACCAAATGTGCTGATGTCAGGGCCATGGGACACTAACAAAAATGTATCTATGAAGTGTGTAATGTCACTTTAAAAATTGTTTTATAAAACCTGTTTTCTACTGAAATCTTTTAAAATCTGTTCTCACTCTAATCAAAAGAAGCATCCTCTGCCACCTAGTGGCTCCCTGGGACCAGTCAAGAAAAACAAAACACAAAAACCAAAAACAAAACACAAAAACTCAAACCTGTACTGATTTTAAACCAAGGCCCTATGCTGTAAAACTTCAAAAGACACAATATATAAAAGAAAAAATATTCCATTTAAAATATAGAAATCCTATTATTTTCCCCAGGGTATTATATTGTTCAACTATAATACTGCCTGGGCTCACTCCCAGCGGCTCTGCAGTGGCCAGCTCCACACCTGGTGTCTCTTACGAGAGTGCAGCCACTTCCACCCTCCTTTAAAAAATTAAAATGAAAGATTTTTTTCCTGGAATCTTGGACCAAAAACGTGTGTGCATCTTTTACACGGGAGTGCATTACACACGGCAAAAGACCGTGTCTCTATCGGGTGTGCGTCCACTGTGGTGAGGCAGGAGACCTGTGCCATTCCTCCTGAAAGAGTCACATTGTTTTAGGGCAATATGTAATGTTTCTTTATTTTGTTTGACTTTTTGAGAATTAGCGAACTTATTTTAAGGGGTAGGGCTTGTCTCTTAAGATGTTTTTGTCTATCATGGTGCACAGTTAAGTGTTCAAAAGTTTGCTGTATGTCTCAACGCTGTCTGCAAGACTCCAGAAAGGAGAGGGCGAAGGTAGCAAGGAGAAGCCTCCTCAGAGTGACGGCACCGTCATCTCCTCGTCAGAATGGCATCAGAAGGCAGCAGATGAACAGCTCCGTCAGGCTGTCTGGGATACTCTGTACTAACCTTGTGTATTGAGTAATGAGTGTTACATATGTCAACCCACGGTCTCTCCATAACCTGAAAGGGAGGCACAGAGGGTCTGCGTACCAAGTCTGAGGTCCCAGCCTGTTCATGGGTAGACTCAGGATTCAAAGCCGAGACGTCTGGCTTTGGAACGTCCACTCCTCCACACCTTGCTTCGTGGTTCCACCATGCTAGACTGCCTCTTAATGAAGGTTTGTTGTATTCAGTGTGATTTAGCAGGGTCATCGCCACTATGATGGTAGTGCAGTTCTGGGCAGGTATGAGCAGCGCGGAGGGAACAAAGCTGCCATTGTGCCTCCAGCCCCGGTGACTCAGGGCTCGAATTCAGCCCCTGCTTTGCTGGCAGATTGATGTGCCCTGGCCACTATCCCTACCAAATCAGGCCTCCTGCAGGCTGCCTCTCCCTGGAAGAAAAAATGCTTTTTCCTAATTTCCATGAAGGTACTGTACACAAGAGCAACCCTGCATGGGTACCTGATTTGGCAGGGACAGTGGAGGACAGAAGGAGGGGACAGTGAGCACATGGAAGAAATCACTGACCTTATAGGAGAACTGCAAAAGCTGAGGTGTCACACAACATGATCCTCTGCTTCAGAGTGCAGCCTACAAAAATCCAGGACACTGTTCAACAACTGGAAACTCATTTAAGAGTAGAATCTTGGCTGGGTGCAGTGGCTCAGGCCTATAATCCCAGCACCCTGAGTGGCTAAGGTGGGTGGATTGCTTACGCTCAGGAGTTGTCTTACATGAATTTTAACTTTCCCTGAGGACTGCTTGTGTAATAACTGTTGGCAAGACTGAAAAAAGTTGGAAAGGCAAGGTTCTGTTAATAAATGCTCAATTTGTCTGAAAATAGAAATAATCTGAGCTAGCACAGAGGTAGGAGTTAATTTAGAAGATTTTTTTCTGATAATCCTGCACGGGAGTATATGAGCAAGTCTGACTTAAAAAATAAACAACTAGCAAACCATTATTATTTACTAAGAACACCATTTTATCTGTTGCAAATTTTCTGCATTGGCATATTCCTTGCATGTTGAACATTAGAGGTGTAAATCTGTTAGACATTAAATGTTAATGTAATAAGAAATATGTGGCCGGGCTCAGTGCTTCCTGCCTATAATCCTTGTACTCTGGGAGGCTGAGGTGAGAGGATCATGTAAGCTCAGGAGTTCAAGACCAGCCTGAGCAAGAGCAAGACCCTAACTCTATTAAAAATAGAAAAATTATCTGGGCATGTTGCAGGCACCTGTAGTCCTAGCTACTTGGGAGGCTGAGGCAGGAGGATGGCTTGAGCCTAGTAATTTGAGGTTCATACGAACTAGGCTGAAGCCAGGCTCTCTAGCTTGGGCAACAGAGAAAGACTCTGTCTCAAAAAAAAAAAAATCACATATGTAAACAGCTTGTAGTCATGATCTTGACTTGACTTTTTTTTAAAAAGGCAGAGATTCAAAAAACAACCTAATGAGGGGTGGCGCCTGTGGCTCAAAGGAGTAGGGCACCAGCCCCATATGCCAGAGGTGGCGGGTTCAAGCCCAACCCCGGCCAAAAACTTCAAAAAAAAAATAACCTAATGAGGACTGTAGAATAGAATCAAAGAAATAGGTGGGGACACATAACTTCTCAGAATTGTTTCTATGGCCTGTTCTTGAGGGGCAAGTGTCCACCCTCCCCCAACCCACCCCCAGACTCCAGATCCCTGACAACAGTTTTCATTTCAGGAAGACACCACTACAGGGTCTATCTCCAAAAGGTTCTTTCACTAGGTATTTGATGAATAAAACAACATGACTACTTGAAGATCATCAGACCCTCACTGTGCAGTGAGGAATTCTTAAAGTTCACTGAAGTTTGCTCAAACTCCTTTCTAACAGGCCTGTAAAACATACAAATGATAAAGTCTCACTAAAAGGAGTTTATTAACCTGATATAAGGTGGTTTACTTCCCAACCTGACTCCGGGGTAGCTTCACATAAGACATAGAAGATCCACTCCAGGATCCTACCAGACCCCTGTCTTAACTCAGGCCTTCCTTTGCAACGCAAGGTCTTTAGACAGAGAGTAACTCTTTCAACCAGTTGCCAACTAAAGAATCCGTAAGGCCAGTCTGTGAGTTATCTTCCAGGCCCTACATTCCCACCCAAACCAGGGCCCACACCAAGGAACTGACTCAATTGGTCTTGTGACCCCCACCCAGGAATTCCCTCAGCACAAGAAGACAATCTCTACATCCCTGATTCCACCCTGAACCCAGCCAATCAACAGACCTAATTGCCTAGCCCTTTGCCCACCAAACTATCTTTAAAAACCTTTTGTCCCAAGTTCTCAAGGAGACTGATTTGAGAACTTCCTCCTGTCTCTCCGCATGGCAACTGTGATATTCAACTCTTTCTCCACGGTAACCACTGTCTTGGTGTGTTGGCTTCCTCTTGAGTAGTGGGCACTGAACCTGGTTGAGCTGTAACATTAACTGCCAATACTCGTGGGCAGGGAAATAGTGCTATCCATGGCCAGCTATGCTCAGGTAACCATCTCTGTCCTGGGTCTGGTCAAACATTTCCTTTTGTGCTGGCTTTGCATCATTTATGATTCCCTTCTATTCCTTGGGGCATCTGTGTGGGAAGAGCTGGTACTTGTATTAGGGACTTTACTGCTAAGTGCTCCCGTAACTGGCTCTAGGAACAAATTTCAACCATCCTTATGTGGTTTTTTTTTTTGTAGTGACAGAGTCTCACTGTACCGCCCTCGGTAGAGTGCCGTGGCGTCACACGGCTCACAGCAACCTCCAACTCTTGGGCTCACGTGATTCTCTTGCCTCAGCCTCCCGAGTAGCCGGGACCACAGGCGCCCGCCACAACGCCCGGCCATTCCTTTGTTGCAGTTTGGCCGGGGCCGGGTTTGAACCCGCCACCCTCGGCATATGGGGCCAGCGCCCTACTCACTGAGCCACAGGCGCCGCCCCCTTATGTGGTTTTTATAATGCTCCTCCTCAACTACTTGACCTTTTTGAGAAGTTTAGCAGAAATGGTGGTATTTCTGTAAGACAAAGGAGTTGAAATTCTGAAGGTCCCTGGGCAGAATTTCTGAGCCCCCAGTACCTGCTCCAATGCTGGTATCTCCATGTTAATTTTAACACAACCCCTGCCCCCCCATGCACAAAGTCCCTAGTTGAAAAAGCCATACCCTTTGTTAGTCTGGGAGACAGATTTGAGTCTTATTCTCCCATTCTCCTGACAGACATCTTGCATATTTAAAAATTCCTTTCTTCCTTGGCAACCCTTATTGTGTCAATAATTGGCTCTCTGTGCGGCTACAGGATCTAGGCTGGACCGCTTTTGGGCTCTGTAACACACACACTTTTCTTTCTCCTTCTGAAATTGATCCGACTTCAGAAGTTCAGTCTGAGGTGTACAGCTTTAGCGTTCTTCATGCCACAATAGCATATATCAAACTAATATCGAGCTATGAATCCCTGTCACTAAGTAGTTATAGCAGTAATTAGTAACCTTGCAGATGGTTAAATCTTTGTTTATTAACTCACACTTAAGAGTTTCACAAGATAGGGTCCCTTTGAACATCTAGACTTTTCTCTAACTATATTCAAACCTTTATGCATGAATAAGACATTATAAAACATTTAATACGCTTCTTTAAAGTTAAATTTTAAAGCCAAGATTGTAAATTTAGAATGAACCTTACTTTTGCCTTTCTGGATATAGTTAGGATAGGAGAATAAATGATCTTCCTAATCTTGGCAAAAAGAGCAGTGAGATCATCTTGGGAGCTATGTCCTTTCATAATGACGCATGGCCCCAGGCTTCTCCAGCTGTGTTTTGTTTCTAGTTTTTGTGACGGCCTTTGGTTGCCACTAACTATGGCAATATGAAATAATTTCTTTGGGAAACTATTACACAGACAAACTATTACAAAGACAACTATTACAAGACTATAGACAAAGACCTTTACCCTTTGACTGTGTCAGTGATGCTGTTTACTGTACTACCTGTGAAATATCTTTCCTCTTACTCATTTGTAATTGTGAATATCTATCAGGATCTTTTCACACACGTTAGAAAAAGTCTAACTTTTCAGTTTATTTCTTTGAGAGAAGATACCCAGAAAAAGTGAAGTCTAAGAGAAAAGCAGAAAGTCTTCTCAAAGAGACACCAAGGATACCCCTGACAAAGTCCTCCCTGTGGTGACTCAGCTCTTAGAAATTTGTGGAAACTTAACTTCCTGGGACCCAGAAACTAACACTTGCTTCCACTTCTGTAAAAGCCCTTGGTTCTGTAAAAGCCCGAGGCTGCTGCTCCATCTTGATTCGCACAGACCAATGAGAAAGGTAACTGTGAGTGAGAACTTTTTGACTGGAGATAAAAAGGAGAAGACTGAGCCAGTTGGGTACATAGCCATTTCTGGAATCTTGTCTGCCATTGCTCCGCCAGCTGGAATAAAGCCCTGTCTCCTTTAAAATTGGTGTTTGGGGGCGGCGCCTGTGGCTCAAGGAGTAGGGCGCCGGTCCCATCTGCTGGGGTCCCATCTGCTGGAGGTGGTGGGTTCAAACCCAGCCCCAGCCAAAAAAAAAAAAAAAAAAATTGGTGTTTGGGTGTTCTTTCTCTCCAGGGGGCCTCATCTTCCTGTAGCATCTTGTAATAAACCACCTTGCATGAGGTTACTGAGTGTATGACCATATTTCTGATTCTTAAAACATATTTTCAAATATTATCGAAAAGTGCTGTTCTAATTTATCAGGCTGCCAGCCATGTTGGATCACCATAGTGTTACAAGTATTGGTTAGTTTTTAATTTTAAAAATGTAAAAGGTAAAAGAAATCCATACTTTTCATTTATGTTTATGTTATAAAGCTGTAAACAATTTCATCCTACTGGCTGAATATATATTTGTGTAAATGCACTATGCATATGATACACATACATTGATGTCTGTTGACTTAATCACCTAGAACGTCGGTCTTTAATAATCTGACTGCCTGTAACTCTTTAGGCTATGGATTTAATTGGCTTACAGAATCTGGTAACATCAATGTACCATAGGTACCAAAGAAACAATGATAAAAAATGTAAACACGGTTCATCATCCGGAGCCACAATCCTCTGGTGCGACACCTGTGAGTAGGCAAATACATACTGTATGATAACTGTGAAGTTAGAAGTTCAAGGTTCAGTGGGTTTACCAGATAAGACACATTACACAGACCAAATGGCTTAGCAAAGATGTTCTGAAAAAGGGATATATGGGTAAAACGTGAGGGTTGAATCGCTAGTTATGTGGAGATAGAACAGGCAGTCATGAAATGAGGGGGGCAGTATGTATACTTTCTACAAAACCCCAGAAGAGAGAATATGGCTTAGTCAATGTACAGAAAGAAAGTCAGTAAGTAGTGCAATCAAAATCATAAGGTTGGTCTGTCTGACTCCAGAACCAGGTTCTCGGCCATCAGACCTAAGAAGTTACAGTGACCAGGAAAACAGAGCTGCTGAGTATGTAGCCAGCTTCCAAGACAGCTCCCTGTGATCCCTGTCTTCTTGTGGCATACTCTTGTGTGGTCCTCTCCCACAGTAAAATGTGTAACTGTTAAGACCACAGGGCATTGTGGAAGAGATGGATGGTGAATGGATTCTGAGACCAAGTCACAAAAGACATTGCTCCTTGCGTCTTGCTTTCTTAGAGGGCCTGCTCGGGAGGCGGTAGCCGGGGAGACCTCAAGCAGCTTGGGACACCCCATGTGGGAGGGCGCTGAAGCCTCCCACCAACAGCCTGCACTGACTTGCCAGTCACAGGAGAGCCAATGAATCAGCCTGGTGGGGAAGAGGAAAACAGTTTTGTTCCCAAGACCGTGGTGTAGCACCTTGATGAGGGTGTACATGGGATCTTCAGCTGAGTCCTGTTTGACAAGATCTGTTCTACCCCGAATCCTGCAGTCAGATTCAAGGATACTGCTGTACATCTCCAAAGTCCACTCATCTTACTACTTGCTGTGTAACACACTTTTGAAACCATCCACAGAGCAGCCTGTGGGGCCTGGCAGTCAATGGCTGTGACTGTATGGCCAAGGGTGTGTGGCTGCTGCAACCACATGTAGGGGCCTGCCTGCTCTTTGACAGCATGGGCACCTACACTGTGACAGGGACTCCTCGTCCAGGGGACCTAAGCCTGCTGTGTCAACTATGCCATGTCCAGGTGGCTGAGAAATATTGTGGGAGCAGCTGCTTCCTGTAGGAGGGTAAGGACACTGAGGTCATGTGAAGCCCTGTGACAGGGAGATCACAGACACCGTGGGGGTGAGCATTGTGTGAGCGGGAGAACCTCAGCAGGGCCACAGAGATGCCTGTGGGAGAGGTAGGGCAGACTGCAAGTAAGGGAAGCCTCTGGCCAGGACTCTGCTGCCTGCTCTGCCGCCTCTATATTCCACCTGTAGTGTTTCTGCCCTGTGAATAGGACCGGTCTTATACTCACTGTGGTTCATTTCTGTCCCTTCTCATCTCTGCCTCCTCTATAGCACAAGGGGCCTGGACAGCCAAGTGTGGGGGCATTCTTGGGTTTCTTCCTGTCTCCTTCCCTCCTTCCTAAATATGAAGCAAGGCTGAGCGTGGTGTCTCATCCCTGTAATTGTTAACACTCTGGGAGGCTGAGGCGGTGGACTGCCTGAGCTCAGGAGTTCGAGACCTGCCAGGTCCTCCGGCAGTCGCAGTCAGGGGAAGATGGGGCCAGCCCGATATCATGCCAGGGGCTGCGCGGGATGGCGAGTGTCAAAGGCCGAACAGGAACACAGGGAACCGGCAGTCTGTTGAAGCAGGAACTCAACTTTATTGTGACAAGCAGCCGCTTATATAGGGCGTGTGGAAGGGGTGGGGAAAGGAGGCGGGGACTGAGGTGGTGTGATGGGTGGTAACAGGGTTGGACCAATGGCATGATGCCAGTTGGCTGTATCTAGGTAGAGGCAGTTTCAGGCCGGGCCTTGCTGAGTCATTGCTAGGCGGAAGTAGCTGGATGGATCTTCTTCTAGTCAAGATCGGGAAGTTGCACTAGGCCTCTAAAAATACTGGCGGTGTGTGGCAGGCACCTGTAGTCCCAGCTACTTGGGAGGCTGAGGCAAGAGGATCACTTGAGCCCAAGACTTGGAGGTTGCTATCAGCTATGATGCCACTGCACTCTACCAAAATGAGACTGTCTCAAGAAAAAAAAGAAAAGAAGCAATGAATGTTTAGCTTTTTACATACTGATACAAACAAAAAAAAGACTGGCTTTATCAGACAGTATAAAGGGGATGGGAAAAAATAAGACTGGTCATAAGAAAAGGCTAGATATGGTAGGGTCTTGGAAACCATATTAAAAATTTTGAAGGCTAATGGAAAGCATGTAACTCATCCAGTAAACAGTTTTAAGGAGGGAAAGACATGGCCTAGTGTCTGAGGAAGACCACTTTGGTTTTAGATGAGGAAATGGACCGTGGGGGATGCAAGTACCAAGGCGCTGAGATTAACTAAGAACCTTACATGCTGTGACAATCTACGTGGAACGTGACAATGACCTGGGCTTACATGGCTGGACAGCAACATGAACTGTTTTGTGTTTTGCCCACTCCCAAAACAAGCATGATTGGCTATCCAGGGCTGCCATAACAAAGTACCAAACTCTGAGCAGTTTAAACAGCAGCAACTTATTTTCTCACAGTTTAGGAGGTCAGGAGTCTGGGATCACGGTGCTGGCAGGGTTCGTTTCTTCTGTGGCCTTTATCCTTGGCGTGCAGGTGGCCATATTCTCCCTGGGTCTTCCCTCTGTACCTGGACATATGTGTTCTAACTTCCTTTTCCTATGAAGGCACCAGTCATATTAGATTAGGGCCCTCTCTACCTCATTTTAACTTAATTCTCTTTAAAGACCCTATTTCCAAATACAGTCACTTTCTGAGTTATTGGGGGTTACGACTTTGATATATGAATTTGGAGAAGCATATTAACTCATTCCACAACACGGTTGAAAACTATAAAAACAAAAAATAACCTTCTAAAATCTCTAGAAATTGTCCTAAGAACATAACGGCAAATGAAAAATTTTTTTAAGAAAATCGACTGAAGCTCACAACAGAAAGTCTAGGTTCTCTGTACCTAGTGCATATTTTTTGAGGGATAACATACACCTAAAGTGCACTGGCCTTAAATTGTACAGCTTCACTGTGTTTACAGATGTGCATGCCCGTGCAACCACTGTTCACATCAGGATGCTGACTGTAAACGGGGTACCCCGAAAGGTTCTCTCTGCACTTTCCCCGTCTATAATACCCCAGAAGGAAATCAGTGTATTGACTCATACAAGGCTCTTTTACTACAAAAGGGACTTTTACTACAAAATTTTTCAAAGGAAACAAAACTCTGAAGGGGATTTCATTGAAAACTGCATTAGCACATCGTAAGTTTACCAGATACCAACTATCTGGAGCCAAAATTATGAAGGCGACTTTTAAACGATCCTCCCACAGAGCGAGGGCCTCCCAATTTCCGCGCCGCGCCTCCTTCCCTCTTTCCCTTCCAAGCTATGCCGCGCGGTTCCAGGTGGGGGAGGGTCCCCTCTCCTGTCATGCGCACTACGGCGAGGCGCGCTGCCCTCCTTCTCTAATCCACCCACAGCGGAGACCAGGCTCAGGCATGCGCATTGAGAGTCCTCTAGGGCTGGCGCGGCTCGCAGCGACGTCGTGCGCACGCGCGGAGTGGCGCGCTAGGGCGGAAGTGGGAGCTGCGGCAGGGAGGTGGGGCCGCCGCGCTCGCTGCTAGGTGGGCCAGCGGCCGACATGGCGCCCTCCGGGAGTCTCGTGGCTTTCCTGGCAGGCCTGCTGCTGTTGCTTTTGGGGGCTCCGTGGACCCACGGGCGGCGGAGCAGCGTGCGCGTCATTACGGACCAGAACTGGAGGGACTTGCTGCAAGGAGACTGGATGATAGAGTTGTGAGTGCAGGGCGGTCGTCCCGGTCCTGTCCGAGCCTGGGCTCCCGACTCCCCGCCGCGGTCCTGATGCAGGTCCCGAGTTCCTGGGCCGCCCCTCCGAGTCGCAAAGCGGCCGTCCCCTTCCCGGATCCCCAGCCTCACTCTGCTCGTTTTTTACCCAGGAATATTACGTTCCTTGGCGTCCACCCTAGTTCCGTTTCTAGGGCTGTGGTGCGCTTGGCGATCTAACTTTCCTTAATGACTTTGAGGATGAGGTTGGGGCGGAGAGGGGCCCTACTGGTTGCCGTGCAGTTATTTTAGAATGATGTTTTATTAACAGGCTTCTAGGCTTATGGTCAAGTTTTTCAGAAGAGGATATTGAGTAAAGTCTCCGCCTATTCGTCTGTCATTGAAAGCCCACTCACAGTGTTGGAATTGGGCATTTTTTTTTATGGATTAGGTACATTTATTGTAAATACTGAGTAAATTCAAGTTGGGTTATTTTAAAATCTTAGTTTCCTTTTCCTTTTTTCTCCTTTTATCTTACCCCTTTTCACTCCACATCTCGTTTTAACTTTGGTTGTGTTTTTCTGCAGTGTAGAGAATAACTTGGGTTGTGACCCCTAGGCCCTTGTAAGTGGTATTGCATTAAAAGATACAATTAACATATTAATATGATTATTAAAATTCTTTAGGTCATTTATCATTCGAAGAACGTCTTCTGTGGTGATTCCAGTTTAATAATGCTGGTTTGCAGTAGGAAGTAAAATGCCTTTGCTTTAGATGCTAAATTCGAGGTGGTGGCTCTGGTGGTCTTAATGATACTGGTGGTATTACTGATATTAGTAAAAGCACCATGGAATGTTAACCTACGTCTGGACACTGCTAAACACCTTTACAAATGTCATATTCCCTACAAATTCTGTGTGATAGGTATTTCCTCCATCTTACAGATGAGAAAAGATGCCTAAATATCTCAACCTATCCATATGTTACTGTGCTGGCTTTCTTTGGATCTCTAGAGTAGGCATGCAATACATGTTAGGGCACCCTGTTCTTTAATAAAATTCAGGTGAGTGTTTTCCTGTTTTGTGGATGAAACTAGGGTTGCCAGTTAAGGAAGCAGGTGGAAATGGACATCTCCAAGGGGGAACCCAGAAGGCAAATGTATAAACTTCGCGTTATTAACAAAATAAAGATTAAAAAAAACTTAGAACATTTATTTGAAGTGAATAGGACAGGGGAAAAATGTTTACAGTTTGCGTGTAATCTGCAACTCATTGTAATGAATTTTCAGGCACCATTGAACCTTCAGGAAAGAGGAAATATAAACAGTGATGGATTTTGTATGTCAGTCATTGTCCTGAATAATTTGTTTAGATTGTGTCCATAAAATATTCAGTATTATAAGCAATATATTAAGGAATAGTGATTATGTATTCATATGTAAAATATAGGCAGGTATTACTCAAATTTTTTTTTAAGTCGCTTGTTCAAACACTATAAATATAGTAGTCAGTAGTAAAACTAACAAAATGTTGACTATGAGATAAGTCCAAATTAAAGTATCTATCTGCGATTATAGTATAGTGTTTTTCTTTAGCTAAAGATTATAAGGTTACGTAAGTGTTTAAAAAGCAACTGAAAAACAGAACAAACTTGAAAAAGCAGGGATCTGGTAGTCCTAATAACAGTCTGCTTTTGGTTATGCGTGAATTATCTTCAGTAAGTTCATTTCTAATCGGAAGTTTTGTTGTACTTTGATTGTGATACAATCAAGGAGTTTGGCTTTTATGTACACATAATACCAGTTTGTCTTGTTTTATAATGCCTATTTTAGGAGTTTGATTTACCTGAAATAATTCAAGAAAATGTGACAGAAACTGTATTTTTATGTAACAGTTAAGGGCTTTGTTCTTTCTGGTTCCTTAAAAGACAAAAACAAAAACTGAGGTGTACGTGGTATTATTAGATAATGTACAATAATAAAAGGGAAAAGTAAACTCCTAGGAAAAACTCAGGATTTTTCTGGTAGTATCTCAGAAGATAATACCAGAGGAGTAATCAAAATACTAATATGCGAGGCCATGGAATTTGTAAACCCAAAGTCTTGGAAACTGCCTGACCTCTCTGGCCAATGTTTCTGTTTGGACTGCTTAGTATTGGTGTGTGGGGTGAATTTTGAGGTAATTTTCTTACAGGAAAATGCTGTTCTCCAGCTTATAACCGTGAATCACCAGCCCTAGGGCCACCATCCCTTGTGGCAGACCAGAGTAGTGGTATCCTACGATGGAGCCTGGGCTTCCTTATTTATCACAGTCCAGGGCACTTCCTGTTTTTCCAACACCATTTCATTTGTGACTCTGCAGTGTAAAATTACTAAAATTGGTGAACTCCAAATTTGGTTTTGTGCTTTCTGGGGGTCTTTTTTTGGTCGCCCTCGGTAGAGTGCTATGGCATCACAGCTCACAGCAACCTCAAACTCTTAGGCTCAGGTGATTCTCCGGGCTCAAGTGATTCTCCGGGCTCAAGTGATTCTCCCGCCTCAGCCTCCCAAGCAGCTGGGGCCACAGGCATTAGCCACAATGCCCGGCTATCTTTTGTTGCAGTTGTCATTGTTGTTTAGCTGGCCTGGGCCAGGTTCGAACCCACCACCCTCACTGTATGTGGCTGGTGCCGCAACTGCTGTGCTACAGGTGTCAAGCCTCTGGGGATCATTTTTTAATAGAAAAATCAAAAGGAACTGTTTTGCATGTGAAATAGTCCTTGTGTCTTTAGAACCTGTTCTCAGATTTTATGTGATTGGCATCATCAATTTATACTTCTTAATTTCCAGGTCGTTAGATGTATACTTACAACTTTCTCTTCTGCATAAAATTAGCCACTCTGTTGTCTTCAGCATTTTTAATATAAAATATTCTTCACAAATTATATACATTTAAAAATTTTTATCTATCAATGAATCCCTAACAATAAAAAAAATAATAAAAAAAGTTTTTTATCTGAGATGAACGGTCATATTAAAGTACTTACCAGTTTTTTAACTATTTTTCTTAGTTATGCCCCGTGGTGCCCTGCTTGTCAGAATCTTCAACCAGAATGGGAAAGTTTTGCTGAATGGGGAGAAGATCTTGAGGTTAATGTTGCAAAAGTAGATGTCACAGAGCAGCCAGGTACTCTTAAGTCCATTGGTTTTTTTCTTGGTGATTTGCTTGATTTATGAGGTTGGATAATTAAGCTGTCATTGTATAAGGCCTGACAGTTAAATTCTCAAACTTGCCACCATGCGGGTAACGTTGGCAGCACTGTAAAAACAATTCAGTAAGCTTTCAGAATCCTGGTGTTTAAGTCTTTTCACAGCTGTGTGTGTGTGTCAACGCATGGCGGTGTCTTGCTGAGTGGCATTTGTTACTACTGTTGCGTGTTTTTGTGTTTTTGTGTGCCGTACTATGACAGCTTTTATGGCCATTCCAGCAAAGGAGCTCCAAAATGGCTTTGAAAGGTGGGCTAGGCACTGGTGTTGGTGCGCAGCTTCCCTAGGGGACCATCGTGATATTCAGCAATGTAGCACTTTCTAGGATGAGTTCACAAACTTAATGGTTAGACTTTATATTTATCTTCTTTTTTATATTCCATGATCTTAACTCTACCTTTCATAGGTTTTGAAAATGTATCACCCAGTCTGCATGTAGTTAAGCTGATTCACCTAGCCTGCCTCCCTGATTGGGGGCTCACTGTGCAGTGACTGCAAAAGGCTGATTCCCTGGTTGTGTGTGGAGCTCATTCTTTGTGTTACTCTAAAGGGCCTTGAAGACTTCGCCCTCTCCTCATTCTTGCCTGCAGAACTCTATCTGGTCTTTTTTTTCATCCAAGGCCTCAGTCTAACATGTAAGATGCCTGGAAATTCTAGAACACTGTAGTCCAGGTGAACATTGCCCAAGGCAGCATTTGTATCTGCACTGAAGTTGAGCATATGTGTGGTTGAGTTTCATTGTAGAGTAATGGTCACGTGGCCTGACAAGAAAAGATCTCTATCTCAGAAATTAAGTCCCATATTTAATACCTATGATTTGACAATGTAGGCTGTTAAATATAAAATCCTCATGGTTGGGGAAATCAGGTATACTCCTGTCTTGGCCCCCTGGACAGGTGGCAGGCCCTGCTGGTAGGGATGCTTCTTTCATCTTACGTGTACTTGGTGGTCACAGTAAACCTGGGCTCCTGGCTGCTCCATCCCCAGTAGTAATAATTGGTATTATTTATTGCGCTCTTACATATAGTAGTCTTCCAGGTATTTTGCATTTATTATTTACTTTTAACACAACTTTGTGAGATAATGCGTTCTCATTTTATAGATGAGAAAACTGAGGCACAGCAAGGTTAATCCTTAGCTATATCAGTGCTTGACACGTGGCTAAAAGCAAAAGTCAATTGTTAGTGTTATTACCTGTCCTATGAAAGACTTGTCGTATTTTCCGTTTGTTATCACCTCTGTACACTGCCTTTGCTGCTTACTACCAACTGCAGTTTTGTTTTATTTCCAGGGGTCCTCAAACTCTACATGTGGCAGTGTGATTGTATTTGTTCCTGTTTTGTTTTTTTACTTCAAAATAAGATATGTGCAGTGTGCATAGGAATTTGTTCATGTTTTTTTAAACTATAGTCCGACCCTCCACCTGTGTGGGGGATAGTGAACTGGCCCCCTGTTTAAAAAGTTTGAGGACCTCTGTTTTAGACCTTTCTAAGATCCTGTTATATGTGCTCTCCCATGACTCATGACTAGTGTCTTAATTTAGACAGTGGTATAATTGATGAGATGTTTATATTATTCACAAATGTGTTTAATGTTAAGCTTTGCTTTTAAACTGAGATAATATGCGGCAGTGTGTTTTTAAAAGTTGCTCTAAGTACTTTTTTTATTATTTATTACAAAGCTCAACCATTAGGTTTAATTTTGTATTCTTTCCTATTAGTACATATTAAATAATTCAGTATCAGCTTTTAAGGAATTAATGATTGGCCTGTATAAAACCTGCTGTTGTTTTCTTTACCATTTCTAGGACTGAGTGGACGGTTTATTATAACTGCACTTCCTACTATTTACCAGTAAGTATTTGAAGATTCTCAGTTACGGAGAAGAACGCTTCAGAGTGTAATCAGAGTAATAGGCCTCTGGCATGGATCAGGGTTGAAGGGCTGAGGTAATCTCATTATATTCAGCAAGAACTTTAGAGAGCTTATTTTGCTCTTAGTGCCACCCAGATGCCTTTAGATAGTTGAGTGATGTGAGAAAGGCCCCTCTTCTCCCAGATTTACAGTCATTTTGGAGGGTGATGTTGATGTGAATACCTGTTCAGCATGGTTAGGAGCTGAGAGTAGTAGCATTGTGCCCTGTGGGTAGTTGGGTATTTTCTTACCTTTTTTTTTTTTTTTTTACATCCAGCTACTTTATTCTCTGGTTTAGTTGCAAGCTTGTAGCAAATATAAGCATTGTTATTAACTTCTAAAGCTAAGGGATTTAGAGACTTTTGGTGTATCATGATATTTTAGTCTTTTTAGTAACTGTTTCTAAGGTGGCAGATCAATTTGTTATCTCCTTTTTCATAAATCCCAACTGAGTAATTACACTTGGGAAGCTCTAAGTCAGTGGGCAGAAGGAAGTTTTTTTATGATTGGAAGGGATATGTGCACCATGTGGCCCCCAAAGTCGAACACTCTCATTTAGTATTTTAGATTTGTGTGTCCACCCTTGATCTGGAGGGTTTAACTGATTCTGTCCTTTCCAGCCTTTACAATCTTAAGGTTCCCTCTTGAGAGAGGACTTAGAGTAGCATAGGCATTGTCCTAGCAGGATTCCTGACTCTCATTAAGCATCCAGCTGAGGTTACTGGCCACCCATTTACGTACACTTAGAACTCTGGTCACGAGATATTGATACACCAGTTTCTAAAAGATAACTTTGCAAAGTTGATCTGAATTTCTTATATTACTAGAAATTGTTCCCATGGCAGATAGTTGGGTAAAGGAGGAAACACTGTTAGCTGGAGTGGTTGCTAGTGAATTGGGGCTTTAAATGAAACCTTGGAAGTAGGATTTTTAAGAATACGAGGTAAGCATTCTATTGTGAGGATAGTCTCATACACAACCATTGATAGGAACATGGTATCTTCAAAATGTAGCTGAGAAAGTCCTGTTGCACAGCTCTGGGAATAGCAGCTAGTGGTACAGTTGTGTTGAATCAGAATGAATGAGGTGATCTGGTCTCTCCACTGTCAGGTCTTTCAGTTTGACTTCATCTTCTGAATTGGGGGTAGGAAATCTGAAATCAGTATACCTGCTCTGTACCTTAACAGCATCTGGCAGGTGGGTT
Source organism: Nycticebus coucang (assembly GCF_027406575.1). Classification (NCBI taxonomy): domain Eukaryota; kingdom Metazoa; phylum Chordata; class Mammalia; order Primates; family Lorisidae; genus Nycticebus; species Nycticebus coucang. Next base: position 6,105,417 of record NC_069785.1, on the reverse strand, counting down.
ACATATAGGAGATACTTTTCTCCTGGGTTAAAGTTATGAAAATGAGTTGGGAATTCTTTCTTTGTATCTCTTGCTTTCCTTGTTTTTCTTTTTTTCATATATATATATTTTTTTCTTTTTTGTAGAGACAGAGTCTCACTTTATGGCCCTCGGTAGAGTGCCGTGGCCTCACACAGCTCACAGCAACCTCCAGCTCTTGGGCTTACGTGATTCTCTTGCCTCAGCCTCCCGAGTAGCTGGGACTACAGGTGCCTGCCACAACGCCCGGCTATTTTTTGGTTGCAATTTGGCCCGGGCCGGGTTTGAACCCGCCACCCTCGGTGTATGGGGCCGGCGCCTTACCGACTAAGCCACAGGCGCCACCCTTTTTTCATATTTTTTAAATTCTCCCCTACTCTCTTTATTTTATAGCTACTTAAATTTCTGTCCCATCTCATAAGCACTTACTTCCCCTCCTTCTCACTTAATTCTTTTCCACATGTGTCCTTAACTAGTTATAATCAGTCTTTTCCTTTCTTTTTTACTTCTCAGTATCCTCTGAACTTATCTGGAATTTCTTGCCCTTTTTCTTTTAGTCACATTGTTTATCCTACCCTTTCCCTATTTTCTGCCTGTTGAAATCCCATCCATCCTTCAAAGAATACTCAGATGCTGCCTTCCCAGCAAGACATTGTTTTCGAGTGGGGCTTTTCTTATGGACTCTACTTCAGGATGGATAAAGGATCCCTGACCCTGTTGTAGGTTGCAGGGAACTACTAAGTTTTTGCCCTGTGCCCCCATGACAGAACTGTGTACATTGAGAGTGGGAAGGAGGTGGTGAATGTAAGGAAATCCACACAGCTGACCAGGAGTAGAGTCACTGATGTGGTAGGAGGGAAGTCCGGAGAGTAAAGCAGGATAGCCGAGGTAATGTGATTGTGACCGAAAGTACCAGAAAAGTGCCTTGAATTTTTAACTTGTACTTTAATAATAGCTAATAATCTGTGCCGAACACTCTTCTAACAACTTTTTATGTAGTACTTCTTTTAATATATGTATATAGCTTAAAAGTGGTTTCCTGAGATTTACCTACTCACTTTGTTTCATAGTTTATTGTTCGGAAGAGCAATAACAACAAAGTCTAAGCTTATAACAGGTTGCGACCCACAGGAACTGTCTTAAAGGGCCACAGCATTAGGAAGGTTGAGAACCACTGGCTTATAATTATTTTAAGTTTTTAAAGACAGAGTCTTGCTCTGTCACCCAAGCTGGAGTGCAGTGGCATGATCATAGCTGACTGTAACCTCCTGCTCCTAGGCTTAGGCCATCCTCCTGCCTCAGCCTCCTGCCCGAGTAGCTGGCACCATACTATAGGTGTGCCTTTGCACACCTGGCTCAATTTTCTTTTGTGTGTGTGTGTGTGATTTTTTTTAAGAGTCTGGGTTTTTTTAAGAGTATGTGTTGCCCATACCAGTCTTGAGCTCCTGGCCTCAAGCATCTCTCTTACCTTGCCCTCCCTACCAAAGTACTGGGATTACAGGTGTGAGCCACCATACTTAGGTTTTTTTTTTTTTATGCAAACTCACTGGTTTAAGATATGAAGCTAAGATGTCCTGATTTAGTAATTATAATTTGCTACTTGTGCATTGCTAATGTTTTTGAGTATTAGGGTTGGATATTAAATGAGGTGAAATAGCAAAATAAATACAAAGTTTTATATTCATACACATGCTGGTTAATGTTTAATTTCTGATCCTTTTTAGTTGTAAAGATGGTGAATTTAGGCGCTATCAGGGTCCGAGGACTAAGAAAGACTTCATCAACTTTGTCACTGATGAAGAATGGAAGAGCATTGACCCTGTCTCGTCCTGGCTTGGTCCAGGTTCTGTTCTGTAAGTCTGAGGGATTCTTCTCTGACCCATTTCAGTTGAACCTGTCTCATCCTGGTTTGGTCCAGGTTCTGTTCTGTAAGGATGAGGGATTCGTCTCTTACCATTTCAGAATAAATTGGAACAGATAATTTCATGTAAGCAAAGCACTCATACTCAATTGTTTCTGGGGTTGTAAGATGTATTCTGATTTGTTGCAAGTGTTATTTTTAGTTTGACCTTTTCTTTAAGAAGGCAAATATTAATAGATATTCATGCTTGTTAAGCTAGAAGGAGGCATTCTATAGAATTAAGTTGAATACCTATTTAAGGACTATTTTAGCTTTGTGCATTTGGTCATACATATCATCAAAAACTAAATCCCCCTAAGAGTATAAGAGCAATGTAATGGGTAAAGCTATTACTTGAGTGTAATAATTTGAATGAGAAGAGCCACAAGTGTTTGTTTGTGTTACTTTTAGATTTCAGTTCTTTCTTTTTTTTTTTCTTTTGAGACGAGAGTCTCATTCTCTTGTCCAGGCTAGAGTGCTGTGACATCAGCCTAGCTCACAGCAACCTCAAACTCATGGGTTCAAGTGATCCTCCTGCTTCAGCCTCTTGAGTAGCTGGGACTACAGGTGTTTGCCATGATGCCTGGCTAATTTTTCTATTTTTAGTAGAGATGGGGTCTCACTGTTGCTCAAGCTGGTCTCAAATTCTAGAGCTCAAGTGACCATCCTGCCACAGCCTCCCAGAGTCCTGGAATTATAGATGTGAGCCACCATGTTTTGGCCTAGATTTCAATTCTTGATGTAAAGGGATTCAATTATATTTGGTTGGCCACTCCATGCATCTGATAACTTGTTATATGAACAGTGTGGATGAATAGTGCCCCTAATAGTGTGACTGATCGTAGAGCATTGTAGATAGCTGAGGGTAGATATATTTCCATGGCAGTTTGCTGTAGAATGGTGAGTGTTAGAAATACCAGGCGCTGTTTCCTGCTACACTGCTGGGGTAGTGTGCTGCACTGGTTACTGGAGAGACTCTGGAAGTAGTGATTCTTACTTAGGTCACCGTGGGCTCATCTTGATGTGGCTAAGCTGTCCCTTTCTGTCCATCACCACACCTGTCCTGGGAGGATAGAGAGTTGGGACATAAAAGAGTGAATGTGCGGGATTCTGGAGTGGAGCAAAGATTGGCTCTAGACAGTATTTTGAAGTAGAAGCTTATCTGTAGCATTTTTCCCTTCCAAGCGTATCCTAGAAAACCTTTGAATTGTCTTTGTGCTGTCAGAACTCACCCTTGAACCACTGTGCCCAACCCAGTTATGGAACCGAGCGTTCTGAGCTACTTGAGTTGCTGCAGACTGGAGTGAGACTGTGCAGTGCCTTACATTTCAATTCCTAATCCTGTTCTGACTTGGCTTTTTAAAGACATAGCAGCATGATTAAAGTCCCTTTCTGTGTTGAACTGAAAATGTGACTCACTTTATTTTTAATCCTGTCTCTTACATGAATTTTACCCCTCTGCAGAAGAAGGTGCTTGTAAGTCTGTGTTGAAACCTCAGGCATCAGTCTTAACTCTGTACTGTTTTTATTGGTAGACTGAATAGGGGACATTCCCACTGTTAGCTCAGCAGGGTCACCCACCCCAGTGATGCGTGATTAGATCAGGACACCCCGTATCAGCTTTGGCTTCTGTGTTAAAAAGGCCTTAACAACACCAGCAGTGCTTCTTGCTAAAGAGAAGATGGTTGGGAACTCAGAACCCTTCTTATTTCTGAAGCGTGCCTTTTTTAAACTGTCCATCTAAACCAGTGGTTCTAAACCTTCCTAATGCCGCGACCCTTTAATACAGTTCCTGTGGGTCGTGACCCACAGGTTGAGAACCACTGAACTAAACTAACTGGATTGATTTGTGGAAAATAATAATTATTTTTACTTATTTGTAACTTAGCATTTATTTCCTATGTAATTATTTTGTATAGCATTAAACAGTATCAGTCTAATTTTAATAAAAGAGAGGGGTATTTCTTATAAATAAGGTTCCTGGTTCTTTCAGACTTCCTTTGATGATTCTTTGGAGGATTTTAAGGGTGAATAAAAATAGTTTCCAGCTGGTTTCACAGAACTTGTAACCTTTTACTCATTATATTGGAGAAATCATCATATAAATGATGAAATGTTAATGTCAAAGCAATAGGGGAACAGGAAAAACATCGTCAAGTATTTATAAGGATGTCACATGGTAGTAACAACTTGGAAACCATTACTTCTCATGAATAAGCTTCATCACAGGCGTGAAATCTGTGATATGCCATTAGCCTTGATTAACACCAGCAATAAAGTCTGTTGTGTTGGGGAAATTATAGGGTAGAAAATAGAAATGTGGATACCCACAGACCTGTGTGTGTCACTCAGTTTTTCAATCATCTTTTTTTAAATTTTAGGATGAGTAGTACGTCGGCACTCTTTCAGCTATCCATGTGGATCAGGGTATGGACTAAAAATTATTTCTGTCTATCTTAATCATTTTTTAACATTATCACTTTTTTTTAATGAACAGTGTTTTTCTTTTGTTTTTAGACTTGCCATAACTATTTTATTGAGGACCTTGGATTACCAGTTTGGGGATCATATGCAGTTTTTGCTTTAATAACTCTGCTTTCAGGACTATTCTTAGGACTTGTAAGTACTACATTTTCAGTGGACTAGCAAGAGAAGTATTTTTAAATGTGATGATTTAGTACAGTTGCACTAGCAGTGTTGTATTCTCCCTTAAGATTTCTTATAATGTTGACTTTTGCAGTGTATGATATTTGTGGCAGATTGCCTTTGTCCTTCAAAAAGGCGCAGACCACAGCCATACCCTTCAAGTAAGTGTATTTTAAAATGTTTATTTTTATAATCCTATTCATTTCTGTAAATACAGTCCCGCATTTAACAGCATGCCCTTTCAGCGTAGGTGTCTGAATGCTGAATGGCGGTCTCTATCGCTGTGGCATAGGGATAGGGGAGGAGGTGTATCTTATGTGAGGATGGGAGCCTGGTGGATTTTGGAACATTGTTGCCTTCTGGACTCATAACGTTGCATATAGCTGTAGATGTTTGATATTGGTCTAACAGCAATGTATTGGAAAATTTCATGTTATTTATGGACCCTTTTTACTAACTTGAGTGAAAATTTTGATAAGTTGAATACATCCCACTATTGAAGTCATTGATTCTAGTGGCTGCATTTGAAGACGATTCTTTGAACGCCAGCTAGTTCTTAGGGTTTTCTGGTAGGATATTGGAAAGGACAATTCCTATAGTTTATTTAGGATTGACATTGACACTGAACTGTACTATACAGTGAGATTGTGTGAGTAGAAGCATTTCCTGCTGTCCTAATAATAGAATTATCTACCAGTCATTTTTGTTTTTTTTATTTTTTGAGACAGTCTCACTTTGTCGCCATGAGGAGAGTGCCATGGCCTCTGATCTCACAGCAACCTTAAACTCAGGCTCAAGCAATCCTCCTGCCTCAGGCTCCCCAGCAGCTGTGACTCCAGGCACCTGCCCCATTACCTGGCTCTTTTTTTTTTTTTTTTTTTTTATAAGAGACGGACACGGTGGCTCAGACCTGCAATCCCAACACTCTGGAAATGGTTTGCTTGAGTTCAGGAGTTTGAGACCAGCCTGACCAATCATTTATTTTTAGTCTTAAAAATTGTCCTGTTAATGGTAGTCCTCGTATTTGTAGTTCTTAAAGAACTTTTACTTATCTTTCTGTGATCCTGTTTGCTGTTCAGCAACTCTCTAGTAGGCTGTGTGAGGGGTACTGCTTCTGTTCTGTAGCTGAGGAAACTCAGGCTCAGACAGGTGAAGCACTTCCCCACAGTCACACAGTGATGACAGGGCTGAGGGCAGAACTGCGTCAGACTCATGGCTTGGTGTTTCTTCTGTTATTTTACCTTTCTGGATTTTGAGTTTATTGTGAGTAAGATTCTTGAAACGAGATCAATGGAGATTGCTTTATAGTGTACCTTGTCCCTTGGATAACCGATAGGCCATTTTTTCATTTTCTGTGTAGTTGTATTGCTACTAAAACAGACGTACATAGCGGAGGGAATTATTTTATCTACCCAGTGCCACTGATTTGTAGAAAGAAAATATAAGCACAATTACTTAAAAGGAAAATTTATTGTTAGATTTTAAAAGTGAAATAAATATAAAATGTTCATTCACCAACTTTTAAATTGTGAATAAGATATAATATTTGATTTAGTAAAGTTCAACAGAGAAGTGTATATAAATACCTATACTGAAGGTCCCTGACCTATGATGGTTCAACTAAAATTTTTTTTTTAATTTTTAAAAATGCGTATTTTTTAGAGGCAGCGTCTTGCTCTGCCACCCCAGCTGTAGTATACTGATAAAGTCATTGCTCATTGAAGCCTCAAATTCCTGGGTTTACGTGATCTTCCCACCTCAATCTCCTGAGTAGCTGGGACTAGAGGTGCGCACCACCATGTCTGGCTAGATGGTTTTTTTTAGGTAGTGGCAGGGTCTTGGTATGTTGCCCAGGCTAATCTCCTGGCCTCCAGCCATCCACTTCAGCCTCCCAAAGTGCTGATGTTACAGGTATAAATCACCGTGCCTGATCTCACTTAAAATTTTTTGACTTTACAATGGTTCAAAAGCAATATACATTCATTAGGAATCATACTTCTAATGCTGAATTTTGACCTTTCCCGGGACTATTGCCTGTTGCCACCTGGTAGTCTCATGATGCTGGAGGGATTAGGTTAGGTTACATGTATTAAATGCATTCGACTTAAATTAGAGTAGGTTAAGTATATTACATGCATTTTACATTAGGGTAGGTTAGGTGTATTACATGCAGTTTTTACTAAGGATATTTTCACTTCATGATGCATTTATGGGAAGGTAACCTCATTGTAAATTGAGGAGCGTCTCTTGGTTTTCTTAGATACCTATTCTGTCTTCACTCTCATGTAAATCCTGGGTGACCGGCCTTGGGTCTCTTAAATGTACGGAAGCTCATTCTGAATCATGCAGTGTGTAGACAGAATCATTGATGCCCGACTCTGTCAGTCACTTGCCAAGTGTTTGCTCTGGGGTTGTGTAGCTTGATTTCTCTGTGTGAGGATGTAGGTGTTGAGTCTTCTGATTCATTGTGCCATGTCGCCCTATAGACCCCACTGACCCAAACCAATTTAACCCCATTCCCAAATTCCCCGGCAATTTTTGCATTATTTCACTTACTCATCTTTAATCTCAGAGTATCTCTTTTCAGCAGTACTCAGTGCCAGCGACTAATAAGAAAGTGAACAAATTTACTGGTTTACTTGGCTCTTGGGATTAAGTCACCGTGGAGGAATATAGGAATAGAGGAAAAGATCCAACTCGTCTTCTGGGTTCTGAGTAAAGCCCGACTAGTTTTCCAGGTTCTCAGGTCCAAAGGGTTAAAGCAGACTTGCGAGTTTATCAGGTGCGCCTGGAGAATGGGGGGAAGCAGATTGCTGACCCCGATCCCTGGTTCTGGATTCAGAGGTTCTCTGGTGCGGCAGTTCTGACAGATTACCAGCTGAAGTTGATGTTTAACTAGCAACTGGTTCCTATAAAAAATAAAAAGGGTGTGTGGTGTATATATACTTAAGTATTCATTTAGCTGTACACTTAAAATTTGTGCATGTTATTGTTTGTAATTATACCTTAATAAAATTACAGAGATGGGGAAGGGAGGGAAGGCACGTATATGAAAGCTGAAAAAAAATTGGACAACTGTGGATTTGTGATTTCTGTTCCCTTGGGAACTGACAAGAGTAGTGTGAAGTTTTAGTGTGCTTATAGCTAATGAAGAAGTTCTCTCTAATGCAGTATATTTTCTTACATATTCACAGCATTAATTGCAGTTCAGTTTATAAATTAGTAATTAGAATGAATTTGGTAAATAATAATGGCTTTTAAAAACCAAATTTCATTTTTATAATATCCACTGGGGTTTTTTTTTGTCTTATTTTTAGTATCTTCCTTTTGTAAACGCAAAAATGAGAAATAAATGCCAAGGCAGTTTATAGGCATATGAGTCACTGTTGTTTCTTAGTCTTACCTTAAAGTAAATCTAATACATCAACAAAAACACATTTTTGGTCTTTGTCTTTAAGAAAAAATATTACCAGAATCTTCTCAACCTTTGAAGAAAGTGGAGGAGGAGCAAGAGGCCGATGAAGAAGATGTTTCAGAAGAGGAAGCTGAAAGCAAGGAAGGCGCCAACAAAGACTTTTCACAAAATGCCGTCAGGCAGCGCTCTGTGGGCCCGGCTCCAGCCACAGATACATCCTAGCTCATTTTTACAGAAGTCTTAATATTATGATTTTGACAGCAACAAGATTGATCATTGCTTTTGTTTTGAAGTGAATCGACTTCCTTGTATATTGCCGGATTCTGTCTAAATTGTCATTAGATTGAATAGATGCAGAAAATAAAAGCACTAGGTATAATTTGAAATATGTCCTAAGAACCTTTGGTTTAAGCAGTTCTTTGATTTTTGAAAAATCTGGTGCCAAGCAATAAGATTTGTGTATCTTTGTTTAATAATAACCTATTCCAAATCTGAGTTTTGAAAATGTACATGTCCTAAGTATTGCTTTATTGGGGTGTTTAAGAAGATTACTTTAGAGAAAAAGATTTCTCATTTGGTATAAGTTTTCTTGGTTTCACTGTGTGAAAAAAGAACATATTTCCCATAAATGGGAACTTTGCCCATTGTCTCAAGAAATATGTATTTCAGTGACAACTCCTTTGTTTTTTTAGATATATGGTTCAAAAATCTCATTTTTAGATTATGCAACTAAAAAATACTTTAATTACAGTTTTCTATACACGTTAATAAAGGATCTGCTATTGATTTTGAAAGTTTTTATAAGTCTGGTATTCTGGATTCTTATGAAGGCTTGTCTTTTTTTGTTCAGTATATGGTTTATATTTTTCTTAAATGCCATGGGTTACATTTTTTATTTTTCAAAATGGATGATAATTTCCCAGAAATGTTTTTCATGTTTTGGTAACAGTACTTTTTGTTGTTTTAACTAGAGTTTACAGAGAGATCCATCAAATTGAGGTGTCTTTTGATAATCAGAAGTGATGAAGTGGCTGTTCACTTCAAGGTTCACATTATTCTTCTGAATTTCTACTTGAACTTTTTTTTGGATATGAAGGTGAACATTCCTGATTTTTATTTGATGTGGAAAAACCTTGTTATTTTACATTTTGAAAAATTCACAGCAACTTAACTTGATATAAAGTTTGCATTCTACTCAGGAAAAAGCATCTTCTTTTCTTAAGTTTGAAATGTATCTTTCTTTGTCCTCATATGGAAAGCTCTTAGTTGATTTTGTCTTTGCTTAGTATTTAAAAATCATAACATTTTAATCTTTTGAAAAGACAGACTTCATATTTCTATGTTGACTGCTAACATTGTGAGTCTTTCATAATGGAAATCAGCAGGATGGAACACTTAGTCATTTTCACTCCTTAGGCAGCGGTTCTCAACCTGGGGGTCCTGACCCACAGGAGCTGTATTAAAGGGCCACGGCATTAGGAAGGTTGAGAACCCCTGCCTTAAGGAGTTACAACATAAAGTTTTCCCCTTACATCAAGGGTAGGACTGTATTATTCACAAGAAGGGGAAAAGTCGTAAATGCTCACATTGATCCACTGACAGTTTTGTAATAGAAGATTTCTATAATGTCCTCTTTTTTTTTAGGCTCTGTTGCTGTGTAAATCCATTCTTACGGTATACTGTACAGCAGTTTTCTTTCAAGGTCTCTCCTTTAGAATATTAAATATTCTACCATTGAAGAGTTTGGATGTGTAATTTGTGATGCCTTAGAATAATATCCTAAGTATACAAAATAAACTTTTCTAAGCACTTCACTAAAGCTGAAGACCGATATGATTTCTGGTTGCTTATCTGAATGTATGCTTTATTGTTTCGTATTTAACAATGTTCAGATGAGTGGTTGTGTGTCACTGTATATGTACTTGGTATGTGTAATCAAAAGTCTGTCACTTGAGATGGTGGAGGAAGATAAAAGCATTCTGTTTTTTAGTGTTATGTTTGATATTATCAAGTTTTAATTTTTTAGTTTTTATTTTCTGAGACAGAATCTCAAGCTGTTGCCCTGGGTAAAGTGCCATGTCATCATCATAGCTCACAGCAACCTCCAACTCTTGAGCTCAATCTTCTTGATTCAGTTTTTCTATTTTTAGTAGAGACAGGGTCTTGCTCTTACTCAGGCTGGTCTCTAACTTGTGAGCTCAAGCAGTCCACCTGCCTCGGCCTCTCAGAATGCCAGTCAAGTTTTAATTTAGAAAGTACTATATTATGGAAAATTAAAAGGCTGAACAGATAGGGTTTTAATATTTTATGAAACAGTCAGTCTCACAGTTCTTAAAGATTATCCGGAATGGTTCCTCATGCCTATAATCTTTAGGGGATGCTGGGGTGGGAGGATTGTTTGAGGCTAGTTGTAGACCAGCTTGACAACCACAGCAAGACCTCTTCTCTTCCAGAGAATAGGAAACTTAGGTGGACGTGATGGTGCAAACTTGTACTCCCAGCTACTCAAGAGGCTGAGATGGGAGGGTCTTTTGAGCTTGAGAGTTTGAAGTTGCAGTGAGCTATGATGACACCACTGCACTGTTGCTTAGGGAACAGAGCAAGACCCTATCAAAAAAAAAATAGTCACTATAGTCATCTGAATAATTTTCTTTTGAAGACAGGCTTACAGAAATGACACAGGATCACCTACAAATGGTTCAGGTGGGAATAAAGTACAGCACCAGTAACATCCTGGAGAATTCTCACCCACGCACCCTCATGATCATTCAGCTCTACCACTCACGTACTGTAAATTCTGGTCTCTAGTGGAAAATACACAGTTCTACCAAATAATTTCCTAAATGTTAATACTTAATGGTTTATCAGCAAGATTGAAAATAATTCAAGTGAAGATTCCTGAGTTTATCAGTTTATTAATAGCTACCACACTAAGTCTTTTCCTTTATTCATTTAATCCTAACAGCTATCACATAAGACAGGTAGGCATTAGACATTTTTCAGGTAAATAGGCTTCTAGCTATGGTAGAATTTGAATCCAGTTCTATCCCATTTTTATCCTATCTTTTAGTATGAGTATGGAAAATTTAGCATATTTGGTCTTAAAATGTCACTCCTATCAAAATACAGAGATCAGTGCTATTCAGAAATACTGTAATTATGCAATATTTGCAGTCGTGCGATGTTGCCTACTGCAGAAAGTTAATGGTGAATGATGCTTTTGAGAGCAATTTCAATCTCCAGGCAGTTGTGTCCTTATTCAACCCTTTGCCAAAAGGTCATAGTTACAGATTTAATTATGATGAGATAGACATTTTTGAATGAACATCTCTACTCAGGTTTCAGGGTTAGCTAGGACATTCTGATTCATCCGTAGTCAATTTAAGGCAGAGTTCTTAAATTACTTTTGATGGCTTTTATTAATAAGATAACAGTTGGAATTTTAATTAGTTGTCTTAGTGATTGTCATTCTGAAAGTAAGTCGTCTTTCCTTTCGGAGATTTAAGGGTGTTGGTATTGTGTATCTTGCAACTTGTGTTCATTTGAAACCATTGAAACTAGAGCAACAATAAATTTAAGTTGCAAGTTTGATGCTATAAGTATCAAGGTCAAATTATATACTTGAAAAGGTCTAATTTTCCCCCAATTATTTTTAATTGATAATTGTGTATATTTGTGGAATATAGTGCGATATTTTCATCTGTATGTACGTTACAGAAAGATTTGGTCAAATCTAAATATATCCATCACCTCCCTAGGTTAGTTTTTTTCCTTTCCCATCAGACTAGTAATGTGCTGACCTGGTGACAGGGAGGCACATCTCACATGTGTGAAAACCCAACCCTCATGCATTGGAACTACAAAAGGATGTCGGGTTTTTTTTGGTGCTGAAAACATTAGTAATTAACAATTTTGAAATGAACAATATGTTATTAACAACTTCAGTCACCATGCCTTACTTTTTTGGTGCTGAAAACATTAGTAATCTAACCATTTTGAAATGTACAATATGTTATTAACAACTTCAGTCACCAAGTTTTAGTGATCCATGCAGTAGATCACTAAAACTTACTCCTGTTTAATTGAAATTTTGATTGACATCTTCTCTTTCCTTCTTATTCTCCTTACCCACCAGTCTCTGATAACTACTTTTCTACTCTGTCTCTATGAGATGACTTTTCTAGTGGATATCCGGTTTTCTCAATCATTTCTTATTGAAGAAACTGTTATTTCCCCATTGTGTGTTCTTGGCCCCTTTAAAAAAAAAAAAATCAATTGACTGTAAATATTTGAATCCTGTTCTGGTCAGTGTGTCTGTCTTTATGGCAGCCATACTGTTTTGATTACAATAGCTTTATAATGTATTTTGAAATCAGGGGTTATAATGCCTCCAGCTTTGTTCTTTTTCCTCAAGGTTGCTTTGGCTATTTTGGGGTCTACTCTGGTTTTATACAAATTTCAGGATTGGTTTTTCTACATCTGTGAAAAATGAGGTTGGAATTTTGATAGGAATTACAGTAGAACAGTTAACCACTTCCCTACATTGCCCACCTCTTTAAGATGTTCTAATTTTCTACTCTGGACATGTACCATACGTACTCAGTGGAAGACTGACCTCTATCAACCAACTCTTATGTTTTATCTTGACCATGTGGGCTATAACACAGAATTTTGATTTTCCATCTGTTGACTGTGAGTCTGCTCTACACCAAAGGGTAGAAGGTGTGGGCTTTGCCCCTTAATTGTACTGTTTTTTCTTTAAGTTCTTCTTGTTTCATTATTGCCATGTGTTGGACTAGCCTAACATCCTAGTGTTTGTCATATCATGCAGAAGAGGTTTTCAGTGTGAAAGACTGGTCTGAATTGTAGGCATGTCCTGTTATTACTGAGAAAAGTTTATAGTTAATCAAGACATGACAGGCCAAAGCAAAGAACATAAAGAGCTGACACTGGAGGAAAAGGTTGATCTAAATATTCTGGAAAGCAGTAAAAGATGGCATAACATTTTGGTGGTAGCAAGACCAGAGTTAGCAACATCCTCAAACAAACGTGAGTCCTTGGAGAGAGATGGTAAGGGAAGTGGAGACCATGCTACAGCGAAAAAGGAGAAAGAGCTTCCCTCCACAAAGTCCATGAAGACACGTTAAGCTGGTTCAAAATAATGAGGGCAGTTAATGTCCAAATCTCGGGCTGATGATCCAAGATGTGCTAAAAAATTCATACAGGAATTCGGGTAGCAGATTTCCAAGCATCAGGTGGTTGGCTTGAGAAATTTAAATGGCAAAGTGAGATTTCCCATTAAGTCTTACATGGTGAATCCAAAGAAGTTCCAGTAGAAGCTGTGGAAAAATTCATCAAAAAGTTTACAGACTTCCAGAGGCTTCAGAGATGACATCTTTAACACTGGACCCTATTTCAAGGTGATGGCTGACAGGAGCCTCGTCATGAAGAGTGACAAATGTAAAAGAAATCTTTCTAAAGAGCTTTTTACTGTTCTGCTTTGTGCTAGCTCAACTGGAGAGAAACTAAGCCCTTGGCGATTGGTAAATTGGCAAAACCACATGCATTGAAGAACCTGAAGCCCGAAGGCCTCCCCAGCACTTGGGGATCAAAAAATGTGCAGAGATGACTGGTGCTGTTGAAGGAGTGGGTGAGGAGTATTGACCAAGAAGTGAAGAAGAAATGTATCTGTTCTGATAGCAGACAACTGCCCTGGCCACCTGCAAATTTATCATCTCACAAATACAACACTGAAGTTTCTGCCTCCAAACACGACCTCAAAAATCCAACCTCTTGACCAAATTATCATCAAGACATTTAAAGTGCACTGCTGAGCCCAGCTGCTACAGTGGCTCATCAGTAAAATAGACACCTGTATCCTTCTTGATACATTTTTCTATTTCAGTCTTTTGTCATCAACAAAGTTTGGTAATAGGTCATTCATGAATGGAGGTTAAACAGTCATAGGTTTCTCCTCCTGCCAGTGAAGAGAGCAGCATTTGAATTGTGATAGTGAATGGAAGCGTGTCAAAGAAAAAAACAATAGGTTTTCTCCGAAGGTCAGCCCACTCATGAGAAATACGTAGTTCCAGCAAGCAACAAAGATTGTATAGCCTGAGACGCCAAGGGGATCCTAAAACTAAGTCTGCAGAATTAGTTTAGCTGCTGCAGCCCTTACAATGTGAGAAGGCTTTGCTAGTAAAGAGAGAGATTGTAGTAAGCCATTGCCCTCTAGGGATTGCCATGAGGTTAAGAAAGAAAATTAAAAGCGTGTCCAGATCTTTTTTGTACAAATAGGCAGAATGATTTATGATATTTAAGAAAACCCAGAATGAGACATTGATAAAGAGCTCAATGTTGCTATTACATAGCACAAAAGAGCCGTAATGCAAATAAATAAGTATAGCTATGTCCAAGTAACAATTCACAAAACAAGTGGCTGGATATGGGCCTTAGGATGACAAGTATTTTGTGGAAGAATTTAGTCTTTTAACATTTATTATGGTTACGGATATTTTTGGAGTTATTTCTACCATCTTAAGTCATGCTTTTTAAGTGTCCCATTTTTTAATATACATTTTTACCTTACTTTTGTATTGCTGGAAAGTTATTTTTCAATTTTTTCAATTAAAATTTATTTTTTTATATTTTATATTATTTATTTATGTATGTATTTTTTGTTGCAGTTGTTATTGTTGTTTAGCTGGCCTGGGCTGGGTATGAACCTGCCATCCTCCGTGTATGTGGCTGGTGTCATAACCACTGTGCTACAGGCACTGAGCCAATTAAAAATTTGATGCCGTTTTTCCCGTTGAAAAACTGATGCTATTTTATTTCTTTTGTGGTTCTAAATGTTCTAATAAGAATTTTTTTAATTTAACAAATTCTAAAGTTAATCTCTATTTTACCCACCTCCCAAATTATATGCTATTATTTTTTGTTTAATTCTCCATATTTTAACCCCATAATTTAGGTATTAACTATAGTTGTTGTCTTACACAGTCAGTTCAGATTTTCCTATATATTTTCCATTTACTTATTTTATTGGTTCTTGAATCATGGATTTTCTTTGTTGGGTTCCTATTACTTCTTCCTGGTGCAGGTCCTTTGACATTTAGAAGCCAGTTAAACGATTTCTTTGTAGACAATCCTTCCTCTGGCTGTTGTTAGGAAGGACCTGTCCTTTGCTGTTCTGCAGTGTCCAGATGTAAATCTCTTTATTCAGGCTCTTTAGGATTCAACAAATTTCTTGCATCTGAGGATTTTTGCATTTTGCCAGATTGGGAATTTTTTTGGCTATTAGGTCTTTGAAAATTGTCTCTTTCCGATGTCCTCTGTTATCTCCTTCCGGTACTCTGGAGCAGTGTCTTTTAACCTTGTTTATCTCACAGCACACTTTAACTTATAGTTAAACTTTCATGGCATGCTTAAATTATGTTGATCAAAAAAAATATATATATATATACTTAGTGTACTTTGAACTTCTTTTGAAGATAATTTAATGCTCTTTACAAATTTTTGAACATACCTAAGATCCTCTTCGTGGCACATTGGTTGAAAATCACTGCTCTAGGGGTATATAAAGATTCTCCTTCTGTCCTTAATGTCTATTAAATTTTCTTTTCTTTATTACTCTTTCCTTAATTCTGAATAATTTCTTCCGAACTATCTTCAAATTCATTCTTTCTTCAACCATGACAAATCTTCTATTTAATCCCTTTATTGAGTTTCCGAATTCAAAGATATATTTAAAATTTTTAGACACAGTGTCTGAAAATCTGTTCATACTTTCTATTTAAATATATTCGATGTAAATTATATTCTTTATTTTTGCATTGACAATCATTGAGAGTCTGATCTGGTTCTTGGCATTGTGCTGAGTGTCAGACACATTGATCTGTTTCCAATTATGTGTAAGGCTTTTTGATCTTAGGTTTATATTTTCTTATATTTGATCTTAGGTTACTGGAGGCCTGGGAGCGGGGACAAAGAACTGTGTCTCTTCTTTGTCCCATGGCTCACTTGAACCTATAGTTAAACTTCCTCAGCACACTTAAATTATGTTGATCAAAAAAAAAAAGTAAAAAGAAGAATATACTGTGTTGAACCTCTTTTGAAAATGATTTAATTAATGACCTTTAAAAACTTTTGCAGCCCACCTAAGATCTCTGCACAGTGCACCAGTATGCCACAACACAGTGGTTGGAAATCACTGGACTAGGATTTCCATTTGTTTCTACCAGGCACTTGGAGGTGTTTTAAATTCTCACTCTGGGGTTTTTCACACCCAAGAATATATGATTGTGCCTTTGGGTGTTGTGGATGGAAACCCATAGAGGAAGTTTTTTTTCCTTCTCTCAGAATCAAGGTAAAAGGAGAACATTTTCTAGCTCTTCCCTTCCGTGGGGCTGATTCCTGGTTCCACTGAGGGAGTTGCTGGTGAGTCTCATCGGACCTCTCACTGGCCTCAGCTTTTTCTTTAGTGCCTCTGTTACAAAGACCAATGGGGAAAAACTCACATTAAACTAAAAGACCCAGTTCCCCGGTGACCAGCAGAAAGTCTAGTGGTCGTGAACACTTAGTCTTAGCTACCTTGCTGGATTCAAATTTACACTTTATTTGTGGTCTCTGAGGCATTTCTCAAATGCCCAGTCATGAATTTTAATTTTTTTTTTTTTTTTTATCCAGAACTTTTAGGCATCTGTCTTAGGAGTTTTTCTTAATTTATCTACTCCACTAAATTGCCTGCAACAAGTACTCCCTGGTTCTTTTTGGTATCATGTATTGTGGGATTTAAAAAAATCTCTGTACTATTACTTTAGTGGTGTTTGGGGGAAAATTAAAGATTAGCAAAAATACCTTTCATTGTAGAAGATCATTCAACTGTTTCACTGGAATAACCTTTATTTTGAAGGTCAAGGATGGTGACAGCATGTCACGCTGGAATTAAGTATGATTTGTGTGTTCTTCCCTTTTAGTATCAAATATTAAATTAGTTGGGTTTGGCAACCAAGTGTGTGTGGCTAAGGGTGTGTTTCTATGTCATATTGCTCATTTAAGCTATTATAACTGATAGCTTCAACTGATAAATTCTCATTTTGGTAAAAATTTAAAATGATATAAGTATTATGAAGTTATAAATCTTGCAACGTTTAGTCTGGATATACTTTCCATAAAGTTAGTCTTTACTAAATTTATAAAGGCAAGAGTGACCTTTTCATGGGGCAGAAGAAAAATACGGAGAAAATGCTTTAGAGCTATCCTCTTAAGGTCTTATTTAGATAAAAACCTAGGTTTTGTAGCAGAGGACAAACTTATTTAAGTTGGTAAAAATAAATTCTTTTCTCTTGAAAAAGGAACATTTGTAATGAGTTTTATACCCGAGGTAAGATTGGCTCCGGAACAAATTTTCGATCAATGTGGTACGACATAAAGCTCATTTATTTATTTTTGTTTGTTTTATTTTGTTTTTAGAGACAGGGTCTTGCTCACCCAGGCTAGTGTGCAGTGACATCATCATAGTTCACTGCAACTTCAAACTCCTGAGCTCAAGGGATCCTTTCCAGCTCAGCCGCCCAATTAGCTGGAACTATCAGCAGGAGGATTGCTTGAGAACAGGAGTTCAAGACCAGCCCGGGCAACATAGCAAGATCCTGTCTCCAAACAAACAAAACAAAAAAATTAGCCAGGCATGGTGGTGTGTATCTGTGGTCCAAGTAACTGAGAAGACTGAGGTAAGAGGATCACTTAATCCCAGGAGTTGGAGGCTGCAGAGCCTCCAGCCAGGGTGACAGAGCAAGGCCCTATCTCAGGAAACAAAACAATTAAATAGCAATTGGGGTAAATTTTATTTTATTTAACAAATTATATGTACAATCATCCTTGGTGCTTCTTTTAGGCTCCTCTGATTTTTTGTTCCTTGCATAAACCAAACACTTTCTATCCGATGTTCCACAAGGGAACTCTTTCCATTAAAAAGATTATTCATCTATTTATTTTAGGGGTAGGTAAAACTTTGTAAGGTTTCAGGAGTCAAAGGTATTTTTAAAAGTATATTTAGAAAAGACACCTGGAAAAGTTTTGTCCCGCCCCCTCACTACTACCCTATTTACACTCTCTGTAAGCAACTAATCTCAATAATTTATGGTTTGTTCTTTGGGGAATTTTTTTTGTACACGTATACACACACAAACACACACACACACATATATATATATATTTAGACCTTCTATCTTACAGGAAAGAGCTTACTATAGATATTTCTTTGCCTTTTAAATTTAATGTGTCCTGGAAATCAGTTCATAGAGATCTTTTTCATTCTTTTTTTATAGCTGCATAGTATTCCATGGCGGCATCAGAATTCACTCAGCTCTCTCATGTGTGGGCATTAAGCATCTGCTTCCAATACAAACAATGTTGCGATGAATCACCTCGTTCATATTAATTTTGTATTTTCGGAGATTTATCTTTATAGTAGATGCCTAGAAGTCAAATTGGTGGTGCAAAAGCCAAATGCGTCTGTAGTTTTATTAAATGTTGTCACTATCAGCAATGTCCAAGAATATTTCCTTGCTGTCTTGCCAAAACAATGTATTGTCATACAATTTTTTGCCAGTCTGATAGGTAAGAATCGGCATTTCAAATGTTTTCTTAATTTTTCAATTTTCCTACTACAACTTTTTTCATATGTCTAAGGGCTACTTTGTATATTTTGGGTTAAGTTTTCTGTTCCTGTTGGGTTTCTGGCCCTTCTCAGGGATATCTCTCCTGCAAGTATTTTCTGCCAGTTGTCTCCTGACTTTGATTATGGTAGGTGTGTGTTTTTTTGTCATGCATTATATTTTATTTTTATGTGGTCAAATTATCAATCTTTTATTGCCTCTGTTTTTAAGTCTTTGGCTCTAAACTGAGATTGGAGAGGAGTTTACTCATGTTTTCTTCTAGTACTTGTATATATAGTTTTTCTTTTGCACTTAGATCTCTGGTACATTTGAAGTTTCTTTTATATTGCATGAAATACAGATCCAGTTTTTCTCTTTTCTTTCAAATGGCTGCCCAGCCGTCCTGGTACCCTTTGTTACAAAGCGCATCTTTGCCCAGTCATTTGAGACGCCACTTTGTCATCTGCTGATTTGCAGGAAATCACTTTTAATGTTTCCTTCTTGCTCTTTTTATACTTCCTCAAGTATAAAAAGTTATTTTATGTTCTTTGTTCATTGCCTGTGGCCGCAGATAACATTGTGGGTGGGTGTTTGTTCTTCTAAAACAATAGTTAATTATCGAAGCAATAATCATGAAAGCTAGAGAAATTTACCTTCTGGCTATGTATTCTTACCCAAATTGAATCCACAGCTATGAGACATTACTCCTGTCCAAATGTTATCAGTGTCTGTTCTATTGTAAAATCATTAGGCTGAAAATGAAGATGCTTAAAATTAGTTTCAGTGCTCCTTTGGAGCTGAGGTATTGAAGCCTTGAAGCACGGCATCCGGAGCACTGGCTTTGTTAGAGTTGATCGTTTTCGACTCTGGACTTGTCTCCATAATTCAGCTGCTGAATTTTTCCCAAGTAGAAAAATTATAATACTGCGATTACTGCCAGGGCACATTCATTAGAATTATGAGGCAATTGAATTTTCCTGTATACCTACAGCCAGAGTTCAACGTTGACTGGCAACAATAAGGTCCTCATTAAAACTCAAAAAACCTGAAACGAAGTCCAGACAGTGTTCTTCCAGAGTGAACTGACGTGGATGTCAGGAGGAACAGCATCCTCAAGAATCCTCCTGTTTTCAGAGTAAACGATTAGATGTTTGGAGCACTAGAGTACAGGCAGCTAACAGGGTATTGTAACCTTTCCCTGTCTTACAAATCTGGTCTTAAAGATTTGGTTAGTGCTAGAGATCTGGAAATTTCAGAATATATGTTAAGCACTAGAGGAATTATAATTTCTTGCCTTTATTTTGTCCCTCTGTTTTAATACTGACTTAAAGTGATGAAGGTGTGGTGAAAAATGATGTTTCTGTTATGATTTTTTTCTTTGATAGACATGTTATTCACGTCTTTGACCCCTAGAGGGAGCAGGAAGGTTATAGGTGTTGAATAGTAATTTCTGGAAAAGAACTCAAATCCTGTCTCTTTCTTCTCCCCAGCACAGATGGAAATTTGTTTCAGCAGGTGGGGCTGTTTCCTCGGAAATAGTCCTTTCACTCTCCAATCCTCCTTTCCCCAGCCCCTCACTGGTTTCTCCCAGCAAAGGTGGTATGGCCTTTGAGTTCTTTATTCTCTATTCCTACCCAACAAGAATGTTAGGGTAGGCAGCTGAGAACTAGACCCCGGAGAGTTTGAATAGTTAGAGAGCCCACCCACCAGGTGGCTCCTGAGCGGGAAAGTGGATATGTCCCAAGATCTCGCTTTGACAGGGGAAGTCAAAGCTTTTGTTTCTCATTGGTTTCCTGCTTCACAGGGAATTTTCTCCACCTCTGATGACCAGTCTCAAATAGGTGATTGTGACTTTCTCTGGAATTAAAACCTGTACAGTAATTGATGATCTGGTTTCAACATATACATGTTCTCTCTCCTCTGTGGAGATTGCTAATTTAAGATGGGTTTGTGGTGCCTGATCCTGGATCTTAAATGTTTTGCTAAATCCAAGAGCTTTCCTGGAGGAAGGTTTGGATTGGGTTGGACTTTTCCTCTCTGGCCTGACCCAGTTGGCCAGCAGAGGCTTTTGACCTGGTCTGTCCCACGCTGGGCTTCAGGCACCATCTCTTTGCTGCTCACGCTCCAATTTTTATCCTCACCTCTAACCTCCCTTCTGAGCACCCCATGTGACATTACCACTTGGATGTCTCTTTGGAATTTCAGATTAACAAAGCTTGAAACAGAATCTTTGATTTCCTCCACCTCCCTTCCAAACCTGTCTCTTTCCCATTCTAGTAAAATGGACCACTGTCTGTCTGTTACTCACTAGAAGTCATTTTTGCTTTCCCTATTTTTTTCACACCTACCATGTAATCCATCAGAAATTCTATTAGTTCTGCTTCCAGAATATTTCCTGAACTTGCCTCCTTTCCTTCTCTCTCCTGCTCTCGGCTCTTCTCTCACCAGGAGCTTCCTGACAGGTGTGATTATGGCCATGGTTTGGGGCAACTTAACATGCTTTTCTCTTTTTCCTGAATGTATCTGCCTCCAAGATAGGATAAGAGACTGCAAATAGAAAGGAAGAGTTAGAATTTGGCGTCTGGCAATCAAAAATGGAGCTCTGCAGAAAGTGTGAAAGCTACTCTTGGTAAGGAGAGAAGGGACTTTATAAATGAATTCCGTTCCCATTTACATAGCAAGGATGAGGCCTGGAAGATTAGGTTATAAATTTATCCCATAATATATAGAATGTTTATTTTTTTCTCCAGTATGCTCAGTGATAAAGCTGGAGTTGAGAAGACAAGGGCTGTGGTGATGAAGGGTGCTGTCCAGCCTGAAGAAAGATTTTTGGAGGAAGAAGACAGAAGGGAAACAGAGGCAGCAGATGGCCAGTTAGACATGATCTTCCCTCTGGGCTGGGTCCTGGAGAGGGAAGTTCATTAAATACTTACAGGCGGGTGGGTTGCTTGAGCTCCCTGTCACCCCAGCTATTTGGGAGGCTGAGGCAGGAGATGGCTTGGGCCCAGGAGTTAGAGGTTGCTGTGAGCTATGACGCTATGGCACCTGCCCAGGGTGACAAGAGTGAGGCTGTCTCAAAAAAATTAAAATAAAATGAATACCTAGAGGCACACAGAAGCAGAGGGGCTTCTTCCTAGCTTCCAGTTTGGAACACTGGTAAGAGGTCACCCGGTAGCTCCCTAAGGGACCTTCTTGGCCAACCACATGAAACAAAACAAATCCATAGAAGTGATGGTCTAATTTGTTTGCCCAAGCCTCCCTCTGCACTCTGAAGGTGTGAACACAGGCTTGAGAGCCAGTAGGACCCAGGTGGGCCTGTTAGGGTCGAGGATTTAGAGGCCCTCGGGTGCTTGAGAAGCCAGCAAGAGGTGGGGTGAATGAGGCCATCAGACTAGGACTCACCAGGCACCCCCTGATCTGAGAAGATGGATAGGCCAAGGTGCATATGTACCAGCTGCAACTTTAGTTATTGAGGGCTAATGACAAGGGGACAAGGGACATTGCTGGGGAGCCGGTGGAACCAGAGGACCCTGCATCATTTTGAGGACTCAAACCCACAAGGTCGTGTACGCTTGTTCATGTGTCCTGGGTATGGGTTGGGGCTGAAATCTAGAGACTATGCATGTTTAACCAAAGAGGCTGTTTTACCTAAAAGAGTGACACTATTGCATTGATCGTAAGGTTATCCCCTGCCCCTGTTGTTTCTCTATCGTGCACAGAAGCTAGTGAGTGAGAACTGGCCAAAGTGGAAGTTCAGTCTCTGCACATTCCAGTTCTGGGGTAAGTTAATTGCAGCCCTGCTGCGCTGGTTGCTTCCTGCCCCCACCCTTCCTGCCACTGCAGTGCACCCAGCAGGCAGGGTGGTCTTTAAAATTGTGGGAATCTGATCATATCTCCCGTCTCAGCCTTCTGGAGGTTTGCCATTGGGCACAGAACGAAATACCGGCACCTCACCAGGGCACACAGGGCCTCACGCGGTCTGGTCTGGGTCCTGCCCTGCCTCTGCCTCCGTCTGGCACCTTACCCCCCACAGTGGCCCTGTGGTTCCTTGCACGGGCCCTGCTGCTTCCCATCTGAAACCTTTGCACGTGCTGCTGCTGCTGCTGATGCCTCCCTCTCGCTCCTTTAGACGCAGCGCCCACCCTTTCTCCCTTGCTCTGTGTGCCTCTGGGCTGGTGCTGTGGATCGCATCATGGGCACTTTTGCTTCCTGGCTTCCTGTTGGAATTGCCAGTGGGCAGCATCGGGAGGGAGGGAGGGGGCAGATGCTCACTCAGCCCCTTCCTGGCTGGTCTCCGGGGTCGACGGCAGCTCCTGTCAGGGGTCCTCTGCATCTCTGGAGACCACGCCTCCCTTTGCCCCCGCCAACTAGGGGTATCCCTGGGTAGCTTGTCATATTCAGCGCTGTGTGCACTTTTGTACATGGTCCCTTTTGAGCGTCCTCTGCTTCCTGCCAGCCCTCAACTGTCACAGTGCCTTCTGCAGGCTCCTCTTGGGCTCTCTGCATGCTGGGCCCTTCTCGGGGAGTCTGTGCTCAGCCCTCACCAGCTCAGGGAGGCCTTCTCTCTCTGCCTCCCGTCTCACTGCCTACCCTCACATCCTCCTTCCTGCTCTTCAGTTTTTATTTATTTTATTCAAAAGTTCTTTTCATTGTGGTGAGATCTACTCACTGCCTACCCTCACATCCTCCTTCCTGCTCTTCAGTTTTTATTTATTTTATTCAAAAGTTCTTTTCATTGTGGTGAGATCTACCCTCTTGGCAGACAGTGTCCGTAGACACAGTGTTCACTGTGGACCCCAGGTCCCCTTCCTCCTGCTCCAGCCCCCGGCAACTGCCCCTCTGCTCTCTGCTTACCTGTGTTCAACTGTGCCAGATTCTTCATACCAATAGACTCTTCCCTTTACTCTTGTTAACATTATTTTTAATTTCTTTCTTTCAAATTATGATAATCTGACACTCTTTTTGGCGGTGGTGGTTTTTATTTGTCTTTTCGAACTGGAACTGGAAGCCAGGAATGTGTGCCTTGTCTGTGTCACTCACGGCTGCATCCCCAGTGCCTAGAATGGAGGGGCTGTACCTGGGGGGCAGGCACCAAAGATGTCTAGTGAGGGAACTAGTGCAGAACCGGATCTCCATGTTTCTGAGAAGCCTGGTATATGTGAGGGGTGTCAACACTAGGCCAGAAAGTTGTCAGCATTGCCTGTGCCTTACTGCATCAAGGCGCAGCATGGCTTCTCAGGCACTGTTGTGAACTAACCCAATCATTTTGGAACTACTACCATAATCAAGATATTTTTGTCCCCTACATGGTTCCCTCATACCCTAGTGTGGTCAGTCTTTTCTTCAACTTTTTGATTCATAGAACCACGGGTCTGCTTTCTGTCACTGCAGATTAGTTTATATTTTCTAGAATTTTACACAAATGATAGCAATCAGGTCAATATCATATGACCTTATGTCTCTTCTCTTCTGCTCAGCATAATATTTTTAGAGGTAAATTGTTCTCATTTTGCTCTATTTTTTTTCCTTACCTAATCTTTTCACCTCTTAAATCAGGTACCTTAAGCTTGGTATGCATACTTTCCTCCCTTCTGTCACTGTTCCTGCAAACACATACACACACAGGTGAGCCCAGGCGATTCAGGCACAGAACACAGAATGGATCTGGAGGGGTTCAGGGAAGAGAATCCCCAGGGGCAGCAAGGTGGGTATTCCTGTGTAACAGGTAAGAAAATTGGGAAACTAAGAAGGAAGTCACAGCTAGTCAGTGGCAAAGCCAACATTTCAACACACTCTCTTGACTCCAAATACAATCTCCTACTTCCCACCAAGAGGATTTTTTTCTTTTGTAAAACTTCTTTGCCCTTCTGAAGGACAAGGAAATTTAGGACATGGAGAAAAGATAATGATGTTGATGATGACGGTGATATAATCATGGTGGTGATGATGGTCGTGATGGTGAAGGTGGTGATGATGACAGTGATATAATCATGGTGGTGGGGATGATGGTCATGATGGTGAAGGTGGTGATGATGACAGTGATATAATCGTGGTGGTGATGATGGTCATGATGGTGAAGGTGGTGATGATGACAGTGATAATTGTGTGGTGATGATGGTCGTGATGGTGAAGGTGGTGATGATGACAGTGATATAATCATTGTGGTGGTGATGATGGTCATGATGGTGAGGGTAGTGATAATGGTCATGATGGTGAAGGTGGTGATGATGACAGTGATAATTGTGTGGTGATGATGGTCGTGATGGTGAAGATGGTGATGAAGACAGTGATATAATCATGGTGGTGGTGATGATGGTCATGATGGTGAAGGTGGTGATGATGACAGTGATATAATCATGGTGGTAGTGATGATGGTCATGATGGTGAAGGTGGTGATGATGACAGTGATAATTGTGTGGTGATGATGGTCGTGATGGTGAAGATGGTGATGAAGACAGTGATATAATCATGGTGGTGGTGATGATGGTCATGATGGTGAAGGTGGTGATGATGACAGTGATATAATCATGGTGGTAGTGATGATGGTCATGATGGTGAAGGTGGTGATGATGACAGTGATAATTGTGTGGTGATGATGGTCGTGATGGTGAAGATGGTGATGAAGACAGTGATATAATCATGGTGGTAGTGATGATGGTCATGATGGTGAAGGTGGTGATGATGACAGTGATATAATCATGGTGGTGGTGATGATGGTTGTGATGCTGAAGATGGAGATGATGACAGTGATAATTGTGGTGGTGATAATGACAGTGATAATTGTGTGGTGATGAAGACAGTGATATAATCATGGTGGTAGTGATGATGGTCATGATGGTGAAGATGGTGATGATGGTCGTGATGGTGAAGGTGGTGATGAAGACAGTGATATAAACATGGTGGTGTGATGATGGTCATGATGGTGAAGGTGGTGATGATGACAGTGATATAATCATGGTGGTGGTGATGATGGTTGTGATGCTGAAGATGGGGATGATGACAGTGATAATTGTGTGGTGATGATGACAGTGATATAATCATGGTGGTGGTGATGATGGTCATGATGGTGAAGATGGCGATGATGACAGTGATAATTGTGTGGTGATAATGACAATGATATAATCATGTTGGTGATGATAGTCGTGATGGTGAATATGGTGATGAAGACAGTGATATAATCATGGTGGTAGTGATGATGGTCATGATGGTGAAGGTGGTGATGATGACAGTGATATAATCATGGTGGTGGTGATGATGGTCATGATGGTGAAGGTGGTGATGATGACAGTGATATAATCATGGTGGTGGTGATGATGGTTGTGATGCTGAAGATGGTGATGATGACAGTGATAATTGTGGTGGTGATAATGACAGTGATAATTGTTTGGTGATGAAGACAGTGATATAATCATGGTGGTAGTGATGATGGTCATGATGGTGAAGATGGTGATGATGGTCGTGGTGGTGAAGGTGGTGATGAGGTCAGTGATATAAACATGGTGGTGGTAATGATGGTCATGATGGTGAAGGTGGTGATGATGACAGTGTTATAATCATGGTGGTGGTGATGATGGTTGTGATGCTGAAGATGGGGATAATGACAGTGATAATTGTGTGGTGATGATGACGGTGATATAATCATGGTGGTGGTGATGATGGTCATGATGGTGAAGATGGTGATGATGACAGTGATATAATCATGGTGGTAGTGATGATGGTCATGATGGTGAAGATGGTGATGATGGTCGTGATGGTGAAGGTAGTGATGATGACAGTGATAATTGTGGTGGTGATAATGACAGTGATAATTGTGTGGTGATGATGGTTGTGATGGTGAAGGTGTTGATGATGACAGTGATATAATCATGGTGGTGGTGATGATGGTTGTGATGGTGAAGGTGGTGATGATGACAGTGATATAATCATGGTGGTGGTGATGATGGTCATGATGGTGAAGGTGGTGATGATGACAGTGATATAATCATGGTGGTGTTGATGATGGTTGTGATGGTGAAGGTGGTGATGATGACAGTGATAATTGTGGTCGTGATGATGACAGTGATAATTATGTGGTGATGATGACAGTGATATAATCATGTTGGTGATGACAGTCATGATGGTGAAGGTGGTGATGAAGACAGTGATATAATCCTGGTGGTGGTGATGATGGTCGTGATGGTGAAGATGGTGTCGATGACAGTGATAATCGTGGTGGTGGTGATTGTGAGTGTGTTAATGGTAGTGATGATTATGGTGGTGATTGTGGTATTGATGGTGATGTGATGCTGGTGGTGGTATGCTGTGTCAGTAATGATAATGGTGACAGCGATGATGGTGATGGTGGTATTTTAAAGAACACTCAGATCCAGGGAGAGCTGAAGGTAGCAGAAAATAAAACCCATCCTTTCCCCAGTGCTTTCATCTATTTTTTTCTCATTTCACACTCACTACAGTCCTATAAGAGGTGTGTTATTACCATTCCAATTTTAGGGGAGAACCTGAAGCCAAAGCAGTTTCTCAAAAACTGGCAAAAGAAGCAGGTGACATATATTTAGTTCACTCTTTACGTTTCAAGTGGTAAATTTGTAAAAACCAGTTGCAAGTATTTTAATGATAATATGCACATGCACGTATTAGGTATTTGGTGAATTAAGCAAAACTCACCAAATTTTAATGCTTAAAATAAAAGCAAATTTTGTTCATGCGAGGTTATTGCTAGACCTTTGAGAAAAAGTAAGATGATAAATATTAATTCAGAGGGATTTCAGTTGTGTTCTGTTGCCACTGTTACCCGGAGGAGGGCAGATGTAGGCGTAGATACAGGTACATGGCAGGTTCCATTTTTATTAGATAAATGTTAAATGTATAGTCCTCTAGCTTCCTGTTTGCTTCGGCCAAGCTGTGGCGGTTTCAGGAGACCAGCAGGTGGGAGGAGAGAGAGGTCAGGGGGCTCGTTTCTCAACCCTGCCTGTTCCTTCCTTGCTTGGCCAGGGATTGGGCAAGTGGCTATAGCTTCTGCCAAGCACCATGGAAGTCTCTTTTCAGACATCTGAGCGACCCCTCCTTCCCCCCCTTCTGGGGTGTAGCACCACAGCTCCCCACTTTGTTCTCTGGGCTGGGGGTGGGCACAGCCTGTTTTTTTACAGTTATTTTTCTGAGTTCCTTTTTTTTTTTTTTTTGTAGAGACATAGTCTCACTTTATGGCCCTCGGTAAAGTGCCATGGCATCACATAGCTCACAGCAACCTCCAACTCCTGGGCTTAAGTGATTCTCTTGCCTCAGCCTCCCGAGTAGCTGGGACTACAGGCGCCCGCCACAATGCCCGGCTAGTTTTTGGTTGCAGTTCAGCTGGGGCCGGGTTTGAACCCGCCACCCTCGGTATATGGGGCCGGCGCCCTACTCACTGAGCCACAGGCACCGCCCCTTCTGAGTTCCTTTTAAGTGTTCCTGTCATGTATTCAAATTTCCAACCCTGAAAAACATAACAAAATGTATCACTTTAACCATTTTTGAGTGCACTGTTTGCTGGTGTTAAGCAGCCTTCCCCCCACAGAAGGTCTTCATCTTGCAAAACTGAAACTTCATACCCATTAAACAGCTCCTCGTCTCCCACCCTGCACCCCTACTAACTACCATTCTACTCTGTATCAACTTGACTACTTTAGAGAATGTATCAAGATCTCCAACAGGTTAAAACTAATTCTTTGTATTTACTTTGCTTTATTAAAGTGATCCGTGTAATTTCTGGCATTCTGATTGGGTTCTGACTGATCTGTCTCTGTGAATAGTACGTTGTCAAAATAATTTTCAATTAAACTCTTTGTGCTGTCTGATCATGCCGGGACCCCGACTGATAATACCATGTACTGTGAGGATGCCTGAGATCAGGTGAAGATTAAATTGAAACAATAAGAAAGGCGAAGCTCTCTTAACTAAAGAGCACTATCTGTTGGTAGAGTAGCTGTATTCCAAATGAGGCCACTTCTGAGCCTCCCCTGCAGAGTCCCTTGGGACGCTAATGCTCAGAAAAGAGTGATAACACAAGAAAATGACTGTGACTCTGCCCCCTTTTCTAGAAGAGGATGTGGGGAATATAATAAAAGCTCCATGTTCGTATTTATAAGTTAGTGTGGGAAGGAAGCCAGGACGTCTGTGTCCTCAAGTGATACGGAGACTCTGGCTCTTCCAAGACACGGCTCTGACCCAGAAGCTGGCCCCAGCGATCCAGTGACCCTTCAGCAACTTGGCTTAAGATGAAAAACTGGGCTGCTTTTCCAGAGTAGTAAAAAGCTGGAAATCCCCACCCACCAGCCAACTCATGAGGGCCAGAAAGACCTTGCAGCCACAGCCCTTCCAGAGGTTTCCCTGGCTGAGTGGTCCTGAAAGTGCTCTAGGAGGAGGCCCTGGTGACAGCTGGTCCTGGCTAGGGGCTATAAAGAGATAAGCTGAGCACAGGGCAGGGTGTGCAGAGGCAGAGGATACTGTGGACAAGCCCAACAAGGAGGGCCTTGGCTTACTCCGCGACTGCCCTGGCTGGCTGTGCATGGACAGTGCTCACCTCCCACCCCTGCCAGGAGGAAGCCCTTGAAATGCCATGTCTGAGGGAGAGGATGAAGGCCCTTCTGCAGCAGCTGGAACTCCAAGGCCCGGATATTCCTAAAACTGACTGTCTGACTGGCTTGGTCTCCTTGTATTTGGGTAGGCTGAACCTTGAGAAAAAGCTGGTCTCAAAGTCTGTGAGTTTTATGGCTGGATGTTGTGGGATGCAGACAGGAACGTGCAGACCCTAAGAAATGATTTGTAGAATCCTGTGTGGGCATGGGCATCTGGAACCATTTTCTCAGGCCTTGTGATGTCATCTGATTGACAAGTTGAAGTGCCCTCTCCTTGTCTCTTTTCCCATCTGCAGGTTCAGAACAGTCAGGTCATGAGTCACAGGAGGGCAGGACCAAAACGGTCATCTTTGAATCTCCAGCAGTGCCTGGCCCAGCACTGGGGGCCATCTTTATCTGGGCATTTACTAAACTGAATCCTTTCCACCCTGAAGGTTGGCTTGTGACGAGAGATTATCTTGGGGACCTCAGTTTCTGCTGTTTGGGGGATGGCTCTTCCCACGGAGGTCTTGAAATCAGAGATTAAGCACAAGTTTGGGAGGCTGGGTGCTGGGCTTGGTTCCCACGCCAACACATTGTGTTCTCAGCTTCATCATCTGCAAATCCACATTCTCTTACCCTCTCTCCTACTCACTCAAGTTTTTGTGCAGAATCATGATCAACACAAGAGGCAGGAATTTTATCATAAACCCAAAGTTGTGCTACTAGCAGTGACTGATGGAGTCAGAGCTGGCCACTTGCTTTCCCCTCTAGGTGAATAAAGAGAAAGAGACAACTGAAGGAGGAAAAAGATGTAGTGGACATTGTCACTAAGGTCATCATGAAATAACAAGATGGTACAGGCAAATGGAGAAGAAAGATGGCGTTGAGTCCCTCGCCGTAAGGCAGAGTAATGGAAACCAGTCCGAACATCACAGGAAGAGAAAGGACTATTAATTTTATCATTATCCTGTTCTTAGTTGGAACCATTTTCCTCTTCCTTTCAGTTCTGACCACTGGTCTGCTGGAACATTACGACAGGAGAGCAGGGTTACCGTGTGGGTACCATATTTGACTGACTCTAGAATGTTCATTTTCCACATCCCAACATTTCTGGGGATCAGTTGATGGTGCTGGCCGGGCTCTGTGAGATGTAGTTGTTAATGTCAAAACTCGGTCATAGCACTTCACACTGTCATCAGTTGCATTGCTGGTATGTAGGCGTTGAGTGCAATGCACGGAAAGGGTCCTCCAAAGATTCTACTGTGGATTTGATATTGAAATGAAAAGTCAACACGTGAGCAGAAGGGCACAGAAACTGGTGTGGGACTTGAATTTGGTGTTAGCAAAGCAGACATGCGTGGCTGGAGGAAGGAACACAGTAACACGTGGTTTTCACAAAGCAGGAACTGAAGTGCTCTCTGGAACCTGTGATAGGAAGAGCCATCCCTGAACGAGAGGAAACGTGAGTGAGATGTACAGAAGGGCCAGCACTAGCCCCTCCGCGGACAGCACACCCCGCGGAGCACCATCACTGCATGAGCAGATTCCATTCCACGTGATCAATTATTAATGTCTCTAAAATAATAAAATTACTTTGGATCCAGGAAAGTGCTAAAAACTTAAAGATCACACATATCTGTGTTTCTGCCAAATATCTGCGACCAAGCAGGACGTGAATGAAGAGGATATACAAGGCAGATTCGTTTTCTGATCCATCCCTTCCCATCCCCACCCTAACTTTCCTCAGGGATGTGTGGAAAAAAATCTAGGCCTTTCAAGATTTTTATTCTCCATCGTGTTTTTGGTAGTTTTCAGTCTGGAACTTAGGCGGAATTCTCTGAATGGCTCTAGGAGCCTCTGCACTCGGAAATTACATGAAAAATCTTGAGGAGTATGTGCTTTTGGGTGGTGCTGGGGAGAGGGATTCTGGTTGCCATCTACTTCTTGAAACTGTCCATATTTTAAAGAATGGAAGAGTCTGTGCACCACGGGCGAGCACGGGGTCTGGTGTGACCTGAGCCTCAGCCCTTCCAGACAGGGCGCAGTTTGGTGAGTGTTTTCCCTCACCAAACTGTGGAGGCTGTGGCTGGGTCCAGCAGTGACTGAGAGAGAGATTCATGAGGACACCTGGGAAACGGCTCTGTATCCCCTCTTGGTGTTGGGATTTGGCTGCTAAAATGTCCCTGCTCCTCCTCAAAATAAACAAAAAGAAGCCATTGCATTCCTGTGCCATCCAGGTTTTATCTGGCACTTTGAACTTTGTTTTTAAGTGACAAAAACCAGGTCCCAGCCCTGAAGTTTTCTTCTCCCTCTGGCAGGGCTGGAGATGCCCTGACTGTGATAAGGACAGGGTTGGGGAGGCTGTGGGGGTGCTGTTCAGCCTGCTGGCCATGGCCAGTGACTATTGTGCTCTCGTTTCAAAGTGTAAGAAGGCCGGGTTGGGCGGTTCTGCTGAGTCCTGCGGAGTTGCTCCCCCCCACCCCCAGACCGGCCTGCTACACCGATGTTCATGCTCCGAACAACCTAGGTGAGGAGGTGACTTGACTTGAGAGCTGAGAAGTCTCGGAGTAACAAGCATCAGCATTTGTGAGAGCTTCTTAAAAACACAGATTCAGCAGGTCTGGGATGTAGTCTGCGAACTGGCTTTTTTAAAACAACATCTCCAAGTGATTTTGACAAACGGGCTGCAAAGGGCTTTGGTAATCCACACATTGAAAACGTGAATGAAGAGAAGGCCGTCCAGGCCCCCTGACACCCTGTCCTCCCCCTGTGTTGGTTCCGGGGGCCAGGCCCTCCCCGGGCCCCTTTTGTTTCTGCAGGGATGTGATCCAGGAGCCAGGATGAGCCGGGTCTGCAGCTGGGACGCTCCTGCTCGGTCCTGCCCCCTCTAGCACTTCAGCATTTGTCCCCAGTCAAGGGAAGGCAGCCCCTGAAAGGTCAGAGGGTGGGACGAAACATATGGGCTAAATCCGTAACCAAGAAATGTCCAGCAGGGGTGGACTGTGTGTTTCAAGGCCCCTGCCCCTTCCAGGTTGTGCCTGGAAGATCCGAAGGGTGGCAGTTTCTGGAGGCTCCCCTCTCGGCAGACGGAGGCAAAGTGGCCTCATGGAAGGTCACCTGGGAGCCCCAAGCCATGCGTCCCTTCGCTCAAATGCTCGGCTCCTTGCCACGTGGGATTCCAGGGTGAAAACACTTGGTCTCTGCCTTCACGGAGCCTTCATGCTATCAGAGTAAGAGACATTGAAATATTGTTCTGAAGTTTCTATGTGAGAGAAAGTTGGGACTTCAGTCTGGTTGGGAAGGGGAGCAGCTCAGAGACTTGTCTGGAAGGTGATGTCACAAAGTGACTCGTCTCTTCTCACATTAACTGTTTATTTGGGGTGGATGGTGAGGAAGAGCTGGTGGAGACTGCCAAGTGGGAAAAGATCCCCCCCCCCCCCGCCCA
Source organism: Nycticebus coucang (assembly GCF_027406575.1). Classification (NCBI taxonomy): domain Eukaryota; kingdom Metazoa; phylum Chordata; class Mammalia; order Primates; family Lorisidae; genus Nycticebus; species Nycticebus coucang. Next base: position 6,072,737 of record NC_069785.1, on the reverse strand, counting down.
ACATGACCCCGAGCCTCCCCTCGGTGCCAACATTGGAGAGTAAACAAATCATTATTTAACTCATTTAAGTAGTCAATCAGTCATTCACTTGATTAGTTAGTGACAGTTGCAAGTGCTAAGAGCTGTGGCACTGTGGGAGCTCATAGAAAGACACCCGGCCTGGGCAGGGGGCACGAGGCAGAGATTTCTTAGATGCAACTTTTAAGCTCAGACCAGAAATAAGCATCGAGAATGGTCAGGGAATGAGGGTGTGTTGGGGCCTGGTGGGGGTGGCTGATGACTGGTGACGTAAGGGAGAGCGCCACGATGATGTTAGAGAGACGTAACCTCTCTCGGTAGGACCTGCAGGGTCTTACAGATAGGATTGTTTTTTCTTGTTGCCATGTGATCTTGAGGAATTTTCCTGATTTCCTTCTCTGTACAATGGGGGGAGAGCTAGGCTGCAGCAAGGATTAAAAGGTATCTTGTAAAATGTAGCTTCACAAAAAATAATTTGCGTGCTCACTGCCTGATAACTCATATTCTACTCACTGGAAAATGATAGAATGGTCCTGGCAGGAGCCCAGATGAGATACTCCTCAGCTCTTTAGAAGCCCCACTGAGCAGGAGAAGGAGGTGCATCCAGCCTGTCCCCCAACCCCAGCCCTTGAGAGCCAGCATCTGGCCTGTCCCCCAGTTCCCTGTCCTGAGAGCCAGTGTCTGGCCTGTCCCCCAGTTCCCTGTCCTGAGAGCCAGTGTCTAACCTGCCCCCAGTCTCTGGCCCCGGGAGCCAGCGTCTGGCCTATCCCCCAGTTCCCTGTCCTGAGAGCCAGTGTCTGGCCTGTCCCTCAGTCCCCGATCCTGACAGCCAGTGTCTGTCCTGTACTCTGTTCCCGGTCCTGACAACCAGTGTCTGGCCTATCCCCTCGTCCCTGGTCCTGACAGCCAGTGTCCGTCCTGTACCTGGTCCCCAGTCCTGACAACCAGCATCCAACCTGTCCCCCAGTCCCTGGTCCTAAGAGCCGTGCCTCCTCGAAGCCTTCCCTGCCCTCAGCCAGAGGTGCCTTTCCTCCCCTGGGCTGTCACTTTCCGGAAGGGAGCAGTTTTTCTGGTTTCTGTCTGTGCCATCACTTTCATTTTCTCTTGTGAGTTCTCTGACTTGAGTGCTAGCCCATTTTTTCTTTTTTTTTAAAGTAAATGTGGGAACAGCAACCCTTGGTTAGATAAACATGAATTTTCATGACTCAGTAGGTGCATATTAATAGAATCTGTAGACACTGATGAATCAACATGACATTTGGTGGCAGCATCACTGAACGGGAACTGTCCCTAACATGGATTTAGATTTCATACATCGAGCTCCACATGGCTCACAGATGGCCGGTCCCCTCTCTACTCTCATGCCTCTTCAGTGGCCCGACCTTTTGGTCAGTGGGGTAAACAGACACACTCAGAATTTCTAGACTGACGCTGACTGTCTGCGCTCAGGATGTTGTCTTCTCCTTTACTGAGTGTGTGGAACGCCCCTCTTCCCTTCACAGGTGGTTTTCACCTTAACACGTCTCCCTGATTCCATGTGTGCTTATAAAAATCTAGTCTGGAAGATTTTGCCCACTTCATGAGGCATAGGAGAAATAGGAGGCATAGGAGAAATCTCCCAGGCCCTGAGATCTGTGTTGGCTTAGCCACTTGCAGCCTGTGTGACATTATGGGCAATGGATTTGGCTGCAAGTAACAGAAACCTTGCCCAGTAGTAGCTTACCCACAGCGGGATTCATGTGTCTGTTTATATTCCGTAACAAGAAGGCTGGAGTTGCTGGCCCGGGTCAGCCTCAGCTGAACGATGTCATCCAGGCCAGGTTCTGTGTCTTTCCCTCATCGGGTGCCATTCTTTCCTCCTGCTTGTGGCCATATTGCTACAAGATGCCCATCCCCCCTCCAGACACTGTGTTTCCTTTCAGGCAGGACAAATAGGAAAGCTTGGCCTCCCTGCCTGCCCCACTTTCCTAAGAAAGCAGATTTTCGAAAAACCCTCCTCTCAGGTGCCACTGGTCAACAATGTGCTAGGGCTACTCCTGGCTTCCGGAGAGACTGAGAAGACACATGCTTTCACCTTGTGCCGTGGAAAGCATTATAGCAGAGGACATGCCCAGAGGGTCAGTCATGGGCAGTACCTGCCACAGTGTCTTTGACAATTTACGTAGTTTCAGATGTCAGTTTCCTCAGCTATAAAGTGACATGGCTTAACCAGAATCTAGATGACCTCTGGGGTTCCCTTTAGTCCTAAAGTATGGCTTTTTGAGCTTAATGTGTACAAGTCACCTGGAGATCTTGTTAAAATGCAGACTTGGGGGGTGGTGGGGTACAGAGCCCAGGATTCTGCATTTCTCCTAGGAGAGGCTGATGTTGCTGGACCATGTTTGGATTTTCAAGACTCCAAAGGCCTCTGAGTGCTTCGATTCCTTTCTGCTTTTCTCCTTGAGAAGATAGCCTGAGGCAAAGACCATATGCAGTCCTTACGTTTCCTAAATAACTTTGAATTCACAGAAAGTTTTTTTCCATCAACAAATGTGCATATGGCTACTATTTTTCATCATCTGAGCTACAGCCTCAGTCTTCAGGGGATGATAAGTAGTTGGGAAGGGGAAGAAGGAAGAAATTTCCCAATTTAATTCTCATAATTATCTAAAGAGGTTGAGGGTATGATCACGCTCATCTCAACCAATAAAGGAATCTGAAGATCAGAGACTTAGGGAAATTAAGTTATTTTCTTAAGGTCACACAGCCGCAGATGAAGGCATTCAGATTCTAACCCAGGCCCTGGTGTCTAGTCCCTGGCTTCTTCCATTTCATCATCCTGACTCTGGCAGAGGCCCACACATGTGAGGCCACAGGGATGAAGACGAGATAGCTCCCATCGGGCGATGTCGGCTCCTTACTAACCTGCCATGCTCGCTCATGGACAGCCACCCCTCTGGAGCCAATTCCCCACGCCACTCTGTGCCTTCTGGGGGAGACCGACCTCGCCCTGGGCTCTGGCCTCCAGCTGGGTCCAGCCAAAGGGATTCGCCTTCCAGTGATTGCAGATGTGGGAGAGCGAGAGGAAGGGGTGTGTGTCCATGGTTTAGCAGTAGCCGTGGTCACAGCTCAGCTGGACTCCCCTGCAGCCCTTATTGGTTTCTGGTAACTGTGGCCTCCCTTGTCCCTTCAGATCTCGGGGATAACTGCTTCTCCTGTGCAGGTCCCCGGGCACCTCACCATTCCTTTCATGCTCCCTTAACCCCCCACCCCTCTCAGGTCCTGTTTCCTGATCAGACTATGACTTACTAACTCATTTATAAAAATGTTCAGGTAGTGTAGGGGTCACTAAGCTCTATGGAAGTTAGAAGGAGTTTTGGGAGGCTTTAATAGTCTAGTGTTGGGCAGAAGTCAGGGCTTTGGGGAGGCCTCGACAGATGGGAGGATGTGTAGAAACAGTGGAGAGAGACGATGCCGGAAACACATCAGGCAAAGGCAAGAAATGACAGGGGATTGGCCTCCACCTACAAATGGGGATCAATAGTAAAAAAGGTTGCCTGGGGTGAGACCAAACACAGGTGGGTTAGGGAAGAATACTGCATTATTAACACATTGCTGACTGGTCTCCCGGTACCCAGGGACAAGATAGGGACAAGACCCTGCTTAAAATTGCTGGTCAACAACGTGTGAAGTCATTAGAGATGCTGAGTGAGTCTATATTATAAGCAGCTGAGAGATGAGGTGGGGAGAAAGAATAAAATAGGCAGAATTGGGGGCAGCTGGGAATTGAGCTGGGGAGCAAAGAATTGGGCACAGCTGCCACGTTGAGCGTTTGAGTTAGTGCCGTTCTGATGCTTCGTTTGATTGAACTCGCACATTCCATCCTCAACAGCCACGTGATGTCCCTGTTTTTTAGAGAGAAGGAGAAAATTGAGGCAGAGAAAGGTTCAGAGTTAGTCCCAGGTGGCCCCGCTCCTAAGTGGCCTGGGTTTGACCCTTTGTGAGCTGGTTCTGAGCCTGCCCTTTGACCCACTGTGCCTTGCTGGCGTATGGGTCTCCAGAAGCCACTGACTGTTTTGGATAAACCTTGGAGAAAGGGAAGCCTGGACGTTTAGGACACAGGACACTCAGGGAAAAGCCCTGGGAACGTGCTGCTGATGTGCTCGTGTCCAGGAAAGAGGCTGTCAGCCGCCTGCCTGCAGATAAATTCAGGCTTTTCTGGAGGGTGATGATGGAAGGCTGCCTTTCCTTTTCATATGGCCCAGGTAGGAATTCATGTTCCTTTACCCCTGTGGCAGGGAAATGGAGGGGACCCGAGTCAGGGCAGCTGGGAACTGCCCCTATTGCCAGGTCCAATCAAGAAAAGGACTTGGAAGAAGTGGCTGCCCCAGTCTGGGGACACAACCTGGCCAGTCTGCATAGTCTGGGGGTTTAGATAATTTTTTTTTAATTGCTCAGAGATGAAGTTCTTGAGCAGCCAAAGGAGTCCAACTGCCTGATTTTTTCTCTATTTTCCATGTAGAACGACCTGGGTCAAACTATCTTCATTCCTATAGTGGTGGTACAAGCACTTGCCTGCCACGGTCTGTGCCCCTCTGTGTACGTTCACATCACAGGCTTAACCCAGAGTGGTGAGCACAGAAGTTAGCGGAAATTGCTCCCAACTCATCTACTTTCCTCCCTTCCTGTCCAAGTCATAATGAAATGGCACTGAGGGCCTTGGAGGGCAGCCATCAGCCTGCCTGGCCCCCTCCTTCCTCCCCAGTTCTTCTTATGAGAAATTTTAGACATTCATAAAAGTAGAGAGACAGTAAAATTTACCTTCCCCATCATTGTCAGGATTTAACAGTCTCAACAGCTTGCTGTCTTTGGTTTATTTTGTATTTGCTGAAGTTCTTAAAGCAATACCAAATATATGACATTGACTTCTTCACTACACTTAGAAAATATTTTCTTAATACAGTGCCATTAATACAGCTATAGAAATTAACAATGACTGCTTCACAGCACGCATCACCCAGGCCGTGCTCAGAGGTCTCCAGTTGCTGCCAGCATGGCCTTTCACAGCTGATTTCCATGGGTCAGGATCTAAGCCTGGTGAGGACCCATGAGAGCAGCTACTCAGGGCCCTGTTCACACTTCCTAGAGTCGAGGACTTTCTTCACCTTGGGTGCAGGGACTTAGTTTTGCCAATGAAGTGCACCCTGACATTTGTGGTTTCGATTGGAAACAACTCCAAATGTCCATGGTATTTGACAGTGTCTGCTGAGGTGTGAATGCGAATCCTGGGCACCCCTGAGGATGCGTCTGGGAGGGGGTGCTCAGGCGGAGGTCGAGCCCGGTGAGAGCTGGGGGGCTTCTCCACGATGCCTCTCTGTCCTCTCTGCTCATTCTTCCCTGATTTCAGGTTTCACAGACTGGTACAATCAGAACAGAGAAGAGTCTTACGTAAGGTTAGTAATCTCTTACCTTGCCATGTAAGGACATTAAAAAATATCTCCTATCACCATTATTTCATAAAAGGACCTGTTAATGCTAAAAGATGGACATTATTTTAGAATAATGGAGCACCTTTCCCAGGACACGACAGGTGGCCTCCTCGTGTTGACAGACATATGTTCCAGGGTTCCGGTTTTCTTATTTTTCCACGGACCAGTGAACACTTTGTCACAGTTTGGTCTTTGGAAGCATTCCTCTAATTGCTGGCATAGTAAAATATGTGAAGTGATAAAAATGTCATTCTTTTCTGAAAATGTCGAGTGAGAGATGAAACTTGCAGTAAACCGAAGTTAGCTTGTGCAGACAGGCTCAGAGATGCTGTTTGAACTGTGACGTGGGGATGCTGGCAGCAGGTGTGGACACGCCCACATTCTCACGTAGGTCTGGGGTTGGATTGAGGCGTTGATAACTAATTATTTTTTCTTAAACCCCTTAGACTTTTGACCAGCTTCCTCTTGGCTCCTGAGAACCCTTGTTGCTCTCGCTCACATTCTCCCATCCCGCATTTTCCTCCTGGTGCTGTGCCCATGGCCCAGCGCCGGTGGTGAGCGGGTGAGCCCCACGTCTGTGTCTCTTGCCTGCTTTGCTCTGCCCAGCTTCGGACCCACATCGCCACTGGCTGTCGGGCAGCTTCACTCGGGTATCTGTGCAGGACCCCCCTCGGCCTCTGGAGTCTGGCTCCTCCCCTCACCTCCTCAGGGCACAGTGAAGTTGCTCAGGGTAGAAACTGGGACCTCTCCCCGACACATGTCAGCCTCATGCTTAGTCCCCTAGGAGTTTACTCTAAGCCTATGGACTTGGTCTATGTCATGGCTACCTCTTGCCTGGGCTGTTGCAACAGTTTCTCTTCATTTCTATGCCAATCCATTCTTCCCCAGGTAGCCAGGAGGACTTTCTGAAAATGGAAGCTGTGGTCAGAGCTCGAGGGCGTATGGGATAAAATGGAAAAAAACCCCAACTCTTAATAAGGGCTACAAGACCCACGTGGTCTACCCATCACCCAGCTCTTAGCATCTTCTCAAGCTGCATTGGCCTTTGCCCTGCTTGATTGACACAAGCTGAACACTCCCAGCTCCCTCCTGTTCAGGGAGGGGACCATGTGGTGTTTGCTCTGCTTATAGAGACCTTCCCCCCACCTTCCCTACTCTCGGCCACTTCCCCTCTACACTGTAAGCTCCCTGACGACAGACCCTCATTAATTAATAGCCAGTACCTAGCATAGCCCGTCACACAGAGCAGGTGCTTGGTGAGTGGCTGTTCCAATTAATACCAAACTTCCTCCATCCCTATAAGAGAACAGAAAGGAAAGGTTGAATGTATTTGAAAGAGAAATGAGACCATATTTTTGCTAGATCAGCAAATTGATATTCAGTGTTGAGGCTTGTATTTACCATTATGGTTGTAATAAGGGTCCTTTCTGTGAAATGAAGTAAATCATACTGGAAGAGGGTGCTGGGATCAGCCCCACTTTATATGCATTACAAAAATGGCCAAGGTTCCTGTAAAACTCCCAGAAAAGGCGACCCTTCTGTCTTAATACAGTGCTAAATCTCTCATTTCCAAAGGACAAAGACCTATGTATCCATCAAAAAAACTAAGTGCCTTATCAGAGCAGTGAAGAGAATAAATTAAATGCAGGGGACATGCTACAGAATTCAGATTTTAAAGGAGAACGGTCAGTGTACTTGTAGAACCATCTCCTATAACATTTCGATAAATTAATATATAGTTTTAAGTTTTAACAGAGATGAACCGTGTTCTGATAACCATGAACCCACACTGAATTCCCCTGTGCTAGCTGGCTCCCATCCGAGGCACTGACCTGGTCATCCAGCTTAGCGCCATATCTCACTGGCTACTTTTCTCCACTTTCCAGTTTAGCTTCTTGCTACATGCTAATTTAGTCCTTTTATTTTGTGGCTGTGACTTGTCTCAATCACACTACAAGCATTTTGCAAACAGGCATTAGCATTATGCCTTTTTCGACTTTTGTATCCTTAGTACAACAGTCATGGTAGGCAGAGTGACACAGCGGTAACAAAGCACCCCAAATCTTGGAGCTTTGTTCCCGATTCAACCTGCACATCTGATGCAGCTCAGCAGAGTTCTCTGATATTTTCATTCTGTCCGGGACTCAGGCTAATGAAGGCTGTATCCCTACCCCTCCTTCCCTGATCAAAATACCAGCAGAGAGGTGATAACAAACCACCCAGCTGGCTTTTAAAGCTCCTGCCAGGGTGAGTGGATATCATACCACATTGTGTCATTGGCTAACACAAGTAACATGGCTGTGCCTAACTTGAAAGGGGGGGCAGGTGCAACCCCACTGTGTACTGGGGAAGAGGAGTCAGGAACAGCCCAGGTCCCGGCTCCTGGTGGGGTTCCTGTAATACTTGTTTCACTAAAGTTTGGAAATGCCTAAAGGAACACATGGACTAAAGGTGAGAAGATAGTTGACGCTTAAAAATGAAGAAAGCATTGCTGTGTATTTTCTTTCCTGGTTTTAACTTCCTCTCTGAAATCTGGGAAGGAAACCCATAAAGAATATCGCAAAATAAAAGGACCCAGGTGAATTACCTGCGTTAGCTTAACGCAGCAAATAGCTAGCTATGTGCTGACATCTGCTTTTCCACTGACCTCATCTACATTTTTAATAATGATTTGATTGATGGCAGATGTTGACACACAGAAAACATTTGCAGATGACATGAACATGGACCCAGTGACCGGTGTGAGTAATTTGAGTGATAGAATTATGATCTGACACTGGAATCATGGGTTCACTTTAAAGGATCAGTATGTGATGTTTGGGTCTAAAGACTGATTATATAACTATGGGATGGCAAAGCTTAAAGCAGCAGCATTGGCAAAAATCTCCGTGATTTTATGTTGACATGAACTGTATTTGATAGGGGTGGTCAAACGAGCTAAAGGAATGTGAGTTTGTCTTCATGGTAAACAACCCCCAGACTGAGGGGGGTGGGGGCAGGGACTCTTCTCAGGCAACGTGCAGGGCTTGAGGTCAGTTTGAGATGTCACCATTTGAGGGACCGGGACAGATGAGCCTGCCCAGAGGAGAGTAATGGACTTATCAGGGGGATGAGGACACTGAGGGAGCAGGCGAAGGAGCTGGGCCAGCTCAACTTAGAGGACAGAAAGGCTGAACTGGGGAAATCTGGGATGGGAAGGGCAGTCTTCACATACAGAGCTACCAGGTGGAAGAGGCAATAAACTTTGTTTTGCTGTAGAAAGCAGAATAAGGATCAGTTATAGAAACCCTGATTTTGACTAGACTAACCCCGTGAAGTCTGAAGTCTCTCGCAGGTTGTGTCATACAGGGGATTTAGGAATCCAGAGACTAAAGTGACCAACTATCTCAATATGCCAAGACTCAGGGATCTTCTAAGACTTGGAACTTCCAGTTCTAAAACCAGAAAAATCCCAGCAAACCTCGGTGAACTGGTCACTCTACCAAAGAAGATTGCCTTTAATGTTATGTAAGGTCTCGTCCACCAGAGACTCTAGGATTTCTAAGCTAGAGAAGAGTATGTTGGTTTTCTCAGAAAAATTTTAGGCAAAGCCATGATTTTTACACAGTATTTTTGGTTTGTAGTCCCAGGCTAATTTAATCACAAAGGACTTTTGTGTTCTTTTTGAGCACTTGTTTTGCATTTGTGTTTAAGATTTATCATTGCTGGTAGGTTCATGCCCCACTATTGTATCATATGGTCGGGTGAATACTTCCCTGCAACTCCAAAGTCATTCATTAAATAAATGAACATTTTAGAAACACAGGGCCATGCCCTTCTTAAGAAACCTGTGGATAGGAGGGCGCTTGTGGCTCAAAGGAGTAGAGCACTGGCCTGATATGCCGGAGGTGGCTCAAGCTCGGCCCAGCCCAAATGGCAAAAAAAACCCCAAAAAAACCTGTGGATAATTTCTTGATTGTTCAAATTGTGTTTATGTTTAGGTAAGGCATTATAGAGGTAAACAAAAGTACAAGCAGTTAAAAAGTTCCATCATAGGGCGGTGCCTGTGGCTCAGTGAGTAGGGCACCAGCCCCATATACTGAGGGTGGCCGGTTTGTACCCAGCCCCAGCCAAACTGCAACAAAAAAATAGCCGGGCATTGTGACAGGCACCTATAGTCCCAGCTACTCTGGAGGCTGAGGCAAGAGAATCATGTAAGCCCAAGAGCTAGAGGTTGCTGAGAGCTGTGACGCCATGGCACTCTACCGAGGGCGACAAAGTCAGACTCTGTCTCTGTTAAAAAAAAAAAAAAAAAATCATAAGGAAATTTCACTTGGATCATACACAATGAAAGAGTTGTTTGTGTCCAACAGATTCTTATAGAAACTTTCTTTCTTTGTTTCAATCAATCATTTATTGTATGTGTGATTCTGGAATACATTTATTCATTCAAACTGCAACCTTGCAGATTTATTCATTTTTTGGGGTTCAGTGTTTGTGTATTTAGGAACAAGACTTTCTCAAGGGGGTTTTGTGGTTGGCCTTGGTGATGTGCCACCTGCCCTTTCTAACTGCTCAACGCGCCCATGGTATGGTTTAACGAGGCCTGCCAACTTCCGTAAGTCTTTTCCCTTGTAACATACTCAATAAAGCCATATAAACAGAGTCCTTTGAGAAGAGAAAAGTGGCGAATGGGCTCTGTGTTTTGTCTAGTGGTGACTTGTGGAGGAGGAGAGTCCCTTCACGTTTCTGGCTTTGCATGCAGCCCCAAGAATAGAAAACAGAGGTGAGTGAACCATGGCGAGGCCCTTGATGTGCTTCAGAGCACTGGCTATAAAGAGCTCTGACCTCCAGGAGAGCAGTGAGACACGACGGCTCGTCCAGCCTGCTCTCCTGCGTCCACCTCCCACTGGTCTGGCAGCACGGCCTCTGCGAGCTTTCCCTGGACCATGCACTTGACCCTTCCCCCTGCTCTCCAAGTCATTCTCTGTTCTTGGACCTGTGCTGTTTACTGGAGCTACTGTTTGACTTACTGTAGATCCTGACAAATAAAGGTGATGGTGCTGGGTAGAGTCTGGGGAATCCTCTTCTTTAATTGTCATCCATGCAACAAAGGTATACAATTGTCTCAGCTTCCTGGTTTTACCTCTGTGTTCTGTGGCTGTGGTCATGTCTACATCTTGGGAACACAGTGTAAGTAATACAATTTGGAGGGACCAGGATGCATCCTGTTCCATGGCTGTGGGCATGTCCACACCTTGGGAACACGGTGTAAGTGATGCAATTTGGAGGGACCAGGATGCAGCCCCCAGAAGGCCTGATGGAGAGGAGAGGCTTTTATTACTGGAATCTGCAACCTGTCCTCAGAGTCTCGCCAATCTGCACGAATAGCATTCTGGAACGTGAAATTGAACATGGAACTCTAAGCTCACCTTGAGAAGCCTTTTACATTCATTAGAAAAGGAAGCCAGGACTTCGGTGGGCTCTTCTTTTTTTCTTTTTAACATTTTTTTTTTAATTGTTAAATCATAGCTGTGTACATTAGTGCAATCAAGGGGTACAATGTGCTGGTTTCATATACAATCTGAAATATTCTCATCAAACCGTTCAACGTAGCCTTCATGGCATTTTCTCAGTTATTATATGTAGACATTTGTGTTCTGCTTTTAGTAAGTTTCTCCTGTACCCATTCTAAGATGCACCGTAGATGTGGCCCCACCCATTGTCCTCCCTCCATCATAACCTCCCCCCTCCCTTCCTTGGCCCTTTCCCCATAGTCTTGTGCTGTAGTTGGGTTATAGCCTTCATGTGAAAGCTATAATTTAGCTTCATAGTAGGGCTGAGTACATTGGATACTTTTTCTTCCATTCCTGAGATACTTTGCTAAGAAGAATATGTTCCAGCTCCATCCATGTAAACATGAAAGAGGTAAAGTCTCCATCTTTCTTTAGGGCACTTTTGGTCTAGATTCTCTGGATTCTGAATCAACCCAGAATATATATATTTCCCATATATATCGGAAATATATATATATATATTTCCCATATACATCGGAAATCCAATATTTTATGTTCAAGTTTAGAAAAAGACTTACCAAAGGCAAACAGCCTGTGCACTCCTCAGTGATAAGTAGCTTGATTTTATTTTGCACCATGGAACATGCCTGCCCTTTTTTGATATTGTCTAAAGGGATAAAGGTGGGATTGTACTTGCTTCAAGTGACCAGCTTACTTCTTTTCTCTTGGTCTCATCTTTCCTGGAGTCAGCCCTTTCCTCACCGTTTCCCATGACCGGAGGAAGAGGGCCCCTGCTTGTAGAATGGAAACCCACCCTCTGAAGAGAACTTGGGAAAGAGGATTGAGACAGAACGTGAAGAGATTGCGAGTGTTGGGTGTGAAAACTCAGTATGGTGCGACTAGTGTGCACAGAGCAGTGTGACCACTCAGTAACCCGCATGGGGCCGTGGAGCCGGCCGGGTGGTGTGGGCGCTTGGGACAGAGCATCTGGAGGACCTTTTGTAGAGTGCTGTCACTGTACACACCCCATTGCTCCAGATGGGCTATCTCAGCCTTGGGTAGAATGGTGGCCTCAGGTTTACTGTGACTGTACTTTTCAAAAAACAATGTCTTAAATTGATAAAAATATTATGAAAAGCTTACTGTTATTGATTGGGTTTCTACCCATCAAGGGATTCTCCTTCACAAGTGCCCAGGGCATCCCTGAGCTCGGATGTCACTGCCTGCCCAGTTCCTCTCAGATCCGCTGGGTTCTGTCAGCTGCCCTGTCTGGGTGACACTCAGAGCAACATGCCTGTGTGCCCCCTTTCCTGTCACCTTCGGGCCTTCCCGTGGCTGATTTGCACTGTCGCATTAGAAGTCTGCCAAAGCATTCTTGTTTATTCAAACTGGTGGCAAAACAAAATTCTCTGCAGGCAGCCAAGTTTTCCCTTGACTCACCTTTGAAAGGCTTAATAAAATGCTGGCGTGTGGAGTTTAGGGCTGTGAATTTAACTGTGCTGGGTGACACAAGCACCAAGTGCGGGTTTGTGACTTGTTTCTCACAACAGCAGCAGATGCCTGAAATAAACAACCAACGGCAGCCCACTTTCTCATTTCTCATGCGACTTTGGTGTGTCCTTCCGATGCCAATCTTGAGCACTTAAAGGGGTGCTTGCTCCAACTCACCCCCTCACTGAACCCCCAGATCACGGCCCCTGCTGCTTTCTCTCCAAGCTAAGTTTTTCTTTCTAATTTTAGATTAATGTGAAGGTACAAACAGGTTACAATGTCTGCATTTGTTAGATAAAGTCCCTGTCGTAGTTGTGTCCCGTACCCTGGAGGTGTGCCGTATACCCTACACTGGGCCTGTTATGTGGGAGCACAACAATCCCTTCCTCATCCCCCTTACCCCCTCTCCCCCTCCCTCCATCTTGGATTGAACTGAATTGCGTTTTTCTCCTATGTGGGCGTGTATTAGATCATCTGCTGGCTTCATCTTAGTATTGAGGACATTGGATACTTGCTTTTTCCTTTCTTGTGATACTTTACTAAGAAGAATATTCTTCAGGCTCAGCGCCCATAGCACAGTGGTTACGGCACCAGCCACATACACTGAGGCTGGGGGGTTCGATCCCAGCCTGGGCCTGCTAAACAACAATGACAACTACAGCAAAAAAATAGCTGGGTGTTGTGGTGGGCACCTGTAGGCCCAGCTTCTTGGGAGGCCATTCTGTGGGCTCACAAGCTGAGGGAGGCCTGATTTCCCTGGATGCGGAGTATGGTGTTGTGCACACGCGCGCGCACATATGTGTTTCAGAGAGTGTGTGTGAGACAGAAAGAGGGATTGAAAAATACCGACTGAGAATGGGCCTTCTCCAAGAGGAAGACATTTCTGTCTGTTCTGGGATGGCCCTTTCTTTGCTGTTATGAATAGCTCCCCTAATAGAATTAACAAGTACTCCATGTGTCATAAGGCCCATTTAATATTCATGCCTGAAATAAACCGAGTTCTTGCCCTAAATCTGGCTTGCTGACTATAGCTTCTCAGCCCCAGGCAAAGGATCATTCCAATGGAATCTCTTCCAAATATTTGGAGAGAAGGGGGTGGAGGTAAAAACTGAAAAGGCTGATTCTGCCTTCCAAGGAGTTTAAAATACCACTGCCTTCTGACCCTGACTTGTTCTGTGGCAAGTGGCTCATCTGGGTTTTCTGAAGCATACCACCTCCTGGTAACAAAGGCCATTCAAGGCCACCAACGTTGGTTTGGTTTCTGAAGTTTCTTCCCACCCTGCCTGGGCAAACCTCAACTTCTGTTTTGCCTCTTGATAAGGATGCCCTTTCTGCCTGGGATTCTGAAGGACTCTTCTCTCCAATATCCAGTTTCATAGCCTGTTGTCAAGAAGCAGTTTAGGGCCAGGTGCGGTGGCTCACGCCTGTAATACTAGCACTTTGGGAGGCTCAGGTGGGTGGATCGCCTGAGCTCAGGAGTTCAAGACCAGCCTGAGCAAAAGCAAGACCCCTCACCCCCCTTTCCCTAATAAACAGCCAGGTGTTGTGGTAGGCATTTGTGGTCCCAGGTACTTGGGAGGCTGAGACAAGAGGATTTCTTTTTTTTTTTTTTGAGTTTATTTATTTTTATTTATTTTTATTAAATCATAACTGTATACATTGATATGATCATGGGGCATCATACACTCGCTTCATAGACCATTTGACACATTTTTATCACAGTGGTTAACATAGCCTTTCCGGCGTTATCTCAGTTACTGTGCTAAAACCTTTACATTCTACATCTACCAAGTTTCACAAATACCCCTGTAAGATGCACCACAGGTGTGATCCCACCAATCCCCCTCCCTCTACCCACCCCCCCTTTCCCACTTCCCCCTATTGTTAAGTTGTAACTGGGTTATAGCTTTCATGTGAGAGCCCCAAATTAGTTTCATAGTAGGGCTGAGTACATTGGGTACTTTTTCTTCCATTCTTGAGATACTTTACTAAGAAGAATATGTTCCAGCTCCATCCATGTACACATGAAAGAGGTAAAGTCTCCATCTTTCTTTAAGGCTGCATAGTATTCCATGGTGTACATATACCACAATTTATTAATCCATTGTGGATCGATGGGCACTTGGGCTTTTTCCATGACTTAGCTATTATGAATTGGGCTGCAATAAACATTCTGGTACAAATATCTTTGTTATGTTGTGATTTTTGGTCTTCTGGGTATATGCCCAGCAGAGGAATTACAGGATTGAATGGCAGATCTATTTTTAGATCTCTGAGTGTTCTCCATATATCTTTCCAAAAAGGTGGAAAGGAAAAAACACCTGGGGAAGGGGGTGGGGTTGGGGGATTGAATGAGAGACAAGAGGATTTCTTGAACCCAATAGTTTGAGGTTGCTGTGAGCTTTGAGGCCACCGGACTTTACCAAGGGTAACAAAGTGAGACTCTGTCTCAAAAAAAAAAAAGCAGTTTACGTTGTATAGGTTATTTTTTATAACCTGCGTTTTTCTATCTTATATAGGGGCTCTTCCTTATAGGAAGCAGAGAATTTACTTTTATGATTCGGCAAAACCAAGATGACACAATAGATGTATTACGAACACCCCTGGGCAGGGCAGGGCTTACAAAACTATGCCCCAGGTGAGTCACCCCACTGTCACTTCAAGGTGCTCTTTAGTGCAAAGAATTCCCTCTCTTAATTAGTACAGGGTGGACATAACTTTTTAATAAATTTTGATACAGAGCAATTGACTGCACCTTATTCTTCTTTGAAATTGTTTCATATATTCCTTTGCTTTTTCATATGATGTAATTTTAGAATCAGATTTTCAAATTCCAATCAGAATTATTTTAAGTTTGACTGCACTTTTACCAAATTTATAGATTAATTTGTAGAGTTGTCCTCTATGGAATATTGAGTCCTTCTGTTACATGTCCTATCTCTCTAATTATTTAGTGTCCTTTCATATCTTTTAATAACTTTCTCCATGAATGTGTCAGACATACGTACTAGCCCATAATTCAGAGCCGGTTGTGTAATAGACACTCAGTACTTTTTACTGAGTGGATATGTTTTGTTGCTAGTGTGAACAGAACGAGTTCAATAAGTTTTTGTCTATTGATCTTTGATCCAGGAATCTTTCTGAAGCATCTTTTAAATTCTAATATATGGCACATTTCCTTGGATTTTCTATGTATGTAATAATATGATCTGAAGAACCGAGGGTTTTTTCTTTCCAATTCTTATGCATTTAATTTTCTTTATTGATTTATTTTTCTTTATATAATGTCTAGTACAATGTTGACTAGATAGGATAAGAATATCCATTTGATTTCTGAATTTAATGGAAAATTCAAATCTCAATCATAATTTGTCTGCTTTTAATAGATACTTATTATCAGATTAAGAAATTTCCATGCCTCAGCTTCTAAATGTTTGCTTATTCTTAAAATCATGGGGAGGGTTCAGATTTGATTAAATGTTTTACAAAATTGGCTCCATCAGATGTGCTTACATTCTATTTAGTTTTTATTTGCCACCTCTGTTCATTTGGTGTTCATTATTTATTATTTGCTTGTATGGTCACAGGTGCAAATATGGGAAGGAATACAGCATAATGGCTCAGCCTGTGGGCTCTGAAGTGACACTGCCCTGGGTTCGGATTCTTGTACAACTTCTGAATCCTAATGTGGGCAAGTTACTGACCCTCTTTATGCCTCAGTTTCCTCATCTTCCAGTGGAGTTAATAATAACACCAAACATGTGGTCTTTCTTTCAGAAATTAAATGAACTAATCCAGGCAAAACTCTTAAACTCTCAAACTCTCTTTCCAGTGCCTTGTGGAACATTTAACGCATGGTGACTTCCTGTCACTATTCTTTCTGAGCCTCTCCTTGTTCATTCGGGGCTCAAGGTGTCTAAAGGAAGACTAAGAAATTTTATTTTATTTTTTGAGGCAGAGTCTCACAATGTTACCCGCAGTAGAGTGCTGTGCCATCACAGCTCACAGCAACCTTAAACTCTTAGACTTCAGCGATTCTCTTGCCTCAGCTTCCCAAGTTGCTGAGACTACAGGCGCCCACCACAATGCCTGGCTATTTTTTGTTGTTGTTGTAGTTGTCATTGTTGTTTGGCAGGCCCAGGCAGGTTTCGAACCTGCCAGCTCCCGTTGTATGTGGCTGGCGCCCTAACTGCTGAGCTATGGGTGCCAAGCCAAGAAATTTTATTTTATTTTTCAATATAGCTTGTATAAAATTAAGATTTTATGTTTACTGGAGTTCAGTAATGTTAATAAAAATAATTCGACTTTAGGAATTTACATAGTTTTTTGCTGTTCTTTAAAAATTATTCATTTATTCATATTTTTACGTCAATATTGGCAAATTTATCTAAAAATTATAAATGTAGTTCTAAAAGTTTGAGTTTGTAGTGTTCATTGAAGATTTTTTGTTTCATTTCTATTTCATCAGAAAAGATGTTCTTTTTTTCTATTCCTATCATTGTCTAATTTGCTCCATCTCTTTTCCTTGACTATCACCCAATTTTCTATTTGATTTGCCATTTCAAAAAAATGTGTTTTTCATAATTTTCTATTGTTTCTTTGTTACTTCCCCTTGTATTTATTCTATCCATTCATCTACTTTCTTTGAATTTCATCTTTCCCTAATTTCTTGAATGCTTTGCTTCCCTGGTTTTAAGTTCTCTCTCTCTCCCCAGCCCCACACACACAGAGCCATATATCCAAAGTTACACTGTTTCCTTTTAATACTGCTTTAGACCTATCCTACAAGTTTTGACATGTTGTGCTAGTAACTTCTATTATGAGTTCTTTATTAACTCACAAAGTATTTGGAAATACATTTTCTTTGTGTAGTATCATGGAAACATATTTGGTGTTTGTCCTTGGCTCCTGACAGAACTCCTAAATCCCTTGTAATTCCCTGAGTGATGGGAGTGAGAAAAGCATCTTCGTTCTAATGAAGTTACTCTTGGTGGGCGCCTAGATAGCTTCAGAATGGGAGCTGGTCACCAGAAAGGCCAACCCTTGGTTAGGAACCTGAAACTATCAGGCTGACCCCTTAGACTCCAGGGAAGAAGGGGCTGGATATGGAGTTAATAACTGATAATCCCTTTGTGATTAACCCTCCATGAAACTCTTCAACCTGATACTTGTGGTTGATGTCTGGAGTGAGAACCGTCTTGTGGGGCTGAGACCTCAATCCTCTGGAGTCTGACATTATCTCTGGGTCGCTAGTGTTAGAACTGAATGGAGTTGTAGACTATCCCAGTGGTGTGAGAGAACTGGAGAACTGGTTGTTGGTCTGGAAAACCCCCACATGTTTGGAATCAGGATTTGTAGTGTTAAGAGGAAAAAAAAAAAAAAACAACTCTTATTTTGCATGTGTGATTGTTGTATTTATTTGAAATTCTTTTTCTAATAATTTCATAGCTTTTTGCTCTATGTGTTTTGAGACCATATTCTTTGCACAACATAGTCTCATTCTACATGAAAAAAAATTCCCTTCTCATTTAGTATGTGCAATACTATCTCCTTTTCTCATGGGATAAACTGTTGCTAAAGGGAATCTGTTGCCAGTTCACCTGTACGTAATTTTTTGTACATACTTTTTCATTTCTTTATACAGATTTTTCTTCTCTATGCTTAGGAAATTTTCTATTATTTTTGATATCTTATAATTTTGCCGTAATGTGTCTGATAGTGGATTTATTTATTTAGCCTCTTTAGTACTTGGGTACTTTTTCATCCTGAGAAATTATGTATTCAGTTCTGGAAAATTTTAACCATTGTCTTTTTAAATGTTACTTCATCATTTTCTCTTTCTGGAGATTTATTTTGGACCTTCATAGTCTAGCCTTTATCTCTCTTGACTAATTTCACATTGTTTTTTATTTCTTTGCTATATTCCACATACATTTTTTAGATCTAGCTTCCATTTATCTAATCCTCTCTTCAACACTAATCTGCCACATATTTCCAGCTTCTCATTTTAAGCATTATAATTCTCATTCCTAAAAATTCTATTTACAAAAATCCTTTTTATCTTCTAATTGATTTCAATTTTCAAAAAAAAATCAACTTTAAATATACCAATTTTTTAGTCTGTTTTAGAGCTATTCTCTCTTAGTCCTTGGAATGATAATTCCCCATGTACTGAGTCTGTGAGAATCCCCTCTCTGTCGTCGATTCATTTCTTTTGTGGATGGTCCTACCTTGAGTTCCTCATCAGCAGAAGTTTCTTTTTCTTATGGGATCTTTGAGTTTCCAGTTGCTTTAAGGGTCCTTACAAGGCATAGCTAAAGCGTGGTTTCAGGATTGTTAAATATTTCTTGTTATAGGAGAGCTGGTTACAAGAGAGAGGATAGAGCTAGCAGTAAGGAAGAGACAAATTCCAAGTGAGGAAAGACAAAATTGATAGAGCAAGACCCCGGAGAGGGTGACAAGCTGGAGGATGAGCATCCCAGATGTGACTTTATAGAAAGGAAAAAGGATATCTCTTTTGTTCAAACCAGAGGGAAGGCTAAACTGTGAGGAAAATGCAAAAGATGTTGAGAGAGCCCAGAAAGGACCTACTCTTCTTTACAAGCAGGGCAGATGAGGCAGTGAGGGAGACTGTGTCAGAGGAGACTAAGGCTGTTAGGAGTGGGTGGGGCGATGGGAAAGGTTCACACAAAGGATTGGCCCGAGGAGGGAGCAGGGGTGTGGAGAAGATGGCCATGTGGGATGCAGTCTACGTGCCTTGGTGCTTTTTCTCACGCTGCTTTAACAGCTGTGGGACAGAGCAAAGGCCAGCAAGGCTTTCTTGGATTTGCTCATAGACAATCCGAGCACAGGAGGTAGTTTGGGAGTGAGCATTTGTAAGCGTCTGATAAAAGTCATGTTTAAATCATTTCTTATGGGGTCTAGGTTAGGTTAGGGGCAAAAGAAGCCATAGGACAGTGAGTAAGGAGGACACAAAGGAAGAATCTAGAAACTGGAGACCTGGAGAGCTTGAGGACACAGCCACAGGCCTGAGAGAGCCGTGAGAAGGAAGGAGGTCAGGTCAGGAGAAGGAATTCCCAGTCTGGGGTCTCACGGGTAGAGTGTCCTCAGTGCTGAGCACACCAGTAATTATTCATAGCTTGGTTATTTTCTAGATACTTGCTATCTGCAGGAAGAGTCTTGAGCTGCAGCAGGGACAGGGGCGGGGCAGGGGTGGAGGAGTCTCTCAATTCCAGTTTCTTCTTCTAAAAACTAAGAGTCACCAGCCTTGCAGAACTATTATCCTACATTTATTGTAAAAAGGTCCATATTAGGTGCTCAGCAATGTCTAACATCTATTCTAAAGCCACAAGGGAATCTATCCTGGGAAGTATTTCTATGTCCCTTGAAGCCTCCGAGCCCTGTTTCCTCACATGCCCGCCATAACCCCTGCAAGTCCTGCTTTCTGAGTGAAGCCTTGTTCAGAATGTGCCCACAGGATGAGGCCACTCTCCACGCATGAGCCCAGCCTCACCTCACCAGCTGAGACTTGCACTCCCCTCAGCGAGCTGTGACTTCCCAGAGCGGTGCAGTGGCTTGGCTGGTCTCGGTGCCAGCTGTAGTCATGTCTGCTCTCCCTGCCCACAGGACACGCTGGCCGGCCGGCTGGCTGGCTCAGGGCTTTACCAAATTGCAGTGGGCGTGGTGAGCCTCCATCAGCATTTCTCTCCTCTTGCTCAGTCTCAGCTGTTTCTAGGAGGGAGCAGAACTTTGTCACCGAGTCATGACTGGCTGTGGTGTGGAAAGTCAGAACAGCCCTTAACCTTTCCCTGTTCAGTTTGTAATTCCTCCTTCATCCCCCAGAACTCCGAGGGTGTCGGGAAGGAGAAGATTCACAGGAAGGAGTTGGTTTAATGGGGATGATAGGTTGGGATGGGACGTAATTCCTCCCACTCCAATCCTGCTGCTCGCTTGGCAGTAAGGAGGGGTCAGTTCCCTCTGCCATGTCACTGGGACTTGCTTTGGCATCCACAGACTGAGATAAATACAGAAAATGCAATGATGGGATCACAGTAGCTTTGGAACATGCCTGCTTGTGACCAGCCTACTTAGAAAGCCGAAAAGGAGAAAGAAGGAAAGTTTTGATGCGGGAAGAAAACAAAGGTAGTGGAAGGCGGAAAGAGAGACCCAGAGCGAGACGGAGACGACGGCTGCGTCAGATCTAACATGGCCCTGGACTGCTCCCCCGGCTCTGCCCTGGATTTTCCAATTCCGCTGACACTCTCAAGTCCTATGTCAAGGGGACACATTCAGAGAGCCTTATGCTTGAAATATGAGCAGCTGAGAGACCCTCTGGCTGGAGTAGGCCTGGCAGGTTCTGGAGGGGGCAAGGCGTGAGTGGAACAATGGGGAGGCAGACTGGGCAGGGTGGCCGCTGCCTGTGGAGTCCAAGTGGTTGTTTTTTTTTGCTGTTAAAAGAAACTTTGGGATTTGGGCCTGTAAAGTCAGTCATTTCTGCTGGGCTGGGGTAGAAAATTGCCATTTTTGCTCTAATGATTCCAAAAGTCTGTAAATGTGCAACCACAGGTCTGTTGTATTCCCTTTTCTTTGCCTTTAAAAAACTACAATTAAGAAAAGCTTTTCCCCACTCTGCCGAAAGTGGACCAAACCCTCTTTCTCTCATTATTTCTCCACAATAATCTGGGGAACTGTCTAGACACTTTTCAGATGAGAAAGCTGTGTCTTGCCGGAAATCCTGTCTTTATGACAGGTTATCCCGCAATTTAGGACCCATCCCTGATCAACTGCTTTATACTTTCGGTTGGTCCTGGCTTCACTCGTGTGTGTTCCAACACTTCACGTGGATGTATATCTTTGGAGCTTGCTTTCCGGAGACTCTTCTTAATTGCTTGGAGCCATAGTCTGTGGGTTGTAACTGCAGGGAAGTATTGTTCTAATCTCCAGACATCCATGATTTTTGAGAAATTTTACATGTGAAGTAGGTATCATTATTCTCACTTTATATAGAAATGAAATGTGGTTCAAAACAGTTATGTGAGGTATCCCGAAGTCATGCAGGTGCTAAGTGGCTATGCCAGGATTTGAACTCAGGTCTGTCTTACCCTCGCCTAAGGGCCTAATTCCAAACTGGAGTCCCCGCCTCTGTCATGTCTGAATTCTATGTGAACTTTTGTGTATGAGGGGTTTTCTGGGAAGTGGGATCATGGTATACTTCAGCTTTTCCAGGGCTATGGACCCACAAATCACTAACCGGCCAGAGCTGGTGGGTCAGCTGGGATGTTCTTGGTTGCAAACAAAACAAAACCTATCTCAAATTGTCTCTGTCAGTGTTCACACAGTTTAATCCGGGTTTGTGTTCGTTTCCCTGTAACAGTCTTGGCTTCCCCCCTCTCCTTGGGCTGGCTTTGTCCTCAGGCTTCCCTCATTGATAGCAGAATGTCTGCAACTTCACCTCCAACATCTTCCCTCCTCACGTCCAGAAGAAGAGCGTTTCTTCCTACCACCTTGCCAAGTGTGGGCTTCACTCTGATTGGACCAACCAAGGTCACGTGCCCCTGTTTCCACCAGTCACAGGCGCTGAGGTATGCTACGCGCTGATTGGCTGTGGCCTGCGTTCTTTGTATGCTTCTGAACCAATGGAAGTCTTAAAGAGGATAAGATTCCATTGAATGAACCACTCCTGGGGCAGAGAGAAGGGTCATTTTCCCCCAAATGGCATGGCTGTTTGATAATGGTCAGGGCAGAGGTGAAATGGGTGATGGGAGGCATCCAGTCATACCCAGTATGGTTGGTATTCTTTCTTTCTTTTTTTTTTTTTTGTGGTTTTTGGCCAGGGCTGGGTTTGAACCCGCCACTTCCGGCATATGGGACCGGCGCCCTACTCACTGAGCCACAGGCGCCGCCCTGGTATTCTTTCCTCAGCATCGCAGGCATCTTAGAACAAACTCCCTTTCTTAACAGGGCAAGATGAAAGCAAATTTATCTCTAGCGGGAAGCTTTTTTAACATTTCATTTTCCTCTTTGATTTGGAGAGTTTAATGGGCTGCCCTTGCCTAGCCCCAAAGTCTACGTATTGAGGCACGATGCCCCTACCTCGTACGTGCCAAGAGATGTTTCCTGGAGAGTCAGTTCTAATTAGAATCGCCACTTCTGAGAAACAGTTCCACGGCCTGAGTTACAGGCGCCTTTGGTATATTTTCCACTTGTTTGAGAATGTATAGTCTAAGACACCAAGGGTGGGTGGGAAGAGGAAGAGCATTTGGAAATGAGACTGTGGAGGACGGCAGGGAGACGAGAAACCCGGCAGAGGATGACTGCGTGTGCCTGGAAATGTAATTACCCTCTTTTGTTTGCTTGATAGAGTTTTGATAGATAGAATCTTGACAGCTCTGTTATGAAATGTTAAAATGTAATTTAGGTTAAAAAAAATCTTAATTATCTTAAATTATAGTCTGAAGTCATGTTCTAGGCTTTGATCCTTTTACTGTGTGTGACACAGTGGGGGCTGCAGGTGCAGCTAATCTAGATGCTGTGTTTGCATAAAAGAGTGAAAAAACTGGTTAATTGGCACACAGGTCACCCCCAGGGTGTGTGGGGGGGGGATACATGTGTGCACAGAAGGGAACCAGAAGGCTCTGCCTTCTGCCGGGTAATCCCTACAGGATGCTCTTAACTTTAGAGCAGAGAAGCACTGTGGGTCCTCACATTCCTTAGAAGGGAAAGCCCAGCTCCTCTGTGCAAACTCTGGCCTGGTAAGGACATAGTCTTAACCACCTTCTCAGGCTCAGGGGGACACATGGTGCCGAGAAGGGAGCTTGGGCTTTCAGGTTCGAGACTCTTACCTCCACCCGTGACTTGCTGAGCGATCCAGAATTTGCTCTTCAAGATCTCTGGGCTTCCCCTATCTTCAATGTCCTGTGAAAGTAGAGAATGCACACTGACCTTCCTTGTGGCGTCACCTGCCCCATCACTCCTCTGTGTTGTCCCAGAGATCTGTGTCCTCCCTTCCTTATGTTCTATAATTTTCATTTCACATGCCCCCCCCCCCCATCAAGGAGATGTGAATGTTCATTAGGGACATGGCTGTGTGTCTCCCCCTCCTCTTTATCCCATATCCTACTAGAACAATTTGTCAGCTGATTAAGTGCCAGATACAACTCGGCTAAAATGAGTGTTCACCAACATTTGTCATCATTCTTTTGGCCTTTTTAGCAAATGTCAATAAGAACAAATGAAACACTTAAGTGAGTCAGAAGGAGAGAGGAGGGGTTGAGGTGAGACGAAGCTTCGTGGGGCAGGCACTGGAGTCAGAGCCTCTGAGCTCAAGCCCTGGCTAAATCATGGCCTTGGGCAAGTTACCATTGTGTGCCTCGGTTTCCTTTGTAAAATGGGACTGATAATAGGACCCTCTTCAGAGAGTTGTGAGAAAAAAGTGTGATAATATAAAATGTACAGAGGAGAGTAGGTACTTAATTAACGTTAATTATTATTGTTCTCCCAGTAAATTAGTTCTGCCAGGGAAGAACTTTACTGTACACTCATGAAATTTGATGCAAATCTTATTTCATGAAATGAAAGCTGAGCAAGAGCAGTGAAGTCCTTTTCTGTCCCTGCTTTGTCTAAGAACAAAATTTGTAGAACTGTAGGGTATTACCTGTAGACAATCTGAGCATTATTTCTTTTTAGAAACGAGGTCTCTGCTGTGCTGCCCAGACTGGAGTACAGTGGTGCAGTCATAGCTCACAGCAACCTCAAACTCCTGGGCTCAAGTAATCCCCTTGTCTCTGCCTTCCAAGAAGCTGGAACTATGGGTGGGACCACTACAACCAGATCATTTATTTTTAGTTTTTGTAGTGATGGGGCCCCACTATGTTGTCCCAGACTGGTCTCAAACTCCTGGCCTCAAACGATTCTCCTGCCTCAGCCTCCCAGAGTGCTAGGATTACCAGTGTGTGCCATCTGCTGGGCAGTTTGAGCATTATTGAAGTAGGAAGCGTGTGAGCTGTGTGCCAGGCCCACCCCATGGCTGCTCATCTCACCATTGCAGGAGGAGGTGTTGGCCTTTTTGATGTCTTCAGAAACCACCACTATGGGGACTAAATTCTCCATCCATCTTCCCTAGAAAATAGAATTTAAAAAATCAGCATTTACTAAGCACTTAGTATGTACCTATTTTTATATAGATAATCTCATTAATTTTCACAATGACTCTCCAAAAACTAGCTCTAGCCTCACAGAGGAGGAAGGGGAGGCACATAACAGTTAAGTGAGCTGCCTGGGGGCACTGGTTGGAGTGTGGCAGGGACAGGTCCTGCACCCACTACTGGCCCTGCCTCTCTGCTCATGCCCCCTAGGGCTCCAGGGGAGGCCGCATAGCTGCCCCTTCCCTTATGGGCACACTGACCTTCGAGTGAATTAACAATAGTTAATGAGTTTTTGGACTTTGATGCATGTGACTTCTGTTTCCAGGGGGAAATCATGATTTAAAAGAGGCCTAGCAAAGTTTAATGAAGTCCGTTATCAGAAAGTTGTGACTCTCCTAAGGTTTGGGATACAGTGGAAGAGATTTCAACACAAGCACCTTAGCCAGGGCCTGCAAGAACCCAGCACACAGGTGAATGAAAAGGCCCAGGTGCTAAAATGGCTGGGGAGACACGTCTGTCCTTACTTAGATGGGCCTCCTCACTCTCGGTCTTTCTAGGCGGGCGCCCTGCTCTGCCACCCTGCTCCTGGCTCAGACACGCTGTGCACCCGCGGGGAACCAGCTCTTCAGTAAACACTCTGCACATGCCTACACCACCATAGGGCGGAACCAAGCTGGGCGTGGGGGGCGAGAGCTCAGTGAATTTTGTTGCTCCTCTCAACGAAGTGGATTTTGTTGCTCTTCTGAGCAGCATGACGCCATCTGCTGTGTCAGAGGAAGCACCAGGGTGCTCTGGGTATCTTTTGCACCTGGGGACCCCCTGGGAGCATTCTTTGCCTCAGTTAGGAAAAATCTCCAGAGTGTGTTTCTCTCATTTCCTTCAGGCCCTTCCTGCAGTAGAGATTCTAAATTATGCTCAGAGGATCATTTATACAAGGTTCTGTGTCTCTGGAGCCCAAGTGTTTGCCATCTGCTTTGGGGAAGGGTATATTTTTAAAACTTCCCTCCTTTCTTATTAACAGTTGTTTACCTTACAAGGTTCCCATAAGGCAAACAGGATGGGTGTTAATAAGCCTGCAAAAGTTATTGTGGAAAACCTTTCGGCCTCGGGGCCTCTGTCTAGGACATGCTAAGGCGCATGGAGAATGACTCAGCCTGGGTGCCGGCAGGGTGCCCGGCCCGGCTCTGTTCTGCCTGTTGGGAAGTGTTCTGTGACCTTACTTGTGATATGTGGGGCTGTAAGTTTGAGAGCTTACTGGGGTGCCAGCCATGAGCAGCCAGGTTCTGGGTCATGTTGCCTGTGTTGTCTTCCAGACTTGAAGCCTTTAAAATAATCAGATGTATACTTACTTGAAAGGCTGAACAAGATGTGACAAGCCTCATACAAATTATTCATAATTCTGTTCTGATTCACAGCAGGAGTTAAAATAGCCTGAAGCCCAGAGCTGAGCTGGGTGAGTGGGAACACAGGCGTGTCTGCTCCTTCCCTCCAGGGAGGGCAGACTGCACAGAGGCCTCTGGCAGGGAGATCTCCGCAGATAAAAAGGATTCTCCAAGGCCAAATGGCCTCTTGGCTGAGGGTTGCAGAGATTTGGTAACCAGAGTTGGACTCTAACCAAGGAAGAGGCTGAGGGGAATCTGGGTGGACGTTTCTGGGAGGGTGGGGGTGGGGGCTCCTTCTCTGCCTCTGCCACAGCCTCTGCAGATTGTCCTGGAAAATGAGGTTCCCATAGCCCAGTTTTTCCTCAGAGTAGGACTGACTGTCTCTTTCCTTCAGGATTCCCCAGACCAGTTAGTAAAGTGGATATTTTGGGCTCCACCTCAGACCCCTAAAATCAGAAACTGTGTCTGTGTAGCGGGCAAATCTCCTCTTCTAGAAAATCCTTCAAGTTGACTCTTTGTATTAAATGTCTGAAAACTCTCATGGAGGCCTTACCGGCAGCTTCTTTCCCTGGCTGTAGCAGCATCTAATCTTGTCGCTCAGGGAGCGCAGTCTGCTGTGGCCCAGGTTGGGCATAGATGGGCAGGGACTCGAGGCTTCAGAGTGGACTGGCTCATGGCTCAGAGCATGAATTAGGTGTTCGAGCACTTCTGTCACAGAAGAGGAGCTCAGTCATACTTGTGCTTTTTAATTTAATGTGATATCACCAAGGAGAGACACTTAGACCACAAGTCAGATTCTTGCTCTTGAAGAACGTTCTGCCTGTGCAGCCCTCCATGTGAGTGCTGGGAGGTAACATGTGGTTAAGTCCTGAACTACCTGGTGGGAGAATTACATGCATAGGAAGACGGAGCCGCGCAGCCAAGGCACACGGCATGAAGGACAGGGATGCGAGCGGGAGCCTGTGAACTGGGACATCTGGGGCCTTCAGAAAGGGAGGAGGGCATTCCTGGCAAGGGGACTGTGACACTCAGAGGCCTGGCGGTGGGTGTGGGCTGGGGTCGAGTGTAGCCCGAGAGCAGTGTGGCTGGAGTGGAGGGGCAGGGTGGGCTGGGTGGTGACTGGTCTTGGAACCACGCAGAGGATAAGCATTCAGATTTAAAAAGCGAGCCTGAAGTGACTGAGGCCATCGAGTGTCAGGGACGTCACTGTTCCATAGTCCCCCTGGCCAGAAGAGTGCCCAGAGCTAGGTAGGGATGGTGAGGAGAAGTCAGATACACTTGGGGAGGTTCAGCTTATAATCTACGACTAAGGTGGGTGGCCAGTGGCAGGCGGGGCAACTGAGGGCAGGCAGTTCTGGGCTGCCAGGCCCTGGCTGGCAGGGAAAAGGGCACCACATCTGTCCAAGGTGGCTGGAACCAGACATGGAGTTGAGCTGAGGTCATGGGGGATGGAATCCAGCGTAGAGGGCCAGAGCTTCGCAGCGTGGCAGGAGGCCAGGGCAGACACTGAAGCTGCAAGGAAGGACTCAGTGCTGCGAGGCTTTGGAATTAGTCTGATTATCCATGGTGAAATGAGGCTCTTGGGATGTGTTCTTTGGAATTTTAACTAGAAGTCACTCCCGGGTCTTAAAGGGCCATCCTCCATTCCCCAATTGCATGGCCAAGAGCCCAGGCAAGGCTCTTCCAGCTGTGGGTTATAGTCGGGTTGCCTGCTGGTGGGGCCACGGCCCAGGCCCCAGAGCCACTGCAGGTACACACTGCTGGTTTCCAGGGAGTCAAGATGCCTCACTTTGTGGTCAGGAGCATCTGTCTGCAAACGTGTATGTTGAGGAAATCTGTGTCATAGAAGAGATGTTTGTCTTTTGTACCAACTCTGATCATTTGGTGCTGGGTCTGGCCTGGATTCCACAGAAAAGACCGTTGGACAGCTAGGCATGCCCTGGGAGCATGCAGGGGACAGTAAATTACGGCACCAGCACTGCCTGTCTGACATGCTGATTTGGTCCCAACCTTTTACATGAAGCCTGTCGATATTAAGTGTGTCCCCATAACCCAAGAACTCATGGGTGGTTCTAGGGTTGGGGCTGAGGTCCTGGGACTCCGAGGCTGGTGCTTTTCTTTGGGATCACATGGTGTGCCTACCCTCCCACTCACCATGGGCTGTCACACCGACTGCACTTTCCCAGCCCCGCCCTTGGCTTCTCTTGGACCTTGTGTTACAAGCTTGGCCTTGGCACTGATTTATACAATGTCTCAACTTGTTTCACATGTGATCAGGACTCCTGGGGAAGGATTCTAGGAAAAGGAATTGCAGATTGATTCAGAATTCCCAAGTGCTAGAAAATGCAATTAGGAAGGAGATAGGGGGAGTTGGCTGACAGGAGGAAGATTAATGAGGACTGAAATGAAGGGGAGCAGTAAGAGATTGTCACTACTTTGACAGAATTGAAGATACCAAAATTGGAGGTAGAGAATGTGAGTTTCTCCCAGTGGGGGTGGGCTCATCGTGGGGAGGAAAGAACCTGAGGTTTACTGAGCCATGCTAGGGAAGATGACGTGGGGTCCTGGGCAGCACGTGGGCAGCACATGGGCAGTGGAGGCACTCAGAGCTTGGCTATGTTGACATGAAGCAGCCTGCAGTAAACGTTGGCCGGGGAGCCAGCTATGCCTTCAGCGTTTCATCCTTCCAGCCACCCAAAGAGTGGATGTGATTAGCCCAGTCTTCATAGAAATAGGAAGTGAGTGGGGTTATGGAGTCGTGAACTAACTCATCCGGGTCTGCTCCTGGCTGACCATGTCACAGATTCCACACCCCATTCTCTTCTCCCTGGCAGCGAGGATGTCCCCTTAGTGTCCCTATTACTCACAAGAAAGAAGAGGGTCTTTTTCTGCTTATTACCCTGTTTTGGGGGGAAAAACCATCACCTCTGGTCTATGGGACATGAATCTAACTTTATTCCCGATTTGTAGAGTAGAGGCCAGCCCTGTTTGCCATTCTGGCTTGTGTGTGAGGCTTTTTAAGGAATTAACTCCATAACACAAGAGTATTTTGCATCTCTCAATGGTGTCATCCAACCTCTTCTCCCTCCCTTCCCTGTTTTTTGCTGAAAGAATCAGAGATAAATTATTTATTTGGAGAAATGTATGACATGCGGAGTCCAGACTGCCATTTATCCTTTTAGGATTTTGAGACATAAAATATTGTTATTTGAATCTGTTCAAAGAAGCTTCTAGGCAGGGCCTCAGAGTGGGCAGAGCTCAGCTTGATGGCTGGTCCCAGCAGGGTAATCCTGGGTAACGTGGCACCATGTCACTACCAGCTTCAGAGGTTAACCCACAGGCTGAAGACCACTGGCTCTTCTGCCAAGCAGGAGCCGTGTCCTTGGGAGCATCTGCAGACATAGTGTGGTCAGTTATGGGCATTAAAAGCAAGCTGACCGGTCTAGGCCATCCTTTGCTGCTGGCGGTGAAGCCGGAATCTGGCATCTGGAGGACACTGGGGGGCAGTCACCCCCACGGCTTCTCTCCATTCCCAGCATCTAATTTAACGCAGGAGCCGGGGAGCACCTATTATCTCATTTAACACAAGAGAAAACCAGGACACAGACCTGGCAGGTGACTTGTTCAAGTTTATGTTGAATCCTTAATATTTTAAAATGGAAACCCAGCTCCTGTATTTCTACAGAAATCATTATTTATATGAATAAAAATTATCAGATCCTATTTTAATTATATTGCTGCTTTCTGAGAAGAAATAATGACAACAAAAGTGAAAAGAAAAAAAATCTTAATACTTGCTGTTGCCTTTTTTGGAGAGGAAGACAGCAAAATGAAGCCAAAAAAACTTAACAACAGGATGTTTTGACAGTTCCAACTGTCTTGCTTTAATGACTTTATAAATGTTGCGTATTTTCAATTTTAGAACACTGAATCCAAAAGTCTTCATAATTTTTAAAAAATTATATATAGAAGATGCCAAAAAAGTATACACATTTTAAAAAAGGAAAAACAAACTGTGTGAAAATTGTAAAACTCACATCACATTTGACCTCTACAGTTACAAGAGGTGCTCAAATGTGGCCCGTGTTCATCTTTTGTTATTGGTATAGATTATTACAATTTTAATACAGATTTTTCCTTTCTTAAATTGTGTATACACGTTTTGGCACCGTGTGTGTGTATGTGTGTGTATAAACAAGCTCAGAAAAATGTATAAATGACTATAAAAGTAGAAAACAAATGCTATCCTGAAGTAAAAATCCAAAAGTATTATTTATAATCGCATACTACTTCAGTTTTTTTTATGCCCACATACGTTTCTTTAAACAAAATTAAGACTTTGCTGTTTACAGTTTGAGACCAAATTTTTCCACAGAACATTATATCATCCTATTCCTGTAATATTTTTAACATTGACAAATAAAAATTGTATATATGGTATACAACATGATGAACATATGTATATCATAGGAAGTAATTAAAGTAAGCAAATTAATGTATCTGTCATCTCATATACTCCTCATTTTTGTGATAAGAACATTTAAAATCTACTTTTTAGCACTTTTCAACTATACAGTGCATTATTGTTGACTGTAACCACCATGCTGGATCTAATATGTTCTTTTTAATGGCTACGTAATATTTTACCCTTCCCTTCTTAAAATATTTTCTTCATTTGGCTGAGACCTCTGTCTTGGTTTTCCTCCTTGGAATCTTCTCAGTCTCCTCTGTGGCTCTCATTTCTCCTCTCCACAGTGTCTAACAGCGGGAGGCAGCAGAGCTTGGTCCTGAGGCCTTAGGCCTCTTCTTTGGCTTCTCCCACTGCTTCCACTTGGCAGGGAAGCCCATCACGTACCAGGGCCTCAGACACCATCCACCTACTGCCAACTCCAAATTCTGCCTCCAGCTTGGGCTTGCCCTGGCACACGGCCTATGGACACTACACCTGGATGAGTAAGGGACACACAGCCTCACATCCTAAGCTGAACTCCCAGTGAACCCGCACCCCAGGCTCCCTGTCTCAGCAAATGGCAAGTGCACCCTCCACCTTCTCCGACCGCACCTGAGGCCTTCTCCAACTCTTCCCTCTTACATCGCACGTCCAATCCACCAGCAAATCCTACTAGTTCCACCTTTCAGTAGGTCCAGAATCCGTCAGAAGTCCCTCTTGCCTCACCTTCTCTGCAGCCGCCCCAGACGTCTGTGTCTCCTGGCTAGGTGATTTCAGGAGCCCCCTACCCAGTCTTGCCTGGCCCCAAGACAGTCTGTCCTCAACCAAGCAGCTGTGTGATGTTTTCACTCTGCTCAAACCCTGAGAAGACTTGTAGACTCCCTTCTGATAAGAGCCATCTCCCACTGCTGCCCCTGTCCCCCAACGCGTCTGGCCCTGCCCCCTCAGCTGCAGTGGGGCAGACGTCCAGCTGCTATCCCTTGGAGTTTTGCTCTGCTGTGTCCTGACCTGGTGCGGCCTCTCCCCAAAAGGCTGCGTGTCTTGTTCTCTCGTTATGTTCAGGTTTCTGTTCAATTCCTGTTTCACCCATGAGACTGTTCCTGCACAGCCCTTGTAAATGGCGGCCTCTCTACCCACATCTCGCTGTTTAATCTAGTGTCACACTACCTTTTCTGTGTGGCACTTGTATTAGTCCTAGGGCTACCATAAACAAATACCACAAACTGGATGGCTTGAAACAACAGCAATTTATTCTCTCGCTCTTCTGGAGGTCGCAGTCCAGGGTCGAGACGGCAGCAGGCCTGCTTCCTCTGTCCCAGGCCCTCCCTGGCTTCTGTGATGCCACAGTCCTTGACCCTGGGTGCTGGCTGCACACTGCAGTGGGTGCTGAGATCCCTGAGCGTCTCTGCTGTTGATGGAATATGCCTCCTTCTGCGGAGCCTTCCCAGAGTTCCTGGAAATGAACTTTAATGTTTGTTAATCATTTGTGCACATAACATCCTTAAAACCCTGAAGGGCTTGACTCGCACAGCCAGAGTAATACTGCCTGGCCGAAGGGATGTACCTTTACAGTCCCACCCATGGTCACGCCCGCAAGCAATGGGGGTTGTTCCTAAAACCCCTTTTGGGGAAGTAGATTCAACAAGATGTAGATTTACTTGGTTACTGGTTAGAAAAATCCAGTGCGTGCATGGTCCTTACTTATTTTAAACCAAGCCGTAATAGAGAAACTGGCCTCTGGAAAATTTGTCCTTGATGTTGAGTGCTAAATAATACTTTCCATTTACTGGGAATTCATATCACATTGACCTCAAATTATTCAACAATGAAATCATAGTCCTCAGGCTTATAGAATTTGGGGACCCAAATAGCCTACTTGAACCTATCATTTCGTGTCTGTTGTTGCCAGATGTACAGCCTAACTCAAATGTAATATGGACCCCCATGCAGAAGGTGGTAGTTATCAGTTAAAAAAATGAACGGTTACAGAACATTGGTACCTACAGCAGGTACAATTTTAAGGTAAACCCAGTAAGTCATTCCCTTGTATTATATAATCCTGTCCCCTTGAGTGATGGGGCCAGTGAGTTTCTTTTAGCAAATAGAATATGGCAAAGATGATGGGGCAGTACCCCTCTGTGGTTTTTTTATGTTATGTAAGAGGCTGTTGTAGCAGACCAGGGACAGAGATTCTCCTCTGACCTTGAAGTCATAAGCTGCCATGTGGAAAGGAATGGTGGACAGCCTTATGAGTCTGAGCTCAGCCCCTGAGAGCCAGCAAGAAAATGGGGATGGCAGTCCTAGAGCTGCAAGGAAGCGAAGTCTGAAATCACATACACGTGGACAAGGACTACGATCTCCATACAAGGACACAGCTGGGCGAACACCTGGATACTAGCCTCGTGACACCCGAGTCAAACCGTGCTTGACTCCTGACCTGCAGAAGCTGTGAGACAGAGGAGTGCTGTTTTAAGCCACTAACTAGTGGTAATTTGTTACGCAGCACCTGAAATTTAATAGTTTCCTTATCAGGATGGAATGTAAGAGAGTAGTTTTGAATCTCAGCTCTGCTACTGATTAACTTACAACTATGGCAAATTACCCTCTCTGAGCCTGTTACCTTTGCCTGAAAATAGAAATAATAATCGTGCCTATTTCAGGGTGATGAAGACTGAATGAAATGGTGCCCCTCAGTCACTCAACAGGACATCAGACATGAAGCAAGTACATAATAAAAGTTTTTCATCCCACCAGAGGTTGGGCATTTTAGTCCCATTATTCTACACATTTCCGTTACTTTTTCCCCACGTACCCCATGTTTTGAAGATTTTTCGCTTATCACATTATCTGAATTTATTAAGTCATAATTTATTTTCCCACATAGTTCCAATTCATCTGCTACTTAGAGCTTCTGATCAGCTTGGGAGGTGCTTAGTAGAATAATTATAATTAATGTAATTTGGCTAAAAGCAAAGACATTTGATGTTAACACAGTTTCCATTAGCTTTTGAAACATAAGAGCTGAATTGCTGTACTCTGTTAGACAGCCAGACTTGGAAGCACAATGTGAGCTGACCAATGGTGAGTGGACACTGGGGGATGTTCTGTAGCTAAGCCAGGCCGTTGCGATTTGCCCTTCTGTTCCACCGCGTGTCGCTGGATGTGCTAGAAAGGCTGAAAAGAAAAATGTAAGTTCAAGGGGAAGAAAAAAGCATCAAGAAAGGAAAAGAAGGACATTGGATATAATATTAACATTAGTTGGGGTGGTTAAGGTCTGGCAATTAACATAAACATTGTAAAGTTTTAGGAATTATGCAATGTCAACATTTGAATAATAGTAGAATGAATAACTACCCTCCCTTCACGTCCTGTATGGGTATTAGAATGTTCTTATCATTCATCTTGTACGTGACACTAATCTCTGCAGTATGACTGCCCCTCTTCCATTACTGTTTTATTCCCTCACTGAATATTATCTAAAAATGCATCTGTCGTGTTATTCCTATCAGGGCCTCATGTATTCAGTAAACTATGTTCACAGTTTACGGCATTATCACGTGCCCATTCTTTAAGCTGAACACTTGAAGTTGATTACAGACTTAATAGGAAATTATATTTATTTAATGGAAGTTTCTTTTATATAACTTTAGCTGAAATCTGAGAAATAGTGATAAGGAACTGTTTCATCTGTTCTAAAAGTACATTGATATTTTAAAATGCAAATACATTCATATATAGCTTAAGAAGTAGATCTGAAAAGCTAAATAAACATGATTTTCCAGTTTTTACTCTACATATGCCCTGAAAAATACCAGTTCTGCTATACAGTACACACACAAAATGAACACACTACACACCACAGCCACAGTGTGCACACACGAAACACACCAGTGGCAACCCCTGTTAGCATATTAATGTCTCCGAGAAAGCCTGCAATAGAGACCTACTGAGCTTGTTCAATCGTGGGCTTCTCAAGTTAAATTAACCTCAGAATCCTTTCCCTCAGGGAACCCTGATTCCTGATGACTTAGTGTTTCCCCAAACATGCTTTGGGAGCGACAGCTCTATGAGATCTCCCCCAAGCAGGAAACTGTCACACAGGATACGTCCGAGGTGCCCTGAACATCTGGGAGTGAAAGGTACTTACCAGGAGTAGAGTAACCCACAAACCAGAAACAGAACTTCCAAATTATGTAAAGAACATGGAGGGTGGGAGACAAGATGGCGGACTGAAGCCAGCTTTCAACAAAGGCTCCCGTCCAGAAGGAGAGTTAAGGGACAGGAATTTAGTAAGTATCCTGGTGGACTTGAGCCCCACCAAGAGAGAAGGCTGAAGAATGCACATCAACACCACTGAGGCAAGTTGTGATCACAAGGATGCAAACAAAAGAACGCTCACTTCTGGATATTCTGAGGCCACACCCCCTGTCTCCCTGGGCAACCAGAGGAGGCCACCGGTGACACGGCTCACAAACCCGGAAGCCTCCAGGGTGGGGCCAACCCAGAGAGGTGTTCAGACGCAATTCTCCAGCAGCAAAGATGTTGAACTCAAAACAGCCCGTCTCCTGTAGGCGACGACAGGAACAGAGACAGAACCTCACAAAGTTGTCTGTTCTGTTCTGTTCTGTTAGCAGCATGCATCAGGGACGGGGCTAAGCCTGAGTGAACACCTCCTTCCCATCACCTGCATCAAACACTCAAAGATGTCAGGCCCCATCTCCTCCTGCTAGATAGCGGCAGTCTGCGGGGGCCTGGCAGACTTCCTTGCGATTCAGGCAGGTGCAAACCCCTGGAGTGTCTGTTCACTGCAGGCAACTGGGTTAGCCCTCTGCAGAGATACCAGTGACTGGGTCTGACGGAGGGGCAAAGTGGGGAAGGAGACGTCAACCTTCCCAGACTGCTCTGTTTGCTAGGTGGCTCCTCCTGACTCCACGCTGCACTGGGGTGAGCTGTGTCAGAGGAGTCACCAGGCCCCTGTGATCCAGTTCCCAGAGACCTCTTGAACCCTTCCACCCGAGACAAGTGCTGATTGAGACAGTTGATTCAGACCTTTTGAACTGGGCTAATAGACTGAGGACTCTTCAGGCGGTGCCCTGGGTGTGCGATTGTAGGAAGGTTTGATTCTCCTTTTCCAACTGGGGCCAGAGGTGGGCAGGCGGGGTGACTTAATTGCTGATTTTTCCACACAGCTGAGACTTCAAGCCAGAGTAGAAGTTGCAATAGGATCGAACAGAAACCAGCTGAAAACAAGACAGAACCACTTTGCTCCACCACACCAGACAGGGCCCCAGTTTCTCAGGCCACAACACTGTACGGGCCCTCGATAAAACCCCAGGGGAAAAACCAAAGGGAGTAAACCATGGGGCGGAATCAGCGGAAAAACTCTGGTAACATGAATAACCAGAATAGATCAACCCCCCCAAGAAAAGATACAGCAGATGTGATTGAAGATCCCATTCATAAACAACTGGCTGAGATGTCAGAAGTTGAATTCAGAATTTGGTTTGCAGACAAGATTAATAAAATGGAATTAGGAATTCGAGGAGAAATTCAAAAATTGTCTCAAGAATTTAATGAATTTAAAGACAAAACCACCAAAGACTTAGACACACTGAAACAAGAACTTACAGCCCTCAAAGATATGAAAAATACAGTAGAATCCCTCAGTAACAGAATGGAGCAAGCAGAAGAAAGGATTTCTGACATTGAAGATAAAGTCTTCGAACGCTCCCAATCTCTCAAAGAGGAAGAGAAATGGAGAGCAAAAACGGATCACTCACTCAGAGAACTCTCAGATAATTCGAAAAAAAAACAACATAAGGGTTATAGGAATTTCGGAGAATGATGAAGTGGCTGCCAAGGACACAGAGGCCCTTCTACATGAAATTATGAAAGAAAATTTTCCAGACATGCCTAGAGAATCTGAAATTCAGATAGCAGACAGCTTCAGAACCCCAGCACGATTCAACCCCAATAAGCCATCTCCCAGACATATCATAATTAGCTTCACTAAAGTTAACATGAAAGAGAAGATTCTCAAAGCAGCCCGGTGAAAGAAAACTATAACGTACAAAGGTAAGAATATTAGAATAACTGCAGATCTCTCTGCTGAAACTTTTCAAGCAAGAAGAGGCTGGTCATCAACTTTTAATCTCCTAAAGCAAAAAAACTTTCAACCCAGGATCTTGTATCCAGCTAAACTGAGTTTCATCTATGATGGAGAAATTAAATACTTCAATGACATTCATATGTTGAAAAAATTTGCCACAAGTAAACCAGCTCTTCAGGATGTTCTCAGACCTATCCTCCACAATGACCAACCCAATCCTATACCACAAAAGTAAACTCACTCAGAAACTTCGGATCAAACTCCAACTTCCACACTGGCGAAAGGATTAAAAATGTCCACTGGACCTTTGAAAAACTCGATACCCAAAATTCCACCAGACTTATCAATACTCTCCATCAATGTGAATGGCTTAAACTGTCCTCTAAAGAGGCATAGGTTAGCTGACTGGATACAAAAACTCAAGCCAGATATTTGTTGCATACAAGAGTCACATCTCAACTTAAAAGACAAATACAGACTCAGGGTGAAAGGATGGTCATCCATATTTCAGGCAAATGGTAATCAGAAAAAAGCAGGTGTTGCAATTTTATTTGCAGATACAGTAGGCTTTAAACCATCAAAAGTAAGGAAGGACAAGAATGGTCACTTCATATTTGTTAAGGGTAATACTCAATATGACGAGATCTCAATTATTAATATCTATGCACCCAACCAGAATGCACCTCAATTTATAAGAGAAACTCTAACAGACATGAGTAACTTGATTTCCTCCAGCTCCATAATCGTTGGAGATTTCAACACTCCCTTGGCAGTGTTGGATCGATCCTCTAGAAAGAAGCTAAGCAAAGAAATCTTAGATTTAAACCTAACCATCCAATATTTAGATTTAGCAGACATCTACAGAACATTTCATCCCAACAAAACTGAATACACATACTTCTCATCAGCCCACGGAACTTACTCCAAAATTGATCACATTTTAGGTCACAAGTCTAACCTCAGTAAATTTAAAGGAATAGAAATTATTCCATGCATCTTCTCGGACCATCATGGAATAAAACTTGAGTAACAACAGGAATCTGCATACTCATACAAAAACATGGAAGTTAAATAACCTTATGCTGAATGATAGCTGGGTCAGAGATGAGATTAAGAAAGAAATCACCAATTTTTTGGAACAAAATGACAATGAAGACACAAGCTATCAGAACCTCTGGGACACTGCAAAGGCAGTTCTAAGAGGGAAATTTATAGCACTGCAAGCCTTCCTCAAGAGAACGGAAAGAGAGGAAGTTAACAACTTAATGGGACATCTCACACAACTGGAAAAGGAAGAACATTCCAACCCCAAACCCAGTAGAAGAAAAGAAATAACCAAAATTAGAGCGGAATTAAATGAAATTGAAAACAAAAGAATAATACAACAGATCAATAAATCAAAAAGCTGGTTTTTTGAAAAGGTCAATAAAATAGATAAACCTCTGGCCAACCTAATCAGGAAAAAAAAAGTAAAATCTCTAATATCATCAATCAGAAACAACAAAGACGAAATAACCACAGACTCATCAGAAATCCAAAAAATCCTTAATGAATATTACAGAAACTTTATTCTCAGAAATATGAAAATCTGAAGGAAATAGACCGATACTTGGAAGCACGCCACCTTCCAAGACTTAACCAGAATCAAGTGGAAATGTTGAACAGACCCATATCAAGTTCAGAAATAGCATCAACTATACAAAACCTCCCTAAAAAGAAAAGCCCGGGACCAGATGGTTTCACGTCAGAATTCTACCAAACCTTTAAAGAGGAATTAGTACCTATATTACTCAACCTGTTCCAAAATGTAGAAAAAGAAGGAAGACTACCCAACACGTTCTATGAAGCAAATATCACCCTGATCCCCAAACCAGGAAAAGACCCAACAAGAAAAGAAAATTATAGACCAATATCACTAATGAATATAGATGCAAAAATATTCAACAAGATCCTAACAAACAGAATCCAACAACACATCAAACAAATTATACATCATGACCAAGTTGGTTTTATCCCAGGGTGTCAAGGCTGGTTCAATATACGTAAATCTATAAATGTAATTCAGCACATAAACAAATTAAAAAACAAAGACCATATGATTCTCTCAATTGATGCAGAAAAAGCTTTTGATAATATCCAGCATCCCTTCATGATCAGAACACTCAAGAAAATTGGTCTAGAAGGGACTTTTCTTAAACTGATAGAGGCTATCTACAGCAAACCCACAGCCAATATCATATTGAATGGAGTTAAATTGGAATCATTTCCACTCAGATCAGGAACCAGACAAGGCTGCCCATTGTCTCCATTGCTTTTCAACATTGTAATGGAAGTTTTAGCCACCGCAATTAGGGAAGAAAAGGCGATCAAGGGTATCCATATAGGGTCAGAAGAGATCAAACTCTCGCTCTTCGCAGATGATATGATTGTGTATCTGGAAAACACTAGGGACTCTACTACAAAACTCCTAGAAGTGATCAAGGAATACAGCAGCGTCTCAGGTTACAAAATCAACATTCATAAATCGGTAGCCTTTATATACACCAACAACAGTCAAATTGAAAAAGCAGTTAAGGACTCTATCCCATTCACAGTAGTGCCAAAGAAGATGAAATATTTGGGAATTTACCTAACAAAAGACGTGAAAGATCTCTATAAAGAGAACTATGAAACTCTAAGAAAAGAAATAGCTGAAAATGTTAACAAATGGAAAAACATACCATGCTCATGGCTAGGAAGAATCAACATTATCAAAATGTCCATACTACCCAAAGCAATATATAATTTCAACGCACTCCCTATTAAAGCTCCACTGTCATATTTTAAAGATCTTGAAAAAACATTACTTCGTTTTATATGGAATCAGAAAAAACCTCGAATAGCCAAGACATTACTCAGAAATAAAAACAAAACAGGAGGAATCACACTACCAGACCTCAGACTTTACTACAAATCGATAGTGATCAAAACAGCATGGTATTGGCACAAAAACAGAGAAGTAGATATCTGGAATAGAATAGAGAACCAAGAGATGAATCCAGCTACTTACCGCTATTTGATTTTTGACAAGCCAATTAAAAACATTCAGTGGGGAAAAGATTCCCTATTTAACAAATGGTGCTGGGTGAACTGGCTGGCAACCTGCAGAAGACTGAAATTGGACCCACACCTTTCACCATTAACTAAGATAGACTCTCATTGGATTAAAGATTTAAACTTAAGACATGAAACTATAAAAATACTAGAGGAGAATGCAGGGAAAACCCTTGAAGAAATTGGTCTGGGTGAGTATTTCATGAGGAGAACCCCCCGGGCAATTGAAGCAGCTTCAAAAATACACTACTGGGACTTGATCAAACTAAAAAGCTTCTGCACAGCTAAGAACACAGTAAGCAGAGCAAGCAGACAGCCCTCAGAATGGGAGAAGATATTTGCAGGGTATATCTCTGACAAAGGTTTAATAACCAGAATCCACAGAGAACTCAAACACATCAGCAAGAAAAAAACAAGGGATCCCATCGCAGGCTGGGCAAGGGATTTGAAGAGAAACTTCTCTGAAGAAGACAGGCGCACGGCCTTCAGACATATGAAAAAATGCTCATCATCTTTAATCATCAGAGAAATGCAAATCAAAACTACTTTGAGATATCATCTAACTCCAATGAGACTAGCCTATATCACAAAATCTCAAGACCAGAGATGTTGGCGTGGATGCGGAGAAAAGGGAACACTTCTGCACTGCTGGTGGGAATGCAAATTAATACATTCCTTTTGGAAAGATATATGGAGAACACTCAGAGATCTAAAAATAGATCTGCCATTCAATCCTGTAATTCCTCTGCTGGGCATATACCCAGAAGACCAAAAATCACAACATAACAAAGATATTTGTACCAGAATGTTTATTGCAGCCCAATTCATAATAGCTAAGTCATGGAAAAAGCCCAAGTGCCCATCGATCCACGAATGGATTAATAAATTGTGGTATATGTATACCATGGAATACTATGCAGCCTTAAAGAAAGATGGAGACTTTACCTCTTTCATGTTTACATGGATGGAGCTGGAACATATTCTTCTTAGTAAAGTATCCCAAGAATGGAAGAAAAAATACCCAATGTACACAGCCCTACTATGAAACTAATTTGGGACTCTCACATGAAAGCTATAACCCAGCTACAACTTAACAATAGGGGGAAGTGGGAAAAGGGGGGGGGGTGGGTAGAGGGAGGGGAATCGGTGGGATCACACCTGTGGTGCATATTACAGGGGTATTTGCGAAACTTGGTAAATGTAGAATGTAAATGTTTTGGCACAGTAACTGAGATAACGCCGGAAAGGCTATGTTAACCACTGTGATAAAAATGTGTCAAATGGTTTATGAAGTGAGTGTATGATGCCCCATAATCATATCATTGTATACAGTTATGATTTAATAAAAAAATTAAAAAAAAAAAAAAAAGAACATGGAGGAGGTGCTGAGAACCTTTGTTCCTTTCTTCTCGAGTTCAAGTTCTCTCTTTTGGTGTCAGGTGTGAATAAAGCTATGTTTAGGGGCAGAGGTCACTGCCCGGCCATTTTCCCTTTACACAGGTAGAGCGATCCCTTTGGGCAGTAAAAGAGGGCCGTTTTCCTGCAAAATGGGTCAGTGACCTAGAGACGGAGCCCGTGTGTTCCTCACCATCTCTATTCTCCATCAGCACCCTTCAAGCTGACAGCATCACCTTGTGTTCATTACACACAGAGCCAAGGGACCTCCTTATCAGCCCCTTTCTATGTTTGTTTAATAAAGAATGGAAAAGGAATATATTTCAACATTTTAAGAATGCACAGTAGGGCATTTGGAGGGTGCTTATTCAGAAGAGTAAAAGGACTTGGTCTTGATAAGGAAACTTTGACATTTGCTAGCAGGGTGCCCAACCATAGTTCTTTTCTTTTTTTTTTTTTTTTTTTTTTTGGCCGGGGCTGGGTTTGAACCCGCCACCTCTGGCATATGGGACTGGCGCCCTACTCCTTGAGCCACAGGCACCACCCCATAGTTCTTTTCTTAAGGCCTAGCTGATAATTGCTGAAGTGGGAAGGAAAGGCCTGTACAGCTTAATGCATTCATATGTTACATTTTGAATTAAAAAACTACAGAAAAAAAAAAAACCATGATTTTCTTCACAGAAACTTTTATTCTACAAAAGAAATTAAATATCTTGGCCATGACTAGACAAACCCTTTATTAGTAAATTACCTAATTATTAAGTTACAGAGAATGAAAGAACTGCTCAAAATTATTTTGATTTGGTTCGCTCCACATTGGATTACATGCGATATATTTTGCATGCATTTGGCCCATCCAGTGCTCTATGAGCAAGTGAAATGTGATGCCTTCGTTCTCCAGAAAAATTCCCACTCGCTCAAGCACTTACTCAACGGGTATTGGTAGGCTGAACGCCAGAGTCATGTCCTTTCTTCTCAAACCCATGGCTCTAACCAGCTAGGGAGTGGCGAGTAGCCTGCACTAGGCCAGACGCAGAGGAACTCTGGAATGTTGAAGGATAACACCTACTCATAAATCAGTTTTCTGGTGAAGTGAAAAATGTCCACATCTTCTTTTAACCTTTTTAGCGTAGCATCTTGAATTGGAACACCAGAGCAAGCCCTTTGAAATATAGACACTGTCTAGGAAGCCGTGTTGCTACAGGATATGTCTGCCCTTTCAATAGTACAGAGATGGGAACTTTCTTAGCTGTATTGTATGAGAAGATTTCTAGAACTCAGGTCTGGGTGCTGGGATTCAGGGGGCTGCCTGTTTGTGGGCGGAGAGTGGGTAGTGGTGACTAATTTTATATGTTCTCTTTGGTAGGGTGTGATACCCAGATATTCAGTCAAACATTATTCTAGATGCTTTGTGAAGGCATGTTTAGGTGAGATTAACATTTAAATCAGTGGACTTTGACTAAAGCAGACCATATTCCATAATTTGCGTGGCCCTTGTCCAGTCAGTTGAAGGCTTTAAGAGAAAAAAGATGGACCTCTTTGGAGCCAGAGGGAATCCCACCAGCCGACTATCTTCCAACCAGAGCTGAAGTGTCACCTTGGCCACAGGTCTTCAGCCTATAGGCATATCCAGTAATTTTGGAACTCTTTTTCTGGAATGACCATCAGAGCTGTCATTGTGTAAAGGTCTGACAAGTTTGTCAACTTGCCACTGTGCTTATATTGGCAGCACTATACAAACAACTGGGTAGGTTTTCATTTGCAACCTTGATGTATCAGTGTCTCAGAGCTGTTTGTGTCAATGTGTGGTGGGGTCTTGCTGAGCGGTATTCATCATTGTGTGTTTTTGTGTGCTGTATGACGTATGTGTGTGCATATACAGTAGAACCTCTGTAAGTTGGCCACCAAAGGGACTGTAACAAACTGGTCAGCATACAGAGGTGGTCAACATAAGGAACTTGGTCTACTGTACTGATATGTACATGTGGTGCATGTCCAGTCTATGAAAATTAGGTCCACTTAAGGCAGTGGTCAGTGTGGGGAGGTGGTCAGCTAGGGAGATTCTACTGCATATATATACACACACACATTCTATCCTTCTGTTTCTAATTCATGGGTGGCCTCTAACATGCTTTATAGTCAAGTTTGTGAGCTGTTTCATGAGAACGAGCTCAGATGGTGAGGAAGACTTTTGGCAATATGTCTTGGTCGCCAAATTTGGCTTTGACTTTCACCCAGACTTTACTCTCTTGGTGCCTCTCTGAAAGGTACCTACCTGTGCCTGGACCTCAGAACTTGACCGACTCTGCCCCTAGAGACTTCCATACATGCTGAGTTTGAGACCTGTGGCATTTTTCTCTCTAGCTAAAGTTAAATGTGGCACACTTCCAGATTTGTACAAGTTAAGAATCTATTCAGAATTTAGACAGCAAGCATGTCTGAGTTCCAATACTATTCACAAGGTTAATGAATAGTTTGAGATGCAAACAGCATTTTCCTATACTTGCCCTGCTCAAGTCATATAGAGAAGACTTTGTTCTATATGGTACCATTTTATACAAAAAAAATTTTTTTTGAGGCAGAGTATCACTATGTCACCCTGGGTAGAGTGCCATGGCATCACAGCTCACAACACCCTCAAACTCTTTGGGCTTAAGCAATTCTCTCGCCTTAGCCTCTCTAGTAGCTGGGACTATAGGCGCCCACCATAATGCCTGGATATTTTTTGGTTGTAGTTGTCATTGTTGTTTAGTAGGCCCAGATCAGGCTCAAACCTGCCAACCTCCGTGTATGTGGCTAGATGGAGCTATGGGCACTGAGCCCTTTTTATACAATTTTGATGCATTTCAGCTCCTGCTTTCCACTCAATCCCATACTAGAGAGAACCCCTATGAAAACAGTAATCCATGGAGTCACCTGTGTGAACACAATAGTGAATTCTGTGAAGATGACCAAGCTCTGAATGTTGCTAGTAATACTAAAAATTACATAGCTCACTTTTACTGAGCACTTACTATGTATGAGGAACTGATTTGCAAGGATTAACCTCTTAAGTGCTCATATCAGCCTTAAATGAGGTAGGTGCTATCGTTATCCACATTTATAGATGAGAAATCTGAACTGCACCCAAAGGCACCGTCAACAGCAAACGATCCTTGGGATTGTCCAACCATACTTGTTGGGAGGCACTCCTGGTGCTCCACTGCTGGTTGGGAACGTCCTCTTTTGCCTCCATCTGCAGATGTGACCCCGTCAGTCTGCCTTTGAGGAGGCCACCCTGAGGGGCAGAGCCACCAGAAGGCACAGCTGTTTGGTCTGAAATTTTTCTGGTTGATTCTCTTTTCTGAGGGCATTTTGGTTTCTGTTCTAGTGTCTCATTTGTCATAATTCCCTTTTTACTTGTCCTCCACCGCAGGTGCCCTGGTGTCTGTGCCCCGTCCCTTCTTCAGTGAGCCTCAGCAAATGTCCTGGGGGCTCTACCTGCCGGGGGCCATGGCTCTCCTGGGCAAGCTGCTGTTCTTCTTTTATTTTCAGGGGTGAGAGCTCTCTCTGCCACACAGGCTGGAGTATAGCGTCACCATTGTGACTCACTGCAGCCCTGAACTCCTGAGCTCAAGCAATCTTCTGGCCTTGGCCTCCCAAAGTGCTAGGATTACCAGCAGGTACCACAGTGCCCAGACACATACTTTGCTCTTTAACCAAAGTCTGATACTGCTC
This sequence comes from Nycticebus coucang, assembly GCF_027406575.1. Lineage (NCBI taxonomy): Eukaryota > Metazoa > Chordata > Mammalia > Primates > Lorisidae > Nycticebus > Nycticebus coucang. The sequence continues at coordinate 6,027,976 of NC_069785.1, read as the reverse complement.
ATTTCATTTAAGTATGACTTCAAGGCACATGTTAATCTGTAGAGTTGTGAGTTCTCAGTGACTTATTTAAATTCTTCTTGGCCTTTGGTGGACAGTCTTCTCTTGCTGTAACACACTAAAGAATCTTCCTCAAGCTAAGTAAGCCCTTTCCACGCATCTTTCTCTGGAGCAGATGTTGCCTGCCCCTTCACATATGTAGTGCCTCGGAGGGGAGGCATGCTTTTCTCTGTGTGTCCTTATGTCCTCGTACACACCAGGAGCCCATGGAATCCAGGAACATGTCATGTGATAACTAGGAGGTAGCTTAAAAAATTAATTCCTAGTAGAGATGAAGGGTTGGGTTCTGCCAGACTGGGCTACCGCGGTCGGGGGCAAGAGTGGGCAGAAAGGAGCTGACGGACCAGGAGACTTGAGACCTGAGAACACAGCCCTAGATTCAGAACAGAGGCAGTGGCTCTTCACGGCCACTGGCACTGACACTGAGGAGGTAATGGCCTGATTAGAACCAGGAGAGGGAGTGGGCAGCGGGGAGAGCCAAGGAAAAGCTGGACATGGGTTCAAGCCCAGGCTGGGAAGTCACAGCAGTCCGAGGCTTGGGGTCATCTGTGCCAGAGGTCAGTGACTTTTCTGTAGGGACAGGAAGACCTCCATTCTCCAGGAACTAAAAGGTCTATTGTCCTGGAGCCAGGACACGGGCACTCTTTGGTTTAATCTGTTGTTGATACTTTCTACAGCATCTAAGTTCCCTGACTGACCCCTTCAGTTCCTTAAGCTCTGATACGTCTTTTCTAATTTCATCATGCCTTTCATTCATTTCTTGGGTCATATTTTTGTATTTTCTTTTGGTGGTTTTCCACGTTCCCTTCAATTCCCTTTATCGTTTCTGCCATCCGTCCTCTTAAATTCCCCTTCTTTCATTTTCATAAGTTCTTTATAGGTGGGGTCCTCTGTGGTGGTTTATTCAGGCTCCCTTGTGGGGGTTGATCTGTTGTGGCTTTCCGAGTGGCTGGAGGTTTTTGGTTGTCCTCCTCACGTGTTCTGATTCACTTCCTCCCCCTATTTTCTCCTCTCACTTCCTCCTTGATTTTCCTGGTCTCTGTGCTTGGGTGCTGGAGTGGCCAAGAGTGGCTGGTGAGGAGAGGTCTCTGGCTGGCCGTCTTGGTGTCCTCCCCTCGACGTGGGAGCTCTTCACAGCATGAGCGACATTCCTGGTGATGCACTTACATCCTTTCCTATCGGAGAAATTTAGATGTTCCTGGAACATTGAATGGAACTACTGGGGCGGGGAGAGAGAAAGAGCGGGCAGTGAGCTGCAGGTGGGCTGAGGCAACCTGTCTCTGAAGTGTGTGTTTTAAAATTTAGGCAGCATTCGCATGCATGATGGTCTCCAGTAGTAATGTTCCATTCAGGAAAGGACGAGGATCCGCCTCCTGAGGTGGATATTTTAGTTAAACCATCTTATTTGTTGTTCTTCTCCCAGCAGGGAAAGCAAAGTGAGTTGTAGAAATGGAATAGTTACGTTTCCTAGTCCTCAGTGATATGTTTATCAATTCTTTTTTAATAGCATTTGAACAGACTTGGTAAAAATCCCTTGTATAGGTGACAAGGCAGTGGTGGTCCCTTAAAGTGTACTTCTCTGAGCAGAATGAAAATGAGGTCACAGCAGTTCCCAGATTAGAGACACAGGGACCTAGAGAAAATGGGTTTTGGAGAGTTCTTTAAAGACATTATTTCAGCTTAACCCAAATACAGAATTATAGCAGTCCCTGTTTATCCTGTAGGCATTTCATCATTCTGTCCCATCCAGGAAGACTCATCTCTTTGGGAGGATAACTCTGTCACGACCCACATTCCTCCCTTGGTCTGTCTCTTAAAAACTCTCTTCACTTCAGTTTTAGGACATGTCAGGCGTGTTGGTGTCCCTCCCTCCCTCTGCTGGGCCCCGGCCTGGCTGCAGGCCGTAGCTCCTCTGGCTGACACCTGTGGTGAACAGTGAGAGGCATGTGTGGACCTGTGGGCACAGGAGGGGTTTGCCTTTGTGCTTTTCCTTGGGGGCAAGCCCAGAAGGATGGCCCCGTGTCAGCCTCCAGATCGTTCTTCCTATGAAGATGGTGATGGTGCAGAGTCATTATCAGGCTGCCTGTGGGCACAGAGGAACCAGGCCTCTGCTCTCACGCTCCTTCACCTCTCATCGGAAAAAGGCGTGTTGGGGCATGCTGAGTCAGTCAAGATCATTTTAAAAAAAGAATGTTTGAAGGTAATAATACTCAGTCATAATATGTTAGTTCATTTGCACAGTGGATTGCAACCTGCCAGTCCACGGGGCGCCTGAAACTTGGGGCTGCCTTCAGGTCACACAAGGTATCAAAGGGAGTGTTTCCCTGTTTCTGTTAAAAACGTAACAGGAACCGAGTATTTGCCGTTCACTGTTTTGCATCTGCCATCCTACTTTCAGGGCTAAATCCTCCCTTAATTCCAGGGTCCCTCCACAGCCCCTTAAACCTATGTCTCCTCTTATAGGCCAGCTTTTCACCTAAAATTGGAACTCACTGCCACAGACACGTGAGTCCCCTTTGCCATCTCTGCACATCAATCCTGAGTTTGGAGTCACAGCTAGCAAAGTCCAGGTGGCTGGCCTGGGTACGTAGCTGCTGCTTCTTTCCAGCAACAGCTTATATCTCAAATAGTCTGAAGGGGACGATTGTTTTTCTTTTTGAGACAGAGTTTTGTCTTGTCACTGAAAGTGTACTATGAGTGCTGTGGTGTCATCCTAGCTCACAGCAACTTCAAACTCCCCGGCTCAAGTGATCCTCCTGCCTCAGCCTCCTGAGCAGCTGGGACTATAGGCACCTGCGACCACATGAGGCTAATTTTTCTATTTTTAGTAGAGATAGAGGTCTCGCTCTTGCTCTGGCTGGTCTTGAACTCCTGAACTCAAGGGATCTTCCCACCTTGCCCTCACAGAGTGCTGGGATTACAGGCGTGAGCCATTGTTCCTGGCCCCAAGAGGATTATCTGATGAAATTTTGGCATTTGAAAAATATAAATAGACCTTTGCAAAATGGCATGGACAAGCAGATATTTTTTCTGAACTAATTTATGAAAGAAAATAAATTGAAAGGGGAGCTGGATCTCTATACTTGAATCGCAGAGGAATGGCCTTCTTTTCCCATAAGCCCTCAGGATGCTGAGGGGGCTGCCTGCCACTAGCTCTCAGTAGGCTGTGCCAAGGGAGTCCAGCTAGCAGCAGGAGGGCTGCAGTGCGCACTTTACAAAAACAATCCCTTTTGACTAAATATGACACGCATAATAAAAGGTGTGTTGTGAGTGTACACTGTGGGCATATGTGTGCATCGTGGGCATGTGTGTGCAGAGTGAGTGTGTGCATTGGGGGCGTGTGCATTGCAGGCATGTGTGCACACACACCTGTGTGTACACATGGCATTTCCTTGCCCTGTTTACATAAAAGGCCTAGAGATGAAGGCCAACCCCATAACAGTGGGTATCCCTAGTGCCCAGATGTGGTCTTGAAATACTGTTTCCTACTAAAGGAAACTAGAGAAGCAGCTGTTTCTAGGTTTGAGCTAAGCATTGTCCCAGATGTGTCTGTAACGTCAGATGGTGGGGAAGCTTCAGGAGGCCACCAGGATCACATCAAAAATGCTCAGAGTCAACTTGAAGAGACTTTCACTGGCCAAAGGGGAAAATTTGAACTTCAAACGAGATAATCATTGTAATTACAGTATTATGAAACCCATTTAATACGTTGAAATTTGTGACTTTATAATACTAAAAAAATTGAGCTCCTTCAAAGGATGATAGGGAATCACTTCATTTTTATGAAAAGTGGTAGACGAAGGACAAGGATGAAATATTTACCCTGTTTTTCCTCTCCGAAGGTGCCACTTAGTAGTCGAACGGTAGATGAGGCGCAGCATGCTCGTACACAAGTGTGCGGTGGGTGATTAATAAACGGAGGAGGAGTGACAGACCTGCTGTTTCCCACCCCCGGGAGTGAATGGATGCTGGTGTTCAGCACCCGCAGCGGCTGCCGTGATAGGCAGGGAGGCACCCAGACGGCACAGAGGATGTGAGGAGAGAACAAACCCCCTCTAGGATCTTGCCAAAAGCTCGAACCTGGGACCAAGCCAGCCTCTGGCAGTTGCCAGAAATATGGAAGGCAGAGGAGTGCGGTGTGCTGGGTGTGGACGTGTGGTCAGCAGATGCTGGACACAAGGGGTTTACAGGTCCAGTGCCCAGGGAAGTTGTAAGGAAAAGGAAGTTTGGAGCAGGGAGCCTGTCGCCACATTGGAGTCACAAACAGGGCAGGCTACGCTGCGGATGAAGTGATGTGCACTTAGGTGATAAACGACAAAGAAACCCAAGAAACGGTTACTTTAAAAATCAAGGTCATGGTTGCTTTTGTGAGGAGCAAGGCACAGTGTCCAGCCTGGGACATGGCAAAGGGCATTGGGGGTGGTCGGCAGAGTTCTAGTTCCCGACCTACGTGGGGTTGCTGAGGGGTGCACTTTAGAACAGCTCAGTGAACTATGCATTCACGTAGTCTGGTTTCCAGAATCTGTTTCATCTTATGATGGAAAGGTTAAAAAGGAAGAAATAGGTAAGAATAGCAAGTTCTAAAATTTGCATTTTAAGCTCCAGAAAGAGCTTAAATAGTCAAATCAGCTTGTGTGGAGACACGGTGGATGGAGGGAGGAGGGTGAGCTCTGGGCTGAGTCCCAGCGTGGCCACTCGCCCACGTGACCCTGGGCCAGTCACAGTCTGTCTGCGTCTCAGTTTTCTCATCTGGAAAGTGGATGTCACCACAGTTCCCACCTCACAGGGTCATTCCAAGAGCATTCACAGGCATATTGGGAATACGTCCAGGCGTGGAGGACGGGCTGCACGTGGGAGCCACGTGGCTTCCGAGTTCCTGTCCTCCCCCCCATCAGCTTTTCTCCAACATTACAGCACTGTCACGTTTTTTTTTTTCTTTGCAGTTTTTGGCCGAGGCCGGGTTTGAACCCCCACCTCTGGTATATGGGGACTGCGCCCTACTCCTTTGAGCCACAGGCGCCACCCAGCACCATCACTTTCTCTAATATCCTGGAGTGGGGAATGCCCCTCCCCTTTCTAACCTCTCGTCCATCTATCCCCTGCTCGCCATTCTCTATCTATAAAGACCCCAAAGAAGGAATGAGACAAGTCAGGGGCGGGACGGCCCCCCGGGCAGGTCCGAATCTGCTCAGTGGTGAGAGAGGAGGCAGACTTTTCTTATCACCCCGGTCCCCAGCACCCAGAACAGTGCCTGAGACAGAGAAAGCAGGTGACAGACATTTGCTGAAAGGAAGGATGAAGGAGACCAGGGGACATAATTTAGAAAGCCCTGCTCCGGTGTTTCTCTTCCACGCGAAGCGTGTGACGTGACCAGGGCTTTATTTTTGCCTCCCTCCCGCTGAGCTGTTTTTATTCCCTGATGCCCCTTCTGGTGTTTCTGTCTCTGTAAGAGTCAAAGGACCTAAATGTCATATTTCTTGGCAAAATGTATGCATTGCACTTGTTCTCTATGCAGACAGCCACACACGGACCCCAGCCTGGGCCTGCCAATGGTACTGTCACTGCTGCTTGGAGCTCCTTCCTGCCCAGCAGGCTTGTCCCTCACGTCCCCTCTGATGCTCCTCCCGTCATCATCCCCACGCCCAGCCCCTTCCTGTGCTGCGCCCTCAGTATAGGTGAGCCCAGGGGAGCAGAGCTGTAAAAGTCCCATCCACTGCTTGTGGCAGCCTTCACTGTTCCCTCAAAGCACTTACCTTGTGTCCACCTGGGAGTGGATATGTGTTGGACACGTGGAGGGTACCCGGCCATTACAACAGACGGTGAGACAGACCCAGAAGGGAAGCGTGGGTGTGTCGTGGCTGGTCTGCTGTCTCCACCATGACTTTCATGAAGGTACTATGGCTACTGAGTCACTAGTTTCCAGTTGTGAGCGAGTGCTCGGTAGTGAACAAATAAACATGCAGATAAGATGAGAGGCCCCAGGCTTAGCATTGAGGTGGACGAAGAATCGGAATGGCTCCGAGAGGCAGAGGTGAGGGCAGATCCAAGGCAGGGGTGCTCATAATCTCAGGAAGCAAGCAGCTTCACCTGAAAATCTGCCCGCAGGGACGGCGGCCCCCCAGAGACCCACTGAAGCCAGCACATGGGAACAGGACCGGGTGGTGACAGGACTGCGGGGCCTGCCCAGGGCCCAGGGGCTGGTCTGTGAGTTGCTGATTCTGGAGGGAATTTCACAGGCCTCTGAGAGTGACTGGTAATTAGCCTGGCAGGACTTGGTGTGGCCTGCCCTCCAAGTGCCCCAGGACTTAGAGCAGCCGCCCTTGCAGGCAGAGTAAAGCTTAGGAATCACACAAGAGCAACCGAACCTTTGTTTTGTCCTTTCTAGCTGCGTGACCTTGGGCATGTTTTTAACGTCACTGAATCTTGGCTTTGTCGTCTATAAAATGATCAGACCACCTACCTTCTGTGGCCATTTTAAAGATGAAATTAGGTCTTTTCTCAGGTTGGGTGCTTCAGCCAGTGCTGCTGAGACCTGGCAACATGTGCCAATGGTCCATGGAGAATCTAGGCAGCTTGCAGCCCTGGGCCCAGGGTGGGCTCTAATCCTCTGTGGTCTCAGCAAGCTCAGGATCCCGTGATGCCCGGCTGAGTTGAGCAAGTCATATTGGTGTGTGTAAAGCAGCAAATCAAGGCAGCTTTTCCACCGGTTGCCTCTTCCACTGTCCCTGCGTCATCTCCTTTCTGGTCCTTTCTCCTTTTGCTCCTTTGTTATTGGGGGTGAGCGCAAGTGGGCTCAGTGACACGGGGCTCGGAGAAGCAGAGGTGTGGAACACAAGCACAGGCTGCCAGCGTCCACATCAGACATTGGTTCCAGCAAGTTTCTTGGTGAGGGCCACAAGAACTGAGGCTTTGGTGAGAATTAGTCCCCAGCCATGAAGGTGTCAAAGGGGACGCCACCACCCTTACACGCCTTTCCGGTTTTTCTGTATTTAAAAAACGACTTTCTGTTAAAGAGCTTTTAATATTCTCAAAGCATAACCATTTTTTTTTTTTGTATAAAACTGCACCTTCTTTATTCTGCATACTTTAATTCCAAAATAAAAAAACAATACACAACATCCACTTGGTCAAACTCAGGAGGGAATAGGGCTTCAGACCTCAGTTTCCTGCCTCACACCCAAGGACAGTCAATTAAAGAAAAAACTAGACATCAGCAGAGGAAGCCAAGTGGGACATGGCCACTCACAGGCTGTGGGAACCATGGGTAACACTATACATTTTAAAAGAAAGGTTGTGGAGTGGTTTGATTTTTTTGTGTGCAATGAAAATGTATGGAGTATGTTTTGAGCACACAACATTGAGTTAAAGACCATCAAGAAATGATCTCATTCATTTATTTGATGCGTGTTTACCAAGCACTGCTGGGGTGTTGGGGGGAGCAGATAAAGATCCAGACCCTATTGGAGCATACATTCTAAGGGGGGGAACAGGCCATAAAAAAGTAAATGTAGTAAGCAAATTGTAAAAGGTCAGAATGGGATAACTTAAAAATATTTGAAACAGTATGGTTTAGAAGACTCAGTAAGCAAGTGCTTGAAGAAAGAGCAGGAGTTTTACTGTGTAGATACATGGGGCAGGAGCAGTGGGACCAGCCATTGCAAAGGCCCCGTGGCATGCATGGGAGTGTCAGAGGGGCAGCAAAGACGCCAGGGTGGTCTCAGCGAAGTGAAACTGGGTAATAGGGGCTGAGGTCAGAGAGAACATGGCCTGGTAGGTCCTTCCAGGACTGAACTCAGAGTGAGGCAGAAGGCCACGGGAGGGGCAGGAGAGAGGGGTAGGACTTATATTATGCCGGGAGCACGCTCGTCACTCTGGTGCAGCACTGAGGATGGGTTGTAGAAGGCCTTGTGGGGAGGAGGCCAGTGAGCAGGCACCTGCAGGAATCCAGGGAGTGTCCTGGGGCTTGGATGAAGACAGTGGCAGTGGAGGAGGTAGGAGGAGGATGTAGGGAGTGGCCATAAAGTTCATGTGCGATTTAAAATTGCATGCAAAATTGTATTTGGGAGGAAAATTCAGTGGGACGTCTGGGCTGGTGGCAGTGTGGTGTAAGGGAAAGAGTTTTTATTTTGTTTGGTTTGCTTTGGGGTTTTTGTTTATGTTTCCTCATTTTTGCCTGAGCAACTGAAAGGACAGAGTTGCTTTCAAGATGGAAAGGCTATGGGTGGAGCCTGTTTGGGGAGGAGGAATATTAAAGTTTGCTTTCGGTCATCTGAGTCTGGCCCCAAGTGAGAGGCCCAGGGGCACTGAGCCTAAAGGTCTGGAGTTAGGTGAGGCATATGGACTGGGGGAGAGGGGCCACATGTGGGACCGGCTGGAAGCCAGACCCCACGAAATCCCCAGGGGTGGGGGTGCAATGGAGTAAAGGAAGCATGTGAGAACCAAATTCTGCAGCTCCCCAGGGGACCTGGGCGACAAGCAGGAACCAGCAAAGGGGAGGAGTGAGGAGTGTGAGGAGTGACTGGTGGGGAAAAGAGAAAGCACGGGAAAGTGGTGTCGTGGAAGCTGAGGCAAGGAAGGCGAGGGAGCGGCCGAGAGGTCTGATGCCAAGTCCAGCCGGAGGGTGGAGGTGAAGGGGCCTGAGAAGCAGCTGCTGGATTTAGTAATGGGGAGGCCATTTGTTATCCTGGCAAGAGCAGATCGGGGGATAGCCAGCCTGGGTGGGTTTAAAAGAGAGGGGAAGGGAGGAATTGGAGACCAAATAGAGGAACAGGGAAATACTGTGTGGGGATCTGGGGCAAGAGCTTTGTGACAGGAATGATAATAGCATTTTTGTGTGATGATGAGAACAGTTCAATGAGAGGAGGGAGGTTCCAGGCCAGAGAGAGGAGTGCTGGGGAGCAACGCCCTTGGGTGGTGGTGGGAGCTAGTCTCTGTGTGGGAGGAGCTGGCATCAGGTGGGCAGGTGGGAGAGGCAGCACGGGAGGGTGCCGTGCTGGTGTGTGCTGCCTCCAATTGCCTCCAATTTTCTCTGTGAAATAGGAAAGTAAAAGTCGGGGAGGAAACAGCAGAGGCCTCAGGAGACTGAATAAAGTATTATGTGAACTACTAGGACAGTGGGGAGGCCACGGACCAGGGGAACAGACACTGTCACCTGGCAGCAGGAAGAGCTCACGGACGTCCATCATGGACAGAATGTGAGATCGGGGAGTGCAGTTGGGAGTTTCTCCCACACCACGTTTGGCTGTTGAGGTGCAGGCATAGCTTGCTGGATTTAATCAGGGTTGAGGTGGTGCCAAGTGACAAAGCTAGAGAGTGGCAAGGGAATTGAGATTAGATGCATGCAAAGTGGCCAGGTAATTTAAACAGGCTGGAAGGAAAGAAAGTGAAGGGCATCAAAAGGAGTTGGGATCTGTGGGGGGCCTCCCAGGGTTGGAGGCAGGAGGATCAGTGGGGGGTCTCTCAGGGGCTGAAGGTAGGAGGATCAGTGGGGGGTCTCCCAGGGTTGGAAGCAGGAGGATCAGTGGGGGGTCTCTCAGGGGCTGAAGGTAGGAGGATCAGTGGGGGGGGTCTCCTAGGGGCTGAAGGTAGGAGGATTGGTGGGGGGGGGTCTCCTAGGGGCTGAAGGTAGGAGGATCAGTGGGGGGTCTCCCAGGGTTGGAAGCAGGAGGATCAGTGGGGGGTCTCTCAGGGGCTGAAGGTAGGAGGATCAGTGGGGGGGGTCTCCCAGGGGCTGAAGGTAGGAGGATTGGTGGGGGGGGTCTCCTAGGGGCTGAAGGTAGGAGGATCAGTGGGGGGTCTCTCAGGGGCTGAAGATAGGAGGATCAGTGGGGGGTCTCCCAGGGTTGGAAGCAGGAGGATCAGTGGGGGGTCTCTCAGGGGCTGAAGGTAGGAGGATCAGTGGGGGGGGTCTCCCAGGGGCTGAAGGTAGGAGGATCAGTGGGGGGGGTCTCCTAGGGGCTGAAGGTAGGAGGATCAGTGGGGGGCCTCCCAGGGGCTGAAGATAGGAGGATCAGTGGGGGGCCTCCCAGGGGCTGAAGGTAGGAGGATCAGTGGGGGGCCTCCCAGGGGCTGAAGGTAGGAGGATCAGTGGGGGGCCTCCCAGGGGCTGAAGGTAGGAGGATCAGTGGGGGGCCTCCCAGGGGCTGAAGGTAGGAGGATCAGTGGGGGGCCTCCCAGGGGCTGAAGGTTTGTTGGAGGTGGGGCCCTGGATGGAGTAGGCTGGAGAGTCAGGAAAGAAGCGGTCAGAGGCTGGGAGGGATTAAATGAGGGTGTAGATGTGGTGGTAGTGTTCTTCACCAAACATGGCTGGACTAGATTGTTTTATTCCCCCTTGTAGTAGACACGGCCATTGACTAATTCTGGAACAGGCATTGTGGTGGAGGTGACATGCCCAGTTTCTAGGCCTGACCATGACAAAGTCCTCTCAGGCAGCCCCATATGCCCCCTCATTTTTGTCTTCCAGCTGAAGGTAGGGAACAGGGTCAGGACCGTGAGAGGGAATGGTCACACTTTGGTGGGAAAGAGCCTGGTTCCCCAAGTCACTGAGCCTGGTTCCCTGAGTCACCATGTGGGAGGAGCCTGGTTCCCTGAGTCACCATGTGGAAGGAGCCTCGTTCCCTGAGTCACCATGTGGAAGGAACCTGCATCCCGGTTCCCTGCATCACTGTGTGGAAAGCTCCACCCAATCCAACAGTGCAACGTGCCATGAGCAAGAAATAAGTTTAGAATGTTATTATTTTGTTAGAGTTTGTGATATTTCTTAAAATATTGATCACACTAAAAATTGACTAAATCAGAGATGTTGAAATTATTGGTCTGGGAAGCTGTGTCCACGGAGTGTGTGGCTGAGATGAGATTTTTAAGTTTGCTGGAGGAGAGGAGTTTAAGCGACAAGCAGGACGGGCTGTCGGATGCCCCATCAGTGTGTGATGCCCCATCTGTCTGTATCGAAACTACCAAGGGTAGTTGGGAGACAGGGTGAGCCTGGAGCTAAATAACCCAGTACAGAGAACAGCAGAGGGTGAGAGAAACAGGGAAATAGCAGGGTTTTAGCAAGGGGTTGGAGATGTGTGGAAGCAGTGTCCTGGGGCTAGGAGGACACAGCTTTGTCTGCAAGCACAGTGGGAGGGAAGGGGGAGGGAGGGAAAAACATCACCAGAGCTGAAGAGGCTGCCAGGAAAATGGTATCCACAGGACGGCCTCTTCCCTAACAGGGGACTTTCCTACAGAAGGCTACAGAGCGCCCCGGAGGAGACTTTAGATGGGAAGGTGGAGACAGAATGAGGATGTGTGGAGCCTTCTGGGGAGCAGAGGACAGGAGAAGTGGGGTGACAGGGGAGCCTGCGCTGTTCATGGCCATGGATACAGACTGGGATAAAGGCGCAGTCCATCCCGGGGAGCCTGAGGCAGATGGGGTGATGAGGGTCAGTGAGTGCCTGGGGCTCAGTCTTGACTGCTGTTGGTGGAGGCAAGGTGGTCCGGGCCCACTCTCAGACCCTCCTGGGAGCCCACAGGCTAACCCTAACCCCTGTGGATGGACGCAGGAAGGCCTGCGGGAGTTAGGGCTCAGAGATGTGATTAAGATGCTGTCCCACTCTCGGGAAGTTCATGTTCATATAGTGAAAATATGTTACCTGGTAACTGCTTCAATGGGCAAATTGCAGACTTCACTTAACTCCATGTTCATTACAAGAAATAGTCAATATGCTGCTGACATTCTGTGCATGACCAGGCAGCTGTGCCCACGGTCCCCCCACCAGGTGAGGCCCAGCTGCTCCCTGAGCCCTGATGCCTTGCTTCTCACAGAGCGGTCTGAGGGCCAGCAGCATGGGCATCGCCTGGACGCTTGTGAGGAATGTAAGATTTCTGTGACACCCTGACCTGCTGGGTCAGTGCGTGAGCATTTAACTAGATCCCAGGTGATCTGCAGGCACATTTGCGTGGAGAAGGCTGGGATGCTTCTCTGTGAGAGCAGGGACAAAGGCGGGTGCCTCCGACATGTTACTCAGCTTTAAAATCCCAAGCCCAATGCATTTTTTCGTCCAGCCCTGGCACCGTACTGGATTCATGTGAACTTCATTAAAAAACAAAACAAACAAAGTTTTAACTTGCATGACTCCAAAAACATTTCATTGTTTCTTTAGGGAGAAATAGATGAGAACAGACAAAGTTGATTATACAGAATAAGGAAAAAACAACTCTGAACTTTTAACCTGCCTGAGTTGCATGAGAGCATTAGAATCATGGAATTCTGGAGTTGGGGCAGCAATTCTCCATGATGAGAGAACTTCTAAAAAAGTGAACAATACTTGACCCCGAGCCCTGACCCCACATGTCAATATGAGTGGGAAGGACTGGGAGCCCCGTGTCAGTGAGTCCAGCACACAGCCAGTGTTGAGATTCACTGGCAGAAATGAGGTGCAAGGCTTATATCTAATTTTGAATTATCTAGGAGCTGAATTAAAGGTAGAAACAAGTGAAATTAATTTTAATGTTTTAACCAAGTATATCCAAAATATTATCATTTGAATATGTAATCAATATAAGAAAATTAATGATGAGATGTTTTATATTTTTGTCTTAGGGAGACAGGAATCCAGTCTGTATTTTATACTTCGAGAACATCTCAGTTCAGATTAGCTACATTTCAAGACTTGGAGAGCCACATGTGGCTGGTGGCTGCCCTCAGGGGCAGGTCAGCTTCAAGTAGTAGCAGTAGTTTTCCATGTCTGGAAAAGGAAATGATTTCCCATTTGAAGTAGAAGAGATGGTTCAGAAGGGAGTGATGTGGAATTCGGTATTTCCTGTCTGCAGGCAGCATCTTAGAGATCATTGTGGAAATTCAGTGCAGAGGTGGGTTTTAGAAAGCTCGTGAAATTTCTTCCAAAAAGGAAAATGTCTGGGCTTTAGTGCTGTAGGCAGATCCTCCGATGATACTATCCTGCTTATTAAGGTGCATAAACGAACACCACGCTGAGCGTCTCAACATCCCGTGCTGTTTAGAAGGACTCAGCTTCTAGTCCTGATCTAGGAACTGATAAGAAAATAGTCCCTGGCTAAGTTTTCTTTTTCTCTCTTGCCATCAAGCAGTATAAAGAACAAGTATCTTTGGGGATTTTGGCATCTTCGTAGTTGAGTCAGCATTGGAACCAGGGGTGTGAGAGAATAGTGACATTCTGTGGCTGGGCACTCCTGTTCCAATCCTCCTCCTCTTCTCAGAAAAGAAGCACCACTCACCAATGTTCTTCCCAACCAGCTGTTGGGTATAATAAAGATTGTCTTCTTACCATTAACATTACACTGGATTCCCAGAATCTAATATTTCCTACGAGATTTTCTTCCTACAGACATTAGAGAAGTCCTTTAGCCCCTGGCATGTGTTAGGCTCTAACCAGGTCACGGAGCGGAGCTCTTTGGAGCCCGAGGTAAAGAGGCAGAAAGTACCAGTGACATGTGCTGAGAATGAGGTTAAACAGATTTCTCAGGGAGGATGCGGAGCGGTGTGCTAGTGCTGGCAGAGGCACTTAGGAGGCAGGACCCATCCTCTCCCGGGCCACTTCCCAGCCTGTCCTATTGCCCCTGCTCATGGTAAGGCTCCTTTTCCTTTTTCACCAAAATGTCTTTGTTTTTTCCAAAGCCAGCACCTTCCTGAAGCTGCCCCTGGCTTATAAAAAGGAAACACTGAGATGGGCAATCCGCTTGGCCTCTACATCTCGTGCCCTTCCTACACCCTACTGAGATGGGCAATCCATCCAGCCTCTGCATCTCGTTCCCTTCCTGTACCCTCTCCAGTAACACTTGCTTCTTTTCTCTCCCTGGAGCATCCCTGTCCTGATAAAAATCCCTCGAGGTGTGATAATATGTCGTTCAGGGTGGACGGGACAATGGGATGACTTCTTCTTGGCAAATTACACTATCGAATTTTCTTCTAAGAGAAAGCAAACATACTCTTTAATGTTATCAGTATTAAATATCTCTTTTATATCATGTTACCTTTTTATCAGACTTTATTCATGTGCACGAGGAACACAAAATTCCCCCAATGTCCAGCAAACTCCATGAGAAGCCCACTTTGAAGGAAACACGCGTGATCCATGCTGTTGTTACAGATGCTGTAATTACTCCAACATGTTGCTGATGCTGAATGTTCTGAGACAAACTTCTCCGTCCCCCGTCAACACTCTGAGAAATCTTTGGCATCACTGACCATTTGCTTGACATTTTCTCTGGTTTAAATTGCATGATACTACTGCATGTTCGTAATAGCTAACGGTTTTCAAAGAGCGTGAACTTACACCAAGGAGTAACTGTTTATGTCAAGGTGCCAAGGACTCATAGAATCATGGCTCCCCTAATGCTTTTGTGACGAAGAAATGAAGGACTATCGGAAGAATGTCAGGCATCAGCTAAGTGGTTGGGGGATTTGTAAAAGGTCAGCCCGAAGTAAGAACTGATGGAATTCTGTAACGGCTCTACATAGGACAAACTGAAGTTGAGAACCCCAGGGAGTGTGAGCCTGCAATTGTGATAGGTTGCCACCAGGGGGCACTTCAGTGCCTTGGCTGTGTGCCCAAACCATCAGGCTTACCATAACTAAAGTCACTGTTACTTCTTTGCAAATGTAGTGTTGAAATAATAATATCAAAATTAAGCTTAAAGATGATTCATACAAGCTCTTAAATCAAATCCTAGGAAAGAATTTGGTACTTGCCTTGCTACTTCACAGATCCCAGCATTCAGAGTAACCTATTCACAGCCCTGAGATTAATAACTATGTTACTTCTGACTCACCAATTTCTTATTTGGGAACCTCATTTTTTTATTAGGTCAAGGGAGTATTTATTTATTTATTTGGAGACAGAGTCTCATTCTGTTGCTCAGGCTAGAGTGCCATGGCATTGTCATAGCTCACAGCAACCTCAAACTCTTAGGCTCAAGTGATCCTCCTGCCTCAGCCTCCTAAGGAGCTGGGACTACAGGTGCCCTCCGCAATGCTCAGCTAATTTTTCTGTTTTAGTAGAGATGGGGTCTTGCTTTGCTTAGGCTGGTCTCAAACGCGTGACCTCTAGCAATCCACTTTGCCCTCCCACAGTGCTTGGATTATAGGCATGAGCTACTGTGTCTGGCCTAAGGGAGCAATTTTAAAGGGATTTTAAACTTCAATAGTTCAGCAGTAGCCCCCCTCTCTCTTTTTTTCTTTTTCTACTGCTGCAATGGGTGGGGGGAGCTGCTCTCTGTGTTAAAATGTGGGAATTATTTTTTAAATTTGAAGAATACTATATGACTTTTTTTAAATGAAATAATCTTAGCTGTTATCTGTAAGATGTTGTAAGGGCTTTTCAGGTTACATTACTCAGAAGTTGCTCATAAGGGAAGTCTGACACATAAAATGTGTGTGTTTTCACCCGTCTGAAACTCTACACTGCTCCCCTTTGTTTAAAGATTATGTATAAATTATTCTGTCTAATATGAATGAGTGTAGGGCACACAGAATGGATTAATTTAATGTTGAAAATAAAAGCCTGCAGCTTCCAGGCCACATGTGGCCCTCCAGGTCCCCCAGTGTGACCCCTCAACCGAATCCAAACTTCACAGAACAAATCACAAATCCTTTATTTATTCTATATGAAATTTGGATTCAGGCAAAAGGCCGCACTGAAAGATTTTGAAGGCCCCACGTGACCCCAAGGCCCCAGGTTCCCCACCCTGGTAGGTGAAGACACATTATAACTAAATCTCACTGTTTGCCGGGAGGTTGCATGCAACAGGGTAGGTGGGAGGTGGTAGTCGGGGGTTGTTGATGGTGACTGAGTAAGAGAAATGATGTTCTTGGAGAGTGTGTTAGTGTCGGGGGAGATGGAAAGGAGGAAAAAGGCTCAAAACCTGGTGGAAGTGGTCTCTATAAAGCCAGGCAGCTGATGAAACGTAACGACCAGAGTGGAGAGAGGAGTTAAAGAAGCCTGAGACTTTGAGCTCAGAGGATGATGGCATTCTGGAGGATCAGGGAGGCCAAGAGCTGGGGGTGGGGCAATAAGCATCATCTTCAATAAGTAGACCTGAGGGTCAAATAAAAATATCTGAAGCACTTTGAATAGTAAATAAAATAATACTATTTTTTAAACATGAGGCAATTACTTTACATGTGACATCTCAGAGAGAAACTGAATCCTCATTGTCAATGAAAATGATCCTTATGTCCAAGAGAAAGAACCACTGGGCAGAGGGGCACTAGGTCCTGGGCTTATTTGTCATTTGGGGCAAACAAGGGGACACACAAGCGAAGCAACAAAAGGTTACTGTAAGCATCATCACAGGCTGGAAATGGGGAGCTTTGATGCAGTCGGAAGAGCATGGACTTGGTGTAGGACCGGCTGAGTTCAAACTGGGACTACATAGCGTAACCAGGGGGCCCGTAGGTTGATTCCACATCCTTGCAATTCTGGTAACAAAATGTGGTGTATACAGAGAGTGCTTTCAAATCCTTATACACATTTAAAGAAAGTAAAAATCTGTATTAAAATTATAACATCAATATATACCAAGAATAAAAGATGAATATAAGTCACATTGAACACCTTTTATACTGAAGAAGTCACACAGGACTTGAGTATTATAATTTTAATACAGTTTTTTTCTTTCTTAAAATGTGTATATATTTTGGCACCCTCTGTATATATGTATACGACAGAACACTACTTGGCCATGCAAGGGAATGAAATGTCTTTTGTAGAGACTTGGATGGGACTGGAGGCCATTATCCTGACTGAAGCATCTCAGGAATGGAAAAACAAACACTGCACGTGTTCTCTAATAATCGGGGACTACAATTATTGGGCACGCCTGGGCGCAGAGAGAAGCAAAGGTCTTTGGAGATCAAAAAGTGGGGAGGGGCGAGAAGGGACGGTGAAAACCTAGCTGTTGGGGGGTGACAAGCACACTGAAAGCCCCAACTTAAGCATTATAAAAGGAATCCATGCAACAAAAACATTCGTACCCCTTAACATTTTGAAATAAATAGAAGTATCTGTTCACAGGGTTATCGTGAGGATTGAGTGAGATCATGCTTGGAAGAGCTAAGAACGATGCCTGGAACGCAGCCACAACGCAAAAACTGTTAGCTATTAGGAGCATGCAGCAGTCTCACAGAATTCATGGAATTTAAACCAGAGGAAATTTCAAGGAGATGGTGGGTGATGCCAAGGTTTGTCTGTAGAACGTTGAGCGTCAGTGACGTGTCGGAGTAATTGCAGCATCTCTAACAACAGCACGGTTCACGTGTATTTCCTTCAAAGTGGCCTTCTGGAGTGAGACACCCCACACGTCGACACAGACGCAGCTGTGAGGTCCTGATAGGTTAAGGTTATGAGACCTTACCAACCTGTATGCACAGTGTCACCATACGTGCGTGGTGACAAGTTCAAGAACTTAACTGTCAGGTCTGTGTATTCTTTTTTTCTTTTATGCCTCCAGTGGTACCAGTGTTTCATATTGTTTTTGTACAGACAATGTATTTTAAATGTTATGAGCTTATCTTGTGTGTGTGTCAGTAGAAAGATCAAAGTATTTCATTAATTGTGTTTGAGGGAAATTTCTAGGGAAAAACATAGAAGTAAGGCTCTCTGGTTGTCAAATAAGTCCTCAAAGCACTGTGCCAGACAGAGGTCTACTGGGTCTTTACGGCACGGCTTCCAAGGTCGAGTGTGCTAACGTGTACCACGGATCTATGAGAGAGGAGCGAGCAGGGCAGTGCTTCCTAAACCTATGAAATATACATAAGTATGTACATATGGAAATGTTCTTTTAAAATTTGAGGAATTATCTATAAAGAACTGTAAACATTCTATTATCTAGGATGCAATTTGGGGAATGCAGGTTTGGGTTTGAAGATAAGTATGTATCTCCCTTTGAAAAAGAAAAAAGAGGGTTGTAAGAAAAAGAGATGATAATTTGCTAATATAAAAACCCAGAAGAAAAGGTATTTAGAAGAAATAAACAATTATCCAGGGGAGACATGGCTTCTGGACTTTACACTGCCCATGGCCTTGGAAGGACCGCTGTGCTAAGGATGTATCTTCTGGTGCAAGACGTTGGATCACAGCATCTGCTCTGGGGTACCAGCTGTATTTCTTTCTTTCTTTTTTTTAATAATTTTTATTTTATTTTATTATTATTATTATTATTTTTTGTAGAGACAGAGTCTCACTTTATTGCCCTCGGTAGAGTGCCATGGCGTCACACAGCTCACAGCAACCTCCAACTCCTGGGCTTGGGTGATTCTCCTGCCTCAGCCTCCCAAGTAGCTGGGACTACAGGCGCCCGCCACAACACCCAGCTATTTTTTGGTTGCAGTTTGGCTGGGGCCGGGTTTGAACCCGCCACCCTCGGTATATGGGGCCTGTGCCCTGCTCACTGAGCCACAGGCGCCACCCCCAGCTGTATTTCTTATGGTGTTTGTATTTATTTGTGAAATGTTAATTACTATCCCACAGAACTTAGTGCTCTTTGGAGTATGTTTCTACATAAGTTTGAAGATCTAAATATCATTCAGAGACAGCAAGTCTAGCTGTTCTCCTCAATATAACTGATACCATGATCTTTTAGCCCTATAATTTTTCTCTTTCCTCCCTAGTTATCAAATTCTTTCCTTCTATATCAGGGGGTGTATTTTTTTTTTTTTTTTAAATCAAAGCTATTGTTTTTAACATCCCATGAGGCCAGCTGGTGATGGACAGACAGAACTTTTAGATGTCTGTATCACACCTTGACAGAGTCAGTCTTAACTTCACAAATCAGTCGTCCATCCACCCGCTGTTTCTCATGTTCCAAGTGCTGGGGCGGAGGTGGTAAGCAAGACAGAGCTTTGCCCTCACAGAGCTTCCATCAGTTAGAGGGCATGTGGGCATGACGTATGTCAACCGAGTGCAATAAGCAAACAGACGCCATGATGTCAGATACATGGGTGCTAAGAAGGCTCTTGAGAGGGAGAGTGACTGGGCTCCGGGCTAGAGAGGTGGTCAGGAATGCTCTCTCCGTCCAGGTGACGTCCGGGTAGACACCTGGACTAACTAAGGAAGGATGTCTAGGGCCGGGTGAGGGAGGAGAGGTCCAGGCACACGGAAAAGTAAGTGCTCTGGCCCTCAGGTGCTGCTGTGTGGGGTGTGTTTCAGGAAGAATAAGGGGCCACGGTGGCCGGGGCCCAGTGATGGAGGGGGAGAGAGATGGGAGAGGAGCTGGAGTTTGCAGTGGGCAGACAGGGCCTGCAGGCTATGGGAATAATTTTTATCTTATTCTAAGTGTGACAGAACAAAATAACCAGGATACAAAGCAGCAGGTACAATATCACTTTCTTCAATTACTCTTCTCTCAATCACTGAAGCCAAACATTCTTACATGACAGGAAAAGAAAGGCTGGGCATGATGGCTCCTGCCTATAATCCTAGCACTCTGGGAGGCCGAGGCGGAAGGATTGCTTGAGGCCAGGAGTTCAAGACCAGCATGAGCAACAGTAAGACCCCATCTCTACTAAAAATAGAAAAATTAGCCAAGTGTGGTAGTGAGCACCTACACTCCCACCTCCTCAGGAGGCTGAGGCAGGAGGATCGCTTGAACTTGGGAGTCTGAGGTTGCTGTGTGCTGGGCTAATGCCAGCGCACTCTCCCCAGGGTGACAGAATGAGACTCTGTCTCAAAAAAAAAAAAAAAAAGAAAGAAATGAAACCCCTGGTACTATCTGGCAAGCACTTTGGGAGAAGGGCCACAAGGTCACAGCAGCATAGCCCATGTGGGAGCCAGGATGAACAGGCCCTTTCTAAGTGGGCGGGGCCAATTTGTTATCTATAAATATCACCGTTAATACGACCCATTAACTTGGTGACTGGGCGAGGAAAGGCGAGTAGTACCAGGTAGGAACTGCCTAGCAATGAGTCAGCACCGCCCTGGTCCCACCTGCGAGCCTTCAGTGAGTGGAATGCTATGGTGGGTAAAGGCAAGCTGACACAAGCTGGGGAGGAGCATAACTCAAGGGACACATGACAGCTTTACTGTACCCTCACAAATCCACTTAAGATATAAAGAGATTAGGCCTGAGGAAGCAAGCAGTCCTTTCTCTTCCTCATAACACACCAATTACAGGGGGTTGCAAGCAGGTTGCTCAGGCCTGACTCCTGGGAACATCTTTTTAATGGCACTTAGAAATAGTAACAGGTTCCAGGAGCCAGGGCTTGACAACGTGACTCACCAGGCCCTGAATTGGTGGTTTTACACTGTCACGCTGGCTCTGCCCCTGAGGATGGTGTGCGCGGGCGTCCCTGCTAATTCTTTTTCATTTGCCATCTCAGGTGTTGGACTGGAAAGGAGCAATTCCAGCTCCATAATTTGGTGCTGGTGGGTCCTAATTAACAAACACCCAATCTTTCAGTGCCTCAGTTTCCTCATTTATAACAGGGACAACATGTGCCTGATGTGTAAGGATATAAAGTACCCAGCAGAGAACTCGGCATCAGAAAGCACGTGGCCAGGGCAGTAGGCCTTGGGCTGCAACCCCGGGAGTCTCAGCCTAGGGGACTCAGGTGCTGGCTGGTGGGCTTGAGGGTAGTGTTCACACGCTGCTGGTGTTCAAACGATGAGAATTCCTCTACGAGACCTTCTCAGTCCCGAATGTGCTTTACCCAGGCGCTCTTCCGGTCTGCCCATCCCTGCAGTCACGGAAAGGGCGACGACCCCAGACTCGCCATGCGCTTACGAGGCATTTTATGTAATCTCACTTAATCTTCGTAATATTTTTTAAGTTAAGTACATATTGTATTTTTATCCAATGACCGAGAAAACAGAGCTCTGAAAAAGTAAGAATTAAGAATTTAGCAACCGGTAAAAGGGCAGAGGTGGAGTGTCCACCTGGGTCTGCCTGACTCCCCAACCTGGATTCCTTCTGGGACCCTGGGCTGTCCACTGAGAGCACTTTACCCTCAGCAAATACTCAGAGGTGCCACTGAAGACAAAGCCAGGAGTGATGGAGCCAGGTGGATTATGTTCTTCTGGTCTGGTCCCTGAATCTCACTGGACTCTGTGCAGAAGTCCAGTGGGGCCAGGCCTGCTGGTGGCGGTTGAGTATAAACCTATCCTGAGGCAACACTAGGCAAAGATACTTCCAGCCTGCTTTTGAAATCAGCTCCCCTCCTTGGCAATTTGTTCTAGAACCTTCCAGCCCTTATGGATGTCTCATCGTGAGCGTCAGACCCAGGCGAGATGGAGAAAGGGTGCCCCACCCCTGTGACAGATGGCAGGCAGAGCCCAAACCGCACCTCTGGACTCCCTTTTATGGAGTCACTAACCTGGATTCTTTCAGATTTCTCACAGGGCCTATTTCCTTGGCCTTTTACTAATTTTCATAACTCTTTTCTGGATATTTTCCAAACTTTGTGTTACTCGCTTAAATGACTGAGTCAAAAACTGGACATTCCATTCTAACAGACCTCTGAGAAAAACTGGACCTGAGGGCTGTGCCCTGACACCCTCCCTCACATGCGCCCGGCTATGTGTATGCTGCAGCATTAAAGAATTGAGGCATTTTCCTCTCTGTAAAAATTCTAACTTTGGGAGAAAAAACAATAACTTAGAAAGCCAGGGCTTTTAACAGAATGCAGTACAGCCCCTGTTAGTGTTACTGTGGTAGATAATTCCTATGCACACCTTTTTTCAGTTCTCAGAAGGAACTTGTATAAAAATTAGTATTTTTTCCGGGCGGCGCCTGTGGCTCAAGGAGTAGGGCGCCGGTGCCATATGCCGGAGGAGGCGGGTTCAAAAATTAGTATTTTTTCCATGAGCATCAAGAACTCACAAAGGATGCGAACAGATGGATTAATTAAGTACACTGCATTAATATTTCTATCCCCCCAAAGAGCAAAATCCTTAGTTGATAAACAATTGGGGAGGTACCACAGGAACCAAGACAATAAGCTAAGATAAAGAGCTCATAGCATAAATTCTTTGCACGTTATTAAAGTACTGAGATTTGGTCTTTGTAAGTTTTGGTGCATTTAAAAGGGATTACTTGGAATAAAGAAAGAAGCAAATTATTGCTTTGAAAAGTGTTCTCTCATATTCATCTCCTCACAGGAAAACATGCGTATAAGGTGATATTTGAAGTTTCAGTATTTGATTTGGTTAATTATTTTCAGAGTTATCACCATTTCATTAAACATTGTTTTCAATTCAGTTTGGGGATTAGCAGCGCTTTCAAATTCTTACATGTGATGTTTTTGTTGCATCTTTGATTCGTATTTTTGGGGGGGAGAGAATTGTATTTTCTGGTTTCATAGAGTCAAGGAAGAAATGAATGATTTCATTTCCAGAACTTTCTTATCTAACGAATTGATCAAAACCAGGACATAACTGGCTACAAATCCTGTCTTCCCTACTGAGGAGCAGCGTGACCTTGAGAAGATGAATCAGCTCTCTGTGCCTTCAGTTTTCTGGCTTGGAGTGTGGTAATAGCTCAAAAACATTAGTGTCCCTCACTCTTTGTCAACTTCTATTTGTTCAGTTGGGCTGAATTCTAATCTAGTCCTTCAAAGTATTAGTCATCTTACCATTTTAATGATCTCATCACAGGTAAAAACATAAAATGCATGTTACGTTGATAAGTCTTTGGAAAGTCCATTTGAAATGTTGTTACAATAGCAAAGTGTTTTCTTGCTTTTGTTTTTCTAACTTCACGGACTTTATTAACTCACAACATTTCCACTCCATACAACATTTTTACTTGATGTTTACACACGTTTTTTGTCAACCAGAACCCCATGGTTTTCATCTGTGATATGAACATTCTCTAGTCACACACAGACCCCTTGCTTCTCTGTGGTTCCAGGATCATTAACTGCTGGGTTTTTGTTTTTAATAAGAACTGCTATTTTTGCCAATATTATTTAGTCCGAATATTTTTTTTCTTTCATAGAGATTTTTTCTTCCTACATTTTTTTAAAGCCAACTGAAAACTCAGGAAACATTGGCATTAAGTTTCTGGTTAATAAAAAATATAAGAGGGGGCAAATAATATCAGTCCTCAGTTGTCCTCCACTAGTGAAGACAAGTTGTCACACTCCATGGTACACCGTTGGTTTGGTGGCCCCAGTGAACCACAGCTCCTAGAGTTCCTTCCCTGGTACTGTCCTCCCATGCTGATGCTGGGTTTTGTTGTGGAAGCATCTTTGGTGAATGGCACTTTGACAAGTCTGATGCAAGGGGAAGCTTGACACGTGAGTTCATATTCAGGCTTGTTTTCTTGGAATCTTTGTTCTTGGGACCTAGATCCCATATTGTGAGATGGCCCAAGCAGCCACATGGAGACACTTGTGTGGACCAGTGTCCCTGACCAGTAACACTAGTTGAGATCCCTGCTGACAGCCAGGAAACTGTCTCTGCTGCACCTGACCAAATTGCTGAGCTGTGAGCAAAGAAATGATGGCTGGCGAATCCTCTGTCTTGGAATGGCCCGTATGTGGCAATGGAATACTGACATTCCAGTCACTCTCATTCCTGACCTTATGTGCAAAGTCAAGAGCAATTGACAGTACATTGGCTCAAGGCTGTGTTGATGCTGGATGAATGTAGATCCCGCCAACCAAAGGCATAGTTAGATGCTGAGAACAAGGAGGGGCCTGAGGCTCAGATAAGACTCAGCTGACACTTTTATAATGAGGTGCAAGAGCTATGCCCCTACCTTCCCTCCACCCTCCCCTTCGTCCTCCCCTCCCTCTCCCCACCCTCCACCCCTCCCTTTTCCCTCGGTCCACCCTTTCCTCTCCCCTTCATCCTCTCCTCCCCCTTACTCTCCCTCCTCCCCCTTACTCTCCCTCCTCCCGTCCCTCTCTCCTCCCTCTCCCCTCCCTCTCCCCTCCCTCTCCCCTCCCTTTATCCTCCCTCCTCCCCTCCCTCCTCCCCTTCCTCCTCTTCTCCTTGTTCCTCTCCCTCTTCTTCCTTTTTTTTATTTTTTATTATTGGGGAATCATTGAGGGTACAATGAGCCAGGTTATACTGCTTGTGTTTGTTGGGTGAAGTCCCTCTACTAATAGTGTCCCACCCCCAAGGGGTGTGTCACACACTGTGGCCCCACACCCCCTCACTCCTTCCCCCAATTCCCCCACCCCCGCCATGGATTAGCATAAATTGTCCTCATATCAGAATTGAGCACATTGGATTCCTGCTTCTCCATTCTTGTGATGCTTTACTGAGAAGAATGTATTTCAATTCCATCCAGATTAATACAAACGATGTAAAGTCCCCATGATTTTTAGTGGCTGTATAGTATTCCATGGCATACATATCCCACAGCTTGTTAATCCATTCCTGGATTGGTGGGCATTCAGGTTGTTTCCACAACTTGGCAATTGTACATTGAGCTGCAATAGACTAATGCAAATGTCCTTATGAGAAAATGATTTTTTTTTTCTTCTGGGTAGATGCCCAGTAATGGGATTGCAGGATCAAATAGGAGGTCTAGCTTGAGCTTGTTGAGGATTCTCCATACTTCCTTCTGGAAGGGTTGTATTAGTTTGCAGTCCCACCAGCAGTATCATCCTCCTCCTTTCTTGATGTGTGATCATGTTCTTGTCTATAGTTAATAAGACAAACAGCAAGCTCTGACGGGGCCTGTGTAACTTCCAGCCACTTTAATTCTTTATCAGATGTCATAACCTTTGATAGAACAAAGTCTAACTTACTTTCTAGTCCTTTACACAATGCTAAGTTGTTGAAAAATGACCAAAAGATGGTTTCCCAAAGAGGAGGCCCAATGGGGACATTAACTCCTCTTCAAAGTGAATGACACAGTTGGAAGAAGAGACGAGATCTTGTACATCCAACATCACTTACCTGATGAATCCTTCAATGTGTCCATTATCTGAGGGTGGGAGTGCTCTGCCTTTTCCATCCTCCATGGGTGGCCTGTCTCTCAGCCGGTCTAGACACTCCAGACCTCCCGGGGTGGGGGTGGGGGGCGGCGTTTCCTGGCACCTGCTTGCTGGAGGATGTGGTTCTCTTCAGCACTCATCGAATTTGCAATGCCTGTCCAGACACCTCGCATCTCTGGTGGTGAGAGGGAGGTAGATTTTAGTGGCTGGGGGGCAAGTTGGGAGGGGTGAAGCAGCTGAAGAGAAAATCGAATTGGTGGTGGGCTCCTCTGATGCTGGGCAGTTAAGAGGACAAGCTTTGGAAATCCTGAAAAGGAAGAAAGAGTGGGAGTTGGTTGCACTACACTGCCCTTCACACTCTACGTTGTTTATTCCAGAGCAGAGGAATAACTGGCTGTTTCATCAGAAAATTGAATATTAAGACAGTTTGCTCTTTAATGTGTAGATGGTGCAATGTAACAGTTGTGAGAATAGTCACTGGGGTCAGAGGACTTGGGTTCTCCGTAACTCTCTAATCTTACATCTTTTATTGTCACTAAACCTCAATTGTGCAATGGGGAAAATAACAGTTCAAGCATTATGAGTTGTTGAGAAGAGTAAATGCTCAATAAATACTCCCAATTGGGGTGGCGCGTTCGAACCCAGCCCCAGCCAAACTGCAACAAAAAAATAGCTGGGCATTCTGGCGGGCACCTGCATTCCCAACTACTCGGGAGGCTGAGGCAAGAGAATCACCTAAGCCCAAGAGTTGGAGGTTGCTGGGAGCTGTGATGCCACAGCACTCTACCGAGGGTGACAAAAAAACAAAAAACAAAAAAACCCTCCCAATTGGTATGGATTAGCTGTTAATTCTTTCCTCAAAAAGTTAGCATTTTTCTTCCTTTGATTAAACATATCATCAGTTTTGCAAAGCTGGAAGAATTATTTCAACTATTCCACAGACAAACTTTTCTGGGTAGGTGTTCTATGTTAATTTTCTCAGAAGAGATCTCACTGCAAGTTTGAAACCTTTTAGCTTTAGAAAACTTTTCTGTAATCTAAGAAAATATTATGAGTCCCTATCTCACGAGCCTTTGTATTTATAAGCATTTAAATGATCTGTGCAGTCAAAATTTCAAAATAATACATATCCCTCCCAACTCATACAGTGTGTGTGTGTATAAAGATTTGTCAGGTAGCTTTGAGTCTTCACCCATGGCAAGTTTTTGATCATGTATCCTTTTTGTTTGTTTGTTTGGAGACAGAGTATCACTTTATCACCCTCGGTAGAGTGCTGTGGCGTCACAGCTCACAGCAACCTCCAACTCCTGAGCTTAGGCGATTCTCTTCCCTCAACCTCCCGAATAGCTGGGACTACAGGCACTCGCCACAACGCCCAGCTATTTTTTGTTGCAGTGTGGCTGGGGCTGGGTTTGAACCCGCCGCCCTCCATATATGGGGCCAGCGCCCTACCCACTGAGCCACAGGCACCGCCCCTCATGTATCCTTTTTGGAAAAGATTATTAACTAGGGAGAAGTAGGATCACTGTTATATGATGACTCTTCAGAGAAGTTCTGTTAGGATTTTTATTGTCAGGCCGAGCAAGTTCAGCCATATGCACACAATCAGTTTATCAATGGAGCGTGACAAACACTGCATTTTCCTTTCTTTTTAAAGAAATTATAGTGAGAGCATTTCACATGGGATGTAGCCTTCTAACAAAGTTGGAAGTCTGAAGCTCAGCACTGTTAACTATGGGCATGACACTCCTGGGCCTCACAGCTCTCTGGAACGGCATAACTGAGACTCCCCACATCCCCTTCTGTCCACTCCCTGGCAACCTGCATTCTACTCTCCGCTTTTGTGAGTCTGGCTGTTGTCTTTGTCTGTTTGCTGTTGCTTGTAGCAGAATTCCTGAAACTGGATAATTTATTAAGAAAAGGAACTTCTTACAGTTATGCAGGCTGAGAAATTCATGGCCAAGGGGCCGCATCCCCCGAGGGCCTTCTTGCTGGTGGGGACTCTGTGGATTACCCTGAGGCAGCGCAGGGCATGAGAGGGCCAGAGAGTGTAGTGTGCTAGCCCAGGTCTCTCTTCCTTTTCTTGGAGAGCCTCATTCTAATTCCATGATATGCTGTTCATCTGTTAATCCATGGATTAATCAATGCCCTCCTGTCCCAGTCACCTCTGATGACACCATCTTTCAATACCACTTTGGGGATTCAGTTTCAACATGAGTTTGGAAGGGGACAAATATTTAAATCATGAAAGCTGTTTTACGTCCCTCACGTAAGAGAAACCATACGGTATCTGTCTTTCTCTGCCTGATCTGTTTCACTTAGCGTGAAGTCGTCCAGGCCCGTCTGTGCTGTCACGGGCGGCAGGATTCCCTCCTTTTCCTGAATAATGCCCCACTGTATGTAAACACAGCCTTTTCTCTGTCCTTTCATCTACCCTTCGGCACGTGGGTCACTTCCACATTTGACTCTTGTGATTGTGGTGCAGTGAACAAAGGTGTGCAAATCTTTTTGAGATCCTGCTTTCAATTCTCTTGGGCACATACCGGAAGTGGGATTGCTGGATCATACGGCATTTTCCATTTTTGAGGAGCCTTCCTGTTGCTTTCCAAAGTGGTTACACCATTTGACATCCACACCAACAACGCACGGGATTCCGTTTCTTTCCGTCCTCACCTACCTGTGTTATCTTCTGATTCTTCCTAATGACCACCCTAATACGTGGGAGGTGGGATCTCAGGGTGCTGATTTCTGTCTCCCTGGTTACTAGTGATGCTGAGCATCTTTTTATATACTTGACCATTTGTGTGTCTTTAGAGAATGTCTATTCAAGTCTTTTGCCCATTTATAAATAGGGTTATTTGATTTTTTGCCCTTGAGTTTAGAATTTCCTTATATTATGTTAGCATATTTTGGATATGACAGTAATCCTTATCAGGCATAGTTTCTCTCATTCTGTACATTGCCTTTTCACTCTGTTAATTGTTTTCTTTGCTATGCAAAAGCTTTTCTTTCCTTTCTTTTCCTTTCCCATTCCCTCTCTCCCTCCCTCTGTCCCTAACACCCTTCCTTCCTTCCTCTCCTCCTCCCCTTCCTCTTCCTCCTCTTTTCTCTGTTTCCTTCTGTTGTTGAGACGTCATTTTCCTCCTGATATACTCAGAGATGCTGGTGGTATTTTTGTGTGTGTACCCATAGAAATGAAAATCACCCATGTAATTTTTGAACTTTATTCTGTGAAATGGGAACCTGTCCCCCTCCCCTCTCCATTCAAATCACGTTGTGAAGACTGGGGTGGAGCTGAGCGTGTTCAAGTCCCCTTTTTCTTTGGTAACTGAGGTCATGGCACAGCACTGGGCTGGTTTGCTGGGTGAACTAGAAGATCTCACACCCATTAAGGCGACTCTCCTAAAACAGAGGATAGAGTGCTCGTGAAGATGTGAAAAATGGAACCCTGGTGCATTGTTTGTGGGTGGAATTGTAAAATGGTACAGCTGCTATGGAAAACAGTATGGCAGTTCCTGGAAAACTTAGAAATAGAATTGTCGTGTGACCCGGCAAGTCTGCTTCTGGGTATGTACCCAAGAGAAATGGAAGCAGGATCTGAAGAGATTTCCGTGCCCCCATCTTCACGGCAGCATTGTTCACAACAACGGTGTGTGGACGCAGCGTCCACTGATGGATGACGGGTAAACAAAATGTGGTCCATTCATAGAATGGAATATTATTCAGCCTCAAAAGGAAAGGCAATCCTGACATAGGCTGCAGCATGCATGCCCAGTGAAACACGCCAGGGGACACCGTGCCCCGTGAGATACGCCAGGGGACACCGTGCCCCGTGAGATACGCCAGGGGACACCGTGCCCAGTGAGATACGCCAGCGGACACCGTGCCCCGTGAGATACGCCAGGGGACACCGTGCCCCGTGAGATACGCCAGGGGACACCGTGCCCCGTGAAATACGCCAGGGGACACCGTGCCCCGTGAAATACGCCAGCGGACACCGTGCCCAGTGAAATACGCCAGCGGACACCGTGCCCCGTGAAATACGCCAGGGGACACCGTGCCCCGTGAAACACGCCAGGGGACACCGTGCCCCGTGAAACACGCCAGCGGACACCGTGCCCCGTGAAACACGCCAGCGGACACCGTGCCCCGTGAAACACGCCAGCGGACCCCGTGCCCAGTGAAATACGCCAGGGGACACCGTGCCACGTGAAATACGCCAGGGGACACCGTGCCCAGTGAAATACGCCAGGGGACACCGTGCCACGTGAAATACGCCAGGGGACACCGTGCCACGTGAAATACGCCAGGGGACACCGTGCCCAGTGAAATACGCCAGGGGACACCGTGCCACGTGAAACACGCCAGGGGACACCGTGCCCAGTGAAACACGCCAGCGGACCCCGTGCCCAGTGAAACACGCCAGCGGACACCGTGCCCAGTGAAACACGCCAGCGGACCCCGTGCCCAGTGAAACACGCCAGGGGACACCGTGCCACGTGAAATACGCCAGGGGACACCGTGCCACGTGAAATACGCCAGGGGACACCGTGCCCCGTGAAATAGGCCAGCGGACACCGTGCCCCGTGAAACACGCCAGCGGACACCGTGCCCCGTGAAACACGCCAGGGGACACCGTGCCACGTGAAACAGGCCAGCGGACACCGTGCCCCGTGAAACAGGCCAGCGGACACCGTGCCCAGTGAAACACGCCAGCGGACACCGTGCCCAGTGAAACACGCCAGGGGACACCGTGCCCCGTGAAACACGCCAGCGGACACCGTGCCCCGTGAAACACGCCAGCGGACACCGTGCCCAGTGAAACACGCCAGGGGACACCGTGCCCAGTGAAACACGCCAGCGGACACCGTGCCCAGTGAAACACGCCAGCGGACACCGTGCCCCGTGAAACACGCCAGCGGACACCGTGCCCAGTGAAACACGCCAGCGGACACCGTGCCCCGTGAAACACGCCAGCGGACACCGTGCCCAGTGAAACACGCCAGCGGACACCGTGACCCGTGAAACACGCCAGCGGACACCGTGACCCGTGAAACACGCCAGGGGACACCATGCCCCGTGAAACACGACAGCGGACACCGTGCCCCGTGAAATACGCCAGCGGACACCGTGCCCAGTGAAATACGCCAGGGGACACCGTGCCCCGTGAAATACGCCAGCCACAGAAGGACTCACACTGTGATTCAATTTATAAGAGGCATCCAGAGAGGTCAAATGTGTAAAAACATAAGAGAGAATGGTGGGTGCCAGGGACTGGGGAACGGGAGATTGGGGAGCTTTCGTTTAATGCGGACAGAGTTTCAGTTTGCCAAGATGTAAAGTTTCTGCAGAGGGATGGCCGTACAGTGATGCAGGCAGGCTTACCACTATTGAACTGTACTTTTAAAAATGGTTAAGATGGTGCAATTTATGTTATGTATCTTTTACCACAATTAAGAATGTTTTAAAAGATAAAGCCATTTAAGGGGGCTGTTTTATTCTGTTTATCATTGGTTGGAAAAATCTTGGTTATAATCCTAGCACCCCAATTTTGTAATGTTCTTTTAAGCCCAGCAATTAAAATTAGTTTTCTTAACCATTTTTAAGAGAGAGTAAGGTACAGCCGAGAGGACTAGGCCTACCTGACTTAGGCAGGTGAGCAGGTGGAGACCTACAGTCTGTACAGGGATCTGGCCCTGAGCTCAGCTTTGTTGTGTCTTGTTTCTTTCTTGGAGATATTAAAAAATTGAATCCAGGGCGGCGCCTGTGGCTCAAAGGAGTGGGGCGCCGGCCCCATGTACTGGAGGTTGTGGGTTCACACTCACCCCTGGCCAAAAACTGCAAAAAAAAAAAAAAAAAAATTGAATCCATAAAAGCAAATGACACCAGCCTGCCTTGGAAGTAAATACCCACTCAAACACACACACACAAAAAGACACACACACACACACACAGACACACACACACGAGACTCAGGGCCTCTGCGATGAGCAAATCCTGTCCCGTTTCCTAACCACAGTTACTTCCACATCCAGTACGCATTCAGAGGAGATTTGCCTGTTGGGTCTGCTTTCCAGTCCTAACCCCTTTCTGGGAATGGGCTTGGCATGAGTGCCAGATAATAGCAGAATGAGAATTTTAAACACTTGCTTTGACCAGAGTTGCCTGAAGGACACAAATCCTTCTGTCTCTTCAGGGTCTGCTCAGAGGGCTGTGCCCAGGCAGTCATCAAGGGGCCAGGATCTTTCTGGCTTCCCAGACCTGAGAGGTGTCCCGTTACTAGCAATGAACCAAAAACACTAGATGCCTTCAGTGAATGGGTGAGAAATGGCTCTCAAAGGTGAAGAAGTTTCCACGATGGCTTATATCGTGGAATATATAATTTTTCTTTTGTAAAATGTGTGTGCCATGGCTGGACTGAGAGTGAGTGTGCAGTCTGATGGACTCTTTTCACTGCCTAGTAGTCTATGAATTTCCCCCCGGGAGGAAGCAGTGTCTCCTTCCTCCCAGCATGTACCCCAGAGTCTTAGCAGCAGGTAGGCATGGAGCTGACTACCCAAACGCATGCTCTGCCCACAGCCTACTCAGATGTCATCTGATAAATGTGATGATTTTTGTGATGAAAACTCTTTAACATGCTGATGTTGGCAGAGAATGCGTTTCCAGGGTCAATTTCTGGATATGCCTTCAGAGTAACCTAATGTCCAATCCTCTTCTGCTCTCCCAGCGTCCAGTGGAAGGTTCTGCTGGAGTATGGAAATCTACATTTCCTGGATAAGGGAAAGTTTGCAGAGAGGCTGCAAGGAAGGTTACTGGAGAAGGGTAGAGTTCTAGGATCGCGGCTTGAACATGGTCCTGGAAAACTCTCTCTTACAGGCATGGCACTTACAGGGTGGATGTTTGGTGGGAAAAAGGAAAAGGAAAGAAACTTGTGCTTGTATCTTCCTTATGACTCTGAAGTTAGTCCGGAATTGATACCTGTGGAAAAGAAAAGCAGAGAACCTCCTTCTTTCAAGACCACCTGGAAAAATGGCCTTTAGCTCTGTCCCCCCTTCAAACGTGGTGCAGCCTTCCCGTGGTATAGATGAGAAAACTGAGGATCTGGGTGCCAAGGTGATTCTCAGCATTACCTGATCAGTACAGGGCTGTGGCTGGAATCCAGGGTTCCCACTGTGTCTGCTAGCTTCCCACTCTGTCTCCCCGTCTCAGGGCCCCCTCTCCCAGCCCCTCACCGTCATCATCACTCCAGTTGATGAAGCATTCACCGTGTCCCAGCACTGTGCACTTTCCATGTTTTTATTTAACCCTAGCAGCTCTGTGAAGTCAATACCACTGCAACCCTTACATCATGAGTGAACAGCTGAGATTACAAAGCTTATCCAAGATTCCACAGCCAGTGCTGATTCCAAAGCCCACACCCCAGCATCTCCAGAGAAGGCTTGATTTGTTCAAGGTCTCCAGTCCTCAGGACTACCACAGTTACAGGGCTTCCTTTTTCCTACTATGAGTAATTTATGTTTAAATAGGAGGTGTGACAATTAAGTTGATGAACATATCCTAGAAAAAGTGCCACATTTCTCATTGCTGATATCACTACAGTACTTTGAAAGTACTCCCCTTTGGAGTAAGCTATGCTCCAATGCCAGCATCTAGTCCACCCTTCTAAGCAATTTTGGAACTCTTTTCCTGGACTGGACATCAGAGCTGTTGTCATATGGCACATGAAAATACGCAACGACAATAATGATGCAAGACAAGGCCGTGTCTGATATACCGTGGTCATGAAAGCTTGCCGAGTTGTTTGTACAGTGCTACCAATGTAAGCCCATGGTGGCAAGTTCCTGAACTTAATTGTCAGACCTCCTACGATGACAGCTCTTTAATAACCCCACCTCCAAATACAGTCATCTTCTGGGGTTACAATTTCAACACAGGAATTTTACAGAGAAACAATTTGTGGCTCAGTAAGTAGGGCGCCGGCCCCATATACCAAGGGTGGTGGGTTCAAACCCAGCCCCAGCTGAACTGCAACCAAAAAATAGCTGGGCGTTGTGGCAGGCGCCTGTAGTCCCAGTGTCTTGGGAGGCTGAGGCAGGAGAATTGCGGAAGCCCAAGAGCTGGAGGTTGCTGTGAGTCCTGTGACATCATGGCACTCTACGGAGGGGCGGTAAAGTGAGACTCTGTCTCTACAAAAAAAAAAAAAAAAAGAAACAATTTAGCCAAAAAGCCTAATATGTTGCTTTCTTCAAGGGTATTTTAATTTTTTTTAAAAAATTGTCAGATACAAAAATGCTAAGCCTAAAGGAATAACCTATGGGAGGTGCCCTACTCTGTTGAAGGGGACGTGGGAAGAACATAAGCTTTTGCTGCACTTCCCGTAATGTTGGCTGGCCCTGACTCTCAGCTCTTACGTATGAATCCTCAGGTCATCTCAAGAGGCTCAAATTATAGGAAGAAACAATTGAGCCAGTAGTGCCTGTTCACGGGGACCTCAGCTGACATCTCACATTTCTAATGATCATCCCCTTTGGAGAATGTGTGACTCACACAATGTAATGTGACTAACAGCAATTCTCAAATTCCAGAGGTGCCTTGGGTGAATTCCCAGGGTAGAGGAATGACACGGCCCCAGAGCATTTACCGTCAGCTGGGAGTGCACATGTCCCGGCTCCGGACTGAAGAGAGGCCAGTCCCTCCTTCTCAGGAAGGCCCTTGAGTTCTGTTTATAAATCCTCTTTTGTTGAAAATCCAGGCACAGAGAGCCTCCACTTGCAATCTGCCTACTTCCTGGCATGAAGAAAAACCAAGGACAGGAGGCAGGGATAGTTCAGGTAACTGGACTCCGGTGTTGCCTACCTGGCACCGTGCCCTGCTGGGGAGCCAGAGAGGAGATGAGGAAGAAGCCACAGGGCACGAAGTGGGGGCCTGTGGTGCCACTTCCTGGGTGACATGGGGCTTGCACAGCAACTCTTTTGTTCAAAAATGAGCCAGGCGCCAGTCTCCTGTCCTGAGGAAGAGCAGAGGCCTTCCCTGCCCCTCGCCCTCTCTTCCTGTGTCCCCTGCTCTCCAGGCCTCTAGCCTCCTTGGCATTTGAACTTGTTGTTCAGGCCCAGCAAGTTGTTTCAGATGGCATATTGTTTTATTTGACATGTCCAACCTGCGTCAAAAATGTGTCTATCTAGGGACATAAACACTGCCCCGTGTTTCTCTTCTCTCACCCCCTGGTCCTACCATCCCCAAAGCCCTGGATCTATTTTCTCTTGAAAATAAGTTAAAGTTATCACTTCTAACTTAAACCATAGATGGCAGGGGCTGAAACATGAAATCCACATCCTCGGCATCTAACCCCAGCCCTCTGCTAAACTCAGTGTGACCGTGTGAGCAGCTGCACTTTGGTAACCCTGAATAGTCTTCCTGCTGCAAACTCATCTCTGAGTTCCCTGCCAGCTCTGCCTGGGACTCTCCTAAGAAACCGACTCAACAGTGCACTGGAGGTGGGGGGAGCCAGCGGGCCGCCCCTGGGGGCAGAGGGATGTGTGCTTGTGGCCTCCTTCCCAGAGAATACCCCATGGGACAAGTCTGGGTTTTGCCCTGAGTGTTCCTGAAAGCAGGTCGGAACTTGACAGAGCAGGCGGGCACATGGGAGGGGAGGCTGCACACATTTGTTCTGGAGCCTCAGAACATGCCAGATGGATTTAGGATAACTTGGGATCTGTAAGTGAACATTCTTGTCAGGAGGCCAAAGAGGACAGTGCCAGAACCCTCTGTGCTAGATTGTGCCTGAGGGTGACACTTCCCCTCCGAGGCTGGGGAGGCTGAGGGCCTGCTCTCTGCTGCAAGGGGAGGGAGATGTGGTGTGGAAGCCACACTGTTTCCTACCTTTATTCACAGTGCTTGGGTACCTTGGCCAGGCAAGACTCCAGTCAACTCCTTCCCTCCTCCTTTCTCTCTTAAAAATTGAAAAAAAAAAAAAAAAAAGGCATTCATTTTCTCTTTTCAAAGCTATAACAAAAATATTTATTGTTATTCCTAAATAAGAGGGTGAAACCCCAGTGGCCAAGTTCAGCTCTGGCTTCCTCCAGCATCCTTTCTCGAGAGCAGGGGTCTGTCTGGCATTGAAAGGCCCGTAAACTTTGTTGATCCTTAGTAACTGTGTAATACATATCATTCAGAAAACTGGGAAGATGAGGATTTTAAAGTGATCTGTTTTTCCACAGTCTTGAGAAATACAGCCCCCCAAATTTCTTATACATGTACATATGGTCACATGTGTGCTGCTAATTTGTAAATAATGTTCAGTATTAGTTCATGGGGTGGAAGGGATTTTCACATGATTCATAGTCATCTGGTTATATAGCAGGAAATGAGGTGTTCGGCAAATTTCTTTTTTTTTTATTTGCCAGTGGATTCTTTTATTTTCCCAAAGTAGTTAAACATGTGCATTGTGGCCTCCGACCTGCAAGGGGTCTTGTAATTATGATCTGTGGGCTTGTGGGGTGTGTGCTGCCACAGAGCTGGACAGCTGCTGCGCACAGCTGCCTGGAGGTGACAACTCGGGTCACCACCCTATGCTGAGTGCCGTCCCTTTGGCACAAACCATGAAGGCATGTCCAGAGGTGGGGGCAGGACTCACACTCATAAATTAATGTCCCTGCGCATCAGAGCGAACTTCCAAGCAGAAGGCCCAGTCTTCCGAGTATTAAAACCTCAAGTGAGTCATCAGCATCTCGTGTGTGGGGAGTCTGAAGGCCGAGTTAGTCAGCCAGACAGGGAAGCAGGCAGCATGCAGAACATGGCACACCCTGGGGGCTTACTAATCGTTAGCTTTAAGCACAGTCATTTTAATATGCAGGTCTGGTTTTCCAGCCATAGCTGTGCAGAAGGGGACGTTATGCATCCCTGTAGCAGAGGTTAAGTTGGTCATTCGCTGTTCTTAATTCACCCCGCATAAATTCTCTCCTAGAAGGGGTTCAGGGAGCGGGTGGGGCGGGGTCTGGGCAGGGAAGATGTGGCCCTTGGGTTGGTCAGTGTGGAGCAGAGAAGGATGTCAGAGATAGCACCTTCCCTGCAAGAGGAAACTGAAATTGGTTGTAATTTGCATTTCTCTGATGAATAGAGATGTTGGCATTTCTTCGTGTATGCTTCTTTTGAGAAATGTCTATTTATATTCGCCACCAGTTTTTTAATAGGGTTATTTGTTTTCTTGTTATTGAGTGAACTGAGTTCCTCACGTATTTTGGATGTTAGCACCTTGTCTGATATATATGATTTGCAGGCATTTTCTCCCAGTCCGTGGGTGGTTTCTTCATTCTGCTCTTTCCTTTGCTGTGAGAAGCTTTTTTGTTTGATGCAATCCAATTTGTCTGGTTTTGCTTTTGTTGCCTCTTCTTTTGAGGTTGTGTACAGGAAATCATCGCCCAAACCTATGTTGTAGAGCTTTCCCCTTATGTTTCCTTTTGTTTTTCGGTCTCGAGTCTGACATTTAAGTCTTTGTTTTGACTTGATTCTTACATAAAAGATGAGATAAGGGGTCATTGTCAAACTTCTGCATGTGGATATCCAGTTTTCTCAATACCTTTTTTTAAAGAGACTGCCCTTTCTCCATCACACATTCTTGGCACTTTTGTCAAAAATGAAGTGACTATCAATATGTAGGTTTATTTGGGGACTCTCTGTTCTATTCTATCAGGGCTGCTGTGTCTGCTCTTACATCACTATAACAGCTGTTCTAATTACCACAGCTTGGTAATATATTTGGAAATCTGGTAATGGGATGCCTCCAAGCTTTATTCCTTTTGGTTAAGATTGTGTTGACTATTCAGGATATTTTGTGGATTCATATGAATTTTAGGACTGCTTCTTCTGTTTCTGTGAAGAATATCATTGGCGTTTTGGTAGGTATTACATAGAATCTGTAGACTGCTTTGGGTAGTATGGACATTTTAACAAATATTCTTCCAATTCATGAATACAAATGTCTTTCCATTTATTTGTATCTTCTTCAATTTCTTTGATAAATGTTTTACAGCTTTTAGTATACAGATCTTTCACTTCCTTTGTTAAAATTAGTCCTAAGTATTTTTTATTTTGGATGCTATTATAAATGAAATTGTTTTCTTAATTCTTTTTCAGGTAATTTGTTGTTAGCATATAGAAATGTTACTGAGTTTGTAAGTTGATTTAATATCCTGCAACTTTACTGAATTCATTTATTAGTACTAAGCTTTTTGGTGGAGACTTTAGGATTTTTTGTATATAAGATCCTGTTGTCAGCAAACAAAGACAATTTCACTTCCTTTGCTGTTTGAATGCTTTTTATTTCTTTTTCTTGCTTAATCGCTCTGGCTAGAACTTCTAGTACTGTGGTGAATGGAAGTGATGAGAGTGGACATCCTTGTCTTACTCCTAATCTTAAAGGAATAAGCCTTCAACTTTTTACAACTGAGTATGATGTGAGCTCTGCTGAGGAACACACGTACCTAATTTGTTGAAAATGTTTATCACGAAAGGATGTGTTGCATTTTGTTGAATGTCTTTTCTGTATCTATTGAGATGATCATATGGTTTTTGTCCTTCATTCTGTTTACTATGGTGAGTCACGTTTATTGATTTGTGGGCACTGACCCATCCTTGTATTTTAGTGATAAATTTACATGGTTGTAGTGAATGATCTTTTTAATATGTTGTTGCATTCAGTTTGCTAGTATTTGTTGAGGATTTTTGCATCGGTGTTCCTTGATAATACTGGCCTGCAGTTTTCTTTTTTGGTAGTGCGTTTGTCTGGCTTTGGTATCAGGGTAATACTGGCCTTGTAAAGTAAGTTTGGAAATATTTCCTCATTTTCAATTTTTGAAAGAGGTGGAAGAGGATTTTAGTGTCAATTCTTCAAATGTTTGATAGAATTCAGCTGTGAAGCCATCTGGTCCTGGGATTTTCTTTGACAGGAGATTTTTAATTACTGATTTAATTCTCTTATTCATTATTGGTTTGTTCAGATATTTTATTTATTTTTTTTTCTTTTTTCTTTTTTTTTTTTTTTATTGTTGGGGATTCATTGAGGGTACAATAAGCCAGGTTACACTGATTGCAATTGTTAGGTAAAGTCCCCCTTGCAATCATGTCTTGCCCCCATAAAGTGTGACACACACCAAGGCCCCACCCACCTCCCTCCTTCCCTCTTTCTGTTCCCCCCATAACCATAATTGTCATTAATTGTCCTCATATCAAAATTGAGTACATAGGATTCATGCTTCTCCATTCTTGTGATGCTTTACTAAGAATAATGTCTTCCACGTCCATGCAGGTTAATACGAAGGATGTAAAGTCTCCATTTTTTTTAATGGCTGAATAGTATTCCATGGTATACATATACCACAGCTTGTTAATCCATTCCTGGGTTGGTGGGCATTTAGGCTGTTTCCACATTTTGGCGATTGTAAATTGAGCTGCAATAAACAGTCTAGTACAAGTGTCCTTATGATAAAAGGATTTCTTTCCTTCTGGGTAGATGCCCAGTAATGGGATTGCAGGATCAAATGGGAGGTCTAGCTTGAGTGCTTTGAGGTTTCTCCATACTTCCTTCCAGAAAGGTTGTACTAGTTTGCAGTCCCACCAGCAATGTAAAAGTGTTCCCTTCTCTCCACATCCACGCCAGCATCTGCAGTTTTGAGATTTTGTGATGTGGGCCATTCTCACTGGGGTTAGATGATATCTCAGGGTTGTTTTGATTTGCATTTCTCTAATATATAGAGATGATGAACATTTTTTCATGTGTTTGTTAGCCATTCGTCTGTCGTCTTTAGAGAAAGTTCTATTCATGTCTCTTGCCCATTGATATAAGGGATTGTTGGCTTTTTTCATGTGGATTAATTTGAGTTCTCTATAGATCCTAGTTATCAAGCTTTTGTCTGATTGAAAATATGCAAATATCCTTTCCCATTGTGTAGGTTGTCTCTTTGCTTTGGCTATTGTCTCCTTAGCTGTACAGAAGCTTTTCAGTTTAATCAAGTCCCATTTGTTTATTTTTGTTGTTGTTGCAATTGCCATGGCAGTCTTCTTCATGAAGTCTTTCCCCAGGCCAATATCTTCCAGTGTTTTTCCTATGCTTTCTTGGAGGGTTTTTATTGTTTCATGCCTTAAGTTTAAGTTCTTTATCCATCTTGAATCGATTTTTGTGAGTGGGGAAAGGTGTGGGTCCAGTTTCAGTCTTTTACATGTAGACATCCAGTTCTCCCAACACCATTTATTGAATAGGGAGTCTTTCCCCCAAGGTATGTTTTTGTTTGGTTTATCAAAGATTAGGCGGTTGTAAAATGTTAGTTTCATTTCTTGGTTTTCAATTCAATTCCAAGTGTCTATGTCTCTGTTTTTGTGCCAGTACCATGCTGTCTTGAGCACTATGGCTTTGTAGTACAGACTAAAATCTGGTATGCTGATGCCCCCAGCTTTATTTTTGTTACAGAGAACTGCCTTAGCTATACGGGGTTTTTTCCGGTTCCATACAAAACGCAGAATCCTTTTTTCCAAATCTTGAAAGTATGATGTTGGTATTTTGATAGGAATGGCATTGAATAGGTAGATTGCTTTGGGAAGTATAGACATTTTAACAATGTTGATTCTTCCCATCCATGAGCATGGTATGTTCTTCCATTTGTTAATATCCTCTGCTATTTCCTTTCTGAGGATTTCATAGTTTTCTTTATAGAGGTCCTTCACCTCCTTCGTTAGGTATATTCCTAGGTATTTCATTTTCTTTGAGACTATGGTGAAGGGAGTTGTGTCCTTAATTAGCTTCTCATCTTGACTGTTATTGGTGTACACAAAGGCTACTGACTTGTGGACATTGATTTTATATCCTGAAACATTACTGTATTTTTTGATGACTTCTAGGAGTCTTGTGGTTGAGTCTTTGGGGTTCTCTAAGTATAAGATCATATCATCAGCAAAGAGGGAGAGTTTGACCTCCTCTGCTCCCATTTGGATTCCCTTTATTTCCTTGTCTTGCCTAATTGTATTGGCTAGAACTTCCAGCACTACGTTGAATAGTAAAGGTGACAGAGGACAACCTTGTCTGTTCCAGTTCTAAGAGGAAAAGCTTTCAGTTTTACTCCATTCAGTAAAATATTGGCTGTGGGTTTGTCATAGATAGCTTCAATCAGTTTTAGAAATGTGCCACCTATGCCTATACTCTTCAGTGTTCTAATTAGAAAAGGATGCTGGATTTTAGCAAATGCTTTTTCTGCATCTATTGAGAGGATCATGTGATCTTTATTTTTGCCTCTGTTAATATGGTGGATAACGTTTATAGACTTGTGTATGTTAAACCAGCCTTGCATCCCTGGGATGAAGCCTACTTGATCATGATGAATGACTTTTTTGATGATAAGCTGTAATCTATTGGCTAGGATTTTGTTGAGAATTTTTGCGTCTATGTTCATGAGTGAGATTGGTCTGAAATTCTCCTTTTTGTTTGGGTCTTTTCTTGATTTTGGTATCAGGGTGGTGTTTGCTTCATAGAATGTGTTGGGGAAGATTCCTTCTTCCTCAATTTTTTGGAATAATTTCTGCAGTACAGGAATAAGCTCTTCCTTGAAGGTTTGATAGAATTCTGGAGTGAAGCCATCTGGACCAGGGCATTTTTTGGTTGGAAGCTTTTTTATTGTTTCTTTGATCTCAGTGCTTGAAATTGGTCTGTTCAGGAGCTCTATTTCTTCCTGGCTGAGTCTAGGGAGAGGGTGTGATTCCAAATATTTATCCATTTCTTTCACATTGTCAAATTTCTGGGCATAGAGTTTCTGGTAGTATTCAGAGATGATCTCTTGTATCTCTGTGGGATCAGTTGTTATTTCCCCTTTATCATTTCTGATTGAGGTTACTAGAGATTTTACTTTTCTATTCCTCGTTAGTCTGGCCAATGGTTTATCTATTTTATTTATTTTTTCAAAAAACCAACTCCTTGTTTCATTAATTTCCTGAATGGTTCTTTTGTTTTCAATTTCATTGATCTCTGATTTGATTTTGGATATTTCTTTTCTTCTACTGAGTTTAGGCTTAGATTGTTCTTCTTTTTCCAATTCCATAAGATCTCTTGTGAGATTGTTGATGTGCTCTCTTTCTGTTTTTTGAATGTAGGCATCTAAAGCGATGAATTTTCCTCTCAAAACTGCTTTTGCAGTATCCCACAGGTTTTGGTAGCTTGTGTCTTCATTGTTGTTATGCTCAAGGAAGTTAATGATTTCCTGTTTTATTTCTTCCTTCACCCATCTGTTATTCAACAGAAGATTGTTTAGTTTCCATGCCTTTGTGTGGGGTCGAGCATTTTTGTTAGAGTTGAGTTCCACCTTTAGTGCCTTATGGTCTGAGAAGATACAAGGTAAAATTTCAATTCTTTTGATTCTGTTGATATTTGTTTTGTGTCCCAGGATATGATCAATTTTGGAGAATGTTCCATGGGGTGATGAGAAGAATGTATATTCTTTATCTTTGGGATTGAGTGTTCTATATGCGTCTATCAAGCACAATTGTTCTAGGGTCTCATTTAAGTCTCTTATATCCTTGTTTAATTTCTGT
This sequence comes from Nycticebus coucang, assembly GCF_027406575.1. Classification (NCBI taxonomy): domain Eukaryota; kingdom Metazoa; phylum Chordata; class Mammalia; order Primates; family Lorisidae; genus Nycticebus; species Nycticebus coucang. Next base: position 5,986,446 of record NC_069785.1, on the reverse strand, counting down.
TTAGAGGATCTGTCCAGCTCTGTAAGAGGAGTGTTAAGGTCCCCTGTTATTATGGTATTATCAGATATCATATTGCTCAGACTGTTTCAAGAATCTGGGAGCATTTAAATTGGGTGCATAGATATTTAGAATTGAAATGTCTTCTTGTTGTATTTTTCCCTTGACCAATATAAAGTGACCATCTTTGTCTTTTTTGACTTTAGTTGCTTTAAATCCACATGTATCTGAAAATAAGATTGCAACTCCTCTTTTCTTCTGAATTCCATTTGCCTGAAAAATTGTCTTCCAACCCTTGACTCAGAGCTTTAATTTGTCTTTTGAAGCCAGGTGTGTTTCTTGCAGACAGCAAATGGATGGCTTGTGTTTTTTAATCCAGTCAACCAATCTATGTCTCTTCAGTGGGGAATTCAAGCCATTAACATTTATTGAGATAATTGATAAGTGTGGTAGTATTCTATTCGTCTTATTTAGTGAGAGTCCATTGCTTAGTTTTATCTTTTGCATCAGTGTGGAGGTTAGGTTCTGTCCTTTAATTTCTGAGATCTTACTTTGCTGCTGATCCATTGTGGTGGTCAGTGTGCAGAACAGGTTGAAGTATTTCCTGTAGAGCTGGTCTTGTTGTGGCGAATTTCCTCAATGTTTGTATATCCGTAAATGATTTGATTTCTCCGTCAATTTTGAAGCTTAGCTTAGCAGGGTACAGAATTCTGGGCTGAAAATTGTTCTGTTTAAGTAGATTAAAGGTAGATGACCATTGTCTTCTTGCTTGGAAAGTTTCATTAGAGAAGTCTGCGGTCACTCTGATGGATTTGCCCCTGTAGGTCAACTGGCGCTTACTCCTGGCAGCTTGCAGAATCTTTTCTTTTGTCTTGACTTTGGACAGGTTCATGACAATGTGTCTTGGAGAAGCTCGGTTAGAGTTGAGGCGACCTGGGGTCCGATAGCCCTCTGAAAGCAGTGTGTCAGAATCTTTGGTGATATTTGAGAAATTTTCTTTTATAATATTCTCTAGTATGGCTTCCATTCCTCTGGGGCATTCTTCTTCCCTTTCTGGAATTCGTATAACTCGTGTGTTGGAACGCTTCATAAAGTCCCATAATTCTGACAGTGAACGTTCTGCTTTCTCTCTCTTCTTTTCTGCCTCTTTTACTATCTGAGTTATCTCAAAAACTTTGTCTTCTACCTCTGAAATTCTTTCTTCTGCATGGTCTAACCTGTTGCTGATACTTTCCATCGCATCTTTAAGTTCCCTGATTGACTGTTTCATTTCCTTCAGCTCTGCTATATCCTTTTTATATTCTTCATATCGTTCATCTCTGATTTGATTCTGTTTTTGGATTTCCTTTTGGTTATTTTCCACTTTATTAGCAGTTTCCTTCATTGTTTCCATCATTTCTTTCATTGTTTTCAACATGTGTATTCTAAATTCCCTTTCTGTCATTCCTAACATTTCTGTATAGGTGGAATCCTCTGCAGTAGCTACCTCATGGTCCCTTGGCGGGGTTGTTCTGGACTAGTTCTTCATGTTGCCTGGAGTTTTCTGCTGATTCTTCCTCATGGGTGATTTCTTTTATCTGTTTCCTTGCCCTAATTTTCCTTTCACTTCCTCTTGCTCTTTAAGTTCTCGTGCCTGTGGACTAAGGGTTACAGGACCAGAAGGGTGAGAAGGTTTAAGAGCAAAAAAGGGATGAAAGAAAGGAGGACCGAGTGATAAGGAAAAAAAAAGAAAAATAGAGAAAGGAGAGGGGGTGGGTGAAAGGAATATTGACAAAAAGAAGAGAGGCACAGAAAGAGGGAGACAGAGCAATATAGGTGTACAGTAGGGTACTTTGATACAACCTTAAAAAAAAAAAAACCACCTTCTGGGGGTGCCCAGTTGGGTGGTTCCCTTGAAGTCAGCAGCTCTTTGCTAACCTGATCAGACACAGTACCTCACCTCCACCAAGTAGAGAGGAAAGACAAAAATGCTATAAATCAAACCAAAACAAGCAAACAGAAAACTTTACGAGATAAAATTGGCTGGAAAAACCAAATAATAGTGGTAGAAACACTAACAAAAATGAAGTTCTAATTATTGAAATAGGCAGCAATGGGAAATTATAATTAAACTAGAAAAATTGAGAAAGAAAAAGGATCTGTATGGAAAAGGTTGAACTTAAAAAACAAAACAACAATCCACAACATCAAAATAAACAAAAAAAAACAACCAAACACACAAAAAAACAAACACAACCAAAAACAAAGCAGTATGTATATGTTATTGAATATTGTCTGGGCAACACGTGGTCTTCTGGGGTATGAGATGTTAATCACAGTTCTGATACGACTGGAGGCTGCTGGTTTCTCAAACCCCAGCAGGTAGACACCCTAAATCTCTCTTCAGCCCACTTAAAAGGCACTTTGAACTTGTTCACTTACTGAGCAGAAGCTTTCTCAGGGAAGTGCTTGTCGCTGGAATCACTGCTGAAGGGGCTATCCACTTACCCTGTGTGTCAAAACTGGTCTCCCTCTGCCCCTGAGGGTTAGGGCTGCAAAGCGGCTCAGACCCCGCCCTTAGGCTACTTGGTCGCTGGGTTACCAGCTCCCACCCAATTCCAGTTCTGCGACCCTGAGGGCGGAGTTTGCCGGGGCAGATCGCTCACAATATCTGCCTGTGACCCAGAGCCAAACACTATTAGCTCCGTCTGGCTCAGCGGCTCAGACTGGGGCCCTAGACAAAGGCCAAAGTTCTCTGCACTCCTGCTCAGGCTCTCCCCAAGGCAGTTCAGCTGAGTGCTAAGTCCAAAGACACCAAAACAGTTCACAGGTAAGGCCTTTCTGGTTTGCGGTCTCACTGCTACTGAACTTACAGTTGCGGGCGGGTTTAGACGGATTGAACACACGCGACCACTTGCCGGTTTTCCACTGTTTTAGTCCTCCTCTTGGGGTCCAGAAGTCTCTCGCTGACTCCCTGTATCCTCTCAGGGGTGATGATAGGCAGATCCCACCAGCCAGAGATGCCTGGAGTCCTATCTCCCCAGACTCACGGTGCCCAGATGCAAGGAAGCTGTTACTCGGCTGCCATCTTGCTCCGCCTCCATCCAGATATTTTATTTCTTTATGGTTCACTTTTGGTAGGTTTTATGTTTCTAGAAATTTGTTCCTTTCTTCTACATTGTCCAATTTGTTGGCCTACAGTTGTTCATACTAGTCTCTTATAATCTTTGTATTTCTGTGCTGTCATTTGTAACATCTCCTCTTTCATTTCTGATTTTATTTTTTTCTTTGCTTTCTTAGTCTACCTAAGGATTTATCAATTTTGTTTAGCTTCTCCAAAAATTAGCTCCTAATTTAATTGATCTTTTCTTTTTTGGGGGGGTCTTTATTTTATTTATTTCTGCTCTGATCTTTACCATTTTCTTCCTTCTGTTAACTGTGTTCTTTTTCTAGTTCCTTAATGTTTAGTGTTAGGTTGTTTATTTGATATCTTTCTTTTTTACATAGGCATTTATGGCTATAAATATACCTCCTAGAACTACTTTTGATTTACCCCATATGTTTTTCCATTTTTGTTTTCTTCAAGATATTTTTAAATTTTCTTTTTAATTTCTTCTTGACATGATACTTGTTTAGGAAACAATTATTCCTTGATTACAGACCATTTCAACAGATTTCACAAAATTTCCAACATGTTAACATTCTATACTGGTTCCAGATAACAGTGATATATGTAAAAACATGACATTTTAGAATAAAGGTATAAATGAACAGTTATTTTATTACTTATCTTTTTTCTCACTGTAATTAGTAACCAAGTTTAGTCATTTGCAGAAGCCAGCTTATATGAAATATACAAAACAGATGTCTGTATTTTGTGTGCTAGAATAGTACAGAACATTTCATGAATGCTTAATGTATGCTAGGCACTATTTGAAGTATTTTATATTTTTTAACTCATTTAATTCTATGGTATAATTTAATTCCTATTGATGAAAAGGCATAGAATTATTATTTAATTTAGTGATTAAATAATAATTTAATGGACAAGGTTGAGCAACTTGCCTGAAGTCACACAGCAGTGGGTGGTAAAGCCAAGGTACTAAGGCAAGTACTGCCCACAGAGAGGGACTGAGTGAAGCACCACAGGCGATAAAACAGAGAACTCAGTCCATGCTTCAGTGGTCTAAATAGACATGGGACACTCACAGAATTCCAAGGGATGAAAGACAGAGGACAACAGAGGGCTTCAAATAAAAGGCTTCAAGAGCTCAGCAGAGGGAGACATCACGGCTGGCCAGGGAGCTATCATGGCTGGCCAGGGAGCTGAGGAAGACTGCCTGGAGCAGGTGGTACTTTAGCTGGGTTGTCCAAAAAGAAAGGACTTTGTCGTGTAGAGATGGCTGGTGTGAGGAAGGAAACAAAGAGAGCTCTGGCCCCTGTCAGAAGGGTCTGTTGCAAGCACAGAGCAGCATGGCTAAAAGTCTGGGTGCATGGGAGGAGTGATTGAAATTGAGATTGGAAAGGCCTCTGGGCCTGCACTGTGGAAGGCCTTTAATGCCTCCATGAGAAATGTGTACTGACCTGGAAAGGAAATACAGAGCTATCGAGGGTGTTGGAGCAGAGAAGCAACATGATAAAGCAGTTCTTTACGAGGACAACTGGCTGCTATGATCAGGGTGGGTTAAAACAGTGGTTCCCAACTTTCTAGCACCAAGGATTGGTTTCATGGAAGACAATTTTTCCACGGACATGGCCGGGAGGAATGATTTCAGGATGAGCCAAGTGCCTTACATCCCCACCTCAGGCCATCAGGCGTTAGATTCTCCTGTGGAACACACAGCCTAGATCCCTCACATGCACAGTTGACAACAGGGTTCTCGCTCCTGTAAGAATCTAATCACACCACTGATGTGACAGCTCAGGCTGTGGTGTGAGCAATGGGGAGCAGCTGTAAACACAGATGAAGCTTCCCAGCTCCATCCGCTGCTCACTCCTGCTGTGTGCCCTGTTCCTCACAGGCCATGGATCAGGAGTTGGGGACCACAGGGTTAAGACACAGAAAGGCTGAAAGATGACACGGGTGATGGGACATGGAAGGTGTCACAGGCTCTGAGAGAAGTTAGAGATGGGAGGTGGCAGCACAGAGGGACAATCATGGGTTTCGAGGCCAGCACAGGCATCAGCACTCACCAGCTGTGTGCTGCTGGTCAACTTCTTCATTTCTCTGAGGTAAAAATGGAGATAATGGCCCTTACTTCCCAGCACTGTCATGGGAGGATGTCGGTAAAGCCCCTGCACCCCCCACGTGTGTACAGAGGAGGAATACTGCTATTCCTGTCATCATTACTGTTGTAGTGATGCTTAACTTCTGAAGGGAGAGGGGGCCCTGGAGGCTGACTCTAAGGTCTCAAATCTCGCTCATAAAGGAGGGGGTACCTTTAAAAGAAATAAGAAACAGGAGTCAGTACAAGCTCAAAGGAGCAAAGATGAATTCAGTTTTGCACAAACAGATGGGAGGTTGTTCTTTTAGGTAGGCATGGAGCTCTGAAGAGAGATTGGGCTGTCACCTGGAATTAGGGTCACCTGCAAAGTGGCAATGTTTAGCCCCCATTAAGAGAGCAAATTGGGGGCATTCTTCTGCTGAGAACTCAGCTCTGCAGGCCCCTGTGCAAGGTCTGTGGGCCCAGGGGAACCATGGCTTTGACTAGCTCTGATTAGTATGTTATGGACGGAGTTGGAATCCCACTTCTCTGCACAGAACCACATGCGTGGAGAGAGCTGGCTAGAGGAGGTGTTACCCTGCACGGCTCCCCCAGGAGGCTTACCCATCCTATGCGTGGGGCACTTGCCTCTCCATATCCCAGGAAGGAACACGTTGATAAGCACCCCCCCACCATGGATGTTGTTCACCCCAGAGAACAAAAAAAAGTTCTAAAACAGAACCCTCAATACTGAAAGGCTGTGGGTCCCTAGGAAAAGGCGGGTGGCCCCAGAAACAGGCTGTGGATGGTGTGGTAGAAAGGGCCCTCAGCAGAGTATGGGGATGGAGTTCTGGAGTTCCTGCTCTGCCCACCACTGGAGGGGCGACTTGGGGGGCTCATTTGTTTCTCCAAGTATCAGGTTTTTTTCTGTATATTATCAAAGTTGGCCTGCAGTCCAATAAACCTAGAGAATACATCTTAATAACCCTGCCCCTGTTGTAGCAGTAGCTCACAGAGGAAGTGGATTCTATACAAGGAAGCACAGCTTGGGGAGGGGCTGGACCCCCTTCTGCAGGGTGACTTGAAAAGGCCCCGGTGTCATTGCTGTGTCTTTCCTCACATTTTCTTGTAGAAAACTGACAAATGTCTCCTTGTCCTAACAATTTATGGATTTCTGCTGAATTAGAACAGTGATTCTCAACCTTCCAAATGCTGCGGCCCTTTAATACAGTTCCCGTGACCTACAGGTTGAGAACCGCTGAATTAGATGGAACCTGGCGTTTTAGTACAGAGAAGAGAAACTCGGATTCTGCATGTGCTGGGTATTGTCCACAGTTTATTATTCCCAAAGTGCTCCATGTCCAGCACACATTTGTACAAGCTTGTTTGCAACCAACCCACAATTATTTCATAGCCACTATACATCTGATGTGCCTTGAGGCAATTTCAGATTAAAATTAAAAAGGGGGGCTTATCCACAATATAGATGTTGAGTTTTTTTTTATTGTTGGGAATTGTTGAGGGTATAGAGAACCAGATTGCACTGATTGCCTTTGTTAGGTAAAGTCCCTCTTGTAGTTGTGTCCCACCTCCAAGAAGTGTGTTACGCACCGTGAACTCACACCCCCCTCTCTCCTTCTCTCTTTTCATTCCCCCATTCCCCCAACCCCCACCATGTACTGGATGTTGAAATTTTTAATGCTATCCCTTGCAAGGTGCTTGGAAAAATCAAGTTTCTTGAGCCTCTTACCCGAAGAGTTGATTTGGCCTCTACCTGGGGTAGGGTCTGAGGATCAGCATGTTAAGATCACCAGGTTATTCTTGTAGCATGGACACAAGGCAACTTCCAAGAAAAATATTGAGCTCCTTGGCATATTATGTCCTTAGTGAAGGTCGAATGTTGGGTTATTTAAATCTAACTGATGCTGACCACAGTGGGCCCCAAGCACAGGCAGAGGGTGACATGCCTGTCCCTGTAATGAGAATGAAATGTCAGTCCCCAGTCAGTGCCCTCATCCAAGGCCCAGCCCCACCTGATGCAGACTCCCAAACGTTCTCAGGTTTATTCCTTGCCAGATTCCACATGGAAACCCCAATGGGTGCGAAACTGTCCTGTTATTCATGACACGGTTTTGGTGACACTCAGCTTCCAACACACTTAATGAAACCTCAGAGACATTTGTTTGCATTTGTGCGTCAAGGTCAGTCCAATTTCAGATGAGTGCGTGCATTCAGTGGCTTTTAAAGGTCATTGATTCTATTGATTATTGCTTATTGCTTATGTTAGTCCAATCCTTGGTTGCAGTGACAGACACTGAGCTTATGGATCCTGGCTTCAACAAAAACGAGGTGTGTCTGAGAGCCACAGCCAGCGATGCCACCAGGCTCAGAGAATTCCTGGAACTGGCTACTAGGACATGGGATGGAAGAGAAAGCTGGCCGAGGTGTCTTTCCATCGCTCATCCTGTGCTACCAGCTTGTCTGTTTTATTTACCTCCCTCCAGCTCCTGTAGGGTGCTGTGTGTGTCCCACCTGAAAGCCCAGAACCAAGCCGCGGACCCCCAGAAAGCTCACCCCGAGGTAACCACTGGTAACATTTTAGGGTATGTCCTTCCAGAGTCTTCCTCAAGCATAAATGTGTGCTTTTCAAAAAAGTCAGGATCATAGGCTACAAATTCTTCTATAACTGATTTGTTGGAATAAATGTACCCCATGGGCAATAAATGCTTGTATAATCAGTGCACCACAAACGTGTTTCAATTTCATCACCTATTTTTCTACATCATGATTTTTTAGAGCTGACTTGCGTTCTAGCCTATGTATGTCTGGTAGAATCCTTCATAGCCAACTTCATTAGAGGAACTTGAACCTTTACTTTAAACTTAAGACACACCACACACCATTTATCCTGCATTACAACATATAAATCTACATTTATTTACCAATCTAGAGAAAAGGATTTGGCATCAATTTTCTCCCCTAGTACTTAATCTTGTCCACTATAACCTCATTCAATGCATCTTTTTTTTGTTTTTGTAACTCAACTTTAGTCTTTCTAAATTTTCAATCCAGTTTTTGGAGAAATAAAAATCTCTCTTTTATAATTTCATTGGTATACTTATTTCATTAAATTACATAATTACAATAAAAAACCATTGGAGCAAGAAGAGCTTTGGTAACAAACACAAGTGATTTTTGGTGAGCACACAGCTCAGCTAAGGGAGTCTGGGAGTGCTGGTTAACTAAAGACAGGCCCCAGATGCTGGGGTATTAATAAGACGCTGTTTATGTAAAGAATGGAGAGTTATGATAAATCCAGAGGGCTATTTGGTTTTAAAGAGCACTCCTACTCCACAGTAATTTATTTAAACAATTACCTATGCTGAACATCTAAACAGTCTCGCAGCGTGCAAGGTAACGCAGCATTAAATCCCTAGGCAGATAATTAGTTGAGCACTTTCATCGTTATTCCTAGCATTGGAACAACTGGGTAAAATTATACATGTTTTAAAGACCAAGTACATATTTTGAATTACTTTACTGAATTTCCTGGATTTTTAATTTTAAAACACAATTTATAAGAGTAAGAGACATTTTAATAGTCTGATTAAGCAATGAGTCCTACTTTTCTATGTGTGGTAGAAATCTCAGTCTGATGCTTTATCTTATAACAGTGATTTCACCACTTCCACGACATGTCAGAAAAACATCTTCCTTTTGTTTTGTGTGACAATAGCAACAGTTCCCATGGATGGAATTTATTTTTCATCTAGAAATTCAACCTATTTTCTGTGAGGATGTGGCTAGGAAAAATGAGCCAAAAATGCAAGATTAAGGCAACTTGATTTTTATGCTGTGTGTATACTTCAGCTCCGGGCTTGGCGGATACAAACAGTTTCCATGGTTTTCAGAGTTCTTGTTTTAGCAACAAGTTCCTTGGGCAGCAGTCTGCAAAATTCAAGTTCCCTGTGTGAGGGAACATTTTGAACTGTGAACGTAAAAGGATTAGATCGGGGGTGCCTTGAATGGGTTCTCTGGAATGCCCATCCTACCCCCGGCTCAGGCTGAGAGGAAAACAGTCATTAATTTCTGTGAGGGTTTTTCCATTGTTTGGAATGTCCCTGTGAGAGTGTTCAGCTTGCTCATGTCAACAGGGCTGAACGGGGGACACTGGCACAGGTACGTGACTCAGACTAGTGCTAAATCACTACATGATGATAACTTCGAAGCCCCGAGTGTTTGGGAAGGAGCAGGAGGTGCCCAGGAGAGCCAAGCTCACTTATCACAAGCATGTCTGTCAGTGGAGGTCATGGACGTGAGGCTTGAGGGCGGGTGTTGGAGAACAGTCTCTGGAGAGAGGGCTGAAGGTGAGGCTGGAACTCTCAGGCCACCAAGCTGCCCTTCACAAGAGCTGGACACACAGAAAGAGCCAGGGGCTGAGTGACCGGGACAGCCCGCGGGCCGGTGAGATGAGGTCTGGGCAAGTTCAACTGAGACTCGACGGCTCTGCCCTGAATGCTCTTTGTATCCTCTCGGCCGACGTCCGTCCATCTGTTCATGTATAGAAAGGTGGGGAGCAAGGGCTCCTGTGGCTGGAAGAGAACACCTGCAAACTGCAGTGGGGAAGCCGGGAAGTTTGTCTGGTCTCCAGGCCCTTAAACAGAGGAGGAGAACAGGGGGTCAGAGAGGCTGTCTCTGGCCAAACAGTGAGTCCTCATACCCCGAGGCAAGGTGCAGATGGCTCCCTGAATCCCTCTTCAATCTCTCTCCCAAATGCTTACAAAGGCTTGAAACTCCCCACTTGAAATTCACGCTTTTGGAGAATATGTAATACTTGAAAGTATTTTCAGAATGAAAGATGCAAAATAAATATACAGGCAAGCTCCAATTTACAAACGTCTGACTCAGGTACAGCTTCAACTTATGGGGGCTATTACTGTAAGCCCCCAAGTTACAATAAGCCAGCTGACGTGTGTGATTGCATCTGTTCCAACTTACATACAAATTCAACTGAAGAACAAACCTACAGAATCTATCTCATTTGGAAGCCAGAGACTGCCTAAAACATGTATATAATAAAATGAATAATGATACCATCTCCCTGGTTTAAGTGAAATATTAATAGCTTAGTATCACCTTCCTAGTAAAGTCCTTCCTAGGCTCTTCCTCCAGAGAAAATTGTTATTCTGATTTTTGTGTGGATAACCACATGGCTTTTCTTTAAGATGTTACCTTTTATATTTATTTCTGTATAAAATATATTTTTCAGTTTTACCTATATCTTCAACTTTATATGAATGACATCAGACAATATTCTGTAACTTTTAAAAATCAAGATTATGTCTGGAGATTCAGTCACTTTTTGCATCCATCTATAGTCCTTGCCTTATTGTGCATAAATTGTATAGAATGAAGATTCCACACATTTAGGTTTTATTCTACAATTGATGGACCTTTGGTCTGTTGGTAGATTTTTTCTATCACTAAACAGTGCTGCTGTGAATGTCCTTACATGGGTCTTCTGGAATTAGTGTGCAAAATTTTGTCTTGGAGAGAGGGATGCAGAATTACGAGGCTTGTGAATCTTCACATTTTTAGAAAATGCCAAATTATTTTCCAAAGTGGCTGCAGCAATTTAAACTCCCACTAGTGGAACCACTCATAACATTATCTATGTCATCACTGATTCTGGTTATTTCTAGAATGTTTAGTTTTTGCTTTTTTGGTAGGCATGAAATACTATGGCATTGTAGTTTAATCTGCATTTCTCTTAGTACCAGTAAAGTTGATATTTTCACATTTACAGAAGTACTTAATTTTTTTTTATTAAATCACAGCTGTGTACATTGATATAATCATGGGGCATCAGTCACTAGCTTCACAGACCGTTTACCAAGTTTCACATATACCCTTGTAAGATGCACCGCTGGTGTTTAATTAATTTATTTTTTCATGAACCAACCTGCCTTGTTGGTTCTTTTTTTTTTTTGCAGTTTTTTGGCCGGGGCCGGGTTTGAACCTGCCACCTCCAGTATATGGGGCTGGTGCCCTACTCCTTTGAGCCACAGGCGCCGCCCCAGTACTTAATTTTAATATAGTTGATATTTACCAATCTTTTACCTTTTGGTTGGGCTTTTAAGTCTTATTTTTAAAATGGTTTCTTAACACCTCTTTCTTTTTTCTAAAAATGTTAATGTCTGCTTTCTCCAACTTCCCCTAAGAATTGATTTTAGATAAGCCATGATGTAGAAACCCAATTTGATTTGTTTTTTTTAATGAATAACGAATTATTCCAGTACCACTTTTTAAATATCCATCTTTACTTTCCCGTTCTGTGATTTCTCTGCCATAAACCAGGCGTGGTCTCTGACCTCTTCTGTCCTCGATTGACTTTTCATTGTTTTCACTGATGTGAATATAATAGTTGTTGAAATCTGATTAGGTGAATTCCTCTACCCCAAGATTATCCTCACTACTTCCAAGTGCATTGTAAATCCAGCTTGTCTAATTAGATATGTACCCACATGCACACAAAAGGGAAATTAAAAAAAGTCTTAAGGTTTTGATTTGCTTTGCCTTGAATTTACAGATCTTAGAAGAATTGGCATCTTTACTATATTGAATTAACCAATTCACACCACAATCAAGCTTTACATTTATTTATTTTTTTGTCTTTTGAATAATGTTTGATTGTTTTCTCTATGAGGGCCTTCACAATTTTTGTTAGATATTTGCTATATACATACACATATATTTATCTTTTTATTACAAATTTGTGAAAACATCATGAATAAAGCATGACAATTACAATCTCTATAACCTCTGACCATGTACTAAGTCAGTAAAATATGTGAACAAATTAGGATTATAGAGTATTTTCTCTGAGAATCTTAAGTGGATCAAAAATTTTTTTTTTCATGGTTTGAGTCAATGGTAATCAACTATTGCTGGGAAACTGGTCTTATTTTAATTTAAAATTTTTTTATTTGTATTACTTTACAGTTGGTTAACATTAAAAATTCAATCTTTTCCTTTGGGTAGATACCCAGTAGTGGGATTGTAGGATCATATAGTATTTCTATTTTTGGTTCTTTGAGAAACGGTTTCCATACTGTTGTCCATAGGGCACAGTGCCATTTTGTTACCTGTAGAGGTTGCACAGTGGTGAAGTCGGGGCTCTCAGGGTATCCATCATGGGATACATTGTGCTCTCCAAGCAATTTCCCATCGTCCCCCAACCTCCCCTCCCTTCCCTTCCGAGGCTCCACCTATATCCTTCCACTGTCTACATCCACGTGGACACTTAGGAGAAAGAGCACGTGAAATTTGTCTTTCTGGGCCTGACTTGTTTCACTTGAGATAATGGCCTCCAGTTCCAGCCATGCCGATATAAAGACATGATTTTGGTCTTTTTTATATACACAGTGTTCCGCTGTGTATATAAACTACATTTTCTTTATCCAGCCATCATTTTTCTTATCTAATCATAGACACTTAGGCCGATTCCATTTCTTTGTTGTAAACAGTGCTGTGATAAACACATGAGTGTAGGTATCTTTTTGGTATACTGACTTCTTTTCCTTTGGGTAGATACCCAGTAGTGGGATTGTAGGATCATGTGGTATTTCTATTTTGAGTTCTTTGAGAAACTATTTCCATACTGTTTTCCATAGTGGCTGTGCTAATTTACATTTCTAGCAACAATATATAGGAATTCCTTTTTATTTGTATCTTTTTCATCTGTTATTGTGTCTTTTTTTTGCAGTTTTTTTTGGCCAGGGCTGGGTTTGAACCCGCCACTTCCGGCATATGGGGCCTGCGTCCTACTCCTTTGAGCCACAGGCGCCACCCTGTTATTTTGTCTTTTTAATGATAACCATTCTGACTGGGATAAAATGATTTCTCATAATGGTTTTAATTTGCATTTCTCTGATGATAAGTGATGCTGAGCATTTTTTCATGTATCTGTTGGCTATTTGTATGTCTTCTTTTGATAAATGTCAATTGATATTTTTGATGCTGGCATAAATAGTGTTTTTACCTTAACAAGGCCCTGGACAGTCTTGTCTCTCCCTCCCGTTCCCCTTCTCTCTTATCTATTGTTTTTGAACTTTGTTGTTGGTAATAAGAAATGCAAGTGATATTTATATGTAGATTTTTGTATTTAGCAAACTTGATAAACTCTCTTACTAGTTCTAATTATTTATTTGAGGGTTCTTTGAAACTTTCCACATGGATAACGATACTAACTGCAATTAATATGATTTTTTTCCCTAAGTTTCTACATTTCCTAGCATTGAGTAGAACCTCTGATAATAAGAAAAATGAATAACATAATTTTCTACATTTATTAGGTGAATTTTTAATGTTAAACCAACTTAATACTACACATTCCTAAAATAAACTGAATTGTGATTATAATTTCCATTTGACCCATTATTGTATCTGATTGCCTCATGTCTCTTTTTGGATGTGACATCCATGTTCCTAAGTAAGATTAATATGTAATTTTCTTTCTTCACGCAGTTCTTGTCAGATTTGGGTATCAAAGTAATGCTAGCCTGATAAAATGCATTGGAAATCATTCCCCCTTTTCAATATTCTGGAATAGTTTAGATACTTGGAATTCTTTTCTTGACTGTTTGGTAGAATTTGCTAGTGAAGCCATCCAGGGTTAGGACTTTATTTGTAGGATTTAAATTTTTAATATTTACATAATTATTCAAGTTTTCTGCTCTGTCTTGGGTCCATTTTGATAATGTACATTTTAAAAGGAATTTGCTCATTCATTATTTTCTCATATGTAAATTTCCAGCTGCTTTCTCTGTTTTGTAAATAGACTTTAAAAATTCAGTTGAAAATACTTTTCTAATTTCCATTTTGGTTTCTTCTTTGCCCCATGAGTAATTTCAAAGTTATGTTTTTAATTTCCGAGCATGGTGAAGTCTTCTAATTACAATTTTACTGTTGCCTGATTGCCTTGTTATCAGAGACTGTGAGATGAGCTGCATGAGCCGTTTACTTTTGGCTGATTACTGTAAATGCTTCAAGTGTGCTTTGGCAGTTTGTGTATCCCAATGAATTTTTCTGTTTCATCTAAGTTATTAAATTTATGGGCAAAAAACATTATAGTATTCTCTTGTCCTTTTAAGCAGAAGACTGTGGTTGCTTTTAATGTCTTCTTTTTATCTTTCATGTTCTGGAGTTTGACTCAGATATCTCAACTTGTGAATCTTCTTAAAATTAATTTTTATTGAGGTTTATTTTGGCATCCTAAGTCTGCACATTGCTGATTTTTATCAGTACTGGAAAATTCTCAAGTATTATTTCTGTAATGTTACTTTCTCCTCAACTAATTCCTGAACATTACTTGGATTTACGTCAATAGTGACTTTGTCTATTCTACGCAATTCTTAACTTATTTTTTGAAGTTTCTATATATCTGTTTCTGTATGTTACATTCTGAATAATTTCTTCCGATCTCCTTTCTAGTTCACTAATTTTCTTTCCATCTCTGTCAAATGGACTGTTTCCACATAAGCTCTGTCACTTTTCTCGTCTCTTGTCCTTTATGTCACAATACTTTCTAGCCTCTTCTCCATAATCCTTTTTCAATCTCCTATTCCTATCATCAAAGTTATCTTTTGTTTCTTTAAGTACACACAGTATTTTCTTTCTTTCAATGAGTTTTTTCGAGTTTAATACTTAGCTTTAATACTTAGCCAATGATGACATTAGATTTTTGTAAGGAATGATGCTTGGAATTTTTTTTAATCTCATGGACAGCATATTCTTTTTTTCTAGGTTAATAAATGAGTACAAATGATGAGGTTACATTGTCTGAGTTTGTTAGTTAAAAGTCCAAGTTGTGTTGAGCCCTTCCCCAGAAGGTGTGCTCTATACCCTGCATTGCACCTGTTAGGTGAGAGCACCAAACCCCTTCCCTACTCCCCTTCTCTCCTCCCCTTCCTTGGATTTCATTGTGTTTTCCTTTCACGTGGGTGTGTAGTTGTTCATATGCTAGTTTCATATTAGTATTGAGTGCATTGCATATCGTAGTTAGTACTGAGTGCATTGTTTTTCTATTTGTGTGATACTTGGGAAGATGTTCTCTGAATCCATCCAGGTAAATGCAAAAGATGTAAGGTCTCCATCTTTATCGTGGCTGAATAATATTTCATGGTGTACATTTACTGTAGTGTGTGTCCAATAATTTCAGTCTCTAACTATTTCATACATCTGACTTACAGTCCTTTATTTCCTGGCTTTCTTTAATGGAAGTTTATTTTCTAGCATATAGGGTTTTTTTTTATTATGAGCTCACACAGTTTGAAAACTTTATCAATAACAGCTTCTCTCAGAGAGGATTTTCTTTGCTTCTGTGAGGCTCCTAGGCTACCGCTACCCCCTAAACACTTAACTAAATATTCACTGTGAGGAATTTTGTATAATCTAGGTAGCATGGAGACACATAAAGTCAGTCTGGGGCTGAGAATACTCAGGGAGAACTTTCCTACCCCCCACCATCCCCCCAGTTTGAGAGAGGCAATTTTCCTTCCATTTCACAGAGATGGGAGAGGTTTATTCCTGATCCACCCCTGACGTGAGCCTGCAGCCCTCGTAAGCTTTTACAGGGATCTCTTATTCCTCTGTATCCAGGTCACTGCTGCTGCTTCCTGGAACCCTTGCCAGTATGAAAACTAATCATTTCAGTTTCACCTGGATTTGGCAAAGTTTTCAGAGAAAAACCCAACCTAAGTGTTCTGCTTCTTGCTTTAAATTAGTTTTTTTGTCCTCAGAGACTGTCCTTCTTTCCGAATAATTCATCATCAAGTCCAAAAAGATGCTAAAAGACGTTTTATTCAGGATTTTTAGTTGCTTCCAGCAGTAGAATTGATCAGGACCTTTAGACCACCACACTATGAGACATGGATGTAAATGTCAGTCCTTTACTTTGAGGCTTTCTTCCTGGTTAAAACCCAAATGCCAGAGAGAGAGAGAGAGAGAGAGAAAACACTGAGGTGTTCCTTCTTGCAGTCCCGTCTTTCAGCCATGTCCCTGAAGGCCACCTCGCATGCTTGGTAAAATGCAGGTCGTGGGCCCCCTAAACTTCCTGAATACTAGTTCTGGGATGGATGAAGGAAGAATTTTTATTCAGTGCTCCCAAGGAGAGTTACTTTGTTAGGTTTCTATCTTTTATGCTCTTGTAAAAATTAGTTTTAGATCCTTTTTGTAAAGAAATCTTTAAAACAAAAAAGCTTAGGAATACTTGGTGTCTGGAAGAAAAGGCCTCTCAATGTTGGCATTAAAAAGGAGGAGCTTTTTTCTGCAAAGCATCCAGCGTTCACTGATTGCATCCCTGACCACTGCGATGGGGGTACCGCCTCCATCCCCACCCTCCTCTGTAGATTATGTCATCTTAAAGCCAGGGGTTAGCCAGTTTCATGGAGTTTTATTGAGATTATCCAAAGAATTGTGAAGGAGGATCATTTTTTAGTCATCGTTATAGAGAAACCAGTTCCTCAAAAAAGGGTTAATTCTTCTTCCAGAAAGGAAAGAAAAAAAAGAAAAGTCCTTTAAACTTTCTTATTAAAGTATATTTGAGCCTAGCTCTAATTATTCTCTTAGGAGAAGTTCTTTGAAATTCATTTACTAGGTTGAAAGGTATGCACCTTGTAAGACTCCCCACCCCTTCATAAAAATAGTTTTAGTGTACTGATTATTAAAAAAAAAAGTGTATATTCAAGGTTAGCTTTGTGAAGATACTTTAGAAAGATTTGAGAAGACATTAAAGTTACTCCAAACCTGCCACCCAGAGAAAGCCAGGGTCACACATGTTCCTGTAATACACAGGGCGGCCCCAAAGCTCCAGTGGAAACGAACTCTAGGGCCACCCTGTGTATCAACTGAGTCTTTTTTCTAATGCACAGTTTGTTTTTTGAAAACCAGGATTATTTTGTGCTTGCTCTGTGTAATCTAATTTTTATTAACGTTATGTTGTGGATCTCTGTGTCTGTTAATGTGAGTTTTAGAAACTGGGCGGCATTTGTTGGTGCCGTGCACAGTGTGACCAGCGCCCACGGGCAGCCTCCTTGTTCCCGCCCTCTCCCGGTGCCCATGCGCTCACCCCAAGCCCGGTCTTTGCAGAAATGGGAGGTACTTGACGCTGGTGTTCGTATCACATGTTCCCTCCCTCCTGTCCTTGGTCCTTGCCCGCTGCACAGGGGAAGCGGAGGGCTGGGGCAGCCGACCCACAGCCTGGCCAGGACCCCGCTGTGGTCCCGGAGCAGAGGCTGAGCCCGCGCAGCAGAGCGCGCCTCAAGGACCTGAACTCGGACGTCCTTAGGGGGAGAGGCCGTTGGTGGCAGGGCCAGAACTGCAGTCATCTTCCCAGGCCAGCCTGGAGACCACACAAAGGACCCGAGTTAGGGCGCATTCGCGAAAAAGCAGAAAACGGGGGTCACAGCAAGGGGTGGAGAGGCAGGAAGACAGCCGGAGGGTGCAGGAGGAAGCCTCAGGGGAGGGAAGCTGAGTCAGGCCGCCCTCGGCCCCTCCGTGGGGTCCACTGCTGCTCACGTGGGGGTGGCCGCTTCTACCACAGTGACAGCTGCTAGACTCGCCTAGAATCCCTTCCCCTGTGCTCCACATGCCCTGGCACATGCGACCCGCAGTCCCCTGTGGCTGGAAGGTCTGAGTCTCTGTTCTCTGCAGCCCGCAGCGTATGAGCCGCACGGTTGCTCTGATGGTTCAGACCCCAGTGCCAGCGAAAAAGGGGGATTTGGGCTTTAGGTTTATAGCTAAGGCTATAAATAGCTAATGGCTATAGGTTTGTGTGTGTGTGTGGAAATTTTTTGTTTAAATATATTTCTTTTTTTTTTTAATCATAGCTGTGTACATTAATGTGATCATGGGGCACCATACCCTGGTTTTATAGACCGTTTGACACATTTTCATCACACTGGTTAACATAGCCTTCCTGGCATTTTCTTAGTTATTGTGCTAAGACATTTACATTCCACATTTACTAAGTTTCACATATGCCATATTTCTTAATTCTAATTTCATTGCAATGATTAGGAGGGATAACCTGTACAGTCTGTACTTTTTAGAACATAAATTTTCTTTGTGGCTGAGAATAATGTACATTTCTGCACACGCCAAAAGGAAATGTGCAGTCTCAGTTCAAAGGTTCACTATTTTAAATTAACTTTGTTAGATATATCATTGACATGTTCTGTATCTTATTTTTGGCTTCTTAATCTTTTGGGATCTAAAAAGTAGCCTGCTGAAGTCTTCACTACTAGACGGCCTGTGACCATCTTTTTTCCCTGTGCCTCCAGTAGTGGTTTGATATAATTTATTTCCTCAAGTATTTTTTATGTTTATTAGCAATTGCCTTGACACATCTTTTCTGATGCTAAAGTGGCCACCCTGCTTTCTTTTTCTCTGTATGTTACTTTATATATTTTTAGTCATCTTTGTGTCAATATTTTTAACAGTTGGCCATTTGATGCATCTCTTGGTGAAAGTACAGAGATTTTGTTGATATTTTTGTTTGGACCTCTCTGGAAGTCTCTGGAATTGATAGAATAAGTACAGACACGACGTGGCCGTGGCCATGCTTATTTGGTTTTCTTCAAGAAAATCACAAGAGTCCACAGTTTTCCCTGTTGGTACAAGTAGCCGTGGAACCTCTCCCCCTGTTGCTGGGCGTGGCTGTGGGACCAAGGACTCTCTAATTGAATACAGTGCAAGGGAAGCAGGTTCAGTTCCCAGGCGTAGTCCCTTTGCTCTTTCTGGTCTGTGTGCCAGTGCCCAGGGTGACCTCATAAATGGTAGGTATGATGGCAGAGCCTTTGTCAGTCAGAGCCCCTCTGACGCCAACTAGACTGTGAGCGAGAAATAAACTTCTGCTATCTGAAGTCATTCAGCTGCTCATGTCACAGAAATTAGTGCATTAAAACTATTTAGAATAATGCAAGCAACGGTAAATAAAGTGGGGTGCTATGATAACAATAAGCTAATGTTGGGGAACAGGCAGCCAAGAAACTGATCCTGAAGGCTAGGAGGATGGGGACCCGTGATTGGCAATGACAAATCATTTGGGAAGATGTCAGTGATAACTGAAGGTAAGTAAGATGCCTCCTGAGCTCAGACTTCTGAAAAAGAGCTGGAGTGAAGCACAGTCAGCAGGCTGACCAGCAGTGTCTGTGGGCTCAGCATGTGGAATCAGCAACCACAGATGAAAAATACGTGGGGATGGAGTAGATGCATCTGTACTGACTTTTTTTTTCATGTCATCATTTCCTAAACAATACAATAAAACAACTATTTACATAGCATTTACACTGCAGTAGGCATTGTCAGTGATCTAAGCCCATCATATAGTAAGCAGGAGGACAGCAGAGGTTATACACAAATCCCCCCTGTTTTATATCAGGGACCTGAGCATCTGCGGATTTGGTACCCTCAGGGGTCCTGGAGCCATTCCCCTGGGGATCCCGAGGGACCTCTGTACTGCATGGTATTTAGAGAAAGAGCTTAAGCAAGAACTGAGCAGAAATGACAGAAAAGAGAGAGCCCTGGCACATCAGACTTGATAAGTGGGAAAAGCTGAGTGCTGTGGAGTTCAAGCAGCAGGAATTGAGGCTGAAAAGGATTTTCAGGCGTTAAAACCCTTTGAGACTCATTCCCAAGGCAAAGAGTTCATTAAGAGTGTGTGTTCCCTCCCAAACTTCCCTAAACCACCACTGTTATGTTGAGAAATAGCGGAAAGGAGAAGAGCAAGAAAGAAATAAACTCAAGAATTATGTCTAGGAAAGAAATCTGGGTGTGGTACTGGACACAAGAACTTCCTGGAAGCGGATCGGTTAGACGCTATTAAGGATTTGAGAGAATCGCATCGCCAAGGAATCATCCAGCAGAGAGCCCTAAGAGTCTGGCTGCAGTAGGAGCCTCCTGTAGGATCTGAAAGTAGGCGCTGTGAATGGAGGGGCAGCTGTGTTATGGTAGAGCAACCTGGGGGAGTGGCGAGGGATGAGCGCCCCAGTCAGGCCGAATTCCATGCCCTGTGCTTGGTTCCCCACTCACCAGGAAGGGTCCTACAGTGCGGAGGAGGCAGTGCAGGCCTGTGGGCATCCTCTTTGCTCTGGCTACACTCAGCCCCAGACCTGTGTGAGGCTGATGATAATGCCTTCAGTCCACACAGAGGGGGTTATAATAAGGGAGCTAGCCTCATCTATTGGGTGATGGCTGTCTCTCAGCCCCAGCCCTTGCCCCTCCGAACTCAAGAGTGTCACCAAGGTTCCTTGAGGCTCCGTGTCCAGTTCTATTTATTTATTTATTTGTCTTTGCAAGTTAATGTGAGGGTACAAACAACTAGGTTACAATGTTTCATTTGCTATGTACAGTCCCTCTTATAGTTGTGTCTTGCACCCAAGAGGTGTGCCATATACCCCTCGATGGTACCCATTAAGTGGGAGCCCAACAACCCCCTCCTTTTCTCTGCCCTCCCTCATTCCCCTTCCTCCCAACTTGAATTGAGTTTTCCTCCTATGTGGGCAAGTATTAGATGGTATACCAGCTTCATACCATTATTGAGTAATTGGATTCTTGATTCTCCATTCTTGTGATACTTTACTAAGAAGAATGTGCTTCAACTCCATCCAGGTTAATACAAAAGATGTAAAGTTTCAGTCTTTTTATGGCTGTATAGTATTCCCTGGTGTACATATACCACAGTTTATTAATCCATTCCTGGGTTGGTGAGCATTTTGGTTGTTTCTGTATCTTGGCAATTGTGAATTGAGCTGCGATAAACAAGGGCAAATGCCCTTAAGATAAAATGATTGTTTTTTTTCTCGGTAGATACCTAGTAAGGGGATTGCAGGATCCAGTGGAAGGTCTATTTTGAGTTCTTTGAGGCTTCTCCAGACTTCTTTCCAAAGAGGCTGTATTACTTTACATTCCCCCCAGCAGTGTAAAAGTGTCCCCTTCTCTGGACATCCACGCCAGCATCTGCAACTTTGGGACTTTGTGATGTGGGCCATTCTCACTGGGGTTAGGTGATCTCTCGGGGTGGTTTTGATTTGCATTTATCTGATGATTAGGGGCAATGAGAATTTTTTCATTTTTTAGCCTTTTGTCTGTCTTCCTCAGAGGAGGTTCTGTTCGTGTCTCTTGCCCAGTGATAGATGGGATTGTTGGCTCTTTTTTGTTGTTGTTGATTAATTTGGGTTCTCTGTAGATTCTAGTTATCAACCCTTTGTCAGATTCATAACATGCACATGTCTTTTCCCATTCTGAAGGTTGTCTGTTGCTTTGATTGTTGTGTCCTTAGCTTTATAGAAGCTTTTCAGTTTAATTAAATCCCATTTGTTTATTTTTGTTGTTGTCACAATTGCCACTGAAGTCTTCTTCATAAAATCTTTCCCCAGTCTGACATCATCAAAAGTTTTTCCCATATTTTCTTCTAGGATTTTTATCATTTCTTGTCTTAGATTTAAAGCTTTTATTCATCCTCAGTCAATTTTTGTAAGTGGTGAAAGGTGCAGGTCCAGTTTCAGTCTTTTACATGTGGTTATCCAGTTCTCCCAGTATCATTTATTTGACAGGGATTCTTTTCCTCAGCATATGCTTTGTTGGGTTTATCAATGATCAGATGGCGATCCATGTCCACAAATCAGTAGCCTTTGTATATGCCAATAACAGCCAAATTGAGAAGCAATAAAGGACACAATTCCTTTCACAGTAGCTTCAAAGAAAATGAAATACCTAACAAAAGAGGTGAAGGATCTCGACAAAGAGAATTATGAAACCCTAAGAAAAGAAATAGCCGAAGACATTAATAAATGGAAAAACATACCGTGCTCTTGCCTGGGAATAATCAACATGGTTAAAATGTCTACACTACCCAAAGAAATCTACAGATTCAGTGCAATCTCCATTAAAATACCAACATCATACTTTGAAGAACTGGAAAAAATAGTTCTTCATTTCCTATGGAACCATAAAAAGAAAAACAAAACATATGGCTTAGGCAATTCTTAGTAATAAAAACAAAGCGGGAGGCATCACTCCACCAGACGTTAGGTTATATTACAAGTCTGCGATGATCAAAACAGCCTGGTCTTGGCACAAAAATAGAGACACAGACATATGGAACATAATAGAAAACCAAGAGATGAAACCAATCTTTTCTTTTAAAAACATTTTAAACAGGGGGCAGTGCCTGTGGTTCAAAGTAGTAGGGCGCAGGCCCCATATGCCGGAGGTGGCAGGTTCAAACCCAGTCCCGGTCAAAAACTGAAAAAAACAAACAACCAAACATTTTAAACAGCTTTACTGAGAGATAATTCACATATCACAACCCAATTCACCCATTTAAAGCATACATCATCATCAAACTGAAATTGTTCACTGACTTCAGGGTCTATGACACACATAGTTCGGAAACTGCTTTTCCTACTGACTTAGCACCCTCATCAGTGGTAGCAGCAACAGTAAGAGGTTACTGAGCCCTTATGTAGTGGGCCAAGCATGGCAAGTGGGATTTAGGGAATGATGTTTATGTATTTTAGTTTTCTATGCTACAGTTAGGACAAAAATTAAGCTGATATAATCAAGTGAAAATTTCTTAATAAACAAGTACATGATTGATTACACATAAATCATTTGTCATTATTGATCCTCACTCAAATGGAGGATTACAAATAATGACTAATTCTGTAAAGGAAATGAACAAGGTGACATAAATGAAGACAAGAGGGAGGAAACCCTCCAAGTGGCCTGGGGAGAATCATACAAGGCAAATTCACCATTTAACCTTGTATTACAATAAACTTGATCAGTAAGATTGCTTAAAAATGTTTTATATCTGAGTATCTTTATTTCGTATTTGGGCCACATTTCAATGATGACGTGAAATCAAACAGGAGATCAGTTTTCAATCATTTTGTACTTCTGGAGAAAAGACCTGCTATCGTGAATGGGTTGATCAACGCTAGGTAGGCTGGTTACAGCCTGGGACGGGAGGGAAGTTGGTAGGCTGTTCACAAATACTTCCATTCAGAAATGTGCTAGATTGTACTTCACTGTCCTTTGAAGTTAGGTGTGGCCACATGATTTGCCTTGGCCAGTGAGATGTGACCAGGAGTGTGTGTGTGACATGTGGAGGAAGCTTCGACAACCAGTGTGAGGTCCCTGAGTTCCCTCCCACCACTAGGTGGACGTGGAGGCCACCAGTCTTGGCTTCTCCAAGTAGGGTGGTGCCCAGAGCCCTCTGCCAGCCTGCTGGGACCTGGAGTGAGTGAGCTGGAGATATCTGTCATGCTAGGCCACGGGAACGTGGACGTGTTGAGTTTCCGCTGTCTGATTCGGTATGTGAATCTCAGGACCCGGTCACTTTATAAGACCGAGATAAACGGGTCATTTCAAGGAGCCGTCTTCTCCCCATGTCCTCACCAGTTCCCCAGCTGCAGAGCCTGGCTGCCGGTGTCCTCAGCTGGGGGCATACAGCTGTTGGTGCAAGAGGGAGCTGCACAGAGCCCGCCTGCTGCAGAGGGGATGCCTCCCGCCTCTGCTGTGGCTCCGCACACTTGCAGATTGGAGTCTCGGTGCCTTTGTGTGGTGATGCAAGGACAAGTAGCATTTGCTTTCGTGGGCCGGGTTGCCCCTCTTTCTGCCTTCTCCTTCTCACCTGTGATGGACTCCAGGGTGGTTAAGCTCCAGACTCTTCTAGATAAGCTCTCCTTATACTGTGTCCCAGGGCTCTTCTGAAGGTCTGTGCCTTATCCCCACCGTCTCACAGCACCACACGCATTGCTAGGCAGACCCTTTTCCTTCTGCATGGAAGTCTCTGCTGTGCACCCGCCTTCCCTCACCCTCCCTTCATGCTCACTAGGGGTGTAGTGCTGGGGTCACCCCCTCCGCACAGCAGGGCTCTTACCATGTGTGAGTGTGTCTCCAGCACTCTCCGGGGGCTTGACAGAGGAAAATCATAAACAAGTAGAATGTATAATCCTTGAATACAAGATGCTTATAACTTAGAGAACAAACTTATGCATGCGAACTAATGTGTGAAGGAGCATTCTATTTGAGCATTGCACACATTACAGTAAATTTCATGCCATGACAAGGTGGGGCGCCTGTGGCCTCAGGCCAATGTGGCCCTCCAGGTTCCCAAGCGTGGCCCCTCAACCGAATCTACCTTCACAGAAAAAAAATCCCTTTATTAAAAGGATTTGTTGCTGCAACTGGGAACAGTGAGTCTGGGGAGACAAGACTCCAAGCATCTCTGGCTGGTGGGATCTGCCTATAATCATCCCTTTAAGGATACAGGGAGCCAGCAAGGGACTTATGGACCCCAAGAGGAGGACAAAAACAGTGGAAAACTGGCAAGTGGTTGCGTGTGTTCGATCGACCTAATCACGCCGGCAACCGTAAGTACAAGCAGCAGTGAGACTGCAAACCGGAAAGGCCTTACCTGTGAACTGTTTTGGTGTTCTTGGACTTGGCACTCAGTTGAACTGCCTTGGGGAGAGCTTGAGCAGGAGTGTGGAGAACTTTGGGCATTGTCTGGGGCCCCAGACTGAGCCACTGAGCTGGGCGCAGGAAGCCATTGTGAAAGAACTGCCCCGGCAAACTCTGCCCTCAGGGTCTTAGAGCAAGGATTGGGCAGGTCAAAGTAACCTACTGACTGAGCAGCCTAAAGGAGGGGACTGAGCTGCCTTACAGCCTTAATCCTTAGGGGCAGAGTGGGACAGTTTTGGCACACTGGAGCCTTGGGCTGTTGCCCTGGGTATAGTGCTGTGACATCACAGCTCATAGCAACCTCAAACTCCTGGGCTTGGCGCCGCCCAGACCTCCATAAGAGCTGTGCAGCGATCCCTGACCCATGACCCGCACCCACCGGGCCTCCACATTCCCTGACCAGGAACTGCGGGAGCCATGCAACCCTGCGTCCTCCTTCCTGTATCCTCACAGCTTCCACACTAGCCCGTTCATCTGCACAGGGACTCTGGTAGCTGTGTGCCCTTTGGAGCCCTCCCTGCCTTTGCACAGAGCTCTTCTCCTGGCCAGAGACTGCTGGAGCCTTGGGCTCTCTGTCCAAAGTCACTGGGCGCCTGGCACTCCCAGAACCATGTGCACCACCCCCAGCCCTGTTGCTGGATCCGGGTGTGTCACAAACCGGAGCTGCTTCCACAACCAGAACTCCCTAGCTAGAGCAGCCCCAGAGGAACTACACAGGGTCACTCCCTACAAAGATCCAGCAACAATAGAGTGATCCCGCTGGGGTCTAATCTTGGAGAGACACCTCCCAACTCTGAGGACAGCCAGAGGCAACGGTGAAAAACAACCATGAGGCAAAATCAACAGAAAAACTCTGGCAATATGAATAATCAGAGTAGATCAACTCCCCAAGGATCAATGGGGCAGAAACAGCACAAGATCCCATGCACAAAAAAATAGCTGAGATGTCAGAAATTGAATTCAGGATCTGTATAGCAAATAAGATCGAATTAGAATTCTGAAAGTTATCTCAAGAATTCAACAGATTCAAAGACCAAATGACCAAAGATTTCGACACATTGAAACAAGAAGTTGCATCCTTCAAAGATCTGAGAAACACAGTAGAATCCCTCAGTAACAGAATGGAGCAAGCAGAAGAAAGGATTTCTGACATTGAAGACAAAGCTTTCAAACACTCCCAAACCCTCAAAGAAGAAGAGAAATGGAGAGCAAAAACAGACCACTCTCTCAGAGAGCTCTCAGATAATTTGAAGAAAACCAATATTCGTCTTATAGGGATCCCCAAAAGTGATGAAGTGGCTTCACAAGGCACAGAGTCACTTCTCCATGAGATTATGAAGGAGAACTTTCCAGACATGCCAAGAGATTCCGAAATTCAGATAGCAGACAGTTTCAGAACTCCAGCACGACTCAACCCAAATAAGACATCCCCCAGACACATCATAATCAATTTCACTAAAGTTAATATGAAGGAGAAAATTCTGAAAGCTGCCAGACGGAAGAAAACCATTACCTACAAGGGGAAGAATATCAGAATAACTGCAGATCTCTCTGCTGAAACCTTTCAAGCTAGAAGAGGATGTTCATCGACTTTTAATCTCCTAAAACAAAATAACTTTCAACCCAGGATCCTGTACCCAGCTAAACTGAGCTTCATTTATGACGCAGAAATTAAATACTTCAATGACATTCACATGTTGAAGAAATTTGCCACAACTAAACCAGCTCTCCAGGACATTCTTAGACCTATCCTCCATATAGACCAGTGTAATTCTCCACCACAAAAGTAAACCCACCCAAAAAATTCTTGATCAAATTCCAACTTCCACAGTCGCAAAAGGATTAAAAATGTCCACTGGTCTCTTGAAAGGCTTATCAATACTCTCAATTAATGTGAATGGTTTAAATTGTCCTCTAAAGAGGCATAGGTTGGCAGACTGGATACAAAAACTCAAGCCAGATATCTGCTGCATCCAAGAATCGCATCTTACATTAAAAGACAGATATAGACTCAAGGTGAAGGGATGGTCATCTATACTCCAGGCAAATGGAAAGCAGAATAAAGCAGGCGTTGCAGTCCTGTTCGGAGATGCAATAGGCTTTAAACCAACCAAAATAATTAAGGATAGGATGGACACTTCATATTTGTTAAAGGTAATACTCAATATGATGAGATCTCAATTATTAATATTTATGCACCCTACCACAACGCACCTCAATTTATAAGAGAAACTCTAACAGACATGAGCAACTTGATTTCCTCCACTTCCATAGTAGTTGGAGATTTTAACACCCCTTTAGCAGTCCTGGATAGATCTTCCAAAAAGAAGCTAAGCAAAGAAATTTTAGATTTAAACTCAACCATTCAACATCTGGACTTAACAGACATCTACAGAACATTTCATCCCCAAAAAACTGAATACACATTCTTCTCATCAGCCCACGGAACATACTCCAAAATTGACCACATCCTAGGCCACAAATCTAACCTCAGCAAATTTAAAAAAAATAGAAATTATTCCTTGCATCTTCTCAGACCATCATGGAATAAAAGTTGAACTAAATAACAACAGGAACCTGCATACCCATACAAAAACCTGGAAGCTAAACAACCTTATGCTGAAGGATAGATGGGTTATAGAAGAGATTAAGAAGGAAATCACCATATTTTTGGAACAAAACAACAATCAAGACACGAATTACCAGAACCTTTGGGATACTGCAAAGGCAGTCCTAAGAGGGAAATTTATAGCACTGCAAGCCTTCCTCAAGAAAACAGAAAGAGAGGACGTCAATAACTTAATGGAACATCTCAAGCAACTGGAGAAAGAAGAACACTTCAACCCCAAACGCAGCAGAAGAAAAGAAATTACCAAAATCAGAGCAGAATTAAATGAAATTGAAAACAAAAGAATTATACAACTGATCAATAAATCCAAAAGCTGGTTTTTTGAAAGGATCAATAAAATAGATAAACCTTTGGCCATCCTAACCAGGAAAAAAAGAGTAAAATCTCTAATTTCATCTATCAGAAATGGTAATGATGAAATAACAACAGACCCCTCAGAAATTCAAAAAATCCTTAACGAGTACTACAAGAAACTCTACTCTCACAAATATGAAAATCTGAAAGAAATTGACCAATGCCCGGAAGCATGCCACCTACCAAGACTTAGCCAGAACAAAGTGGAAATGTTGAACAGGCCTATGTCAAGTTCTGAAATAACATCAACGATACAAAATCTCCCTAAAAAGAAAAGCCCAGGACCAGACGGCTTTATGTCAGAATTCTACCAAACATTTAAAGAAGAACTAGTACCTATACTACTAAACCTCTTCAGAAACATAGAAAAAGAAGGAATATTACCCAGCACATTCTACGAAGCAAACATCACCTTGATCCCCAAACCAGGGAAAGACCCAACAAGAAAAGAAAATTATAGACCAATATCACTAATGAATATAGATGCTAAAATACTCAATAAGATCCTAACAAACAGAATTCAACAACACATCAAAAAAATTATACACCATGAGCAAGTTGGATTTATCCCAGGGTCTCAAGGCTGGTTCAATATACGTAAATTTATAAATGTAATTCAACACATAAACAAACTTAAAAATAAAGACCATATGATTCTTTCAATTGATGCAGAGAAAGCTTTTGATAATGTCCAGCATCCCTTCATGATCAGAGCACTTAAGAAAATTGGTATAGAAGGGACATTTTTTAAACTAATAGAGGCCACCTATAGCAAACCCACAGCCAATATCGTATTGAATGGAGTTAAATTGAAATCATTTCCACTTAGATCAGGAACCAGGCAAGGTTGCCCATTGTCTCCATTGCTCTTTAACATTGTAATGGAAGTTTTAGCCATTGCAATTAGGGAAGAAAAGGCAGTCAAGGGTATCCACATAGGGTCAGAAGAGATCAAACTTTCACTCTTCGCAGATGATATGATCGTATATCTGGAAAACACTAGGGATTCTACTACAAAACTTTTAGAAGTGATCAAGGAATATAGCAATGTCTCAGGCTACAAAAATCAACACCGATAAATCTGTAGCCTTTATATATACCAACAATAAGCAAGCCGAACAAATAGTCAAGGACTCTATTCCTTTCACAGTAGTGCCAAAGAAAATGAAATATTTGGAAGTATAGCCGGGCGTTGTAGTGGGCGCCTGTAGTCCCAGCTACTCCGGAGGCTGAGGCAAGAGAATTGTGTAAGCCCAAGAGTTAGAGGTTGCTGTGAGCCGTGTAATGCCACGGCACTCTACCGAGGGCAGTACAGTGAGACTCTGTCTCTACAAAAAAAAAAAAAAGAAATATTTGGGAGTATACCTAACAAAGGACGTGAAAGATCTCTACAAAGAGAACTATGAAACTCTAAGGAAAGAAATAGCCGAAGATGTTAACAGATGGAAAAACATACCATGCTCATGGCTGGGAAGAATCAACATTGTTAAAATGTCCATACTGCCCAAAGCAATATATAATTTTAATGCAATTCCTATTAAAGCTCCATTGACATACTTTAAAGATCTTGAAAAAATAATACTTCGTTTTATATGGAATCAGAAAAAACCTTGAATAGCCAAAAGATTACTGAGCAATAAAAACAAAGCAGGAGGAATCACGCTACCAGACCTGAGACTGTACTATCAATCGATAGTGATCAAAACAGCATGGTACTGGCACAAAAGCAGAGAAGTAGATGTCTGGAACAGAATAGAGAACCAAGTGATGGATCCAGCTACTTACTGTTATTTGATCTTTGACAAGCTAATTAGAAACATTCCGTGGGGAAAAGATTCCCTATTTAACAAATGGTGCTGGGTGAACTGGCTGACAACCTGTAGAAGACTGAAACTGGACCCACACCTCTCACCATTAACTAAGATAGACTCTCACTGGATAAAAGATTTAAACTTAAGACATGAAACTATAAAAATACTTGAAGAAAGTGCAGGGAAAACTCTTGAAGGAATCGGCCTGGGTGAATATTTTATGAGGAGGACTCCCGAGGCAATTGAAGCAGTATCAAAAATACACTACTGGGACCTGATCAAACTAAAAAGCTTCCGCACAGCCAAGAACATAGTGCGTAAAGCAAGCAGACAGCCCTCAGAATGGGAGAAAATATTTGCAGGTTATACCTCCGATAAAGGTCTAATAACCAGAATCCACAGAGAACTCAAACAAGTAAAGAACACGTGACCCCATCTCAGGGTGGGAAAGGGACTTGAAGAGAAACTTCTCTAAAGAAGACAGACGCAAGATCTACAAACACATGAAAAAAAGCTCATCATCCTTAATCATCAGAGAAATGCAAATTAAAACTACTCTGAGATATCACCTTACCCCAGTAAGAGTAGCCCACATAACAAAATCCCAAAACCAGAAATGTTGGCGTGGATGTGGAGGAAAGGGCACACTTCTACACTGCTGGTGGTAATGCCCACTAATACGTTCCTTCTGGAAGGATGTTTGGAGAATACTTAGAGACCTAAAAATAGACCTGCCATTTGATCCTATAATTCCTTTACTAGGTTTATACCCAGAAGACTAAAAGTCACAATATAACAAAGACATCTGTACCAGAATGTTTATTGCAGCCCAATTCATAATTGCTAAGTCATGGAAGAAGCCCAAGTGCCCATCGTCCCATGAATGGACTAGCAAATTGTGGTCCATGTATACCATGGAATATTACGCAGCCTTAAAGAAAGATGGAGACTTTATCTCTTTCATGTTTACATGGATGGAGCTGGAACATATTCTTCTTAGCAAAGTATCTCAGGAATGGAAGAAAAAGTATCCAATGTACTCAGCCCTACTATGAAGCTAAATTATGGCTTTCACATGAAGAGTATAACCCAACTATAGCACAAGACTATGGGGAAAGGGCCAAGGAAGGGGAAGGGAGGGGGGAGGCTTTGGTGGAGGGAGGTGGATGGTACATCTTAGAATGGGTACAGGCGATTGCACTAATGTACACAGCTATGATTTAACAATAAAAATAAATAAATAAATAAAAAAGGATTTGTTGTGTAAAGTTTGGATTCAGTCAAAAGGCTACACTCAAGGCCCCAGAAGGCCACATGTGGCCCCCACAACCCCATGAGCTGAGGGGAATGATCTCCGTCCTCTGGGATATGAAAGGACCGGAGTAAAACTGTAAGTGGAGGTTGAAGCCACTGATTGGATTTCAGCAGAAACATGGAGAGAGAACACGTGGGCTTCATTGGATGACAGAATCTATACAGAGATTAACTTCCCAAATCTGCACGTGCATACAGACAAAAAGAGCATTTAGTGGAATTGTTTTCTTGAGTTTCTATAAAAAGCACAAATGAAAAATGGAGAACAAGCAAAATGAATCATTTAAATTCACATCCTTGATCTACATTATAAAGGCAGAGAAAGGGAAAGTAAAGCCACGGGGACGGTGGAAGTGACAAGCCACATGTCAGATGCTTCCGGAAAGCAAAGGCCCCCAGTTTTGTGAACCTCCTGCAGTGCCCCCAAAACATTCCAGAGAATGGTCTGCAGCACCCCAGGCTGAACCCCCTGCCCCCCACAGCTTTGCTGTTGTCTAACACAGCATTCTGAAGAGGAATTCTTTATTTCCTTCCTTTTTTTTTTTTTTGTGGAGACTGAGTCTCACTTTACCGCCCTCAGTAGAGTGCCATGGCGTCACAAGGCTCACAGCAACCTCCAGCTCTTGAGCTTAAGCGATTCTCCTGCCTCAGCCTCCCGAGCCTCTGGGACTACAGGCGCCCGCCACAACGCCCCGCTATTTTTTTGTTGCAGTTTGGCCGGGGCTGGGTTTGAACCCGCCACCCTCAGCATATGGGGCTGGCGGCCTACTCACTGAGCCACAGGCTGGAAACGTAAGAACTCATGTGTGTTGCGTTGCTCTTTGGCAGAGACCCACAAAGCTTAAGAGAAGAAAGTGTCTCTGAAGAGGAGAAAGAACAGTCTGAGAAAAAGCAGCTGTCATCATGCCCTGCGCCTTTCTGAGCCTGAAAGAAAGTTGTCGATCCCTCCAGAATGAATCCCTTCCCTGTCCCTTTTCTGGTGACTCAGGGGAGGACAAAACATCAGCAGTGTGTGTGAACACATCCTGCGTTTTGACCTCCACATCCTGCAACACGGCTGAGACAGGGAGTTCTACCAGTCATGGTTCCGTCCTTAGGGCCGTCTGTGCGCACTTCAGTGGGAGCAGCACTTACCCCCACCTGCTTCCTCCTCTTGGTTCCCGAGGCTCCGTCTGTCCTCTGTCCCAGACGCTGGACGTGACTTTGGCTGAGCTGATGTTTCTGCCCCACCTCATTCTCCGCCCTGGCCCAGCCTCCCTCCCTGACCACTCCAGCCCTGGAAGTCTCCCACTGAACCCTTCTTCCCCGCTCTCCATTATCCACCACCTGGTTCACACACTGACCCGTGACCCCTGAGGATTCTCTAGACTGAATCCTGCGCACTCAGGATTCTGTTCTTGACCAGTTTCTGTGTCTATGTGTCCATCTCCCCACCTCTCCTTGGCAGCCCCTGGCAGATGCTCAGCCTCCCTGCCGCTTCTGGGCTGCTAATCCTTTCTCTGAGCACAGGTCCTGTACCCCCAGCTGCCATCAGCTGCCTTGTATCTTCTGGGTGCCTGCTGGCCCTCATCCATGGCATGTCCCAAACTCACCTTCTCCCCTCCGGCTGCCGGATCCATTCCACTGTCGCCCTGTGTCCAGGTCTCGGCCATTGCCGTGTGGCCTCCTCTTCCTCGCAGGCATCCTTCCCCACCCAGCCTCATTCTGTGTGTGGTTGTAGCCTCCCTCTCCTTCTGGGCTCGGCGTAGTGTCACCTGCAGGGACAATCTCCCCAGACCAGCCCCTCTGAGGAGGTCCCTCCCTGGTCATATCACCCTGTGAGCTTCCATTATGGAGGTTTTTTCTTCCCTGTGAGGCTCAAGACGCTTTATCAGGAGGACGAAAAGCAAGGTAGGAAATAGGTTTCGCACAAGGGCTCATCCCCGTTGGGTGGGAGAGGCTCCCCAGAGTGCCTTTTCCTCAAATTATTTGTCATCTTGTATCCAAGTACCGTGATCTACGGGTGCGGGGGAGAGGGTGAGGCAGTGTGTGGTTTTACATGGTCACTCGCCGACCCTGTGCACTTTCTACTTGCCAGGCACTTTGCTGATCACTGGGGATACGGACCAAAAGAGAAAGAAATGGTGTGGCTGTACAGGCATGCGAGGAAACCAGATGGGGAAATTACAAAAGCCTGCAGGGTCTGTGGCAGGGCATGTCCGCAGCCCTTTGGAAATAGGTAACTGCAAAGAAAGGGGGAGCAACCCCATGATGTGGTGCTTTACCCCACTTCAATTATGCAAAAATTGAGGTTATTTATTTATTTATTTTTTTAGAAAAGAAAGCTAACTTGTTGAGGGTCCCACATTGGCTATCATATGCAGAATTAGAATTTTTACCTAGGCTAGGCTTACTTTAAATCTCCAGTCCTGTGTTTTTATTGTTATTTTTTTCACTAGCAGAGTGTGGGGCGCTGGTCAGCTCGTGCTGTCTCATGGGAGGTGATTGTACGTGTTTGCAAGTTTTTTGATATTATGCTGAGCTAGAAATCAGCATGATGGGAGA
This sequence comes from Nycticebus coucang, assembly GCF_027406575.1. Taxonomy (NCBI): domain Eukaryota; kingdom Metazoa; phylum Chordata; class Mammalia; order Primates; family Lorisidae; genus Nycticebus; species Nycticebus coucang. The sequence goes on along the minus strand of NC_069785.1, from coordinate 5,953,084 downwards.
GTCTACACCACAGACATCAGCATCCACTATAAATCCAACCTTTTTCTTCCCCAAAGAGCTTTCTGGAATTATATGCATGAGCGGCTGGCCTGGTCTCTGTCAGTTCTTGAGCCCTGAGCTCCCGTGTAAGAAGTCTGCCATATACGAAGGTTATACTACATAAGGTGAGAGAGCCCAGGTGAGTCAGACCCCCATTTGTTCCTAACAAGCCTCCAGACCTGTGAGCAAAGCCATCTTGATCTTCACAACCGGTCAGCTGCCAGCTACAGGCCACGGGGTGGTCTCAGTTCACGCCACAGGGAGCAGAAGGAACACCTGGGTAAGCCTTGTTTAAATTTCTGTCACTCAGAATTGTGAATTCTTATAAAATGGCTGTTTTCAGCTATTTTGTCGGTAACCAGAGCTTTCCCCCAAGTGATTCTGAATTGCAGCCATTCAGAAGGACTGTCACCTGGGGAGCTGTGAAGACGCCCTGCCCCCTTTATCCAGACGTTACCATTTCCTTCACTCTACCCACGTAAGCCATTTTTATGGGGCTAAAGACATCTCACGCATCTGGTGTCTAATCCCTTCCCCCATACAGCGCTCCTCAGTAGTGGGTGGACTTTTGAGGAGACCAATCAATGGGCTGAGAGCTGGGAAACCTTGACTTTGTCCCCAGTTTTGCCACTACTACCTCCATGACCTTGGGCAAGTCATGTACCTTTTCCCAGTCTTATTTCTGACTTTTGTAAAATGAGGACAAGAAATTATTTGTGTTTAAGGTCCCTTTCACTTGTGGATTTTGAGACTGTCAATGTAGTGACATGTTGAAGGGTAACCATCAACAGGAAGGAATTATTTTCACAGAAAACATGCCACTCCTTAACCTTCTATTTATTATCATCGACTCCACCTAGATCTGTTATCCTCACTGCCCAGGGGTGAAAAGCTCTGTGTCTGCATCACAAGTCACTTCCCCAGGCACTTAACTTCCTGACCACCTAATGCCTATTTTAAATGCACAAAGCTCAAGAAGAAAGTAGAAATAAAATAAAGCTCAAGCTCCTTCCTTTCATTCCATGAACCTCAGCAGGGGCTTTGTATTGGTGTGATCATGCCGGGTAAGAGGTGTTCAGTGCCCCAGGCTGCCCTGGTCCCTGGTGGCCTGAGAGAGAGAGAGAGAGAAATGGAATTAATGGCATGGAAGTTTGGATTTACAGTTCCACAGCAAATCTCTCTCTGAGTCTTCAGAATTTATTCACTTCACCTTAGTGACAATTTAGATGCGGCAAGAAAGCATTCTTTGTGTGGAAAGCAGGAATGTGCTCCATCCTGGAGCTTTAAATATAGTCGCTCACTCCTTTAGCTCCATCCGCCCAGCCCCGCTGAGCTTTCCCGGAGTGTTCTTTCCTGGTCTCCATTAATCACAGAGGCTCGAACGCGCTGCGGGTAATAATACTTGTTACCATGTCTTGAAAGCTGAAAAGTGGTAGCTCCATGTGAACAGGAGTTGTTTCTTCAATCCTTGTTATTTTTTAAATTTAGGCATAACCTTGTATAGATGGTCTCATGTGCCCAGTAGTTAGAAGTCAAACTCTTCACATGCCACAAGAAACCATTAAAAGAACTGCTCCCCCACCCCCATAGATCAGTCCAGAAGAATTCCCCAGGAGGAATGTTTCTCTCATCTCTCCCTCAGCACAAAAAGCAGCAGTGCAAAAACACGGACCGCATGGTGTCTGCTGCCCTTGGGTGGCAGCTGCTGGCAAGCTGCGTTGCCATTTGTGTTGAAGGGACCTTTTATTCCCAGCTGCGCGAGCCAAGCCGCAGGGCTTGCAAGAATGCTTGGGGCGCTTCCTGAACTTGGGTACAAAGAATCTGTGGTGTGTCTCCGAAATAGAAACCACTAAAGAAAGAAGAGCTGAAAGGGACATTTATTCTACTAGTAAGGACATTGTTATGTGTGTATGAAGTAGAAGACTAGCGTGTGTGTGTGTGTGTGTGTGTGTGTGTTCATGAGGGCAGGCATAAGCTGACTTTTCAATGTCTCCTTTTAGGAAGACAATTGAGGTTATTGTCTTCCATATATAACCCAGAAGAGTGTCAGAATAGCTGAACAGGCAATGAGCCATCATACCTGTGGTTGGCCAAGTTCAATGAGGGAACTGCAGAATTAGAGAAAGAGCCTCCTGGGTTTTTCTTATTAATGGTTAAGCCATTCCCCTGATAAGAGATTTTCAAAGTTTGCTAGTATGAAACTGGTCGCTCAAGCTGGAAATCCTTCCAAAATAGGTTCTCTGTTTCACTCCGTGTTGAGCAATTTCAGTATGTCAGAGGCTCTGAAAGAAGCTGTTTTTCATCAAACATTGAAATTTATATGATTCTAACTCATTTCCTCTCTCCCCAAAAGGCTGTGGACACGTCATTCGTAATACCACTTGTTACAGAAAGTGAAAGATTTGAAACATTTTTTGTTTGCATCAAAGCCAGGAAAACCATCACAGTCCCTGAAGGTCTTTGAGATGATTAAAGCTTAAACTGATGTCACCTCTTTCTTAACCAAGGTTGCAGTCAAAAGTGAGCTTGAGTTTCTAGTTTGTGATCCTTAACTGAAATGTCATAGATTTAGGTATACAGAAGTACAGCAGGCAATACAAACAAGACCTTGAATTTAACCTTTTCCCCTGAAGTCAACAATAGACTCCTACCCCTTAGTCATTTGTCCCCTTATCTGTGTTTTGTTAAATTATAGATGGATTTATGAGCCCTTTAGAGTAATGGGGGCCCTAAGCATAGATCAATTTCCTTAATCCCATGTAACTAACAAACACAGGTCATATGTAAGCAGAGGGTTTTTAGGTGTCAGGCCAGAGTTCTTGGTGCTATCACTCCTGGGGAGAAAGTGCACCTTTTGGAGGCCCCTTGTTAGGGTGCCATTGAACTGTGTGATCTGAGTAACTTACTACATGGCTTCCTTTCCAGTGCACTGGAGACTGTAAGCAAAGGAAGATATTTTCTTAATTTTATAATGGCACTAAATTAAACAAATAACCTCTTTTGATTTTGAGAATTAAAGGAAGACAAGATAAAGCAGAAAATCTTGACATTAAGGTCCACTTATGGCACCAGTGTTCAGATTGGTCCAATTCTTACTGACGCAGCATTGGGAAGACGGACAGTGGCAGCCACGCTGCCCTGGGTGGAGGTTTGGCCTCCGTGGATCAAGTCCAGCCCCATTCTGGCCTGGCCACATGTGCACAGGCGATGTCCGATGGGGCCTCTCTGCCAGGACTTGGAGTTTACAAGATTGATTGCTTTTGTCCTCTGAAGAATGGTTAAATGTGATTAATTCAAATGAAACTCAGGAAATTCCCTTTTCCATTTGCAAACAGAGAGGTAAAATAATTTACAAAGATCTGGGACATCAAATCATCAGTCATGAGGTCATTCCCTGGCTCTGACCATCGCCAGATGGTGAAAGGTGATTGACTTTTCCCAGTATGAAAGACGGGGACGAAAGCCTGAGACTCAAACGAGAGACGCCGGGGCCCTGTTAATTGTTAACTTCCTGATTTCTACACCAAACACAGGGATTACATTTAAGCATCTGCAAAAATGTTTTTTATTGACACAGGAAACCTAAAAAGAACCATAACCTTGAATCCTCAGGTCACTGAACCTGGTCAGAACACTGGCCTGCCTGCAGCTTCTGGGAGGAATAGAATTTTCTCTGCCAGTGTCCTGGGGATATGGATAGGGCTGAGAAAGCAGGCTCCATGTCTAGAACTCAATCCCGGGACAGATCTGAAAGTCTTTTGGCCATTTCTGTTGCTGGATTTTGCATTGATAAACAGATAACTTATAACAAATTATATAAAAATGGCCCTTAAACATATGGAAGTTGTTCACCCCACTCACAACCCTAACCCTAACCCTAAAGTAACACTGAAAAACCATTTCTTGCTATCAGATTAGCAAATATGAATACATTTTATAGCACAGTCTATTGGTGAAGTTCTGTACCTTGCTGGTAGGAAATGAAGCTAGTACAATCTTTCTAGAAATGAAATTGAGCAATACCGTGCAAATCTGCATATGCATTTACTGTCTGACCCAGCAATTCCATTCTAGAAATCTAATCTAAAAGGCATTTCCAAAGATATGCAAGTTATACAAGGTTCTTTACAGAAGCAACATCTATAATTGCAAAATAATGGAAACAATCTAAATGCCTATACAGAGAAGAACTGAGTAAGCATGGTTCATCCACACCTGGGGGACTGTGCATCTGTGACAAAAGGAACAATGAAAGTCTCTATGAAATGATAGCGAGTGATTTCCCAGGATTTATATTTAAGTGAGAAAAGCAATGAACCATCTTACGGAATTGGAAAAAGAAGAACAATTTAATCCCAAACCCAGCAGAGGAAAAGAAATAATTAAGATCAAATCAGAGATTAACAAAATTGAAAATAAAAGAATCATTTTAGACCTCCCATTTGGTCCTCCAATCCCATTACTAGGCCATCCACCCAGAAGAAAAAAACCCTTTTATCATAAGGACATTTGCACTAGACTTTATCGTGGCTCAATTTGCAATGACCAAAATGTGGAAACAACCTAAATGCCCACCAACCCAGGAATGGATTAACAAGCTGTGGTACATGTATACCGTGGAATACTATTAAGTCACTAAAAAGATGGAGACTTTACATCTTTTGTATTAACCTGGATAGAGGTGGAACACATTCTTCTTAGTAAAGCATCACAAGAATGGAGAAGCAAGAATCTAATGTGCTCAATTGTAATATGAAGGCAGCAGATGAGCTAATACAAGGTGGGGGAAGGGGAATGAGCAAGTGGGGAGAGGGGAGGAGGGAAGGGGTTGGGGGGTCACGGTGTATGGCACACCTCTTGGGGGTGGGACATAATTATAAGAGGGACTTTATCTGACAAATGCAATCGTGTAACCTAATTCTCTGTACCCTCAATGAATCCCAAACAATAAAAAAATGAAAAAGAAAAACAAAATGTAAATAATGTAGAAGGCCATTCTTCATGTATAAAATGGAATATTAACAGCAAATACAGTCATATCTTCTCATTTAAATGTAAGTAACACAGAAAGAATAAGCTAGAATGGAATAAGGTTAGTTACCTAGAGAGGGCAAATGAAAACATGATGGAAAGAATGGCCAGAACTAGGGGAATCTTTCCTATAATCCTCTCCTCCTTTAATAATTAAATTCAACTGGGATGCTGGGACAGCCCCAAGTGAAACAGGATAGTGCAAAAAGAGGTAACCTGAGTAACTCTGGGGAATAGCACTCTGAGTTTTTACCAGAGCACTAAGGATCATTGTACAAAAAAATTATAAACAGAACTGTACACAAATATTGTAAAGTAGTAAATGTGTTTCTCACAGGGATGTGGCATAGAAATTCTTTATCTATTGAGATTGAACAAAATAAAACACTGTGAATAATGAGAACCACATTTCTCAAGTAGAAGAAAGGGTTACGAATAAGGAATGGGAGGAAGCTAGAATAAGCCCCTTGGCGTGAGAACAGGAGGTGTTAGACACACTCAGAGCTTTTATTGTATGTGCAGGTGGACGGAGAAGTAGATAAGGAAATGTGTGTGCATGTGTAGTAGACACACACGTATTTCCTGCACGTGCCGTGCCGGCGTCAGTGGGCACATGGAGCATCTGTATCTTGGTTCCTAAGTGCCATCCTCCAATAACAGGAACCAGTGTTCCTGTTGACTCCAGGATCAAGCCAGGGAAAGCATCTTGTGCCAGGAAGTTAGGAAGTGTTCAGAACTGATGGGACATGTTGAAAAATACAAAATCCCTGAAGGATCTCCACATTGTGAAAACTGAGACCATTTGGAGAACAACAAAATGGTAAGAATGAATTTTACTCCATAGAATAAAATATGAGTCTAAATTGATATAAATAATTGAGTAATTAAGAGAAAAAGAAAGGACAACTCTTCCTTGCAGTAGGACTCTTATTAATAAATGTAAAAAAATAGTGTAAGTAAAATTATTCTCAAGCAAACAACAATAATGGTTCAAGCAAGAACCATCATTGGTGCAAAAATTAATGGGCACAAGTATAAGAAACAGGACCATTTTAGTCCATTTTAGTCTGAAATTTTCTCTCCTAAACATTATAAAGGGAAAACTAATGTCTTTATGATTGAAAAACGGGGCAAATACCACCTTACTCAAGTCATTGAAGTTAGCATTTCAATGTTAGTAAAACCTATAAATACCGAATATCCCTTGGTGAGGAGAAGGGCACAGCATAGCTTCCATGTATTCTTGCCAAAAAGGTATGTTTATGGGAAATTATCCCACAAATCAAATTGGGGGCATTCAACAAAATAACTACTTCAAAAGTGTCATGGTAATAGAAGTTAAGAAAGACTGTCACAAATCAGAGAAGACTCAGGAGATGTGACAACTGCATGCAATGTGGATCTTGGATTGGATGCTGGACCAGTAAGAAACACACGAGTGGGGAAACTGGCAAAATTCTGCTAATAGGGTGTCCAGATTATTACTCGTGTAGCATTAGTGTTAACTTCCCGGTTCTGATCGTTGCACTAAGGTTTATTAAGATGTTAGGGTTACCAGATGAAGGGGCTAAAGGGTGTCAGGGATCTCTAAACATTTTTGCAACTTTTCTGTAAATCTAGAATTATTTTAAAATTTAACCATTAAGGGCGGTGCCTGTGGCTCAGCGGGTAGGGCACCGGTCCCATATGCCGGAGGTGGCGGGTTCAAGCCCAGCCCCGGCCAAATTAAAAAAAAAAAAAAAATTTAACCATTAAAAGGAATGGCTGGTATAGAGGAATGAAGGGCAAAACAAATACAGTAGAACCTCTGTAAGTTGGCCACCCAGGGGACGGGAACACAGAGTTGGTATGTAAGGCGCTGGGCCTGCAGTACTGACACGTATGTGGGGCGCAGGTCAAATCTATGAGAATTAGGTCAATGTAAAGAGGTGGTCAATGTAGGGGCATGGTCAACCATGGAGGTTCGACCGTATTTGCTTTGCATTCTATTAAACACTGTAACAGGCCAACTCTTGAATTTTTACAACTGAAAAAGGTACCAACTACATATAGTCATGTTTACTTTACATGTTGTTCCATTTGTTAATGTCTTCTGCTATTTCTTTCCTGAGGGTTTCGTAGTTCTCTCTGTAGAAATATAGACCTAGTACGTCCTCGGTTAGGTATATTCACAGGTGTTTCATTTTCTTTGAGGCTACTATGAAGGGTATTGTGTCTTTGATTTGATTGTCAACGTGGCAGTTGTTGGCATATATGAAGGCTACTGATCTATGGACGTTGATTTTGTATCCCATGACGTTACTGTATTTCTTGAACCCTTCCCAGAGTCTTATGGTTGAGCCTGTTGGATTTTCTAAGTATAAGAACATATCATGTGCAAAGACTAAAAGTTTGACCTCCTCTGTCCCTGCTAGATGCCTTTGATTGCTTTCTCCTCCTGGAGAACCATGTTTAGCAGCAGGTGTGGCGTCACTGTTACAAATGAAACGCACAGCCTGCTCCCCCCGCCCTGGGCGTCCTCTCCTCTCTGTCTGCTGCACACACAGTTGTATACGCAGTGCCAGGCAGCCTTGCAACAGGACATTGGGCGACTCTGGGCCCTTGCTTTGGAGATCTCCTGATACAAACAGAGTTGTGTCAGTGTTTATGCTGATTCTCATGCTTTCCCTCCATTTCCAGTTTCACTCTACTCAGCATCTGCTCCACAGAGACTGACGCGGGGAGCCTTGGCTGTGTCCTGGGTTCATTGAAGAAAGTCAGCTCTTTCATTTCTCTGTTTTCCATCCTTCCAAATTTGATTTGCCTTAAGGGAAAGGAGTTGAACCCCCAAATTTCTCCTCTGTGATCTTCACTGGGGGCCCTAATTCACTTTTACTTCCTGTGTCACGACACCATGGGGGGTAGAGAAGGTACAGGTCTCTAAGCGAATGTGCTGAGAGCTTCAGCATTAGCCAACCCCCTCCCATACTGATGTCAGAATGAAAGTACATAGAGCTCTTCTTAAAACTGTGTAATTTCAGGAAAAAAACCCACATAAAATCTTGTTGTGGGAATAGTATAAGATAATGATGTAAAATTACTTTGAAAATTGCCGTAAATATACATTGACATTAAGTGTGCTTGGTAATTATACACCACCGCAGGATGTAATTAATCTTTTATATGTCTGCCCACTCAGATGAACACAAAAGCACGCTCACTTCTTTATTCGAGCACTTGAAAAGTCAAGGTTCTCCAGGGCCTGCTCTGTGGAGGGCTTGTTGTGAATGTGCTCAAAACTGCCCACGGTCAGACGGCTCACGGGGACAGCCCCAGGCCACCGTGTTGGAATCGTTTTTTATTTAGCCGGTCCTGTAAAGCACATTCACTGCTTCTCATACATTCAGATATCTGAGAGGCGTTTGAGAGTGATGATGACTTTGCCAGTTCTGACATCAGTGGGAAGTGCTTTGCGGTTTCTTGTGTGGGGGGTTTTGGCCTAAGCCAAGGATCCCCTTCTCCCCCCTCTGCCCTCTCTTGCCCTTTCCTGTTTTTCTCTCTCTCTCTCACACACGCAGAGCCTCCTACCCCTCCTGGTTCAAAGGCTTATCAAGCGCTTTGCATTCCATACCTTGAGAAATAATGATTTTCATAATTGCCCAGTACAACATTAATTAAGTTAGGCTCCAGAGGGAAGGCTAAATCTTGAGACTAAATAGCCTCGTACGTTTTCCCATCTCTGATTTCATTCTGGCAAACTTTGGTTGGGGGTGAGTGGGTACAGTGCTGTGGTGTCACAGCTCACAGGAACCTCGGACTCTTGGGCTCGAGTGATCCTGCTGCCTCAGTCTCCAGAGTAGCTGGGACTACAGGGGCCCACGACGGCACCCATTTCATTTTTCTAGTTTTAGTAGAGACGGGATCTTGCTTTTGCTTAGTCTGGTTTCTAACTCCTGAGCTCAAGTGATCCACCCACCTCGGCCTCCCAGAGCGCTGGGATTACAGCTGTGAGCCACCGTACCCGCCTGGCAAACTTCTAGAAAGGCTCTATCTTTGTTCGCCTCTAGCTTTACTGCCTTATAATTGTTAAACATTTATCTCCTTCTCCGCCACCAAAAAATATAAGTTTCTCTTGGAGGGAACGATGCCTTTTAAATTCATACTGTTCTAGTGATCAGCTGGGGAAATATTTGTTGACGTGTTTGATGCATCAACTGTGTCAGGTCACCTCACCTCCATGGCTTGTAAGAGGACACTGCTATTCTCTGGCTGCTCCTCTGGGGCAGCCCCCGCAGGGAATCCACCTGCCAGACCTCTGTAGTGTAACCATTCTGGTCCAAAACATGTTGAAACTTCATGTTCTACCTCAGAAGGACGGCAAGAAACCCAACACAGTAATACACGACTTGGTCAAGAAGCCGTGGAGTATGAAACAGGAGAATTCACAGGGTCTGAGCCCAGGCCCCTGGTGTGGGGTCCCTGCCTCCGTCCGGCTTCCTGTCCCTGAAGTGGTGAAGGCTTCAGGTTGGGATGGCCCCATAGGGCTCAATCTCACATTCGTTACCGTAGGCTTCTCCCCGTTTTCCTGCCCTGGGCCCGGAACACACACGTAGTTCTAAGAAATAAAACATGTTTGTTCTCTTTCAACCAGACCAGGCTTTTTCAACTTGAGGCATGGAAGATGTTTCAAAAGTTTGAACAGAGGCTATTCTCTCTCTGATTTTGTTTTATCAGAGGCAGTTCTGCTAAGGAAAATAGCGCATACCAGCAAGGAGAACTCGAAGAAGTCTAAGATACAGAGATTTCTTGTTTCTACCTCCCAAATCTTTCTATTTATGTTCTCTGAGTGTCAAAGTGGATGTGACTCAGCCGTGACGCGCCCACAGCTCAGGCAGCGTGCAACTGAACCCTCGCTTGCTCTCTTAGCATATGGCGAGGTTCGCAGCTGCCAGAAACTGCAGACCCCTCAGACTCCTGCCTCCAAACCAAATGAACAGGAAAACTGGTGCTTCATGACCCCAAGGCTGGCCACCACCAGCCTGCCCTGGGCATGCACCTTTTCCCCTCCACGTGTTTATTTATTTATTATTTATTTGAGATTAATATGAGGGTACAAATGTTTAGGTTACATTGTTTTCATTTCTAAGGTAAATTTCAATGGATATGTGCTGCTTCTGGGCCTGGTCAAGCTGACGGTCCAAACACCTTACAAAACCAGGAATGATGTTCCTCTGCAGTCTCTGGGCCATGCCTTTCCTCTGAGAGCCTGCGTCCCCCCAGCCTCTGTCCCCAACTTCTAAGAGAAACTGTACAAAAGGTCTCTCTCCCCAAGTCCCTTTGAAGCAATCTCCCCTTAAAAAAAAATAAACAGGGAAATGTTTCCTCAGCATTTGTCAGAAACATCAGAACTGGGCTTACCTCCTATTAACACAGGAGTGACAAAACTGATGCCTTTTCCTGGAGAAAACGACTGTGTTTGGGCTGGGGGTGGAGGGAATGAATTATCCCCTTCACGTTGTGAGTTTTGGGCTAACAGTTTGATTTTTCCTGGTGAAAGCGGGCTCCACTGACAAGAGGCTTAATGACAGTTTTGCGGCTGTCAGGCTCTGAGATCGGTTCCTGAGCTTGGCCTCTGGAGGACCCCTGTGGGTGGGAAGTGGGGACCCACTGAGAGCCGCTTATGCAGAGCTGCCAGGGAATTAGAATTAGGCTTCAATTCAATTTCTCTCTCTGGTTTTCCCTGAACTATCTTTAGCAATGCAATTGTTAGTAATATCTATGCCAGTTATTTAGCCAAATGGCAGCCCACACTTGTGGGCCTGGTGGAAAGTGAGGGAGGGCAGGGGAATTTGGGCTAATGACTCATGTTTCTGAAACACTGGGAAGGCTCCAGCTGCCTCAGTTGGGGACAGGGCTTACAAGGTTAAGAGCCAGCTCCTTGGCTCTCCCGAGGAGTTACGAGCCCTATGCCCTTAGAATTTTATTTTGTGTCTAAATTTGTTTCTAACTCACTGTAGTAAGTGGCCCCTGGGCAGGTGCTGGGGTGGGGGTGTCTGTGTCCTTGAGAGCTCTGTTGTCAGTGTCAGCATCGGGATGTCTCCTCCGCCCATTCCCATCTACCCCATGATGAAGCAGCTGTTCAGAGATGTTCTGTTCCTTGGTCCCCTATCCTGCAATGTTCTATGCTTGAAAACTTATTTGGAGATAATATAATGATTGATTATGATTAGCTGATTGTTTTTCTGTTTGTTCAATGGGCCCAGGAATAAAGCGAGGGACTGTGGCCATCTGATGGTCCATCAAATCCTCGGGGAAACGTGGTGTGGGTTTGCTGCCTACCCAGACAACCTATCGTTGTCGGATTCAGGGAGAGACAGAGAGGGTCTCAGCCTAAAACTGTCTCTTAGCTCTGTCCTGGCCTGTGTGAGGGCTGCACCGAGACCTCGGACACACTGGCCTCCAGGAGAGTCACACACCAGCTTCCCAGGTCCTCACCCTGCTGCCATCAAAGCCAGTGTTTGGTCTGCATTGAGGGGTCTGGGTTCTTCCTCTTTTGTGACCTCAAAGACGAGTCCCCATGGGCTTCCTCGTCTCCGAGGGGAAGAAAGGAAGAAGAGCTGCGGAGACAGAGGGGTTTATAAACAACCACTTCCCTGCGATGATGGGGTCATATGATGCTGGAGCTACAAGACTAGTCACCAGGTCATCTGGCTTGCCGGGGGGACAGAGGCCCCAAAGGATCAAGGAGATTCTAGAGATAACCTCACAGCACCAGTATAGTCACGGAAAGGTGAGAGGAGAATATTTTCCAGGTAACATCATCTCCCCAGGGACCATTCATCTCTGCGTCCTCTGAGCTTGCCCAGAGAAGGCTCTGGAAATGCTGCAGATCGGCATGAAAAAGTACAATTTACCCATAATTAGCTCAATAAATATTTAGTAAATAATCATTCTCCTGAGAGCTAACATGTCTTGCATGCACTGCATGGCAGGTATTTTGTATGGTCCTCGCAGTGGCCCTGCGTGGTGGCTGACATCACCGTCCTCGCAGCGGCCCTGCGTGGTGGCTGACGTCACCGTCCTCGCAGCGGCCCTGCGTGGTGGCTGACATCACCGTCCTCGCAGCGGCCCTGCGTGGTGGCTGACATCACCGTCCTCGCAGAGGCCCTGCGTGGTGGCTGACATCACCGTCCTCGCAGCGGCCCTGCGTGGAGGCTGACATCACCGTCCTCGCAGCGGCCCTGTGTGGTGGCTGACATCACTGTCCTCACATTAGCCCTGCATGGTGGCTGACATCACTGTCCTCAGAGCAGCCCTTTGTGGTGACTGACATCATCATCAGCATTTCACAAGAGGCAAAAGCATCCAGAGGTTTGATACAGCCACTGTGGCAGGGCTGAGAAGTGATGGAGATAAGATTCCAGCTTCAACTTCTGCACCATCTCGCAGGAGCCAGTTGTGTGCCTAGCACTGTTCTGGGAGTTATAGGAGACACTTTGCTCAAGAACTTTACATTTTCTGGGGGAAAAAAAAATCCATGAGCTCCCGAGCAGTAGAGCTGTGAGCTGGGGTGATGGAAGAAGGAACGCCAGAGGGGTGACTGGGTGACTTTTCCTGGGATCACCCTTCTTTCCATCTTTGGGGAAATTTGCCCTGTGGATGAGGAGAAAGCAGAGATAGGCATGAGGATTGATAAGAGAGGGCTGCTGCCCAGGGAGGGCGCGAGGTGGGCTCCGAGGGGGGCTCTTCCTTCTCTGCACACACGCATGCACTGCGGTCGAGGCCACCCGTACTGGGTTCTGGATTTCATAGTTCCTCTGGGTCTGTGTCATATCCAGGGAAAGATGAGTTGGCAGGTTTGGAAGATGGTCATCATTTAGCTTCTCTTTCAGAAACAACCCAGGGACTGTCTTCTCTACATCTGCTAGTGCTCCAGACCTGGTGGATATTGACAATGATCAGTAATGGATGGTCCCTGCCCCCATGGTTCTCTGGGGACCCCAGCAAAGTGGATTACAGTGTGGCTAAAATAAGGTCTGTGATGGGGACGTGTGCACGTGCTGCTCCAAATCCCGCCGGTGCTAAGGTGATTAAGGAGCATTTCATTAAGGAAAGACTGAGACTGTCTGGAAGCAGACAGACGCTGGGAAGAAACGATAGTTGACATCCTGGAGGGAAGCTCCATCATGGGGAGGAGCCCGAGCCTCTGGTTCTGGTGCTCAGGTGGGAGGGAGATGGGCGTTGGCTGCAGAGGTCAAACGGGAAGCTCCATGTGCTGTTGGCAAGGACGTACCGGATGACCTCCAAGGCCCTTTGCAATCCCAATGTTTCATCATACCCGTTCCACATGAGTGGGCAGAAGAGGAAGGCAGAGATCTAGGGCTCACAAGAGTCTGCGAGGCTGGTAACTCCTTGTGTTTGCTGTGGTGTGGAGGGGAGACATGTGACAGGGCAGAGGGCCTGCACAGCCACACCAGGTCTGGGGGGAGGGAGGAGGCTGTGTCACTGCAGTTGACCTCCCCCGGCCCCCAAAAGGCTCAGAATTCCAGTGGGTCCTGTGTCCTTAGAAATCATGCAGGTTGTATTCTAGTTCTGTGTTTGGATGTTGTTTTAAGAGATAGGGTCTCTCTCTGTTGCCCAGGCTGGCATGAAGTTGCAAACTCCTGGGCTCAAGCAATCCTCCTGCCTCGGCCTCCCACAGTGCTGGGACCACAGGCGTGAGCTACTGAGCCCCAGATTGTATTCTAGACTGGCATCATCAGCCTTGACGCACCTCTGTAACCCAGTCCTTATGCTGTCTTTTCTCACAGAAACCAGGGTTCTGTACACTCCAGTGCACAAGCCCAGGGGACAGGGAGGTGTCGTCCTTACAGGAGGCAGATGCTGGAGATGGACTGTGGTTTTCTATTGCCACGGAACATAGGTTGGGCTGTGCCCTAGCTCAGAATAGGTTGGGCTGTGCCCTAGCTGAGGGACTGCGTCTACTCCTGCCCAGAGACCCTCCCCCGCAGGGCTGCAAAATCCAGATGCACAGATTGTGCTCCAGATGCTGCCTCCACGTGGGAGGTGAGAGGGCTGGCGTCCACCTACAGCCTGCAGCCTGGGCACCTTGACAAGAACTGTGTCCAGTTAGAGGGGGGCCTTTTCCTCTCTTGAACCAAGGGGCCCTGTCGCCAGCTGTAGCCCTGTCTCCCCTCCCCCAGCTGTCTAAATCCAGTTAGGTGCCGCGGTGCCGCCCACCACCACGCAGCGCCGGCCCTGAGCACGGCTGCCTTAGCTTTCTCAGCGTGTCTTATTTATGACTTTATTGCCGTCCTTATCATGGCCTAAATTGTTTTATATTGCTCCAAGGGCCACAGTGCCAGCTTATCAGTTACGGTCTAACCTGAGCGTGTCACTCCTCTCTCTCCTGGCTTCTTATTGTCACCAAGGAGCTTCCTTCCAGCTGCTGTGTCTCTGTAGTTAATGTGTCTTTTTCTCTCTGGATGCCTTTGAGATCATCTCTCCATCTTTAGAGTTCACAGCTTCGCAGTGATGGAGAATTTGAAGACTTTTTATTGCATCTACTTGGATTTTTTGGAATCCCCAACATTTGGGAAATCCTCAGGTATTAATGCTTTGAATATTATTTCATTATCATCCCTTCTATCCCCATCTTCTAGATTTCCAATTATATATACAGCACTCACTTTATTCCTGCACAGGGCATACACCTGTATCCCCATCTTCTAGATTTCCAATTATATATACAGCACTCACTTTATTCCTTATGTGTTTTTACCTGTAAAGAAATTACTTCCATTGCTTTGTATTGATGGGTTGCCTTCGGTAACTTATTTATCCCACATTCCATTCTTCTAATGTACACATAGGTGTGTGTGTCTAACTGAACATGTTAAACCGTGAGCTCCTTGCCGTGAGGGACTGCGTCTACTTCGTCCTGGTTAGGTGTCTGGTACTGCGCCAGCGATCACTAAGTATTGCTTAAATGGATTGGTTGGCATGTGAGAGAGGCAGTTAGTTGTTAAGCTGATCTTCCTGCGTAATCCAAAGTAGAAATACAGGCTGAGATACAAATTGGTCATCCCTTGGCAACGAATGAGGGCCCTGGGCTGCTTGCTTGGTGCGCACGATACTGGCATGTGGGACCGGTGGGCGTGTCCTGCTCTGCCCACAGTTGAGTGACAGGCCGGTCTAAGCAGAGCACAGGGCAGGTGTGCTTCAAAACCGCCACCGAGCCAAGCTCTCTCTTTTTCAAAGAAACACCTGCTTACTTCACTAAAAGTTGGGACAGGAAAGAAAACACAATGCCAAGCCAGAAGTGGAGGGAAAAGCCACTTGCGAATCCTGGGTCACCTCGCCCAGTTTGGTGTAGGCGGTAGGATCTAGACGGCCTCTTGCCTGGAAATGTATGAAGGAAGGTCGCCATCAGGAAAAAGGAGTTTGGTAAGCCTCGGGAAGCGTGTCCAGACTGGTCGTGGGCCCTCATGCCAGGCACCAGGTAAATGGGAGAAGTGTGGGCACACACCTGTGCAGCTGCCCTCAGAGGGACCCCTGTTCACCAGCAACCTGATGAGACATGTGTGGGCACACACCTGTGCAGCCGCCCTCAGAGGGACCCCTGTTCACTAGCAGCCTGATGGGACAAGTGTGGGCACACACCTGTGCAGCCGCCCTCAGAGGGACCCTGTTCACGAGCAGCCTGATAGGACATGTGTGGGCACACACCTGTGCAGCCGCCCTCAGAGGGACCCTGTTCACCAGCAGCCTGTCTCTTGAGTCCCCTGGAAACAAAGGTTGCTCTGGACAGGACAGATGTCTGCCCCGCGGGGGCTGTGTTCAGCTGTGGGCAGCCATAGTCATTCATATGCAAGGTCACAGTCCCATGAAGATAAATGTGACTTCAGAGGGAATTCCTGGAGTGTTTTTGGCAAGAGGAAAAGGACAGGTGGGCAGGGTCAGCCTCTCCCTGTGGCCGTCGAAGCCTGGCGGTCAGCCCTTCTCTGGCAGGAGGTTCTTGGGGGAAACACAAACATCTGTCTTCATAGCAGTTCAACAAAACAGCTGTAGTGTCGGCTGCTGAATCTGAGATTCCACCAATGAGAACCGAGTCTCAGCTGCTGTGACTAGCAGGCTAAGCCGCAGGTTCCCCTGCCAGTCGGGGCTGCTGCAGAACAGCCCCAAAGCCACAGGGAAGAAGGCAGCAGCCATCTGGAGCAGAAGGAGCCTCTGCAACCCTGGCCTCTCCCCCGCCCCCAGGTCTGAAATCCCCAGCACAGCGTGTCAGGGTGTCTGTGGGGATCCCAAAGGGGGTCATCAAGTTCTCCCAATTAAATTAATTTGAAGTATCTTTAGTATTATTCATAAATATGTATTAAAAAGCCTATGGGAGCCACATCTGATTGAGCTGAACATTATCACACCATGACGATCTACCCCTGGAGGTCAGGGACATCGACTGAAATCAATCCAAGTAAAACACAAATGCACAGCTAGACTGTCCCCGGGGTCCCCAGGGAGCCCCCTCAGTCCTCAGGTCGGTGGTGAGCACAGATGGCAGCAGGTCAAACGCTGAGGCTGCTTTACCTCAGCTGGGGTTGGCGGCTAATCCTGAGAGCCGTGGTTTCCATCTGGCCCTGTGGTGAAAAATACACTTCTTCTGAAACAGTAAAGTTCATAAAGCTGTTTACAATTAAGATGTAAAGAGCTCTCAAGGTGTCTTTGTGTGTATGAGTGTGGCCTGCTCTGTGTGGAAACAGCCACACCTGCGGTGAAGATTCAACACGTTTACAAAATCAGACAGCTTGGCCAAGGCCTGTGACTTGCTGCTGCAGAAGTGAGGGAGGCACGGAACGAGAAAACAGATGAGCTCACCCCCGTTCTCCCCTGAGCGCTCTTCGGGAAAAAAGAATGAAGGAAAAATTTGAGATAAATTGCTTTGAGTTTCAAAAATGGAGTTAGGAATCGCCGCAGAAAGATTTAGATATTAGGTAGGAATCTAGGCAGAAAACCAGAGCAGAATTCTTCAGCCAGGGCAGGTTTGCGACTCACCCTAAACGTTCTGGGGCAACCAAGTTGATCTCTGAACATTTCTTCACCGTTTAAGGAGATGCCTACCTGCTCTGGGCAGGGACTGGCAGTTTCCTCAAAGCCCAACTAAAAAGCTTCACCAACATCTCTTTGAGCAGAGCAGACATGAGGAACTTGCCGCTGGAGTAGCAGCTCTCTCCAGGGTCCGGGAGAGATGCAGTGAGCCGTGAAGACGGTGGGCAGGTGCTCCCTCTGACGAGGTCAGCTGCCACAGCAAAACTGGACCTAATGTTTCCAGATGTTTAGACTTCTCAACAGAGGTCTGGATTTGGGGGGTTTTTTTGTATGAGGTCTCCTAATTTATAAGCATTGGTATATATATATACACATATATATATAAAGCCATCATATGGACCCAACAAATGATGATTATATGTGGGACTGTCCTGCTGTCCACCAGCTCACTCCTTGAATGGATGGATAAGGGACATGCGTGTTTGTGGAGGCCTGCCTTGTGCGGGGCATCATCATAGACCTTGTGGACACACAGGCGAAGAGGGCCATGTGTCTGCTCCTACCACATTCACAGCCCAGAGTGGAAGGAAGGCCGAGCTGTGGGGATCATTTGGGTGCAGGCAGAAGGTGGTTTGGGTGACAGCTTACCCGCAGAACATGTGCCACAGAAGGCCTCCTGGAGGCAGGGACCCTGGAGGAGGTGAATCTGTCACCCTGAGTTGATCTTAAAGAGTTAACCAGGTGAGGAAGGCGGGTGGGCAGAGAGGCAAGGACGTGCCAAGGAAAGGTCACAGTAAGAGCTGAGGATAAGCATAGTCTGGTCTGTCGAGAGCCTACTTGGAGCTCAGGAGTGACACAGGGGAGGCTGGGATGTGGACCACGGAGGACTTGGCCATGTTAATTTATCTGGGCTTTGTTCCAAGGCAACAATCCGGCCCTTCAAGCAGGGCAGCGACAGGGTGAGATTTGTGTTAACTTTTTATCAGCTGAAAGGGGAAAAACCTCGAGAAGGGACTACTCAGAAGCCAGGGTGGCAAGACCAGCAATGCTGGGGTGGTTAGGTAACTAGGTAATACTAGGATGGTAAAACCAGTGAGAGACGGTAGGGCTGTGAGCCAGGGGCGGAGAGAAGGGCAGGAATTGAATGACCCTTGGGAAGCTGAATTGGCAAACATGGAGATTAAAGCAGAGGCTGAAGGGGACAGAGTCACAGTTGACGACTGATGGGTGGGTGGTGGTCGGAGTGACCATCCCTGTTTGCCTACATTGCCTAGTTTAAAGACCGAGAGTCCCACATCTCAGGAAGCCCTCAGTGCCAGGCATGCAGGGAGGTCGGTAACCCTGGTGTTGGCTCTCCAGCTAACACAGGGGGCAGTGGGAGAAGCTGTGCATTTGGGCTGTTGGGGAGACAGTGAGCCTGGTCTGGAGCTTGTCGGCTCTGAGGTGCTGCGGGCACGCGGATCAGGTCATCGGCAGGGACTTGGGATGTGAGCCTGCAGCTCCAGAGTGGGGTGTGTGTGTTGGGAGTGACTATGACTTGGAGAATGCATATTTAGGGGCTGAAGGCAGAAACAGGGGCTGGTTGGGACCAGGACGTCACTCAGGGAGAGCTTGTAGTGTGAAGAGGGGTGGACCAAGAATAAAAGCCCGGAGAATTGACGCTGGACCCGTCAACAGGCGTGTGTGGAAAGAAGAGGTTGTGAGAGAGGCTGAGAAGGAGCAGTCACGGGGTGTCAGAGGACACACAGGACACGGGGTCCCGGGAGCCAAGTGAGTTGACAGCCGCTCAGGTCATGAGCCATCGTCAGGGTCAAAGACAAGACACATGTCCCCTCGTCTGAGTGGTGAGGGCTGTGCCTCTCCACCCGCGATCTCAGCAGAAAGCCTCTTGGGGTGTGGCTCAGAGGAGCGAATGTGAGTGAGAAAAAGGATGTGGCCGGGACAGTCCAGTCATCCCGAAGTTTGAGTAAAGGGAAGGAGGAGAAGGAAGCATGAGCCAGATGACCATGGACGCTCTAGGGGCAGCTATTTAGGTGGGTGAGAACTGAACAAGCTGATGAACAGAGGGGGGAAAGCTGTAAAAGAGAACAATTAAGCTCTCTTAATTGTTCAGCAGCTCAGGGCCCGTGGGGACAGCAAATGGTAAGAGACGGACTGATAGCCACAGAGGGCCTAGGACTGGAGCCGGGGAGAAAAGGGCCCACCATGCTTGAGGACCATGGGAGGGAGGGGACATTAGGTGACTCGGGAGGGAGGGAGAACAGCAGCCTGGAGTGGAGAGACATGAGGCAGGTTGTTAATGCCGGGCAGGCAGGGTGTGCCACTGCAGGACACGGTGGACGTGCCGGAGACACACCTCGGCCACCTTCCCGGAGGGGTGACCAGAGTCTACAGATTCAGGGCACTTCAAGGGGACAGTGGACACAGCAGATACTGGGGAAGTGACTGAATGCAGGCTATTTGATTGAGAGGACTGCCAAATTATCCCCTTTAGAACTGAAGGCTCAGACTCAGGTTTAAGTGTGCTATCAGCTCTCTCTCACATGCATGCCCACACATGTGCACACATGCACACCCATGCACACGTGAGCACACACAGACTCACACACACATGCACACACGTATCCCTTATCCATAAATAAGTTGCAATCTGCTCGGACTCAAAAATAGGCGTCAAGACCCCTAAAAGTATTGCTTCAGGTGCCGTCAGGCCGGAGGGAGGTTTTGGATAGGTGGGGGCCAGGGTGTCAGTATAAAAAGGCAACATGAAAAGATTTTTTCCAATTAAACTTGCACACATGGTTCAGTGGAGTTCATAGACCACAGAGGATGCCTTTGAAGAGCACCTTGAGATAGGATCAGGGAGAAAATGACCACAGGCGGTGGAGAGGGACTCTGTTCAAGGGGAGGCCCGGCCGCATTGCTCCTGCCTCCAGCCTGATGCTTCCCCTGGTACAGGGAAATGCCATGGTATTTCATCAGCTCTGCTTATTTGGGTGAACGACTAGGGCCTTGTGCCCAGTGGTCTCCAGGATATGTACTTTACCACCTGCTTTTTTTGTTTGTTTGTTTTTTTCACTTTAAAAACATAATATTTTATGTTTTATGCATAAAGCAATTTATGCCCTTCGTAGATATTTTGGTCAATGAGGAAAAGAAGAACTAGGACCAAGTACCACCTGGGTGTCCGGTATGGTCAGCGTGGGGTGCGTTTCCCCCTCACCTTTCCATTGCAGGTTTCAGGGTGAAGGGAGCTGGATCTTTCCTTTCTGAGAAGAAGAGAGAATTCTAGGACAGGAACATTTCCTGGCAGAGGCACCAAAAGTTCTGGGTTCTGATCCCAACCCCAGCACTGCCAGCCCTCCTGAGGCTGCTCTCTGGTTTGTGAGATGACGGCACTGATGGCCCAGCCTCTGGGGCCTGGTCCAGGGCTCAGGTGTCCTGCGCCTGTGACACTCTGGGGGGCACAGGATGTGCTTCTGGACACCAGTTCTTCTTGGGCAGTTGTGGGTCTCACTCCAAAACCCAGTGTCCTGAAGCTGTGACCGAGGACGGCAAGGGCAGGTTCCTGAAGTGATGTGACCCTTTCCTATACTTTTATGAGGTCCTAGGAATGTAATAAAACTGACCCACTGAAAAAGGACACAGGTCACCACAGGGCATGGTCAGAGAGTCAACCAGAGACCTGGGCAAAGCCACTGGCCTGGGCCACTCTCGCTGGAATTCAATTCTAATAATTGAATTTAGAGAATCAGGAGTTTGAAAAGCTGTTAAATAAATCTGGCTCAGAATTCCCCAAACCGTGTTCTCGTAAAAGATACTCTGTTAAAAGGCGTGGGTGCATGACAGCGAGCCATGGTCCCGTACATTCAGGAAGATTCGGTTACACCAGGTATAATAGGGTTTCTTCACTCCATGTCAGTGATTTCCAATCGGTGTGCCATGAGAAGATCTCAGGTGTGCCACGACATTTTTCAAAGATCATTAATTAGATTATTTTCTAAAGATGTTCGCAGCAGAGTAAGTATATTCTTTTTTTAACTCTCTTTTTTTGATCAATGTAATTTAAGTGTGCCGCAGAAGGTTCAATTGTAATAAAAAATGTTGAAAAACACTGCTCTAAGCCTTATTAGGACTTTAAATATGATTAAATGCATGGGGAGCACCAAGGGGGTGTGGTGCACCCTTCCTAAACTGACCTAGTTCCGGAACTGTCTCGTCCAGGCACACTAATTCACATCCCAAGAATTTAACTTGCCATAGGACACAGCCATTCCCTTCTGTATCCTAGCTCCTTCTAGCAGACCCCCAGCTGAGCTGAGTTGTTAAACCCCATAAACTTCTTGAACTTCTTTATACCTTACTTTCCAAGGATTTCATGAATAATTACTAAAAATAGAAATTATTCTGGGTAGCGCCTGTGGCTCAAAGGAGTAGGGCGCTGGCCCTATATGCTGGAGGTGGCGGGTTCAAACCCAGCCCTGGCCAAAAACTGCAAAAAAAATAAAAATAAAAATAAATAAATAAATAATTATTCTTCACTTTCCTTCCCCCTCCAGCGGTCTCCCTATCCGTCTGCTTCCTGCCTTTGGCCATGAACTCACCTCTCACTTTCTAATTCTGGGGAGAAGTATGTGCTGTTTATCATGACTCAGTTTTGTGTCATTTTGCTGTTACCCGGACTTTTTGATTGATCTTAGCCCCTAAATGACCAGGCTCTGTGGCCGGGGCTCCTGAACTCCCTCCATCCCTTGGGCCCCTGATGACTGGAGCAGAGACACAGGTGAGCAGGCAGAGCCTCTGACTCATGTCCCTGGGCTCCTGGGGTCGTGGGGTGCTCCAGAATCCTGCTTTCTTGCCTGTCTTGCTTCTGCCCGTCCATCCCGTCCCTCCGTCCTTTTTGGTCCTCCTAACACTGCTCTGGGTCATCCGCCCCAGAGCGCCTGCTTCTTCTGTCCCCGCCCCCTGCCTCTGCCTCCTGCCCGCTCTCACTGACCTCACCCTCTCTGGGCTGACTGTCTGGGGTTGCAACCCGTCCCACCCTCCCTGCCCTGGCTGGGCCTCTGCTAATCCCACCTGGGCTTGCTGCATTCTGGTAGGAGGGAGAGTAGTCTGCCAAAGGGGACACTCACCAGCCTGAAGGGAGCACAGTGGTTGACAGACTGGCTTTTTTAGAGGAGTCAATGTCTCCAGAGCCCCTAACTGCAGGCACAGGGGCACAGCAAGCTTTGCTAATTCTAATTTATAAGAAAAATGACTTCACTGAGACATCAGAATGCAATCTATTATAAGTTTGTAAATAAACTTTGTACATGTCTAGAATCCAAACCTAATAAAGATGAAGAGAAAAGAATCTGGACAAAGAGTCTGGAGAGCTGACTCCCCAGGTCCCACTCGGCCTCTGACAAGCTGTACAAGTCGAGGAAAGGGAGGAAAGGGCCTTGGCCTCCGCGCTGACCTGCTCCTGCTGCCTCTCCCTAAAATGTGAAAACCTGTTTAGACCGCATATTCTGTTCCTCCCTCTGACAATCGCAGTTGCCAGTAAAACTGCAAAAATGAACCAACTAAAGTCCTCTGGAATCGTTAGCCGTTAGAAGAGTGATGCTGCCTGTATTTTGATAATCATCGTAGTTGAAAAATCTAGACAGACCATCCAGAATAAAAGCTATAAATCCTCAAGCATATGATGGCTAGGAAAAAAGGACGACAACACTCCCATGAGAGTGTGGGGCTGTGGGGGACAAAGTGTTTTCATACTGGGCAGATTTGGGGAGCTGTGAGTTCCTGCGACGTCGGGTCCTTGCTCTGTATTAATGCTGTCTGTAACTTGGGAAGCCTTGTTATTTTCCATATGAAGTGAAGGCTGTGGTGAAATGCCCCCCCTTCCACCCTGCAGTGCCCTCCTGAACTGTTCTCAGCTGTCACAACCGAGCTGTGCTTTACAGGACTCCCTGGACGAGCAGCAGGTTCCAAGTGACAGGGACTAAGCAGGTCGCAGTGTGGCACCTCTGTGATTGGATGAAGGGCCTCATTACTGGGACAGAGAGTATCTTTTATGGGATCTAAAAGGGCAGACTGGCTGCTGTATATAAAGCCGGTGGCATGAAGCTCCTTGGGGACAACAGAGGACGGGAGGCTGACCTGGCAGGTTTCCCCCCGCATTCCCTTCACCCACTGCATAGCACGAGCACTTTCACACAGCAGAGATGTCCATTAGTGTGGAACAAAAGGACCAAGTCACAAATGCTTAGGGGAAGGGGGTCTCCAGAGCTCAGCTTGCACTGAGGTGTGCTGGTTTTCTGCCATGAATGTTTGTTTACTGAGCTCTGTGAGGTGCTTTGGAATGTGGGCCAGATACAGTGGGTGAAAAGCAGGGTTGCATTCCACGTGAATAACTTGATTCCTTCTTCCCCCAAAGCCAGCTGTTCTCTCTCTGGCCAGCCCCACTTTGTATGTTCTAACATGGAACAACGTTCGAAGAGAGTCGTGCTGGTAGATACACGAGATCAACCCCAGTTATTAAGTGTCCCTTTTTCTGGAAGGGCCTTTCCCATCCCTTCTCTCCTGTGCTGGTCTCCTATCAGTCTCTGGAAACGTTTGCTAACTGACTGATGAGATGTTCACAGTAAATGGCATTTTGTGGAGATGATCGTGATAGCTTCTTCACAGCTTTCCCGGGAGGTTTTGAGATTAGGTACCTTATCTTCTAGTTCTGTGCCTTTACTCTGAGCCCGTGTTATCTCCGAGGTTTTCTGGTGTGTTTGAAATGGGGTCAGTCCTTTGAAGTTTGAGAGACAGTCCTTCCTAGTCTTTTCTAAACTCAGTAAATCCCACAATATTATCTTCCCAGACCATTAGGTACGCAATTCCAGAACCAATTGGATGATTGATTATTTATCATTAGGGAAACCAGGTGATAAGCAGAGTGAAATGGAGAATTGGAAAGGAACCTGGACTGTGTCCTGGTTCGTGTCCTGATGTGTTTGCTTGGCCTGGTGTTGGGGTGACCAAAGGGTAATTCACACAGCATCTGCTTGTCCCTGGCACGGCCATGCGTGTGGATTCTGATTCACAGACCATTATGTGTGCTTGAGCTTATCTAGGAGGCATCCACGGCTGTTCTGCTGCTTAGAGGGCTGGTGTTGGCAATGGAGACATCTACTCTCCAAAACCCCACCTCACTGCAGCTGGGGTCCAGGCTGTGACCTGTGGCATGGGTCACCTTCCTCAAGTCAGCAGGGATGGAGAGGGTATCTGGATGAATACACGGCCCCCTCGTCTGCCAGAAGGGCCCTGGGCATCTGGGACACTCCGGGCAGAGTAGCCAAGTGTCAGCGGTGCCAGTGGCTTGTTCAAAGGTTTGCCCCCTTCACTCTCCTGTGTCTATTTACCTGTAACCAAAGTCCATCCATCGTCCCCCCTCTCTCTGTGGCATCAAAGAGTAAATACCACTTTCCTTGACAAGCTCTCCCTTGCCCTAGTCTTTTGTTAGTTTTTCTGATTCCTATAACCTCTCAAAGATGACTGTCGGTGACTCTAAGATTCTTGTAGACCTTGGAATTCGATTCACACAGGCCTGGCTTCTTGAGGCCACTTGAGGTGACCAGGCCTTCCCCCACCAGCTGGTACAGCTGACGCGGCCCCCTCTGTCCGGTTTGTTCCACCTTCCTTAGGTCGAACTCCAGGCTCCCTGCTGAACAGCCCAGAGGTGAAGCCGTCAGCGGGCGTTCCTGCTTTTTATTTTCCCTCCTCCAAGCAATGGTCTTTGCTTTTCTCCTTGTTTCAATCTGACCTTCAGTAAAGGAATTGTAACTCTAGTATTTCTACAGGTCTCAGCTGATGCTCATCTTTAGCCTTCCTCACACTCTTCTAATCAGAAGAGGCGACGTAACGTGGCACTCGTGGGTTAATTATACTTTCTGTTAATACAATTTGACATCCTATCTTTTTCACTTGATATCACGTCATGAGAATCTTTCTACGTCATTAGAATTTATTAGATATATCGTGCTTGTTCATTCAATAAGCACGTATCGGGCAGTTGCTATGGGCCAGAAACCATAATCATTTTTGAAGACACATTGGAAAGAACAGCTGAAACAGGGCCTAGTATTAGAACATTAAATAATTATGCAGATGTTTAATCAATCCCCAGAGTAAGTGCTACAGAGGAAACATGTGGAGCATGAGGGGGAACACTTGGGGAACTTGACCTCGTCTGGCGTTAAGAGGAGCTTCCCTGAACAGCATAAAACGTCATCTGCCCGGCATTCCCCGTTTGGTACTATTTGTGCAAAGTCTTTGGCTATTTCCCATAAGGCCACAACTAGCACCTCTAGGCACAGTGATACTATTTTCATAAGGTACACCTCTGTAAGTTTGTTACTGGGTCCCTCTGTGTATAAGGTATTTCCTGAATGCAGATTTGTAAAATTGTAATCACTGGGTGAAGAATATGAACTTTTTATCACTCTTGATACATATTGTTAAAAAAAAAAAAAAAAGCTTTCTGGAAAAGTCAATGCCTAGCTTTAAAGCTGGTAGAGGCTCTTGGACCACCACCTCTCCGGCTACCATCACAGAAACATCAAACAGATTTCCAGAAATCAATTCGTGGCCAGGGCGAGTTTCCTGTGCGTTTCATGTGTTCTTGGTCGGTACTACCCAAAGTGTCCTTCCCACCTGGTGTGCAGCCTGTGATAAGGCGGAAGCCGAGAACTAAATAAACATTTTAAAACTTCAATGGCAGCGGGATAAAGTGATGTCATATTACAAAATTGGGGTATGTAGATTGCTTTTTCATTTTTTCAAATAATTCCTCCCCTTTTTTTTCAACAAGAGTAGTATTGGTTTATGATAGATTGGGAGGGAACACAAGTCATTCCCCACAGACAGTTTGTGTGAAACCTACTGGAACACCCTCAGTCGTGTTCCCTTCTGTAGACAAAGACCCTGATGCCATCTAATGACTTTCCCCCTTTCTCGTGGGAAACAAATGAGATTAGCAGAGTCTGACTACAGATGCTTACATGTGAGTTAAGCCACACAAGAGCCGTGTATACCATTCCCAGAAAGATAAAGCACACCTATTGCAGCAAGTGAGGCATACGTTTAAAGGAATTTCTGTGGGAGGCCAGGCATGGTGCACTTTGGGAGGCTGAGGCAAGAGGATTGCTTGAGGCCATGAGTTTGAGGCTGCAGTGAACTAAGATCCTGCCACTACACTCCAGCTTAGTAACAGTGAGACTCCCAGAATTTCTGTGAGAAATTTCTTGGTCCCAGAATTACCATTCCTTTCTGTTTTGTTTTTGCTCTTGGACTCTATCAAGGCACTCCACACTGAACCTGCCTGTGAGCAGGCACCAGAATGACCATGAGGGGAATTCTGACTGGGAGCCACCACCACCGGGTATGTCCTTCCAGTGAAAGTAATGAAAGGTGTTGAAAAAACTTCCACCTCCAAAACCTTCCAATAGTTGTGTCCATGAAGTTCAGCTGTGAGTCAAAGGCTACTTCTCTTGTGTTCATAGTCCCCCAAACAGTGAGCAGAGGTGCTCAGAAATCTCACCAGCCAAGGGCTGAGACCAATGTGGATGACATATGAATATGGCATATGCTAGATGGAAAATAAAAGGAGCTACAAAATGACCTTTTGCTGGTCTGTCTTTTGGTGTCTGATAAAAAACAAACAAGGGTGGCGCCTGTGGCTCAAGGAGTAGGGCACCGGTCCCATATGCCGGAGGTGGCGGGTTCAAACCCAGCCCTGGCCAAAAACCACAAAAAAAACCAACCAAACAAAAAAAAAACAAATAAAAACTTATCTAGAGAGAGGGCTTATCCATTGTGTTGGTGCTGTCCCCAAACAGGGAGAACTATGTTTTCCTAAAAACTCTGCCTACCACCAATTTGCTGGTCAAATAAGAACCAAGCATTTTCCTGGCTCATTTTCAGTTAAAAGGAAGTGATGAACTGAAGGCTCTATACCAGGCATCCTCAAACTGTGGCCTGCGGGCCACATGAAGTGGTGTGAATTATATTTGTTCCCATTTTGTTTTTTTCAAAATAAGATATGTGCAGTGTGCATAGGAATTTGTTCATAGTTTTTTTCTTTAAACTGTAGTCCCGCCCTCCAATGGTCTGAGGGACAGTGAACTGGCCCCCTGTTTAAAAAGTTTGAGGACACCTGCTCTAAACTGTGAAGCCAGACTGCCTGGGAGCCTGCATTTCACTGGCCGAGCTGGTCTTGGTGACGGCCCTCATAGCAGCTTGGTTTTCTCATCTATGAATACATATTGGCGAGAAAAGTAAACAGAAAAATCCTTGCAAGGTGCCTCACACACAACGAGCTCTCAGTAAATCCCAGGTGATCTTACTCTTATATAATAGAATATATAACAGGAGAAATTCTGTGTAGGGAGGGGGGCAGGGGGCACAATACAGAGGGAGAGAAAGGAAGGTAAGCAGTGGGCCTGCTGCCAAAACTTATCTCCCCATGAGATGCTGGCGAGGTCACAGCATTTGGATCCAGAGTATTCGGGCTCTGGGCCTGGCTGGTGCCATTCACTACCTGTGAAACCCAAAGGGTCTTGTGACGTTGCTGAGCCTGGGTTCCTCCTCTCTTGAGTAAATGGGATGATGTCAATGGTCCCTGCCCCAGGGAACTGTGAATGTGAATGAGCTAACATATGGGTAGATGCCAGGTAAGTAGTGCGAGTGGTGGGCGTGTTATCTGCTCACCATTGTCCCTTTGGGGAGGGTTTCCTTCTGGCCTGTGCCTGCATGAACTGGCTGCTGGAGGAGGCAGCCCTGCCGGGCTTTTGAACATCAGGTCTGGGCCTTTCCCTTCTTCAGAGCTTCTGTACAGTCATTGTTCATTGGGACCAAATGGGTAGACCCCACCTCTTCCTGGTTCCCGATAATCAAGAGGTGTGTCTGAATAGCTCCATCAGAACACAAAAATTGCCTGCAGATGAGGAAAAGCTTGGTCTTGGGCCATTCTGCATTTGTTTATCAATTTAAGCTTTTTTGTAGATGGAATTTTAAGATTAATTCTGTTAACAAAAAGGAAAAGAAGGAAGGAAAAGAAAAAAAGAAAGAGAGAGTCAAAAGGGACTCACAGATGAAGAAATAAGCTAAACACCCAGGGGCCAAGAGTTCTAATCCTGTCCATGCCACAACTTGTTATGTGACATTGGGCAAGTAGCTTAATCACTTGGTGGCTTCATTTTCTTGTTCATAAAATGTGGTGTGACAGGTCTGGATTGTGACACTAGGAAAATGAACATTTGCCGTGGACATAATCCCAGCTACATACTGCCTCTGGCTCTGTGGTTGGGGGTAGGTTGGGAACATGAAAAGGACTTTTTTGCAATATTTAACCAGCTTCACTAGCAAGGAATATTTTGCTCTTCCTCCTGTGAATTTTGTAAGTTTCATTCTGGGGGCTGCTCACTAACAGCAAGTTCACTAACAGTGGTGATCTCCTGACTTCAAGTTCACTAACAGTGGTGATCTCCTGACAGCAAGTTCACTAACAGCGGTGATCTCCTGACTTCAAGTTCACTAACAGCGGTGATCTCCTGACTTCAAGTTCACTAACAGCGGTGATCTCCTGACTTCAAGTTCACTAACAGCGGTGATCTCCTGACAGCAAGTTCACTAACAGCGGTGATCTCCTGACTTCAAGTTCACTAACAGCGGTGATCTCCTGACTTCAAGTTCACTAACAGCGGTGATCTCCTGACAGCAAGTTCACTAACAGCAGTGATCTCCTGACTTCAAGTTCACTAACAGTGGTGGTCTACTGACTGCAAAAGTTCACTAACAGTGGTGGTCTACCGACTGCGAGTTCATTAACAGTGGTGGTCTACTGACTGCAAAAGCTCACTAACAGCAGGGGTCTACGAGCTGCAAGTTCACTAACAGCAGTCTACTGACTGCAAGTGTTTGTTTCTTCTGCCTCTCAAAGACATGCTGTTTCCAAATATAAGATGCAATTGGCTGGGCATGGTGGCTTGGACTGGTGATCCTACTTTGGGAGACTGAGGCAGAAGATTGCTTCAGGCCAGGAGTGTGAGACCAGCCTGGACAATAGCAAGAACTGTTTCTACAAAAATTTAAAATGATCCAGATATGATGTCACGTATCTGAATTCCCAGCTGCTTGGGAAGTTGAGAGAGGAGGATCACTTGAGCCCAGGAGTTTGAGGTTCTGTGAGCCAAGACTGCATCACTGCACATTAGCCTGGGCAACAGAGTAAGACCTTGTTCCTTTAAAAAAAAAAAATGCAGTTGTCCTTCAATATCTACTGGGGCTGGATACCAAACTCCAGAGATGTTCACGTCCCTGATATAAAATAGTGCACTATTTGTAAATAACCTGTATGCATCCTCCCATACACTTTAAATCATCTCTAGATCTCTAATGACGCCTAATACAGTGTTGACACATTACTTCATTCATGTGGAGTTACTGTGGTATTCGGCACGGCAAATCCAAGTTTTGTTCTTTGGGACTTTTTGGAAAATTTTCCCCCTAATTATTATCAATCTAGGTCAGTTGATTCAGAACCCATAGATAAAGAGGGTCAACTGTAAATGCCCAGGATGAATCCATAGGAAAGATTCTGAGGGGGGCTCTAGAATAGGGGTGTCCAACTCACTGCAGCCCATGGGCCACATGCTGATTTTGTGCTGGCCTTTTTTGCTTCTTTGTGGTGTCTGAAATCGTGAAAAGTATGCAGGGACCTTTCTTTGTGTGTGTGTGTGCTGATCAACTTTTGTTAGTGTTTGTGTATTTAATGTGTGGCCCAAGACAACTCTTATTCTGCCAATGTATCACACAGGGAAAAAAAAAAGGGTTGGACACCCCTGCACTAGAGAAATAAAAAAACAGGAAGTGATGTTGGCGGTGCCTAAAACTCTTCAGAACAATCAGCCTTACCACGGTCTCAGTGAAGAGTGAACAGCTGCACCTGCCGGACACATCCTAGGCTGACTTCATGGTACATGTTTCCAGTCATTGCCCACAATGGTCTTTTGCTTGTTAATGTGAAATACAGTCATCAATTTTTTCCTGAGTTTTTTAATAGAGAGTAATTATACATGTACTCTTATTTATCTCTGCTCTAGCCATAAACTCAACTTCAGTGAAAGCGGAGGAATAAAATGTTTGTAAACCAGCATAATGAGAATAAGAGAAGGTGCAACAGCAGAGGAGAGACACTAAGAAGTTTCTGGAGGACGGAAACAGGTATCGTAGTCCCTAACACAGAGCCGAGAAGGCGGATGCGTGCTGAGGCTGGCTGATTTACATTAGGGCGCCATATGTCTGAAGGCTGCGTGCCTGTCTTCTTTGGAGAAGTTTCTCTTCAAATCCCTTGCCCAGCCTGCGATGGGATCCCTTGTTCTATTCTTGCTAATGTGTTTGAGTTCTCTGTGGATTCTGGTTATTAAACCTTTGTCAGAGACGTAAACTGAAAATATCTTCTCCCATTCTGAGGGCTGTCTGCTTGCTTTACTTACTGTGTTCTTGGCTGTGCAGAAGCTTTTTAGTTTGATCAGGTCCCAGTAGTGTATTTTTGAAGCTGCTTCAATTGCCTGGGGGGGTCCTCTTCATAAAATACTCGCCCAGACCGATTTCTTCAAGGGTTTTCCCTGCACTCACCTCTAGTATTTTTATAGTTTCATGTCTTAAGTTTAAATCTTTGATCCAGTGAGAGTCTATCAGGGAAATGCAAATCAAAACTACTTTGAGATACCATCTAACTCCAGTGAGACTAGCCTATATCACAAAATCCCAAGACCAGAGATGTTGGCGCGGATGTGGAGAAAAGGGAACACTTTTGCACTGCTGGTGGGAATGCAAATTAATACATTCCTTTTGGAAAGAGATATGGAGAACACTTAGAGATCTAAAAATAGATCTGCCATTCAATCCTGTAATCCCTCTACTGGGCATATACCCAGAAGACCAAAAATCACATCATAACAAAGATATTTGTACCAGAATGTTTATTGCAGCCCAATTCATAATTGCTAAGTCATGGAAGAAGCCCAAGTGCCCATCGATCCACGAATAGATTAATAAATTGTGGTACATGCACAACATGGAATATTATACAGCCTTAAAGAAAGATGGAGACTTTACCTCTTTCATGTTTACATGGATGGAGCTGGAACATGTTCTTCTTAGTAAAGTATCTCAAGAATGGAAGAAAAAGTACCCAATGTACTCAGCCCTACTATGAAACTAATTTAGGGTTTTCACATGAAAGCTATAACCCAGTTACAACCTAAGAATAGGGGGAAGGGGAAAAGGGAGAGGAGGGAGGGGAGAGGTGGGTAGAGGGAAGGGGATTGGTGGGATTACACCAGTGGTGCATCTTACAAGGGTATATGTGAAACTTGGTAAACTGTCTGTGAAGCTAGTGAATGATGCCCCATGATCATATCAATGTACACAGCTATGATTTAAAAAAAAAAAAAATCCTAACAGAATTACATTAGGGTGCCATATAGGGGCCTGAGAACTGAACAGCCACGTGTTTCTGAAGGCAGGGAGAGGGGAGAGCTGAGAAGGGAACAGGGTTAGCAAAACCCACATCCCCCGCTCGTTATCCTGGGTAATAAAATAGCCCAGGACAGGTATGGCTAATACAGTGTCGCATTTAGGATGGCAGTGAGGCTCCAGGTGATATTTAGGGTGGCAGCGAGGGAGGAAGAGCTCCACATGGAAGGGGCAAGTCTCCAGCCCAGGTTGGTGCCCTGGAATCTGCCAGCCTCAAGAGAAATCACTTGCAGAAACTGAAATTCAGGAGTCCTCTAACAAAAGAGCCGGATCTCTGCTTGATCAGTGAGTGATGAAATCAAGTTCATCCCCTGCCACATACACGAGGCTCCCAGTCAGCCAGGAACTGCCAGAACTCACAACAATGACTCTTAATATCAAAAAAGAAGCCAAAATAAACACGAAGGAAAAAGCAAAAAAAAAAAAAAAGCAAAAGAGACCACATAGAAAACGGATGAGAAATGGAAAGAAAAATGTAATTAACATTCTTAGATATTCAGCACCTCATAAAATGAGGCAAAAAATGATAATGCTATTTTTAGGTCTACCGGGATGGTTTCGGTTTGTGCTTAGTTTTACTCAAAATGTATTGAAAAAACTTTATTGAGCTATAATTGATGAACAAGAAAGTGCACAGATTTAAAATGTGCAATTTGGGGCAGCACCTGCAGCTCAAAGGACTAGGGCGCTGGCCCCACATACCACAGGTGGTGCGTTCAAACCTGGCCCCAGCCAAAAACTAATAAATAAATAAATAAATAAATAAAATGTGCAATTTGATGAGTTTTGACATTTACATACACATGGAACTATGATGACAATCAAGGAAATGTGTGTATCTATCAGCTCCCAAATTTCCTTACACCCCTGTAGATCCATCCCTCCCCCACCACCATTTCTAGAAGATTTGTTTTCTGAAACTACAAAGCAATTCACACTTTTTAGAATTCAAAATAAATGGACTTAGCCTGGTGGGGTGGCTCATGCCTGCAATCCTAGCACTCTGGGAGGCTGAGGCAGGTGGATGGCCTAAGCTCATGAGTTTGAGACCAGCCTGAACAAAAGCATCACCATATCTCTAAAAATAGCTGAGCATTGTGGTGGACACCTATAGTCCCAGCTACTTGGCAGGCTGAGGCAGGAGGATCACTTGAGCCCAGGAGTTTGAGGTTGCTGTGAGCTATGATGACATGGCACTCTATCAAGGGTGACAAAGTAACTCTGTCTCAAAAAAAAAAAAAAAATGACACAGTGAGTCCCCTTTTTGGGTCTGGCCTTTTTTACTGAGCATCATGACCTTTTAGAGTCATCCAGGGTGTTGCATATGTCAACAATTTGTCCTTTTTATTGCTGGGTAGGATTCAATAGAATATAGACATTAAAATTTCTAGTTTGGGACAAGAATTAAAAAAGCTGTAATGAACATGTGTTAGTCTGTATAAACACTGTTTTCTTTTGGCAAATATTGTATCTATGAATGAAATTGCTGGTAGTAGGGTTGGTATATATTTAACTTTTCATGAAATGACCAAACTGTTCTCCAAAGTGATTGTACCACTTTTTATTCTGTCAGTAGCATGTGAGAGTTTTGGTTGCTACAAGTCCTCACCAGGATTGAATATGATCAATCTTTGTAATTTAAGTTATTCTAGTGAGTGTATAAAACTCCGTTGTAGTTTTAATTTTCATTTTCTTGATGAATAATAATCTTAAGCATCTTTTCATTTGCCCACTGGGAATTTACACATGATATTTAGTGAAATGTTTATTCAAGTCTTTTATTCATTTTTAAAAGTTTGTCTTATTAATTTATAAGAATTCTTTATTCTGGATATAAGTGTTTATGGGGATAGTAAATATTTTCTGGTATTTGTCTATTTTAATTGTATCTCTTAAAGAAAAAACATTTAATTTTGGAAAAGTTCAGTTGATCAATTTCTTTTGTGATTTGTGCTTTTTCGAGTCCCAAGAAGCCTTTGCCTCCTTAGGCAATAAAGGTTTTTCTCCTATACGTTTTTTAGAAGTTTTATGGTTTAGAATTTTACCTTTTCTGTGATCTGTGATCCATTATTCTGAGTTGGCATTTATATATGATGTGAGATGAAGATGAAGGTGGATACTCATTTTTCTATATGGATATCCAGTGACTCCAGCACCATTTGTTGAAAAAGACTTTTGTTTCCCCTATTAAATCATCTTGGCACTGTGTAAAAAGTTACATATGTATAGGTCTACTTCTAGATTTTCTACTTATTAACCTTCTTGCAAGGTTATAAAAAACTGTTATTATTATGGTAGTTTTATAGTAAATCTTAAAATTAAGTAAGCTAGGTATTTAAACTTTGTTCTTCTTTTCTAAAATTGCTTTTTTATTCTAGGTCCTTTGAAATTCCATATAAATTTTATTTTTATAAGTAGCTTATCAATTTCTATAATAACCCACTGGGATTGCATTCACTCCAAACACCAATTTGGGAATAATCGTTACCGTCATGATTTGAGTCTTCCAATCTGTAAATGTGGTACATACGTGTATCTCTCCAGTTTAGCCTTCCTTAGTTTTTGTCAGCAATGATTTGTAATATAGTTTTTAGTGTAGAAGTCTTTTTTTTTTTTTTTTAGTTAGTGTAGAAGTCTTAGAAATATTTTGGTAGATTTATTCCTATTTTATTTGGTGCTACTAAAACTTGATTTTTTTTTTTTTTTTTGAGACAGAGTCTCAAACTGTCACCCTGGGTAGAGTGCCGTGGTGTCGTAGCTCAGAGCAACCTCCAATTCAGGGTCAAGCGATCCTCTTGCCTCAGTTTTTCTATTTTTAATAGAGACTAGGGTCTTGCTTTTGCTCAGGCCGGTCTCAAACTCGTGAGCTCAAGCAATCCACCCACCTCAGTTTCCCAGAGTGCTAGGATTACAGGTGTGAACCACTGAGCCCGGTCTAAAACTTGATTATTTAAAAAAAATCACTTTAAAATCATTGTTACTTACATTTAAAAACACAAGTGCTTGTGAAGATTATACCCTGTGATATTGCTAAGTTCACCTGTTTAATAAGCATTTTGTAGATTCTCTGTGATTTTCTATATAAACTAAAAATAAAGACAATTTTACTTTTTCAATTGTTTTTCTTTTTCCGTTTGGCATATTTCTAGAACCTTCAATACAGTGTTGAATAGAAGTGAAGAGCATTCTTGTTTAGTTCCAGACTTGGAGGGAAACAATTCAGTCTTTGGTCATGAAGCATGTTAGCTGTAGGTTTTTCATAGATGACTTTTATCAGCTTGAGGATAGTTTTTACTATTCTCAATTTACTTTTAGTCTGTTTTTCTCTTCCTTCCTTCCATCTTCCTTCCACCTAGCATGAATGGGTGATGAATTTTACAAATGACTTTTCACACCTATTGAACTAATCATATGGATTTTCTCTTTTACTCTGTTAAGGTGATGAATCACATTAGTTGATTTTTTTTTTTATTGTTAAACCAACCTTGCATTTTTGGGATAAAATGTACTTGGTCATGGTGTAGTATTCGTTTAAATATTGCTGGATTTAATTCGTAGTTATTTTGTTGAGAATTTTGCCAACACTCATAAGGGATATTGGTCTTAAATATTTTTTTGCCAATGTCTTTATCAGGTTTTGGTATTAGGGTTTTAAGATGAGTTGCTCAGTGTCCCCTCTTGCTCTTATATTCTAAAAATGTTTGGGTAACACTGGTGTTGTTTTTTCCATGAATGTTTGATTGAATGCACCACTTAAATAATTTGCACCTGGAGATTTGTTTGAGGAAAGTTTTTGATAACATGTTCAATTTTGTACAGATTCAGAACTATACAGATGTTCTGTTTCTTCTTGTATCAATTTTGGTAAGTTGTATTTTTTAAGAATTTTTGTTTAACCTAAATAGTTGAATTTATTGGTATAAAGCTTTTCATATTATTCTTTTTATCCTTTAAGTGTCTGTAGGATCTGTGGTGATTGCCTCCTTTTTATTCCTCATATTTATGATCAGCATTTTTTCTATCAGTCTAACTTGGGGTTTGCCCAAACCTCCTAGTTTGCCAGTTTTGTTGATCTTTTAAAATAACAGCTTTTGGCTTTGATAAATTTCCTTTTTCTCTATCTAGTGTGTTTATTTTGATTGTTTCTGCTCTTATTTTTATATTTTTTGTTCTTATTTTTATTCTCTAATTTTTAATTTTTCTTATTTTATAATGTATGCATTTTAAAGCTACGTTAGCTGAATTCTACACATTTTGTTGCACAATATATTAATTTTATTCAGTTCAAAATATTTTTTCTCTTATGATTTTGTTTTTGACTCATAAATTGTTTAAGAGGATATTATTTAATTTCTAGATATGTAGGGTTTTGCTAGACACCATATTGTTATTGGTTTCTAATTAAATTCCACTGTGGCTAGAAAACATGTCCTGTGTATTTCAATCCCTTAAAACTTACAGACAGGTTTACTGTCCAGCATGTACCCTGTCTTTCTAATACACCACGTGCTCTCAGACATGTATTCTGCGGTTGAGCATTTTGTCACATACATGTCAATTAGATAGTTGGTTAATAGTATCGTTCATGTCTTGTCTATCTATGCAGATGCGTTAGCCAGTTCTCCTATGAATTGCTTGTTGGTAGGGTGCTAAGTTCCCTTGATAATAATCGTGGAATCTAGTTCTCCCCTTAATTCTGCCGATTATTGCTTCTTGTATTTTTAGACACTGTTATTAAGTTCATACACATTTATAATAGTTATGCCTTCCTGATGAATTATTCTTTTTATCCTTATACAATGCTCAGTGCTCTTTTTAAGGAGACATTCAGCACTCTTGGAAAACAGAGATATGATAACCGAAATGTAAAAATGTGTAGGTTACAGAGAGGTCACATGGTAAGACTGAAGAAAATCTCCCAACAAGAAAACAACAGAGATAGAAGGTGGTAAATGGTGAGAGCCTGCGAAGATTGCTCTAGGAGGTCTAGGATTCAAATAATAGAAAGATTTTATTTTTAAAAAATTAAAAAACAAATAAAATAGGAAAGGAGAAAAGTACCCAAGACAATATAAGAATATGTGTCCTTCCTATTATATGCATTTAAAAAGGGCTGGTGGAGTCACCTTCCAGTCTTACTTTGGAAAAGTTTCAGCCCCCTCTGTCCTTCTCCCTCCTGCCAGGTCAGGACACCCCAATCCTTCCTGCCAGAAGATGCAGCCTTCAAGGTGCCCCCTTAAAAGCAGATACCAGATCCTCCGCAGAAAACCAAACCTGGTGGCACTTTTAGACTCCCCAGCCTCCAGAACTATGAGAAATAAATTTGTGTTCCTTATACATATTTTTTAAAGGAATATTTCTTCCTAGATGAAGGACATGGTTTATTAGATCCAAAGGGCCTGTATAGGACCAGCAGGGTAAAGGCTAAAGTGCTCCACCAAGGCGCAAAGACTCATCACTATAAAATTTAAGAATGTCTGGGTGTTCTAGGGATGTCTTTTTTATTTGCTCAACTGCTGAAGGAATGATTTTAGCCACGAGAGAAATATTTCAAGGAGAACAAACAGAGTCCCGGGTATTATCCTCAGCTCACCTGAACTTAGCCTCACGGCTGAAGCATCCTGCCAAAAATTCAAAGCAGCCTTGTCCCCCTCACTCGGGTTTCTGGCTCATGTGAGTCTTTGAAATGCTCCTGGTACTCAAGCACTTAGGCGCCAAGGATCTCTGTCTAACCACTTAGCAAGTTAATCCCCAAGGCTGTGCTTCAAGTCTGTTACCAGAGTTAATTGAGGATAATGGAGGGTATGCTTCCTTAGAGAATGTTTGTCCCTGCCTGTGCTGGTGAGACCTAATAGGTACCCCTGGAACACTTATTAGTTGATGCCCTTGGGCAGTTTGGGAAATAATTTTCAAATGAGGTATAATGAGTTCAAATGTTTGGAGGTCATCCAAGAGAGGGTGCTGGGGCCAAGAAGAAAGGCCCTGGGAAAGAAGTGAGGGCTGTGTGCTCCCCCTTCCAGCCCAGTGTGCTCCCCAAGGAGGGTGAGGAGTTACAGCCTCTGTTTCCTGGAGCCTTCCTCACCTTAGGTACCATCAAGATTTGGCTTTAAATCACGTGCTTCTGGGATCCTCAGCCATCTCCCAGTTTTACTTGGTTTCTAATTCTTATCCCATCTCATTGCAGTGAAGGCTGATCTTTACTCAGCCACCTGTCCGTTTCTGCTACAGTCTCTGACCCTACAGGCCCCCACCACTGCTCTCCTCTGTTGCCCCAGCCAGCAGTGTTTCTCCAGAAATCGCAGCCTCTGCCCGACCTAGGTTGGGCCAGCCAGTGAGTAAGCAGACCTTTCTCCACTCCCACTGGTAGCCCTGCTCTTCCTGTTCACACGCCCTCAGTTGAGGAAATCTGAGCAGGTTGAAACCAGCACCCCTGGCATGTGAAGGCATCAGCTGGAGTCTCATCTCAGACCTCTCGTGCTGAGTCTGGATGCCCCGGGTCAGGCCACAGGCTTTGGCTCTGCCTCAGGGAGTTTCCTGCCTCCTTCCTCCTTCCACTTAGCCTTCTCTTACTCCCAACCACACAAAAGTGAGGCAAGAACGGTTTTGTCTCCCACTTATTACTAAGGACTGATAGTCCCGGCCTTAAAGCTTGCTTTGCGCTTCTTGGTTTTTCATCCCAAGATGCCTTAACATCTTATGCAACATCTCTCTACGCAATATCTCTCTCGAGCTAGCGGTACCCAGACTTTCTCTAAGGAATGGCTGCAATGAAGGCTTCCCTTGCAGCTCTTCTTATTAATTGTGGCGGCATCCACTGGGCACCTCCCCACAGCGCCCCACACGGTGCGCCCATCATTTCACTCTATCACTGAAACCCTGTGAACTCTCCATTTTACAGATAAGAAAAGCTGGCTTAGAGCCTCTATGAAACTTGTCTTAAATTTGGAGATAAAAACAGCCGAGCATGGCGTTGAGTCCAGATATCTCTGAATCTGGAGCTTGTGCTTGTAATTATTGCACCATTTGGTCTCACCTGAGAAAGACCTGGAAATTCTGGCCACCTTAGTGCCCCCAAGTGTGGATAACCCTTAAATAGAGCCACAGCCAGGTCTAAGTTTCATAGTATGGACAGATTTAAATTTCACTTCTATCTGGGAAAATATGGAGGTGTTTATTTGTCATCACTGTGATGACACAGTGAGGATTTAAAGAGAGGGCTTCAAAATCTTTCTGCCTTTAGAACTCTGAGGAACCAGATGTATATGCTGTGTGTGTGTCAGTTAAAGCACACAGCAAAATCTCATCATGCTTAGAAAACAGAAAAGAGGGTGGAATAGTGAGAAAGCCAACAAAAATCTCCAGTGGCAACTTAGAGTGGGAGTTAGGCCTCGGAATCTTGGACAGTACAATTGAAATGCAGGAAGCTGTGGGGCCAGCAAGGCTCGAGAAGTTTTCATGGAGGAGAGTGTGCTTGAACTTGCCCTGTCACTGGGGAAACTCTGGCCTGTGGAAGGAAGAGAGAACAGCTGTGGGTATTTGGGAAGGAATCGGAACAGGCCCCATTGGGGAATAGTGGAGGATGGTTTGAGAAGGATTTTGAGAATTACATTCAAAAGTTTGGAATTGAATGTAAAGGGAAGGGGGAGCCACAGAAGCATTTGGATGCAGGACGAGCAAGCACACAGAGGTGATGTGGGATGTTTGCCCACAGCATGACGCATTTCGCTGTATCATTGACTGCGGCTGCAGTTGAGATGGTCGTGCTGAGCTGTTGAGTTTGGCCGTATTACTCTCGAGCAATGGAGTCACATTCTTCCTGCCCAGATTTGTTCTTAAACTTAGAGAAAGTCTTATGTGAAAAGTATTGCTCACTGGCTCAGAATAAAGAGACTAGATGAGCTGGATGCCAGAGTCCTCAGTTATGACAGCCCCCTGTGACTTCCGACAGAGGGACACGGCCACCGAGAGAATGAAGATGCTTGCTTCAGCTCACCAAGGCATGCTGTTGGCGTCAGAGACTCACTCACAAATTCCTCTCTCTGGTCCCTCTTTCCTGAACACCATGCTGACTACGTGTTCATCATTTCCTCAGCTTGAGTGTAAATAGATTTACATGAACAACACTTGGACCAGAGGATGAATACAGGTCATCCTGGCTCTCAACTGGATGTAAGAAGCACCTTGTTTTTCTTGGTTCCATGGGGTGAACATGCTTTAGGACCACTAGAACGTTAGGTGGCAATTTTGCTTCAAGTTGATTTCACCCATTCTAGGTTAATAAATAACCTTCTACGTCAGAGAATATTCTTACCTCCAAGTTCTGGGAGGGGCATGGACACTTGAGATCTTGTAGCATTTTTGCTTCTGTACGCGGAGCATGAGCCGTTCCAATGTTATTAGCGTATGTCACGATTTCTTTGTCCTTTGAATCTAGCATGGCCTGAGGAGATCTGTTTTCCCCTGTGTTGTATCTGAAGTCTAACATAGATAGGCTATTTTAGATTACTTGTATTATTCTCACTAAGGACATTAGAAAGTCTCATTTACAAACTTCCTACGTCACCATAGGAGGAAACATAATAACAGAGATGGTTTTTCACAAACTTTTTGCCAAAATTTCCATGAAACTACATTAAAAAGAGTGAAAAAAAGGAGAGACAGTGTGAATTTAAGACAGAGAAAGGCCGTGTGCTGAGGCCACAGACAATGTCTACTAATGTGATTGTCAGTGGCATCGATTCAGGAGCCCGTTCTTGAGATTCTGTACCAGGCCTGATCTGTATTTACAGGACCGGAGAAGTCCAGCTGGTGCCAAAAGATACTGGAAAGCGCCACCCACCCTGCTCTCCGAGTTTGCCCTGGTTATTTAAGGACCCTGGGGCTGCACTCGCCAAGAAAGCAAATGGTTCATCTAGGAAGAAATTGTCTTCTGAACCAGCCAGAGTCCAATCCTGAGTCAGGCCTCCCACCCAACCCATCAGTTTCTCATTCTACCTCCACTTAGAGACTGTGGCTCTCAGACTACAGCTGGGCAGGAGGTAGAAAAAGAAAAAGTGTCTTCGTTCTGGAGTGGTGTATAATGAAAAGGGCCATATAGGGAGAGAGGAGAAGAAGGCAAAGGGGAAAGCGGGCGGGGAGGGCATGTGCTCTCTAGAATAATGAGTAGGGCGCCTCTCAGCTTTCTCTTCCAAGTCAGAAATCCCAGCAGGTACAGTGAGAGAAGCCCCAGCCTAACCCTCAGACACCTGAACCAGCGAAACATCTATGAACCCTGGAAATGGAGGTATGAGAACTGTGTTCATCAGTTTACCCTTCAGATCTGCTCTTCTTGTGCCCCAGAGGAGAGTGAGAGAGTTTAAAGACCCTTCACCCACACTCCACCGCCGGCCAGTGCCAGGTGTGAACAACTGCTGCTCTCTTTTGCAGTGCGAATAGGTGGGAAATGCCCAGAGGGGCTGTACAAGCAGAGTACTGCAAGGTGAGAGAGAAGCTTTCCCATGAAAGGCTGGAAGTAAGAATATGTATCTGAAAATTAATTTCCCTAGGAAAGAGGACATTTCAGCAGACACATTTTTGGCTTTAAGAAGATTGAGAAGGCACAGCCATGGTGAGAAGGGAGTCTGGGGCCATCAAGATGAAACACCTGGGAATGTGGGCAGATTTGCAGAGGGTGAAATAAGAAACGAGGCAAATATACCAAACTGTAATAGCAGGATTAAAGCTTATACTGAAAAGAGTAAACGCAGAGAAGACTGCAGAAATCAAGCCAGCAAAGGGGAAGGCAAAATGGGAAGGATGAAAATGTTGAGTGAGGAGGCAGAGCACAGAACGAATCTAAGAATTACCTTTATTCCCAAAGAAGAAATCGAAAAAAATACTACCCTGTTTCCCCTGTCTTATTTTAAGGTGCGCTCCCAAAGATGCACTAGGTCTTATTTTCAGGGGACGTCTTATCTTTCCTGTAAGTAGGTCTTATTTTCGGAGGATGTCTTATTTTCGGGGAAACAGGGTAGAAACAATGTTCAGCCACGCAGAATAAAACTTTCCTAAGCTACAAAAGATACAAGATAAAATTACCAGCCTTGCACAAATACCTTGTCAAATGTTTTGAATTTCCAGGTAATGAAAGTGGTGGTCAGGCAATTGAGAAAGAGACAAAGAGGGAGGGACCGTCCTGCTGGGCTCAGACCACTCAACCCTGAGGGCGGCAGCTCAAACTTCCATATTCACCCAAGGTGATGTTTATGCGTAAATGCTGTCAGAATTCGTTTTCGTGTTTATAAGAAGGTAGAAAATACATCCCACATGGTCCTTTTCTTTAAAAAAAAAAGTAGTGGAATATGCAGTCCAATTGGTCAACAGGTGAATCTGCCTGAGTGAGGAAATAGTAGGAGGTGACTTCCATGATCACTGGAAACAATTGAAATAGAATATAGGTGGGCGCGGTGGCTCACTCCTGTAATCCCAGCACTCCGGGAGGCCCAGGCTGGCCAATCACTGGAGCTCAGGAGTTCCAGACCAGCCTGAGCAACAGGGAGACCTTGTCTCAAAAAATAGCCAGGCATTGGGAGGCTGAGGTAAGAGGATTGCTTGAGCCCAAGAGTTTGAGGTTGCTGTGAGCTTTGACAGCATAGCATTCTACAAAGGGTAACAAAATGAGATTCTGCCTCAAAAAAAAAAAAAAGAAAATAAATAGAAAATAAATAATTGTCTTGAATATGGTAACAAAACTGTAAGAGCTAATCTACATACTACATGCTGTGGAGAGAAGATTGAGGTCTAAAGACCTTACATTAGCTAAGCAAAGACTGATCTATGAGCCAGGAGGATCACATTCCAGGTTCTCCACAATGAGCCAGTGTTTTTAGAAAATAATTAGGGGGAAAGATGTAAAATGTCATTTTAACATGAAATAATGTTTTCTCTGACGGAATGGTGTGAGTTTGAAAACTGGCTTCTCCAAGACCGTGCTTCCCAAGCTACCATGTCTCTCAAATTGAAATCACAGGACCGGGTGGGTCTTTGTCAGGTTCAGTCAACATGAAAGGGAGCCCTAACAAGCTGAGGCTTCAAGAAACTACATAAAGACATAAGTATATAAGGTTTTCCTTTTCCTCATCAGGTTTTTTTCCCCAGTGAAGAATAGTGCTGGCATCAGTGAAATGTAGTAGTCAGTGGAAATTCACAATAGGATGACTTTGGTAAGACACGTCTTCCCATTTGATGTTTTGGTTAAAAGTATCCGTTTTAGTGCTTGTGAAAATTTTCTCGGGGAGGAAAAGGATTCGTGAATTCTTGCAGGGGTGTTCCTCATAGAACGGGGTGGGGGGTGTGGGAAGCCAAAAATTGTGCCCATGAGGAGTATAAGAAATAACTCTGGCACTTATTTGTTTATTTACTTATTTACTGTGCAGTAAAAAAGAAGCAAAGTTTATTTAAAGTAAAGGAAAAAAGTATAGTTTATAGTCTAGTTTAAAGGTCAGCATAGATAAACATAGACTTTTCCAGAGAAAGGAAAAGGGTCCCTCTCGTGATGTATTTTTAATTATTACAGGTACATAATAGTTATACATCTTTATAGGTTACATGTAATGTCTTGATACAGGCATGCAACGTGAATTAGTCAACCCAACTAATTGTGTATCCATCTCTGTAGGCATTTATCATTTCTTTGTATTAGGAACAGCCCAATTCCACTTTTAGCTATTTTAAAAGTTAGTATACCCTAACTTATTATAGTCACTTTGTTGTGCTATTGTATTGTTCATTCTACCTATGTTTTTGCACCCATTAACCATCCCCCCTTTATACCTTCCTCCCCGCTAAAGCCCCCCACTACCCTCCCAGCCCTCTACTCTCTATCCCCAAGAGATCCATGGTTTTAACATTTAGCTCTCACATCTGCGTGAGAATCTGTGAGACCCGTCTTTCTGTGCTGGGCTAATTTCCCTTCACATAATGTTCTCCGGGTCCATCCCTATTGCCATGTCAGAATTTCCTTCTCTTTTTGCGGCTATCTATTATTCCCACTGTGTATCTGCCCCACGATTTCTTTATTCATTTTTCTATTGATGGACACACAGGCTGATTCCAAATCTTGGCTATTTTAAATAGTGCTCACTGGACATGGGGGTGCAGATATATTTTCAATATACTGATCCCCCTCCTTTGGATAGAGTGGGACTGCTGGGCATATGATAGCTCTGTTTCAGTTTTTTGAGGAACCTCCACACAGTTCTGCACCGTGGCTGCACCGACATACATCCCCTCCAGCAGTGTATGAGGGCTCCCCTTTCTCCACGTCCCCCCAGCAACTGTTACTGCCTGTTTTTTGATAAAAGCCATTTTAACTGGAGTGAGATGATGTCTCACTGTAGTTTTGATTTGCATTTCTCTGATGAATAAAGATATTGAGCATTTTTAATATACCTGTTGGCCATTTATCTGTCTTCTTTTGAAAAATGTCTATT
Source organism: Nycticebus coucang (assembly GCF_027406575.1). Taxonomy (NCBI): domain Eukaryota; kingdom Metazoa; phylum Chordata; class Mammalia; order Primates; family Lorisidae; genus Nycticebus; species Nycticebus coucang. The sequence continues at coordinate 5,908,952 of NC_069785.1, read as the reverse complement.
CAGATCCTTTGCACATTTTTAATTGGATGGTTTGATTTCTTCCTATTGAGTGGTTGGGGCTGCTCATACGGCCCCTTGTCAGACGGGTGGTTTGCAGATACTTTATCCCCTTCTGAGGGTTGTTCTTTCCTTTTGTTGATTGTTCCCTTTACTGTCCAGAAGCTTTTTACCTTGATGTGATCTCATTATATTGATATTTATATTATAATATTTATCATTGATGAATTTATGTCTGTTTCCACCATAGTTGTTAAAAGAAAAGTGCTGGAAGAAGTTTGGAGATAATTCACAATATCATGGCGCAAACATACTTGGTTCCGTGGGGAAATCTTGCTGTCACCTGATTTTTAATAAAATCAAAAGACCCAGGTGTTGGCCAGGACAGAATTAATCACCTCCCCTGCCCTATAACCTTCCAAGAATGTGAGTTAATTTTGTTATTGATAGCTAACGGGCCATATGTGGCTTCCCATCTTTAATTTTGTAAGGGAATGAGAGGATGGATACAGTGAGAGTAATTTAGAAAAACCACTGAGGGCTGTTTGTGGACTGTGAATTCTCCCCAAACCTTCCACCACTGTGCTCTAAAGTGTTAGTTTAGCATTTGTGTGTTCATTGTACAAACATGGTACAACTCTTGCAGTGAAGACATTTTTTAAAATGCGTAACACTGACATATAGGCGGGACCACCCAGTGCTGCCAGCTCATAACTGGCTGTACACGCAGCGCTCTGCTCGTTGTGTGGGAGACACACGATCAATGTAAAGCTCTCAACAAAGTAGAAAACTAGTTTGGGAGACCAGGGTGACCCTCGTGAACTGAGGACAAGCAGTCCGTGTCCACTCGGCTTGTATCGTCTCCTCTGTAGCTGCATTTATCCGTTTGCAAAACAGGAATAATAAAATTATTTGTCCCAACAGGGCCTGGCATTATGGTTATACAAATAATTATTAATTTGTTTTTGTTTGTTTGGGGTTTAGTTTTTTTTTGAGACAGTATCTCACTCTGTCACCCTGGGTACAGTGCCATGGCGTCATATCTCACAGCAACCTCAAATTCTTGGGCTCACTGATTCTCTTGCCTCAGCCTACTGAGTAGCTGGGACTACAGGTGCCTGCCACACCGTCTGGCTATTTTTAGAGATGAGGTCCTGCTCTTGCTCAGACTGGTCTCGAACTCCTGAGCTCAAGCAATCCACCTGCCTCAGCTTCCCAGAGCACTGGGACTGTAGGTGTAAGCCACCATGCCTGGTTTAGTATTAATTTGTAAATGTAGCAGGAGGTAAAGAAGGAAGTGATGGCGTGTGCTACAGTGGCAGGGAAAGTTAATTACAGTGTGGAGACTGGGCTTTTGCATAGTGGGTAAAATTAGATGGCTGGAGACCTGAGCACCGCGGAGATCATCCCAGCAGGGAAAATAGCAGCTATAGGGCTTGTGGGTTGCTGCCTTCCAGCTAAGATAACAGCCTGACTGGGTCATGGGTGTGTATGGGCTTTGTGGGAAAGAAAATTGAATAGATAGGGTGGGGTGAGATTGTGGAAGTTTGCAAGTTGGGCAAAGGCATTTGGATTTTGATATGATCAGCAATTAATAGTCTATACTTGAGTGATGGGAGAATGCCTCTGGTAGCGAGATGCAGGGTGGTTGGAAGGAGCAGATCCTGGACGTGAGAGGCCAGAGAAGGGGGCTGCTGCAACAGCCCAGCCAGCTGTAGCCAGGGGTTGGCTCCAAGAATAAGCTTAAAGGTGGTGGTGGGGGGGTGTCAAGGAACTAAGAAAGAAGAAGCAACAAACCATGAGAAAAACAGGACAGTGAAAGACAGCACGGTTCCATTTGGGGGTCTGGTACACTTGACACATACATGCGTGTTTGTGGAATAATAGAGGCTGACTAATGACATCACTGCAAATCTGAGACTATGGGGGACCATAAGTATATGGCCAGTAAGTGATTTAGGAAAAGCATGAAGAATGGGGCGTCCTCTCCAATGTTCTTTTAGCATATTTCTCTAACGTATCTGTATGCCTGCCGTGCAGGAAATTAAGACCTAGATACCAAGAAACATTGGTTTTAAACATTCAAGACTGTAATCACCTATGTGCTTATAGGTACCCCTCACAGGTCTCTGTGGTTCTTGAGAGTAAGAATGCATCATGTTTATGTAGGGTGATGGTGTCGATGTGGGTAGTCGTGTTTATGTAGGGTGACGGTGTCGATTGGGGTAGTCGTGTTTATGTAGGGTGACTGTGTCAATTGGGGTAGTCGTGTTTATGTAGGGAGACTGTGTCGATTGGGGTAGTCGTGTTTATGTAGGGTGACTGTGTCGATTGGGGTAGTCGTGTTTATGTAGGGTGACTGTGTCGATTGGGGTAGTCGTGTTTATGTAGGGTGACTGTGTCGATTGGGGTAGTCGTGTTTATGTAGGGTGACTGTTCAATTGGTTCAAATCCTGATACCACCACGTCTAGCTGTGTGTCTCTGAGTAAGATATTGAACTTCTCTATACTTTGGTTTCCTTGTGGGTAAAATGAAATGATAAATGAATCTACCTCACCATGAGATTGTGAGGCTTAAATGAGTTAAGTGCTTAGAGCAGGGAGTGTGAGATGCCCCTGGGAAGGGCTGTGGTGGTAGCTATGGGGCTGTGGTGAGGCAGAAGGGGGTGGCAGATCACTTTACCCCACTGTTTAATCAGTGTGTTTCCAAATAGTACATTGAAAGCATCAAGGTCAAAGTAATTTCCATGAAACCACACAGCATGTTAAACGTAAAGAGCATGTATTTGGGGAGTGTCCCTTAAGGTCAAGATCCCAGGCTTCAGGGGTGTTGCTTTGGTTTATGATTCACTCAGTGATTATTTCATGAAAACAATGCAATGCAATTCACATTCAGAGAGATATAACACTTAAATGTAAGAAAATATGAAAATACAGGTGCCTTCTATTTGTAAAAGTCGGAGGCGCACAGGCCCCTCCCAGGGGTGAGTATCATGTGGGATCCAGGTTGCCTTCCATCTCCCAAGTTGGCTTTCATTATAGTTCTTATACCATGGGCAAGTTGTGTCCTGGTCCCTGAGAAGTGGCTGGCGTGATGGGAGCACCAAGCATGGGTTGTCACTGGACTAGCGTTGAAGCACTTTCTGCCAGGCTGTCCAGTACTATCTGAGCAGCCGTGCAGCCAGTTGGTAGCAAGATGAGTGTGTGCAGTGTGGGCCTTTCGCTTTCCCAGGAACTGGCCCTATTTGTATAGGGTTTTATTTTAAGTCTTCAAATTACATTTTGTAATTCATCATTATGTTTCCCCCTGAGACCACCAAAAAACAGGCAGTGTGGTTATGGGAACCTCAGCTCTCTTTTAAAGGAGCTGGTTGTTTCAGAAACTGACCAATGGGCTAATTTCAGTATGGAAGAGAAAAACATGGCTAGCAAAGGTGAGGACCTGAACTTGATTAGAGTTGTCTGAAATATGGCAGAGATGCTGCCTCCCATGGAATTATATGGCTTTATCTACTTTGCACCTGAATCTAGATTCTCCCAAGAGTTATTTGCTGATCACCTGAAATGTTAAGTCCAGGGCTTATGTCCCGGCGGGGTGCAGGCCTTCTCTCTGGGGCCTGCTGCCAGCGTGTGCTGTCACCGAGGCTGCAGAACCCACACCCACATTCGGCTGAAGGCCACACGTGCCTCTCCAGGGCCAGAGGAGAGGCTTTTTGATTCATGTTTGTAGAATAAGCTCAGCCTACAGCAGAGGACTCTGGAAGAAGAGCTCTGTGGGTGTGTACCAGGAAGTCAGAATGCTATCTTTCACTCCCTCTGTCCCACTCTTTTTGTTTTCAGGAGTCGAGGAGATGTAACAAATGTATTAGCAAAAACTAATATCCACACCGGGAGAAGAGACGAAATTATCTTGGCATAAGTTGTTTTAGAAGGCAGGAATGATTTCCACATGAAATAGTTAAAGGCATTTATAGGAATATTTTTACTGTAGGAAACTAACTTGTATAGAGAACCCCTCTGTGACAATGGCTGAGAATGTTTGTTTGTTTGTTTGTTTCCAATCCAGGATGATTCGCTACAGATAGCACACAGAGCCAACGCCATCCCAGGCAAAGCATCTAGACTAGGAGTGAGAAAATCTGGTTTCTGCATCCACCTCCACCACGTGGAGGCTGTGTAATCTCCACACAGTCACTCGGTGTCTGTAAACCCGTTTCTTCATCTGTGAGGTGGGGTGGTGATACCCGCCTGCCTCTTCCCTGAATCCAGGGGGAGTGGCACTGACATCTTATACTCTCCACCTTGGCCTGTTTCCCCCACAGCACCCCACTTCTTCAGACATGACTTAACTCCTGTTCCCATCCCACAGGGCTTTGCTGTGAAGTACAGTGAATCATAAAATTTGTGTGGCTTTTTCTTGCTTGGTATTGCTCCCCTTCTGATTACACAGGGGTCTAAACCCACCCAGGAAGTTGAAAGATGGTGCAGGTGCAGGCAAATTGGGCCCAAAGGGGTTTGGGGCAGCTGTTTGCCAAGGCCGCTATAAAAACAACAAGGGCCTCATGGACTCAGAGGCTTAAAACAACAGAAATTTACCTTCCTATAGTCCTGAAGACCAGCCACCTGAAGTCAAGGTTTCAGAAAGACCGTGATCTCTCTGAAGGTCTCAGGGAAGACTCAGTCCTTGCCTCTTACTGGCTTCCGCTGGCTCCCAGCACTCCTTGGTATTGGTCTACCTGTGGCTGGATCCCCCCATTCTCTGCTGGGGTCTTCCCCTGGTGTCTTCCCAGTCTGGGAGATTCCTCTCCTCTTCCTGTAAGGACACGTAGGGTCCACCCTAATCCAATATGACCTCGTCTTAACTAAGTACATTTGCAAGACCCTATTTCTGAATAAGATCACGTTCTGTGGTTCCATGAATTTGGAGGGATATTATTTAACTCATTATAGGGGCCTATTGAATTGTGCACTGAGGGGCAGATTGGTGCTTTCTTGGTAAAAACAAAGCCCAGCTCTAGTGCACATCTGTTTGAGGAGTGGTGCCTCTGACCAGGTCCTCAGCCCATTCTCACGCTCTTCCTCAGTCCTGTGCAAAATTCTATATCGCCTCTTTTGTTCACCAACCACTTAACCCTAAACCTAGATGTCTGCTGGAACACACACCCCCGTCCTCACCACTGCTTTCACCCCCAGTCCCACCTGTCAGCAAGGTCGAGCGTACTCTCCCCTAAATCTCAGCCGAGTCTCCAGTGCTCTGGCATCGTCCCCTTACACACAGGGGCGCCCCAGAGTTAGACCTTCTGACTCTGGTCTTGTTCCCCTGCTCCCAAGCTTCATGCTGCCCCCAAGGAATCTTTGTATCAATAAACATAAACCCTGTGAACTCACATCCTTGCTGATGATCCTTGGTGACCACAGCTCATCTCCCAGCCGACTTTCACCCTCCTTTTTCTTGATTTCCTACCCTTACCCACATGCCTCCCTCCCACCACACTTTACCCTTGGCATTTTCCTGAGCTTGCCAGCCCCCACTCCCCCCCCCCCGCTAATACACACACACCTTTGTAAATATTGCTTGCACCTGCCTGCCTCACACCTGTTCGTTTCTGCTGACGTATCTCAAGCCCCATTTTCATTTGTGACCCCAGCTCTGATGACCCCCTGCTGGCACGCATCTCACGCCCCTCATCCTCACACACAGGTGGCTTCAGACTGGAGCTTCTTGTTTGTCTCCCAGACTGGCCCTTGACAGTTCGTACCTGTCCTCCCTCAGTCCAGATTCCTGTATCCCAACTATCAAACACAGTCCCAAGCAAACAGGATGATTAAATGTTTTTTTGTGGTGGGTGAAATGAACTCTTCCTGACAGTTTCAAATTGGTAATCGGTCAAGTCAGGGGCAAAATGTGACTCATTCTTATCCAGTAAGTGGCTCTTTAAGATTTCTAACTTCTACATTAGAAAGTTCAGTATGAGATTCTCCAGGGCACACGGAGGTCACATCATCCTTTGTTTAATGGCGATCACATATGTGGCCCTAGAAACACAGGCAAGGCTCAGTGGACGATTGTATATACTGTATTTATCTCTTGATATTTTATTTATATGTCTGCACTTTTCTAACTCAGAGAAAAATATTTTGACAGATTAACTTTCCCAAAGTGAGACAATCTGAGCCCAGAACATTTTGACAATGGGAGATATCTCAAGAAAACACCCCAGCGGAGCAGAGAGATTACCAAGGAACACTTCAGCATGCTTCTTAGGGATTGCCTCAGAATTCCAGATCTGATCCTTGCCAGATTACCCCAGAAGTTGAAACCATACTTGCAGGCTGGTCGCTTTCTTGCTGTGAGTTTGGACGGACCAAGGAGTAGAATCTTTGGAGATTGGTGGCGGGAAGGCTGGGTGGCATGGCAGCTCTGTACCGAGGGTCTTGTGTGGCATTGCCAGGCCCACTCAATGCATCTTCAGGCATCTGTGAAGTCCTGGCTGTATACCTGCTGTCATAATTGGCACTGTAGATATGGGGGGGTGGGGGGTGAGGATGAGCTCCCAAAAGAATCAAATTTCATCCTGTGTTTTCATAGGCACTGTACAATGCTAATACCTTCCTTGGCCAGACCAGAGCTTTGCTTAGTTGTAGACTTAAACACAGGATGCTTCTTTTATGTTGAAAGAGATGAGTCTGGTTGTGGCAATACTTGCCCTTCTGTTGACGAAGATAACAATTCCTTTTTCACCGTATATTGTCATTCCAGGTAATAATCCCTGACCTTGCTACTCTTAAAAAGGATGATGTAATGCTACGTGGATGGCATGGAAAGATTTCCCAGATACAGTAATCAGTGAAAAAAGCAGGTTTCAAGATAGTGTATGTGGTATAAAAACCATTTTTATTTTTGAAATAGTGGGGAAATCTTGTTCCGGGACCAGGAACTTGTTAAAATGCCAGCTCGTAGGCCTCACCCCAGACCTGCTGAATCAGAAACTGTGGGTGTGGGCTTGGCAGCCGTGATATGACCTCCAGGCAGCTCTGGTGGACGCTGCAGGGGGAGAACTGCTGCTCTGGTGTGTAGAGTCCTGCTCTAGTTTACTGCCTTTATGGTATCTTAGGGTCTTAGGGTATGGGGTTGACAATACCTTTATAATTGACAAATAGTCCCCAAATCCTGTATGTTTGTAAAGGATTTAGATTACATTGTTTTCGTCTATCATATTCATATCTGCCTGTCCTTTACAAAAATCAGTGAAATAAAAAGTCAACAAATGATATGTGCTGAAAAAATCTCCAGAGGATTATATATTAAGCCACTGCTTTTCAAACTTGGATGTGCACGCAGATTATTTGGGGTTAATCGGGTAAATATGCAAGACTAGATGGAGGCCTAAGGTCCAGCATTTTTAGCCAGCCAATATCACTGCTCCAAGGATCACACTCTGAAGAGCGAGTCGCTAAGGTGCTACCCTGGTTCCCTTCAGCAGGGCAAACAGTGGGGGGTTTGCGCTTTGTACTTTTCACCTTTGTGCATTATTTGAATTTTTTTATTATTGCAAAGAACTATATTCAGAGAAAAGAGTAAAGAAATTAAAAATCTTTCACTGGAATTTGCCCAACTCTACATTTCTCTGCTATGTGGGCTGAGCCTTTAAAAACAATTCCCAAGAGTGAATCAAAAGGAAACTCCTTTATTACCTCTATATAACCTCCTTTACCCATGCTGTCATGAATATGAATGTTAAAAAGCAGTGGTAAGAAGGGATTCATCTTAGCTAAAGTTTTTTTCCGTGAAAGTGTCAAAAATCTATTAATAATTGAAACAGACTTAAAGGAAATTTTAAAGAAATCTCAGGGAAATGCTGGCATCAGTCATGGCTGAATCCAAGTCTTCAAATGATCTTTTTAGGAATTGGTCTCTTGCGTCTCTAAGCACTCACTTTCTTCTGCAAGGGCCTCACCTTCAGGCAGTTCCTCCTTCCCCAGGGTGGACCCCCCCCCACCCCACCCACTGGCATCCAAAGCAGGTGAGACGGCCTCTTCCCAGCAGCAGAAGCTCCAGGAAAGACTCCTGGGGCAGGAACCCAGCTCTGTGCCTTTCACAGTAACTGTGATCATCTAGGCTAGTCCACATGCCCACTTCCGGAGCAGCCTGGGGTGGTATCAACCCCACTGGAACCAGCAAACAGGAAGCGATGATTCCTTAAAGGAGAATCGACGTTTTGATACAGGAACCTAGTGGAATACGACAGACGCTGGTGCAGATGTGGAGAGAGGGGAACACATAGGCACTATCGGTGAGATTCCAAAGTAAGACAGTCTCTTTGGAAAGAAGTATGGAGGGTCCTCGAAGAAGTCAGAATAGACCTTCCGTTTTATCTGCAATCTCATTACTAGGTATCTACCCAGAAGAAAAAATATTATTTTATCATAAGAACATTTGTACTAGATTGTTTATTGTAGCTCAATTTACAATTGCCAAGATGTGGAATTAACCCAAGTGCCTATAAAACTAAGAATGGATTAATAAGCTGTGATACAGGTATACCATGGAATACTATTTAACCATTAAAAGTTGGAGACCCGCGGTGCCTGTGGCTCAAGGCATGGGGCGCCAGCCCCATATACGGGAGGTGGTGGGTTCAAACCTGGCCCCAGCCAAAAACTGCAAAAAAATAAAAAATTAAATTAAATTAAAAAGCCCCACCTCCACATGCATTCATGTTAAAAAAAAGAAAAGTTGGAGACCTTACATCTTTGTATTAACCTGGATAGCGTTGGAAAACATTCTCTTTAGTAAAGTATCACAAGAATGGAAAATCAAGTATCCAATGTATTTAATACTAATATGAAGCCAGCAGATGAACTGATACACACCCACACAAGAGGAAAACTCAGTATAATTCGGGTTGGGAGGAGGTGTGTGTGTGTGGGGGGGATTGATGTGCTCCCACCTAATGGGCACAAGGTAAGGTTATGTGGCACACCTTCTGGGGAAGGGCCACGACGACCACGGGGACCTTCCCTAGCAAATGCAAACAATGTAACCGAATCATTTGTACCCTCACAGTAATCTGAAATGAATAAAATAAACAAAGTGGAATAGATATAAACAGGAGAGGTGGTGTTCTGTCTGTTACTGTGCACATCTTCCAGCCCAACCCCTTCATTTCACTTGTTTGGAAACCAGGTTAAAGGATTGATGCAAAGGCACGCAGATAGTGCGAGGTTTCCCAGTTCTGCCCTGGCACTCCACCCTCTCTGCTGTGCTTTCTTGGGAACCAGGAATGAATCAAACATGGAGCTTCCATAACACTTGCCTGATCTTTTTTATTTCGTTTAAAAATTTTTCAGATTACTATGAGGGTACATACAATTAGGTGACATAGTTTGCATTTATGAGGTTAAAGCTGAGATGTAGTTGTGCCTTCACCCAGGAAGTGTGCCATGTACTGAAGCAGCGTGCCTGCTGGGTGGGAGCCTGGCCAACTCCGTCCGCGCTTGCTGTATCTTTGAAATACCTTTTAACACACTGTGTTTCCTGGGACAAAATTGAAATGAATCGTAATTGTGCATCTATCGTCTTTGATTCCCTTACATTGACTGCCCAGAGTCAGGGAGCTGCATTCCTTCTGCGGTAGGAATTCCTGCTGTTCCTCTCTTCTTGGGGAAGCAAGTCGAAGCTTGACAAAGTGTAGCAGCCAATCTATTTGGACAAAGCTCCAGCCCTACCAAGTGAGTCAGGTGGATGCGCTAAGGATGGAGAGGCTTCCACCAGCCTCTTCTCTCCATTTGTGGCATATTTTATCCCAAAAACTTGGTTAATAGGCTAGACTGGGTCCTCCCTTTGGGTGGGCATGTGGCCCTCCCCATTTTACCAGGCACAGCGACATCCCGGCAGACGGGCCCGGGCATGCATCAGCAATCTGGAGGCTTGCCTAAAAGTTTGTCTGCCGTCTGCGAAGGGGCGATGCAGCAATTACATGAGTAATGCGGTAGCAGATCTTCTATGAGAAACCTAAGCTGAAAAAACAGGGCTTTCCTCCTTGGAGGAAGGTGTTGGGTGAACCAGCTCTTGCCCTGCAAGTCCTGTCTCTTCCTTCCCAAACTCAATCCCTTTCTCCCCAGACATTCTGTCCTGAGCATCCCACTCTGGCACTCAGCACACCTAGGAAATGAGAAAGAACTGGCTGGAAGTAAACAGTCTGCTTGCTTACAGCAAATGAAAATTTTCTTTCAGCGACTCTGATTCCACGGGAGGGAGCTGAGATTAAACCCTGCAGTCGGCCCCAGCCTGAGAGCAGCGGCCTGGTGTCTGGCGGCTCTGGCAGCAGGTAGGAAAAGAACAGCCGTTCTTACCTTTTGTTCTTTTATGAGATATTATTTGAAGACAAATGTAACATTAAATGTCAGAACATTGGCCACAGTGGAATCACCAAAGGTTTTAAATAATTTGATTTCTGCCGTACACCAGCCAGATGGGTGAAAGGACTGGTTCTGCCACCGAAGCTGATCCGTCCCGTGATTTCTTCCTTAGGGAAGGGGCTGCCTTGGCTTGTCCAGTGTGACAGCTGTCACAGTCGGCACTGGGAAGAAACTCAGGTCTTGATGACCTGGACAGTGCCCTGCTTTGGGACTGTGCTAGGTGTGCGTGTGTGTGTGTGTGTGTGCATGTTTTGATGTCCAGACACACACTTGCCTGTGTTAGGAACTGTCCAAAAGCACATGTGGCGATCTGACCAGGAGACAGGTGCCTTGCTGAATTGTCTTGTTCTAAGCATTTCTAGAGCCCAGGGATGATTTCTTACGAGCCATGACCTCAAGTCTTCAAAGGGGCAGTTATTTGGAGTCTTACCTTCTGGTCAGGTCCATGCTCACCCTCGGGCTGCAGAAGGAGACACCTATTTGGGGTTCATGCACTTCTATTATAAGGGGTGTAATATGGTAAGACTAGACAAGAGGCTGAACTAAGTACAATGAGCTGGTATAAGCTTGTCATAACCAGTTACCGAGTGTTGTAAAAGTGAAATACGACACGTGTGTGACAGGGAATAAAGGGAATGTGGAAAGGAACAGAATGGAGTTTTATGAGAAATTTTAGATCTCCTTTTTAAAAGCAGACTGAGTTTGTGAGTCAGCAACCAGGGAATCAATTCCCAGAGAAATTACTGTGTCATCACCTAACTTTTAAAGATGAGCACATCTCGAGGTTACCCGCTGTTTGCCATTGTGTGTGTGTGTGTGCGCGCGCGTGCACGTCTGTACGGGAGAGAGCAAGAATGAGGGTTATGGACAAAGGGCGGGTTATTTTAAAACATGTCTCTGAAGTGCCAGTCACCACCTCTGTTTCCAGCACTGTGCTGAATTTCCCCTTGGGTAACCTGTACTTACCTCTTATTAGCGTTGCCAGCAAAAAAGCAACTAGAGTTTTAGTGCGATTTCTGTAATGGGACGCCTGAGGTGGCCTAGTTACCTGCAGTGCTCGTGGACTGACTTAGCTGGTAGAAAAACGCGTGTTGCTGTCTGGTGGGGAATGACGCCTTGCTCCAGAGAGATGCTGTTAGTCCCTCTGGAGTTTCTCCACGTGGGCCCAGGCTTCCCTAACATCCGATTCTCCCAGGCCAAGGTAGAATGAAAGAACTGACATGCAATTTGGCCGGTCTTTGTGAGAAAAAGGAGCAAATGCTTTTTCCACCCTGCCCTGTCCCCAGACTCCTGTGGGCGTGGGGCTGGAGGGAGGGTGGCGAAGCCCTTTCCCCTTAGGGGAAGGCATCCCTAGGTGACCTTCTTCATTTCGTCTCAGATCTCAGCACTCTGGGCCCTGGGCCCATGTTACTGGGCCTCCTTGCCGGTACCGTGGGGCCCGCACCTGCCTTACAGGCCGGTCGGTTGCTGCTCGGAAGCAGACCCAGGGGCAAGGCCCACAGGTGCCGAAGTCGCCTCCCTGCCATCAGCTGCTCTTTCCCGCACTGCTCCCTATCACTGCTGCTTCTCTTGGCTGCTATGAACAACTCTGCTCTCACTCTGGAAAGTATCTGGGCTTGTCATAGATGGTCCCTTAGTTACACATGTCTCTCAGTTCTGGTGAGAAATGCTGTGATGGGTACCATGACAGAGCTGAGGAAGAAACCCACCACAGCAGCAGCAACCCTGACGTTGGCTGAGCGCCGCCATGTGCCAGCCCCTGTGTGTGACTTGCCACGGCCGTATGAACATGCCCTCGCTTATGCTTTACAGCAAGCCTATATCTCCATTTTACAGACAAAGAAACTGAGGCCCGGCCTTCTGCTGGTGGCTAGGGATTCAGTTCACCCACAGTAGGATGTGAGTGTGAGGATCCAGTTTAACAGGAAGTTGGCTAACAGAAGACAGCAGAGACCTGTGAGGCCTGGGAAGGGCACTGGGTGCATCCCTCTGGCCCCCTAGCTCCCTGCTCTTCACAAAGCCTCTGTGGAGGTCTGTGGCAAGACCACCAGCGAGACCAAAGGGCTGGCCCTGCTGCCTGTGGCTACTCTCTCCCAGTGGCCTGGCAGGCCTCCCTTTGAGGTCTGGCTGTGCACATTTATCCTGGTCTCTGTTTACAAACAAGGGCTGAGCATCCTGTTCCCTCCTGCTCTTCGGGGCTGACAGTGTTCTGCTCCTACTGTGCCACTGTGTTTAGAGACAGACTCAAGCCTTCCGGAGTCAGCAGGTGTCCGCACCTGTTCACTCTTCTGCCACCATGGTGTCTGGGCTCTGAGCCCCTTCTCAGGGGACAAAACACGCTCAGAGGACTCATCTCGTCTGATCTCAGTCCTGGGATAAAAGGTGCAGGACCTGGTGAAGGAGGAAGCTGAGATTCTGTGTGCTGCTGTTGAAAACAGACCCTGTTGAGGTTTGAGAGTTTCCTGTTCACCTCAGAGACAGCTGACTTCCTGGGGAAATGGTGTTTACCTGAAGAAGTTTAATCCCCCAGCTCAGATCCTAATCAACAATAACTATCGGTATCATTTTTGATTCTCCAAACCTTGATCTTAGGCATATGTATTTACCACAAATGCTTTATTTTGTTCTATTTTATTTCTAACATAATGTTTTTCACAGACACAGGCTGGTGTCAATGAAATGACATACCACAAATTATATGTATATAGTTTTTTATTCTATTACTCAGGCCAATTACTTATTGTTGAGCATTTGAGAGAATCTAAGGAATACAAGTTTTTTAAATTTTTTCTTTTGGAGGTGTTAGCCCATACAGGCCGCCGTAACAAAGTTCCCTAGACTGGAAGGCTTAGAAGCACAGAAATCCCTTTCTCACTGAGACCTGCTGTCTGTGAGGCCATGGGGAGGGTCTGCTTCCTCACAGCCCGCTGCCTTCTCACTCCCCCACCCCCCGCCCCGTGGCAGAGGGGCCGGCTGGTGGGTGTCTTTTGTCAGGGCACTAATCCCCATCATGAGGGTTCATGACGACATCAGCATATACATTTTGGGAGAACACAAACATGCGGTCATTCTGCCCCTGGTCCCCAAAATTCACTTTTGTCTCATACACAAAATACATTTATTTCATCCCAGAAGCTCCAGATGTCTTGACTCATTCTAGCATCAACTTAACAGTCTCAAGTCCAAATTCTCATCTAAACAGCACCCAAATCAGACATGGGAAAGACTCAGGGTATGATTCCTTCTGAGGCAAACTGCTGTCCAGTTGTGAACCTGTGAAACCAAACGTGGAACTTGCTTCTAAATGTTATGGTGGAACGGGCAGGGGATGGACATCCACATTCCTATAGGGAAAACAGGGAATGGTAAAGAAGCAGCAGAGTCTGGGCAATTCCAAAGCAAAAGGCTCGAGAATCATCTCGGGGTTGATGTTCCGCCCTCCAGGGCCCCTGGGACCGAGGTCCCGCCTTCCAAGCCCTCTGGGGAGGTGGTCTGGCCCCGTGACCTTGTTGGTCAAGGCCAGCCCACACCACTGCTCCCTCCCTCCCGCCACACCATTGTTTGTAGTCACATGCCTGTGGCTTGGCTGGGCTGAAACTGTATGTCTGTAGCTGGTCTAGGCTCATGAGGACCGTCCCCAAGGCTCTGCCCTGTGTTGCCCTATCAGTGCCCTAATGGTGCTCTGGGAAGGCCCCGTGCCAGCCCATGACGTTTTCTGAAGGGACTTCAGGGCTCATCTCTCACTATCTTGGACATAGGTCCTGGCTTCTGTTTAGACGTGGACTGATTTCCTTACAGGGCTGTCCTTTAGCCACACCCTTGGCGCTCTCACCCAAATGTACTGTCTCACTCTTTACGACATGGCTAGGCTGCGAATTCTCCAGACCTTTAAGTGCTACTCCAGTTGGATTAGTAATTCTGTATTTAAATCATTTTTCTCTTCTCTCAGTTTAGTAAACACAGCCAAGAGAAAGCAAATCGCCCCTGCTACCCTTTGCTTTACAAACACCCAGCTTCATGGCCCGCAAGTTCTTTCTCCCACAAAACACTAAGACACAAACAAATAATTCAACCAAGTTCTTGCCACTGTATAACAAGAACCCCCACTTCCCCACTGTCTAACCCTTAACATGTTTCTCCTTCCCCCCTGAGATCTTGTCAGAGTGGATGCGAGATTTACACGTCTCCCAGCGTTCTGTGTACGACCACTCTCGAGTTCTCTAGGAATATCGGAACTTTCTCTACAGCTCTGCTCTTCTCTTTCTGAGCCCTTGGCACAATCACCTCTAAAGGTCCATTTTTGGAGGACACAAAACTTCAGACTTCTCTCTTCCAAAGAAGAAACCACTCAATCAAACGTATGACACCTTTGATAGTTCTGTGACAGAGTGCCAGATTGCTTTCCTCAGAAACCAGCCACAAACACAGGGCCTTGTTTCCCTGTACTGTCGGCCTGGCCTGCTCGTTATTGAGCTGAAAGTATTTGTAGCATCTTCTCTAGAATGTTTCAGGGGAACTGATCTTAGAACATCTTTCTCCCCAGCCCTGAGGCTTTTAACCGCCTGCATGGGGGCTTCAGAGTCGCATCCCGGCATGCCCTGGCCCCTGTGTGTTTTCTCTAAATTCTGCTTGTGAATAAACCAAACACCCAACATATGACATTGAAATGGTGACGTGGTGACTCTGACACCCCCGTGCAGACATGGAGGAATGGGGATAGCAGCCGTGATTGGTGAACGGTAAGTGCAAAGGGCTCCTGGGCATAGCTTGTCAGGTCCACTCCTCAACCAGGCAGGGTCCCTAGATTAGGGCCTGGCTCTGGTTTTGCTTCTGGGTGCTTGATTATATCTTCCAAGACCCCTTTTCTTTTTGGAAAGAAATGGTCTATGTTCACAGCTGAGTAGCTTTCTCGGCCTGCTTCTTGCCTATACAGTGTTAAGGGCTCAGAGGCCTCTTTTTTTTTTTTTTTATTAAGTCATTTGTACATAGATCATGAATACATTTATGCCATTATGGGATTCAACGTATTGACTATTTGTACAAGTTGGAGTGCTTATATCCTACTAATCAACATAGCCTTCACCTCATTTACCCAATTACAGTGTTAAAACATTTGTGTTCTACACCTGATAGCTCCAACTTGTACTTGCAATATGCTCCATAGGTGGGGTCCCCCACTAACCCTCCCTCTATCGACCCACCCCCTTCCGTCCCCTTCTCTTTTTTATCCCAGGCTATAGTTGTGTTTCATTTTTCATATGCAAGTGTGAGTGATTATAAATTGGTTTCACTGAGGCCTCTTATCATTTAAACTGTTACTGCAAGTTTGATATCACTCTTAATATTATTTTATTATTGTTCCTGCCATTCAACAAAATCAACACCCACAGTTTCATCTTGAACAGGCCTGTCTCTGCGCTAATGCTGTCCAACACTAACAGAAATAGAAGCCAGCCCACAGGTGTGAGGCACATGTGTAATTTTTGAAATTCTAATAGCTGCATTTTTAAAAAAACAATAAAAAGAAGCAGGTGAAACTCTAATATCATCCAATATATCTGGAATGTTATCATTTCAATATGTCATCAATATGAAGCTATTACTGAGATACGTCAGACTTGTCACGTGGGTTTGGGAATCCAGTGTGCACTGCACATGTGCAGCACATTTCAGCTCGGACTGGCCACAAGGCAGGTGCACATGGCTGCGTGCGTCCATCTGAGTGGCCAGCGCTAGATTACTAGGAGATAGTTTGGGATTAGGCCTCTGGGAATCTTAGAAGCCCTTTTGTCCAGTTGAGAGGATCTACTCAGCACTTCCTAAAATCTTTCAGAGGCCTTAATAAAGGAGCTTCCACCACAATCTAAGTTTATCTACCCTAAGGCCTAACTTCGATAATCCTTTACCAGCTAGAGAAATAAGGAACAGTCTTATGTTCTTACCCAGCAAGCCCTAGGCCCTTCCTTCTCCTCTATGTTTTGTTTGCAAACTAAATGACTCTAACTCCTTCTTTCTCCCTGTATTTTATCATGCAATGCCTTTAAAAGACAAAAAAAAAAAAAAAAACACATTGGTGCTTTTAGCATTCTGTTCAGAAATCTCTTTAGCCAGACCCACAAACTTGTAGGTACTTTTTCACCTTACATGTTCTACAGAAGAAAGTTTCATGAATTGTTCCACCAACCTATTTGTTGTCCTTTTTCCAACCTCCCCCTAAACAGTTTCCTCAGTGCCCTTCCAGCTTCTGCTCAGCATCTGGTCCCAAAGCCAATGCCACACATTTTAAGTTTTGTTGTGACAGCACCCCACTCACCATTTTTTTTTTTAAATCACCCATTGCAGAGTAATAAACAATCTCAACATTCAGTGACTTAAAACAACAGTGTATTACTCCTCACGATTCTGTGGGTTGACTAGTTGGCTCAATCACTGCTGGTATTACCTGGACATTGCCTTCAGCTGGAAGGTCAGGTGGGGCCTGGGACAACTGGAACAGCTGGGCTGGTATCAGCTAGGTGCTCTCATCCTGCAGGAGGCTGGACTTCTGCCCGTGATGGTGGCAGGTTCTAAGAGCCTGGTACAAGCTCCAGTGGGCAAGGGCTTTCCAAGCCTCTGTCAATGATGTAGCCGCTGACCTCACTGACCAAAATAAGTCACATGACCAAGTTCAGGGTCAACATGGAAGAAAGCTACACAAGGGCGTGGGTCCTAGGAGGCATGGCTAGGTGGTGAGAAATCAGCATAAGGTTTACCACTGTATCCCTTATGGTATTTTATGGATTGCATGACACGTTTATACATGTCATAGTCCTGCTACTTCACTGCCTGCCCAGAGTCCCAGGGCAGTAACTGAACTTGGTTCTGAAGTTGCTTTTGCTTTATTTTAGTCAGGAAGTCTCCATCCATGCTTGTTCTAGCCACAGTCTGACAGGGAACAAAGAGTTGAACAGATGGGACAGGGTTCCTGAGAGAGGTGTGAGCCGGGATTCCGCTGCCATTTCAACACAGTTACTTTCCACCTCACCGTGGGTGCTACTCAACAAACAGGTGCTCTGCAAAGCTCCTTCTCTTCCAGAGAAACAGCCTTGCCCTCCGTTAGCAGAAACGTACGTTGACGCTCAGTAATGACAGCTGCACCTGTAGTTTTTCTGTAATGTAAAAAGTGGTCACTTGGACATATGTCAATATGTATTTACATCTGAGAAAGCAAAGAAAGAGGAGTTGAGGTCTGAGCGTCTTAATTTTCTTTTCTTCCTTTTGTATTAAAAGTTCTATGGCAGTGTACGCTGGTATGTCACTGTAGTCCCAGCTACTTGGGAGGCTGAGGCAAAAGGATCGTGCGCACCCAAGAGTTTGAGGTTTCCGTGAGTTGCGACGCCACAGCACTCTACCCAGGGTGACAGAGTGAGACTCTGTCTCAAAAAAAAAAAAAAAAAAGTATGTGCCTTGGCGTGTCCCTGTGGTCCCAGCTGCTTGGGAGGATCTCTAGAGCCCAGGAGTTCAAGACTAGCCTGGGTAACATAGCGAGACCCTGTCTCTTAAAAATAAAAAATGAATAGATTTTTTTAAAAGCTCTATGGTTTTGACAGACTGTCATATCTCCTATGTTTTTTAATTGTCTAATGTTTATGCAGCACTTCTTGTGCAAAAAAGCTTCACCTATGTGAATTCACTTATTCTTCAAAGCAGTTTGCTTCCTAGTGCAGTAAAGGCAGCACAGAGACACTAGTTAGCAGCCCAAGGCCACACAGCAAGTAAGAGCTGGAGCCAGGGCCTGAGCCCAGCTCCATGGCCCCACTGTCTATGTGAAGGGAAGGGAAAGACAATGAAAAAGAGAAGCCTGTGTGCTGTGCAGCAGAAAGCCGGCTGCAGCCCAGCGTATTCTTCCTAGGCTTTTGTTTCTTTGGGTTCTCTGCATAACTATTCTAGAATCCTCACTTCTCTCTGCTGACTTGCTTCCCCAGTAAGGAACATGTTTAGGGGGGTGTTTTTTCCTAATTTATCTCATTTGATTCTCATATCTAACCTGAGCTTGTTAAATTGAAAATACTCTGATTTGTTATGGAAATAAGGCTTGGTGGCCCTGAGCCCTGGCTAGAGAGTTTGTTATGGTTTGGAAGACTTCAGCAAGGCTCCTGTGTCCCTGGTGGAGACGTGCAGGTCCCAACAGAGAGCAGTCACTGGTTCTGCTACCGCCATGTCATGATTTAGTATATGTGAAGATGTCAGGTTTGGGGGGTAAGAAAAAGCAGCAGCTCACGTTCACGGCTGAGTCTTCTAAAATCTGCCCAAATGTTGCTGGAGTTGCACTCACTGCAAAGTATTTGGCAATTCCATGTTTGGGGAAACAATGTGGGTCTGGGGGAAACCTTAAGGATGCCAACCAAGCTGAGGGTGGTTGCCTTCAGTCCGCTGTGCCTATAAGGGGAAAAGTTTTGAATGGAGCCAGATCTCTACTACTCACCTGTTTTTACATTAGTTTTGGTTTGTGTGGACACAGAAAGGCCTGAGTCATTAACACATCTTCAGTTCAGATTGATGAGGCTGAAGAAGCTAGAAGTTGCTGCATGTCCACAAATGGGGGGAATCTATGAGT
This sequence comes from Nycticebus coucang, assembly GCF_027406575.1. Lineage (NCBI taxonomy): Eukaryota > Metazoa > Chordata > Mammalia > Primates > Lorisidae > Nycticebus > Nycticebus coucang. The sequence continues at coordinate 5,889,937 of NC_069785.1, read as the reverse complement.
CAGCGGCCCATACTGCAGGGCTGAAGGAGTTGTTTCTAAGTTAACTTCTGCTGCAAGTGTCAACGGTTTCAAAACCACCGGCTTACACGGGGAAGCAGTATAGTTTGTGGATGTCACGGAGATTTTGCCATAAATGCTTGTAAGGAAGTTACCAGCTCATCGGGCTGGGTTGTCATGAAGACAGCTTCCCTATCCATACTTCATAGCAGAACTCATTTCCCTGGGCCCCAGACTCAGCTTGTGCTTAGAGTTGTGCTACATGATGAATGAGATTGGAAACAAATTCGGAACCATCTCTGCAGGCCTGGTTTCCTTCTGTCTCGCTGCCTTATTTGAAGTGTTCATGTCATTGTCAATGAACACCTTTTGAACATTTCTAGCAGAAAATGCTCCAGAGCACTGGTTATGACTTACCTTGTCTGATTGCGTTTCAGCACTTGGTGGGAGCCATTTACTTCTGCACTGTCAGTTCTGTGACCTAGAGCATGGGCTTGGGTGTTACCTTCCTACACCTCAGAGTCTTGGTTTATTTCAGAAATCTTTAACTTTTTGACTTGTAACTAATTGTATCCATATTTATAAAGGGGAAGGTCACTCATCCTGCAAAAGTGACACTTGTCATGGAATAAAAATATTGTTTTTAATTAGATTATCTCCTTTCTGGTCAAGTGCTTATTATTGAAATAACAGAGTTTTCACTGGTTGGTTCAGGTGAGTAAAGAGTCTCCATTGCAGACTTTTTCCTTATGAGCCACAGAAATGGCACGACTGTGAGATTCCCTGGGCCTGGTCAGAGCCGTGTTCCTAGGTAGCTGTAGCAGGGTCTGACTTAGGCCCCCAGAGACAGAGGATCTGAAGGAATCTAATGAGGAAAGGAGATAGGGTTAAAGGAAAAACGAGAACTTTCTAGTCAGGCTGGAGTAGTAAGGATTTCTGGGTCTAGAGACAAGCTGCCCTGTCAGCTGCTGAGAAATGCGACCAAGAGCTGTCCCTCACGTTTCTGTCCCAGCACCATGTCCAGAAGCACGTTTTTTCTCTAGATGAGGATGTATTAAGATGTTGAGGAAGAGAGGAGGCTCCATTTCTCCAAATCTGTTCTGCAATGTTTCTGTTTAAATATGTCCTTCCAATGATGACTGGGCATGGCTTCCCGTCCTGGGGTGTCAGGCGGAGACCTGGGCCCCCACGATATCAGGTGGAGACCTCTGTCTTGAGGCTCAACCTCTAGCTCGGCGTCATTTCCCCGGCGGCTGACGCATCCCTAGCAGGGAAGCAGAGCCTCCCACCCAGAGGCCGCTGGCTGGTGCTCTGTTAGTAGGACATTAGAGAGGCTCACAAAGGTTTCTGCCATTCTATTAAGGAGTCATTTCTTTATGTTCATAAAAATCCATATTTATACCATAAGATAGATTGATTATTTTCTAAATTTTTACATGAATGGGCTACATTAGGGCCATTCTTTTTCATACAAGTTGGGCAGCTCCTAGAGAAGGGAAAGGGTCTTGCAGGTCTAGGGAAAAAGACACAGAGATTGTCTAGAATACAGGGTGCCAGGCCTGGGTGCAGGGGTGGGGTGCAGATAGGTGAGGGGCTCTGGAAGTCAGTGTGTGGATTCCGAGGGCCCACGACTCTCAACCATGTCTACACAGCCCCAGATCCTCTCCAGAGTTCCAAGTTCATTTTTACAATTTCCCCTTAACACGTGGGTCATTATGAAAGTTTTGAGACAGAGTGTCCAGTGTTTTACTTCCAAGAAACATAATCAACAGCGTCCTTTCTGATGCCCCATGCGCATTTCAACTTGCTCGACTTGGCCAATTGGTGTTGCTGGGAGGGCTTCATTCATTTCTTTCCGTGTGGATTTCATGCTTCCTGATTTTTATATATCTCAACACATAATTACCTTAAGTCCAACAGGTACCTTGTAGGAATTTGACCCAGCACTTCCATCTTGAAGAATTCTCTTAAGGGATGGTTATAGCACCATGCAGGGTATCGTATAAAGATCCTTGTTGGCATCAACAATACCCTAGTGACATCTGAAAGGTCTCACTACAGGGTGTTCAAACCTGTATCCATCCTTTCTTCTCTTGCCCTACACTCACACCTTCTCCCCAGCTCCATTACCCCAACCCTGGCACCATTTCCGAAAATTTTATCACACACAACTCTTTGCTCCAAGTCTCCACTGCCTGTAGCTTCTTCACATGGCCAATTGTGACAGCCGTTTCGCTGATCTTTCTGCCTCCCTCTCTTCCTTCCTGCTACGTTTCTTCCTCCATTCCACTGCTAAATTTGACTGTCTGAACACCAATCTGATCACTATTCTCCTCTAGAAATACTTGCCTTATCAACCACTGAAGCTACAGAGCAGTCTCGACTGTCACATATTACACAGAGGCCGCCTCACATGGGTTAGCCTCCATTCCCGCCAACTGGGGCAGAGGTCTTAGTGACTCGGCTCAAGCTCTCCCCTCTGCGTTGCATGACCTTCTCCTCTCTGCTCCCCTCTCTGTCTTTCCCCAAACCCAACATGAATGGCACGTCTCCTGGAAGGCTCCCTGCAGCCCCCAGGCCACCCGCACAAGTTAGTGCACTTTGAACACTGCAACTCTGGAGCCACATTTAGTGCAGTGTCTGGGGCACACAGCAAGTGCTCAGTTGATGCTTACAGTTGATGGAGGTGATGCTAATGGAAAAGGGGCTCCAAGAGATGGCAGAAGGTTCCAGAAGAGAGTAGAGAAAACCCTAATGCCAGGTTCACACAGCAAAAGAGACCCGCCATCCACAACTGCCAGACCAGAAAAGATTAACTAGACTCATGGTGCCCAGTGCTGAGGATGGGGAGGAAAGTGGCCTTTCGTTTGCTGCCAGAAGGTTGACATACAGGGACAGACTTTGTCAGGGAATTTTTTTTTGGAGACAGACTCTCAAGTTGTCGCCCTAGGTAGAGTGCCATGGCGTCACAGCTCACTGCGATCTCTAACTGTTGGGCTTAAGCAATTCTCTTGCCTCAGCCTCCCAAGTAGCTGGGACTATGGGCGCCGGCCACAACGCCCAGCTATTTTTTAGTTGCAGTTGTCGTTGTTTTAGCTGGCCTGGGCCAGGTTCGAACCCGCCACCCTCAGCATATGTAGCCGGTGTCCTGCCGACTGAGCTACAGGTGCCGCCCCAGTCAGGGAAATTTTGACAGAACGTATCAAAGCTTTTTAAAAAGAGGATGGGATTGGATCCAGCACTTCTGTCTTGAAGAATTCCTCTGAAGGGGCTGGTTGTAGCACCATGCAGGGTATCGTATAAAGATCCTTGCTGGTGTCAACAATAACCTACTGACATCTGAAATGTCTGACTACAGGCAACAGATGGAATAAACCACAGCACATTCCTACCCTGGACCACTCCCTCCATGGGTACATTGCGTAGGTATAGTGCACACTTCCCGGGGAAGGACGGAACTGTAACCTGGACTTAACCTCACAAAACAAACTATGCAACCTAATAGTATGTCCCCCTATTAACCTAAAATTAAAAATATATAAATGAGATAAAAAGAGAATGTTTTACCAGCTATCTGCGAATCCCTTTGCCCTATCACCTTGATACATAAGACTGACCATCACAAAGTCCCTTAAAGGTCTTGCCCTCGACCCCAGGATTGCATTAAAAATACAATGTCCAGTAAAAAAGAAGAAATGTCAAAAAACTGATAACATGGACCTATATTGATTAACATGGAAAGGTAACCTCTGTGATCTATTGCAGAATGAAAAAGTCAGTTAGAAAGAGACCCACACTATGATTTCACTTAGAAACAGTAGCGCAGAAAACTTCGTGAAGTACGTGTACTCTCCAGGGGGCCTATCCCAGTTGGTGGCAATTTTTACATTTTTCCGTATTTTCTGAATTTTTTTTAACAATCAGGAATTGGTTGTATAACGAGACACACACAGGCTACTTCCCTTAGGGGGACAAGTAAGGCAAACAACCCCCGCTACAGCCGCTCCTCCTGACTCCCACTGCCCAGCATCCCAGTGGCCACAGGGCATCCTGGCTGGTGTGGATGCCGAGGGCAGCCTCACTTCTCTGTTAATGTCCAAACTAGCTGAGAATCCACTGAAGGTATCTGGAAGACACTGGGGGCCAAATCAGCCAGTAGCCTTGAATAATTCACGGCCACAGACCTTTTCAAAGTTCTACTACAGGGGAAAATCATTTTTAGAAGTCCTTGTATGAGGAATTCAGTTGGGCTAAGCTGAAACACTGCAGGGAGGCTGGCAGTGGCCTCTGAGGCAGATGACCTCCTCTTCCCCACCACGCACCTTAGGTCACAGTATGCCTGCTGGTTTCCAATCCAATTACAGGGCCTCAGGGTGACTGAGTGTTGAAAACACAGCCCTGGGAGCCGGAAGGGGCTGGCTGGGCACTGCAGTGGTGACAGTGCTGAGTGAGGACCCAGGAGTGTGGAGCAGCATTTGCCTCTGGGTCATCCCCCAAACCCACACCATGGCCTGGGGCATTCCCTGGGCTGGGCAGGAAATCAGGACACTTTATCTGCGTGGTGCTGGATAGCTGGGTCATCTGCCCTCCAAGGTGCTCAGTGCAGCTGGCAGTGGCCTGAGCCCCTGCCTGGCCACAGGAGACCCTCATCCTCTACCACCCCTTTCCCTGCAGTGTATCCCCTCCCACACCACTGTGGGCCCTGGATCCTCCACTGCCCTGTCTGTCCCTGGAGTCCTCCCTACAGCAGCTAAAGGTGTCTGAGGCCTGGACCGTGAGATGTACCAACTGCTTTGTGACCACAGCCTCCTTTTCTGAAGGCTGTCCTGCCGGCCCTGGCTGGCACCCCTCCCTGGCTCCCCTCTGCCCTCCACTGGGGCTGCCACACTTAGAAATCTCCAGGGCCCCGGAGGCAATGGTAGAGCCAGAGTCTGTCCCCAGAGTAAATTGTCCCCAGAAGAGAAACAGGGTTGTGGCCTGACTGGGGGTGGGGGTGTCCAGCCTTGCTGAGCACCCCCCGCCCATGTGGGTCTGACTTCAAAAGCAAACCCTCACTGCAGTCTCCTGCCCCCGCCGGTTTCCCTGCGATGTTCCTAAGCTGATTTGATTTTCTCTGCCTCGACTTGTCCTCTCACTCTCGGTCTCCTCCCTCCCCACTCCTCTCTCCACGGCCTGGTTTCTCCCTCTCTTCCTTCCCAGCGTCCCCTTCATCAAAAGCGAATGGGGAGCCAATGGCCCGAGCATGATGATAAATGACTGAGACTTATATGCTAAAAATATCACGGTCAAAAAGCCAAGTTTAGACAAAGGACATCCCTTAAGTAACAAACAGTCCAGGAAGTTTGCCTGAACATCACTTCCCAGCGCCCAGAACTTTCTGCGAGGCCTCGCCTGGAACTGCCCTGCGGGGCGGCCGCCCAGCTGCTGCTCCCACGTCCCTGCACTTACGTTGGTTCCTCGGACTCCATCCCCCCTCAGCGGGCTTGTCTACGAATGAAAAATCCTGCATGAAAACAAAAATCATTCTAACAGGACAAAGGTTTGCCACCCGTTAACAGCACGCCCGTGTGTATTTTAAATAATCCCCCGGGACAGCTCCGATGGGGATGGTCCAAAGTTTGTGAAAGCACAGCGTTCGGGGCGGAGAAGCATTTGGGCTGCGCATCTAAGTTCAGCACAGGCTGTGTTGTGTCCCTTTAGTCGGTGTCACCATGTGAGGGGAGATGAGACACTAAGTGTCCCGGGACGAGCCCCGCTCTGCGCTGAGCATTTTAGGCACATCAGCTCTTTTATTCTCCGGCCATTCTGCAAGGCTGCAGAGGTTTTGAGAGGCCGGTAAGTGGCCCAAGGTCCACTGTAGGGAGCAGCGGACCAGCAACCAGACCCACCTGGCTGGCCCCGAGGCCACCGCCCCAGATGGCCCAAGCCGGAGCTCCCTGGGCTGCTTTGAGCCAAATAGGACGCTTCGCATGAAGGCGCATGCGCGGCTCTCGGCACCTGCAGGTGCGTCCTCCGCGTGGCCGCGTCTCCTTCACTCTCAGCACCCTTCAGGAACTCGTTTCCGGTTTTTTTCCTGAAATATTATTAATGATCTCTAAAGGAACTCCTATATATTTGTCACCACCGACCTTTGCTGTAGCCCATGGCTCCGTTTGCTAATTCTCACCCAGCTGCAGAAACAGCTACCGTGGACGCTGTGCGCGCTTCCTTCTCTGCGCGGCTGAAAAGAAATCCCGAGGCCTAAGCACGCTGTGTGCTCCCCAGCTCCGTCTGAAACGCCGGGGATTCTCTCTCTTCACCAGAATGTGGAGATCTGCCTGTTCTTTAATTAAATCTTCACAGCCGCCCGGAAGCTCCATCTCTGCGGTCTTCTTTAAGTCTTTGCAGCAACAATGTGTGGTGTGGGTTTCATCCCCTCCACTGCCTCTGCTTTACCGCAGACCTTGCTGGGTACGCACCCTGCACCGTCCTTCTTCTTCCTCTGCTCAGCCCTTACTGGTGGAAGAATTGGGTTCTTTTCCTTCTTTCCATCTCCTCAAGGGCCCACAGCCCAGAGGAGTGGGGGTGGGGGCGTGTGCTCCTGGGCAAAGACTGGTAATTAATGATAAATTCAACGTGCACACCCTGTTCTTCCCTTCCAGTGACAGCACGTCCCTGTGTGTGTGTTGGGGAACCACATGTCTTGTCAGTCACGTTAGCCTCCTTCAATCCAGGACGAGGAGTGCAGAGCACTGAACTTGGGCCTTGCTTCTGCAGTGAGCTCCCTAGCTGGGTCCGGCCATGTGTGTTGCCCCTGAAGTTCATGTTTAAAAGGTTGGCATGGGGCTGGGTAACAGTGATGCATGTCGCAGTGTTCTGGCAATTCTGTCAATATTTACAAAGTACTTGGAGGTCCTCAGCAGCAAGTGCTCAACCAAAGAACAGTTACCAGAGGATCCCTCCCTGTTCCTGCTCCAGAATTTTGGGCCAAAGTGAAAGGAGTTAAGGTAGAGCCTGGGAATGACAGTGAAGGGTAGATGTTAAGCTTGTCACTTCCTGTGCAGAGTGATGGTTTCTTTGGGGTTCCTGCAATGCCGTTGCGAATCACTGCACCCCCAGGAGACAGTGTCCTCCCATCCATCAAGCCTGCCACTGCGGAACGTACCAAAAGGGAGGTAGAGACAGATTTTAATGCAGCTCCCTCAGTGCCGGCCCATGCAAGGGAGTTACCACCTTCCTCTGACAGTGACATAATGGTTTATTTTTTTCATGATGGATGAAAAAATGAAAGTCTGGGATGCAGCACAAATGGCTGGGCTCTAGCCGCTGTGGAGAAGAGAGATGAAAGGAGAGCAGCCTGTGCGTCCTTTATTCTTTCCCTCATTTCAGGAGCCACCCTGCTCTGGCCATGTGACCACAGTTGGCTAGAAAGGAAGGATCAAGGCCCAGGGGGAGGCCACTACAGGCCTCCTTTCCTTGCTGCTGTGCCCTCTCCTGGGATTGACCCTAGCACTGACCGCTGAAACCCCTAAAGCACCTCTTCCTCCCCAGCCTGGAAGCTGGTGAGCACAGCAAAGGCAACCAGTCATGCATGGGTGGGGAGGCATCCGGCCCCATCAGCCCTGACAGGCACAATGGCAGGGAGTCTCCAGGCAAACTTTCCCTGAGGGCCCCAGCAGGACACACTGCCTCACAACCACCTGAGCAACTTACGGAATCTGGGCCCAGAATCTCAATTTTAACAAGCTCCCAGGCTTCAATCTCCTGCCCCATTCCTGATTGAGACAAGTCTTGACAGGAAGTTTGGTCCAGTGCCCAAAGCAAGCTGGATGTCCTGCTTTCCCTAAAAGGGCTATCTGTGTTGGCCAGCGCATGTTGAGAAAAATCAGAGAATGCCCAGGGAATGGTTCCTTCAGCTGTGACTCTCTGCCCCAGTCCAGATGCTGCAGGTGTTCAGCACCCACCACGTCAGACAGGTGGTGGACCTGCAGGACCTTGCTGCAGTGAGAGATCGGCTGGAGCCAGTGAGAGATCGGCAGTTCTGAGTGACAGGAGAGGACTGACAGCATCTGAGTGACAGGAGGGGACTGGGTCATGTCCCGGAATCAGCACTCAGAGACGGGGTGAAGGCAGAGTTACAATCTGGGTAACTGGAACACAGGTGCCTTGGAATTTGAGACCAAGGGACAGGAGGTTCATTATCAGGACCAGACCACCGAGGAAAGGGGCAGAATGAGAAGGGGAGGGCACGGTATCTTGGTCTGGCAAAAGCCTCCAGTGTCAGCCAGCTCCAGAGACACTGGCTCCAGTGTCAATGGCGAGTTTGGCTTCACAATTTAAGGCCTGGATGGCAGAGGCTCAAGGCAAATGCTCTTATGCTCCAAGGGAACCTTGTACACATTCAATCCGTGTTCTTGGCTATTTTCTGAATCGCTACACTTTTAAACTGAGGCAGCATTTCTCTAATGACCCAGCACCAGGTCTGGATGCCAACCGGTTAAGATGGCTTCACCTCTGGCCTGGGCTCAGGCCTCTCTGAAATTCCGTACCGTCACCTTTCTGTCCATCCTCATGGCTGTGCCCTCTCGTATCTCCCCAGCTCAAGTGGAGGAAGGAGGAATGTGAGCTTCTCAGACTCACCAACCACAGATGTCAGGGAAGTTACACCTCCCTGAGCCATAGTCACTTTATTTGTGAACTCTAGAAGAACAATTCTTACCTTGCTGGGATTAAATTAGGCAATGCATGTTAAGTTTCACCTGGTATTTGGAGCTGGAAGGGGCTCAGCCAGTGGCGTGATGTCACTACTGTCATCTCCGGGTATCTGTCCCTGCTCACCTGACCCTGGATGAGCCAGTCCTGACCCACAGACTGCCAAGCAGGAGGGAGCTGGGGAGCAAAAGGACTAGTCAAAGTCCTCCCCATCTCCAGCACATTCTCCAAATAATCATGTTAAAAAGTTCAGCTATGGTGACTATGGTGGCAAGAATATGAGATGCAAGGTAGTTAGAGAGGGTGGTCGTGGGTGTTACCTTTTCCTTTTCTTTTCTTTTTAACTATTCTTCTCTTCCTTCAACCAATAACAGTTTCCACATACACCCCAAGTTCCTGACCATGTTACAGTCGTGGTGGTTGTACGAGGGTCCGTCCTAGAACTTTGTTGTGCCTCTTTCCCCAACCTGCTCTACGTGGTAGAAATAGATCTGCGCCGTCCCCCACTTTAGCGGGGCACCCCTTCCCCTCATTAGAAGTGCACCCTCCCCTTCTTATTCTGCCCCTTTCCTCGGTGGTCTGGTCCTGATAATGAACCTCCTGTCCCTTGGTCTCAAGTTCCAAGGCACCTGTGTTCCAGTTACCCAGATTGTAACTCTGCCTTCACCCCGTCTCTGAGTGCTGATTCCGGGACAGTCCCCTCCTGTCACTCAGACGCTGTCAGATGCTGACAGTCCCCTCCTGTCACTCAGAACTGCTGATCTCTCACTGGCTCCTTGGCCCAGCAGCAGGGCCTCTGTTCTCCATCTCTCTAATTTGGATGCCCATTGCCTGCCTCCCTGAACGTCAACATACCCGCTGCCTTAATTCCGTGTGGCTGGGATCTGTGGACATGTGGAGTCCCCTCTCCTAGCACCCTGGTGACCCCATTTGTTGGAACCCTATATGGAACCATCTTCACTCACTGGGCACAGTATCTTGGTCTGGCAAAAGTTCCGGTATCAGCTGCACCTATCACCCCGCACCTGTCCTATCTCTTTCTTACTATGTGGCCTTCGTAGGTCAGCCAGGATGCCAGTCACTTGGAACAGGCAGCCAAGTGAGCAGAAGAAATACTGCGGGGAAGCAGGGTAAGTGTTTCTGAGGAGACCCATCCGTGAGAGCTGAATAACTGTGTGGCAGAGAAGCACCAGGGAGGCTGAATTTTTACCAAGCCAGTGAAGTTTGAACCAACTTCTGATGCAACCAACAAGCTTACGATGCAGAGAGTGTGAGGAATTTTAGGAAAGCAGAGCTGAGGTGCTGCAAAGTCAAGGCTGTCATAAGATGAAGGGTGTAGGCTGGGAGGGGTCTCCTTTTAGCCTCCTGGGGGCTCAGGGACCACTCCTAAGCCCCAGGGCAGGTCAACTCCCACTGCAACTTCCTCTCCTCTGTCTGTGCAGAGCTGAGTTGGTGTATGTGGGAGCCTGGAACCTTGTCATCCATCCAAAGATCTGTCCACTGGTCAAACCCTGACCTTGAATTCTTTCTTCTAAGGACTAAGCTTGTCCTAAGACAAACTCATTCTTAAAGTAAAATGTGTTCTGCCTGAGTTGATTGGTTTGTCATTTGCTGGGCTTGGTTTTAATTTGTTCTCTGCCATCCAGGCAGTTAGACAGCAGGTTTGGGGACTGGGGACTTGGAGGAGGATGAGTGTATGTTTGCATTGTCCAAAAAGTTATCCAGGCAGAACGCAGGTCTGGAGGAGCAGACCTGTCAGGGACAGGAAGGGAGCCTGGGCAGTGAGGAGCCAATGTGAGGAAAGTAGCATCTCCACCTGCCTTCGGGAAGGAGAGAGTTAGGCCGCACTTGTGTTTGTGTGTGTGTGTGTGTGCGTGTGTGTGTGCATGTGTGTACGTGCGTGCACGCGCGTTAAGTGCATGCGTGTCTTTCAGAGTGGGGCAGATGACATGAATTTCTGACTTCACTTCTCTCTGATCACAGCCCTCTCCAGCCCCGTCATCTCCCACGTGTATAAAAATGAGAAAGTGCTTGTTCTTTTCTTTCCTCCAGGCAAAGGGACCGATTCTTAGACTCAGATAAATATGAAAAGCTGGGTGCTTATAACTCAGTTTATTTTTTTGATGGCACTTAGAATAAAATGTTCCAAATTGAACATTTAAAAGGGAACAAACAAAGTAACCCAGTATGCAAGTGGTATTATGGGATGGAGAGTCCCCAGGGAAAGGAAGATAAATGTATTTATAGTTGCGTTTTAATCTCCACTGGAAACAATCCCTTTCCTCTTCTAACCCAAAGACAATCTCTGAGTCAAGAGAGGGTGATTTTAATCTAGAACGTGGTAAAGATGGCTATTATTTGCCTTGGCTATAAAGAATCTTATAATTTTGCCTCCAAATTGTAATGTCATCTTTATTTCCCTTTGTCATTATGGATAGATATTCTGTTACAAGAGACTGAATGATGAGCTTTGTTGTCGTATATCTTAATTATTATTTTTGTTGTGAAAAAACGTCTGGAACTGGGAAATAACAAGCATGATTAAGGGAACAATTTTAATTGATATGCTCCTCCCTCTAACTTACATTTTCCAATGGTTTATTTATAAAAGTTGACCAATCAAATTGTCTATTTCCTACATGTGAGACTCTCTCTCTCCCCGAGGAGATTGCTGGCAGACAGGCCAGGAGCAGTAATGAGTTTTCAAGTCCCGACCAGCTGGAATGGAGTCTCCAAGTTCTTTATTTTGTGTGAAGAATGCACCACTTGTCACATAGATATAAAAATCCTTAATGAAGCATAATAAAGAGAGCTGTTTATCCTTCATACAGCAATTAGAGAAGCCAGTGAGAATGTAGAAATATGGCTGTTTGAGTAAGAGAGATTTCATTGTATTTTTCTCAGTTGTAGCTCTGTTGATGGGGAAGAATAGAATCTCAAGTTCTGTTCAATTACCCAGCCTGATCCTGCACAAGGTTGAGCTTTCCTTCTTTAGGACCCGATTACAAAGCCTGCAATTATACCATTGTCAGTCCAGCAGAATCAAATGCGTTTCATCTTCTGCAAAGCAATGGCCAGAAATGTCATCCTGATACAGGATTAGCCACAAGCCGTGGTTACTTCAGAGTTACGGCTCAGCTTGCAACTGAAGACCACTCTCCACACGCAGGCTGGTTCTCCCAGGTGGCCCCCGTGACGGCTCCCGGAGAGCCCAGCCTCTCTGTACTCCTAGCAGGGCTGAGCAGGGGCGAGCCTCCCTGCCAGGCTCCTTCCTATAGCTAGCAAGCCCCCTCGTCCCTACAGGCCTGACCATGACAATACCATTTTTTAATAGTCTAAGCAAAAAAGCTCCTCTTGGACAAGTGTGCCATAAAAATAATTGAGGAAATTTAGTTTTTGTAAAGGAAAAAAGTCATTTTAGCTTGTTCCCAGTAAACTTCCTTTATGTAGGGTTCACCTAGAAACTTGAGACTTCACAAGGTCATGGCTCCCCAGGCACTCACCCTGATGGAATTAGGTGAAGCATGGTGTCAGAACTTCATTCAAAAACTTGGTACTTCTTTAATACTAAGCAGAGTGTACAATGAAGGTACACTGTAGTAAGGATAATTTCTCTCATCTTATGGCATAATGAAGGAATAGTATTTAAAAATCAGTAGGAAAAGAGAGATGTAGACTTACACGTAGATTACCATCCCGTGTAAGGAAAGGGCTTATCCTCCAAGGGCAGCAGGAACGAATATGTGGCTCACTGCAGAAGGTTTGAGACAGGCTGTGTGATGGTCCCTTATTTCACTTCCAAGGAACACAGTCGACAGCGTCCTTTCTGATTCCCCTGCACATGTTTCAACTTGTTCAGCTAATTGGTGTTGCTGGGAGGGCTTCACTTGTTTCCATCCATGTGGATTTTATGTTTCTTGATTTTTGTGCATCTCAAAACTTTCATAACGACCCACATTCTAGCCCCCGCTAGTCCACTTTGTCGTTAAGTAGCTGTGAAATCTTGGGCAAGATATTTACATTCTCAGAAGTTCCTTTCCAGATCTGCATTATGGATCTAAATTTACTAACACTCCCTGTAACTTCCTCCCTAGGGTGTTGTGAGGCTCCAGGGAGAAAATGCATATGAAACTGTCTTATAAATTGTTTTAAATATGATCTCATGGTGGTCAATCTTTTTATTATCAATTTTACCTCTGATATAATCTAAAGAGAAAGTATTTTCTTTGTGACTCTTCTCATTTCTAAAGACCAGGACATTTTTTCTCACTTTGGAAAATTTTAACCATTAGGAGTTGAAATGACTTACTCCAAGTATGAACCGACTGCCCAGCCAGGATGTTCCTGGAGATCTGGATTATTTGTTGCCACCATAGCATTGTTTTCTTTCTCATGGCTGTGGCTTCTGGTGATGACTCTCCTGTTACAGCCGAGGGTAGAAGCTGCTGAGGGTGGAAGCAGGTGATTCTGAATAGAACAACCAGCACCTTAGGTTACTCACTCAAGCCAACTCTGACACTTCATCATGCACACACGTACACAATCATTTATCATTCTATACATGTAATAACCGTTTGCTGGCACTGAGTACAGAGGATGAATAAGATAGTCCTGACTTCAGGGTATTCACTGTTTCACTAACCATAAGCTAAAAGCTTATGGTTAAGCTTATGGTCCCCTACATACTTCTTGCATTCTAATTCAGCTGGGATATGGTACATTATTTTTTTAAAGATAGGGTCTTCTCTTTCATCTAGGCGGTCATCACAGCTCACTATAAACTCAAATTCCTAGGTTCAAGAGAGCCTCCTGCCTCAGCCTCCCGAGTAGCTGGCACTTACAGGTGGCCACCACCACACCTGGCTAATTTCTTTTTAATGACTTTTGGTAGAGACAGTCTCACTATGTTGCCCAGGCTGGTCTGGAACTCCTGGCCTCCAGTAGTGCTCCCACCTTAGCCTCCCAAACTGGGAATGTGATGCATGTTAACAAATATTTGAGGAAAGAAGAGAATAAAATATAGTCCACCCGGGTACTGAGAGTCAGTCACTTTTCCCAGCAGAAAGGGCAAACTCATTAGGTTCCAATTTCAAGAGCCAAAAAGAGGCTTGAGTTTTCTAACTTGGAGATCCCTGTTCTTTCTGAAACCCAGAATAATCCTAAATTTTAAATTACTTTCTCCACGGCAACAGGGAGGTCAGGATGACCCTGGCATGTAATGAGTAGCGTTTGTATCCTTCTGACTCACCTTAAATGTGAAGAAGGCTTTCTGTTGAGGAGAAATGTTGGAGAAAGAGGGAAAAGTGAGGGTGGATATTAAGGCAGAGATTCCTGGTGGCACAAAAGTTGGGGGGGCTATGACACTGGGTCTTGTCCTTGATACGCCCTGGGACCCTGCCACAGAAACATTATTAATCACTGTGAAATAGGCAATATGACTTACCTCAGCACTGGATTTTAAGAGACATTCATCGCACTCATTAGCAAAGCTTGTTAATAAACAGATACTCACAGTATGTCCTAAACAATGATATTGTCAAAACTTTCTGCTCTGTGAAAGACAAGATTTAGAAAATGAAAAGGGACACCACAGAATGGGAAAAAATATTCACAATACATTTATCTGTCAAAGAGTTTGCTTCCAGATATATTAAAAACTTTTACAACTAAATAACCAAAAAAAAGACACCTTACTTTAAAAATAGGCAAAAGAATTGAACAAATACTTGGCCAAAGAAGATATATGAGTGGCAACAAATAAGAAAAAATATCCAATCTCATTAGTCAACAGGGAAACACAAATTAAATGCCGAAGTGAAGTTTGACTGTACATCTGCTGGAATGGTTAAAATGAGAACAGAAGTGGTGCCACCCGTGTCTCCCCCTCTGCTGATGGGGGTGTGATAATGGTGCAGCCACTTCGGAAAGGAGGCAGTTTCTTAAAAAGTTCATCAAATATTACTCCATGACCCAACAATTCTGCCCCCTGAGTGTTTTACTCAATATAACTGAATGTGTGCATCTGCCTGAGAATTTGTACACAGACGTCCACGGCAGCTTTATTCTTAATAGGCCAAACCTGGGAAGATGTCAAGAGTCCATCCAGAGGTGAATGGATATACAAGGTGTGAAACATCTGTGCAGTGAGATGAAAAGTCAGCACTTAAAATGAGGGAACTCTTCACATATACAACAGCATGGATAAATCTCAACATTTTATGCTAACCAAAAAAATAGTTGTGAAAGAATACATATTTTGTGATGCCAAAAAAGACAAATTTTATCTATCGCAATAAAAAGCAAATCAGGGGTTATCTGAAACTAGGGGAGGAGAGGATGTTATTACCAAGGGATTCCAAGGAACTTTCCAAGGTGAAGAAAATGTTCCATATCTTGACTGTGAAGATGGTCACACAGATCTATACATTTGGTGAAACTGTACACAATACAGGTATATTTTGTTATATGTAAGTTAGAGTCCCATAAAGTTCATTTAAAAAGCTGAATCATAAAAGGACATAAATATACTAAAGTAGAACTCAGAATCAAAGCATTTATATTACACATAATTTATATTAAAGTCTTTTTATTATGGTGGAATGCGAAGAGCTATGATGAGACTGGAGTGTACAAATTAAAAGTGTCACTGGCATGTTCTTTTGCTGGTCACACAACACAATGCATGTGGATCTTCAGGAAACATCTCCGTATTTTAGCTTTTTATCTTCCAATAGAGAATGTATAACCCTAAAACAAAGACTGTTGTTATTTAAATTCATGAAAGAGAAGCGTGAATTGCTGCTTCAAAGAGCAGCATGCTTTGGTGATAAAAGTGGGCGAGTTAAGAAACCTAAATGCAAAAGCACTTGCCAAAAAGCTGGTCTTAACCCCAGCCAAAAGGAGAAGAAAAGGTGGGGGGAAAAACACTTTGCAGGTCTACTTTGGCAATATAAATTTTCATGTTGGAAGCTTGATACGTATTATGGAACGATCAAGCCTTACTCCATATATAAATTCTGTTTCTCTGCTTTGCTCTTTAACTCACTGAGATAAATTTGTGAAGAGCAAAAGTGGTGTTTAGCTTTGAACAGATTGTATTTGTGTTGTATCTGGTGTCGGGCTACTTATTTACGTAGCCTTTTCTGAGTGGTACAGAGAACTCACATAAAACGCAATTGAAAATGTGGGGCATAGAATGAATACTTTTAAAAGTAGTCATCATTTTAAATGTACCAGGATTAAAGGTCATTCAGATGACTCATCTATGGAAACAAAGTGAAAAGATGAAATTCTCAATTTAGCTGTTCCTTAGGTTTGTTTTTTAGCAGAATTTTAAAAGTGGCTTAAACATACCTCATGCTGAATTATCTAAGACCGCACACCTCAAATCATAAGCAGATTCTTATATAAAATGTCTTATTTCTTAAAAACCAGAAAAATAATCTGGTCTTAACCTCAAACTGTTTAGGTTATGAATGACATGCAAACAGTATCAAGTTTAGCTGCATCTCTCACATGTAGCTATTTTTATGTGAATACATAAATCCCAAGAATG
The DNA here is from genome assembly GCF_027406575.1 of Nycticebus coucang. Lineage (NCBI taxonomy): Eukaryota > Metazoa > Chordata > Mammalia > Primates > Lorisidae > Nycticebus > Nycticebus coucang. Next base: position 5,873,694 of record NC_069785.1, on the reverse strand, counting down.
GGGACAGCAGTAAAATAATAAGACAAAGGACAGTTTCAACTTGTGCAAATAAGCTTCAAATTTTGCCATGAGTTTTGTCACTGAAGTTTCTCTCCAGCATATTGCTATACTAAAACCCGGCAGCCCCACGTGTCAGAAGCAGTAGCCCCACAATGGGAATGCTATTTATTCTTCTACGTTTTGGGGAAAGTGCTCTAGGAAATGGAGCATGAACGTAAAATCCCATCCTATATATCTTCACCTCAGCATCATCCTAAAATCACGGATTTGACAAATTTGCACAAGTGTCTTTCCCCCCTTTGGGGATTTGGAAAGGGACTATTGCGTTTCCTCCCGATCCGAAAATACTTTCCTATGCTGGAAATTTCTTCTGCAAGGAGAGCAAATTAGATTTGGCCTGGAGGCCTCGGACCTAAAAGAAATCTTGCTGTAGGCAAAGTTAAAATATAATAAACATTGAAAATACAACACAGAATAGAAACGTGTATGCCCAGCACTTACTTCAGCCACACGCATTGGAACCATCCCGGGAGATTAGCCCGGCGCCCCCGCAGAGACGGCGCACCAACCCTCGTGCCAGCCGTGTTTTACAAATAGGTGAGCTATTGACATGATCTGCGTGGGACAAAAACTAGACGGAAATATCACAAAATGGAACAGTAATTATCTCTGGGAATTAGGACTACAGTTTTTCAACCTGTCTGTATTTTCAATTTTTCAACAATGGGGTTTATAAGCACGTAATCGGAAAAAAAAGTAAGCATTTAAACTTAAAATTACACATTCATGGGCGGCACCTGTGGCTCAAGGAGTAGGGCGCCGGTCCCATATGCCGGAGGTGGCGGGTTCAAACCCAGCCCTGGCCAAAAAAAAAAATAAATAAATAAAATTACACATTCATGCCACTTGACTACCTGAAGACAAAAGCAGAAGTGACATAAACTGAATTTAAATGTTTTTCTTTAAGTCTCCCTTCCCTAAAGGATTTGAATTTCAAGCTATCTTGAACAGTAGAATGCTTTTGTACAAAGAATATGTTATACAGACGCCTGGTGCGTAGGACAGGCGGAGGCAAAGCTGCTCTGGTAAGGCCAGGTGGGGACAAATGACCCTCCGCCCTCTGTGGGGCTGGAAAGCAGCTACTGAGGACCCAGGGCACTTGTGAAGACAGACACCCACACCACGGCGCCCGGCTCTGGCCTGTGCTCTGGACACATTGGTCTGCAGTACATGGAGTGGTCGCTGGGCTGCCTGGTCGGCTTATCTTCTGATAGGATGGTGACAAGGCCAACGTCCTTCTCAAAGCGTTTGCGCCAACGTCCTTCTCAAAGCGTTTGCTCCAACATCTTACAGCTCGTGTGTGGGCCACGGAGGCACATGCAGGGGTCCTCAAACTATGGCCCGCGGGCCACATGAGGCAGTGTGATTGTATTTGTTCCCGTTTTGTTTTTTTACTTCAAAATAAGATATGTGCAGTGTGCATAAGAATTTGTTCATAGTTTTTTTTTTTTTTAAACTGTAGTCCGGCCCTCCAACAGTCTGAGGGACAGTGAACTGGCCCCCTGTTTTAAAAGTTTGAGGACCCCTGGAGAGCTTGCTGGTGAAGGGGCCACATGCCAACTGCCAGTTAGGCGCAGCCTAATTTTAAAAGCAGATTTATTGGCATCACCTATATCCAATGTCACGTGTCTGGAGGTGGACTCTGTAACCATGGTGTTGACTGAAGTGTGCACCAGTCTGGTCACACACGCTAGCTTGTATTGGATGTGCAAACACACACACACACAGAGATGAATCCAGCCTTTCTGAGTTCAGCTCTTCCCCTCTGATCAGGCATGTCACTGTCAGCAAGTGTGTTGGCTTTTTCATGCCTCAGACCCTTTCTCTATAAACTGGGGGTAAAAATGCCACTACATTATAAAGATTTTAAAATATATATACATAAAGTTCTTAGAGTGCTGCCAGACACATGGCAGGGACTCACTAAGTATTATCTATTGTCATTTTATTATTATATCATACTTAACATCTAGAAAGAATTATTCAAAACCTTAGCAGGTGTTCTATGGGGGAGAGGGTCCCCGCTGCAGGGATGGAGAGGTTTTATTCCTATTGTTCTCTGCTTACTGGGTTTGTGGATCTTTTAAACAGATTACTTTTCATTTTTATGATACCAGGAGTTCTCCCACAGGAAGATTTTACCTCTTTTCCTTTTTTGTACCACTCTAATAAAAAGCCTGCAATCCAGGATGCACACATGGATGGATGGATTTCAAAGTACAAATAGGAAAGGAATCTCATCCTTGTTCTGAAAGACCCTTCTCCGTTCACACGATGCGACACTTCTCACCCATCACTTCTAACCCTAAGGACTATCTGACAGGACCCCCTTCCCCTGCCTCCTCCCTGGGTCTAATTGCATCATGACCCCCTTCCCCTGCCTCCTCCCTGGGCCTAATTGCATCATGACCCGCGAACCGTCACTCTCAGCTCAGCTTCCCATGTCTGCAGTAGGGCTCAGATTCTTACTCTCTTCCAAACACTCACTCTCAAGGGAAAGTCATAAAATAGAAATAATGTATTACTTTTACTCTTAAAAGAAGGTCCTGTGAGTTACTCCAGGGGGGTTTCTGTCAGGCACTGACTCTGCCCCCAGGAAGCAAGTCTTTTGGAGGAGATGAGTGAGTCACAGGCAAGGGCAAGCCGTGTGAGCTTTGTGAAAGAGGTGAGCCCAGTGTGAGGGGACCAGAAGAGGGTGAAGGAGGTGACATCTATTCTGTGGCCTGAAGGATGATAGCAGTGAACTTGTATAAGTCTGAGCAATAGGCCATAAGTCATCGACCTTCTGTATTGTTTTCCTTTTTGGAGGCAAAGTCATCCAGGCTGGACTATAGTGGTGTCATCATAGCTCACTGCAGCCTCAAATACCTGGATCATCCTACCTCAGCCTCCTGAGTAGGTGGGACAATAGGCACATGCCACCACACCTGGCTAAGTTTTTTGTTTGTTTGTTTGTTTTGTAGAGATGGAGTCTTGCTATGCCCAGGCTGATCTTGAATTCCTGGGCTCAAATGATCCTCCTACCTCGGCTTCCCAAAGTGCTAGGATTGTGGGATTACAGGTGTGAGCCACCACACCCAGTCTGATCTTTTCTTGTTAACCAGTCCTCACCCAGGCACCCTGCTTCATAGCCTGAACTCCATAAGCAGCTGTCTAGAAACCAGAGAGAGGGAGGGATGCCCTCGAGAACAAAGTACCTTGCATTCAAGCAGCGATTTCCTTTAAAAGATGCAGCAGATGGCATCCCAGCTGCACGTCCTCACTTATCACCCTGGCGTATGGGATGTCCACCTGCCACCATGTCTTTGTTTGACACCTTTCTCTGGACTCTGGGGCCCGCTTTGCTACCCACTCCACAGACAGGGAACGCCAGGGAGTTAGTATTCCCAGTGTCCTATCAGTCGCTGACATGAGTTGGAGTATGAACACCTCGGCCCCCTGGCCCCTTGGGGACCACTCTGCACGGTCTGTTTCCCCAGGTATGAGCTCCAGCTGCCCATGGGGATAGTTGCCTTTTCTTCCCGTCTCTGTATCACTTTCCCCAGGCCCCTCATGGTACCTTCATCACCTCCCCAGGAAACCTCTTGTGTCAAATCCTTCTCCCAGCATCTACTTCTGAGGGAACCCAATTTAAGAGGATAAACCCGGCGGAGACAGACAAAACACTGCTTCTTCTGTCGTCTCCACGGACCCTCCCTCTCTGTTTCCGCTGGTGGGTTCGTCCCTGCACTTAGCACACTGGCTCCCTGCTGCTCTGCTCTCTCGTGGAATTGTAAGGGCTTTGAGGGCATGGATGACCGGGTTGACAATTAAGTTCACAAACATCCTGGAAAAAATGCTACAGACCTCATCATTTGCAGTACTCCCCTTGTCCCTTTGGTGACCACAGTGACATTCAGCACTGAGGTGTGTAGCGTTTTTTTTCTAGGATGAGTTCCCAAACTTAATTTTCTGGTGTCATATGACTCTCATCTTTGTTTCTTCAGGACCTTGATAAATGTGTGCTTAATGATTTCCTGTGGGCTCTGCCATCTTCCTCCAGGGAGATGCCTGGCCAGGAGGACCAGACACATGAGCATTGGAACCATGTCCTGCCAGAGGGAAAACCACTCTGATGACTTCATCCACACTAGAACCTGGCCCCGCCTGTGGGTGCAACCTGTGCGTTACTGTGCTGCAATTCCTTTGCCTCTCAAGTAGAGATTAAATAACACTTGCCAGGATTTAGTGTCAGAAAGGGGCTTTGAAACTTCAGAAAGATGCTATACAATTAAAATAGTAGCCACGGCTCCTTCAGTTAACTAACCTTGTTGGCCACATAGTAATCATCACAGCAGAGTGCTTTTATATTCACTGAACATCTTTTCATCTGAGAACATCACCATGGTTTATAAACATTAACTCAACAGATTCCTCGTGATAACATCCAGGCTGGTCCTTTGGATGAAGGAATAAACTGTGACCTGGAATGGCTAAACAGCCTGTCCCCAAACATCCAGGGATGGGGGCAGGAGACAGGCTGCCGGGAAGGAGGTAATCATCAAGAGATAGCCCTGTGTAAACATGTGGGTGGATGAGACAGACAGACCAGCGAGGCAGACTCTCAGAGAAGATTTTAGCCCCCTCCTTTCCCTGATCCTCATGGAAGCAGCCTGGGATTCCCAGTGGGGCATCCAGGGAAACCTCCATGGAATACCAGGTTTCCTGAATTGTGCAAACCCCTCAAAACCATGAGTAGCTGCTCTGTGCGTAGCAGCAGCCCACGCAAGTGGCCTTTTCATGCTTCTGATGATAAGAATAACTACAGTTTCTTACCAGACTGAGGGGGAGGCTGCCGCACCTCTACGGTGCGGCACACAATGAAACGGTCTCCATTTATAGTAGAACACCATCCTGCTGTGTCCACATCTGCCCTGTTAACATACTGTGCAGGGACCCTTCAGACCACCGACCAGGGGTCGCCAGCCCCACCTGCGATGCCTGCGTGCTGGGGGGTGTGAATTCCCACTTTGGACGCTGTGTCGCCCACTGTGTGTTTTCTCCCTGGCTTGTCCTCCCACCCGGAGAGCTTGAAAGTTGATGACACCATGATGTGATGCAGAAAGCCCCAGGAGTGTGGGGGACGGGCAGAGTCTGTGCCTGATGGTGCCCGCTCTATGGCTTTGGAGAAACCACCGTACCTTTCTATTCTCGGGCCCTCAGCTGTAAGACAGGGAGTTTCAGCTGCACGTGTGATCTTCCACCTGTATCCTGAAACCCCTACATTCTAGATTTCTTGGGAGCCATTGAAAAGGTCCCAAAAGACAAAACTCCAAGGTTCCCAACCCAGCGAGAACCAGCTGCTTTCCTTGATTCTTCTCTCTTTCATACGGTGAGCTTCTGCCTAAGATTACATGGATGGGAGGAGGGTAGGCTGCCACCTGCTCAGGGCTGGGGGTCCTGTCTGCTTCTCCTATCAAGGGAAGTCATTCGATACTTCTGGTATCCTGTGATTCTTTCATATCAGAGCAGATTGGACTTGAACCATGTCCGTGCACAGAGACCTGTCAGCGAAACTAGCAAGTCAAGGAGTTCCCAGGATCAACACCCCCATACCTCCCTTGCCCCCCACTCTGCCAGGTTCCATGTGCCACTGAGGCCCCGAAGAGCTTTCCTGACAAGATGTGCTGTTTCTCCTCCTCTGTTAACTTCATCGTAAAGGGTGTCCTTCCAGTCTCCATTGACCCCTCACATCCAGAAACTTCCTGTAACGATTATAAGCCATCCTTCCTAAGACACACAGCGTGAAGAGGTAGCCTGGGCATGTGCTGCGGAGCAGCCTCGCAGACCTGGAAACCGCCTCGTGTTTCATCTCATGCTTTTCCTCTGAAGGGAGAAGCAAACGCTTCACACTGTCTGAAAGCAGAGGTTACAGCCGGACTCCTGGGGCTGGACTCCTGGTTATGCTTCCTACAGAGTTTCTGGCCTTGGGCAAGTTCCGTAACTTCTTCATGCCTAAGTTTATACCTCCATAAAAAAGAGAACAACAGTAACAATGAAAACACCTGCCCACTCTTCAGGATTGTCAGGATGATTAAATGAATTAATACGTGTCAATGCATGGAAAGTTCCTGCCACTCAGTAAGCACATCAGAAGTGTCTGCTAATGAAAAATACACACACACCCATATTTGTGCCATTTTATATATATATATATATATACATATGCACACACACAATAGACCCTCCATAGCTGACCCTCTCCCCACACTGACCACCTCCTTAAGGTGACCTAATTTTCGTGGCCTGGACGTGCAGCACATGTGGGTATCAGTACAGCAGGCCTAGTCCTGGTGGTGACCACCTCCGTATGTTGATCAGTGCGGTACCGTCCCTTGGGTGGTCACCTTACAGAGGCTCTACTGTATATGTGTGTGCACACACCCGTAGATGACAGAGAATAATGAATAATAATGAACAGCGCTCAGCCGGACAGCGCTGCCCGTGGACACCAGCCCAGCTATGAGACGCGGCCGCCCCAAGGCACCTCGCCCAGTCATGTGTACAGCACCGCCAACCTGAGCGCACGGCGGCAAGTTGGGTTTGTTGTTGTTGATCGTGTGGCCTTCCGAAGGTAGGGGGAAGGTGTGAGAAATGTAGATTGAAGTTAAACGTGTGTTGCTCAATCTCAAGATCTTTGTTAATTAAAAAAGGAAAAATGGAACGTTTACAGGGTAGAGGCCTGGCAGGTAACCACCTTGGCAAAGATACTGTCTCAGTGGTTTTGTGCTGCTGTATCAAAATACTTGAGACTGGCGGATTTATAATAAACAGGTATCCATTAGCTCATAGTTCTGGAGGCGAGTAAGTCCAAGTCCGAGAGGCTGGCATTGTTGCGTGACCGGAGACATGAACGAACAGCAGCTTTGCCGTGGGTGTAAACTCGCTCCTGTAATTATTAAGTCAAGAAACAGACTTCTGGCCTACCTCGTCCCACGGCAGAAAGGCCAGGAAGGTGGGAAGGAGGGACAGAACCAACGATGACAGGGGAGCTGTATGATGACTTGCATTAACCCTCTGTCATGGCAGAGCCTGCACCATCTGGCCCACCCCCCTCACAGCTCTGCCACATGGGGGGGCAAGTTTCCACCACACGGTTTTTGAGGAGCACATTCAAACCCCAGCAGTGATTGGGGATAACGTCACCAGTAATAAGCTACGTTGACATCATGGACCCCAATGGGATGTGCTTAGAAGGACACGTTACTTCTGGAATACCCTTGCACAAAATGTGTAACCTTAATGTAACCACGAGAAAATGTCAAATAAACCAAAATTAAGGGACAGTCCATAGCACAGCGGACCATTCTTTCCAGAAATGTGAGGTCATGAAAGACAGAAGCACACTGAATACTGTCACCGCCCAGGAGACGGGGCCATGTGGGATCCCAGGAATCTGATGAAGTGTGTAATTTGGTTAATAGAACTGTACCGAAGTTAATTTCTTAGCTTAGATCATAACAACTTGACTGTGACTCTAATTCACTTCAAAAGGAAAAGTAAGAAGTGTGTTGCCTCCATAGCTGGTACATAATAAACAGCACAGAAAAATTGAGGAAATATTCTCCTGTATTCATCAACTGTTATCCAGTTTGGCAAAAAGATTCCCTCACATCCCTGCTGAACAAGTGATACTCTGATGTGGTCTTTGGTGTCTTACTTTTGCTTGACTCATTAACTTACTACCCTTGATCTTCGGCCAAGAAACAATGTTTATTTGTTAACATAAACAAAAATAGCAGCCGATATTTACATTAGAAATACATTCATTTGTCAGTTGCAACCATAGGATAGCAATGGATACTGGAAAAAGCACTCTCGGAGCATCAATAAGTTTACGTTGCTTATATTAACATTTAGGAGGTCTGACAGTTAAGTTTGTGAACTTGCCAACATTTGCCACTGTGTGCTCACGTTGGCGACACTGTACAAATAATTGGGAGAGGTTTCATAACCTGCTGTATCAGAGTCTCACAGCTGTGTTTGTGTCAGTGTGTGATGGGGTCTTGCTGAGTGGCGTTCATGACGGTTGTGTGTTTTTGTGTGCAATCATAAGAATGTCAGAGCTTAAATTAGAACAATGAACAAGCATTAAATTTCTTGTTAAACTTGGCAAGAGGGGAAGTGAAGTCAGGGACATGTTAGTCCAAGTTTATGGGAATAATTCCATGAAGAAAACAGCAATGTACAAGTGGATTAAACTCTTTGTTTTGTTTTGTTTTGTTTTCAGTTTCTGGCCGGGGCTGGGTTTGAATCTGCCGCCTCTGGCATCTGGGGCCAGCGCCCTACTGCTTTGAGCCACAGGCACTGCCCTGGTTAAATATTTTTTAAGGGGACAGAAAATGTCACTCATGAAGAGAGGTCAGGGTGGCCAGCTATGAGCAGAACTAGCAAAAACATTACAAAAATTCATCAAAGTATACATCAGAATTGTTGGCTGACTGTGAGAAGCATAGCAGACCAAGTAAATATTGATAGAGAAAGAATTAGGAAAATCTTAACTAAAAATCTCCTTCCTGAGAAAGGCATGGCTCTTGCACCAGGCCATGACAAGCACCAGCTCACACGGCACTGTCTGGGAGGGAGTTTCTAGGCAGTAAACAAATAACTGTATTTGACACCCTCCCTACTCACCTGATCTGGTCCCCAATGACTTTTTTCTTTACCCAAAGATAAAGGAAATATATTTGGATATTTCCTTTGGAAAGGAAGACATTTTGATGACTTTCAGGACATCAAGAATAATTCGGCGACAGCTCTGATGGCCATTTCAGAAACAGAGTTCTAAAATTGCTTAGAAGGGTGCACTGGGCACAGGTGTTGGTGCGCGGCTTCCCTAGGGGAGTATCTGGAAGGCGACCATGGTGATCCTCAGCAATGAGGTACGTACCACTTTCTCTAGGATGAGTTTGTGAACTAAATGGTCCGACCTCATGTAGCTATGCTACCTGGCCTCTAGACCAGGGAAATTGATAATAAACTTGTGCTTTGCCTTTCAGAGGGTCAGTTGTTAAACATTTACCAGCCCGTCATTGAGTATCTGTCAAAATTATTCTTCTTTCCTTCTCTGGGGCTTGTCTTAAGAAATTATTAAATACATCCATTCAGTATCACATCCATTTTTTATATACATAGAAAAAGACCTTTTCAGATAGGAATTTTACTATAAAGTAAAGTACAATTGGTGACAAATTACTACCTCTAATGTATCATTTTTATAAATACACATTTCATACTCTGGTTAGATGTATTGGAGATCTCATGATTTTGCTGATAATAATTACATCCATTCAGATGAGAAAAGTGACTGGGACGTCTTCCCGACAGCAGTGTCTGTGGGCTGGCACTGATCACCCGCCACCAATCATATTAGCCATCATCACGTGTGAGCTTTGGTCATTAGGCATCCTTGAACCTATTTTCCAACCAGGTGGAAGTGCTGAGGCACAACATGATTTAAATGAGCAAAGCCTTGTTTTGCATGCTGATTTCGTAAGTTGTTGAATCTGAAGATGTTCTTTCTATATAAACAACCACACCTACATTGACCCAAACTCTTGAGGACACTTGGGTTTTGTCATGTGGTCATTTTCAAATCATGTCCCCCTGTTTGGATGACGTTCGTCTCTTACCAGGCTTCAGAGCTGGTCCCCGGTCTGATTCAAGCTGCTTTCCAGGCTTGGAAGCGTCCATGTTCGTCCCCACTGATGGCTGTCTAAACCCATGTTCTCTCCTTCCGTGCCTGGCCCTCCCTCTGCTCCTGCCTGGGATAACTTGTCCCTCCTTCCTGCCCAGATGAATCCCGCTGCTTTTCCAGGCACAATGTTAGTTCTGTCCTCCCACTCCAGGAAGCTCTCCGTGAAGGCCTCTGCAACCTTCCTCCTTGCAACTCCATTCATTAAGAGATTACATGATTGTGCATGTGTGTGCAAATGTGTGTGTTATCTCTCCAACATGACTTGAAGCCCTGACAACAGAGACTCCTTTCTGTGCATCTAGATGTCACCCTAGAACCTTAGTATATACTCAGTAAATATTTACCAGCTGCTTTTAAGAACAAATGAACAGACACCACAATTGAAGTTCTAGATTTTTTTACTTTCTCCAACATTAGGCTTTTACCTAAAAGCAAATGCTTTGCCTCTAGGAAACTTTTACTTCTGAATCTTTCTATTATTATAATCCATATTTGCATGACACCTGTCATCCTAAAACAACAAATTAACCTTCTCAACAGTAGTGAAGAGACAGAGCTCAGTCCTAGGTGGTCCTCAAGGCTGTTCAGCCTCATTTTGTGAGACTTTGTCACATTGGTGCCTAGCACTGCCTGGCTTTTACTAGAGCCTCCGTGAACGGAAATGCCAGCCTGCCCTTTGAGAGCTTCAACACGCTGAAGAATGTTTCCCTATAATACCTCAGAAATTGTTCTGTCCTTCAAGCAATACCTGTGTCTGCCACCTCCATTCTGCCAAGCGCTTGCGTTACGTTTTACAGCTCCCTTGATTTTACCTAAGTCTCAGTCAGTGACAAAGAAGCACCATTCTGAGGAATCATGACCCCAGATGAACAAAGCCCAGACCCACTTAGATCTTTGTCATGCTTTGAGAAGGTCTGTGGTTCCTTCTGGGGAAGGTCGGGTTAATGGTAGGGAACTAGTGTGCTGAAGGGTCTTTGGCAACTGCTCAGAAGTGTTTACAAGGATTTATTTGTTAGGGTGGTTTGCTTTACAGAAATGTGGCTTTAAAAAAATAGGCTGGCTAAAACAGGTCCCACGTTATACTTGTGTGAGTTGTCCTGAGTGGCATCAATTATTTTTCCCGAGGCTATTAGCTCAGAGTCTGAGTACCACGCTGGTATGTTCACAGGCCTGCAGTGCACAAAGATCAGGCCGCCTCTGTTCTGTAAATGCCTGGCCAGCTGCCGTGTCTCCCCGACTGTGGTGATCTGCAACTCACTCACCACACCGGAGACGGGGAGACAGTCGTCCCAGACATTTATGCCTGGTTTGTCAGACCTGCTAAGTCTACTCTTTTAGAAAGAAATTCTCTCTTAAACTCTATCAATAAATATCACAGTCTCAGGAGGACGTTAGGAAGCCACAGGCCGAGGCTCCTGTTCCCTGCTGGGGCGCACCCATCTGGGCCGCCTCCTCTGCCCACTCTCAGAGGGTGGCTCTGGGTCTCACTGGGCTGTGTCTAGGAGTCCTCGTCCCTGTGCACTCACCGGTCTCCCCTACTACCTGTTCCCCGAAAATAAGACATCCTCCGAAAATAAGACCTACTTACAGGAAAGATAAGATGTCCCCTGAAAATAAGACCTAGCGCATCTTTGGGAGCACACCTTAAAATAAGACACTGTCTTATTTTAGAGGGTAGATAATAACACTAAAAACCCTTCACACTGTCTTATTTTCAGGGAAACAGGGTAGCAGCTTTCTGGTGGGCTGTTTTCCTCCACACCAATGCCTTTTTCTCTGTCAGTTGACACCTGTAGATGGGAAGTGCCATGGAGAAGGAACAGCAGAATCGCAGCTTCTGGGCGGGTGGGGAGGGACCCGGTTTGCAGCCCTGGGGTGACTAGTTCTGGGCGTGGGCGAGGCAACTCTGCCAGCTCCTTGCATGGCGAGGAGGTGAGTCCCTGGAGGGTTGGGGTGCGGGGAGAACGCGCCTTGCTCCCGCTGGCCTGCAGGGACTTGTCCACACAGCTCCAACGGCTGCAGGTCTCAGCCCATCCCACAGGCTGCCGACCACACACGGCTAAGCTGGCTCCTTCTACATTAGCCTGAAGAAAGGAAAGATTTTCTCACTCCACCAATGCCAGAATGTGGTTTTGCTCCAGTACTGAAAGCTCAGTCAGGACAGTGCTGCCAGACCGGAGAATAAGTTGTTTCTTGTGACGACTGAATTTTTATTGAGAAGAGGGCGCAGAACCTAGCTGCGGGCAGCTTTTCGGGGCGCAGTCTGAGATGTCTTCCCTCTACGCCTCCTTTCTCCTGGTCACATTCGGAATTCCCACATTTCCACTTTCTGTCTGTATAGATCTGCCTATTCAGGCCTGTGTAAATGTCACCATCTCTCTCCCCTTTGCCCAGATGGCAGCGACTTTATTTAACTTTTCCTTCTATAACATTCTACTGAGAAGGGGTTTTAGTGTTATTATCTACCCTCTAAAACTGGAGATTAAAATTCCCAGCCTTCCAGAAGGGGTGAATAATGGCTTTGTCATGAGAAAAATCGATTATCTGCCCCCACAGGAAGTGGGGCAGGAAGCGGTTGACAAAGGCCTGTACTTCAGCTGAGTAGCGAGGTTATGTGTGTGACCTCAAAAGGTTGTGCTTTCCTGCTTGTCTTACCAAACGCTAATGACCTGGGCAGAGGAACTAGAGCCCAGCTATGGCTGGGAGCCGGCGGGGACTCTGCAAGGGGAATGTGCCCCAGGCGCTGCCCCAGGATACACCTTGGGGAGATGGAGAGTCCCCGTCAGGGGCAGGGGACACAGTAGGCTCTGGACAGGTTTCCCTTCCAATGCTCAGGGAGCTACCCAGCCCTGGTGAGTCAGCTTTTGAATGAGGTCAGGGAAGCTCAGCACCTCTGTGGTTTATGGGCGGCAGAGCTCACAGGGCCACCCACTTTTCCAGCCCCACTTTAAAAACAAACAAACAACCTCCCCTCCCAAGCCCCCTGCCCACAGCTTATCGAGATGTGTGTAAGTTATACACATAAAATCAACCCCTTCAATGTGCACAGAACAGTGGATTTTTGTCTGTTCACAGACACGTGCAGCCGTCACCACCCCGGGGACACTGTCCTCATGTCACAAGGAAACTCTCACTGAGCAGCAGACATACCCCCCGTCCCCAGCCCCAAGCAGCCACTAACCTTTCTGTACCTACGGATTTGCCTATTCTGGACATTTCTATTTTCTGTCTCTATAGATCTGCCTATTCAGGGCATAGAACATGCATGCAGTCTTTTGTAACCGGATTATTTCATTTAGTAAAATGTTTTCAACGTTCATCCTGGCTGGACTCGTGTATCAGTCCTAATGGGTTTATGTAATTTTTGGCTGATCTAAGTACTCTTTGCACTATTCTCCTTCTTGTCTTTGAATGTGCCTCCTCTAATCTTTTTGTGGCTAAGCTCCCTCTCGCCACAGGGCCTTTGCACATGCTTGTCCCCTTCTGGATCTCATCATTCTTCTGAATTCTTCTACCTGGTCAAGTTGTCCTTTGGTTCTGTCTCCCTGAGCCTCCACCACACAGTCCACATCTGGCCTCTCTCTACAAGCCATCAGAGCACTGTGTTTCTCTTTGGCTCTGTCTCCCTGAGCCTCCACCACCCAGTCCACATCTGGACTCGCTCTACAAGCTGTCAGAGCACTGTGTTTCTCTTTGGTTCTGTCTCCCTGAGCCTCCACCACACAGTCCACATCTGGCCTCTCTCTACAAGCCGTCAGAGCACTGTGTTTCTCTTTGGCTCTGTCTCCCTGAGCCTCCACCACCCAGTCCACATCTGGCCTCTCTCTACAAGCCCTCAGAGCACTGTGTTTCTCTTTGGCTCTGTCTCCCTGAGCCTCCACCACATCTGGCCTCTCTCTACAAGCCCTCAGAGCACTGTGTTTCTCTTTGGTTCTGTCTCCCTGAGCCTCCACCACCCAGCCCACATCTGGCCTCTCTCTACAAGCTGTCAGAGCACTGTGTTTCTCTTCAACATTTACTTTATCTTGTGCTATCATTTATGTTACACTTTGACCAATGTCATTCTCCCCAACAGACTAAAAGCCCCTGTCGGGTGCAAACCACTTGTATCACCCATCTGGCCTCCTTCTAGAGAATTACATTCCAGAATGGGATGTGGCTGTCTTGGGAGAGCAAAGGCATTGAGTGTGTGGCCAGTAACACGTTCTTAATTTTTCTCTGCTACAGCTCCCTTCCTGGTCGTGGAAAACCCAGAAGGAAATACCTAGCCACCTGAGTCACTTGTAGATGAACACCCCCTGTCTGACTTCGTGCTCATTTCTTACCTTTCCGGAGGTGCAGCTGACTTGGAGTGGGAGGTGGTAGGGGAGGGTATAGAAAAGATTCTTTTGCTTTTTTGCCAAATTAATTCACTCTGGCAAAAATAGAGAAATCCCCAACCAGCTGTTCCAGTGACTAGCAAGAAAAGTATTCCCTTGGAACACAAAACACACTCTGTGTGCCGGCTTGCTTAGGAGAACACTCAGAGCCTTTCAGTTCTGGCTCACCCTCAATGCAGGGGGACAGCAGCTAGACATGGTCTTTTTCTTACTTGGAATTCCCTAAAAAGTCTGGGTTCAGCTCTGGCGCTTTGGTGCCAACATCAGTTCCATGGAATCAAGTGGAAGGGTAAGGGTGGGGAGCAGAGGGAAGACCAGGGGGCCTGCAGCTTTGCTGCTGTGTGACAGCTCTCTGTCCTGTTGCTGGAACCTGTGTTCTAGTTGTCAGGCCACACACAAGGAATATGTTTGCATGCAGAGAAAGAAGGCTGGGAAGTATTCATTTTTCCTTTAAGCTGTATTTTAGATCTTTTCTTGCACATCTGAAATGAGGCTTTGCTACAAGTGTTTTGAGACCCGTTCAGGCATAGTGAAGCATTATATGACGAAACCGCAAGATCATCATGGTAGGGACACACTGTTTTGTCTTTGTTATCTCCATCGCTTACCACGGTGCTTGGCTCGGGCTAGGGGTTCAATGGAAATGGGACAAAACATCTGAAATGAGACAGTGCACGCCAAACTGATTTTGCAAATTAGATTTTACAGCCCTGTGAACTAAGCCCATTTCCTATGTTTTCTATTTCTCCCCAGTGTTCATCTCTCCTTTCTGTTTTCTATGCCACAGGATATAAATGTTTATAGGTACTGGGCGGTGCCCGTAGCACAGTGGTTACAGTGCTGACCACATGCACCGAGGGTGGCGGGTTGAAACCCGGCCCAGGCCAGCTAAACATCAGTGACAACTGCCACAAAAAAAATAGCTGGGTGTTGTGGCGGGCACCTGTAGTCCCAGCTACTTGGAGGCTGAGGCAAGAGAATCGCTTACGCCCAAAAAACTTCGAGGTTGCTGTGAGGTGTGACGCCATGGCACTCTACCAAGGGTGACATAGTGAGACTCTGTCTCAAAAAAAACAAAAAAAAATTTATAGATACTTAATTTTTAATAGTTTAGGATAGATAATTAGTAATAAGTAGATTCCATAAGCAAATAAATCAAATGATTGTTTTGCTATCGATAAAATAAAATTTAAAGGAAAATGATTCAAAAGTAAAAAAATAGATAGTTTACTAGCTGTGGTTTTTATATGTCCTTCAAAGGACATTTTATAACACTAGAAGGACATTTTATAACTCTGGTACTGAAACGAACGGAAGAGGAGGTCTGTGAAAGTGCCGCACGTGCACGCGTTTGCTTCCTCAGGCCGACACCCGAAGGTAAACTTCACGGAGGGCGGCCCTTTCTTCTTTTCCTTCCGCTTTCAGAATACCTCTCTAAGGAAGGAGCAAAGTCACAGTCGAGTCCTTCTGACAAACCCGTCAGTGATGTTGACGTGAGCTATCTCAGACCAGAGGTCTCTGGGTACTCACGGGCAAGGGTCCAGCTACAACCTAACAAAGGTACCTGGGACAAAATGGCAACAGACCTCACAGTGGAGTGAGGCTACTTGAGTTTAATAATTTGCAAATTGTAACCTCGCTAAGTGGAAGGAGATCAACTTGAATTTTCCTCCTTAGATATCCTTTACTCTCAAAGCTTTGCCTGTCATTTAGATGCTGTTTTGATCCCATGAATGGTCCCTGAGCATCAATCGAGATCCTCTTGTAGATTCTGAGAAAAGAGCAGGGACCAGAGCAGAGTCCCTGTTCTCACAGGGCAGCCTGGTGGAGCTTATTACATTCCCCAGAGTGAGCTGGAACAAAAACGTGTCTCTTAGGGTTGCTGTGAGGATACGATAAGGGGTGGGATAGGGAGGAGGGGGCAGAGAGGAGAGAGCCCCCCTCTGTTGGCTGTCCAGGGGTCTGGGATAGAGGTGGATGTGAGCAGGGGCTGAGGGAGACCCGTTGTTACGATAAAGAAATGTGCGTGGTTTTAGGCTTCATGGAAGGAAGCAGTAGAAAGAAAAAATGTTGAAAACACGAGTGAGAAGAAAAGAATGACTTCAAGGATGTAGGAGAGACTCTCCTTGGCCAGGGAACAGAGCTGCGACTCCAGATGTCACGGGAAGAATCTAAAGTGGGGAGACTGAAAGCGTGCTCACGTGACCTGGCCCTGGAGAAGTGGCACTTACGGTGATTAACAGTTTCCTGTATTAAGAAGTAGGAAATTTGAAGGGTACCATGTGAGACATTTCCTTGCTAAATTGTATGGTATGAAGCTTCTACCACGGAAGTAAATTAAATATGCATAAAAACAGTGTCAAGGTTTCTCAAAGTTTGTTCCCCAGAACACCTGCATCAGGTCACCTAGGTACTCACTCCAACTACATAATCCTAGGCCATGTGCCTGGTGCCTCACAGTGGAGTCTCTGGAAGCTGGACTTGGAAAGCTTCATTTTTTATTTTGGTAAAAATATGTGAGATTTACCGTTCTAACACCTTTTAAAGTAAAAATTTAGTAGCATTTGGTACATTCACAATGCTGTGCGGCCATCATAGCTATCTATGGTGTCAAGACACCCCGTCAGCCCTGGGGGAGACCCTACTCCCATCAAGCACTCATGCTGCGGCCCCCTGATAACCTCTGTCTCTGATGGTCACCACTCAGCTTTCGGTGTCTGTGGATCCGTTTGTTGTGGGTATTGTCTGTAAAGAGGCTCGTACAGCATGACGACTGTGTGTGGCTTCTTCCACTAAGCATAATGTTGCCAAGACTCACTCACCGGTGTCTTTATTGCTTTCCATGGCCGTGTAACATTCACAACAGGATAGACCACATTTGCTTTGTCCAGCCGTCAGGTGACACTCGTCCTTGTTTCCTCCTCTTCTTTCTTGTGAATCCCTTGTTTTAATGACAGCCCTCCTCAGTGCTGTGAAGCAGCATTTCATGGGGTTTTGATTTGCATTTCTCTACCGACCACCGACCACCGACCCTGAGCACCCTTTCATGTTCTTTTTGGCCATTGGTTTATCTTCTTTGGAGGGACTTCCATTCAGGTCCTGCGCTCATTTTTTACCTGGTTGTTTGTCTTTTTGTGGCTGAGCTTCCAGAACTCCCTTATACACATATTTTCTGGATACTAGCCCCTTGTCAGAAATAAGATGTGCAAATATTTTCTCCCATTCTTGGAGCTGGCTTTTCACTCTGTTGATAATGTTAGCTTTTAATTTTGATCAAGTCCAATTTCTTTTCTTCTTTTATTGCTTGTAGAAAAGTACTCAAGGTGATTGTGATTTTTATGATTATGACTATGATATGAAGGCAACCAGTCTTGCAAGATATTGGAAGAATTGCCAAGATATTGTCTGTTGAGGATGGCACGTTCCCAATATTAGATCAGCTTTAGGTGTGGACATGGAAGAGCATCACAGACATTGGATACATTTTATTGGATACATTGGATACCTATTTTTTGAGGCAGTGTCTGAGCTGTATTTTTTTAAATAGAAAATACTTTTTATTAGCACAAGTAGTATTTCACCTTTAATTTTGATTATAAGTAAATTTCATGAGTTATTTAAAAGGATTGAACCAAAAACAAAAACAAAACTCCCAATGCAAATTATTTAGCTATCGCTACTTGTTGTGGTTTCATGGGTCAAAACATCTATGTATTTTGTTTGTATCTCACATTTATTTCATTCACCAAGAATGTGTTGAGTCTTTCCCACATACTCGTCAATGTACCAAGCACGAAAGATAGAAAGATAAAGGGACATGGTCTCTGTCCTCATGGGTCTGACAGTCTTGCAGAAGATAAAAACATGATAGCAGAAAAGGACTTCTGTAAGAGAATGAGACCAAAGTGCTGTGAGTTTCCAAAAGAAAGCATGATGAACTGTGTTCTTTGGGTGATGGGAGTGCAAAAGAGGTTTTTTGAGCCAGGGGATTCCATGAACTCCTTTACTTTTTTAAAACTTGATTCTGGCCGCAATGTGGGAGCGGACTAGACTAGAACAGACCAATATCAGGCCGTGAGGTCAGTTAGAGCAGGCATTTTGGCAAGGTGTTATCTTACACTGTTTTGTTCAGCCCTTAAAAATGTTCTAAAATGTTTCCAAGGTTGATGCAAGGTGCATTTTCTTAAACCTTTGTTATGGAAAGTTTCAAACATATATGCACCACCAGCACAGCTTCAACAGTGAGCAAAGACATGGCCAATCTCGGTTTACCTAAGCCCCCTTCATATTCCTTCTCCCAGAGTTTTAAAGCAAATCTCAGACATCATATTATTGTGTCTATAAATATTTTTCTATGTAACTCTAGCACACAAGAATTTTTCAAAACTGTATCTTAATATCGTTATCCTACCTAATAAACATGAATAGTAGTTTCTCAATAGTATGAAGTTTTTGAACTAAAGATTACATTAATATTTACATATAACATTCTATCTTATTTCCTATGGAGAATGTTTTTTCCTTCATAATTATGGTGGGAGGAGTAAGGGTGATTGACTTTTTTAAAAAAGAAAATGATGCCTCTTAAAATACACACAAAATATATAGCTCCCAGAGCCACATTAGGTATTAGTTCTGCTATAACGTGGGTTTAAAGGAAGAGTTTCTGCTTCACTTGTTCTACGCTTATAGTTTGAAAATAATGTGTATAAGTTGAGCTGTTGAGAAGT
The DNA here is from genome assembly GCF_027406575.1 of Nycticebus coucang. NCBI lineage: Eukaryota > Metazoa > Chordata > Mammalia > Primates > Lorisidae > Nycticebus > Nycticebus coucang. Next base: position 5,854,789 of record NC_069785.1, on the reverse strand, counting down.
TTGACCTCAGGGATATTTTATTACCCAATAATAATTCCTCACATTTGTGCCATGCCTTAAATTTTCCAAAATGCTTTCATGGCTACTATCTAGTGAACTCCGAGAGTTCTGCTGTGCAAAGATGTCCATTATCTAATGTTTACAACTGTGAGCAATTTTACTTTGTTGTAGCTTTTGGGCTTGGAATGAAATAATAAACAATATATGCAAAATCCTCTACTTGGGAGCCAAGAAAGACTTTGTAGTCAAGCCTACATGAGTGATGAAAGGAAATTAGTGCAACATCTCACCAGCTGTAATGTCTTAATTTTCTGTAATGTGGGACTATTTGGCATTTACATGGACACACACATCGCATAATGATTTTTAATCCATGATTGTAAGTTAATATTTTCCATGGGCTCAAAACCCACTCATAAATTTCCTGAACCTCTTGGAAAGGAGCTCGAAGTAAGATTAAGAAACATGGTAACGGCGGCGCCTGTGGCTCAGTCGGTAAGGCGCCGGCCCCATATGCCGAGGGTGGCGGGTTCAAACCCAGACCCGGCCAAACTACAACCAAAAAATAGCCGGGCGTTGTGGCGGGTGCCTGTAGTCCCAGCTGCTCAGGAGGCTGAGGCAAGAGAATCGCTTAAGCCCAGGAGTTGAAGGTTGCTGTGAGCTGTGTGAGGCCACGGCACTCTACCGAGAGCCATAAAGTGAGACTGTCTCTACAAAAAAAAAAAAAAAAAAAAAAGAAACATGGTAACAGGTGAGTTAGAACAGAGCTCCCGCCTGGAGTATGCTAACGATGTGTCTACGTCAATGCTCCATTCTGTCTCCCCCTTTCTTCAAGTTTCATCAACATTCCCAAACACGGGTGAGACAAGGTTATCCTCAGAACATTCTGTAACAAAGAGCTTTGTGTCTGATAACCGAAGAAATAAAACAGGTGTCATATTTAATGTGGAATCTTGCTCTTTACTCATAAAATATAGACATTTAAATGCTCTTTAAAACAATATTCTCTGCCTTCTGTGAACTGATTCCCATTCCCAGTCTCCATGTGGCAGCTCCAAATCTGCTTGTAAGTGGAAAGTTGTCCCCACACCATGTGCCCCTGGAAAGGGAATTTCTTACAGTTCTTGTAAATTTCCTCAAGTTCACTCTCATTGAACTGGCTTTGGTCACCTGCCTGACTTGTGTTTGGGAGTCCTAACAGGTTATACCTAATAGGGTAGAGGTCATTTATTCTTCAAAAAAATGGGATTCTCATACAGTAAGAAGGTGGAATGAATGCCAGGCAACAACAACAACAAAATTGTCTTCTGTAATTTGTGATTATCCTAATTAAAGAAGGATTTTGAAGACAACCTTTGTGCAGGTGCAGAGCATAAGCACACGGCTTTCTCTTTGGACACAGTTCTGGCAATAACCTTCTCAGGTTAAATTGCAGCCCTGAGCACTTCTGAAGCTATTAAAGAACTTAGTCATAAAGAGGCAAAAATAGGAATACTATCTGTACGGGGAACGGATTGGAGAAGCCCAGGTAAAGAAGTGTTAAAAAGCAAATGCTAACAAAAAATTAAATGTTTTATACCATCTCCTGCCAGGCAGAATTCAAGTTGAAAGTTCAGCTAATAGGAGAATGTTTCTGGTGGGCTCTTGGAACCTTTTCTGTTAACCAAAAACCAAAGCCCCATAGTACAGTGATCTTAGAAATTTTGGAAGTGGTAACACTGGTGAAAAGTGAGAGAGGTTAAAACTCTGTGCGTTCTGTAATGGAAACAAACCTGTTGGCATTTAGAAATTCCACGGAGTGTTTGGCTGTCAATTTGTTTTAGAGTTTCATTCCAGGAAAGTAAGTTTGAACTCTAATGTTATGGATAAATTTAAATATTTACACCAGGGGGAGGAAAAAAGGAGAAACCCCTCCATCCGGGAGTCTCAACTATTGACAGCTCACATAATCCCACCTAACGTGGGGCACAACCTCTGTGCAGCCCACTCTGCTGGGAAGATGATGCTTCTGTTTCTCTTGGCTGTAACTTCTCTCAGCCTGGGCTGAATGTCATCCTGGTTCCCGTTCATCCTCTGGAAGCCACAGGGTATGCATGAGTCACAGAGGTTACAATGCAGCCTTTTCTGGTTTATATCATACGCATGTTCCTATTAATCTTGGCGTAGCATTCCATGATTCTGTCCTAGCCTAGTGCGCCTTCACCAAATGCTGCTTCTGGTGATGTCTACTGAGAGCGCCATAGCGCTTATCGGTATTGGTGTGGACTGATTGAAGGAACCGGTTTTCTCTCCCCTAGGAACTTTCTTATGGTATCCTACCCAAAATGTGATTTGTTTCAATAATTCTGATGCCCATCTTTATCTTTACAAGACTCAATACTCTTCTAGCCATGCTAAGAAGAGTATTTATTTTACAAAAATGAGGCACTTCTGTGAGCATTTTGAAGGGTGGGCATATTTCCCACAGATTTAGACGGCCAGGTGACAACATGAGACAGCCCCTGTCTCATCTCTAAATTCACCAACTATTCTGGGAGTAGCAATGGTGTCTTTTTCCTATGGGCTTGTTTCACGGCATTCAATACACTGTTGGAAATCACAGCCAGCTAAAACGCATATGAATATTAGCAGCTTCTGCTTGTCTGAGGCTGCAGGGATAGGGTGCTCAGCTGGGTGTCTGCCCCGCCACCTGGAAGCTCTTCTCCCCAAGGCATCACCAGTGCCAGCCCGGTCTAAGGAGCCACAGGATTCCCGAGAGGACACCTCGGAATGGAGGGCCAGGGCAGGGCTGCGGGGTGGGGGAGCGCAAGAAGGAAACCTGAGGAAACCTGCATTGGAGTTTTAAGTCTCCCACTCACTGCCCGTGTGACATTAGCGATCTTCACTACAAACACGCCCCCCAAATGCAGCTGCCTTGCTCCCCAGCCTCAGCTTCCCCTATGACGCCTAAGAACTTGGTGCACTTCGCTCAGGGCTCAGAACGCGCACACGGGGAAAGCTTTTCAGCGCTTTGAAGCGCGCTGGTCCCGGGTGCGCTCTCTGCTCCGAACACTGTCCCCTTGGCACCCAGTGCGCTGTTGGGGCTCTGTCACTTGTCCATCGCTGCAGCGATCAGAAATCATGGTCTGTGCCAAGTACACCTGCATAGTGATTTCTGCCCACCTCGGCCCTCCACTACATCAATCCCTGATTCAAACAACACATACTCCGGCACCCAGTCTCTGCCACTCCCACGTAGACAAACCGCCCCCTTTGCCACCAGTAACTGACTTGCAGAAAAATCCCAGAATCCATGGCTGGGCACCTGTAGCTCAGGCGGCTAAGGCGCCAGCCACCTACACCTGAGCTGGCGGGTTTGAATCCAGCCCAGTCCAGCCAAACAACAATGACGGCTGCAACCAAGAAATAGCTGGGCGTTGTGGCCGGCGCCTGTAATCCCAGGTACTTGGGAGGTGGCGGCAGGAGAATCGCTTGAGCCCAGGAGTTGAAGGTTACTGTGAGCTGTGATGCCACAGCACTCTACACAGGGTGACAACTTGAGGCTCTGTCTCAAAAAAAAAGAAAAAAAAAATCCCAGAATCCAGCAGTTTTTATTTTGGGGACATGCCTTCTGCAAACATCAGTACTTTGGGCATTCTTGAAGCAAATATAATTTTTAGAAATGATTTAAAATAAAGCATATAGATTCATCATAGACGAAAAGTTGATTTCAGTACAGACCATAAAAAAGTAGAAAAAGAAAGTCGTAATCCTGGCCTACATAAAGAACTGCAATTTGGCACTTTGGTGAATCGCCTGTGAAATCTTTATATAAATGAATAGATACATTTATATACCTATAAATTTTTTTATTAAAATGTACAAATAAAGGCATATAATATACATTAATATACATTAAAATATTTTGAGTAGACAGGTGTGTTTTCCTTTAACTGCTCCTTGTTTTCAGAAACAGCACACAGACGGCTGTAATGTTGTTTCATGACCTGCTTTTTTCACTTGTGTGTTCCTTGAACTACTGAATATGAATCACTAAACAACTCGGTCCCTCGAACATTGCTGAGCCCGTGCACAGTGAATATATATGAACTAAATGAGTACACGTATCTTAATGTATTTTCTGTGTAAAATTTGAGTTTTCTATGTTGGATTTTCTTTAAGTAGAGTAAATTTGTTGATAAATTATTATGAAAAGTTTCATGGGAAAAAAACACCTCATTTGAAGGGAGATTAATCTGAGTTTTTATTAACCTCACTTGGTGGACTCCTGTCTTAATAACGTTTCATCTTGGAACTGCACACAGACTCGTTCAATGCTATTTTTCCTTTGAAATTTGTGAGGTTTAAGCATAATGTTTGCAGAGATTGGGCAGTTACAAGGGTGACCTGTGCCCTTGGATCCCCGGCCAACAGGCACACACCCTGATGGCCCTCAGGGCCGGGTGGTGGTTTTGCATTGGAGGGGACCAGCCCTGGTGCACACATGAGCCCAGGGCAGTCCCTCTCTGAAAGAGAGGACTCACTCCCTTCCAAAAGGCAACCGTGACTGAGCTCCATTCATGTGGCAATAGGGGACTGGGTGGTACTAGATCTTGTTTTTCAAAAGAGGTCAAAACTTGGAATATTTATGTGACATTCCTCATTCTGAATAGTGACAACTCATTTAATTTTAAAACACAAATCTAGACAAGTAAACAAAACCTACCTGAGAACGCTGAGCCCTAGGTCAGGCCAGGAACAGTTTAAATGGCCTAAAAGACCCCAGACACCTGTGTGCCTGGCAGAACCTGCTTCAGAAGGCTGGCCAGCCTGTCTTTGTCCAAGGTCACAACATGTCATTCTCTAAACCAGACTTTGATTCTCAGCAGCTCTCTCAGATGTCGTAAGAAATGGCAGTGTTGCCAGGCAATCACTTCAGGTAATGCCAGTTCTGGTAGAGAAGGCTTCCCACTCTCGGACCTGGGCCAGTGAATTGGCAAGAACAGAGAGAGGTCTTCGTATACTCAAGGAAGTTCTTATTTCCAAAGACAGCTCTGGCACTAAATTATAAAAACCCTCAGATTTACCTTCCCTTGGAACTCTGCTAGAGTTAAAAGTCTCTGCTGCCTCTTAAAAAGGAAGCAAATGTCAAAACCAGACAAATCCCAGCCAAGTGATGGGAAATGTCATTTTAGGATAATAGCCTTAATAGCATCTATGCAATGCTAATTAAAATATATTCTTTCCCATGAATGCCCTTAGCTCTGTAGGACGGGGCATGGCTTTGATCAGACAGGCTCTCAGATCAGCTTATACCCAGATACAAGCTTCAGATTATGTCCTACATGAACAGCTGAGGAAAGAAATCTGGAACATCTTATTTTATGGCTAAAATGCTTTAGGAAGGAATGGGAGGCTTGCCATCTTTATTATTAACCAGCTGCAAGTATTAGGGTTGGTTGACCAGTGGAGGCTGACACGGTCACTACCCTGGACATCTTGATTTAATGTTAAAAGACAGAGGGATACAATCCCCAACTCTGAGAAAGGAGGTGCAGTTAAGATGCACCCTAGGTAAAGTGACATTCAGTGGAGGGGCGACTGTGGGAGCCTGGCGTGTACCTGACTCTGCTCCTGGTCCAGGTGACAGGTGTACTCACTAGGGCTAATGCACCTCTAGTCATCTTGAGTGGCCAGTTTCTGCACCATATTTCATGGCTACTCCCTGGGGCAGGGCTGGCACTGAGGAAACAGTAGGAATTGACCTCCCATTGTCCTGGGAGACACAGGAGTTACCCCAGAAAAAATTGTACCTGCGTAAGAACTTCTGTGGACCCTACAGAACCACACAAAACACACACTGGGCAGTGGCAGAAGGCCGCCTTCCGGGGGTGCTGGCTGGTGTCTGTACCAGGCCTTCATGTGTTTCTCTTACCCGACCCATTCTCAGCCCCACCCCTCAACAGGCCCAGGAACTTGGAGAGTCCCAGATGCCTTGATGACTCGGGCATGATTGGGGTGAGGTTGGGCTGATTTGTAGTTTGTTATTGAACACTTTCTCCTTGAAATGATGTTTGGTGATTGTATTCTTTTTTCTTCGTTTTGTGACATTCACCCATCTATCAATCCATTCGATATATTTGTATGTGTAGTGAGTGCCTACAATGTGCTGGATGCTGTGCTAGGGAACAGAGGCAGAAAAGTCACCCAGGGACGTGCCGTTCCTGTCCTTACAGAGCTTGCAGAGATTCACATTAAATACTCCCACAAACAGAGAATATTGTCATCAGGATAAATGTCATGTTACTGGCCACCCCTACCCCCCCTTTTTTTTTCTTTTTTTTGGCATCCTCTCTGTCCCACCTCTTGTCCAACCCCCTCTATGTCAGCAGTTCCCAGACGGGCTTTGGTAGCTTTACAGAGGGGTGACCTGAGGTGCCTGCACTCAGCCCGTGGCTGCTCCGGCTTCCTGCCTGGGGCTTCTCTGATGCTGAAGCCTGGGGACCTGCCCAGAACTCACAATATCAAGCCTGGAGGTGGGGGGGAAGAGGGGGCAAAATAATGCCCGCAGACCTCCTTACTAAAGCTAATGAATTAATACTACGTACCTCCCCTTTTACCCCATGGTGAGCAGTTCCAAGATGATTTTCATAAGGCTCTTCAGAAGGTTTCCAGAAGGACTGAGCACCCATCCCCCACAGCAGTGGGCAGACCACAACAGATGCTCTCACTGGCTTCTCTCTTCCCTCCACCACTCCCCTGGTTCCCTACTTCTTCCTGAGACCAGTCCCAAATGAGCTACCTTCATGTGAACCCCTCTCAGGCTCTGCTTTCAAGGACCCCAGGCTGTCAGAAGCATAATGTCTCGGGGTATAACTCAAACACCAGGGGACCCTAACGTGATCAGGATTGTAACAGAAGATAATGCTTTATCCTACCCAGAGCCATTTCCCACCTCTTCCCTGCCAGCAGATCCCCAATTTTACTTACCAGATATCTCCCCATCGGGGGAGCTCAAGGATACCTTGTATTTGATCTAAACCAATTATAACAATCCCACTTAATTGACCAATGATTGATCCAGAAGTAAACATATGACCCAATTTAGATCTGTGACACCTGCGAAGAGGTCTGCTGGGGCTTCTGGAAATTTGTTTGTCATATTCCAAAGGCAGGAAATAGATGTTCTCTGTATCTGGTATGATGTAGAGACCTGTGTCAAGCATCTTGGGGTCTTTGGGGTATCTGGCTTAAGGCCTGTACACTACGATGGCAGAGCAGAAAGTTGGCAAGATCTTGTAGTTTTGACAAGGTTGGACCATCAAATTGGCTAACAATTTTATTATTTTCTTGTTAGATGGTTTTATTGTTTATTGTGCTATTTCCTTATTTCTTTTTAGCTGAGGTGTTGGTTATTAAGAAAGGGTCATCTTCCTTAAAGAGGTGGGTACCGATATGGCAGCTAAAAGCATCAGAATTGAAACCCCTGCCTAGAAGTAGGGTCTGATTTTCTCATCCGCTGACTAGTTCTAAGAAATACAGGTTTAGTTTGTCTCTGGCAGCTCTTTCTGATGCTGCTTTGCTTCTGAAGAAGTTGCAGGTGATGAATACCTATGAGAAGGAATGCGTAGGGCTTACCAAGAGCAGGAGGAAAAGAGAGATGGGTGTGGGAGGACGAGGTCAAGCTTGCACACAATCCTCAGAATAGCAGCCTGACTCCCAGTAGCAGCAAGCACCCCTGCTGCCCAGGTGTTAGTTCCTAAGACCATTCCCCAGTAAAAGAAACCGGGATCCTTGCAGACATAGATGATTCATGGACCATGGCAGCAAATATACAAGATGAACCTGGAGCAGCCAGAAAGTAAGGAACTTCTAAAACAAAGTAAAATGAAAACAAAACTGTAACAAAGGCAAATGGGACAAAGGAGCCACTGAAATCATTCCCAGCGGCCAAACCTGGAACAATTTGGGCAAAATAAATTTATATTTGGATTATAACCCAAAATAGAAAATAAATATGTATGCATCCATATGATATAAATACTTTCATAAATCAATAAATTAATACATAAACAAGTTAATAGGGGAGAAGAGGCAAATCTCCTGAACAGAAAAATTCCATCCAACTTATACAGATTCTCTGGCTCAAGGAGATGGAGCACCTGTCCCCGTTTCTTACGTGGGAGCTGTGTACAGTGACTTCATTCCAAGGAGTACAGCTTGGAAAGGTAGAAAAGTAACTTTACAGCTGGGAGATGTCACCAATAGTTCCTCATCAGCTGCTCAAGATTGGCAGCAACAGTAACAAGTCACATTGACACGATGTGTCTCTGATACGATGTGATGAAAATGGCACTGCGGAATCTGTAATTTTCCTCCCGAAACCCACACCCACAGTCATGAGAAACAATTTACACAAATCCCAGGAAAGGGGCATTCTGCAAAATGCCTACGATACTCCTCAAAATGACTGTCAAGGTCATTACCAACAAGAGAAGTCTGAGAAACTGCCACAGCAAAGAGGATTCTAAAGAGACACGAAACTGTGATGACGTGACCAGACTGGAATCCTGAAACCGAAGAGGGACATTAGGAAAAAACTCAGGAAATCTACAGAAAATATGGGTGTTAGTGAGTGACACCAGGTCCTCGTTGGTTCAGTAACTCTGATAAACGTGAGATGTCAGGAGGAAGAGAAACTGGACACAGGGATATGGAGACTCTGCTATTATATTTTCGGGATTTTTCTGTCAATCTAACTTATTCTGGAGAATGAAGTTTATTTGATACACACTCTTGCCTCTCCAGGAAATACTGCGTACCGTAAACCAGGAGTGTCCAAACTGCAACCCGTAGGCCACCTGCGGATTATTTAAAAACTGCTTTGCTTCTCGATGGTGTCGGATATTGTAAAAAAAAAAAGTATGCACAGAAATTTTCTTTGTTCATCAGCTTTCGTTAGTAACTGTGCCTTTAACACGAGGCCCAAGGCAGCATCTGTTCTTCTCGTGGGCAACAGAGAAGAAAAAGATTGGCTCCCCCTGTTTAGCCATTCCTCTCCAGTGTCAAGATTTCTCAAGAGCAGTTTTCTTGATTTAAAGGGCAAGTGATGTGAAAGCGTAGGCACCCTTTTACTCAGGGCCACCAGATGGCTGTGGTCTAGCAAAAGTCTACTCTCTGGACTTTCTACACATGAACTCCAGGCACATGTTCCAGAGTAGCCAACCACCAAAGAAGAGTCGACCGATTATGTCTATCTACGTAATGTGATACAGTCTCAAATGAGAGCAACTAATACTCATTATAAATATAGAACTCGGAGAGTTCATACCAAATTTAAACCACATTTTATATTCTAATTGGTATTCCTTCAACCCATATGTAATGATTGCCTACTATGTGCCAGGAAATATTTAAACCAAGTGCCTTTGATTTTCACAACTGGGCTATGTAGGAATTGCTTTTGGAACTGATTAATTCCAAGCACTTAGGAATTTGCACCTTTAATTAGACACTGGTGCAGTCTGTTCCCAGTTAAAAATAAATAGTAGTGATATATCGCAGAAAAGGTACTGCTGGTGAAGTCGCTGTGAACTTACTGTGCAGTTTATTTCCTATGTAAGGTCCAGACTTCTTTGAATGATTTGTTCAAAGGTTGGAACAAGAGCATGCAGAGCCCTTTCTAGTCATGTCTTGCCTCCTGGTGTACACGTCTCAGCTCCTCTGAAGCTCCTTCAAAGCCACGGCTAAATGTTATTCACCTTTGTATCTTCCAGGCTCTCAGAGGGCCTTGCCCATAGGCGTTTCATACATTTGGTGGATGAATTAAGTGAGGTTTACATCTGTTGCACCTGTACCTGGGCTGGAGGCTTGACTCAGAATGTGCATCTGGTCTGCTGCTTCCTTTCTACCCTCGAAGGTCACTGGCAAAATTTAGAAAGCTTTTATTCTCACAGCTTAGCAGACGCATGTATTTCAGTATGCTATATATTATATATTTCACTGCACTATATGCATTTTTCATATCAATCCCTGAACAATTAGAAGCATTTCTTTTTCTTAACACGTGTCAAAACATTTCAGAGCCCCAGTTTGCTCTGTAGAGTTTTAAATCCTGAGTGGGGGAAAGCCCTAATGGGCAGATCAAACCTGAAATGTTGAAATCTGATGTGTGGTGACATTCATTTAATTGCTTTGCAAGATGGAGGCTCAGTCAAGCTAATCTTCCTCAGCAACTTTTATTTCTGATCTTATTATTTAGGCCATTCAGACCAAGTCCTTGGAGGGAATTAGGTTTCTGTTCCATGGAAGATTCAGTCCATAATTATGTGCAAACTTCCCAACTCTCATAGTCCATCCCAGCTGTTACTAGGATTCATGTCCCTTTTATGCCTCACTCATCACTGGAGAGGGAAGCCACCGCCTATGTCTGCCTGGAGCTGCCCCTATCTCCTCTGCACCACCACCCCCCCACTGTCCTCCATGTCTTCAACTGAAACTTCTACTCAAGTGGCTTCCAAATCCAGATCCAAATCTCTGATTTTTATTCTACACCCCAGATGCCTGCATTTCCAAACTCTCCAGTTAGCTTTTTAAGGGATCATGTTATTTTCAACTGGCACTTAGCATAATAGCTTGGAGCTATAAGAAAGTAATAAAAGAGGAAATGAAGCCTATTCACAAAAGCCAATATTTAGAATCAACCTAAATGTCCTTCAATGGATGAATGGATAAAGAAAATATGATGTTAATATATATGAATACTATATATTAACACCGTATGTATTAACACTATATGTATATTCATAGGAATATTAACATATAGGAATACTTTTATGCATATTAACACTATATACATAGGAATATTCATATATATATATGAATACTTTTAAGCCTTTAAAAAGAAGGAAATCCTGTCATTTACAACAGTATGTTTGAACCTTGAGGACATTATGCTAGGTGATATAAGCCAAGGCTCAGAAAGACAATTACCTCATGATCTCACTTATATGTGGAATCTAAAAAACTTTCACTCATAGAAACTGAGAGTAGAATGGTGATTATCAGAGGCTGGGGCTAGTGGATGAGGGAAGGATTAGGAAAATGTTCTTCAAAATATACAAAATTTTAGTTTAGCAAGATGAATAAATTCAGGAGAGCTATATGACACGGTGACTATAGTTAATAACAATGTATTATGCACTTGCAAATTGCTAAGAGCATAGATTTTAAATGTTTTCACCACCAAAAACCAAAGATGACTCTCTTAAGAGCTAAAACTTTGTTGTTGTTGTTGTTGCAGTTTGGCCAGGGCCGCGTTCGAACCTACCACCCTCCATACATGGGGCCGGCACCCTACTCACTGAGCCACAGGCGCCTCCCAAAACTTTTCTTTTTATTGTTTGGGATTCATTGAGGATACAGAGAATTAGGTTACACTGATTGCACTTGTTAGGTAAAGTCCCTCTTATAATCATGTCCTGCCCCCCAGAGATGTGCCGTACACCATGACCCTCCCATCCGCCCTCCCCGCTCCCTCCTTCCCCTACCCCTCCTTTGTATTAGCTCATCTGCTGCCTTCATATTATAACTGAGTACACTGGATTTTTGCTTCTCCATTCTTATGATGCTTTATCATCATAAGAATGAGATGTTCAATTTCCATCCAGGTTAATACAAAAGATGTAAAGTCTCCATCTTTTTTAGTGGCTGAGTAGTATTCCATGGTGTACATAAACCACAGTACATAATATTTGCATTCCATGGTATATGTAATCCATTCCTGAGCTGGTGGGCATTTAGGTTGTTTCCACATTTTGGCAATTATAGATTGAACTGCAATAAACAGTCTGGTGCAAATGTCCTTATGATAAAAAGATTTTTTTTTTCTTCTGGGTGATGCCTTATGGGATTGAGGGATCAAATGGGAGGTCTAATTTGAGTTCTTTGAGGATTCTCCATATTTCCTTCCAAAAGGATTGCATTGCTTTGCAGTCCCACCAGCAGTGTAAGAGTGTTCCCTTTTCTCCACATCCACGCTAGCAACTTTGTGGCTTTGTCATGTGAGCTATTCTCACTGGGGTTAGGTGATATTACAAGGTGGTTTTGATTTGCATTTTTCTGATAATTAGGGATGATGAACATTTTTTCATATATTTGTTAGCCATTTGTCTTTCTTCCTTAGAGAAGGTTCTGTTCATGTCTCTTGCCCAGTGATATGTGGAACTGTTGGCTCCTTTTTTGTTGCTTAATTTGAGTTCTCTGTAGATCCTAGTTATTAAGCCTTTGTCCAATTCATAATATGCAAATATATTTTCCCACAATATACAAATATCTATTTGCTGTGGTTATTGTCTCCTTAGCTGTACAGAAGCTTTTCAGTTTAATGAAGTCCCATTTGCTTATTTTTGTTGTTGTTGCAATTGCCATGAAACTCTTCTTCATAAAATCTTTCCCCAAGCCGATAGCTTCATGTGTTTTCTTCATACTTTCTTCATGGAATTTTATTGTTTCATGTAATTTAGATTTTAATCTTTTATCCATCTTGAATCAATTTTTGTAAGTGGTGAAAGGTGCAGGTCCAGTTTCAGTCTTTTACATGAGGTTATCCAGCGCAATCCCCTTTAAAATAACAACATCATACTGTCAAGATTTAGAAAAAATAATTCTTTGTTTTGTATGGAACCAGAGAAAACCTCAGATAGCCAAAGTAAGTCTTAGTAAGTCCCTATTCTAACTAAGTCCCTTAGTAAGTCCCCAAAGTAAGACTTAATAAGTCCCTATACGATTGGAACCAAATAGAAAACCATGAGATGAAACTAACATCTTACAGACACCTGATCTTTGATAAACCAAACAAGAATACACACTGGGGAAAAAAATCCCTATTCAATAAATGGTGCTGGGAGAAATGGATAGCCACAAAGCTAAAACTTTTAGCTATTTTAGATAGCTATCCTCCAAAAGGTTGTAATATAATTATAAACCTTTTCCAATAAAATATAGTAAACATATTTAATCTTTGATTTTTTTACTTACAGATCACCATTATACATATCAGCTGCTGTAACACAGCGCAACGTACCCGTCCTTAGGCATTAGTGATCATCTGAAAAAAATGCCCGCCTATAAACGAGCCCTTCTATCTGCTTTTCATCTTCCTCACTGTTGGGGTGTCAGCTGTCATTTCTTGCTGTCTTGTGTCTGGGCTTCCAGCATCAGTTCCCACCCTTGCCCCCTGAATGTACCCCCCCTTGCCAAATGGCATTCCCCCCAAGGGGCCCTTTCTACATCCTACCCTGACCGTCCTCCTGTAAATTTCTCCAAACTCCAGAAGTATTCCTTAATGAATGTTTCATCTTGGTGTCCAAGAGAAAGTTATCTGACCTTTTCATTTTATAAACAAAGTTGATTGAATGAAATGAGCCTTGGATTATTGACATCTAGGAAGTCCATGTTCTTAAGCCCCAATCCCCAACATCTATGACTTAGCAACTTGCCATCCCACTGGGAAGTATCACAGTTTGCGGGAAGATTGAGCTAAATTCTGAGTACAGAGTATTTGCCACTTGAATCTAGATCACTCTTCTAACATGAAGTTTATCTGGAGGAGGTCATTATACCAGCTGCCTTGCAAGGATGAATCAGAAGATTCAGAAAAAATTCATCCATGCATGACAACTACAGAAGGAAGAAGTCTCTGTGGCAGTGACTCCTTTGTATCAATGACAACATTAATTTCCCAGACTGTCAGTATGATCTTTCTCTCGTGGCCTCTCACCTTATCCCTATTACAAGGAAGACATTTTTAATCATGGAGGGCTAGAATATGGAACTAAATGAAAGCAAACAATTCTATTGGAAGATCCCTTCAACATGGAAGAGGCTTCCTTTGTACCAGAGGCTGGCGTGGCCCAGCACTGGCATATACTATAAGCCCCAGTGCATATTAGGGAGCAGGGCAGAGGGAGGACCTTCTATAAGCAACAGAGTCTGAAGCTGTGAATCATGCCTCTCAGTAACAGGGCTGTAGACAAATGGCAGTAGGCTTGTAAGCAAAGATTATATTGAATTTGGCAACAGGCTTGGGTGGTTTTTTATGACTTCGACCCGACATTGACCCAATGAGCTTTAGAAAAATAGTCTTGAATTTGAAAAGCACTCGCTTCCCGTCAGAAGAGATTTCCATGTTAATGGGTATGCCAACTTTATACAGTGAAAATCAAGGTCAAGGGCCTCTGAATAGTATATATAATCTTTTCAGACTATTTTTAATTATTTTTTTCAATATCATGATTCACTGAGAATAAAAAGGAAGAAATCAGCATAGATTAGTTTTTAATCTTAATTTTAAAATATTATATATTTAGCTTATCTTCCCTAGAAAATCTGATCTCGCAGAAAGATCACGGTGTTAAAACATTTTCTAAAACTACAGTTCCATAATTGGCCAATTCAGTTTATTTTCCTACTGTGTAGGAAATTGGCCCAAATCAAAAATTCCTACCTGGCCTTTTTATCTGCCTTTCAGGGCCCAAGTCTGGGATTAATTGCTTCTTCAACTTCAAGATGAGCTGAGAAACAGTCATCTGAGGAGGCCTAGATCACCGCAATGTTGGTGTTCATCATTCTCCACCATCTCATCTCTAACCTCATCCCTACATCCATAGACTCCACAGTCCAAAAATTAATAACCTGACTTCTCAGGCAGAGTATGAGCATCACCAGGTTTAGCTCAGGAGAGTAGATCTAGATCTAGGTCTTACACAGGTAGACAGATGTATCTCTGTCCAGGAGGCCACGTGTGATGCCTTTCAGCAGGTGGCAGAGGACAGCAGGGGCATAGCTCAGGTCACGTGGCACCAAGCATGTGTACTCCGAAGACAGTTATATACAAACTCTGGTGCCAAAGTAGTTGAGAATGAACAGGAATGGGAAGTTAATCATGCATGGTGACTGCGGGAGTCCCTTGCAGGGTGTTAGCCGAGAACACCCTCTCCATCCTCCTCTCCCTAAACCCTGTCTCTGCAAGCCAAGGAGGGTTTCTGTATAATGACTACATCATAACTGGTTGGAACAACATTACCAAGAAGATTTGAGTCAGTACAGCTGACTTTAAGCCTGAGATTTTATGACATGAATTAAATTAAACATGATGGATTCATGAAGAAACACACTTTGCATTGCATTGATTACAGACTGCCCCAGTTATTATTGCAGTACAACACCCACCCCAAACCTCAGTGCCACAAAACAACCGCCTATTACACTCAGATCCAGACAGGCCACAGAAGGGGTATCCTGTCTCTTGACACAATGTCTGGGACCTCAGCGAGGGAGACACAAAATCTGGGGTGACTTGATGAGTTGAGGGTGAGGTAATCTTAAGGTTCCTTTCCAACAAGTCTGACCACTGTGAAAGGGGGGGCACTCGCCTGGCAGAGATCTCACAGACCACCAAGGCTTGTACTAAAGGTTTTTATTAGTGAGGGAGGGATGCTGCAGAGCAGCACCAAGGAGGAGAGAAAAGGAGAGAGAGAGGGGAGAAAAGAGAGAGAGAGAGGAAAGAGAGTAGGGGGAGACGGAGAGAGAGAGGAGAGACTGAGAGAGAAGAGAAAGAGGAGGGAGGAGGGGAGAGAGAGAGCTCGCCTGCAAGAGAGAGCTATATAGGTTGGGTTAGGGGAAGTCTTAGAATGGTGATGGGAGGGTAAAATAGCCAAGAAGGAGTTACTGCCCTGGCCGGAAGAGTAGTTAGGGGCCAGCCATAAGTTTGAAATTTTCAGCAGGTAGCTATAACTTTAAGAGTGAGACAGCTAATCTTGGTCTGTAGAAAGCAGGAAGGGGCTTTTCTGGGGGAGGAGCTTTCTCTGGGGCAATTACCTAACACACTGTGTGAGCTGAGTACTGGGGGGGGGGGGAGCTGCTGATGGGAATGCGGCCTCCGTCAGGGCAGTCTCTTCCATGGCACCAGCCCTCTCCCCCAGGGAGTGTCCCAAGGGAATCAGGAGGCAGGTTTACGGCCCTTCCTGACTTAGCCTCAGCATCATTTCTACAGTAAGAGAGTTATGGCTGACAAGCCCAGACTCAAGGACAGAGTACAGAATTCCATCTCTCAATGTGGCATAGAATTTTTATAGATACTTGTTTTGTGTTTTAAAACTGTCTTGCTGATATAAGGCAGAGATATCAAAAACTAGAGCCAGAGCAGAGGCAAGCTCTTGTGGCTACAACCCAGCTTCAATGACGTGCACCTCTGAGTGACAATACCTGATGAAGTGAAGGAAGTACATTAGAAGGTCTATGATAATGCCAATCACTATTAAAAAGACTTAACATGCTCAAGCTTGGAGAAGTCCAGGTTTATTCATGGATGGTAAGGTTTTGTAACTATCCACTTAGAGATTTAGAAACAATTTTATTTTCAGAATTCCCACAAGATAAATAACTTTGCATTTGTAAGTCATAACCTTTCAGGATCCTAACCACCTTTACTTCTTAAAAAAAAAAATTCTTATCAATTTTTAAACTTCCTGTTATGGACAATGTCTTCTTGGAAACCCAGCTATGCATTGATACCACTTACTATAGCTCTATTGACTGTCTACCCTACTCCCTGCTCGAGATCACACCACACCCCACAGGGAGGCCCTGTGTCCTCCACAGCCTCCGTTGGTCATGTTCAAATTTCACATCTTATTTTTTGGGGTCTCTGCACTGCACTCATATTTGTTATCACTTTCAAACATTTGATTCCTAAACTTAGCTAGACTTCGCGATATGGCAAGAGAAAATGCATCCAGGTTGATGCCCTTGATCTCCAGGGTGCCATGTGATTTAAGTGTGTCTCAGACCCTCAATTTCCTCTCTACAAGAATGGATTTGGGTAAAAACCTGTATAACTTGGATTTAGAGAAAAACCTCTTTCTTATGGTTTTTAAATGATAAGATGAAAAGGAAATTGACCCCTTTGAGAAGAAAGGAGGTGAAATGGAGCAGCCCGGAGGGACCTACGGGGATTAAGTGGCCTCTATTTTGAGCAGGGATCTCTGGGGGCCAAGGGAGCAGAGGGAGGACAGCTTGGCCAGAGCGAGATGATGGGCGGCAGCGGCTCAGAGTAAGAGGTAGTTTAAAGGATGTAATTAACAGCCGCCTTCTGAAGAGCAACACAACTGGCCTTAGGGAGAGGGGGTCAGGGCAAAATCGTCTTCCAAGCACACAGGAGAGGAATGTTTAAATAAGCAGTTCCCATAACAGTTTCAGAGTGACTTCGCCTGCATGCAGGGGCTCGTATTTGCTAAAATCAGCCACCATGCCGCTAAGAAAAAGAAGTTTATCGACCTGTGTGATATTCTCCTAATGAAGAAGATAGGGAAAAATAATGTGGGTGCATTCCTTGTGCAATATATATTTGAAGAGACTATAAAACACAGAGAAATGACCTTTCACAGAGGGAATAAAGGCAGATCTGTCCCTGCAACTCAACTGGCCGTCGGATAGGGCTCAGCTTGGATTCATTTCTGTTTGTAGAGCCTACAAAAGTCTTCAGTGAAAACTTCTGTGGCAATGTTCTTATAATTCAGAAGCCCTCACTCAGGCAAGGCCCAGGCCTGCTTTGGCTGCTTGGATGGCACCGCCTGGGGCCTCCTCGCTTTGTTCTGCTTGGCACCCAGAGAGGGGAGGAGCGAAGGACAGTTCCCCACACCCATACCTGGCGGGACGAGTCTGGCAGCTTTCAGAACAAGGCCAACTGAACAGCCAAATCACAGTATTTTTCCCAAACTGAAATGACTTTCTTCACAGAAAGTTGTTACACTTGGCCCACACGTGCCAAATGCTGCCGTGACCCACTTGAAGGCAGCGTCAAGCTCCATTAAACTTCAAGCTGCTGCTAGAGCCCTGTCAGGTCGGCCGGGCGGGCTGCAGCGCCCGCACCGCCGGCATGAGTGAGACCTGCTCTTCTAGGCTTCCTGCCCAAAGGTAGTTTGAGGTGCCTTTTAAACATTTGAAAAGAAACACGCTTCTCATTTTCTGTCTTCAGAAGTCAGCAGAGGTTTTTGATGGTGGTCGTCCTCATTTTCTTTGAATGCATCATCAAAAACCAGATCTGGCAGTGGCGGGGTGGACTCTGCAGACCCAGCCCAGGCACCTCTGTTACCAGCCCAGGCTTTGGGGACAGCAGCAGCTCTAGCAGTGGCCAGGCCTCAGAGCAGTGGTTTCCAACCCGTGTACCCGGAGAGGATCTTAGGTGTGCCATGAAAACGTTTAAAGGTCAGTAATTATTTTCAAAAGAAGTTCAAAGCACAGGAAGTGTATTTTTTTTTTACTCTTGTGATTAACATAAGTGTGCCATGGAAGTTTCACTGCAGGTTCAAGAGTGCTGTGAGATAAAGTGGTTGAGGACCACTGCCTTCTGTGGAAGGCAGGTATGGAGCACCTCACATTGTTACGTTTCCTACTTTTGCAAAAAAAAAAAAACTCAGGAAAGTTCATGCATTCTTCCAAGTTCACAGAGCTGGTTCTTAGAAGGGTCAGGACAAAGCCCAGTGGGCTAAAGAAATGTGTATGATTGGCTAGCCAGATGAACAGGAGGTGTTCATCCCCCAGCACTTCATGAAAACTCATTCCATAACCCCATAAGGCTTATGTTCCCCCATCATGTGGGTGCTCCATACAGTTCCTCAGAGCAGACAAGAGGGACCGTTGTCTACAGAAATAGTCATACAGCTGTGAATCGCCTTAGAGAACACACAGCTCAACCTTACAGGTAGAGTGACTATATGCAATATATACGATTGTATACAGTGACTACATTCCAAGGTATACAAACAACCCTGCTGTTAAAAAAAATTCCTTGTGAAATAGATTACTTTTCTGAAATATAGAATAAGCAACTTCAATTTACCTGCTTTATCAATCCAGATTTTCATATGTAAAATTCTCTTCACCTGGGTCTTCTTCAATTAAGGGACCTGAAAGAGTTAATGGAATCCAAATCCTTCCTACACAGCATAGCTCCAAGCAGCCCACTGTTGTAGAATATGTGGATTTGGTTTTTTTTTTTTTAAGACATTCTTATCTGGTCACCCTCGGTAGAGTGCTCTGGTGTCACAGCTCACAGCAACCTCAAACTCTTGGGCTCAAGTGATTCTCTTGCCTCAGCCTCTCAAGTAGCTGGGGCTATAGACACCTGCCACAAAGCCTAGCTTATTTATAGAGATGAGGTCTTGCTCTGGCTCAGGCTGATCCTCGAACTGGTGAGCTCAGGCAATCCACCCGCCTCGGCCTCCCAGTGTGTTGGGATTACAGGCATGAGCCACCATGCTCGGCAGAGTGTGCATTTTAAATCATGATCCCCAATGGGCTTTCAGAACCGCAGTCCAAACTCTGTATATATTGTCCATGTTAGTCTCTCTTTCGGCTGAGAATGATGATTTATGAAGTGTCCTCCTGCACCTATATCCTTCTGCCTTGCCAATATAGGGCCAAGAGGACGAAATCACTTGCTGTTTGGTTGAATGGGTTGGCGTGGAGCACTAGCCACAGCCTTCCCCCTCAGGAGGCTCTACTGGGGTGTAGCAGAATGGAAAATGCAGATAGCCGCAGGACCAGACATGGATGTGGGTCGGGGCAGAGAAGCAACAGGGAATAACGTGGGTGGTGGAGATGGGCAGCCAGAGCTCCATCAGATGGGGCAGGTGACACCCAGCTCCAGCTCATTGTTACCGGGCAACAAATGGAAGCCAATTTTTCAAGGAAAAATACACATTACACTTTGTAATGTAAAATCTTCCAACTTACTGATATTAGTAACTCACTCAAATTTAAAAATCTTGCAAGTGAGAGCCAAATTTAAAGTTCTTTGACCCACTGGTTACTATGGTGAGGGTTCTTGGACCCTACAATAATATTTAGTGCATATTAAATTGTATAATTGTGTACTTATTCTCTAAATAAAGTACAAGAAAGACCACCCATCTTTTTGTTGAAATCACACACGTCCTTTAATCTTTGCCTTAATCACTTCTTTCTTAAAGCTCCCTAACTCTGTGACATCAGCCATCTGGAAGGTCTGCCCTGCACAGCCAGAGCTCCACTCCACCCTCTCTTTCCTGACTTGTGATTATTTCACAAAAACGGGTCCTGTTTTGAGACTTTATCAGAAGCCTTCCATGGCAAGACGCATATCTAACACATTCTTTATGGCAACCTCAAAGCTCAATAAATGATTTTTTTTAATAAAGGGAAAAGGGAATAGTGCACAGAAATACATCATTATACTAGGAATGAGTTTAGTGCCTTAATGTTCCTGACTTTCTAGCCTAGACAAGCCAACATGTTAATGTCTTGGGCACCTTGCCCTGACGAGCTGAGAAGCACCGGCTTACCATTAATTTTCAAGAAGAAAGCACTTGGCAAAATAGCTATGAGCTCATCATGTCTTTTCTAGAATAAAGCTATTGTGGCTATATTTAGTCCCATGGAGGTGATTCTTTACAAGCCTTGACTGCAAATGAGAAATTTTCTGAGCCAACTTTCATCTATAGGAAACCTTCCATTGATTGATTTTACAAATATTTTAGAAACAGAGTCTCTCTCTGTTGTCTAGACTAGAGTGTCATGGCTCGCTATCCTAGCTGACAGCAACCTCAAACTCCTGGGCTCAAGCAGTCCTCCCGCCTCAGCCTCCTGAATACCTGCCACAATGTCTGGGTAATTTGCTCTACTTTTTGTAGAGATGGGCTCTCACTCTTGCAGAGGTTGGTCTTGAACCCCTGGCTCAAGTGATCCTCCGACCAGCCTCCCAGAGTGCTAGGATTCCAGGCACGAGTCACCGTGCCTGGCTTCAACGGCCTTCATGTTCGTTTGTTTCCTCAAGAAGCTTCTGGTTGGAAACTTGTCAAATTTGATCAAGGTGAGAAGTCCTAACAGGCATGGACAGACATCTAGAATATAAACTAGGAGCAGGCAAACGGGGTCTTTAATCAGATACAATTCAGAATACGTTTTAGAACAGGAGTTCTGAAAATGTGGTCCCCAGGCCAGCACCAGCCAGGAGCTTGTGAGAGACCCTTATTCTCAGACATCCTGTGCGCTTTAAGAAACCTTACAGAGGACTCTGATGCATGCAAAATTCTGAGGACCAGCTCCAAAGAGCCCATGGGACCAAGGAAAAGCAAATGTCTCCTCCAGAATTTGGTGGGACGAATCTTCCACTTTCCTCCGTTGCCTTTTTTTCAGGTTTGTCCGTTGCTCATTCGGGAAGCTGA
The DNA here is from genome assembly GCF_027406575.1 of Nycticebus coucang. NCBI lineage: Eukaryota > Metazoa > Chordata > Mammalia > Primates > Lorisidae > Nycticebus > Nycticebus coucang. Next base: position 5,833,544 of record NC_069785.1, on the reverse strand, counting down.
CATTTGCTTCATGGTCTCAGACTTCCTTCCAAGGACATGGTGTTTGTGACAGCTTAGATGCAATCTAACACGGAATGCCATCAGTGAGCTCAATCAATCATCAACTAAGGAACTGATTTAAATCCCTCGTTAGCTTTGAGAAGAAAAGTGGCCTTAGAAGACACATCTACAAAAAGGTGCCCAACTTCTAAGTTGGTTCCCTGTTACAATCCATGTTCACAGCACATTCTCTTTACAAGTGAATTAATGACTGTATGTGGACTTGTAGTACTGAATTATTAGCAGTGAAGTCACTGGCAGAAGGTTACATTGTCCCGAATGTGATTGTGTCACGTTTAGGACATGCTAGAGTTCCCTAATGGAGTATTCTGGCAGCCAGCCTAGATATCTACCCAGCACCCATTTCACCCCCACACTTACTCTGATTTGGTATGACCCTGGGAAAACCCTTGAAGTAATTATGTGCTAACTTAAAACATGCATAAGGACACTATCGTTCCGTAATAATCACTAAATGTTGTCCCCCAAAGCACCTTGGCTTGAGATGACCCCACACTTGATTTCCTCCCCATATTATACATCTTTTTTGAGCAAATAGATATCAGAGTTTTGAAAACTCAGTTTCCTCCTGTATAAAATGGAGATAATAATAGAATAGACTTCTTAGAATTGTTCTAAAAAATAGTGTAGGTGATCCAGGAGCACGTAGCACAGTGCCTGGCTTAATCAATACTAGCCATGGTTAAAGATAGTTTTATTAATAGAATTGTAAATGTAAAATGTCACATTAGACCTCTTTCCATTAAAAGTAAGCGCACAGGGAAGATACCAAGTGTCCCGCCAGACCAGCAGCGCCACCACTCTGGTATTTGCTGTTTTCGTTGTTACCTCCTTATTCTCTGCTCCTTCAGTGCCTTGGCCAGTGTGAGCGCTGCAGCACGGGGTGAGGTAGAAGGCGGGACAAGATAAAGCATGGAAAACACCAACTCTGGCCCCTCTACGGTGCCCAGACTCCAGGAGGCCCATGACTAGGTCTCCAGCTAGGAGACGTAGGCACCAGAAGATCAAGGGAGCAGAAGAGGACCTTGAAGGACGATTTATCTCTCTAAACTCAACTTAGAAGGAAATTTCCCTAACCTTCCACATAAATGTTAATGCGAATAGAGAAAAATTATGTGTGACGGTGAAATCTCATTTTGGCATAAACTTTAGTGTTTCTTAGAATATGCTGGAAAGGTACAGTTCCATCTGTAACAAATTGCCCCCTAGATGGGTTTGGTGAGAGGAGAGACGCAGAGGTGGGAAAGGGGATTCTTAGAAGACAGGTATGAAAAACATTAGGATTAAATAAATGGCCGATAAACCAGAGACTTCTGAGTTTGCATTAGTGACATAGAAAAATGAGAAACATCTGGAATCTTTACTTTGCTGGTCTGAAACACAGTTCTGAGGTCCTTTGTTGAATCATTTACTTTGTAAAGACTTATTAAAAACAAATGCCTAAGGTGGTTGAAAAGAGAATGTATTGAATGCAGAGTGTGAAGGCCTTTGAGGAAACCATTTCAGTTTCTACTTTCCACCAGCTCAGCTTAATGCTGTCTCCCCAAACTTGTCCTTTTGTTCCATTTCAATACATACTTGAAGAATCAAAGGCTTACAGACCCACTTGAAATTTAACAGTAAATTTTTGGAGGGAGAGAGAAGTCTAATTTTCTTCACATTGTTAAGTTATATGATTCTTTCATAACTAACACTCTTCCTACCAAAAGAAGGGAGGAAGGGAGGAAAAGGAAGGAGAAAGAAGAAGGAAGGAAGGAAAGAAGTAAAGAGAAATGAAAGAAAAGAAAGGAAGGAAGAAAGGCTGGCCAAAGAGAAGGGAATTTGCCTAGATGATGGCCCTGACTTCTACTGTGGACAGCGCTGAGATATAGGAATGAGGTTATCTTCCAGGGAGGAGAAAAGGAGGTTATGAGTCACCCAAACCCCACAGTGTTCTCAGTCAAGGCTTTCAAATGCCCTTGCTGGGCCCATGACTAGTTGCTTACTGGGAGGAAAGCAAAGTTCCAGGCCAATGAGGTGACCTGATGTTGGAATTCTGAGGCCACTGCTGACTTAGTTCACACCAAGACCCGGTGGGCCTTTGTCTTTGAGACAAAGGAGTAGAGGAGGGATAGAGGGGAGAAAGGAGGGTGGAAAGTGATAGATGTGACAGACGTGTTCCAGAAATACTCTCCACCCGCATCAATTTGCTGGTCTTCTCCAGCACTTTATAAGAAAGTAAACATGGTGAGGAGCTGGATCTCACGCTGAGCAGAAGCTGCATTCTGAAATTCCACCGGCATTCCCGTGATGTCGCCGGGGAGCCAGCTGCACGCTGGTCTTTCGTAGTCAAGTCATGGTGACAGAGACAGTCCTTCTGTCTTGTCTCTCTGTGCCCGAGCTATAAAACCAGGAGACGGAGCAACCCTCACCTGCAAGGGGGCAAGGCAGGGGCGGTGACTGCCAGTCAAGACCATTGTTCTCAGAGAAGAATCAGACTCACCGCCTATCAGTCAGACCATGGGCCTGGTTACCTCTCTGACCAGGTAACCTGACATTGAAATGACAACTAGGGTAGGTTGGGAGAAGGAAGGGGGACAAGGCTGCTTTCCGGGAGGCATTGGCAGAATCCCGTAGTGATCGGCCATTACTAGTTTCATCATCCTCGTCAGCCTATTTATTTTCTAATTGAAGCATCTCCCTGGGTAACAGTTTCCGTAGAATTAGTAGCCACTACGTGACTTCATGCTTTCTTTTCTTTGTGCAAAAGTTGCCTCTCATTAATCCAATCAACCTGCAGGGAAAGACTTGGTGTGCGGCCCCAGCCGCACCTGCCCTGGGGTTCTGTCAGCATCCTCCTCTCTGGCTCAGCCTCCATCACCCCGGCCTGCAGGGAAGATCTCGGTGTGCGGCCCCAGCTGCACCTGCCCTGGGGTTCTGTCAGCATCCTCCTCTCTGGCTCAGCCTCCATCTCCCCAGCCTGCAGGGAAGATCTCGGTGTGGGGCCACAGCTGCACCTGCCCTGGGGTTCTGTTAGCATCCTCCTCTCTGGCTCAGCCTCCACCTCCTCAGCCTGCAGGGAAGATCTCGGTGTGCGGCCCCAGCTGCACCTGCCCTGGGGTTCTGTCAGCATCCTCCTCTCTGGCTCAGCCTCCACCTCCTCAGCCTGCAGGGAAGATCTCGGTGTGCGGCCCCAGCTGCACCTGCCCTGGGGTTCTGTCAGCATCCTCCTCTCTGGCTCAGCCTCCATCTCCCCAGCCTGCAGGGAAGATCTCGGTGTGGGGCCACAGCTGCACCTGCCCTGGGGTTCTGTCAGCATCCTCCTCTCTGGCTCAGCCTCCATCTCCCCAGCCTGCAGGGAAGATCTCGGTGTGCGGCCACAGCTGCACCTGCCCTGGGGTTCTGTCAGCATCCTCCTCTCTGGCTCAGCCTCCATCTCCTCAGCCTGCAGGGAAGATCTCGGTGTGCGGCCCCAGCCGTGCCTGCCCTGGGGTTCTGTCAGCATCCTCCTCTCTGGCTCAGCCTCCATCTCCCCAGCCGGCAGGGAAGATCTCGGTGTGGGGCCACAGCTGCACCTGCCCTGGGGTTCTGTTAGCATCCTCCTCTCTGGCTCAGCCTCCACCTCCTCAGCCTGCAGGGAAGATCTCGGTGTGCGGCCCCAGCTGCACCTGCCCTGGGGTTCTGTCAGCATCCTCCTCTCTGGCTCAGCCTCCACCTCCTCAGCCTGCAGGGAAGATCTCGGTGTGCGGCCCCAGCTGCACCTGCCCTGGGGTTCTGTCAGCATCCTCCTCTCTGGCTCAGCCTCCATCTCCCCAGCCTGCAGGGAAGATCTCGGTGTGGGGCCACAGCTGCATCTGCCCTGGGGTTCTGTCAGCATCCTCCTCTCTGGCTCAGCCTCCATCTCCTCAGCCTTCAGGGAAGATCTCGGTGTGCGGCCCCAGCCATGCCTGCCCTGGGGTTCTGTCAGCATCCTCCTCTCTGGCTCAGCCTCCATCTCCTCAGTCTTCAGGGAAGATCTCGGTGTGCAGCCCCAGCTGCACCTGCCCTGGGGTTCTGTCAGCATCCTCCTCTCTGGCTCAGCCTCCATCTCCTCAGCCTTCAGGGAAGATCTCGGTGTGCGGCCCCAGCTGCACCTGCCCTGGGGTTCTGTCAGCATTCTCCTCTCTGGCTCAGCCTCCATCTCCTCAGCCTTCAGGGAAGATCTCGGTGTGCGGCCCCAGCTGCACCTGCCCTGGGGTTCTGTCAGCATCCTCCTCTCTGGCTCAGCCTCCATCTCCTCAGCCTTCAGGGAAGATCTCGGTGTGCGGCCCCAGCTGCACCTGCCCTGGGGTTCTGTCAGCATCCTCCTCTCTGGCTCAGCCTCCATCACCCCGACCTGCAGGGAAGATCTCGGTGTGCGGCCCCAGCTGCACCTGCCCTGGGGTTCTGTCAGCATCCTCCTCTCTGGCTCAGCCTCCATCACCCCGGCCTGCAGGGAAGATCTCGGTGTGGGGCCACAGCTGCACCAGCCCTGGGGTTCTGTTAGCATCCTCCTCTCTGGCTCAGCCTCCACCTCCTCAGCCTGCAGGGAAGATCTCGGTGTGCGGCCCCAGCTGCACCTGCCCTGGGGTTCTGTCAGCATCCTCCTCTCTGGCTCAGCCTCCACCTCCTCAGCCTGCAGGGAAGATCTCGGTGTGCGGCCCCAGCTGCACCTGCCCTGGGGTTCTGTCAGCATCCTCCTCTCTGGCTCAGCCTCCATCTCCCCAGCCTGCAGGGAAGATCTCGGTGTGGGGCCACAGCTGCATCTGCCCTGGGGTTCTGTCAGCATCCTCCTCTCTGGCTCAGCCTCCATCTCCCCAGCCTGCAGGGAAGATCTCGGTGTGCGGCCCCAGCTGCACCTACCCTGGGGTTCTGTCAGCATCCTCCTCTCTGGCTCAGCCTCCATCACCCCGGCCTGCAGGGAAGATCTCGGTGTGCGGCCCCAGCTGCACCTGCCCTGGGGTTCTGTCAGCATCCTCCTCTCTGGCTCAGCCTCCATCTCCTCAGCCTTCAGGGAAGATCTCGGTGTGCGGCCCCAGCCGCACCTGCCCTGGGGTTCTGTCAGCATCCTCCTCTCTGGCTCAGCCTCCATCTCCCCAGCCTGCAGGGAAGATCTCGGTGTGCGGCCCCAGCTGCACCTGCCCTGGGGTTCTGTCAGCATCCTCCTCTCTGGCTCAGCCTCCATCTCCCCAGCCTGCAGGGAAGATCTTGGTGTGCGACCCCAGCTGCACCTGCCCTGGGGTTCTGTCAGCATCGTGCTCTCTGCCCTTAGCCTCCGTCTCCCCAGCCTGCAGGCACAGGAGCATCCCTTCCCCTCCAGCTCAGGCTCTCTGGTCTCCCTTCTGCTTGGGCCCTGGAATTTACTGATTTGTGGTCTTCCAACCATAGATCAGGGTTCAGGCAAAAATCAACACAGCCTACACAGCCTTTAAAACTACCTTGGTAAAAGTTTCTTTTTTATATATCTCTATGCATTTCCCATTATTAAAATACAATATAAGTGTGCGGCTTTCACGAAGGACCAGTCTGGCCTTTTCATCCCATCGTAGAGCCTGTGAAAAGATCTTTTATACCTAGAGAGATGATTCCTCAGCAGTCACTCCAGATGGCTACCAGGAACCTTTCTATTCATCCTATTTTTTTTTTTTTTCTGAGAATGGCTTAAAATGGAATTTTAAGAGTTATTTGTTGTTTAATGCAATTTAAAAATATAGCTTAAATTTTAAGATCCAGATACAGCCTACGGTGAAAATCAAGGGGAGAGGAATTAAGGCAGATAAGCAGTGCTCCCTTCTCTATCCACATGAAATGACTTTTTAAAAGATTGCCTAGGGATACAAGGACGGCTTAGTCTGTGCTCTCCGAGCTCGGGGCCCACAGCTGAGACCCACCCGGCTACCCCCTGAGAGGTGGGGTTCCTTCTGGGACTGCCCTGGGGAAGGATTATAAGAAGACGTCAGAGCCACAACTGTGACTCCTCCCTGAAGGTGCCAATGCCTATCAAGCTGTTTCCATTTTCGTGAATTTTACGGAACCTTCAGCCTGCCGGTCTCACGAAATGTTTTCTTTATGAAACCCTCACAGCAGTTCTGGGGCACAGAGCTTCCTCCTGATTTCCTAATGGGCCTCAGCTGCCCAGACCTCGGCGCTGTCAGCTGCATTTTGGAGTCGGCTGTCTCTGCCTCGTGTTCTCACTCGCAGGTGCCTGGAACTCTCTCACCTTCCCTTTCTCTCTTTGCCATGAGCAGGAAGCGGTCCCTGGCCGCGGGCTGCATCTCTGTGAACATGAACGCACTGGCAGGTGTTCCCAGATAGAGCAAATGCTGCCTTCACGCAGACAGTGGCCAACAGGTCCCACATTCCCTGGGAAAGGAGATGTGCGTTGGAGACCCCACCACTCCCGGCAGCACCAGGCTGCTGGCAGCAGTGGTGTGGCCACGAGCCAGATGGAGCAACTCCAGCTGGAGCCTGCGGTCGACCTGCAGGAGAAGAGCCGCCAGCAGACCCGAGACATGGGGGTCAGGATGGCTGAGAAGCAGAGCAGGCCTGGCACCTGCATCCCAGTGAGGGGACATGGGACAAGAATCTGAGCGCTGAGCCCACAGGGACCAGAGGGGCAAGGCTGAAGGAAGCACAAAGCAAGCCTGTGTGGGACGTCAAAGAAGACATTCTAATCGTTTCCTGCTGCCAGACTTCCCCACATTCCTGCAGTGCAGACAGGGAGCCCGGCCTAGGTGTGAGCAGGGGGCTGAGATGGGACACCGCACAGGGACACACAGGGACAGGGAGCCGGGGGTCTTTCAGGTCATGACAACAAGAGGAAGAGGTATTCTTCAAAAGCCCCTGAGAACATATCACGTGCCATGGTCTGCCAAGGCGGTTCAGGCAGACTGGATATTGCCTTCTCATCTCCTGCAGGCGGCCTCTCTCTTCTTCTGAAATGGAATGTTTTTAAACTTTTTTATACTGTAAAATTCAGTCTGCAACTGCACTCTGTGACAGAGCTTCTCTCCGGGTCCTTGGTGAGTGGACATCGTCCCACACTTCCCTCCACCCCTCCGCCTCCAGCCATGGCAGAGTCCCTCTAATGTTTTCATTTCCATTATCTGCAAACTCCGTCTCCACAGCCATTAAGAGTGCAGATATGTGCACATCAAATCAGCTCCCTGGGCCATCCCATCTGGCGCTATGTAGATGTTGGGCAGAAGACAGGTCCCCTCCTGGCTCTGTCACCGGCCACGTGATGTCAGGCAAGTCTCTTCCTCGCTCTGAGCCTCGCCTACCTCCCCTGATGAGCCGAGGAGAGAATCAGATGAAGTAACAAAGCGGAGAGGATTATAGATTTCAGAGCAGTGTACAAATGAAAGTCATTGTAACCATAAAATGTGGATCCTCGGCCCACACTGGGGTGGGGCCGGCCACCCTTAGTCGCTCTTCTGGCTTGTTTTGTAACCTCTGCTGAGGTTTCAGTAATTGTTGGGAGGCTTTGGTTTCAACACATTCTTTGTCTCTTCTGTGGTGTCCACAAGGCAGTCACGTTGGCCTTGAACTGATTCTTATCAGAAAGGATGAGGCAGGAGGATACGTAGCTAATGAAGGCTTGGGAGTTCTGGGTCGTTATGGGTACATAAGACATCTTACGTAGGAGTCATTTAGCTACTCTTTCAAGAAAAGAACAACAAACACCAGCTCACGGCACCAACGGGCAATACCTTGGCCCCATGGTTTTCATCATTTGAAGTTTCTGTTCAAACATGTAACATCTCCAACAGCCAACACTGTTGTAAACAGCAAGTTTAACCGAGTTCCTGGTTCCGTGAAGCCTCAGCAGGTCAATGTGCATGTCAGCTATGTGTCCCGCCCTGTGGTATACATACAACCTTGAGTCATTCCTAGATTCTTCCAGAAGAAACTCATATATAAATGTTAATGTGATAGTTGATAGAGCGGATGATCGCTATCTTCAAAGTACTCTGGTGGTGCAAAGGATGGACAGGGGAGAGGAGGTAGGCTGTGACTCGGCCCTTCAGTACACAGCCCTGCCCCAACCCACCTGCTCCAGGTCCTGGCTCTGCCACTTCCAAACTGCATAATGTGGTTTGTTATTTGTGATCTTTTGATGCCTTAGTTTCTTCATCTCTACCATGGGTGTAATACCAATAGGGCCAACCTCCCAGGCTACCATGAGCAGAAGTGAGTTCAGGCCGATCCTTTTGTCTGGTTGGTCACTCAGTAAGCAGTAGCCATTACATTTGTTATCATTATTCTTTGCTAATTTAATAAGCAGGGAAGAGATTCCTAAAACTCTTAAGAGAGCTCATCTCTGAATTTAAGAGACTTATAATATCATCATTATCTTTATTACTAGCAATAAAGCTACCATTGATGTCAAACACTAGATTCTTCTGGTTTTGTTTTGTTTTGTTGACAGAGTTTCACTGTGCCCAAGCTAGTGGGCTGTGGTGTCATAGCTCACAGCAACCTCAAAGTATTGAGCTCAACTGACCTTCCTGCCTCAGCGTCCCATGGTGCTGGGATTACAGGTGTGAGCCACCACACCCGGCCACGAGATTCTTGACATATGTAATTTTATTTAATTCTCATAACAATCCCGAGAATCAAAAAGCTTACATTGAATATAAAAAGCTCCACAAAAAAAACAAAAACAAAAACAAAAAAACCCACACACACAAAGGGAGTAAAACGTAAGTGGCACAGAGGGTGGATGAAAGAGAATTACAAAGGCAGAGAGGTTCATCATCTAAAGCAACGAAACCAAAGTTGGAAGGATCACAAAGCTGTGGGTGTAAGGCAGGCAAGGTGCCGGACGTGGGTTTTTATTTCCCCTTCACGCCATGTTGGTTCCTCTAAGCAGAGCGTGCCCCTTCCAATCCCACCACTTACACTACGCCCAGCCCCCAAAACAAGTAGAGGACCAAAGCTTGTGATGTGCAGACGTGGATCGAAGAGCGGTGTTTTTCACCCTCCCGGCACACTAGAACCTATAGTCAAACTTCTGAGGCACACTTAAATTATGTTGATCAAAAAAAGAGTTTAAAAAAAAAAAAAGAATATACTTACTCTGTTTTGAACTTCTTTTGCAAATAATTTAATCTTTAAAAATTTTCGCGGCATACCAGTTGGAAATCACTGCTCCGGAACGTGTGGTTTGAGGCTGCGTGGGTCTACTGAACAATGTTTTGTGCCCAGCACAGTGCCCGGAACTTTCAGACACGTGATCCACTTAACATTCTGAATAAGGCATCATCATCCCCCATCTGCGGGTGAGGAAACTGGGTCTGAAAGATGCCAAGCCTGGAAAGCGCAGCAGGAGGGAGGTGCCCGCGGGTTTGAGATGCCCTTGAGCAAAGAGGAAGATGGCAGGAGAGTGGCCGGGGCTTGGTGGGAGGTGTCAAATGACCAGGCAGAGGCTGGCTCAGCACCTGGAGCGTGGCTATGGAGAGCCGATAAAGGACAGGCTGCCTTTGCTTCACATCAGCTTTACGAAACCCATCACAACAGACCTACAGGCTGCTGCAAGTTTGCTCTAAAGAAGGAGAGGCGTCAGGTGGGGCCAAAGATGTTCCTTGTCCCCTTTGGAAATTCCCCTGCTCTCACTTACAGGGTATAACCTCTCCCTAAAAATGTGTTTGTTTACTTAGGTCAGCAGCCCTGTGACCAGGGGACCTTGCCCCTTCTCTGCTCACTGCCCTGCGTCTAGCCCGTCCCTGCACATGGTCAGTGCTCATCACGACTTGCCAAGTGGATCAGTGATTAAATGAGAGAATAAATGATATGATCCACTGATCTGTACTCAGAGCTGAACCCTAGTCTTCAGCTCACCAGTGTATCCCCCTCTCTCATCGTTCACCTGACCCTAGACCCCTGCCTCCCCCATCCAACTTGGCCCTTGATTTCCAGGTCCCTCTCTCCAGCTGGCATGTCCTCCACCCTGTTCACAATCTGACACACACACACACACACAAAGGGACAATAGAACTGTCTTCTCTTTCATGAGCTTGTCCATAATCAAAAACCATTGTTTCCTGCCAGGGGCCTGATGCCACTGCCCGTGCAATGTTCTGGGACTCACAATGGTCTCATCCCCCTTCCAAATCCAATATCATGTTTGAATGGACATGACAGGAGAGAGGGGAGCCCTAACAGCATCTTGATTTTGTAGCATCACTGTTAGCATTTCCTAGAGTAGAATTGTGTGCGTATGTGTTTGTGATTGATCCACCCATCACTGGGGAAGGTCTTGCTAACCCTCAGAGAATGAGCAGCCTGGGAGGAATGTGAGTCTCTGCCAGCTCTCGGGGGTGGGCCTGGATGGGCAGTCCCAGCGGCAGGGACTCGGGAGGCCTCCCGGTAGGACAAGCCTGGAAATCCGGCAGCAGCAATAATTATTTCAGCAGCATAATTGCAGATACCCACGAGCACTCCCTAAGTTCCAATCACTGTGCTAACCACTTCACATAGATTATCTTAATTACACCTTCCATCAACCCTGTAGGGTGGGAGCTCTTATTATTCCTATTTCACAGCTAAGAAAACTGAGGCTCAAGGGAGCTAAGTATCTTGCACACAGTACGTGGTGGGGTTACCATTTGAACTGAAGCCCTCTGACGTCAGAATTCAACTCAGTATGAAATGGTTCAAAACAAGTACCCTTTGTTGAGAGTCAGAATGTCACAAAAAGTGACAAAGTTTGTTTTTGCCATATAGCCCTCACAGAAGACAATGAAGATCGTCGCCTCTCTAGGAACATAGAATGGGAAGGAGGAAAGATGTTAAAAGTGCTTCCCAACAAGTTAAAATGCCAGCAATTTATGAATTTGTGAATGAATACCGTCACATACAGGGAGATCAGGGGGAACACAGGGCTCCCCACGTTGCACTGGATGCAGAAAGTGCTCCCCAGAATTGGGCAGTGCACAACCTGCTCCACTTCACATGACAACCCCAAAAGGCCGACTTCTTCATACCCACGAATGAATATAAAGCCTGAATGGAGACCTATTATTTGGGCTTGAGCTAATGTGGTCTTCAAAAACCAAATAAGGGAAAAAAGAGACATGTAGATGATAAACCAGAATCACTGCGTGTACGGTTGTATCTCTGATGGGTTCACTTTGTGAGTGAAAGTAAATATCTTGCCTACTGTAGCCCCAGGGTCTGTGTACCCTCTTCTGTCACCATGCCTTTCTAGTCAACTGTCCCCTTGTCATTGTCATTAAACTTACCACCGTCTCCCAACCATGCGTCCTCCCACCCTTCCCAACCTATACAAACGCTCCGACCCCTTCCCCAGCCTCTCCCTTGCTTTTCTTCACCCACTACCTCCTTCTTCGAGACCTGCACGTTCTTCATGCCTCACTGACCCATTCACTCAGCAAACATTCTGGGAGCCCCTGAAGCGGCTGTGGGAGGGGCAAGGCCGGGCAGGTGTTCTCCCCCTCAGGCTGCTCGCAGGGTGTTTGGGGAGTGAAACAAACAAGTGAGTCCTCTCCGAGCAGTTTCGTAATCGTTCTCATTCTCTCTCCCCGTGTTTTAGAATCATTCACAGTCCACATCCTTGTCAGTCAAGGCCCAATTTGAGATGCTGAAAGCAAGACAAGTGCATGGAAATAGTGTAGAGAAATGTGCAAAATAACAGCAAAAACTGTACATCACGGCGTGTATGGTTGTAGCTCTGTTGGGTTCACTTTGTGACTTCATTTTACCTTAAAATGCCAAGTGAAAGCTCTGCGGATTTTCTCCAAGTACTTTGCCAAATCCTTGGCATCACATTCTACCATGTTTCCAGCCTTCGGGGGTCTGAGCAGCGCTCATGAGAAGTTTGGCTCAGCAAAACAACCTTCTATGTCATTCTAGCCTGAAAATGCTCCCCCACACCGCCATTAAATGTGTGCCCCTTGAAGCAGACAGCTAAACATAGTGTGAAAATAATTTCATTCCCAAAGACATTGAGTAGCACATTATCTTAAGAGAACCACAACAGGTGAATGACTTTAAAAAACATCCTCTGCTGTGAATATCTAGTCCCAGCTGGCCATGAAGGTTCCGTTTCAAGACTAAAGAGCTTATCTTTGTAGACTGTGGTATTTTTAAAGCAGAGTTCTGTCTTATGTTTTTTTCTAACCCAAGCACCTAGCGTAAGGCTCAATAAATATTAACATTTGTGAATATGTTATTCAAACCGATCAAAGTAGAGGTCTGTAGACTGTGTTTCTCGCTCGTTTGCTTGACGAGGGGCAGGAGGAAAGCGGTTTTAGTTTGTTTTGTGGATATGTCATCCTCCAGTAGAAACCAGGATGGGAGCAATGACCTTGTCCATCAGGTGGCGTCAATATTTATTGAGCCTCTCACTTAATAAGCAAAGCCATCGGATGGCGTCACCTTCCCTGTGAGCAATGCTCCAGAAAATAATTTTCTACCCACTACTGTGACTTTGAAGTGTTGCTGTCTCTTCACCTCACTTCCAATGCCTGTGTGGAATCACCTGTAACGCTGCCCAGTAAGCGTCGGTCTCGTGGGCTACAGAGACCAACTTGCAAACAGGAACCAGAAAACACAAGGTCGTCCCATCTTCAATGCACTGTAACTCTGACATCCTGGGCCTCTTCCTGTCCAACCTGGGATTGGCATTTGGCTTGACTGGGTGGTGAGAAATGTGGCAACACAATGAGAAATTCTCCTTCCAGAGCTCTTCTTCAGGGAGCTTGGTTGCTTTACCAGAAATGTGTCTTGCTTGGCCTTCACGCAATGCCTCTTTGTACGTTAGGCAAAATAAACACATTCCACCTTGACCATATTTGGAACTCACAGGGTAAAGGAGTTTAAAAGGTCAAAGATGAAATAAGAACATTTTGTCATTTCATCCCACCCCAGTTTTTCCTTTCTCCCCTTTCCTGTACTAACTTTGCTTCATTATAATGGCACTCACAGGAGTTTCATTTTATTATTATGGAATTACATAAAGTCGTGTCATTCAACCCATTAGAAATTCTTATCCCCAACTCTTAGAATTCAGCTACAAAGATTCAAAAGGAAACCGAGACATTAAAGAGAAGCCTGTGGCTACGGCGGCAGGGCCTTCATTGTGTTTGTTCACGGCGTAATCTTCTTGTTTGCCAAACCAGGAGGTTTGAACCTGCAGCACCAGGTCGGTCCTGGCCCGCTGCCTTCCCATGCTGTTTAGAGGAATGGCCGCCCTGCCAATGCCCTGGTTTCTTTTCCCCACGCCCCGCACCAAGCCACACATGACTGGGGGGACGGCCGTATCCACTCGACACCAATGTTCTTTTAGTGACAGGGTGACAAAGCGCCTTTTGTTGGTCTAAGAAAGATTTCTTTATTTTCATAGAAAGCATTTAGTGGTAAAGGAAAGCATCTTTTTTAGAAAGTGTTATTAAAGGAGTCTGTCAGGTACTAGAGTGCCAGCTCTTAATTCCCGCTTGTAAATTGTTGTTTTCTTATCATTTCGTCCATCAGAATGAGCAAATGTGCTTCTTTCTGAGGAGGTGAAGAAATAGACTATTATTCATTCTGAGAGTCAGTGAGGCCTCCTGTGTACCGCAGATAGAGAGTCAATAGTGATGGAGTCTGTCCTCATCTTCCTCCTCCAGACCTGGCGTTCTCTCCGAACAGCTCAGAGTCCATCGTCCATTCTGAGAGGCGAGGAAAGTGCCCTGGGGCACGAGAAAGGCGTCGGGCGTATGTGGGCTCTTTCCTCTAGAGTTATACGGAGTATACGGTTGGGTTTTATGCTTGCTTTGCCCTCTTGTTGAGGCTGGATGGTAATTCAGTCATTTACTTAGTTCATAATTTATTCAAGGTGATGATTATACATCAGTTGTTTACTGGGACATAAAAGAAATAAAAAATAGTAAAGATCTGCCTAGCACTCTGGGAGGCTGAGGTGGTAGATAGCCTGAGCTCACAGGTTCTAGACCAGCCTGAGCCAGAGCGAGACCCCCGTCTCTAAAAATAGCTGGGCATTGTGGCAGGTGCCCGTAGTCCCAGCTACTCGGGAGGCTGAGGCAAGAGGATCACTTGAGCCCAAGAGTTTGAGGTTGCTGTGAGCGATGATGCCACAGTACTCTACCCAGGATGACCGAATGAGGCTCTGTCTCAAAAAAAAAAGAAAGAAAGAAAATAGTGAAAAGCCTTGCTATTTACTTGGAGGCACAATATTTACGTTCATAAGACAATTTAATTACTAAGATTTACTTGTACCGTATAACATGCACTTATAATAATAATAATTGATATTTACATAGCATCTATCATGTGTTTTACATTATGTATCAATCTTCACCACAGTCTTCCCACGTGGCCACTGCTGGGATTCATTTCACACACAGAGAAACTGAGGCATAGGAAGGTTAACTGACCAGCAGCTGGTGAGTAAGTAGCAGAGCCAAGATCTGAAACCAGGCAGTCTGGCTCCAGAATCCAGGCATTTTGGCCACTGCCTACCACATACACACAATAACGCAGCCTGAAGTCACTTGGGAAAGCTGTCAGTGAAGCATGGTTCTTAAGCAGACACTTGATGGTCTAAGGTTTGTGCTGTGAAGACAATAGAATTGGACTTTCTGGGAAGCAGGAATAGCGGTAAGAAGAGCTGGGAATCCGAAATGCACGTGCCGTGATGGGAGGAAGGACTGTCGCACAACGTGGCATCAGAGAACTTTTGTAGAGAGCCTTGGACACCAGGTTTTTTTGTTTTTTTTTTTGTAGAGACAGAGTCTCACTTTATGGCCCTCGGTAGAGTGCCGTGGCCTCACACAGCTCACAGCAACCTCCAACTCCTGGGCTTAAGCGATTCTCTTGCCTCAGCCTCCCGAGTAGCTGGGACTACAGGCGCCCGCCACAACGCCCGGCTATTTTTTGGTTGCAGTTTGGCCGGGGCCGGGTTTGAACCCACCACCCTCGGTATATGGGGCCGGCGCCTTACCGACTGAGCCACAGGCGCCGCCCGGACACCAGGTTTAAAGGCTTTGTATGTGTGTGTGTTTGTTGGTTTGTTTTGAGAAAGAGTCTCACTCTGTCACCCAGGCTAAACTGCAGTAGTATTATCATAGCTCACAGCAACCTCAAACTCCTGGGTCAGCCTCCCAAGTATCTGGGACCACAGGCACCTGCACAATGCCAGGCTAGTTTTTCCATTTTTAGTAGAGATGGCGTCTCACTCTTGCTCAGGTTGGTCTCAAACTTCTGAGGTCATGTGATCCTCCTGCCTCAGCCTCTCAAAGTGCTGAGAGGACAGGCGTGACCCACGTGCCCAGCCTAAAAGTTTCAGTAGAAGTCCAGAGACGGGTAGACAAGTGAGGAAGTTCATGTGTTCATATGGTCAGGGCACCGGGAAGAAGCTTGGGGGCATTAGCAACACCCGCTTCATGTCTGTAGGATCTAAGGTCCAGTGAGTGGACAGAACTCCCAGCTTCTCCTACCCACAGGCAGAGCAGGTCTCTTCTGATCCTTTACTTAAAGCCATTTATAATGTTCCAGGCCACTCTGCAAGATTTACCTGACAGAGACTTTGGATTCAGCCTGGAAAGGGGAGAAAAAGGCAAGGGTGACCTCTGAGGCATTATTGCAAAATCCACGTAAATGAGGCCTGGGCTCTGTGAAGAGGGTGAAATTTCCAAGAAGGGGTCAAGAGAACTCGGTGCTGATAATAGAGAACCGAGGCGCTCCAGGGTGGCCTGGCTGTGGCAGAAACGGGAAATTGGGCCACCATGTCACGTAGGCACGGAATGTCAGGTCGGGCTAGGCTCCTGTGAGAGGAAGGCGGCCTCATTACTGTTAGGTCTGGGTGGCCCCTCTGTCATGTGAGGATCAGATGCCGAGGCCCTCTGAAGTTTCCCCAGTAAGCAGCTGCCACTGGGGTCAGCGTGAGCCAGTCCTGTGGACACCAAGAACTAGACTTCAGCTCGGTTGTGCTCCTGTGTCAGCTCAGTCTTCTGTCCCCTGTGGTCACCTGTTATAGCCACCTCCATATTGCTTCCCCCAAGCCACACAGCATAGTGCCCAAGGATACAAGCTCCGAAGGCAAAGGGCCTAAATTTAACTTGGGCTCTACAACTTCTTGTTTTGATTTTGGCAAACTGCTTAACTTCTTTATGGCTCCATTTTCTCCTCTGTAAAATGGCTGTGTGATCACTACTTACCTTCGAGCAAACTGTGAGTGTCCACGGGCCTGGCACCCAGCATGGCGCTCACATTTGGCGGACAGTAGACAGCGGCCGTCCTTGCCGCTACCCCACAGCACTCAGTGCTCCGTGTCAGTTTGCATGTTTTTCTCTGTGACCGCCTGGCACGATGGCTCCTTCCTTTCCACCAGGCACCCGTTCCCGTGCCTGCCATTGTGACATCAGCACGTTATCTTCACCCCAAAAGCCCCCTCTGCTTCTCCAGCAAAACCATCCTGGGTCCCTGGTTCCACACCACATCTATGTCCCACCCCATAAACCCCTTTTCACTCTCGCATAATGCGCAGACAACCCAGGCTGTTCCAGGGGAGCGGTGAGGACCCTTTCTCCTTTGTTCATAATCTTAAAACCTGAAATGGTGATTAGGCCACTGAGCTTTTACCCAAGAACTCTCAGATGAAGCAGATCACACCGTTCCGGGATTCACCTAGCAAAAGTTACAAAATGGTTTCTCTGCTTCCAAAGCAGGACTGAAAAGGGATTAAATGCAAAGATTTGAGAGGCAGCTGTACCTACTTCAAATCAAGGCTTCGCATGTGACAGTGTGACTTGAGATTTAATACGCCCATCTTGCTGTTGTAAGGGTTAGGGTCATAAACCTGCCTGAAGCTTGGTGCCTGTTACATAGGGATGTTCAGGAAGCCTGACTCTTGCTATTATTATTGCTGTCATTATTGTCACAATACTCCATCAAGCTGTAGCAGGTGTATCTATCATTAAGGAAATAATGGTAAAGGCACCCTTAATTATGAGTACAATACACCTAATCTTTGAAAATATAAAGATTTCTCGAGGGAGTTTGAGGTCTTGGGTTTGTCGTTAATAGCCAGAGTGCTGTACTGGTAATGCCCAACCTTGGAAGGCCTCAGAGCAAAGTGGCAGCCAAACCAAACCATAATCTTGTTTTGGTTTCATCTTGAAGGTTGGCACCAAAAGCTGGAGGTGCCGATGGCCAGGCTGCAGAAAAGGGTATCGGCCATCTCTGTAAGGTCAGAGAGTTCTGTGGCGCATGAATGATTGCTGAAGGGTCTTTTTGAGGAGACTCAGCCACCACTGTAAGGCCACACGGTGACGTGGCCCCGTCACCACCTGCCTGTTTTTCCACATGCTTTATAAAGTGTCAGAGGCCATGTCACAGTTGTAGGCTTTTTGATCACTCTCTGAGGTACAAAATGAGCTAACAGGACAGTTTACAGATGGGTCTCCTCAACTGCCAAATTCTAATAGTAGTCTGAGGTGATGTGCATCCCCAAATAGATGAGGGGCTGTGACACAGCCGAATCCCTAGGGGGCACTGTGCAGGTGACCCCAGATTGGTGCCTGTCCCTGCCCCTGTCCTTGCAGATGACCTTGGGTCTTGCCTCCTGCTGTCAGCCTCACCAGCTTTCCTCCTCCTCCTCTGCTCACTCCACAGCACCCACAGGGCTTGGGGGTGGGGTAGGAGGATGAAAATGAATTCACCTGGTCCCCAAGAGTCAAGGGCTGTTTGGCTTAGGATTGTGAAGGACCATTTCCTTTCTTTTTTGCTATATTCTCTGCAGTGCTACAGACTGTATCCCTCTGTTATTTCGTATGCTCTCTTTTAGTTTGATTTTAGACATTTTAGAAGATGGATTTTTATTAGATTCTGACAAAACTAGTACGGGGAGAAATCTAAAATAAAGGTTTCCTACAGGTCTCTGCATGATTATGTAAGAAATATTACAAATTATAAACACAGGCAAGCAGAGAAACTCTACCCTGCTGAAATATCTTCTGGGGCCTGTGAGAACAGGACCCATGCAGGGGTCATAGAACGCCCAATTCCTTTTAAGACACATAGTGATCAGCTTGGACCCTCAAGATCTCCTAAAAATATGCCTCCTTCAGGCTGTCCCCAGCCCCGCACCCTGAGACCCCTGTCTGTGCCTGTTCAGGTTCTCGGTCAAAAGAGTTCTGGTTAGGCTCGGTGCCTGTGCTCAGTGGCTAGGGCTCTAGCCACATACACCGAGGCAGGCAGGTTCGAACCCAGCCCAGGCCTGCTAAACAACAATGACAACTGCAACAACAAAAATAGCCTGTAGTCCCAGCTACTTGGGAGGCTGAGGCAAGAGAATCACTGAAGCCCAAGAGATTGAAGTTGCTATGAGCTGTGATGCCACAGCACTCTACCAAGGGCTACATAGTGAGACTATCTAAAAAAAAAAAAAAGTTCTGGCTAATTTAAGCCAGAGCTAATGAAGAATCTTCTAGTGAAGAATGAAATTAAAAGATCATTGAGAAGCTCAGAGATTTTGTGGAAGGTCGGAGAATCAACTCAGAACCCACAGCGAACAAAGGGAACTCATAGTCTATGCCACACAAACAGCTCGAGTCAGGCACTGCCATAGGCGGGGACTGTGTGCCGCAGCTGGTGCCACCGCCTCTGAGCAGTGGCTGTCGCCACAACCACAATGAGCCTGAATTGTCCAGACTCCTCCTGTCACTCACTGTGATATTAAAGCCCCAAGGGGCACACACAGTTGACCCCCTCACCACACGGTTGAGAGTGTCCCCAACATGGGAAGGGGATCCAGATGACGGTGAGACACACAGTGACACTTGTCTTCTTTCCTTCCCATCCTCCTTTACCCACTCACATTCTACCGTGAATGAGGTAGAGACAGAGCTGCTTTTTTTCCCCAAAAACAGTTTTCAATCCTTACAATATTATCAGGCCCATTTTACAGATAGAAAAACCAAGTCTCGGAGAAGGTGAATGACTGTGGAAAGTCACAGAGAGTGTTTATCAGGTCTAGAGTTTCCCTCCATCTAAAGATAGGTTTGAAAATTCCACTGCCCAGGTTTTTGTTTTTGCTTGGTTTGGGTTTGTTTATTTGTTTGGGGTTTTTTTGTTTTTTTTTTTGTTTTTGGATTGTTTGTTTGTTTTTTTAAATAATGCAATTATTTGTTAAATTTTTCTAATGAAACCTTGAAAGAAACCTCAATATCCCAGGCAGATGAAAGCAGCTGTGTGGGTGGAAGAAGGGTAAGCAAGAGAACCTATTCGCCCCGCCTCACATCCCCCACTTCACACGCACAGAACACTCCCCTCGAAGGCTGGAAAACGGCGGCTGCTGCCTCAGCCGGGGAAGCTGACCAGTTCTGGTTCATTTCCTGTCACTGTCCCCCTGGCCCTCACTCAGGAAATAGCTCTGAGTTCAGATCGACGCTAGCTGTTCATAGTCAGTCACGGCCATGGTCCAGCGTGTCCCATACCGTGTCCCGTAGGGCTCTAGTTCCTCGGGATATTAGTAAAGGTAAAGGCAAAATGAGAAAGATAAAGACGTTTTAAGCATGTTGATTTGCTCAGCTAGTAGCTGAGCAAACAATAATAGGTTTGCAAAACATTTCTTACCTGCTAACAAAGACCTTCAGAGAATGTTGAGCCTCTCCAAAGAAGTGCAGGGTGCAAAGCATTTTCCAGACATTTAACCAGAAGCCTATTTTTCAAGTTGTATTTCTCAGGATGAGTCTTGAGTGCTTTGATTTAGCTTTGGTTTCAAATGCCTACCACTATCATTTGACTATTTTTGGAGGCAGAATGATTTGGTTTATTTCCAGTCATTTTTCTTTAAGGAATCTTATAAAACTTATAAATCCAAGAAGAAATGCTAGATGTGCCCAGGGAAGCTGAGTCCCTAGGGGTCCCTCATAGCCTTAGAATTTGTCCGTAAGGTCAGCATGCAGACAGCAGCTCAGAAGAACTCAGAAAAATCCCAGGCCTAGATGCTCTCAAAGTGGTGACAGGAATTACAACTCTGTAATTAAAAAGGTCTATGACGTTCACTTACAAAAGGCAGTGAAGTGAAGGGGCATTTGCTTTTAGACTTTTTTAAAATCCTGATGGTTATGTATTTACCTCTCAAGGAAAATGGAATTATCTCAAAGGTCTGCTCCAAATGCAAGAAGTGACCAAAATTTTGGAGAAATTTTTAACAGGGTAAAAAGCATCAGGCTGCCCCAGGCAGTCTACTCCAGCCGAGACTTAACATCTTACTCCCTGGAAGTCAATATGTAGCCAGGTTTACAAATACCTCGCAGTTCCCTGAAAGGAAACCCTCTCAGCCTGGATTCCAACACCTTCCTCAGCTGCACCTTTATCTCAAGAATTCATTTCTCACCTTAGATAAATCACTTGCCCTATAAGAGCTGCTATTGGGTATGGGGTGGGGGAGGTTGTTTGTTTTTATTTTGTTTTGTTTTAGTATAAAGTTGAAGTAATTACAACTGCTCTGCCACTTCAGAGAGCCATGGTAGGAGTCAGTCATGCTAATCAAGTCCAAGGCTGGCCCACACTGCACCTTTGTGCTAACTAGGAAAAGGGAGCCCTTCTGCAAGTAGGCTGGGCCGAGAGTCTAGGCATGATTTCAGCCCTACAAAACCCCAGCAGCCTGATGCAACTTGCCCAACTCTGCACCTGTGTCAGCCTCTGTGAAAGGACTTCATGAACTGAAAAGTGCTGTCCTCAGGCAGTGTCCTGGAGCAGTCGAAGGCAGGATCATGGAGACCTGGGCTTCAGGTTCCCCCATGACAGCAATGTGACCTGGACAGCCTCGCTACCCTCTGAGCTGCAGGGTCCTCAGGTATGAGATGGAGACAATAGCAAATAAGGTCAATGTGAAGATTGAAATAGTGTCTGTAAGTACCTGGTTAGCATTACTAATATGCTTGCTAAAGCAAAGAAGATGGACTTGTTGACATCATTGTCATTTGAATTCTAACACAGATTTTATGTTCCAACCAATTTTTCTCCTTCTTCTTGGCACAACACCCCCCTCTGGCCAATCTCTGGGCTTTCCCTTTGTGGCTTCTCAGTAGGAAAAGTCTCACTCTTTGCCAACCCACAGCTCTCATTTTGCCATCCCCTGGTGCCAATCCCAATCACATAAGTTATGCTGCATGATTGGAGAATAGTTAACAAGAATAAAATCTGATGATATAATGCTAAATTAAGAGGGCAAAGTACAAAGGTATATACTCATGATCTCAATTTTATAATAAAAATTAAGTCTGTGCATATATATATCGTCCATATTTTTGTGTGGGCTCACTATGCATGCATTTTAGTCACCACACATTCATTAAATAAACCTGTCTCCCAACACCACAGTTCAAATTCTAGTTACTTCCATACATTAACAGAGTAGTTGCATTAACTCAACTTTGCTGCTAGCAACTCAGTCCACAAACACTAAACAGATGGCAGGTACATGCCCATCCCTGAGCAACACATCAGTGCTTCCCAATTCAGTCTGTGGCTGGTCCGTGCACGTCCGCCGTTCGGTTCACACACCGGCAGCAAAGCATGTGGCCACGTTGCTTCCTTGTCTGTTAGTAATAAACCCACGCAACATTTTATTAAATGGATAATCAAAAGAGGAACTTGATCTACAATGATGAAAGTGCAGCCAAGAAATGAAAAGAGAGGAGGTTGGAATAAAATTTGAATCAGATGTAAAGGACCCTGTGGAAGAGCCAGCTTACTGGGAGGATGTTGACACTGCTGTCCTTGGGAAGACTCTAGGAATGGAGCTCAAGGAACGTAGTGAGGGGGAAATTGACATGTGAGGAGCGCGGTGGTGATGGAAAGGATGAAAATGCTGCAGAGGAAGCAATGTTGGCCAAAATCTTTACACGAAAAGAACTCTCAGAGGGAGCTCACATCATTGAAAGGGCAAAAAAGGATAAAGTGCTGGAAGCTGATCTCAGACGTAGACAGGAGAGCGATGATTTGCCGAGATCTAAAAGATGTTTGTTCCACACTCTAAGTTGTACCAGGAAAGACAGACACGTATTGTCCAAACTACTTTTGGCAAGTTTATTAAAAAGAAATAAAATGCTTTAATTCTCAGTATTTCTATATTTTAAATTATATTTAAATTTTAAATATTAAATTCTATATTCTATATTTTAAACACTTACCAATACTAAGTGTTGGTTTTCTTTTTTATTTCCCTGTACATTTATAATCAACAGTAAGAGTTTTTAATGTTTTTTTATTAAATCATAGCTGTGTACATTAATGTGATCATGGGACACCATACACTAGTTTCATAGACCGTTTGACACATTTTCATCACTCTTGTTAACATAGCCTTCCTGGCATTTTCTTAGTTATTGTGCTAAGACATTTACATTCCACATTTACTAAGTTTCACACATACCCTTGTAAGATGCACCACAGGTGTAGTCCCACCAATCCCCTTCCCTCCACCCACCTGCCCCCTCCCTCTCTTCCCTTTCCCCCTTCCCCCTATTCTTAGGTTGTAACTGGGTTATAGCTTTCATGTGAAAGCCATAAATTAGTTTCATAGTAGGGCTGAGTACACTGGATACTTTTTCTTCCATTCTTGAGATACTTTACTAAGAAGAATATGTTCCAGCTCCATCCACATAAACATGAAAGAGGTAAAGTCTTCATCTTTCTTTAAGGCTGCATAATATTCCATGGTATACATATACCACAATTTATTAATCCATTCGTGGATCGATGGGCACTTGGGCTTTTTCCATGATTTAGCAATTATGAATAGGGCTGCAATAAACATTCTGATACAAATATCTTTGTTGTGATGTGATTTTTGGTCTTCTGGGTATATGCCTAGTAGAGGATTTACAGGATTGAATGGCAGATCTATTTTTAGATCTCTAAGTGTTCTCCATATATCTTTCAAAAAGGAATGTATTAATTTGCATTCCCACCAGCAGTGTAGAAGTGTTCCCTTTTCTCCACGCCAACGTCTCTGGTCTTGGGATTTTGTGATATAGGCTAATCTTACTGGAGTTAGATGATATCTCAAGGTAGTTTTGATTTGCATTTCTCTGATGATTAAAGATGATGAGCATTGGGTGGCGCCTGTGGTTCAGTCGGTAAGGCGCCAGCCCCATATACCTAGGGTGGCGGGTTCAAACCCGGCCCCGGCCAAACTGCAACCAAAAAATAGCCGGGCGTTGTGGCAGGCGCCTGTAGTCCCAACTACTTGGGAGGCTGAGGCAAGAGAATCGCTTAAGCCCAGGAGTTGGAGGTTGCTGTGAGCTGTGTGAGGCCACGGCACTCTACCGAGGGCCATAAAGTGAGACTCTGTCTCTACAAAAAAAAAAAAAAAAGATGATGAGCATTTTTTCATATGTCTGTAGGCCGTGTGCCTGTCTCCTTCAGAGAAGTTTCTCTTCAAGTCCCTTGCCCAGCCTGCGATGGGATCACTTGTTCTTCTCTTGCTTATACATTTGAGTTCTCTGTGGATTCTGGTTATTAAACCTTTGTCAGAGTTATAATCTGCAAATATCTTCTCCCATTCTGAGGGCTGTCTGCTTGACTTGACTTACTGTGCAGAAGTTTTTTAGTTTGATCAAGTCCCAGTAGTGGATTTTTAAAGCTGCTTCAATTGCCCAGGGAGTCCTCCTCATAAAATACTCGCCCAGACCGATTTCTTCAAGGGTTTTCCCTGCACTCTCCTCTAGTATTTTTATAGTTTAATGTCTTAAGTTTAAATCTTTTATCCAGTGAGAGTCTATCTTAGTTAATGGTGAGAGGTGTGGGTCCAGTTTCAGTCTTCTACAGGTTGCCAGCCAGTTCACCCAGCACCATTTGTTAAATAGGTAATCTTTTCCCCACTGAATGTTTTTAATTGGCTTGTCAAAGATTAAATAACGGTAAGTAGCTGGATTCATCTCTTGGTTCTCTATTCTGTTCCAGACATCTACTTCTCTGTTTTTGTGCCAGTACCATGCTGTTTTGATTACTATCTATTTGTAATATAGTCTGAGATCTGGTAACGTGATTCCTCCGGCTTTGTTTTTATTTCTGAGTAATATCTTGGCTATTTGAGGTTTTTCTGATTCCATATAAAACGAAGTATTGTTTTTTCAAGATCTTTAAAGTATGACAGTGTAGCTTTAATAGGGATTGCATTAAAATTATATATTGCTTTGGGTAGTATGGGTTTTTAATGTTTTGACAACAGAATTTAAAGGTTCAAGAACAGTTGATTTTTTTTTCCTTAGATTATTAAGATTACAGGTTTCCTGGTCATCTTTGCAAACTCACTATTATGTAAAGTGAGACTACCTGTACCTATATGTCCATAGGAGAAAAATGACTCAATGAAAATATGCCAAAAGGTTAACATGGGTATTAGAATTAAAACCAATTTCAATTTTCTCCTTTGAAAGTTTCATATTTTCAAAGGCTCACCATTTAGCACATTACTTTTGTGATTAAAACAGAAATTATAATTTACAAAAAAGTTTGGCTTAAAATTCAATGCCATTGAAAATTTCAAACACCTTTGATTGGCTCTCTCTGGTTTGGTTAGGGTCCCTTAACTAAAATATAACTAAAATGCCTTGTTGAATTATAGCTTGACAAAGGCATTTGGGTTATTGTGTGTGATTTTTTAAAATTATTTCAACTAGATTTAAATTTCTTTTGTGTAGGCATGATATATTTGATATGGCAACCCTCTGATCCCCTAGAACTCTGTACAATCAGCTTTATATACGTAATGCGCGCTTACTAAATATTCTAACCCATCCCTCAAAAACCTGCCAGCCATTGCTGGATGATCCAGATTCAACAGAAGGGGTAAAGAGGCCTGAAGTGTAATAGAAACCAAAAGAAGGAGCTTGTATTTCTCATCCCCATCTGTACCAGGAGTCCACGTGGACCAGTGAACCAATTCCTTAGAATAGGAAGACTAGGTGTGTGCTTATAAAACGTGATTTAAGAGTTTCTGAAAGACCCATCTTGGCAAAGCTCCATCAGCCCCTCACTCTGGGTGCCTGGAATCCCGCC
Source organism: Nycticebus coucang (assembly GCF_027406575.1). Classification (NCBI taxonomy): domain Eukaryota; kingdom Metazoa; phylum Chordata; class Mammalia; order Primates; family Lorisidae; genus Nycticebus; species Nycticebus coucang. The sequence continues at coordinate 5,808,449 of NC_069785.1, read as the reverse complement.
TTCTGCAGTATCACTTGTAGGCTAAGGTACTAGCCTTAGAACTCAAATCTGTGTCCTGGAAACACAAAGTGTATTGTTATTAGATCCCATTTCCCAGATTGTTTTACCAAACACATTAACATTCCCTTAATAGAAACTAGGAAATAAGATACTCTGGAACCATAGAACATGGGACTGGTAAGCTTTTATTATATTAGGAGGGGAGAACAAAACCCACTGCCAGGGTAGTCAGGGATATGAAACAGCAGGGTGCAGGCTCATCTCTGGAGTGAAGTGTCAGAAAGAAAAAAACTATTTAGAGAGGAGAACACAGAGTGAATCCTGACAGCCGCAAACCTGGCTGAATCAGCCAAATCAAAGGAAGCCCTTCAGCTTCCTGGAAAAGCCAATTAATTAGAGTGAATGGAAGATAATGTTGTAAATCGATTGTATATCATAGAACAGAAAGTCAGAGAATGTGGTTTGTTACGTATTTTCAATAAGCACCTGTTTGCCTTCTTTAGCTTCTCAGGCGAAAAGGCAATGGTTCTCAACCTGTGGGTCGCAACCCCTTTTTAACAATGAAAATACATCGCAGCATTAGGGAGGTTGAGAACCACTGCAATAAGGGGTCTTCTCCATTCTGCTTTCATTTTAATACTAAAATATTGCCAAGGATTATACAGTGGTGCTCCGGTGTAAATGGATCGTAAATTCCCTAATCTTGAATTTCTATTTCCTCTTTTTTTAGACTATGCTGGGTTTTATATGGTTTGGGTTGTGCTTGTAGAAAGATGTTTTACTTCTGCTATTGGAGCCATTGGCACCCACTGTTTTCTGTAGCTGTGAAATAGTATATGTTTTATCGTTGGCAGGACTAATGTCCCCACTGATGTTCCTCTGTAGCCCTTTTGATTAAAAAGCAGCAATAGCCGGAGACCTTGCTGGGACTGAGAGTTGCCTATTACTTTTGTGTCTTATTTGGTCAGAGTGATTCTCAGCCCAGACTTCACAGTTCACAGTTCAGAATGAACTATGCAGCCTTCTGGAACTGCGGGATTCCAGGGGAGAGCCTGGGGGGTGTGTGTGTATGTGTGGGTTTTTATATCTGTCCGTCTGCCTTAAGTTTTACAGGGAATGTGACGCACAGCCCAAATCAAGAACCCTCACTTTATCAACTTCAGGGAATATTTGCAAACAGTGTAATATGAGATTGGAAGGTGATTTAAATTCTGTTATAAGCTGAGACTTACTGTGTCAGACCCTGACAGATGATCAGATCAAAGCACTTTGTGTGTATTTCCCTCTCCGCCTGATTGTCTCTCCCCAAGCTCACGTGGAAGTCAGAAGTCTTACTTCTTCATAAGTTTCCCATGTGGCTGACCGGCCCAGGTGCCATCAGTAAGGGCTTCAATGCCCTGCTTTGTGCAAGGGGGGAATTGTCTCCCCTCCGGAGGGGGCGGCTGGAGCAGTAGCTGAGCCTCAGGGTTCACGGTTAAGGGTGAGGCTGCTGTGGCCTGGGAGCGCCACTTGCTACGCAGGCACCGTTGGTGAGTGAGTGTCCCTGAGCAGGCCCACTGCCTGCTTCAGAAGCTCACGGGCCCAGAAAGGGCAACACTAGAGGACAGGCCAACAGAATGCGTGCTTTTACACGAGAACCCAGAGAGGCTCATCCCAGACAGAGCCCTGCCCGTGTCCACGGGTCCTCGGGTTTGCTGCTCCATTGTTGCAAGTTTACTGACCACACAGATGGCTCCTCCCTCAGGAAAAGCCACCCACCACTTGACTAGCACGTGGACGTATTCACCTTATTAACGTGCATCTTTGTGAGAGCCTGGTCGCAGTATAAAAGAGGTCATTCTTACAGAGAGTGACAGAACTTCAGTCTGCATTCAGTCTGCGCGTCTCCTGGTGGGGGACACGACAGCAGCAGGTGCTGCCCAGCGTGCCATGCGGGGCGAGCTCCAGGTTGTGCCTGGCGGGTCATCAGACCCACATCTCAGCACAGGGAGAGAACCTTACGTTTACCCATACACGGTGCGTGCGCCTGCAGCCTCACCACAGGGCAGGATAAGGCCATTGCCATGTGCTACAGAACTTTGCCATTTCAAAGGAAGGGGACGATTCCAGCTGAAGGCAATTAGGAGCAGCTCCCTGGAGCTTCTGCCCTGGGCCTTCCGGACTGAGCAGGACTTGGACAGGACAGAGCGCAGGGGGTAGACCCCTCGGGAAGCTTTTCAGGCAAAAGAACCAGAGTGAGCAGAGACCTCAGACACAAGTTTGGCTGGCATGGGGAATGTGGGAAGAAGAGAGGCAGCTCTGGCACCTTACAGATCCCTCTGTAACCCCATTTCCTCATCTGTAAAATGGGAGTGACAGGGCCTATTCGATAGTTCTGTGTGAGGAACTAATGTAACAATATATTGTGCCTGAAACACTCCTTGGTACATAGTAAGTGTTCTATAAACGTTTCATCTGAGTTACAAATGATAGGGGTAAAGAGATTCCAAGACCAGACCATCTCCAGGACAGTTCTGATTCTACAGACTAGTCCTGGGGGAGCTGAAGGTTGTGAGTGTTCCTGAGGGTGGAGGCCCCTCCTGGGGCAGGTGTGAGTGACACGGCACTTCCAGGGAACAGTGTGGCAAACAGAGGCCTGGAGACCCAGATGGCTCTGCAAACAGGCGGGCAGCTGTCTCTTAACTTTCTTTTTTTTTAAGTATAAAGTTTATTTTACCTTCTTAGAAGGAGAGAGAGGAGAGCAAGCAGAGAGGTAGTGTGGCATCCCAAAGAAGGAAGGAAAAATGCCCTACCCCCCACCCCCGTCCCCTTAACTTTTGCTCTTAATATTAACACGGAGTTTGAAGAAAGAGCAAAGAGCCGGTTTATGGCATCCTGTGGAAAATCCCCTAGTTGGAACTTCCTTCGACTCTCTCTCATGTCTTCTTCAACAATAAAAGGATCAAAAAGAGAGTTAGAAAAAAGGAGCTTTACTATAAAGAAGGGAAAAAATAAAAGAAAAACAGTTTTAAAAAGCCAAACTGGAAATCAACATTATAACCTGTAGTCATAGACCCAGGATGTGGCCTCGGGAGCCAGACCCGCCTGTTCCCGTCTGTAACTGAGAACTGGGGAGGTGGGTGCTCAGGGCGTGGGGTGGGGTCAGCCTCACACTGTCCCTGCTGTCTTCTATACACGGTAGTCACTCCTGCTTTTGTTCTCTCCAAACTTAGTAGTCAGATTCTGAATGATAACAACCTGCCGGGTAAAATTCTCTGCTAAATGCTGGAACAAATTCTCTGAACTTGATTCTCCTGGGTATCTCATCTGGCCTGGGAGTGAGCCCCTGAAGGGTGCCAGGCCACAGGGGTTGGGCGGGGATCCAGGAGTCTTCACCTCTATTTCCGCTCCTCACAGCCAACCTGGTGTCCATCCACAAAGGGGCACCTGTCTGTTCCACTCAAAGTCTGAAAACCTCTGCACGCCATAAATTCAAGGTGACATTGTTATGGTTCTTTTTCTCCAAAAAAGATATAAACAAGAAGACAATTTGGTGTGCGCTTTTTTCACTTTCTTACCTAAAGTTCTCCTTTCAGATCCCAAAGGGAATCCATTACTGGAACACAGACACAGAGTTATTACGGTGGATAGTGAAGTAAGATATGGTGAGCTCAGGGGCTCAATTTTATGCTTCATTCAGTAACACATTTCAGAAAGGCACCAGTAATTGGGACATAATCTATTTATCAACAGGAGTCTAGAATACTCCCTTGCACTTGATTTCAGAAACACATTTGACTCTCGCAGAGTGCAGTAACCGAGGTGAGAGGGTGGGAACATGTGTGGAATTACAATTACTGATGGGGGAAGAGCTCACTGTGGGTATTCAACATGCTGGCATTTGGCCACCAAACTTGGGTTCTTCCTTCGAAGCTCCTGACACATCCCATTTGTAAAGGAGGTTAATAATGGCATCCTATCCACACACCCCCACAGTTGCAGCTAAATAACAGTTTCCATGATAAGCCTTTATTTTTGTGCAATTGAGAATTTAAGGCAGCAATTTCTTCTACAGTGCCTAAGTACCTAATTTATTTTTGGCTATTTCCAAAGAAATTTGTACCCATTTAACTTTGTATGACAGTATAAGAGAATAATGTTTTTTAAAGTACAAATTTTAATTAGCTGGGCAATTTGCCTCTCCCTGAACCTTCAAACCTTGGCCATTGCCAAAGGCAGAAAGCCAGTTGAAGTGGAACTATGGTCAGAGGCAGGGTGGCAAGGTCTAGGGTTTGCAGCAGACAGGGTTGCCAATAGCCTGGGTTAGTAAGATGTATATTATTTTAATGACCTACTAGTGCTTGGCTTTGAAATGAAAATTGGGTGATTAAAGAAAAGGGCATTTGGCAGCAATTTTTAGAACACAGAGGTAAGGTGTATTTTTCACTACTGGCTTTGAGGAGCAGCCTGCTGTCCAGATGTTGACTTTTGAGCTACCTCTGCTAGCCCAGGGACTTCTCCTGGCATTTCCTGGGCAGACCCCTCCCCCAGCATCCCCTGAGCTCCAGCTTTTGAAGCCTGTGGCAAGGGCTGGTTGGACAGCCAGCAAATACTGCCATCAGGAAAACCTGCTGGCTGGCAGCTTCAAGGGCTAATCTTGATTTTTGTTTCCCAAGGCCATCTTTCTGTGACACCTCCTCTGAGGAGGGTTGTACTGTCCTGGGGTTTAGAATGTGTTTTAGGAAAAAAGACTTGTAGAACTTTAGCCTGTGTAACTTTGGAGGAAATGCCTTCTCTTCAACCCCATTTTGCCCTTGACCTGTCTGGTAGTTAGTTACCTTACACTTAGTGGCAAAGTTCCAAGTTCAGTCACTCACTCAAGAACTCGTGCCTGCATTTTATTTGGAGCTTTACAAAACTCTAGAAATGTGGTCAGTGGCTCAAGAACCGCCTCCAAGCTTAGGTTGCTAAAGAAGAAGAAGAAGAAAAAAAGACATTTTAATCATTTATACACAAGTAAAACTACCAAGTAGTGACTTTGGTTAGACAAAAGCCTTGAGCCCCTGAGGACGTTGTGAGTGCATTATCCACAAAAGGCAAAAGGTTAAGGTCCTGTGTCTACTAATGTGCAGAGAAACATCCCTCGGGGCTAGGTTTGATGCCATTGAGTGCTTATGTTAGTCTCTATCGCAGTTTAGCTATTCCATTTATTTTCTTTACCACTTTCTTGGCAGTTAATAGACTCTGATTTAATTTTTTTTTTTTCTCTTAACAGAGGGTCTCACTTTGTTGCCCAGGCTAGAGTGCTGTGGCATCAGCCTAGCTCATAGCAACCACAACATCCTGGGTTCAAGCGATCCTCCTGCCTCATCCTCCTGAGTGGCTGGGACTACCTGGCTAATTTTTCTTTTCTTTTTTTTGTAGAGACAGAGTCTCACTTTACCGCCTTCAGTAGAATGCCATGATGTCACAGGACTCACAGCAACCTCTAGCTCTTGGGCTTCCACGATTCTCCTGCCTCAGCCTCCCGAGCAGCTGGGACTAACGGCGCCCACCACAACACCCGGCTATTTTTTGGTTGCAGTTCAGCTGGGGCTGTGTTTGAACCCGTCACCCTCAGTATATGGGGCCGGCGCCCTACTCACTGAGCCACAGGCGCCGCCCTAATTTTTCTATTTTTAATAGAGACAGGGTCTCACTCTTGGCTAAGGCCACTCTCAAATCCTTCACCTCAAGTGATCCTCCAGCCTCAGCCTCCTGGAGTGCTAGGATTATAGGTGTGAGCTACCATGCCTGGCCTGGTCTGAATTTTTAAATTTTTTTTTGCACCACAGTGGCTCTGCCCCCGATTAGATCGTAAGTGCCAGTAGACAATCATCCTAGCGTTCTTGGCAAGCCTCGTAATACCAAATTCAGCTTCTGGAATGCAGAGCTGAGCATCCTGCCACTCCAACATTGTCTTCTCAACATCCAATCAGTCTCACTCATGCACTGTTAAAATTAAATTAAATTAATTTTTTTTTTATTTAAATAGATTTAAGGAGTAAAGGGGGGGACCTGCGGCCTCAAAGCCACATGAGACCCTCTTTAAGTGTGGCCCCTTGACTGAATTGAAACTTCACAGAACAAATCCCTTTATTAGAAGGATTTGTTCTGTCATATTTGGATTCAGTCAAAGCCACACTCAAAGATCCAGAAGGCCACACGTGGCCCCAAGGTGGTGGGTCTCCAGCATCCATTAAGTAGGTGGTATTCTTTTAGGTGGAAATTCCCACAGGAAGGGTGGATCCCTGGCAATGACTCCTTCCTTTGAATTACTTCAGTCTGATAATCAGATGCTCCGGGAAATCAACTTAAAGAAAATAGAAGTAATTTTTGAACCCGTGTAACCCTGGGAGAAGGCGGCCAGACCTTCAAGGGTGTTAATCCAGGAGAAGGAAGGGTTGGGAAGAGAAATCTGACTAATTCTGTAACTAATTCTGTGTCTAGAAACAGATGTAGAATTACATCTCTAAGCGTGAACGGATGATTCAGAGCAGGGGAGGCAAACCTCAGCCAGGCACCTGTTTTTATATTGCACACAGGCCGAAGGTAGTTTTTCTATTTTAAGAAAGTGGAAAAAAAAAATCAAAAGAAGAGAACTGTCTTAGGACATGTGACAATTATATGAAATTCACATTCAGTGTCTATGAATACAGTTTTGTTGATTCATTTAGGGGTTAGCTGTGGCTGCTTTCATGATGTGATGGCAGAGTGGAGAAGTTTCCACAAAGACGGCACAGCCTGGAAGGGCTTAAATAGTCACTACCTGCCCCTTTACAAGAAACGTCTGCTGATCCTTGATTTAGAGAGCAAAGTGGGCTATGTTCTTTTAGCTTTAATACTTTTTTCATGAACAATTGTTTAACAGTCATACGATGAGCAAACAATACTACTCCCTTTCAAAAATATTAAAATGTATAGAGTTACAGAAGCGTTCGTCCCAATTCGGCTAACATACACACACACAGAAACAAAACTTTACGTCTCACCGTATGGTGCTGTTAAAGCATGGGGCTTGTACACGATTGATTGCTGTTGAAGCATTTACTGGTGCTACCATCTAAATGTTTGTATACCTCCAAAATTCATGTGTTGAAATTCTAACTCTCAAAGCAATGGTATTAGGAGATGGGGTTTGGGGTAAGTGATGAATGGGATGAGTGCCCTTGTAAAAGAGACCCCGCGAGAGCTAGCTGGCTTTTCCACCATGTGAGGACACAGCAAGAAGGAACCATCTGTGGCAGAACTTGGGCCCTCGCCACACACCCAGTCTGCTTGCACCTTGATCTTGCACTTCCCAGCCTTCAGAACCGTGAGAAATACGCGTCCCTTGTTTATACATCGCCCACTATATGGTATTTCGTTACAGCAGCCTGAATAGACTGAGACAGTGGCACAGAACTGTGTGTTTCTAATTTTAATTCTTTATACAGCATGAACTCCCCCCAAAATGCTGCAATACAAGTTATCTTCAAAGATCCACACCGGATTTAGACACAGCGTATCTGAGCGGTGGGATTGCCAGTAGCTTCTCTCATCTTTTTGCTTTTCTGTATTTTCTAAATGATTTTCTGGGAACAAATACTACTTTCACAAAAGTAAAAACATATAATGTGAACTGCTTTTTCCTTTGATAATACATATAGAGATGGATAGAAATAATACAGCAAAATTACAGTAGAAAATTATAGTACATTAGATATTTTTCATCATTCCCCGGGAAATAGTGGAGCAAGGACGTTGGCATCAAGCAGGTCTCAGAGACCAAGTCTGCCCATCTCTAGTTACGTGACCTGCAGTGACCTCTTTGCTTTCTCTGAGTCTCAGTTTTCCATGTTCTCAAATGAGGAATATGGCATCCAAAATCATGATACAACATAACCAACTCACATGGTGACAGGCACGCAAGCACTGAAAAACTGTCCCTCATCAATAATGTTATAGATAATGTTATTTGCAGATATCCTGCACTCTATGGTGAGTTCTCTTGTGATTAAAAGAAAGAAAAGTCCCTCAGGTGAACTATATGGATTAAGGAGCAAGAGAAGTGGGTGAGTAACAATCTGGGCACAAGAGACCAGGAAGGCCAGCTATCCTGAGGACCGTGGAAATGGGGCCTTTCAGAAGAGGTGGCTTCCATTACTACTCATAGCAGCTGGGGACGGCTGGATTGGCTGGGCATGAGCAGAGTGGCCATATGGAAGCGATGGTACAGGTCCTGCAGGAAAATCATTCCAATGGTTCCCAGGATAGGTCAGCAGTTCTGAGCACCTGTTACGTGAGAAGCTCCGGGGACCCCAAGATGCTAAGACATGGTCTGTGGCATGTGAGTGACAGTGTCGGGGTGGCTCTAGAGGGATTGCTCTGAGCAAGGCATAAAGTAATCACTGTGTGTCCAGCTCACTTTCAAGTTCAAGTAATTAGCATTCTAAAGAATGTTCACACACTCAGGTTAGCAAGGAGGAAGATTATTGCTAAAATATTATTAAAATAATCATGTTTTGAGGAAATGATTGGATAGGATTGGACAAGGAATAGAAAGAGTCACTAAAAAAATCTAATGATAAATTGGAGGAACGGATGCTAAGAGCTTAAGAGAATGGGAAGAGGTGAAGAGAAGCTTCTGTAGCAGCCGTCCCCAACCTTTTAGGCACTAAGGACCAGTGAAAAGGAAAATAATTTTTCCACAGACTCAGTGGATGGGGGGTTGATCTGAGTCTACAGCAGCTGGTTTATTATGGCCTTGTGCAGTCAGACCTCTCTGCTAATGATTGTCTGTGTTTGCAGCCACTCCCCAGCGCTGGCGACACCATCTGGGCTCCACATCAGATCGTCAGGCCTTAGATTCTCATAAGGAGACAGAACATAGATCCCCGGCATGCACAGTTTACAGCAGGGATCTCGATCCTATGAGAGTCTAATCCCTGCCCATCTGACAGGAGGTGGAGCCCAGCTGGTGACGCCCCTAGTGATGGGGAGGGGCCATAAATGCAGAAGAAGCTTCTCTGGCTTGTCCACTGCCCTCACTCGCCTCCTGCTGTGAGGCCTGGTCCTAATAGGCAGTGGATCAGAGCTGCCCTGCGCTTTGGGCACTGCAGTTCTGTAGCACATTGTATTTCTTCCAGCAGACACCACGGGGTCTCCCGGGGGCAGGTAACCCCAAGTGGAGACTGCAGTGTGCCATATTCTCTTCAGCCTCTGTGCATCTTGATTTCCAGATAATTCTGCTCTGAGAGTTAATTTTCCACCTTGACACTCTCCCAGGCCCTCTCTACGTTATAAATTCCCAGCTTCCTAAGGTATTGCTTACTATTAGTACTGGCCAGTGAATGTGGTTCTGTCCTTGAGATTATATCCTTGAAGCATCAATGGCCTATGTGAGCTATGCTCTCAAGACATGCAAGGAGTAAAACAAAACAAAAACCAACCAAAACCACAAGCATGACGTTCCTTTCTATCTCTGCCCCGGCCCCGCCTGCCACCCATCTAATTTGTTACAGAGTCGTTATTTTTTCTATGCTGTTTACTTCTCTGCAGGTTTCTTCTACATATATGTGCACTATGACATTTATTCTTATTTTAGGATGGGTTGGCATAGGCAGGCCTCGGTTGCATCAAACAAAGGAAATAAATTGTTCTTTCTTAATGTGTCTTTGCCTAAAGTATTTAGTTGGTATAATTACAGTGCTCTGTCTTACTCCCCCCAAAATGTGCATTCTGCTTGAATGTCTGTCTGGAGGACGCACTCCAGCGAAGGTCACACCCCCACTGCAGGTGGGTGTGGCATGCCGCAGACTAGAGGCGATTCAGGATTAACTTTCTACAGGATCTGGGATATGGCCCCTCAGTAATTAGAGATAGTACATGGACTTTGGAAGGATCAGAAATATGATGTGGGTTATGCATTTTAAGAACTAATGAAGGAGAAAGCAACTAAAGTCATAAAATATTCTATTCATCTGTAAAGGGAATTAAAGTGGGTGGGTCAGGAGGACCCTCAGGTCCCAGAATTCACATCCCTCCTGCTGCTGAAGTGAGAGTCACTGAGCTATGCTACGGTGATTCCCCAGGCACTGCGCTGTTGTCTTCACAGAGTCAGAGAAATTGATGTCTTAACTGAAATTTGATGATGTCACAAGACCAGTCAGTTTCCAGAGACTAGAGAAAGCATGTTATCTCCAGGGCAAGGGTAGAGCCATCCTCTTCCCCGTCCTTGCATCCCGGTGAGGGGCCTGGGGGTCCTCAGGTCTCTTCAAGCATCTGGCAGCACCTCCTTGGGCTTCTGGCGTGAGGGAGGAAGGCCCCTGCCTTCCCACATACACCTGCAGACTGATACACACTCTGTAATACACGTGCACAGTCACGCATGCGGCGTGCACATGTGAACACCATATCTACCCAGTCATGCATATAAATACACAACACACGCACACACACTCGTACATACATACGCACACACCTCCTGGGCACTGTGCAAGCCCAAGGGTAATCTCTAGCCCCCAGACTTCTCCTGCCACCTCTGCCCTGCTGCTGCTCTGGGCTAACATGCAGGTGACCTGGCTCTCCGGGCTCAGTTCATGGACTCCTTCTATCCCAAGAACTCCAGCTCGGAGCGTCTGACGGGAAGGACAGAGAAGTGCATGTGTTACTCAGGGTCCTCCCGACCCTGAGGGTCTGGAGGGAAAGCCAGCAGGATAGAGAGATACACGAGATGGGATTGGCTTATGTGATTATGGACAAGGCCACAGCATGCCACCTGCCAGCTGGAGCCCCTGGGATGCTCAGGAATGCTGAACCTAGAAAAACTCAGCCCAAACCCAGGGCCTCAGAACCAGGGAAGCTGATGGTGTGATTCTCAGCCTCAAGCCAAAGGCCTGAGAACCGAGGGGGTTCTGGTGTAAGTCCTCAAGCCCAGAGGCCAGGGGCCTGGAGTTGTCATCCAAGGACAGAGGAGAAAGTGAGTAGCCCAGTTCCAGCAGCAGGATCAGCGCATTGGCCTTCACCCTGGTTTTCCTCTCTCCCGGCCACCAATAGGTTGGGTGGTGCCGCCAGCATTAATGGTGTGTCCTCCCCAGCTGGTCCACTCAGACTCACAGGCTAATCCCTTCTGGAACTCCCTCGGACACACCCCTAAATAATGCTTTACCAGGCTTCTAGATGTTCCTTCATCCAGCCGAATTCACACCTAAAATTAACCATCATGCTGCAGCTGGAAAGTTGCCTGCCTGCCAGCCTATGGCTTCTCCGTACCACAGTGGAAGAGAAACAGTTGTCTTGGGCCACACATTAGATACACAAGCACTGATGAGGAAAAAAAAAAAAAGGTCCGTGTATAACTTTCTTCAAAATATCTGACACCACAGATGAGCAAGAAGTTCTCATGTAATCCATGTAAGGCCCCAGGGGCTGCAGGTTGGACACCCCTGTGTGCTCAGAACAGTCTCTGAAACTTTCCATGTTTGGTATCTTGTGCCGGAAACTGTATGAGGCACCCAGCTTAAAACTGAGGGGGCACACGTAGGGCACAGTCACAAAGATCAGAGAAAGACACGGCCCTCCCTGAAGTGCTAATTCTAGCCTTGACTGTCTCAGAAATGACAGGGCTCAACTTTCACATGATTGTTTTTCCTTCTTAAATTTATTTTTATTTATTTTACTCTTCTTCATTGTCCAATAATATGTAAAGTGCACTATTGTGAAAAGCATATCCAAAAAGTAAGCAAAGCCACAGCCTTCCTCCCCCACACTGTGCTCCTTGCTTCTGGGGACAGCCGCGGTGGCAGGCAGCTCTGGTGTCCTGGTCTGGGCTGGCCGGTGGGTTTGTCTTCCTGAAACAAATACTACCTTCATGCAGGAAGGGCCATAAAACTTGCCTTCACCCCAACTTCATCATATGTCTTAAAGGGTGTTTAATTAAGTGGTTTTAAAATGGAAGAAGTCCCCAGCCTTCCCAGTGAGGGCTCCTTCCCAGTTTCTGCCCAGGGCCACGCTGTGCTTGTAGCTCTGGGTCCCTGCTTTTTCCCATATTGCCGTCATAGCAGTCACTCCACAGAGGTCAGGCTCCTGCCTGTCTGCTGTGGCCACGTGAAGGAAGCAGAGCCGCCTCACTGTAATTACTTGAGGTTCTGGGCAGTTTTCTGTGCATCGGATCCAGTAACACAAAACAGAAGAAAACCAGTATGCCCCAAACCCAGTTATTTACTCTCTTTTACACAGCTTCTTCTGGGAAAGGGAGCTGTGGTCCCCAGCCAGGAGCCTGGGCAAGGCTGACCCAGGCAAAACAGAACAGACCAATTGGCTTAGACTCACCCAGAGACAGCAGCCCCATAATTAAGACAGCACAGACGTAAGCAAACATTTTCCTCAAACCCTGACCATGACCAGCTCCAAAACCTTGGGTCAGACACTTACTATCTGTATATTTTATCCTTCCCATCCAAGAAATGGGTGCAGCAGTGATTATAGCTACTTTATGGGGCTTTGTAAAGCCTTCAGTGAGAGAATGTATGAAAAGTCCTTAACACAATGACAGGCAAGAATTAATTCCTCAAGGAAGATGAACTATGGACTGAGCTTCCCCCTCCCCTGGCTTCTCCCAGAATTCATCTTGGTGGTTCAACCCCCTGTGTCTGCCCAGCAAGTCCCTCTTTCCCTCTCAGGCTTGCAGTAGCTGGAAACCCATCAGCTGCCCCAGCCTGGCCTTCTCTGGCTGGGTGTTGCCCTGGGATTTGCCTTCATCACCTTCCTCAACCTCAGAACTAATTACTTCAGAGCTTCCACTCAGCCTGCCCTCCTAGTGCCTTTGCCATTCATTCTGTCAGTGAACCTACATGTCAACATCTCCACTGTGCTGAGCACTGAGACTGGCAACAGGGGAGGAAGGCGCAGTCCCTGCTCTGAGGTAGCCCAGTCTTTTGGGGTCAGAGATCAGTAAAATGGCTGTTATAATGCAGGGAGCCAGATGAATGCTCTGGCCAGAAGGTGCCTTCCAGGTGCCGAGGGAGGGTGTGTGCACCAGCCTTGGGGTGGCTTCTCTACTTTCTAGATTTCTCCATGTCTATCTTCTAAACCTCCTAGTGAATTTTTATGTCACCAGTTATATTTTTTAATTTCTAAGTATCTTTTCTTATTCTCTGATTACTCTTTTTCATAGTGGTTCTTAAAAGGTGTATAGGAATCAGCCAGAAACATACATGAGCACAATATTGGACCCTAATAACCTGGGCAGGAAACCTGGCTATGGTTAGCCCCTTGGCATCAGCTTCCGTGAGGTCCAAGGAGCCAGTTGGCCAAGCAGATCATGCAGACACTCCTTCCTCACTTGCTGCATCCATATTATTGTGTGGTTTAGAGTAGTGTGGGGCATGGTCTGTACTTAAGAGTTCACAGACAAGTGGACGAGGCCAGCACATGAGAAAACGATCACAACACCATGGGGTAAACTGCACATGCGTCTGTGCTCAGGAAGTGGTTGAGGAAAACACTGGGAGGGAGTGGGGGGAGAGTGCACAGCAGATTATTGCCAAGTCTTGAAGGGTAAGTGGAAATTTACGGGCAGAGAAGAGGCAGAGGAGGAGGCAAAGGAGGGAACACGGGCCTGGCAGAGGGGCATGCGCTCCATCAAGGAGGCTTGAAAGAGCTCACGGCATGTTTGAGACTTGTGAGCAGTTCTGTGGCTGGAACTGAGAGGGCCCTGGTGGGAGACGCACTCCCGGGAGGCTGGTTAGCCTGGACTGTGCAGGGCCTAACCTAGCATGTTGAGGATTAGGGCTCTGCGTGTGAGGTTCTTTTTTTTTTTTTTTTTGTTAAATCATAGCTGTGTACATTAGTGCAATCAAGGGGTACAATGTGCTGGTTTCATATACAATCTGAAATATTCTCATCAAACTGTTCAACGTAGCCTTCATGGCATTTTCTTAGTTATTGTATGTAGACATTTGTATTCTGCATTTAGTAAGTTTCACCTGTACCCATTCTAAGATGCACCATAAGTGTGGCCCCACTCATTACCCTCCCTCCAGCCTGACCTCCCCCCTCCCTTCCCCTTCCTTGGCTCTTTCCCCATAGTCTTGTGCTATAGTTGGGTTATAGCCTTCATGTGAAAGCTATAAATTAGCTTCATAGTAGGGCTGAGTACATTGGATACTTTTTCCTCCATTCCTGAGATACTTTGCTAAGAAGAATGCGTGTGAGGTTCTTAATCACTTAACATGGACCCTTTGAAAATATAGTGAAAATTATGGATCTTCCCATCCAAAAAAAAAAAATTTCTGAGCTCACCATCTGAAGCCCATTCTTCTCCCTCTGCTTAGGCAGCAGAGAAACACCCAGAGGTTTTTTTTGTTTGTTTTTTTAATTTTATTTTTTTTATTGTTGGGGATTCATTGAGGGTACAATAAGCCAGGTTACACTGATTGCAATTGTTAGGTAAAGTCCCTCTTGCAATCATGTCTTGCCCCCATAAAGTGTGACACACACCAAGGCCCCACCCCCCTCCCACTGTCCCTCTTTCTGCTTCCCCCCCATAACCTTAATTGTCATTAATTGTCCTCATATCAAAATTGAGTACATAGGATTCATGCTTCTCCATTCTTGTGATGCTTTACTAAGAATAATGTCTTCCACTTCCATCCAGGTTAATACGAAGGATGTAAAGTCTCCATTTTTTTTAATGGCTGAATTAAAGTATTCCATGGTATATATATACCACAGCTTGTTAATCCATTCCTGGATTGGTGGGCATTTAGGCTGTTTCCACATTTTGGAATTTACAATCACCTGGAGGTTTTTAAGCAGGAAGATGGAGTTCAGATGCAGCATTCCTTCACTTCCAGCTGTCCGTGGCTGTGCAGTCACCTCTGGTACGACTCCACGTGCCCACTCTCCCCTTCTGGCTTCAGCTGCAGTGTGGTGGGTAGTTCTGTGCAGGGCTGACATGCCCTGGGATGGGCAGAACTGCCCGCCCTGACCTGTACACAGGTTTGGTCCTAGGACAGCCCTCATCCTGCAGACCTATAGGAAAGGGGAGTTTGTGGATAAATGCTGCCGTCTCCTTTCTCCAGGCCACCATTCCTCCAATCATCATTCCTCCATCCTTTTATGTCTTCCAGAAAATTCTCAAATCTCTCATAAGCTGATAGTTCCTATCATGTTCTCTTTGTAGACCTTTTTCAAAAAACGGTGATGTTTAGTGGCTGTTGAGCAGAAAAAGATATAAGGGTTTATATTCAGTTGACCATTACCATCTAGAGATCTGTTTAATTTTTTTGTACTACTTAGAATAAAAAGTTTAAAAGATAAATTTTAGGTTTAAAACAAATATTAAAAATGGAGGGCAAAATGAAGGAGTTTAAAAAAAAATGAAAGAAATTAGAACCAGTCCCTATAACTGGGATTAAACTTAAAGAATTTTAGCGGGGTGTGGTGGCTCATGCCCGAAATCCTAGCATGCTGGGAGGCCAAAGTGGGTGGATTGCTTGAGTTCAGGAGTTCAAGACCAGTCTGAGCAAGATCGACCCCCTGCTTCTACTAAAACTAGAAAGACTTGCCGGGCATTGCGGCAGGTACCTGTAGTCCCAGCTATTTGGGAGGCTGAAGCCAAAGGATCCCTTGAGCCCAAGAGTTTGAAGTTGCTGTGAGCTGTGACACCATGGCACTCTACCCAGGGTGACAGAGTGAGACTCCGTCTCAAAAAACAAAGCAAAAAAAGTTAAAGAATTTTTAAAATCACTTTTAATTGGCTAAGCCTAATACCATATGCCCGCTGTTCCATTATGACATTCTCTACAAAAGTCAAAACATTCAGATACCATATTGTTTTATATAGAAAAGGGAAATAATACTATAAGTTTTGAAAAACTGTATTTTCCCCTACTCCCAGGGTTAGAAATCATTAAACACTCAATGCCTTTCAAGTTATCTCAGGTGTTTGTTTTTTAAGGGGGCAATTGATTAAAAAGAAAATTCGAAAAAACAGTTGATGACTATGACCTTGATTTTTTTCCCACCCTATGGTTGTGGTGTTGTGTGGACAGAGTCAGGGTTTCAAAATTCACTGGCTCTACTAAGCACTGGCACAGGAGAAATTGGATGTGTGGAGTGTACGCAGGAGAATGTGCCAGGGCCAACAAAATGACTGAGAAGAAATGGCGTAATCTTTCTATTGCTTCTTGGCCCTGTGATGCAGGAAAACCCACTCTTTGTGGTCTCTGCACATGGTCTTCAGAGTGAAAACCCTGGAAAGTGGGGAGGAGCAGAAAGGAAAACAGGAACGGGAAATTTAAAGAAATTTTTAACATAAAGTATTGGTGAATTTTATTTTATCAGAATTTGCCACAGAAATTTACAGAACAACCTAGTAGAAAGAACTCTAGCCCTAAAGAGAAGGTCTGAACAAACATTGTTGGTTTATGACAGAGACATGTCTCCTTCTTGAACAATTGGAATCACTAGGGCAATGTTAGGCCAGCTGCAGCCCAGCGTGGTGACTCACTCCAGCTTCGGGAGGTGGAGGTCAGGGAATCCCTTGAAGCCAGGAGTTTGAGACCAGCCTGAGCAAAATAGTAAGAAGTCATAAATACAAAAATAAATAATTAGCCAGGGAAGGTGACATGTGCCTATAGTCCTAGCTACTCAGGGGGCTCCACTAAGCCCCAGCCTGGCTGATAGAGTGAGACCCTGTCTCAAGGGAAAAAAAAGAACGAAACAAGACAGGCTCGCTCTCATCCATATGTACCCTCGTATGAATCTGGAAAGAAAATGACAAAGTCTGATGCTTGGGTCCTGCTCCTAGAGACTCTAATTTAGTCTGAAGTGTAACGTGGACATTAGAATTTTAAAGACCTTTAATACTTCTAAGTATAACCAAGGTTGAGAACCACTGTTTTTTCTTACTTCATCTTACACTTTAATGTGCACACAAATCCCATAGAGGTCACATTAAAATGCAGATTGAATACAACAGGTCTGAGCAGGGTCTAAGTGTACATTTATTTCTTTTTTTTTCCAAGACAGATTCTCACTGTCATCCTGGCAAGAGTGCCATGGTGTCATTGTAGCTCACAGCAACCTCAAACTCCTGAGCTCAAGCCATCCTCCTGCCTCACTCTCCCAAGTAGCTGGAACCAGGGGCACCTGCTACAATATCTGGCTAAGTTTTCCTATTTTTGGTAGAGACCTGCTCAGGCTGGTCTCAAACCTCTGAGCTCAAGCAATCCTCCAGCCTCGACCTCCCAGAGTATTAGGATTACAGGTGTGAGCCACCGGCCCAAATCTACATGGATAGCAATCTTCAGGGTAATTCATGAGCTAAGGATAAAATTAGACTTGTTAAAATGTGAGTCTTTCCACTAAAATATCTCTCTGTACAAAATATGTTGTCTTTGCTCCTGGTGAATAGCTTAGGGAGTACTGCAAACTTTAAGTAGCCACATGGGACCAGGCAAAGATGGCCAAGTAGAAGACCTGAATTCCAATCCCAGACTATGTTGTTCTGAGAACCACATTTCAAATATTTCTCTGATAGAACTTAAACAACTCTAAGCATATGAAAAGTTGTGCTAATAAAGATTACATAGTGATTACAAGGGCAATGTTTACAGCATAATGTAAATGAAAAAAGTGGTAAAAAGTTTTACGTAATCACAAATATGTCAAACAAAATTGTATAGAAAAATTGGAAGAGTTCTATCAAATATTAATAGTAACCTTGATGGTGATATTTCTCCATCAAAAAAATTGTTTTTATAATTGTCAAGTATTTCATAATGAATACCAATCGCTTGTATAACAAAATATTTTCAAAAGAAATGCCTATTAATATGAAGCTAAAAATTATGGTGTATTAAATACTTTCATAGATCTAATATTATGTTTACTTTCATCCTTATTCTAACAATCAATATGGCTAATATAAGTCTCTTAGTAGAAAAGAAACTTTAGATGAGACAGGTGTTATACAGCTAGTAATTCACAGAACTAAGGATAAAATTAGCCTCGTTGTCATAAAGTGATGCTTTCCACTGAAACATTCCACCTCTCCTACAAAACATATCATCTTAGGGAGTAGGGAGGGCTAGTAACTTAGAGAGTGCTGCAAATTTTAAGTAGCCACATGGGACAAGGGAAAGATGGCTAGGCCAAGTAAAAGAAGACCTGAATTCTAATCTTACCTTGCCAGGTTACTAGCTACATGATCTTGGTAACATAGCTTCGGTTCACTGAGGCCTTGTTTTTTACTTCTGTAAAATGGGTATTAGTAGAAATGCCTACTTCAAAGATCATTATGAAGATGAAATGAGATTACAGGCACTCACTAAACGATGACTTACTCAAGACCTAACTCTGTGGGTCTTCGTTAGCTTATCACAGAATAAGAGGGTAGACTAGAAAATCCTCTAAGATCTCTAAGGCTCCTTCAAAGTCTTGCTTCTGAGGCTGGAGAAAGATCTATAGAAACAAGACTGCTTGGAATTTCTCTGGATGTCACATAAGTTCCTATCCATTCTCAGCACTAGACATCAAGGACAAAAAGTAACAGTCAAGGCCATGCACGGTGGCTCACGCCTATATTCCCAGTTCTTTGGGAGGCTCAGGTTGGGGGATTGCTTGAGCTCAGGAGTTCAAGGCTAGCCTGAACAACATAGCAAGACCCCATTTCTACAAAAAATAGAGAAAGTAGCTGGATGTGGTGGCACATGCCTATAGTGCCAGCTACACAGGAGGCTGAGCCAGAAGGCTTACTTGAGCCTAGGAGTTTGAGGTTGCTGTGAGCTATGACGATGTCACTGCACTCCAGCCCGAGGGACACAGCAAGATCCTGTCTCAAAAAAACTCCAAAAACCCACAGTCAAATAAATTCAATGCAACGTGACATGTGTCACAGTGGGGATATAGAAAATGTGCTAGGAGAGCTCAAAGATGGCTGTCACAGAGATGGTGATAACATGGGGTTTGAAAGGAAAAGGGAGGCAAGGACAGTCAGGCTGAGACGCACACAGGTGCACAGGCTTAGAGCAAGAGCGATGGTAGGAGTGTGGGGATGAAGCCAGGATGGAGACGGTTTATGAAGGACATTTTTGGCCACTTATCATTTGAGCAGCTTATCATTTCATCTTTGAACCAGAGATGATATAATCAGATTTGTGATTTTAAAATAAATTCTGATAGCAGTGAGAAAGATGTTGCGGAGGAAGAGAGGTAAGTAGGGAGTTTCTGACAGTAATCTGGGCAGGGGCAACAAACACAAGAGGGTGTATTAGAGACCTATCAGTCGTAGTGATTGTTTGCATGTCCGGGTGTGGCCGGGGAATGGGGAGAGGAGGAGTTCAGAGATGCCTGTGACCCAGATAGAAAATGCGGGGCAAAGGGCAGGCTCGGGGTGAGAGGTGCTAAGACAGGGTGTCTCCAAAGTCACCCCGAAAGTCACCATACATAGGGGAAATAGGAAATTGTAGCTAAATATACCTTTATGGACAAAATATTCGTTACAAAATTTCATAAAATATGCATTTACAAAATATTCTCTGTGTGTTATCCACCTGAATATTTTGTCTATAAAGGTACATTTAGCTATACTTAGTCATTTTCCTACGTATGGTGACTTTTGGGGACACTCTGTCTATTCAGTTCCCAGGAGGACAAATTTCAAGGAGGCATATTTTTTATTTCATTTTATTTTTTTTTTTTTGAGACAGAGTGTCACCATGTCGCCCTTAGTAGAGTGCTGTGGCGTCACAGCTCACAGCAACCTCAAACTCTTGGGCTTAAGTGATTCTCTTGCCTCAGCCTCCCAAGTAGCTGGGACTACAGGCGCCTGTCACAACGCCCAGCTGTTTTTTGGTTGTAGTTTTTCATTGTTGTTTTTAGCAGGTCCAAGCCGGGTTTGAACCTGCCAGCCCTGGTGTATGTGGCCGGCACCCTAACCACTGAGCTATGGGCGCCGAGGCATAATTTTTAAAAGTAGAAAGAGGTAAAATCAATTTGAATGATATATTTCATTTAGCCCAATCCATATAAAATATAATTTCAACAATAATTAATACACTAGGTATTAATGAGATATTTTACATTCCTTTCATCACTGCAGATCTTCAAAATGCAGCTCAAATTTTACATACACAGCACCTTAACTGAGATCACCACATGTCAAGTGTTCAGTGGCCACAGGTGGCAGTGACCACTGCCTTCTACCAGGTACATAGGGACGCCCTCCCACTCTCCTGTTCTGAATAATACACAAATAGACAAAATTGTTCTAGGATTCTGGGTATTCTCATAGCTCATGAAGCACAAGTATATTTGTTTAAAAACTCTTTTTTCTAGGGACTTTGGTTTTTTCAGCCTGGTGCTGGGAGTAGGGGACTTTCTTCCATGTTGTAAGGCTTATCTTTAAATATTCTAGTCACATAGAATAAACAGCAGTGTGCATCGCAGAATGATAAGAATTCAATTTTGCAATTAAAGAAAAGATTATCTTTTTGTTCTGTAATTCTCCAGTGGACTGTCTCTTCTGAAAGATGGGATTCCACTTTCTCACAGGACACCCCATGGTTGCAGGCGTTGTTTGTTAACTCTGTGGGTATTGTGTGTAGGCCAAACAGAAACGTATGTGACATTTTATGGGTGGGTAATTTTAAATAGGGTTTTAATTCGGCAAATTCCTTTCATTGGCTTTGGTGGTTCTCTTTCCCCATGCAGTGGTTAGATACATATTTCAGAGACCTGTCTGGAGGCACTTCTCCCTGCAAACTCCCACATATGGCTCCTTTAAAGAAGTGCCCGCTTAAAGCTTACTTCTTTCTGAATCTCAGGCAGAATTATTTTTAGAAGCAGCATCATGTTGTATTTGAAAGAATGACCCTTTCTGTAATTGGACCGTTGGGAAGATTTGGTTGAGGTCTCCTGTAATTATAGACCCGTGACAACGTTCTAAGAGCCACAAGCATATTTCCGAGGCCACTAAATTGAGGGTATGTGTTTAATTGCTCACAGGTGTTTCTCATGCTTATGAATACGTGCAGTCTGTGAGCTTTACAAAACTTGGCAGGAAGAAGGGCCATAAGGCTGAGGAGTTGCTTAGATTTACTCAGCTAATTAATCAGATGGAGTAGGGATTTGGCGACTCCATTGAGGGAGCTGAGCACTTGAGGATGGCTGAAAGTAACTGGTCCTTGTGAAGGAGGCTTAGGAGGACCACAGAAGAAAAACAGAGGGACTCCAGTGAGCTGTTGCCCCTGGGACTCAGCCTGGTGGCCCAGTCTCTTCTGTCCCCTCTACAGAGGAAGGTCAGCTGTGCCTGACTAAGGAAGTGGTGTTGGATTCTAACATAAAGCAGGGGCAGCTTTGAGGTATGAATTTTAATTTCTAAAACTGCAAACAAAATACACACCTTGCTGTTGACTCTTACATCTTCTGACTACTAATCAGCATTATTATCGTGGTGATGACCTTGGAAAACATGAACATGCCAGTGGAAGGACTCCTGTATTGGGTTTGTTTAGAGATCCCTCCTGAGCAGCAAATATGGCATTATTAGGTGGCATAATACGAAATCCTGAAGAATGTCCCAGTAATTGCCTCAGGTATTGTCTGTGGCAGTTATCCGTGGGAATAAAAGCACAAGGGCCTGCAGAAATGAACTTTGGTATGGCCAGTTAGACCACACCAGTCTAGCTGGATGAAAAATTGTCTTGTAATTCAACTCCACACACATAGATCAGACGCCTGTAGTTAGCCAGGTGCGGACGTGAACAAAGATGAAAATGATTCCTACCCTCAAGGAGCCGATGTGTGAGAGGAGAGGAGGGGAAAAAACAAAGAATCCCACTTGAACTTGCTTCATGTGGTAGAAGAGTCTGGATTCAGCCAATGAATTCGAGGATTTCTCATAGAGTGTAGCAGAGCAGCCAAGTTCTGAAAGTTTAGTAAGAGCCAGTGCAGCTGAGAGGCCTGGCATTCCACAAGAGTGTTGCCAGAACCCGAAGGATTAAGTGGACAGTGGACGGAGGTGAGTCTAGCGACACGGGTGGAGATGATGAGCTCTGAGGACAGGAAAGGAGGGTATTTATGCGTGTTTATAATCTGAAGGGAAAGATCCAGCAGGGAGTAAGAGACCAGAGATAAAAGCACATCTTGGAAGATACGGGCATAGGGGATGTAATTTAAAGTGTGATCCCGAAATAGAAAAAGGGACAGGCCAACCTCTAACCCTGCAGGGAAGGGCGGCAGGGTGAGGCAGGACGTAGCAAGGCCCTGAGGACAGGAAGCTGACGTGTCCCTGCATGCAGCCTTACACTTTCTGGTGAGGGCGGAGGTGACGGTATTTACTTACGGCAATGGTTCTTATCCTTGGCTGGGCACTGACTGGAGTTAGGTAGGAAGCTTTGAAAAATTACTGATGCTGGATTCCACCGCCAGTAAAAATAGTGTGACTGTTCTGGGCTGCAGCCTGGGCACTGAGATGTTTAGAAGATCTTTCAGTGATCGTAATGGGTTGCCAAGTTTGAGAACTAGTGACTTAAACTACATTACAGGGATTGAAGAAAGTGGTGAAGGCGTCTCAGAAAATGTAATTATTCTCAAACATTACACCTGGTTCTTCTCTCTCAAAATCCCCACCATGCGGGGCAGAGTGGCTCACACCTGTGATCCCAGCCCTGTGAAGAGGGAGGATCACTTGAATCCAGAAGTGTAGGAGGCAGCTCTGAATTTGAGGACTTTAAACGACCTTTCCTAACTTATTTTTCCTCTTTAAACTTGTTTTGCTACCTACAAAAGGGCAATGCAACCATCTGGTCAGTGTGTACATGAATTTAAGGGCATTAGAACACTGGTTCACTTCAAAATCAAACAGGCATCCTGCAAATGCATGACAATGACAGCACAGTCCCAGTGTTTACTGGACAGTTATCATACGCTTACCTAAGCCAGAACGTACACAGACTCTGCCCTCACGGAGCTCACAGTCTGTGGGAGAACTTAGGGATTAATGTAGAGAGATATTATATATGAGAAATTATATATAATACAATAATAAAATATATAATATAATAAATATTATATAATCTACATATAATAAATATATAAATAAAATATAATTCATGATTTTGGTGAAGTTTTTAAAAATAAGATTGTATTTATTTAGTTCGTTTTTTTATTTTGTCTTATTTATTTGAGATAGGATCTTGCTCTGTCACCCAGGCTAGAGTACAGTGGCATCAACATAGCTCACTGCAACCTCCAATTCCTGGGTTTAAGGAATCCTCCTGTCTCAGACTCTCGAGTAGTTGGGACTACAGGTGCCTGCCACCGTGAGCAGATGATTTGTCTGTATTTTGTAGAGATGGGGTCCCACTTGCAGTCAAGCTGGTCTCAAACTGCCTCGGCCTCTCAAAGTGCTGGGATTACACGTGTGAACCACCACATCTAGCCACATTGTATATATAGTTTTGATGCAGCCTTTACTTATTTACTTTTTTAGAAACAGGGTCTCTCTGAGTCACCCGGGCTAGATTGCTGTGATGTGTGACCCTAGCTTACTGCAGCTTCCCACTTCTGGACTCAAGTGATCCTCCCTCTTCACAGTGGGATTTTGAGAGAGAAGAACCAGGTGTTATGTTTGAGAATAATTATATTTTCTGAGTACATTGCGTTACCTGCATTGGTCCAGATGCAGGACTTTTCTGACCAGTTACAGTTAGCTAAGACCTGAGGATGAAAAGGAACTAGTCAGTGTCTAGGGCAGGGTGGGGCGAGGAGAAAGGTGAGTGGAGGAGGGGGAAGGACGTGTCTCAGATCACCATTAAATACCAAAAGCGGGTGAGAGGCACCTGCAGGGCGGGGAGCCCAAGGGGAGTGGCAGGAGAGCCAGACCCACCTCGGGACCCACGTGGACGCCAGAGCACAGCCTGTCATATTTACTTCTGTAAAAGGTCACTCTGTTTGCTGTGAGCAGAACAGATTGGAAAAAAACTAGTGTGGAAGGAAAGGGAATGTTGGAGGCTACTGAGGAGTGGTCTAGCACCCCGTGGTGGCAGCTTGGGAAGCCTGGAATGAATGGAGACGGCGAGAAGCAGGCAGAGTCAGAGTATATTTGGGAAGTGAAATGACAAGACGTGGCCATAGGATGACCACGAAGGGTGTGGCAGAGTATCCAGAGTAACTCCCACCTCAGGGTTGGTTGCCGAGCGGCCCCCTCTGACTTGAGGACGCCCTTGGGTGGGGAGAGGGAGACTTGCAACTTGCCTTGAGGATCCTTTCATCTATTGCATTCATGAATAATTTTTTTTTTTTTTTTTGTAGAGACGGTCTCACTTTATGGCCCTGGGTAGAGTGCCCTGGCATCATACAGCTCACAGCAACCTCCAACTCCTGGGCTTAGGCAATTCTCTTGCCTCAGTCTCCTGAGTAGCTGAGACCACAGGCGCCCGCCGCAACGCCCGGCTATTTTTTGTTGCAGTTTGGCCGGGGCCGAGTTTGAACCTGCTACCCTCTGTATTTGGGGCCAGCGCCCTACCCACTGAGCCACAGCCATATCGCCCCATGAATAATTATTATGATACAACTATAAGTGCATTTTTATGAAGAGTTGACAAAGTTTCATCTGATGCCAAATATATATACGGAGGGTGCCAAAAAGCATATACACATTTTGAGAAAGGAAAAAACGGTATTGAAATTATTATACAAAGTCACATTTGACTTCTACAATGACAAGAGACACAGGGTACAACCATACAAGATAACAAATGTTATCGGTATTTATGATTACAATTTTAATACAGTTTTTTTCCTTTCTTTAAATGTGGGTGCATTTTTTGGTATCCTCTGTATACACAGTCATAATATTAAGGAAGTCCAGATATCCTTGGACTCCCTATGTTTAAAGAATTTCGAGTAATTTTTGTTGTGAGACAGAAAAATGTAATCATGGGGTGGTTTAGAATTCCTCTGAGTGTGATTTTGGCATCATTTGAAGTCACTGCTCCACATGACAAAAATGTCCCATGACAGAAGTTCTATACTAAAACATTCTGGTCTTGATTCAGTAACATAAGGAGGCTACTTGTATCGACATTTAAACACCAAAATATGTAATATCTATACAGAAGTGGAATGATGCAAAGGAAGACTTATTTTTGATAACTGACAGGAGGCCAGGCTTCAACAAGAGGCTGGCCGACAGTGTTCCTTACCCAGGCGCGCACGGTGGGTGGGTGATGATATTCCACAGCATGGTTGGCTTTGGGATGTGGAGGAGGAGGAAGAGAAAAGGACAAAAGGATTGAAGACGAGGAGAGAGGGCGAAGGGGAGGAAACACAGCAGGAAGGGGCCAGGACAGAGGAAGCAGAGAAGGGAGAGGAAGCAGGGGGAGGCCTTGGCTTTTGCTTCTGATGATTCTGACGACAGCACAGAAAGAAAACGATGCTCTTTGGAAGAGTTGCCATAACCATGGCCAGAAAGATTTCTTCCCAAATACCCCATGAAGAAAACCTCCCCACATCACTGCCTCCAGAACCTTCCCTAATTACTCTGAAAGTGCCAGAGACAGATGCGGAGTCGGAGACGATTCCCCACTCAGCACACGGAGGGTTAGAGCTAGTGGGGTGTGTGTGACTAGAACCCGGGGCACGAACAGTCCAGATGTTAGGGGGGCTGGACTCTAGCAGCTGGCCCATTGTCACTACCAAAACTATGTCCCCTGCTTTGTATACTTTTTGGAATATCTGAAATATCTCAACAGTTGGATTCCATGTGTTTTGGGGGTGGTATAATATTACTCCATGGGGGAAAAAGTCAGAAGGGTAAAAGAAAGATGAACTTGAGACTAACAGACAAGGCCTTCCCTATGACACCTGTGTTCAAGTTGGCCCAGAGGACAACTCAGTGTTTCCCCTGTGGTCAATGGAGCCACCCACACCCTTTTCACTTTCAGAGGTGACCCTGAAAGAAGTTAATTCACCTTTATGAGCCCCAGGTGCCTTGTTTGTAAGGTCAGGTGACTAATGCAGATGATCTATGTGAGATTTCTTCCAGGCCTGTCCCTTTGACTTACCTGCCCGGAAATGCTGTGTTCAAGCCTGTGGGGATTGGCTGGACTTATTTGTGAAAGGTCATCCAAACCCGATTTCCACTCGGCTAGGTCTGTGAATCCTACTTTTAAATTGGCCTGGGAACTTTGCCTCTAAAATTTACAACTGGATGGAATAAACCCATCAAGGGCAGCTAATTAGCGCAAACATCTCTGCCAGCAATAACTTATGAAGGAAGTTCTGTAAGGAGAGAGGGGAAAGACCATAAGAAAAGTTCCACTGATCTGCCATGCGGCTGGGGATGGGGAGCCAGGATGAAGGGCAGAGGGGGATTGCTGAATCTTTCTCCCTGAGAAAGGTATGATTTCAAAGTGGAAATGTACAAATAACCCCTATGTCCCTCTGTTTAGAGTGAACTTGGGCTAGGCCAGTCGGATATTTGCGTGGGCCCATTAGGGCCTCTGGAGCCAGCAGCCAAGAACCATCATCCCGTAACCCCAGAGATGTCACCCGTCCCAGGACGTCTTGCCCCCTCCACTCGCCTATGTCTGGTTGGTTCTATTTGGGTGGCTGAGTGGCAGCATGACCTGATGAAGAAGGATTACGTGTGGACCCAGGCTACTGCCACTCCTGTGGGTCTCAGCTATTTTCTGAGCACTCCCGCTAAGCATGAGTGACCACAAGCTGGTGTGGGTCACGGTCCCAGGCCATATTGCAGACACACTGCTGGTGGCGAGCTGGTACTGGCCCTGGACCGCTGGGCAGTGTACTGGTGCTTGCCTTCAAGTTCTAACGTTCCCAGAGACCATCGCCAAAAATGTCTCAGTGGGAAGCAGTGAACTGAGGGAGAGGGAGTGCCCAGTCTGGCTGCCCAGCCAGAGTCTCAGATACAATCAGCTGTATTTGCTGCGATGAGGCTTTCATGGTGCCACATTCCAGGGCTGAGCTGTAATTACCTTAAACACAGAGTGGCACGTAACCACGCCACTGTTTATGTGCCCAAATCAGTGCTCAGAGGAAGCTGCCTCTTAAACCTTAAATTTCTGATGTTACCTCAACATTGCCTGGTTATTTGCACTGGATGTGATGACTCAAGGGCTCTAAAGTGGTGGAGTGGGGCCCAGCAGCCTGCCCACAACAGGGCTGTCCTGACGTCCTCATTGGTGCAATGTGCAAAGCCGGCTTCCCGTGGGGGTGAGCCTTCTGCATGTCTTTCTCTAACAGGGATGAACTGACACAGTGGGACACACCAAGGCCGAGGTACTGCCTGAGTAAACTTCCTTAGCGTCACTAGCACATCAGATGCAAAGGACAGCACCCAGATGACCTTTGTAACTGGGCCTGAATGTCCTGCTGCTCCACCCTGTAGGTTGTTCAGAAAGATGGGTGGATCTTCACAAAAGCGTGGCAGTGAGGACTAAATCTATGGGATTAGAGGGTATTACTTACAGATCCTTGGATCCCCAAATGAAAGACACTATATGCACCGATAGATTTTTCAAAATGTCTTAGTATATAAAACCAAAACAATGCTCTTTAAGAAAACAGAAAAACACAGAACACAACCTTCAGTGTAACACCCTGTAAGTAGGTCAGAGTGATTGCCCTACTTCAAGACTGGGAAATACATTCTACCAGGCCTGGCTGGAGCAGAAAGCCAGGGAAGGCGCAAAAATTGGAACTGAAAGCTCCCTACCTGGGTGCAGCTTGTGTGGTCACAGTGGGGACCCGCATAAATAGGGTGATCATATTGTTTATCATCAAAACCAGGGCTGTTTTTTAGAAAAGGTAATCATTAAAATGTAAACAAGAATGCCAGGCATAACCTGGGAATGTTCTGGCAAATGAGGACTGACATCCAAGCTGTTCTCCCATAGCCTTCATCAGTGGAACCATGTCTGGGGAAACCACGGAGCTGATGAAGTACAAACCTCAGGCCCTTGCCTGCTTGGGCCCCTGTGAGTGGGGTGTGGCTGGGACCTGTAGGATGTCATAGGTGCAGAGCAGAAGCCAGATTGCAGACAAGAAGTGTTTCTAGGTGAGCCTTTCTGGTAACTCACCTAAAGTCCTAAATCTCTAAGCCTTCTATGATGGCTATGATTTCTTTCCTTGCTGTAATTAATTATTCATTCTTGTACTTAATTTCACAAATAATTTTTTTTTTTTTGTAGAGACAGAGTCTCACTGTACCGCCCTCGGTAGAGTGCCATGATGTCACATGGCTCACAGCAACCTCCAACTCCTGGGCTTACGCGATTCTCTTGCCTCAGCCTCCCAAGCAGCTGGGACTACAGGCGCCCGCCACAATGCCCGGCTATTTTTTTGTTGCGGTTTGGCCAGGGCCGGGTTTGAACCCGTCAACCTCGGCATATGGGGCTGGCGCCCTACTCACTGAGCCACAGGCGCTGCCCCACAAATAATTTTTTATTCTTTTTTTTTTTTTTTTTTTTTTTTTTTTGTAGAGACAGAGTTTCACTTTATCGCCCTCGGTAGAGTGCCGTGGCGTCACACAGCTCACAGCAACCTCCAACTCCTGGGCTTAGGTGATTCTCTTGCCTCAGCCTCCTGAGTAGCTGGGACTACAGGCGCCCGCCACAACGCCCGGCTATTTTTTTGTTGCAGTTTGGCCAGGGCCGGATTTGAACCCGCCACCCTCGGTATATGGGGCCGGCGCCCTGCTCACTGAGCCACAGGCGCCACCCCAATAATTTTTATTCTTAAACAGCATCTCCCTCCCAGTGTCCTCACCCCATAACCCTTCACCCCCTCCCCAAATTGTCAAAGCTTCAGGCTCCACACCTTGTGTTAAGAGCTCCTGATTACGTGGAGCTATCTAGAGAGAGAAATAGAATCGTGTCATTCCCATAGGGTGCAAATCAAGCTATTTCTGACCCTTACTACATTTATGCCAATGAAAATAGAATAAAATGGTCACTAAAGGCAGACCTAGA
The DNA here is from genome assembly GCF_027406575.1 of Nycticebus coucang. Taxonomy (NCBI): domain Eukaryota; kingdom Metazoa; phylum Chordata; class Mammalia; order Primates; family Lorisidae; genus Nycticebus; species Nycticebus coucang. The sequence goes on along the minus strand of NC_069785.1, from coordinate 5,779,446 downwards.
GAAGAAAATAAATCTCCCAGATGGAACCGAGGGTCTCAGAGACAAGAAAGGGAGAAGCAGTTGTCCTGACTCCTGGTCTTTGGTTATAGGAAGAAATGCAGAAGATGGTTTATTAGATATTTGGGAGCTTCTAGTCCTTTTAGAGTACCCACCAGTAGACTCACCTTCTGCCCTGGAGCTTCACTCTGAGTCAACCCCCCACTCGCACCCAACTCATATGCCCATGAGTGTTCAGAGTGGGCATATGAGTTGGTGTTCAATTTAGTGTTCAGAGTGTTTGCCCTTATTCACAGTACCCAGGCGATTCATCCCAAATCGAGCTTTGGGAGCTCTTCAATCTAATTCCTTCTCTGGCTTTGATATTTGTCACAAGAGTCTCAGTTTTTCTTGAATGCACAATAAAAATGAATAGGCCGGGTGTGGTGGCTCACACCTGTCATCCCAGCACTCTAAGAGTCCAAGGCAGGAGAATTGCTTGAGCTCAGTAATTCGAGACCAGCCTAAGCAACATTGAGACCAGGTCTCTACTACAAATAGAAAAAAAAACTAACTGGGTGTGGTGGCACCTCTAGTCCCAGATACTCAGGAAGCTGAGGTAAGAGGAACTCTTGAGTCTAAGAGTTTGAGGTTGCTGTGAGCTGTGATGCCACAGTGCTCTACCCACAATGACAGAGTGAGACTCTTTCTCAAAAATGAATAAAATGAATAACAGATGTTCCTCAAAAAATAAGAGACCAAATTTTAAAATCAACTGGCCTTTACAAACATGTTAGAGCAATACCTTAAGTGTATGGAATATGGGAAAGTGACAGGTGATGGTTCAAGCAAAACACTAAACGATCTTGGTGGAATTCCTGGTTATATTTTAAGAAGTGAAACGAGATTCTCACATTGCAGAATCTCTGCCTCAGTGAGCGGTGCATTTTGAATGTGACCTGCCATCACGTTCCTTGACTGCCAATCAAGGAACAGCCCTTTAAGATGGGCTCTTGAGATCCATAGGTCCGAATACGTTAGGTCATGAAAACTGGAGCCTGCTGTCACTCTGATAGCTCAGCCCTCTTCCAGCTCTGTCACCTGTCATATTTCAGCAAAGGTCACCCACTTTCTCATGCTTCCCTGCCTCTGGACATGCTGTTTCTCCAATTAGAACCCATGTTTATGTCTTCTCAACCTGGACGACTCCTCATCATCCTTCATAGTTTTCCTAGCTTTCCTAGTGGCAGTTTCCGGAAGGCTTTCCGACCACAGCTGCCCCCTCCCATCACCATAACTCCTTGTTGCACTAACACCATTGACAGCGCAGCTCTGCCTGTGTCCCAAGGTGTCATCCAGTCCTCTGCCTCTCCCAGTGAGTTCCCACTGTGAATGAGCCCAGTGTAGAGACAGTGTTTGCTGTAGTGGTAGAAGACAATTAATGAGTAAAATGAATGAAAGGAAGACACCGCATAGCAATGACAAAGCAAGGACTGCAGTTCAAGGGCTCTGGAAATAGATTAAAAAAATTTCCTATGAAACTTACCCTGGTGTTTACCAACTTAGAAACAGTAGCCCTTACTGGAACTTCATTCAGGTAATACAAGTTGAAGATTGGATAAAAGGCCAGGCAGAGTGGCTCATGCCTGTAATCTTGGCACTTTGAGAGGCAGAAGTGGGAGGATCACTTAAGTTCAGTGAGATCAGTCTGGGCAACATAGCAAGACCTCATCTCTACCAAAAAAATAGAAAAATTAGCTGAGCATGGTGGCAGGAGCTTATAGTCTCTACTACTCAGGATGCCAGGGCAGGAGGATCGCCTGAGCCCAGGCATTTGAGGTTGTGGTGAGCTATGATGACATCACTGCACTCTAGCCTGGGTAATAGAATGAGACCGTTTCAAAAAAAAAATGATAAGGAAAATTCCGAGGGTCTGGGAGACCCTGAGTAGAATATAAAAGGGTAAATTAGGTTCTCTCTAATCTCTGAAGTTTCCCCCTCTTTCATTCCCGACTATTGCTGCCTTCCTAAAAGCAAGATGGATTTGCTTTTAATTTGGTGTGTTATCCACTGTGGGATAGGTACACAGCCTTGTCTTCTATAACAGCCTTCACAAGGCTCTGCTTAGCCAGTGGACGAGATCATCGCCTGGGGCTGCAGCCGTGCAGCCCCAGAGCCCAAGGGGATGCTTTCCGCTTGCCCTTCTCAACTGCAGGCTGAGAGAGCTAAACATCAGCACCAAAGCTTTTATGTTCAGCAAATTAGTAAAATGAAGTTTTTTCACCTCTCCAAATTAGAACTGAGGGAGATGGGGAAAATTTGTCTGAGGGCTAGCTTTCTTCTTAAAATGCACTAAAAGAATTGTTTGACTTAATCTTGTACAAATTAAACGGAATATTTAAACACATTGGAAATTTGTAATAATAATAAAAAGTTACATTGTGTCTAGAAACCAGGCTTGAAAACCTGTAAAGACTGTTAACACCATCTCTCCTGGGATACTAGAAGACAGGAACATTGTCAGAATTTTAACACAACACAGTTTAGTGCTAGTGTGTCTTCACAGTATAAACCAGAAGGAGATAAAAACAGCACAGTCTGAGGGCATATTCATGTCCAAAATCAGTATTTTGAGAACCTGGTATACAACTTCCAGCACTCTGCATATTCCTAACTGGACGAAATTGTATGTGTGTGGGGGAAGGTGGTGTGTGTGTGTGTGTGTTGGTAAAGGTGGTGTGTGTGTGTGTGTGTTGGGGAAGGTGTGTGTGTGTGTGTTGGGGAAGGTGGTGTGTGTGTGTGTGTGTGTTGGGGAAGGTGGTGTGTGTGTGTGTGTTGGGGAAGGTGGGGGGTGTGTGTGTGTGTGTTGGGGAAGGTGGGGTGTGTGTGTGTGTGTGTTGGGGAAGGTGGTGTGTGTGTGTGTGTTGGAGAAGGTGGTGTGTGTGTGTGTGTTGGGGAAGGTGTGTGTGTGTGTGTTGGGGAAGGTGTGTGTGTGTGTGTGTGTGTTGGGGAAGGTGGTGTGTGTGTGTGTGTGTGTTGGGGAAGGTGGTGTGTGTGTGTGCGTTGGGGAAGGTGGTGTGTGTGTGTGCGTTGGGGAAGGTGGTGTGTGTGTGTGTGTGTTGGGGAAGGTGGTGTGTGTGTGTGTGTGTTGGGGAAGGTGGGGTGTGTGTGTGTGTTGGGGAAGGTGGGGTGTGTGTGTGTGTGTGTGTTGGGGAAGGTGAGGGGGGAGGGCTTTCGTACTTTTCTCATTTAGCAGAAATGAATGCAGAAGAGGTTCATAAATCTCTTTTGGATGAATAATGGAAACTGAAAACAGACTCAGAAATTCTGATTTTATTTGTCGTATGGTCCTCCCTTCCCCTTATCCTTTTTCTTCTTTAACAATGGCTAAAGGCAGGACACAGGGCTGGGGAACTCCAGCCTGGCCCCTGGCTGGCTCTGAATTTCTTTAGTGGCACTACGATAAGGTAAATTGCAATGGCCTTAAGTCTGCTCGCCCCAGCACAGACCTTGTCCTCTCTGTTTCCGATTCCGCAGGCTCTTCCCACGTTCCAGGTCTCTGCAGAATGCTGTTCGCTCCCTTTTCTTCGTATCCAAACCTTGCCTTGTATCAGGTCTACCTGGGTCTCACTTCATTTGAAGACACTTCCCCCCTTTCTCTTCAACTCCTGTTGGCTGCTCCCTTCTCTCAATTGCCCCAGCACTTACTGAGTCTACCTTTTCTCTTTACTGAATTATGAGATCCTGAAAAACAAACTCCATGTCTTAATGTGGGGCGGGAGGTTGTCATACATACCCTTTGTCCCTGCTGGGTATTAAATAAGTAAGACAAATGCTTTTTCAGGGAGCCGAAAAAAATCATCTAACCCTTGGTGGTGCTCCAGGGCTTGATGGGTGGACAGCACACAGACTTTGAGTGAGACAGATGTTTTCTAACCTCCCTGGCCCAGTTTTGCTTGTTTGTTTTCCATTCTTTTTTCCCTGTAAATAGGAATAAGAGCATCTACTTTGCCAAGTCATCAGGATTAAAAATAATAAATGTGGAATGCCAAGTACAAAGCCTTCTCTGTAGAACGGTGTCAGTAAATAGAAGTTGTTATTGTTTGTGTACCAACCATGACCTGGAAGATAACTATCCTGCCAAACATTCAGGCATTTAGATTCCTCTTATCAAGGAAAAATAAAAAATTATCGCGTAACATTATTTGAACTCATGACCAGAGGACTTTAGAGGGAAAACGGGGAAGTCTGAAGTGTGTCACAGGCTTGCTGGGGGACTTTTTCTTTATTTGCCATCATCAAGCTCAGGACGGGGGTTTCCACACAGTGACCACTGCAGCAGCTGCATCTGCGTGAGGGCAGGTGTGGGGCCCATTTCTCCACCCTCACCCCCTTCTCAGGATTCGCTCTTCTCCCTTGCTATTGCTGCTTGATGTCAGATTAAGAAGACAAACAATTCTAAGACGTACCAAAGGGAGATCTTCGAGGAATTTGCTATATAATAATTTACCCCGAGTCAAATGACTAGTTTTAGTTGTTAAAGTGTGTGCGTGTGTGTGCCGAGAGACTGTGTTCTGGATCCATAATCCTGTCTGTCTTTTCCTCAGAGGAACAGATGCCAAAACCTTTGAATTAAACGTAGTAAACAAAATTGCTGCTTAATCAGCTCTAATTACCTAGTAACCCAAACACAAATGGTTCTTTTACTTTCAGCTACTCCAGTGATTTCCAGCAAATGAAGAGTCTGGAGTGTTCTGGCTGTCTGGAGAGCCCATAGCTGGAGTGCAGGTGAGTGCCCGCAGCCTGCCTCAGTCCTCTCTTGGCCTCCCCATTTGTAAAACTGAAGGTGACCATTTTTGAAAAAAATGTATGATCATGAGGTCTATTTGGATGTAGAGAGTGGGGGCGGAAGACACTGACTTTGCAGTCAGAAAGCCCCGAGTCTTGGTTATGCTGTGCAGCAGCCGTCATGCGAGCAGAGCACCCGTGATGTCTCCCTTTACTCATCTGTAACGCAGAGGTGCTTGGACCTACCTCATAGGGTCACTGTGAAGATGAAATAATGTTTTTGGAACATAAATGCTCAGTAATTATTAGCTATAATTTGTGAAGTACTATATACTTGTGGGGGGGAATATAATTCAAAATTTAAATTATTCAGTTGGCGGTGAGGGCTGTGAGAGTATTTTCAGTTTTAAGTAGGTTTTAGGTAGGCTTCCCAGGGCTCCCTCTCTCTTGATAATCTTACTCTGAAATACTGAGGCCATTATTAAAACATTAAGTCCTGAGCTATCCAAATGTCACTATTCTGAGATCCTCAACCATACTTATTTTCTTCAAAAATGTAAATTGAAAATTAATACTTTTTAGCTTCTTAGATATATGTGAATGAAACCTAGAAAAAGCATTTCGAAAGTGACTGAAACATACTGACTGAAAGACAGAGTTTCCTTGACTTGAAATGTTGCGTGTAGGGGCTAAGCCACATCAGAAGAAAGTCCACCCAGATAGGACATCTGAGGGCCAAGTGACAGAGGGACCATCAGGTGGAGAGCACAGCCCTGAGATCAGATCAGACAAGGCAGGAGTGAGCGGGGGAGGTGGGGGCAAAGACAGACTGCAGGAGAGGACAGGAGATGGATGGACCAGCTGGGTGTTGGTTCTCCAAAGTTCAAACTTCCATTCTTGAGGCTCCAGACGGGGCGGCTCTGGCCTGCACATCGTCTCCCATGCACTTTGGTTCTGCTGATGCCCCCCCCGTTCCTCCCCTTGGCTCACTGCTCTGTGTCTTACCTATTTTGAAAACTGGGGCACTGGGGCTGTTTCCCATAAGAGTCACAGGACAGTGAACACAGTCATCCCTCCGTATCTTCAGGGGACTGTCCCAGGAGCTCCCCCACCCCAACTCCCAGATACCAAAATCCAAGGATTTCAAGTCCCTGACATAAAACAGTGTAGTATTTGCAGATAACCCCTGCACACCCTGAACACTCTATATACCCTAAATCATCTCTAGATTACTAGTGATACCTGGTACAGGGTAAATACTATGTAAATAGTTACTATACTGTATTGCTTAGGAAATAACAATAAGAAAAAGTCTACACGTGTTCAGTATAGACACAATTTTTTTTACCAAATATTTTCCATCCCTGGTTGGTTGAATCCACGGATGTGGAACCAGAGACATGGAGGTCTGACTGCATTTGAGCTGAAAGACAGGCACGTGCCTACTTCCAAGGACACGACTAGATCCAGATGTGCCCCACAACCCCTGAATACTACCTTTTTTTTATTTTTTAAGACAGAGTCTTATTTTCTTGTCTCTGGTAAAGTGCTGTGGTGGCATAGCTCACAGCAACCTCCAACTCTTGGGCTCAAGTGATCCTCTTGCCTCAGCCTCCCAAGTATTTGGGGCTATAGGCACATACCACATTGCCCAGGTGTTTTTAAAGACAGAGTCTCACTCTTGCTCAGACTGGTCTTGAACTCCTGACCTCAGGCAATCCACCTGCCTTGGCCTCCCAGAGTGCTGGGATTACAAGCTTGAGCCACCATACCCAACCTCTGAATACTACTTTTGATATGGAGATCATGTGATGAATTACGTAAGTATTCTTTTTCCTTTAACAACTTGTGGTGTAAGTGATGTACCATCAAATTCATCCATCTAAAATGTACAATTTAAGGACTTTTGAGTACATTTTTAGAGTTGTAAAATTGTCACCACAATCCAGTTTGAGAACATTTCCAACATCTCCCAAATAACTCTCATGCCTGTTTTCAGTTAATCCCCATTCCTATCCCCAGCCAATAATATACTTCCTGTCTCTACAGATTTTCCATTTAAATAGAATCATACAAGGCCTTCTTCCCCTTAGCATAATGCTTTTGAATTTCATCTGTGTGGTAGCCTGCATCACATTAGAGGTTGGTTCCCTTTTATCGCTGAATGGTATTCCATGGTGCTGGCACTGACTGATAGATATTAACACTGTTTCCAATTGCTGTTCTGAATACTGCTGCTATGGACATTCACATCTCTGTCTTGGTTTGAAGATATGTTTTCATTTCTCTTGAGTAACTCCTAAGAGTAAAATTAGTGGATGATATCGTAGGTCTAACTTTTTAGGAAATTACCAAATTGTTTTCCAAAATAAATATTTCACATGGCAATGGTAGCGTGTGAGGGTTTCGGTTGCTCCACATTCTTGCCAACACTTGCTATTGTCTCTTTAATTATAGCCATTCAGTGGAATCATAAGCATTCCACAGGGATGACAGTCCACTTATCAATTTGAAATAGGCCCTTTGATGTCTGTACAAGCAGAAAGGGATGCTTAGTTGCCATTTCTGATCTTATTCAAATAAAGTAAAAATGAAAACGACCGCGTGGTGTGGGCAGGTGCTGACCGGCAGCCTTCTCCTTCCAGCCAACTCACCAGTTGCTTCTCCTATAAAACTCATCCCGTGCTCCAGCCAACTGAAGTATATCCCTTTAGGATGAGCCTGCTATGGCCCATGGTATTATTTAAAAGAAAACAAAAGATTTTCTCCTCAAAACGGTGAGATTGGGTGATACGTTTTACATACAGGAAAAAAAAAGAAAGCAAAGAATTCAACATTTGTTAACCACCCACACACTGGATATGAAATGAGCATTTCCATTTTTTTATATCATGAAACTCACAAGCCTTAAGGTAGTTTTATATACCATTTCACAGGTGAGCAGCGCAGGTTCAGAGAGATTAAGCAGGTTATATAAGGTTACACACAGAGAGTAAGCGAGGCTGGGATTCAAGCCCAGGTCATGGGTTCCAAGTCAGATTTTTTTCCACTGTGACCAGTGAGAACAAACAAGGAAAGGAGAAACATTTTAATGAACAGGGGAATAAAAGTGAATGTCAATTACTGAGGAAATGTAACAATGGCCAATTACTATCCCTAAATATGCAAGCTTACAGGGCTTCTGCTCATTTCCACACTTTGGTAGCCATACAGACAAGCAAAGGACAAACCAGACTCCAACTGGCAGCCGTAGGAAGACCGTGGGGGAATGGGATTCCTGCTCCCTTCAAAGGCCTTCTTGATTTTCTCCTAGCCGAGAAAACATCCTGCACCCTGAGCACCTGCCCGAATAGTGCAGAGAAAATCCAGAGACATTTCTCACCCAAGGAAAGAAGCTGAGAGGTTCCAGAATTAAACCGGTACATTTTTTGAGTAATAGTCCGGCTTCCCTGGGGTGAGATGAATCTTTACTGATGTCACTGCCACCCACTGCCAGCTGGCATCTCTGCATGGTGGCAGCCGGAGCAGTGTGTAGAAGGAATTCAGCACTCGGGAAGTTCCAGGGCACGGGGAGGAATTCTCTCCTTAGTCTCTGCCTTTAGAAACATCGGATTTCGGCCTCTCCATTTTTTTCTTTAAATGTTTACACTGTCATCAGGAAAGGAAAAAGTGACACTGTGGGGTGCCTTCTCCCAGTTTCATTACTTCACCTTCCTCCCAGCAGTGAGCCAGACGTTTGTGTTTACACTGAGAACAGGGTGAGGGGAGCTGGCATGGGCAGTGACAATATTGAGCAATTGGAGATCTGGACTTTTATCAGTTAAGTCTTCAAATTTTAGGGCTTCAAATTAAATCTGAATTCAGGCAGCAGCTCATTACTCAGCTCACCTCTTGCACATAATATCACTTACCTTCCAGTGGGAGGGAGAGGAAAACTAGCAGAAGCAACCAGAAGGTGTTTTGCCATAACCATTTCTTACTGCTGTGCCTAAGAAAAGCGGTTACGATACGAGCATGGCTCACTATTCTTCCCAAACTATGTTCTAAGAGATATTACTAGGTGACCTGGTGGGGGAGGACCCCAACTCCATAATCAAGTCAGTTTAAGAAACACTGAGTACAATTTTTTTGTGGAGCACTGGACTCTTTAATACATGTGAACTCGGGCCTCCAAAGGGAAAAGCTGTGTGGTGCACCACTCGAGTTGCTCAGGAGGAAAATCTTATAAGCACAGAAACGTCTTGTAAAACATTTTGGCGTAGTAACTTTGACACAGAAAATGCACAGTTCCTTTGGGAGTGTGGTTTCCTGTCTGCATGAAGTTCTCTCGCCCGGGGAGCCCTTTCTACTTCATGCCCATCCTGTCTGTTTAAACTCTCCAGAAGGAATTCAGTCTGATAAACCCATAGCACATAGAGATTTATTGAACAAAGAATGATGTCTGTGACGCCCTCTAAGTCTGAGTTGTTTTCTAGAAGCCTAGAGGGCCAGCTGATTGAGCACTGGTAAATAGTAGTTTCAGGTGAAAGGGGGATTTTTTTCATTAGAAAGCAGAATTAACTTGCATAATAACTAATGCAATGCATAGAACTTGTTTGCTCTTGGATTCTAGCAGACCAACCGCAGAATGATGTTTGGGGGACATGGAAAGTTTGAATGCTGAGAAATTTTTTGGTTAGAAGTGATAATGGTATCGCATTATACAACAAGATGTCATTTTTTAAGGGATGCATGTTCAAGCATTTAGTATGTCATAAAGTCCAGGCTTTGTTCTAAAATCCCTCTAAAATAGCTGTAGCAAATAAGGCCAATGTTAATAACTGTCGAGTCTAAGTAAAGAGATATATAAGGATTTTTCCATAGGTTTGAATTATTTTCATTATGAGAAGTTTTTTAAATGCACATTTTTTTCAGCCCCATATCGAACTCTGTGGACACCAAGTCTGCTATTGTTCATTTCTTCCTCTTTCTCGCTTCTTTTTAAATTGTACTGTCAGAGTTTTTTAGTTGGAAAAGCTGAGGTGCTGGCTCTCTGGCCCAGTTATTTACAGCCCAGCTCTCGGTTTCGTAGGAGCCCACAAAGCAGCAATGTAGGTGAGTGAGCTAGCTTTAACACAGCACAGATTTGCAGGGTAAGGTTGCAGATGCTAACTTAAAAGATCAACCACCTCATTAAATAAGTGAGTTTAACGTTGCTGGTTATTACTGACTCATTTTGATGAGTTTGTAATACAAACATAGCTGCACATCTTTGAATTAAAAATGAGAAGGTGAATAATTATTAGCCCTAATTTAGAATAACCATAAAATTATAATTAAAGATTGTAATGTTATATTTTATAAATATAAATATTTTATTTTATTTTATTATTATTATTTTTTTTTGTAGAGAGAGAGTCTCACTTTATGGCCCTTGGTAGAGTGCCATGGCATCACACAGCTCACAGCAACCTCCTAAATATAAATATTTTAAAGCAAGCAATACAAATAATAACTGTAATCAATTTCTAACATATATACCTAAAAAGATGTTCCCTAGACAGAATGGAACTATGTACGATTAGTAATAAAGTTATGTGTTACACTTCACCTACTAAATGACCATGAACTTTCAGAAGTGGCATTTTAATGTATCTTTTAAAGCATACAGTGATAAACACAGACATTCAGTGTGTGCAGAATTCATGCTATTAATTCGTATCATCTGTACTTTTAAATCTGTACCATCAAACGTCTGAAATGTTAAGGTGCACAGAATGGGCCCGCGCACCATGCCTACGGTTCTGTGGTCTGCAGAAAGTGGATCGCAGACATGATCATCGTGTCCTAAGACGTAACATCCATTAACACACTAGGAAAAAAATTTTTGTCCTTGGGGCCCTGGTGTTTTATTATGAAAATAGAATAAGAACTTCAAAACCAAAATGATCCTTTCTAATTTAATGAAAATTTTGTTATTTTTTATTGTTTCTATGTGTGAGTTATATGCAACCATGCGACCCTAGACTGTTTTTACACTGCATGCCATGTGAGTTGTACGTAACTCATGACACACTTATTGAATTTGTTTCTGAGAATTGAGTCTTTGGTCATTTCATGTATATTTAGTTATATCTATAGTGGACCTTGGGTCATCCCGGATGATGACCTCTGGATCATACCCCCTAAACGTGTATAACAATGCCATGCCCTCAACATACTATTGAATTGATTTCATTTCATTCAAAGAGCTGCTCACTAAACATTCAAGGGAAAACGCAGAATCAGAAGTTACAGTAATTGGGAAACAGTGTAGCAGGTATGGAGCATGTGGGTGTGCTGGCTGGAACAGGATGATAGGAGGTGGGAGAGATGAGCCAATTGACAACAAAAACAATGGGCAGTTTCTCAGCTATATGAGGCACAGGGTTCAAAACTAGTGTGAGTTAAATACAACTCACACAGCAGTTAATGTGTTAAATAGAGGTTTGTGAGATGTTTGGGTTTTCTACATTGAAATGAATATATAACTACATTGAATTTATAACTACATTTTCATACATGGAAATGAATATATTGCTACTTTTTAAAAATGTGTGTCTTATCATCTAAAATCATGTGGCATACCACAAGCAGCACTTTCACTACACCTTGGGAGACATTAACCTAATTTAAGAGAGGCAAGAATATATCAGATCCTTTGCTAATAGGGGGAAAAAGGAAAAAAAGATTCCTCTAGGGAAAGAATTTTGCCATAATTATATTTACATGACCTGTACCCAGCACAGTGTCTAAGACACAATAGGCATGCAATATATGTCTGCCTGAATAAATGAATGAATGCTTATCATATCTCTGAATTATCTCTATCCCCTATTCCCAAAACCAATTATTTGTCAAGGTGAAGGCTTTGATGAAAGCTCTTAGTCCTTGAAAATTGAATTGCTGAGCCTGGTCCTTTTGTAGGAAACGTAAAACTATGAAATCCAAGTACTCTTGGGACATTCAGACACATTTTCATTTACCAAAATCCATTAAAAGGGCAAAAAAAGGTAGCTAAATTTACTGAGCTACATGGATATTAGCTTTGACATTTTAAAAAATACTAGAAAGGGAAATAAAAAATTCTCTCTCACAAATTTGGAGATAGCTGAGTTAGCATAACTGAAAGAATGCAGTCAGAACGACCAGTTTTTAATCCTGGCTGTGCCACTAGTTAGTGGTATGTAACCTGGTAAAGTCACTTAATTGCTCTAAGCTTCAGGGGGTTTTTTTGTTTGTTTGTTTTGTTTTGTTTTTTACCTATAAAAAGAAAATGTGATATTAAATTATCCATAAATTTCCTTCCAGCTCTGAAATAGTCTATTTTGTGATGTAAATATAAGTCATTACACCAAAATCTTTAAAAAACGGATTTTACTCTGTAATTAATTGCTTCCATTTAGTATGGAAATGAAGGATGTTAAATATGTCTTTCTTTTATTTTAGGAACACACTGTTGCTGTGTGTGTGTGTTTGCGAGAGTAACAGGAGTGACTCCACTGGCTAGAAATAGTTGTGGGCCAGTGGAGGGGTGCGTGGGCCTGACCTAAAGCCAAGGGCATGTTATCAGCACAGATACAGTTAGCAACATTTTACCCATCATACAGACTTGCAATGCAGAGTATCTAAAACAAACTCAGGAAACAGAGATCCGGGAAGCTGCCTCCACCCCGCTGATTAGCATAACAAGTCACACAACCAAAGGGATTTCATTCTCAAGTAGCAATTAGAAATACAGGGGACAATCTCTGAAAATACAGATTAAATTCTCAAGACTAGTTGGTGTCTTTACATTTTCATGACTGCAATCCATAATTCCAACTAAAACAGTTTTTTTTCAAATCCATTCCAATTTAACTCCTCTTTTCTCAAATCCCCCAAGAGGTTTTAATGGATGGCTTTTCTTAAAACTCAAGGATATTTATTAGTGAGTTCTCCAAGACACTGAGAGTAACAGGGAAAACTTTGATTTAAGAAATAAAAAATTTGCCACATTCTTTCCATGGGTAAAGACCTGAGTGAGACAGGGTGACGCGGTGCTGAGCCCTGGTGTCAGCGGGAATCGAGACAGGGTGACACAGTGCTCAGCCAGGTGTCAGGGGAACCAAGTGCCACTGGGAACCGAGACAGGGTGACGCGGCGCTCAGCCCGGGTGTCAGGGGAACCGAGACAGGGTGACGCGGCGCTCAGCCCGGGTGTCAGGGGAACCGAGACAGGGTGACGCGGCGCTCAGCCCGGGTGTCAGGGGAACCGAGACAGGGTGACACGGTGCTGAGCCCGGGTGTCAGGGGAACCGAGACGGGGTGACACGGTGCTGAGCCCAGCTGTCAGGGGAACCGAGACGGGGTGACGCGGTCCTCATCCAGGGTGACAGGGGAACCGAGACAGGGTGATGCGGTGCTCAGCCCGGCTGTCAGGGGAACCGAGACCGGGTGACGCGTGCTCAGCCCGGGTGTCAGGGGAACTGAGACAGGGTGACGCGGTGTTGAGCCCGGGTGTCAGGGGAACCGAGACAGGGTGACGCGGTGTTGAGCCCGGGTGTCAGGGGAACCGAGACAGGGTGACGCGGTGCTGAGCCCGGGTGTCAGGGGAACCGAGACAGGGTGACGCGGTGCTGAGCCCGGGTGTCAGGGGAACCGAGACAGGGTGACACGGTGCTGAGCCCGGGTGTCAGGGGAACCGAGACGGGGTGACACGGTGCTGAGCCCAGCTGTCAGGGGAACCGAGACGGGGTGACGCGGTCCTCATCCAGGGTGACAGGGGAACCGAGACAGGGTGATGCGGTGCTCAGCCCGGCTGTCAGGGGAACCGAGACCGGGTGACGCGTGCTCAGCCCGGGTGTCAGGGGAACTGAGACAGGGTGACGCGGTGTTGAGCCCGGGTGTCAGGGGAACTGAGACAGGGTGACGCGGTGCTGAGCCCGGGTGTCAGGGGAACCGAGACAGGGTGACGCGGTGCTGAGCCCGGGTGTCAGGGGAACCGAGACAGGGTGACGCGGTGCTGAGCCCGGGTGTCAGGGGAACCGAGACAGGGTGACGCGGTGCTGAGCCCGGGTGTCAGGGGAACCGAGACGGGGTGACGCGGTCCTCATCCAGGGTGACAGGGGAACCGAGACAGGGTGATGCGGTGTTGAGCCCGAGTGTCAGGGGAACCGAGACGGGGTGACAGGGGAACCGAGACAGGGTGACACGGTGTTGAGCCCGGGTGTCAGGGGAACCGAGACAGGGTGACGCAGTGCTCAGCCCGGGTGTCAGGGGAACCGAGACGGGGTGACGCGGTCCTCATCCAGGGTGACAGGGGAACCGAGACAGGGTGACGCGGTGTTGAGCCCGGGTGTCAGGGGAACCGAGACAGGGTGACGCGGTGCTGAGCCCGGGTGTCAGGGGAACCGAGACAGGGTGACGCGGTGCTGAGCCCGGGTGTCAGGGGAACCGAGACAGGGTGACGTGGTGCTGAGCCCGGGTGTCAGCGGGAACCGAGACAGGGTGATGCGGTGCTGAGCCCGGGTGTCAGGGGAACCGAGACAGGGTGACGCGGTGTTGAGCCCGGGTGTCAGGGGAACCGAGACGGGGTGACAGGGGAACCGAGACAGGGTGACACGGTGTTGAGCCCGGGTGACAGGGGAACCGAGACAGGGTGACGCGAGGTTGAGCCCGGGTGTCAGGGGAACCGAGACGGGGTGACAGGGGAACCGAGACAGGGTGACGCGGTGTTGAGCCCGGGTGTCAGGGGAACCGAGACAGGGTGACGCGGCGCTCAGCCCGGGTGTCAGAGGAACCGAGACAGGGTGACGTGGGAACGGAGCTTTGTTCCCGCCTCTGCTCCCAGGCCGGGACCTCCAGAGGTGTGTGGTTCCGCCTCCTTTGCATTCCTCCCGGAGACTCGCTCCGCAGGGTCCCTGCGCTGGGAGCCACCGCTGACACCCGAGACTCTTGTCACAGGTGGATCTGGCAATCATAAGGATGAGCAGCAAAGGCCTTTCCAGGGATGACCAGTCTGTGCCCCAGTTGTGACTAGTGTCCAGCTTTCTCTTACACCGTGTGGCTCAGATGAAATACGGAAACGTGAAGGACAGCGGACAGACAGCTGCGGGGCGGCAGACACCTGTCAGAGAGCACAGTCGTTTGTCCTCGAGTCTGATGCGAGGACGCCGCAGTGTCAGCCGCTGGAGGGGAAGGGGCGTTATGCGGCGCTGCTTCACCGGCTTCTTCTTGCCAAATGACCTCACATTATTCTTTATAATTTTTTTTTTTTTTTTTTTGAGAAAGAGCCTCAAGCTGTGGCCCTGGGTAGAGTGCTGTGGCATTACAGCTCACAGCAACTTCCAACTCCTGGGCTCAAGCGATTCTCCTGCCTCCGCCACCCAAGTAGCTGGGACTACAGGCGCCCAGCACGATGCCCGGCTATTTTTTTGGTTGCAGCCGTCATTGTTGTTTGGGGGGCCCGGGCTGGATTCGAACCCGCCAGCTCAGGTGTATGTGGCTGGTGCCTTACCCACTTGAGCCACAGGCGCCGAGCCTATTCTTTATAATTATTTTTAAACAGTCCTACCTACTGGAAATGGGCTGAGAACTTTGTACCAGCCCTTCCTGTTCTGTATACATCCCTGGGTTGAATCACTTTGATCCAACCTGCTTGGGTGCTTCTCCCAGCTTTCTGATAGATAGCTTGCTGCAAATTAGACATTCTCTGCTGAGAAAGTGAACATTCCATGTCAGGTTTTCTTTTTTTAAAACTGAAAGAAGTGTTTCTATTTTGTATAGGACTTTTTCCTTTTCCTCTTTTTTTTTAAAAAATGATTCATAAACTCCAATACTAACGAGCTATTTAACTTTCAGAAACTTGTCTGTATCCTGATTTCCCCATTTACAAAATAGGAATTATAATGGTTCCTATCTCATAGAGTTGCTGTTATAATTAAATGAGATAATAAACTTAAATTTGGCCTAGCATCTAAAACACATAGTAAATAATAATGATCATCTGTCATTATTTTAAATGCATTGACTTTCTGGAAACCACCCTCTTGAATTCACCTTTTATAGAACAAAATGGTATGTATCCATGTAGCCCTCATATTTATCTATGACGTGTGACCTTCCAAAGTTCTGAGTGGTCAGTGCAGTGGGCATGAAACATATGCCTATGTATGGGAAACTAACTATATGGATGTCCACCAGGCAGCTTTCAAAGAGCAAAGCTCTGAAATGGGGAGCAGCAGAAACTGTGATGCTCATATGTCCTGTTTAGTTCATACTCTATTTTCTCCAAGCTGCCCTTTAGCATATTTATGAAAATGTTAATTAAGACTGTGATTCATTTACACACTATTAGATTGATGTACATATTTCCGGGGGACTAGATGTAATTACGTTATTCACTAAGACCAGTAGGTCCCATTGCTTTATCTTTAGCTGAATGATTTTTCATTGACCAAATTAATAATTACAGTTTTAGTTATTCCATTCACATACAGGAAATTAAAAATAGGCAAATTTTCCCAAATATGAATTGGATGTGCTGACATAAAAGGACCTTATTTTGATAGAAAGGTTACTAATCACACTTTAACACACCCCCACATTTCTATTCATTGGAAGGGTGTGGTAGACTTATAGTAGCCAAAGTATGTGTGGGCTTTAACCATTTCAAAAGCATTTTAAATCTAGCTTCTTCATTTAAAACTTGCTTTAGCATAAGCATAAATAGCGCAGCTACCCATATGGTCATGAATGGGTATCAGAATCATTAGACTCTTGCTGTTGTCTTAATTCAAGATTCCTAGTCCTGTTATCAATTCTTAAATGGTTCTGCCATGTTCGGAAACCATTGTCTAAAAGAAATCAGCTAATAAGCCTTAGTGGAAATCAGGCAATATTTGAAAAAGGTGTTAGTGCTTAATCTACTTTTTTATAGCTATTCTTCGGTTTTCCTTTCATGAGAATTTGAATATATTTGAATCCATACTTACACAGTCTTCATTATAAGTGCCGGTGATATGACGAACAGTGAAGGTACAGAGATAAGGAAATGGCTTAAATCAATACGCGATCAATATGATTCACACTACAATTTTTGACAGCCCTAGTGATCATTTCAAAGTTTACTTCTACATAATTGGCAATAGCTATTTGTTTAAAAGGTACATAGTTTAATCTATCAAATATATATCTACAACTCCACTTAAAAATGAAATTTAGCAAATTATTTAAGTAATTATAATTATCATCCATTATAAGAGCTAAAATCCATTCATGCCTGGTTCAATTTTGGAGTTTATACTTTCTTAACATAACTCTTCTTTGAGGTTATTTTTTATTCAATAGGTTGATTCTTAACTGCCACAAGAAAAGTTTGTGTTTCCAACTTTTTTATTATGAATTTTTGTAGAGACAGGGTCTTGTTATGTTGCCCAGGCTGATCTCATGCTCCTAGCCTCAAGACATCCTCTCACCTCAGCCTACCAAATTGCCGGGATGACAGGCAGGAACCATTACACCTGGCATTTCCAACTTTTTTCTTCTCTTCTATCACTTGATTGGGAATGATTCATCTTGTCCTCCCTCTGTTGACAAAGAAATGTTCTAACCACATTAGAAATTTTACAGTCAGGAGCAGAAATTATAAAGAGATTATCCTATTTACTTTTCCCCTCAAAATCTCCAAAAACTAAAAAAGATGTTGATACAGAAAGACATAAAATGTGTATTGAGTGTCTTTATGCTGAAGAAAGATCCAAATAAAGTTAGGGGAAGGGTAGAGGTAGAAACTGACCCCAAATGCCTCACTCAGGAGATCCCGAAGACATGTTCCCTCTCCTCCAGCAACCCTTCAATGAAGCCCTGGTGGGGCTCAGTCAACATCCCCAGCTGGAACCACCCTCACAGACAGAGCACCAGAATGTTCAAGTTCACCCTTTAGATGAAGTGGTTTTCAAGCAGGGCAATAATCCTTCACCTGAGGTGCTGACCCTGTATCACAGTGGGGTTATACCCATAGCAGCATCCTTAGCCGCAGCCCACTAGAAGCCAGAAGCACTGTCCATCTTCACCTCACCCCTCAACAAGTCA
Source organism: Nycticebus coucang (assembly GCF_027406575.1). Classification (NCBI taxonomy): domain Eukaryota; kingdom Metazoa; phylum Chordata; class Mammalia; order Primates; family Lorisidae; genus Nycticebus; species Nycticebus coucang. Next base: position 5,761,591 of record NC_069785.1, on the reverse strand, counting down.
TGACAACCAAAGACGACTCCATACATTGCCAAATGTTCTCTTGGGGACAAAATGGGTCTCTGCTTGAGGACCATGAGAGGCGGCAAACTATGCCTTTGAAGAGTCCCTTGTCTCATAAATGTCTTCCATTTTACAGATGCTGAAATTCCTTTAATAACTTCCACATAACTTCATTTCCACAGTCATAGACCAAAAAGCTTAAAAGGTAACATTTGTAGGAATCCTTTTCAGTCAAACTAGTCAGTCAAAGGGTTGGTTTTCAGAACCTTCTCTGGTCTGCTCAGAAGGGAAGATAGTGAGACCTGGAGGGTTCTGGACATCTTAAGTGGGCTACTACTTTTTAGAAAAAGGAGGCCAGAAACTACAAACAAATTTCCCAGCTTTGATTACTTTAGCTGTGATCATTTCTCCATCTGTCTCATGTACCCAGTGCCTTGTGGTGCGCGGTGCCAGATGTGTTCAGAAACTTACAGTGACTTCAGCATCTCTGATGAGGAAGAAGGGCTAGGGGATGGTGAGATGTCGACTATTTAAAAGGAACAATTTGAATGTAAAGCTCCAGAACCTGAGATTAGGTTTCGTTTCTGTCGGTGTCCCTAATGCCTACTACACAATAGATATTTAATGAGTATCCACTACATGAATCAATAAATGATTGATGGAGAAGGCCTCAGAGAGTTAGGGAGCTGGCAACACAGAGCTTCGGTAGGAGGACACTGGCTGAGAAGGGTCAGGGGAGAATGATCTGAGCAAGATACAGAGAAGCCTGGAGGTGGGAGGACTAGAGCTCCAGGGAGAAAATGCTTAACCATCTCTGCACCAGAAGCCCAGAAGCAAGAAAGTTTAGGGGTAAAGAACATGACCTTTGAGTCAGGTTTTTTGGGTTCAGATCTTCACTTCCATGTTCTTGTATGGGTATGCAGGTTCCTGTTGTTATTGAGTTCAACTTTTATTCCATGATGGTCTGAGAAGATGCAAGGAATAATTTCTATTTTTTTTTAATTTGCTGAGGTTAGATTTGTGGCCTAGGATGTGGTCGATTTTGGAGTATGTTCCATGGGCTGATGAGAAGAATGTGCATTCACTTTTGTTGGGATGAAATGTTCTGTAGATGTTCTGTAGATGTTGAATGGTTAAGTTTAATCTAAAGTTTAAATCTAAAATTTCTTTGCTTAGCTTCTTTTTGGAGATCTGCTAAACGGGTGTTAAAATCTCCAACTACCATGGAACTGGAGGAAATCAAGTTGCTCATGTCTGTTAGAGTTTCTCTTATAAATTGAGGTGTGTTCTGGTTGGGTGCATAAATATTAATAATTGAAATCTCATCATATTGAGTATTACCTTTAACAAATATGAAGTGTCCACCCTTATACTTCCTTCTTTCGGTTGGTTTAAAGCCTATTGCATCTGCGAATAGGATTGCAATGCCTGCTTTTTTCTGCTTTCCATTTGCCTGGAGTATAGATGACCATACCTTCACCTTGAGTTTATATTTGTCTTTTAATGTAAGATGCGATTCTTGTATGCAGCAGATATCTGGCTTGAGTTTTTCTATCCAGTCAGCCAACCTGTGCCTCTTTAGAGGACAATTTAAACCATTCACATTAATTGAGAATATTGATAAACCTTTTGAGAGTCCAGTGGACATTTTTAATCCTTTTGCGACTGTGGAAGTTGGAATTTGATCAAAATTTTGTGGGTGGGTTTACTTTTGTGGTAGAGGATTACACTGGTCTTTGTGGAGGATAGGTCTGAGAAAATCCTGGAGAGCTCATTTAGTTGTGGCAAATTTCTTCAACACATGAATGTCATTGAAGTATTTAATTTCTCCGTCATAAATGAAACTCAGTTTAGCTGGGTACAGGATCCTGGGTTGAAAGTTATTTTGTTTTAGGAGATTAAAAGTCGATGACCATCCTCTTCTAGCTTGAAAGTTTTCGGCAGAGAGATCTGCAGTTATTCTAATATTCTTGCCTTTGTAGGTGATGGTTTTCTTTCATCTGGCTGCTTTCAGAATTTTCTCCTTCATATTAACTTTAGTGAAATTGACTATGATGTGTCTGGGGGATGTCTTATTTGGGTTGAGTCGTGCTGGAGTTCTGAAACAGTCTGCTATCTGAATTTCAGAATCTCTTGGCATGTCTGGAAAGTTCTCCTTCATAATCTTATGGAGAAGCGACTCTGTGCCTTGTGAAGCCACTTCATGGCTTTCGGGGATCCCTATAAGATGAATATTAGTTTTCTTCGAATTATCCCAGAGCTCTCTGAGAGATTGATCTGTTCTTGCCCTCCATTTCTCTTCCTCTTTGAGAGTTTGGGAGCATTCAAAAGCTTTGTCTTCAATGTGAGAAATCCTTTCTTCTGCTTGCTCTATTCTGTTACTGAGGGATTCTACTGTGTTTCTCAGATCTTTGAGGGCTGCAACTGCTTGTCTCAATGTGTCAAAATCTTTGGTCATTTGGTCTTTGAATTTATTGAATTATTGAGATATCTTTTGAGTTACTGCTTGGATTCTAATTCAATCTTGTTTGCTATCCAGATTCTGAATTCGATTTCTGACATCTCATCTATTTGTTTGTACATGGGATCTTGTGCTATGTCTGCACCATTGATCCTTGGGGGAGTTGATCTACTCTGATTATTCATATTGCCAGAGTTTTTCTGTTGATTTCGCCTCATGATTGTTTTTCACCATTGCCTCTGGCCATCCTCAGAGTTGGGGAGGTGTCTCTCCAAGATTAGACCCCAGTGGGATCACTCTATTATTCCTGGATCTTTGTAGAGAATGACCCTGTGTAGTTCCTCTGGGGCTGCCACAGCCAGGGAATTCTGGCTGTAGAAGCAGCTCCAGAGTGTGACACACCCAGATCCAGCAACAGGGTGGGAGGTGGTGCGCACGATTCTGGGAGTGCCTGGTGCCCAGTGACTTTGGCACAGAAAGCCCAAGGCTCCAGCTATCTCTGGCCAGGAGAAGGGCTCTGCACAGAGGCAGAGAGGGCTCTGGAGGGCACAGGGCTACCAGAGTCCCTGGGCAGATGAGCAGGCCGGTGTGGAGGCAGGGAGGGTACAGGAAGGAGGACGCAGGGTTGTGCGGCTCCTACAGTTCCTGGTCAGGGCATGCGGAGGCCCTGCAGGCACAGGTCACGACCGGGGTCGCAGTGCAGCTCTTATGGAGGTCTGGGTGGCGCCAAGCCCAGGAGTTTGAGGTTGCTATGAGCTGTAACCCCACAGCACTCTACCCAGGGCAACAGCGTGAGACTCCAGTGTGCCAAAACCAGTCTCACTCTGCCCATGAGGGTTAAGGCTGTAAGGCAGCTCAGTCCCCGCCTTTAGGCTGCTCGGTCACTAGGTTACCAGCTCCCACCCGATCCTTGCTCTGCGACCCTGAGGGCAGAGCTTGCTGGGACAGTTCTGTTACAGTGGCTCCCTGCAGCCGATAGCCGAACACTATTAGCTTCGTCTGGCTCAGTGGCTCAGTCTTGGGTGCTATACAATGCCCAAAGTTCTCCGCACTCCTGCTCAAGCTCTCCCCAAGGCAGTTCAACTGAGTGCCAAGTCCAAAAACACGGAAACAGTTCACAGGTAAGGCCTTTCCGGTTTGTAGTCTCACCGCTGCTTGTACTTACAGCTGTCGGCGGGATTAGATCGATCAGACACATGCAACCACTTGCCAGTTTTCCACTGTTTTTGTCCTCCTCTTGGGGTCCGGAAGTCCCTTGCTGACTCCCTGTATCCTCAAAGGGATGATTATAGGCAGATCCCACCAGCCAGAGATGCCTGGAGTCTTATCTCCCCAAACTCACGTGCCCAGTTGCAGGGAAGCTGTGACTTGGCCGCCATCTTGCTCCGCCTCCCCAGATCTTCACATCATTACCTATTTTCTTCAAGGCCTTGGGCATCTGGGGACCAGGAATGATGATAATACTAGCATCTTCCTCAAAGGGCTGTTGTGAACAGTCAACAAAGTAATGTCTGTAAACCTCCTAGATTGGCGAGCAGCAAGAGGACAGCTAGGCTGACTTGAGAGTGGCAGGAATCCAGGGAGTGATGAGGGACTTGGAGAGCCATGAACATCTCAACAGTCACTGTGGTGAATGCAAAGTGAGCCAAAAGGGGATGAGTAACAGGTGACCAAGCATCTGTGGCTGCCCCATGGATGGAGCTGTTGTCTTGGTGATGTGACTAATCTACTTAGTTATTCAATTTTCTTTAGGCTTCTTCAATGACTTTAAAGCAAAATGCAAGAAAATGGATGATTGAGTTGACCTGAATTTTGGGGATTTTTAAAAAAGCTGGATTAGAAGGTCAAAGGGATTGGGACACGAGACTACCCCAGAGATTAAATTGAAAAGGAAATAAGTCAAGCCAAAAAACAGCTAAAACACTGAAAAAATTGGGAGGAGTCTGTGGACCAAGGTCTCAGACTCAAGGTCAAATAACAGGTCTAGGCAGAGATGGTGAATACGTGACAGGAAGTGGCAGACAGAGCAGCTTCCAGGTCAGAGGTAGAGCAGTCTTTGTGACACAAGTTCCACTTAAAATTCACATGGGGGTGGGAGAGACTGGGCAGATGGAGGCAGGGACAGTCGCCTTCTCTTGTTCTGCTCAAACTACTCTGTTCCCAAGCATGTCTCATCAGAAGGTTTTGTTGGTAAGGAAATCTATAATTAATAACCACACCAGTAAAATCCCCCTAACAAACTTCTTCTTAGTATCTTCACAGGCTGTAGGGTGTATAAAGGCAGGGGAAAGCCGAAAACAGAAATAAAATATGCAATGAGGAACTCAATAGCTATAAAATATTGATCATTATATCATATATTGATACTTGCAAAAAATAAGCAGTGAACTGGCTGATATAAGGCATCCCATTCAAATCAACCCAAAGTCTTCTTTCTTTAGGGATGGATCCTTTCTTATCAATATCAGGGATATCTGTCCAAAAAGCATCTCAAAAAAATGGTAAGCCTTTCTTATTCTCACCTTAGTGCCTCTCAGGTCTGCCTCGCACTCCACACACACACACACATAGACACACACACAGACACACATACACACACACTCCCTCCCTTCATACACATAAATCATGGGATTTATTCATTCAACAAAAATGTGCCAGACATGCTTTAGATGGTGGGGCCATAGCAGTTAGGGAGACCTAGGTCTGTGATCACATGAAGCTTAGATTCTAAAAGGAGAAACAGTTGCTAAGTAAGTTTCAGATGATGAAAATGCTATAAAAATAAGTGATGTAATATTTTATATTGACTTATATATTAAATCTGTATTATACATAAAATTATCATATATTAGGTCTATATCCTTATTGTCCTCTAAGCAATTGGGGTTTAGGTGAAAACATCCAATATAGACTATTAGTAGAACGGAAAAATCACTACTTTGCTGATTCTGTTTTTCTGCTCAAGAAACCACATAGACTGTTTTGCTTAATTATATATGAATCACAGATATATAATAAAGTTTTTTAAAAAGCGAGTATGTTTAAGAAATGGCTACTCCACCTGCAGTCTTAGCTTCAGAGCTAGACCTAGGTAAGAGTGCTATTGCCCAGCACTATTTCCCCTCTGTGTTGTTAAAACTAAATATTTGGATCTCAGGTCCTCTGAGAACAAGGTTCCAATCCATGATTTCTAATGCAGACTCCAAGGTCTGATTGCCAGTGTTCTTTGAAGAACTAGAGTGTAAGAATTCTCTTAGGCTGGGCGGTGCCTATGGCTCAGTGGGTAGGGTGCCAGCCTCATATACCGAGGGTGGCGGGTTCAAACCCGGCCCCGGCCAAACTGCAACAAAAAACAGCCGGGCGTTGTGGCAGGTGCCTGTAGTCCCAGTTACTCGGGAGGCTGAGGCAAGAGAATTGCCTAAGCCCTGGAGTTGGAGGTTGCTGTGAGCTGAGACGCCGCAGCACTCTACCAAGGGCGATAAAGTGAGACTCTGTCTCTACAAAATAAAAAAAAAAAAAAAAAGAATTCTCTTAGGCTAATGGAACAATTTATTAGGTTACCCTCAAAAAAGAAAAATCTAACCACTGCCTATCCTATAGAAGACAGATTTTTTGGCAGTTGGCTCCCAGCCAAACCAAACCAGCGTGAATACAGATTTTGTTTCTAACCTAGGATCAGGTAAGAGTTAAAATAGGGATCTAATTAATGTAGGCATCCCAAACATTTTCTCCTTTTTATCCAGTTAGCACATCAGGACCTTGTTTTATAACCAAGATCCCAACCACCAAGGACAGGCAGGGTGTTCCTGGGAGGCCCCACCAACACAGAGGCTTTTAGCATCAGTGAATGGAAGTCCAGAGCTAGGATCTCTTCTTTGCACTTTTATTCATCGTTCTTTTTAAAGTAGCTAAAAACAAGTTTAAAGGTAGACTTGTTATGCTTATAAGTTATCCTTATAATCTACTCATGGTAAATAAATTAAAATAGAATGAACATATTTCATAAGCCCTTGTCACAAATGGAACTTCTGTAGGTATTCTCAAGAAAGCCAACATTGCCCGGGCTGAGTGTGTTTTCTGAAAGGTTCGCGTCACATCTGCCGCTGTCCCAGCTGTGTCTCTCAGGCACACATTGATAAGGCATCATAAAACACCCAAGAAAAGGAACTTCAGTGGCCCAAGACACCCACAAGGTTATCATTTGTGTTTGAAAGTGACTCCTGCAAGAGTTCTCTCAGATAAAGATAATCAGAGTTTGCCTGCCCCAGGCAGATTCCAGCTTCTGTCCCTCTCTCGGGAAGCTCAATGGGAGTGGAGGGAGCTGCTGCCCAACTCAGGGAGGGGCAGTGGGTAGGAGTGTTTCCTCCTACACCCAGCTTTTCAGAGAATAATCAAGGAATCAGAGCTGAAAAACTACCCTGGGGCCTTCAAGATCCATAGTATAAGCACAGAAATGGCACACCTTCCTTAGCTTTATTCCCCAGGAAACCTACCCTTTGTCTCACCCTTCTGCTAAGTATTTCCCTGTACTAGAAGGGAACCTTCTGACTGTCCTCAATCTTCTGTACAAGGGAAAGTCTCATGCAAAAGACAACAGTACATTAATTCCTCAACCGTATTTTAGTTTGCAGCAGTACCCTCTAACCTAGCCTCTGTCAAGACACAGGTGAAGTTCTCTATGCTGGGTTATCCTACCTGGTGCAACTAACACTTTTACAAGAGGGAAAGGCTAGGCCTGGCCCTCCCAGCCTTACCAAGACTTTCTTCTTGTATCTGTAATGTTCAAGTTTTCAAGCCCTCAAGGAACTGGAATGTGATGTTTGTGGTGAAACTAAAATTATAATAGAATTGAAAGAAAGTAGCTCTTCAAATACATTGCCTGTAAACTTTTACATGGTTTATTGAAACTTTGACCCTGGATAATCAAGTTACCATTACCCTATTTTAAATATTTTCTCAAAATGTGAGAGCAAGAGAGCAGAATTTAATGAATTTCTTCAACTTTGTATATCTAAATCGGGTAAAGGTAAATCTTCTTAAGTGAAATTACTACAAAATTCCAATCTCTGTGGTGCCTCTGCAAAGATAATTTTTAGTGTTTTTGGTTAGTGGGTCCTGGTATATAATTAGATGCTGGGTTACGTGGTGGCTCACACCTATAATCCTAGCACTCTGCGAGGCCCAGGTAGGTGAACTGCTTGAGCTCAAGAGTTTGAGATCAGCTTGAGCAAGAGTGAGACCCTATCTCTACTAAAAATAGAAAAAGTAGCCAGGCATAGTGGCACATGCCGGTAGTCCCAGCTACTCAGGAGGCTGAAGCAGGAGATCGCTCAAGGCTAAGAGTTGCTATGATCTACAATGACACCACTGACACCAAGGCATTCAACCCAGGGTGACAGAGTATGACTGTCTCAAAAATAGTTAAGAAAAGATAATTAGACAGCTGGATTAAATGACTGATGATCATTTCTCTTGTGGTGTTTTGGTTTTCTTATATTTTTCTTTTACAGAACATGACAATATACTAGCTGAGAATAATAAAACGGGTATTTTTAATGTTGGACAGTGAAAACCAGGACTGTGACACTAGATTATTTAAGTTTCCATGTGAGATTATTTTCTTTCCTTAGCTACAGGGAGATGAAAACCTCAAAGTTGGACTTAAAATAGATTTTATTTGTTTAAAGTACATTTTGTTTTGTTTTTAAGAGATTCTCAGTAATTACTAAAAAGAAAAATGAGCTTAATTTCATTATGACCTTCACCCAGAATGATGAACAGAATTTTGGAAAAACTACTCTTTAAAAGACTCATACTTCCTTACTGACTTCTTAGACTAGAACTCATACTTCAGCATCAAAAATCAACTATGAATCCTAGATAACCTTGAATTATACAAAAGATGAAAATAATTAATTTCTTGTCTTCTAATATGCTGAACTAATCTTGTCAACCTACTATGCTGGTGTCTGGAAAATGCTTGAAGAGGAATGTGAGTGATGGTAGTTCACGCATCTCCACGTGCTTTTCCATTCTCCATCTTCTACTCGGTATACTGTAACCTAAGGATTCCAAATATGCCTATGCTTAAAATAACCTGGGGTTATTTAAAATATTCCACAGCCCAGGAGACATCCCTGCCCAATTACATCATATGCCTGGGGCACAGGCATCAATAGTTTTTGAAAACTGCCAGGTAATCCAATGTACTGACCAGTTTGAGTCAGCCTCCCTAAACAACTTGCAGCCAACTTCTGTTCACCCTTCCCACCTCACCTTGGTGGGTAGGGGGATGTCTGATCCTATCCCCACAATCCTAGGCCTCCCCCACTATGCCTCCTGCACATCTCTACCATAGCGAGCAACAGTAACTGTTACTCACATGCCTATTTATCCAATCTACTTCAAAATTCAGGAATATTTGTATTTTTGAATCCCAGAATCTAACCCTATGCTCATGGGAGTTACTCAATAAATTCATAGAATGAAGAATTAGTTCTTAAAATAAAAGCCAAAATATAGAGTAGTGCTAGTATTTAAATGCCATGAAAAAAGTTTATGATGTGTTTAGGATAAGGTTTCATTGGAGGGCAATGTCCTGTATTTAGAAAAACATCTCATCAGTGAAAATAAGGCTATATCCCAATATTATAAACAACCATACAATAGAACTTCAAATTACCCACAAAATTGCATTCTTATTGTAATAAGCGCACACAAGAATATTTCTGTGATGAGAAAAATATCCAGCTGGGCATGGTAGTTCATGCCCTGTAATCCTAGCACTTTGGGAGGTGGAGGTGAAAGGATGGCTTGAGGCCTATAATTCAAGACCAGCTTGAACAACATAGCAAGACCCCATCTCTTAAAAAAAAAAAAAAAATACAGAAAAATTAGCCAGGCACAACGGTGCATGCCTGTAGTCTTAGCTACCTCTGAAGGCTAAGATGGGAAGATCACTTGAGCCCAGGAGTTTGAGGTTGCAGTCAGCTATCATGACACCATTTTACTATAGCCCAGGCAACAGAGCAAGACCCTGTTTCAAACAAAAACAAAACCTAAAACAACCCACCCTTTCTCAACTCCTCTTCCATCATTATAATAGTATGTATTGCTTTCCAATCAATCCTTTAGAACTTTATGATGTTATAGGAGCTTATAAAACTGATTTTAGGAGTTTAAAGTACTTGGCTTGTTCAGGTGGGGTCTGACACAAAACAAAGAAAAAGGACTTAGTTTACAAAATATATTAAGAGTCCATGTTTATTGTAGCATTCATGCTGTTAATATGATTATTATAACTCAGAAAAATATTTACACAGAAAATTTCCTACAATTCTAGACAAACTCAATTTTAAACACGTTAAAAAAAACTGTTTAAAATATTTGCTCTTTGAGTTACCTAATCATTTTATGTTTCAGCACTGTTTTACAACCTAACATTGTGTTGTTCTTTATCTGTTCCATTTTGATGCATGAAACCTGAAAATAAATCAGATTTAGGAACTGTTTTCCAAGATAATAATACATTTCTCATTTATCTGATGGATCCTTACATATGAATTTCAGGATTATCTCATGAGACATCAATTAAAGACCCTACCAACTAGCATTCAGTATGCATTCATTATAAATGCATATAAAAGACAAAAAAAGGAAAAAAAGTGCAGTCCTCCACTTTTAAATACTTACGTTGTGATCAACTACTGTTAACCACTTTTTAATTTTAGTATATTAAGTACAACTAATGTTAAAGGCAGTTATTGGAACACATTTCTTGTTCTTTCCATAAAGGGGTCAAAGTGCAGTATCCTCAGAAACTGCCCAGAAATAAGCAGTTCCTAATATTCAGTCATAATCTCATAATTCCCAAAATGGAAAAAGCTGTGAATGAGGCTACTATTCCAAGTGAGCTTCAGCTGTAATGAACAGTGAAAAGTGAATTTCTCTAGCCATGCAAACAACAGGCACACTTTGAACTAGTAACAGCTAGCTTTACATATTTATGTTCAGGTCAAAAGAGCAGGGTAATTTTAAAGTTGACTTCTGTTGGCATCAGATTTTTGGATAGTGTCCTGTTTCAGGTCCTCCTCTGCTTCCTTTCAGCCAGTTGTCAAAGCCAGACACACAAAGAAACCCCCTCATTCCTTCAGTGAAGGACTCAGTGGGGGTGGTTCTGCCACCCGTGGCCAGGGGTCACTGGGTCAGCAAAGTCAATCGAAAGTCTAGAAGGGCAAAATCCCAGCAGGTTGGAGCTCTGGAGGTGGCGGGCTTGGGGGCCAGGTGGAGGCTGTCCGTCCCTTGTCTCCTGTCCCCAGCAGCAGGTCCCCATGGGAGCAAGTTGACTCGAGATGTATGGCTAACCCCTTACCCAGACCCATCCACTAAAGGCGGCGATGAAACTTCCATCTCCTAGCTCGATTTTTAGCGATTTATATAAACATTTCCACCGGCCCTTTGCATCACCCACCCGCCGGCCCCCCGAACCCCCGACCACGACAGGGTGGAGGCAAAAATAATTTCCGAGGGGCTGTAGGCACTGAAAGCACAGCAGACAGAGGCTGTGTCTACCTGAAGAGCTGGAGAGGCCGAGTTAGCGGGGGAGTCTCGGCTTCCTTGGCGACGCCCCCTCCATCCAGCATAAAACCCGCGAGGGCGCGGCGTCCCAAATGGTGGGTGCGGGACAGGAGGCCCCGAGGGCCGCGCGAAGTCACGAAGCCTCTTCCGCCGGCCACCGCCTCCTCTCGGAGGGGCCCGCCCTCCCTAGCTCCGCATTAGTAAGACCAGGCTCGGGCCAAACCGCCGCCCCCGGCCAGCCAGCCTGGGCTGCGCAGGGAGCGTCCCGCGGGAGCTGGGGGCCCAGCAGCGGAAAGGTCCATTCGGCCAGAGGGGGGAAGCCGATAGTGTCTTCGCGTCTCCGCCTCTCTAGCCCCTGAAAAGGGCAAGGTCCCCAAAGTTCCCACCAAAACATCCAGTTGAGGCTCGGCCTCGGTTCCCAGGACCCTGGAAGGGGGGCTTCCATGCTCGCTCCTCCAACCCTAAGTCCCCTCACCCCTCCGCGGGAGGTTTGGTTGGGTCCGGGGCGGGGCGGGCGGGCGCTCCACGTGCGGTCGCGAGCTCCACGGCCTCCGCCACCAGCTCGGGGCGGGCCCGGGGCGGGGCCTCGGGGGGCGGGGCGGACGCGGAGCACTCGACTTGCCACGGGGGCTGAGGGGCTGAGAGGAGCGCGCCGGACTCGCTGTCTGCAGGGAGGGACGGTGAGCTAATGAGAGTGCGACATTGGTCGCTCGGGACTTTCTCCGAGGTACGAACAGGAACTGGGCGACCGGGGCCTCTCAGCACGCCGCCGCGCCCCGGCAGCCCGCTGTGCCCCCTGCCGGCCGGGCAGCGGCGGCGGCGGCGGCGGAGGGACGGGGTTTCGGGAGGGCTGCGGGCAGTCGTGCGTCCTGGAGGAGGCAGTGCCCCTTCTCCGCCGTTCTTCTCCGGCGTCTCGTTCCCCTGCTCTGGGCGTCGGGCACCGGCCGGGGAGGTGGCCCCTCCGCGAGTCGGAGCTCGCCCACGCCGGGGCGGGAGGACGAGGCCCCGGGGCAGCCGAACCGGGCAGCTGGGGAGGCGCAGAGCTCCGGGACCGCCTCCAGGGCGAGGGCGGGAGGCCGGTCCGGGCTCGGGAGCCGCGCTGGCTGTCGGATCGCGGGACTCCTCGGGGCGCAGGGGTCCCCCGGCTCCCGGTTTTGTGTGGCTGCGACCCGGTTGTCAGGGCCGGCACCAGAGCCCGGCGTCCCTGGGGGCTGCGCCGGCTGCCTGGTAGGCGCGCGCGCGGGGACGGACCCGAGCGCGGTGTCTGCCCCGAAAGTGCCTGGTCGGGGAGCGGAGGCTGAGCTGGGCGCTTCGGGGCCGCGGGGGTCCCTGGGGGGAATTAGAGTCGGGGGCGCGGCCTGTTTGTTTGGGCTCCTGGAGGAGCTGGCGGCGCGCAGGCCGAGCCAGGGGCGGAGGAGACCCCCAGGTTCTGCTGGCGGCTAGGGGGCCAGGCGCTGTCAGGTATGGACAGCCGGAGGCCGCCCAGATCCGTTCCACTGGGACCGAAACACCTCACGTCCCGGGACGGCGTAGCCTGGTGGTGAGGGCGTTTTCTTAAAGGCATGAATAGATGGAAAGCTGTCAAAATAAGCATTTTTTAAAGTAGAAGTGATAGCTGACATATTTTCAGGCCGTGCAGTTGTGTAGCAAGCGTCCCCAGAAATAATTAGCTCGTTTTCCTCACACCGTTCTCGTTTTTTTAGCAAAAATCTGCTTTGCTAGCGTGTGCAGAGCTCTGGAGCTGTGTGCTGCCCGCAGCGGGGAGGGAAAACTTCAGCCAGCGTTCTCAGGGCGCTTTTCACTTTGGCCTGTGCTCTCCAGCAGTTCTGAATGTGGAGGAAAAGTACCTCTTGCTAGATTTTCCACAGATTATTCCTTCTCTTCTTCTCTGGGACCTAGAGATGTTTGGAGGGCTTTTAGGCGTCTATTTAAATTGAGTTTTTACACGGAATGCTCCCTCTTGCCAGGGTGTAGTTCAGGGATTAGGAAATGCTGTTGGAGAAAGCTGCTAGTGGCTTCATTTTCCAAGAATGTAAGTCATTTCCTTTCTGTGATTTCAGGGAGTTGATATTTCACAGCATCAAAACTTTGCGGGGAAAATTTTCCGTAATGCATCTGTCATTTAAAAAGCTTGTGACTTTTGGGTTTTCTTCTTAGAGGAGGGCGTCAATTTGGGCTTAGCAATGTAAAAAGAAGAGTTTTTTAGGATCCTGACATCATGAGACTTGTAGAAAGTAGTTTAACAACCAAGACTTACAAATGGCCTGCAGGATGGAGAGTGGGGAAGGGGAGAAGACCAGAAGAGAGGCAGGAAGACATACGCCTTTGCTGTTGTCCTTTGTGGTATAAAACTTCTTGCACCTAATCATTTTTGGGGGGCGTTTTATGTTAAAAATGAGAATACTCCACAGTATGACACAACTGACATTTTAATGCTTTTTTAGTGTGTTTGTAAACATTGTATTCATATTTCATATTAAAATGAACCTTTGGAAGGATTATTAGATGAAAAGGGTCCCCCCAGGGATATTTAATATCCAGTTATCTGCAGTATCTTGTCCAGAAAGCAGACTGACTGTAATATGAACTAATCCCCCCCCCCCCCCCCCCCCCCCCGCCGCCTTTGAATTGCTTGTGAGAGTTCCCCCATCTGACACTGATGGGCCTTAGGAATCAACAGTTCTTGCAGTGCTCAAAACATTTTAAGGGACAGAAAATGTTTATTTCCAACTCCTTCTTTTAGGGGCCTTGTGGGGTAAGCTACCAGTTTTAAGTACATAATTTTAAACTTGCAGATTTAAGATGCCCCTGGCTCTACAGGAAAATGCCTGAAACCAACACGGGCCAGGATGAAGACACTGCTTTTGTAAGCAAAATGCCAGTGTACTAGGTAATAGTACATTGGGCTAGCTAAATTAGTGGGGGTGGGGTGGGGGGTGTTGCAGAGTTTTTTCTAGTTTCTGGATTTTGTTTCTGCGTTTAACTATGCTTATACAGCTTTTGGCTTTCAGAACTTATGACATAATAGACTGCGTAGCCTTTTGTGGCAGATGCTTGAAATGAAAGTCTCTAACAGAATTGTTTTTGACTGAGCTGTCAGATTCAGAGTTTAGTGTAAACGAATCCTGTCTCACAACTAACTTTTTTGATAAAGGGATTCTTTGTAGTTTTCAACTTGGATGTTGCACGTTGATTTCTGAAGCTGTGGGTTAAAAAGAAATGAAACCTGCAAACAATTATTTTATTACATGAAAGCCAGTACCAAGAAAAGATTAATTCAGTCCAGATGTAAAAATGTATGTGAATTTTAGATTTGGATGATCTCAACAAGTTTTCCCTTCTGCTGCTGAGACTGCCTGGATCCTGGATGCATTCACAAATTCTCCATGAGGTAGTTTTCTGAGTTTGGAACTAAATTTCATGGGCTTTCTCTAAAGTCGTTAGAATAGCAGGCCTTCTAAAGGATAGATTTCTGTATTTATGCAGAGTTGCATTTTTTTTTAATTCATTAATATAAACCTCGTAAATGCTCCAGTTTGATAGATGAAGCCTACTTCTCTTATAACTGGGAAAACAGGAGGCATTTAGTTTGTGTATCCTTATGGCAAATATAGAACTTTTGGCTTTCATTTATGCTTTCTTTCTTTGGTTAAAGAAAAAGTAGTCTGTGTATTTACTATCTTTGGAGGAATGGTGTTTTAACAGTTTGTGGCTTCAGGTAAGTGGGTCCTTGTGGGGTGATTCTCTACCCCTTCCGACCCCCAGGAAACAGAGAAACGGAGAACACAAGTTATAAGAAAACTTCAATGTATTTTTTTTAACCTGTACTCCCAACACTAGAGTTATAAAGTCTGTTTGTTGCACACGTTAAAATTATATAATTTTAGGAAGGCTTTGTATGATTACATAATTACATATTTGGGGAGTTTGCTTACATAGTGATTGTGTATAAACTAATTGAGTGTAGGAGGAGGAATTAGCAAAGATATGTTGAAGGAATTTTGGGAGTGGTGAAATTTTTGTTAAAATGTGTCTTCCGTAAAACACAGACAGACAAAATGGCATTGTTGGCCTCTGTGGTTAAACTTTGATATAGAAGGTAGAAAGAGGGATTTTTAATTTATACGTTATCCTGAGGAAGAGGCTTTGGGGGCCTGTAAAAATAATTGAAACCATTTAAAGGGATAATTGGAGAGGAAGGTGGAAGTAGAATACTGGGCGTTGAATTTGAAGGAAAAATTTTTTTTTTTTTTTTTTTTTTTTTTTTTTCAGTTTTGGGCCGGGGCTGGCTTTGAACCTGCCACCTCCAACATATGGGGCTGGCGCCCTACCCCTTTGAAACACAAGTGCCGCCCCAAGGAAAATTTTTTTTAACTTTTTCTTTCTCTTATTTATTTGTTAATTTTTTTAAAGACAGAGTCTCATTCTATTTCTCTAGGCTAGAGTGCAATGGTGTCATAGCTCACAGCAACCTCAGATTCCTGGGCTCAAGTGATCCATCCTCCTGCCTTAGCCTCCCAAGTAGCTGGGATTACAGGCACCCACCACAATGACTGGCTAATTTTTCTATTTTTAGTAGAGACGGGATCTTGCCCTTGCCCAGGCTGGTTTCAAACTCCTGAGCTCAAGTAGTCCACCTGCCTTGGCCTCCCAGAGTTCTGGAATTACAGGCTTGAGCCACCAAACCCTCCAGCAAGGACGATTTTAACTTAGAAGAATAAGTATTTAAAACAGGCTGAAGTAGAGAGAACTTTCTATTTAAAAGTGGAAATTAAAGAATAAGATCTTTTTAGCTGAGAAAAGAATTAGAATGAGGGTCCTCTGTAAGGTCTGTGTATAACATGAATAAGTAGAGCTGCTAATGGATATTTACCCTGCAAACCTTGCCTCTCTTAGTGTTGAATCATTAGTTTGGTGTTAAATAATGTGCAGGTATTGGATACTTGTTACTGTCTTCCTTGCCGCCCCAAAGCCTCTTCCCATTTCAAAGACTGGAAGCATTTTTTTGTGTAAGTGCTAATGA
Organism: Nycticebus coucang; assembly: GCF_027406575.1. Taxonomy (NCBI): domain Eukaryota; kingdom Metazoa; phylum Chordata; class Mammalia; order Primates; family Lorisidae; genus Nycticebus; species Nycticebus coucang. The sequence continues at coordinate 5,745,530 of NC_069785.1, read as the reverse complement.
TTCTACAAATACTTAATTAGTCCCCTAGCATTTGGAGAAGCAAACTACTAAGGCCTGCCTCCCATACTGTGTGGCCAGAGAGGCTTTCCAGTGGTCATTGCTGGAGTTGTTAACGAAGTTTTGGGTAGAAGCAAGCAATCTGTGCTTCTAATTATCTTATGTGATGTAGTGGTTTTGTTACTTCTGATGCAATTTGTGCAGTATACCGTATTGATCAAAGAAGGGTTACAGAATAATGAGAAGGTGAAAGAAACTGAGCTGATGGCTGATTGTATTACTTCAGGAAGGGAAAAATGTGCTGAAACAAATTCACAGATGAACCAAATACGGTCTCAAGGAGAAGGCCAGGTTTTCCTGGACTTTGATACATTTGTTAGGAGCACAGCACTTTCTTGAATGTCTTTCCCCACTTGTGTGGCCTTAGTTAGCAGAGTTCAATCAGCATAGCAGGAAACTAGGTAGAGGGTTGGTCACTATCCAGTTCATATATTAATGTACTTAGAATTGCATAATTCTGACCCAGAGAATCTGTTTAGATCTTTAGTATTACAAATGAGTTATCTTGAAGTATTTTCAGATGTTTTCTAACAACTTTGTACATATATTTTATAAAACTATGAGCAATAATGTTTCACTGGTATGTGCAGACAGAGAAAAACAATATTTTATATTGATTTATAGCCATAGTTTCACGTGAGGTAGGAAATCATTAAAACTAGCAAATTCTGGATGAAGGTTTTAGGAAATGTATTAAGATTTCATCATGTAGTTTTTCAGGCGACCTCTTTCAGGTCAGACTAAGTGACCTGGAAATAACTAATTTTCTTTCTGCAGGTAGCAGCACTTGAGTCGTACCCCCAGTTTCAGATGGTGACTTTTTTTTTTTTTTTTTTGGTTCCCATGAGCTTTTTTCCTTTGATCTAGTTATTGAATTATTTCATACAACCAGACAAATGCACAGGTCAGAAGTGTATAGCACAAAATGGTCACATCTGGGCAACCCTCATCCAAATTAAGAAACAGCGTTGCTAGCCCCACAGAAGGCTCTCCTTGCAGCCATAATCTCTGACCCTAGGTAACTACTATTCTGACTTCTAGTGTCCTACGTTAGATTTAACCTGTTCCTGGACTGCATTCAGTAATTAATGAATTTTTAGTGTGTGTGTCTGGGTTTTTTGTTGTTGTTTTGTTTTGTTTTGTTTTTGAGACAGTCTGAGTTGCCTAGGCTAGAGTGCCATGGTGTCACCTTAGCTCACAGCAACCTCAGACTCTTGAGTTCAAGAGATCCTCTTGCCTCAGCCTTCTGAGTAGCTGGGACTGTAAGTGCCTGCCACAGTGTCTTGGCTAGTTTTTCTATTTTTAGTAGAGACAGGGTCTCATTCTCACTTAGGCTGGTCTCAAACTCCTGAGCTCAAGCAATCCACCTGCCTTGGCCTCCCAGGGTGCTAGGATTATAGGCATGAGCCACTGCCCCCGGCCCAGACTGCATTTAAATGCAATCTAATGTAAGTTCTTTTTTGTCATCTTCCACTCATCATAATGTCATGTAATATATTCAAATTGATGCAAGAAGCAGTAGTTCTTTATTTCTGTGAATGAATATATCCAGTTTATTTACCTGTTCTGGTGACAGACATTTGGGTAGCTTGAGGCCAATACGTGGTGGGTGACCTTTTGTTGGCTTTAAAAATATTGAGCACTTTGGGGTTGAAAGTAGTGTGTAATCTTAAGATTAATAGAAAAATGAAACTTCACAAATAAAATATGAGAGAAAAGAAAACATGGTCACAAAAGCACTAAAGATTTAATTCAACCCATGGGATCCTAGTGTTTTAGGGACACAGTTTTGAATATACCAACTACATATTGCCAGATTTCAGCTGAGAATTGGGAAGGGGACCCTTGATGGCCTCTCAGCTAGGCCCTTCCCTTTTTAGAGATGAAGTCCCCAACAGGTTGAATGACTCATGTAGAGTCTCACACCTGAGTCAGTGCCAGGCGTGGAAGCTGTTTCTGACTCTCACTCTACCCGGAGTGGAAGCTGTTTCTGACTCTCTCTCTAGTCCTCTAGGGCCACAAGCTCCTAGGAGAGAGGGGCCAAGATCAGAGCACCCACCTGGAGCTTTGTAGGTTTTGCCTGCAAGGTGGGTGCTCTGTGTGATATAGCCATCTGGGGATGGGGTGGAGGGACTCGCTGCCTGGAAAATGACTCCCCTTTTGGAGTCATGCAAAGGTGTCCCAAGGTGCTGTTTACATAGACTCAGACCTGCCCAGGGAAAATGGACCTACAGCCCAGTGAGGGAGAATTCTCCTTCCTCCAGCTGGGTCTGCTTTCGCCCTCCATAGGGAGCTCTGTGGGGCTTCTCTCTTCCTTTTTCTCCCACTCTCCTACACTTATGGGGCTCCCGAGTGAACTTTTGGGTTGTAAGTGCTAAATAGGTCCCTCTTGATTCATGGTTTCATTTATTTATTTATGATCTAGACTGGACTTTAATTTCAAAGGACTGCTTTCTGAGTATTTTCAGAGTAATTCATTCTTTAACTTTTTTTTTTTTTTCTTTGTGGTTTTTTGGCCGGGGCTGGGTTTGAACCCACCACCTCTGGCATATGGGACCGGCGCCCTACTCCCTGAGCCACAGGCACCGCCCCAGAGTAATTCATTCTTAAGAACATGTTGCAGGCTGGGCGCGGTGGCTCATGCCTGTAATCCCAGCACTTGGGAGGCCAAGGCTGGTGGATTGTTTGAGCTCGTGAGTTCAAGACCAACGTGAGCCAGAGCAAGACCCTATCTCTAAAAAATAGCCAGGTGCTATGGCAGGCGCCTATGGTCCTAGCTACCTGGGAGGCTGAGGCAAGAGAATCACTTGAACCCAAGAGTTTGAGGTTGCTGTGAGCTAAGATGCCATGGCACTGTCAAGGTGACCAAGTGAGACTCTCAAAAAAAAAATCCTTTCCTGGACTCTTCTTGTCCTTTTGTCCCCGGTCCCTACGCAGGTTTCCTTTTCTCTGTGTTCTCTTTCCACCCCCACCACCCGTCCGGTCCAGTTATCTTTTCTTAAATACCCCTGGAAATGTCCAATCTGTATCAAGAGCAACAGTGAAATTCTAATGGTGAAGTCTGTGACTCTCCAGGAAGCACTGACTGTAGAACAGGATTATGATTTCACTGAGAGATCTAATAGATAAAACAAAGTGCTTGCAAAGGAGAACTACTCATACAGATATTTTCTTTCATGTTTCCCAAAAGAACAAAGAACATTTTCATAGTTCAAGAAAATGCTCACAGTTTTGCCTTAGGCGCATTAAAAAAGTTGAATAAAAGGTAAAACTACAGAAGTTTTATTAAGTAGTAAATACATCCTGCTCAAATAAGATACATTTACCCCAGCAAAATTTAGCATGTGTAATGTTAGAAAATAAAAAGTACACTGACCATAGGCCCAAAACTCTGACAAGTTCAATGAAATTACTACGGAAAAGAATGTATTTTAAAGATAGCAGAGGAGAAATACAGCACATTTAATGGTGATAAAGAGCTTTGTGGTTAGTCTTCTGGGGTCCAGGCTCCAGTCTTCTTCCGTAAGCCACCTCGGGAAGTTACTTAACTCTCTGAACTTCTTTTTCCTCATCAGTAACATGGGGATGATAATAGTAATGATCTCATAGGGTTATTTTGATTATTAAATGAAATAGTAGGGGTAAAGCGACTGGCATGGTCTTTGACATACAGTAAAGAGTCTCAAGAGATGTTAGCTGTTAGTGCTTAAGATAAAAAGAAACGTATAGAAAGATGTATAGTTTTTTTTTTTTTTGAGATCCGTAAGTCTTACAAACAATTCAGAGGATATTATTTTATTTTTTATTTTTTGAGGTAGAGTTCTACTCTGTTACCTAGGCTAGAGTGCTGTAGCATCATAGCTCACAGCAATCTCCAACTCCTGGGCTCAAGCAATCCCCTTGCCTCAGCCTCCCAAGTAGCTGGGACTACAGGCACCCACCACAATGCCCAGCTAATTTTCTTTACTTTTATTAGAGATGGGTTCTTGCTCTTGCTCAGGCTGGTTCTCTCTTTCCCAGACTGGTCTTGAACTCCCAAGCTCAAGCCTCACAGAGTGCTGTGAGCCACCTCTCCTGGCCTTTATTAGGCAGCAAAACGGTATTTCTCACACAGGTATTAGACAGTCCGTGTTGTTGTACTAGGAGCAGCTGGCTTGTTCCACTAATCACTAATTGATGAGTTATTTTTCATAATTCTCTTAATTTCCAGCTGTCTCAGTCTCCCAGCTTCTGCCTGGTAAATAATTGTTTCTTTCTAGATGCAAAAAAAACAAACTTGGAGATTTTAAAAAAAATTCTATTTATGGTGATTAATGTGTAAAGTTCAACCTAAGGAGTATGAATGAGTGGCCTGTGTCATTTGCTTATGTTCCCTGTAGAGTTTTGTGTGAGTCCTTTTAAAGAACACTACTTATGGCTCGGCACCTGTGGCTCAAGCGGCTAAGGTGCCAGCCACATACACCTGAGCTGGCGGGTTCGAATTCAGCCTGAACCCGCCAAACAATGAGGGCTGCAACCAAAAAATACCTGGGCCCTGTGGCAGGTACCTGTAGTCCCAGCTACTTGGGAGGCGGAGGCAGGAGAATCGCTTGAGCCCAGGAATTGGAGGTTGCTGTGAGCTGTGATGCCACAGCTCTCTACCCAGGGTGACAGCTTGAGGCTCTGTCTAAAAAAAAAAAAAAAAGACAACTGTTTATTACTGATGGGTGTGAAGCAATTGTTTATTCCCACCCCCCCACTATTGGCACCATTTGTACATGTATAATGTGGGTCAGATCCATTTTCTGTTATGAGACCCAAAGTTTAAAAATTTTAAACCATTGATTCAAAGAAATGGTTTCAAAGGGAGTAATTAAGAAAATCATAAGCACATTGCATTCTGTTATCTAAATTGTTTAGATATAACTGTTTAATTAAAAACTAGTGTTCATGCTGTAGCATTCGGATATGCTCTTTAAAGGGGGATCTGCCCCAGGCAACCCTGTTCCTTGTCTTGCAGTGTATGTATAAAATCTTGAACTTAGTAAACATAACACTTTAAGAATGTTCACTAAGTCCATCAAAAACAGGTTTTATGTGCTTGTGATATTCAGGACTCTGCCAAGTACTTTGTGCAATTTCTGCCAGTGTTCTGTGTCTGGTAGTGGTGCAGAGGTTCACGCCTATAATCCCAGCACTCTGGGAGGCGGAGGTGGGTAGATCACTTGCACTCAGGAGTTCAAGCCCAGCCCAAGCAAGAGGGAGACCCTGTCTCTACTAAATACAGAAAAACTAGCCGGGCATTATGGCAGGCACATGTAGTTCCAGCTGCTCAGGAGGCTGAGGCAGGAGGATCATTTGGGCCCCAGAGTCTGAGGTTGCTGTGAGGGAGGCTGACACCACAGCAGTCTAGCCTGGGCAACAGAGTGAAACTCTGACTCAGAAAACAAGCAAAAACCTAAAAAGCATTTTGTATCTAATTAGGGGAGCACAGTACATACATGTGGGAAGGCATGAGATATCTCTAAATTGAAAAGTTGAATTTTGGTTTCAGGGACCAAAATCAAGGATGGCCAAAGGGAGGACAGTGGGCTGCTGGGGTTGTGTTGGACAGCAGAGTCAGACTGAGATTTTTCTATCCTTCAAGTACAAAGAGGTTTTCCTGGTGAAAAAAATAAATAAATAAATCAGGATCTGGTAAAAGTCTTAATATTTAAAAATATTAAAAGGAAACTATGAACTTGAACTTTTATTAAATGTTCAAATTCATTTATTCAATATAAGGTATATCTAGTATATGCCAGGCACACACATTCTAGCCCAGAGATCATCAGTAAACAGGAAAAAGCTCTGTCTTCATGGAACTTGCATTCTATTAAGGGACAAACATAACAAAGTAGATGCAATTTCAGAAGGTAATAAGTGCTGTGGGAAAAAGGAAACGCAGCCTAAGGGACATTCAGAGTGCCGGGGGAGGAGGTGCGGACGGTTATGTAGGCCCTGGGAGAGGACCACTTGGAGGAAGTGACTCTGCAGAGATACCTGGGAAAATGTCACGGTGGAGGGGCTGATGAGGGCCTCGGGCAGGGGAAAACCCCAGTGCCAGGGCACTGACAGCCAGGAGAGTAGGTGTGGGTGAGGGCCGGGAGGTTCGGGGAGCACATCTGGTGCGGGGCCTGCCCTGACCACTTTAAGGATTTTACTCTAAGTGGAATGGGAGCCATTGCAGGGTTTTGAACAGAGGAGTGAGATGATTCCATTTGCACCTTAATGAACCACTGGCTCGTGTGTTGACAATAGAAAAATGGAGGGGGGTGGTCAGGGATGGAAACAGATCTACAAGTGGGCAGCTGTTGTCCATAATGCACTTGAGGGCTAACACCTGCAGTGGGCAAGCTGCTGGAAGGGGCCAGGATTTATCATGTGGAGACAGAACCAGTAGGATTTCCTGACCAGAATGCAAGGATGACACTGAAGCCTTGGCATTAACTGAGATGGAGAGCGTGGAGGAGTTTGTTTGGGAGGATGGCTGGGAGCCGTTCTGGACATGCTCTGTCTGACTTCCAGGTGGAGAGGTTGAGTAGGTTGTTGGCTGCAGGAATCTGGAGTTTAGGGAATAGGTCCAGGTTAGAGATACACATTTGGAAGTTGGCAGCAAAATTCAGATGAGATCATTTGGGGAATGTGTATAGACAGAGAAAGAGGCTTGCGGACTAAGCCTGATGCCTTGGGGCACATCAGTGTGTACCGTTTGTGGAGAAGAGAACTTATGAACAACTGTTTTAAGCAAAAGGAATTTATGCACATTTTTTCAACATAGTAGACCCAATTAATTGTCTCCATTCCTGAGTAACTGTTTTATCATTAGAAGTTCTTATTAATTCAGTTGACCCATACCATGGGAAGATTAAACTGTGAGGTCTTTTTCTAATTGGAATGAGGGACTTGGGCTAAACCTGGATGCTTCATCTTTACAGAAAGTGAATTGTTAAGGAGGAACCAGAGGGATGGAAGAGAAATTAGAAGAATGTTCCTGAAGTAAAAAAAAAAAATCTCAGAGTGTATTAGTGGGGTGACCTGATGCTGAGAGGTCGAGCAGGTGGAGGACGGAGAGTTGTCCTTTGATTTAGCAACCAGGTCATTGGTGTCCGTGACAAGAGCTGGTTCAGGGGAGGGGTGGGAAGGAAAACCAGTTGGAGTGGATTCAAAAGAGAATGAGAAGCTTACAAGGTATGACTATTGTTTATAATTCAGTTTTGCATCTTTCAAATATTTAACATTGGATGTGAGTACATTTTGATAGGTCTGGTAGGATATGGGGTGAGACTTCAGAAACCAGAATGGTGGGGGCCATGAGTTTCTTCAGCAGGCTCTGCAAGACTCGAGTGCAGTGTTTTTCAACCCATGTGCTGCGAAAATTTTTAAAGATTGTTGATTAAATTATTTTCTAAAGAAATTCAAAGCACAGTAAGAGTAAGCACATACTCTTTTTTAACTTTGTTTTTGATCAGCATAATGTAAATGTGCCGCAGAGGTTTAACTATAGGTTCAGGTGTGCCAGGAGATAAGAGGCTGGCTGCTCTAGATCTAATCTGCAATCTAGTGTACATTGTAGTTTGTATATTTTGAAATAGAAAACCAGTTCTGATGCATTAAAAAAAAATTCATTGGATGTCTTTAGGTAAGAACTGTATCCTGAAAACACTCACACTTTTTGTTAAGATGTTTGTTTTGCTTCTAGCAGAGATGTGTTCTTTAACAGAATATTACAGACAATATATAGATGACAAAGAAGGAAAGTTTATTTGGTTCATGGTTTTAGCGGCTGGGAAGTCCAAGAGGTTGGCATCTGGTGAGGGTCATGCAGCAGTGAGTGCAAGACAGAGGAAGCACAGGCCAGACTGGCTTTTGTAACAACCTGTTCTCCTGGAAACTGACCCACCCCATTCATTCATGAAGCCTCAGCCCTCATGACCTCTAATTAGGCCCTGTCTCCCAAGACTGTTGTATTAGACATTGTGTTTCCAACACATGAACCTTTGGGAGACACATTGAAACTATAGCAATTCTTTTATATGGAAAGTGGGACATGTGCTTTGAGTTGAATTGTTTTTCAGTAATGCTGATAGGTTTGTTTTGAGCAGGCCAAACAACGTTACGCTCCATTGGTCTGGAAGCCACCATTCACAGAGTGGATAGCTCAGGTTAGGGGTCCCCAAGAGCCAGAGCAAATTAGGTAATAGAAAAATTGCTGCCCGGATACGGTGGCTCGTGCCTGTAATCCTAGCACCCTGGGAGGCCGAGGCAGGCAGATTACTTGAGCTCACAAGTTTGAGACCAGGTTGAGCAAGAGTGAGACCCTCTGTCTAAGAAAATAGCCAGGCGTTGTGGTGGCCATCTGTAGTCCCAGCTACTCTGGAGGTTGAGGCCAGAGAATCTCCTGAGCCTAGGAATTTGAGACTGCTATGAGCATGACCCCATGGCATTCTACCGGGGGTGACAAAGTAAAACTCTGTCTCCAAAAAAAAATTTCTGCTTTAATTTTTTTTACACTTTAATGACTTTCATTTTGAAGTATTATTTCAGAACATTTGATTACTCCTCAGTGGAGTGGTGTGGCGTCACAGCTCACAGCAACCGCCAACTCTTGGGCTTAAGGGATTCTCTTGCCTCAGCCTCTGAAGTAGCTGGGACTAGGACTACAGGTGCCCGCCACAACACCTGGCTATTTTTTGTAGTTGTTGTTTGGCAGTTGTTGTTTGGCAGGTCCAGGCTGGATTTGAACCTGCCAGCTCCAGTGTATGTGGCTGGCACCCTAGCTGCTGAGTTATAGGTGCTGAGCCCCTAATTTTCTATAATACTGTCATCAAAATGAATCAACAAGTCTCTCATACCAATTATCTTTTCTTTCTCTACGGTTATTAAAATGTTAACACATAGGCCTTTAATTTGTAAGTATTGTTTTTGGATAATTAAAAGCTTAGGGTGATTGGTAGAATTAAAACTTTGTTATATCTATTTGAGCATTGTTTGGTAACGAAAGTGTAGCATTGGTCTTTAGAATGTTGCTAATTATGGGAAAATGCTGGAAAGGGCGCGGACTTTTCATCTGCAGTGGAGGATGGCACCTTTTTGGGAGGTGGAGCTCAGGTGACTGTGTGTGTGTCTCTGGTGGCCTGTGGTGGTCTCACAGTGCCAGCAGCTCTTTGGTGCTGCTCTGTCAACACTGTTTTCTTGGTATCATTTTGAATGATTTTTCAGCTGAAACCTCTGAGTTACTCTAAGTTAGTTAATGAATGTAATTGGCTCGTAACAGAGAGTACACAAGACCAGTGTGAAATAATTGGGCAGTGCTAAAGGTTTACATGGTAGATAATGGGGTGTGCAGAGGTAGAAAACTGAGCTCATTTTGAAGTAAATGTTAAGTCTCTTAAATCAGCAACTGCAGGATGAAGTCCAGATCCTTTTTGTAAATTTCAGATTAATAGGAGGGTTACATTTTGTTACATTGCTTGTGTTTGTAAGGTAGAATCTGAGTTGTAGTTGTGTCTTTCCCCCAGACAGTGGGCCACATACCCCTACTTTGTACCCGTTGTGTGGGAACTCACCGACCCCCTCCCTTGTTGAATTTGCGTTTTTCTCTCACATGGACCTATAGTTATCTGCTAGTTTCAATGTAGTACTGAGTACATGGGATGCTTGCTTTTCTGTTCATGAGATACTGAGGAGAATGTTCACCAAATCCATCCAGGTAAATACGAAAGATTGAAACCCTTCATCTTTTTTCGTGGCTGAATAGTATGCCGAGTTATATATATACACCACAGTTTATTAATCCTTTCATGGGTTGATGGGCATTTGGGTTGTTTCCACATCTTTGCAATTAATTGTGAAGTGCTGAATGTCCCCATGGTAAACTTATTTGTTTTCTTCTGCACAGATATCTATTCATGGGATTGTGGGATCAAAGGGAAGGTCAAGTCCACATCTCCTAGCATGGAATTCGTCATGGCAAACCAGAGTTGCTGGCCTGTGGCCCCCAACAAGACTAGTAGCATACATGTTTTGGCTTTTAACACAGTGTTAGAAACATTTATTTACCAACATTTAAACATTGAGAAATTTTGCATTCAAAAGATTGAATTTCATGCATTCTTAAAAAACGAGAAGCTTAGCCTGAACTGTTAGAACGACTTAACAGCTACCCACTTACTTTACGGGGAGCTGTGTTCGGTAGCGTCCGTAGTCCCCATCAGAGATCTTCTTGCCCCAACAGTTGGGACCACGTGGCTGTGGGCATTTGTCATCCTGTAGGCTTTCCTGCCTTGCCCCTGTCTCTGCAGCCTTGTTGAGTTTGATATCCTCGTGTGTAGATACTTATTTTTCCAGTGTCCTAAGCCATATTGTCTCTCTTTTGTCCTCACAAGTACACACTTAACTCTGTGTGACATGTTTTCTTCTGGTTTCTCCTTCCACTGACCCCAGGCTGCGTACTGCGTATATCACATCCTTGGGACCTAGCAGGTTCTACGTTGCCTAGTCACCTTTTTACATGCAGTTTCTAGCTCCCTAACTATATTATAAATTTCTTGAAGGCAAAGATCTTTCCTAGTGCCTGGCAAATTTGTTTTAGATTTATTAGATAACTACTGTTAGATTCTAGCTTCCCGTGGATGGTAATCTATGATTCTAATCATACTGTAGAAACTAGAAAACTTCAACTGTCCAGGGCAGCGGTTCTCAACCTGTGGGTCACGACCCCTTTGTAACAATGAAAATACATTGCGGCGTTAGGAAGGCTGCGCACCACTGGTCTAGTGTAAACTTCCTCACACAGTGCTTTTTAATTTGCTGTGCGCTTTGTAGTCCTGCATTAGTATTTACATAATTGAGTATTCACCCAACACATTATTTATTGCAAATTCTGTTACACAGATGGATGACATGTCTGGAGAAACGGATATGGAGAAAATGCCATTTTATTTTGCGCATGTTTCTTCCTAATGACTAGAACCATTTTAAATGTCTTATTTTTTTACTCATGTGGCAAATACTGTGTATATACTGTGTACCCGCCCTCTTGAAGTTTTTACCTCTTAGCTGGAAAGGCAAATGTTATATACTAGAGCATGTAATGATTTAACTTTGATAAGTATTACTAAAAAGTCAAGGTGCTGCTAGGCCTTGTAACAAGGCACTCTGGGCTTGTGTGGGGATGGAGTGAGGCGTGTAGCAGGACTGAGCTCTGAGTTCTTTAACTTTCTCATAGATTCCATAGTAGTTTGTAAAATACACACAAGATAAAAATTTGACTTTAGAAAAAAACCAAGAAGTAACTTCTGTAACAATGTAATAGCTAAATAAGTTTTTTTAAAATTATAATTTGTAGCTTTGGAATTTATTGTTTGGTACCCAGATTGACTGTTTAAAATACATAAAGGACAAAAGGGAAATTGGGCTAGAAATTTCAGATATGGCTAACTTGTAAAACTACTTTTTTATGAAAATATAAATATTTCTAAAGTATTTACATGAAGACTTTTTTCATGGCCTTCAAAAATAGGATATAAAAAAGTGCTCCCAAGAGTCACTAGTGGATAGCATCTTTATTTACTGCTCTAAGTCCATGACTAAAAATTTTTTTTTTTTTTTTGTAGAGACAGAGTCTCACTTTATGGCCCCTTGGTAGAGTGCCGTGGCCTCACACAGCTCACAGCAACCTCCCAACTCCTGGGCTTAAGCGATTCTCCTGCCTCAGCCTCCCGAGTAGCTGGGACTACAGGCGCCCACCACAACGCCCGGCTATTTTTTGGTTGCAGTTTGGCCAGGGCCGGGTTTGAACCCGCCACCCTCGGCATATGGGGCCGGCGCCCCACCAACTGAGCCACAGGCGCGGCCCGTGATGACTAAAAATTTTTAATAGTTTATCAGTCAGATCTTGGAGTGAAGTAATATGGTATCATAGAAAAGCTCAGTGGCTAAGTTGGTGACATACATGAACCAAAAAATAGCCTGGAATTTTGTGTGGTTACATATATTTTATCACAACAGTCAGATATGGTTTATGTACTTTTTTCCATAGAAAATAGAATTCTATACTTAGCTAAATATAGTGGTCAGGTTAATTTTTCACATAGTTTAGTGTCACACCGAAAGATCAGCTATAATGGTGCCATTTCTGAAATTTCTTTTGAGGAATTGAGGGACTCATATTACATACAATTATAGAAGGATAATCAGAAAAATTATTATATTTGAGGAAGTTTTAGTTCAAATAAACCCAAGATTTTCGAGTGTAGTATTAAGGATACTTAAGGAAATTAAATCAGGAACAGTTTTTAAGAAATGTCAAGTGTCATCTGGAATTGAAAATAAATTCTAATTAAATCTTTTAAAAAAATCTTTTAAAACTCAAATATATTCATTTTCTGAGAACACATTTATTTTAAATTTGTAAAAAAAGACATTGTGCTGATGATTTGTATTTTACTAAATTATTTGGTGATTGGAGAAATGTGAAAAGAAAGTTTCATGAATTTCAGCTATAGAGTAAAACCTAGCAGGGAAAGCTAATTGAAGTTATCTAACTTAGGAAACAAAATTTCCTTTAATAACTGCCTTCTATATTCTTGAACTAGGCTCACATGCCTGATCAATAAGTTTTCAGGAAATTTATAATCAGCATATTATAGATAAAGGCTCTAAATTAATTCACTATGGTTGATCCTTTGTTCAAAGCAGTTGTTAATTTGAATAATCCTCAATTTATGGGACTGGTTAGAAAAGGGACCTTAAAGTGAAGTTGTTTTGAAATGTTTGCATATTACACATTTAAGGGTGAGACATTAAGTACAGTTGCTTGATTTACTTTTTAGAACCTTGTAATCTTTAAACTGGAGTTGAGAAGGCGGTAAAATTGACTGAAATAATGTTTGTGTTATATGGGCCTTTCTGTAGGAAGTTTTCTTCACCTGTGGACTTGGCAAGTGAAACCAAATTTATTTTGAGAACATCGGAAGTTCATTCTTTCATTCAAAAATCATTTGTGTACCACGTATTTTTCTGGGAATTCTAGAGTGAACAAAGTGGGCCTGTATTCTAAAAGCTAGAACCTGGCTGGGGAGAGACAGACAAGCAATTAACAGTGTAATAAACGAAATATCACCAATTTAAAACTCTGATTTGTAGTTTTAGTTGAACAAGAAACTTTTATCTCTCCAGAATTCTTGCTAGGTGATACCTTTGGTAAACATAAAAGGCCAAACTTTGTTTTTATTTAATATCCTAAAATTATAATCTCATTTTCCAAATCACTCTGACTTTGTACATTTTAACTCTAAGGTTTAGTTTGAACTTTCCGAAGCCATAGATTTAGCTAGTTTAGCTGATTTTGTATAGTATTACAGCAAGCAAGTCCTCAAATGACACCTTTTTTTATAACATAGATATAAGTAAATTCCCAATCAGGACCATTGCATAAGTTTCCTCCCAGCACATCCCAAAGCTGTGCCCATCAGGCTGATTGATGAATGTCCCCTTCTTTTTTTTGTAGAGACAGAGTCTCACTTTATGGCCCTTGGTAGAGTGCCGTGGCCTCACACAGCTCACAGCAACCTCCAACTCCTGGACTCAATTCTCTTGCCTCAGCCTCCTGAGTAGCTGGTACTACAGGCGCCCGCCACAATGCCCGGCTATTTTCTTTTTTTTTTTTTTTGGTTGCAGTTCAGCCGGGGTCGGGTTTGAACCTGCCACCCTTGGTATATGGGGCCGGCGCCTTACCGACTGAGCCACAGGTGCCGCCAATGTCCCCTTCTGAGTGAGTCGGTGCCCCCGAAGGCATGGTGTCCTGTCCAGGCCTTGGTCCCTGCCTTGCACCCTGAGCTGCTCGGACGGGCTCCACTGTCCTCCAACACTGAACTGGAGTAGCAGGCAAATAATTATCTCATTTGTTTTTATTAATCTTTCTTTTTTTTTTTTTTTTGTAGAGATAGAGTCTCACTGTACCACCCTCGGGTAGAGTGCCGTGGCGTCACACAGCTCACAGCAACCTCTAACTCTTGGGCTTACGCAATTCTCTTGCCTCAGCCTCCCGAGCAGCTGGGACTACAGGCGCCCGCCACAACGCCTGGCTATTTTTTGTTGCAGTTTGGCTGGGGCTGGGTTTGAACCCGTCACCCTCCGCATATGGGGCCGGCGCCCTACTTAGTGAGCCACAGGCGCTGCCCTTTATTAATCTTTCTTAAAATTGTAATACTCAATATGTATCGATAACAGAAGATGACTATAAGTCACATCAAGTACCTCTTATAATTGCTGAAGTCAACTGTGAATTGACTATTACAAATTTAATACAGTTTTTTCCCTTTTTAAAATGTGCATGCATTTTTTCGTACCCTCTGTATGTGTTGTTTCACTTAAAGTTGAAATTTCTAAGAACCTATTGATGATATTAGGTGATGACTTATTGTACTTAATTTATACCCTGCCTGGTTAAACAAAGGAGTTGAGGCAATATCATATTATTTAACATTGAAGGCACTTTAATGAGCATACACATTTGTTAATTTTCTCAGTCAGCTTTTTTATGATAAATTAAGTATAATAAAATGAAATTCCTGAGTTTTGAGTGAATAATTTGAGTTTTGACAAATGCATATAATCATGTAACTAGCACTACAATCAAGATACAGAACATTTTTGTTGAGTCAAAAGCTTTTTTACAACCCCCTTTTAGAAAATCCCCCAGCCCCCACCCTGCCTTGCCTCGCTGTGTGTATCTGGTTGCCCTCACTTACTGTGATGTGCTCATTGATTCTGTTGCACATATCAGTACTCCCTTCCTTTTTTTTTTTTTTCTGATAGAGTGTCAAGCTGGGCCCCTGGTAGAGTGCCGTGGCATCACAGCTCACAGCAACCTCAGACTTTTGGGCTTAAGCAATTCTCTTACCTCAACCTCCCAAGAAGCTAAGACTACAGGCGCCCGCCACAACGCCCAGCTGTTTTCCCGTTGCAGTTGTCATTGTTGCTTAGCTGGCCCGGGCCAGGTTTGACCCCACCAACCTGGGTGTATGTGGCTGGTGCCATAACCACTGTGCTATGGGTGCCAAGCCTTGGTACTTCTGTTTTATTGCTGGGTAGTATTCATTAGTCATAGTTTGTTCATTTGTCTGTTGTTACTGGATGTTTGGGTTATTTCCAGTTTGGAACGATTGTGAATGTAGTTATTGTGAACATTCATGTTGAGTCTTGTGGATAATGTCTTTTCATTTGAGTTGCAGGGCAAATGAATGTTTAACTTTTTAAGAAACTATCACATGGTCTTCAAAGTGTCTCTACTATTTAACATTCCCACCAGCAGTGTCCAAGAATTGAAGTTATTTCGAATTCTCACCAAGATTTTGCATTGCCAGTCTTCTTAAATTGTAACCGTTCTAGTGTGTGTGCAGTGGTTTTTGTTTGGATTTTTCGAATGACTAATAATATTGAGTGCTTATTTGCCGTTTGTACATCTTCTTCAGTGAAGTGACTATTTAGGATTTTCTGCATTGACAGTCATGTCTTCAAATAAAGAATTTTACTTCCTCCTTTTTTTAATCTGGATGCCTTTTCTTGCCTTATTGCAATGGATGGGATCTCAATACCGTGTTGCATATGAAGTAGTGAGAGGAAGCATCTTTCCCTTGTTCCCAATCATAGGGGAGAAAAGTATTCAGTTTTTCACTGCTAAGAAATATTGTGAATTTTTCACAGATAGGCTTTATCAGTTTGGGGACATTCCTGTCTTATTACTAGTTTGCTTAGGGTTTATATATTTGATCATGAGTTGTGTTCATGAACATGTGTTGAATATTATGAAATGTTTTTCTGCATCTATTAAAATGATCCTATGATTTTTTTCCTTCTGTTCTTATGATAAATAACATTGATTTTTGTGTATCAAATTGATCTTGCATTCTCAGGCTAAACCCAAGATAGTTATTGTATGTTATCCTCTTTACAGAGGGTGCCAAAAAATGCATACACATTTTAAGAAAGGAAAAAACTGTATTAAAATTGTAATACTCAATATACCTCAGTAAGAAAGGTGAGTACATGGTGAGCGTGCCTTATAATTGCAAAAGTCAAACATGACTTAAGTATTCCAAATGCAATAGAGTTTTTCCCTTTCTTAAAATGTGTATGCATTTTTTGGCACCCTCTGTATATTGCCCAATACAGTATGCCAAAAAAAAAAAACTTTTTTTTTTTTTTTTTTTTTTTTTGAGACAAAGTCTCACTATGTCACCTCAGTAGAGTGCCATGGTGTCACAGCTCACAGCAACCTCAAACTCTTGGGCTTAAGCAGTTTTCTTGTGTCTGCCTCCCAAGTAGCTGGGACTGTAGACGCTGGCCACAACACCCGCCTATTTTTTTATTGTTATTGTTGTCATTGTTGCTAGCAGGCCCTGGTGCATGTGGCTCGTGCCCTACCCACTGAGCTACAGGTGCTGAGACTATGCCAAGTTTTTTTGAAGGATTTTTGTGTCTGTGTACATGAATTATATTGGTTGATGTCTTTTTTATTATGTCATCTGGTTTTGGGAAATTCTGGCCTTGTAGAAAGAGTTGGGAAATATTCCCTCCTCTTTAGTTTTCTGAAAAAGTTTGGGTGGATTTGGTATTTTTTTCTCTAAACATTGATAGTTTATTGTGAGTGAAACCATCTGAGCCTAGAATTTTCTCAGAAGATTTTTAACTAAAAGTTCAGTGTATTTAATAAAGTTAGGGTTATTCAGGTTGTCTATTTTTTTCCTGAATGAGCTTTGTAGTTTTTTGTGTTTCAAAAGATTTGCCCATCGCATCTGTGTTTTTGAATTTATTAACTTAAAATTATTCAAAATGTGCTGGATTTTGAGAGTTTGGGCTTTATTCTAGTTTATGGGTAAGTTACTTGGGCTTTGAAGAATTTGGACTTTATTCTAGAATGTAGGTAAGTAACTTGGGCTCAGTTTGATCCTTTCAAGGCTTATTTTTAAGTTTTGTTCGCCCAAGTCCAAAGCAGCCAGAGCTTCACCTGCACTGCTGCAAGTGATAGCCTTCAGGATAAGCTGTCTGATGCCCTAAGATTACAAGGTTTCTTCTCTCTGGCAGTGAGAATGAGAATTACTCCCAGCTTTGTGAGTTCCAGGATTGGTTTGACCTACTGCTCTCAGCAGATTCTTCCCCTACCCTGTGAAGTTTTTGTGTGTAGGCACAGATCATTCCTTACCAGTGATTAGGGGGAAGCTCCTGCAGCTCTTGGGACCTCTGCCACTTCCTATTTGCTGCTCCCTACTGCCCTACAAATTCTAGCTGCCTCTGCCTCCCAAACTTTCATTTCTGTCTTCTCCACTCAGTGGGACTGGGTTCCTTTCTTCTCAGCAGAGCTGGGGGAATCATTCGGCTCTTTCTTTGTTTCCCTTCAACGTGTAAAAACTGTTTCTAGTGTCTTGTCCAGTTTTCTAGTTGTTTATGGAAGACAACAGTTCCTATAAGAGTTTACATTTGAGGGGCAAGAATTGGAAATTTATGGATTCAACAGGTTATTTTTTAAAACTCCCCCCAACTGAAAGAAATAGTTGGAAAAATGTGGAGAGAGAAAAAGTGCATGAAGTGCGTACTTCTGTTGAGAATATGATGGCTATAGTGATTCTGAGGAATGGTCCCTAGAAATATCCACTTGCTAGTGGGAATTTGTAAGTTGTCCAGAATTTGTAGTACAGGTCATGAGACTCTGAAAGTGTCTTTGCTTTTGATGGCTTAATTCCCTAAGGTGGATAACTTGGAGCTAAGCTACTATTTCCAGTTATCGTGCAGAGGAAACTTAGGAAACTTATGATTTCTAATCTTGGAGCAAATAATTTTCAAATGCTGGAGAGATGGCATTCAACGGGAAGATGCTTTTGAAAGAAAGGCTCATGAGAAGGAATTTCAAGATTTTATCTCCTGATTGTTGAGACATATATTGAGGGTGAAAAGCCAGCAGATAATTTACAACTTTGCAAATCTTGTGTCTGAGAAAAAGCGATTTAGCTTTCCCCAGAGAGCCCCTTACTCGGACAACACTGTTTTCTTGATTCCTTCTTCCTCATGTGAAGATCAGGAAGAGAACTAGGCAGTCTGCTTCCTGAGTGCTCCGTAAACATTGGAGATGGTTCGCCTTCGGGTCAGAGATGAGGTGATTCCAAAGCAATTTTTGGTAGAATGTGTGTGTGTGTGTGTGTGTGTGTGTGTGTGTGTGTGTGTGTGTAGAATTAAGGGAGCAGGAAGGTATCAAAGCGCCGTCGGTTGCTGGCTGACCTTGGAATTGGCTGCTCTTCAGGTTTCTGCAGGGTAAAGGCTGTGGGTCAGTGTCAGGACCAGTTGCCTTTCCAGTGTAATTAGAGCCATGTGAAAAAGCCCTGCCGGGCAGAGGAAGGATGGTTTCTGAGTTTCGTTTGAGTAGTCTGGGTTTTGTTTTTATTTTTATTTTATTTATTTTTTTTAACTCATCTTCCAGGTTGAGGTATGGTTCCATTTTTCATGGAGGATTAACCCTGTTAGTTTAGAGTAAGTATAATTCTGATTTCCTTCCTCCACACCCTTTGAAAAGCAGCCTTTAAGACTCTCTCCCAGGTGAGCCAGTGTTCTCTGTGAGGAGGGGTGCTCTCACCGGGCAGCTGTAGGGCAGCACTGTCAGACTCACGGGCACCCCGGGAGCAGGCCGGTCAAACTGCGCTGCCTGTGGGGCTGTTGAGCAGCTCACTCTTGGCTTTTATTGACTTCACACACCAGAGCCCAGAGTTCCACTGTTCAGTGGCTCTATTTCTGTTCCCTTTAGAAATGGGTAATAGTTGAGTTGACCTTGGTTTATGTCATATTTCAAAACCCTAGTTGAGAAGAATTAGAGAAATGAGGCCTGTGAACTGGCATGTGGAAAGTAGAAGGTTACTACTTAGATACATATACCACCTGGAAATGGGACTACTGCACACTTGTGGAACTGGCTAAGTCGGGAGGTTATTCCCCAGAGGTCAGCAAAGAGGTGGAAACACCCAGCAGAAGGTCGAGGGGGCCTGAGTGAAGGTTATCCAGCTCCATGCTGTTCCCTCCAGCACCTGCTGACCCGCACTATTCTGTGTCTGTCTCCAGGATGGCACTGGCCACCTGGTCTCCTTAGGGCAGATTGGCTAATGATTAGGTGGCACTCCAGGAAAACACGGGTTGCTTAAGGTTTGATTGTTGATTGCTGGTTAATGAAGGTATCGTTGGGACAGAGAAGTCTTTACTGTGTTGGAGATAGAACCCCACATGTCAATGACAACAATAAATATTGTGAAACTGTAATAAAGCCACATACAAAATAAACATTTTTATCATTTCTCTTAAGGGCTTTTAAAACCATAAATCAGAATATTGTCTTTATAAGTTTATGTGACAACTTTGCCTCCAACTTACGTATTCACTGCAAAACCTCTAGGGGGTTTTGAATAAGGACATTTGTAGCATTATAAAGTCTTGTTAGAATGTCCAGAATAATCATTTACTTTGAAGTCTATGGACTGTGCTTTGATCTGCTCTACTGTAAAGCGTGTCTGGCCCCAGGAGCCTCCCTTTGAACCCTTCTAGTGGGCACAGTTGTGTGTGCGTGTGAGGGTGTGTCCTCCTGCAGATGCTGCTCCTTTGGGTGTGTCTGAGTGACAACATAATCTCAGCCTCGTAATTCTTGTGTATAAGGGTAAGGATTTGGATTCCTAGCGTGTCAAGGGCTTTTTCTGGCTTCATGAAATATTTCACAGTTCTACAGCCATCAGTATAAAATGCAGGTTTTATTAGCATTTGGATAGTTTAATGTAGTAAATAATTTTAGCACACTTCTTAACTTTCTATTTAAATATATATTTACATAAATATATATATTTTTTTTCTAAAAAGAGATTGGATTAATGGGTGGTGTCTGTGGCTCAAAGGAGTAGGGCGTCGGCCCCATATACCAGAGGTGGTGGGCTCAAATCCAGCCCCAGCCAAAAACTGCAAAAAAAAAAGAGAGGGGCGGCGCCTGTGGTTCAGTCGGTAAGGTGCCGGCCCCATATACCGAGGGTGGCGGGTTCAAACCCGGCCCTGGCCAAACTGCAACCAAAAAATAGCCGGGCGTTGTGGCGGGCGCCTGTAGTCCCAGCTACTCGGGAGGCTGAGGCAAGAGAATCGCTTCAGCCCAGGAGTTGGAGGTTGCTGTGAGCTGTGTGATGCCATGGCACTCTACCGAGGGCGAAAAAGTGAGACTCTGTCTCTACAAAAAAAAAAAAAAAAAAAAGAGAGATTGGATTAAGCTAAATTGTTTCTTACCCATGGGAGTTTTTGAATAGAACTTAGAGAAGAAAAATCCCACAAAGAAAAGCACACCTGGGTCCTAACACTGACTCGGTCACCGGGGCCAGGACATTCTCTCAACGTGTCAGTTTCTCCACGTGTAAAATTAAGGGGTTAGGTTGGATCATCTCTAAAATCTAACCTAATGACAGTGTTTTCACTTGATTGTACCTTATTACATTTTCCCCATTTAGTAGTAGGTAGAAACTCAGATACCAATTTGTACATGTCATTAGATTATAAAAATTCCTATAATCCTTCATTAACAATCCTAGAAGCTCTAAGGCATTTTTTTAGTTTGAGATCCATAACTGTGTAGTAAGTGAAATAATATTTTTTGGTATATTATAAGGGTTGTTTTAATATATGGCAGAAGAAACTCTGCACAGGGTCCTCACTGGATTTATCTTAGGCGAAATGGAGCAGGCAGTTACAGCAGAATCTCACACTTACTGTACTTCTGCAGGTTTTTAGAATTAACCACAACGTGAGGCTATTCACAGTGTTTTCAGCATCAAAACTTCTGAATCATTTTACCTTTTTTTTTTTTTGCAGAGACAGAGTCTCACTTTATGGCCCTCGGTAGAGTGCCGTGGCCTCACACAGCTCACAGCAACCTCCAACTCCTGGGCACAAGCGATTCTCTTGCCTCAGCCTCCCGAGTAGCTGGGGCTACAGGCGCCCGCCACAACGCCCGGCTATTTTTTGGTTGCAGTTTGGCCGGGGCCGGGTTTGAACCCGCCACCCTCGGTATATGGGGCCGGCGCCTTACTGACTGAGCCACAGGTGCCGCCCCATTTTACTTTTTTAAAATTGTGAGATGCAGCCATAGAAGAGTGTTTATAATGTCTATGAATATCTTAAACAGTCGTGGTGATGAAAGAATACCCATGTATCCGCTGCTGTGCTTAAGAAAAATAATATTTCTCTGGAAGCTTGGAAGCTCCTTGTTCATTTCTGAGTGTGCCTCCTACCCCCCAGCCTGCTCCCCAGCCTCCTGCACCACTCAGCATTTTGAGCTTACTTGGCCCTTTGCCTTGCCTCACCACACCACACACATACGTATCCCAAATGGGTCATTATTTTGCCTGTTTTTGAACTTTCTCTGCATAGAATCATGCCATATGTATTCGTCTGTTACTTTTTTTGCTTCACATTGGTTTTGAGGTTCATGCTTGTTCACATGTAGATATATAGTTCACCAGTTGTCACTGCTGAATTGTTGTAATGTGCCGCATTTTATTATTCTGTTGTCGTTGGACTTGGTTTTCCAGCTTGTCGTTGGACTTGGTTTTGTTGTTATGAGCCATTTAATGACAAGGAAAATCTTTCTGCAGTGTTCTAAGAAAGCTAGCAACTTCCCAGAGGCTTAGTTCAGTCTTTGTTACAGCATCATGCTCTCTTTGGAAAAAAATATTTCAGGGGAAAAATAAGTAAACTTAAAATGTTAAAATTCATGTATTGCTCAGATAATGAGAATTTCACAGCAAAGTCATTATCTAGAAAACTGCATTTCCTGTGTCAGAGGGAATTGAGTGCAAGTCCCATGAATGAGGGAATCAAAGATTTCATTGTGGAAATTAGAAGCAGATGCTTCTAAGTTGAGGGATTTTCCCTGACAGCAGCACTTTTTGTTGGCGATGTTATGCTAGAAATTCATCTTGGTTGAAAGGAATTTTTGTGCCTGGTTGCTAAACCTGATGTGACTTTTGAATACAGATGCTGTGAAAATGTAATAGTTTCTCTGGTTTAAATTCATAAACTTTACTGTTGCTTTTGCTCTTGTTGGGTGCCTGTCTTAGCACCCCTCACCTCCCAGCATCAGGCTTCGGGGGAAGTGGATCCCAGTCCAGGGGTAGAGGTGGGACTGGGGTGCCTCATGGTAATCCGGCTGTCCTTGCTCCTGTCCAGTGATGGGGGGCTTGCAACCTAAGACATCCAGTCAGGGAGGGTTTTGGTATTCTTGTTTCTTTCCACATCCTGGCTGACTTGGGCACTCTTGAAAGATACTAGCCTGGAGCTGATTTCCAGGTGCCGGGAAGAACGCCCCACATGACACTGAGCTGCCGCCTCAAGCCACCCTGAGCCCACCCATCCTGACTGTCAGGCTCCAAGTTACTTTAGTTTTGTAAGCTCCCCTGTGTCATTTAGCTATTCCTATTGTTTAATTACTGCCAGTTAACATGTACATAGTGCTTCCCATGGGCCTTACAGTACCCTGTAAAGTACACACTGTTATTTCCGTTTGACAGACATGGAAGCTGAGGTGGAGAGGTACAGACTTGGCCAAGTTTATACAGCTCAATAGTTGGGTGATATAGTTGGGTGAGAGTCAGACTCAGGCAGGTGGGCTTCAGAGTCCAGGTTTGGGTGGGTATTTTGGATATCTGCAACTTAGTCCTTTCCAACAAATATTACCTTCGTATATGTTTACTTTCACATAAGTTGGCTTATGGAGACTTTTCCAGAAACTATTTTGTTGCCAGTGTTGGGGACAGTGTTCTCACAGTATTTGTCCTCTAAATTTGGAGACAAAAAATGTGCACCATTTCCCCCGTAGCTAACATGCAGAAAATATTCAACACTGACTACCCTTAGAGGGAGAAAAGGGTCTCTAAAAGGAACACACTTGCGATCTTAATTGTAGGAAATATATTCACATTTCTGGTGCATAAGTTTCCACAACTTACTCCACAAGTCCTACTGGGTGCCTGTTACAGAGCCAGAGCTGCCTCAGGAGGTAGAGACTTACAGATGCTAATGGAACCTGGTCTTGAGGAGACGCTGGTCCTCTGAGAGGAGCAGAAAACACGCCTCTCAGCAGACTGAAGATGTGGAGCTGCTTCCCACACCAGCACCATGAGTGCTCTGGGGAGAACAAAGATGTTTTATTTTGTTCTGGAAGTAAGTAGGTGGCCGGGATAATGTACAACAGAGGATATTCTAGGCAGCTCAGCAGGGTCAAAAGTATGGGAGTATGGGACAAGGTTGTTGAGGGACTTGGGCAAGTCCTGCACCTTTTAATCTCAGCTTCCGAATCGCAGTTACTGAGAACATGAGCTGGACTGTGCCCACACTGAAGGCGGGTGGGGCCCGGTGGTGAGAGATGGCCGTGCCTTAGCTTCTGGGTGTCATCCTGGGAAGTGCTGAACCAGTAAAGAACGTGAGCAAGGGTGTGTGTGATGTCCGTGGTCAGATGTGCATTGTGAGAGGTCCCCCTGGCAGGCGGATGTAAGGAGTGAGCAGCACTGAGCACAGTGAGAATCCAGGTGAGATCATCAAAGAAGGCGTGGAGGAGCAGGAAGGTGCTCAGGAGATGATAGGCCAGACAGGTCTGTTTGCTCCCTAAGATTGAAGAGCAGGAAGGTGCTCAGGAGATAGGCCAGACAGGTCTGTTTGCTCCCTAGGATTATTTTTTAGATGTATATATGTAGAAAACAATTTTCCCAACCTTTCATTCATTGAGGGTCACTTCTGTTCTCCCCTCTCACCCCAACTTTACTCCAGCCTTATGTTTGGAAAGATGATCTATCAAAACAAATTAAGTCACTTGTCTTCATTTTTTTTTACTCTGTCATGGAAAACTAAATGTGCTATCAAAATAAGCACTTAAAAATGGTACTGATGACTACTTTTATGAACTCCAGGATGGGAGCCATTGTAATAGTTGATTAACAGAATTAGGCTCAGAGGGTATACCAGAACCCTCCTTTTTTTGTGGGGGATAGAGTCTCTGTTACCCAGGCTAGAGTGCAGTGATGCAATCATAGCTCACTGCAGCCCCCAATTGCTGAGCTCAGCAGTGCTCCAGCCTCACCCTTCCCAAGTGCTGGGATTACAGGTGTGAGCCACTGCACCCAGCCTGGAGGAATGGGTTTTTAATCGCTAGTATGAGTAATGATTTTATTTCCCTGAGTACCACTGTTTTCATTACCTTTGCTTTGCCTCTATAAACAAATAGCAAGGATGGTGGTAGCAGAAAATAATGCCAGCAAAAGAGGGGTAACCTTGAAAGAGTCGGACTCAGAATAGTACAGGGTGTCAAGCCGTTGCCACATTTAAAGAAGATGATTGGTGGAGTTAATGCAAGTTCTATTCTAGAACCCGATGCTGTGTGCATCCCCGCAAGTCTTGTGAGAAGTCTCTCAGGAGACCAAAGAAAATGTCTTACATTGCAGGGGACACTCCACAACCTGATTTCTCATCCTATCCCCGAGTCTGCAGAGAGCAGCCAGGCAGGGCCCAGGCCTCTCTCTGGCCTCTCCATCAGGGCCTCGATTTGTATTCCTTCCCCCTCACAATTCTTCCTCCTCCCCACAATGTACAAGCCGTTTCCTCCCGCCATAAAACCTTTGCTGAAACCCGCACTCCTCCCAGTTCTCAGCCTGTTCTCAGATCCCTCAGCGTTAATTTTTCCACACCATTTAGCATTTCATGTAATATACACTGTATTTTTTTCTGATGTTTCTACTGTATTAATTTTGATTCTTCAAAGAGATTATGGATTTTCTCAGGGTCAGAATTTAGAAATGGTGTTGAGAGACAGATAAATGTGAAATAATACTTTAGCAGGTGTGGGAGGACTCAAGTACCAGTGGGTTTATGGTTGTTCACTGACGAGCTGAGTACTTGTGTGACCTTTTTCTTTCTTTTTTTTCCCCTTTTTGATTTAGAGCCTTGCTTTATTCTTGCTAGTTCTAAAAATATACAGTTAAACAAGATAGTTTTGGCTATAATGAGTGTTTGTGATTTGGAGGAAATATACTCAAATGTTTTTATTATTGGTATCATTTTTGATATACTATAATTTACTGATCTGTTCCTGTAGTTAGACTCCTTAGATTCTTTTCTGCTTTTTACTTTGGATAACACTTGAGTGACTACTTTTGTTCAGAAATGAAGTATGCTTTGTTTGTATTATTTTTTCCTTATACACTCCCTAGAAGTGGAAGTATTGGGTCAAAAGGTATGGACGTCTTTGTGTCTGTCAATAGGAGGAATCACCCAAAGTCACGTTGCTTGCATGATTTACCGTGCTAACCAGAGCTTTTATGAACACATTGATTTCACTAATTTTCCTCCTTATTGCAATAGAAAGCTCTTTGCCTGTCTTTCACATCTTCTCCCTTTTCTACGACCAACGACTCAACCACAAAATGTTTTTCAATAGAGTATAATAAGCATTACTTGGCACCAGTCAAGCCCACTTTAGTTGGAAGATTCTTCATTGCTCATCCCAAGGTCTAACAAATCGTTATTGGTTAAATACAAAAGTGAAGCAATCTGTTGGCCACCAACAGGAGAACACCATTCCTTTTTGATCTCAAGATGTGATAAACGACAGAGCCGGTTATGACCCTCACCCAGGCCAAACTGCAGGTCTCGCCCTCGCCCTGCCTGGCGCAGCGCCGGCCGTGCTTGTCGGTAGCGAGTGCAGTGCAGCAGTGCGTGCCGTGTGTCAAGCTCTGTTCTAAGTGAGTTTCAAACGAGTAACCCATTTGAAAATCTTCACAACAATCTCATTTCAAAGGTGAGAAAAATGGACTCAGAGGAGTAAAGAGACTTGCCTGACAATACCCAGGTGGGAAGTGTCAGAGTTCGAACCCGGGAAGCCTGGCTCCAGGTTGCAAGCTCTTAGCAGCATATGATTCTGGCAGTTGCTACACTACGTACCCAGGCCATGTTCCTTCTTCCCAGATTTAACCTTTCTATAGTCAAAGCAACTAGCCTGCATTTTGATTGACAGTGCTCAGACACTTTTGTGTGGTGTAATAGTGTTAAGAGTCAGGCTACGGTCCGCTTTAAATCGATTCCCAAGCTGGAGCCTGTACATATTCAAGAGGTTGAAAATTTTGGCATTAATGTTCAAGCTAAGCATTCTGAGTTTAGAACTCAATTACTGACCTTTAGTTGGAAAAAATATATATTTAGTAATAGTTGTATTAGTGTATTACTTAGATCAAAAAACAAAATTAAATCACATTTGCTCCTTAACTTAATGGCTTTCCCCTTTCCAAATTTATGTAATATGCCTGAAATTAAAGTTATTTTTGCTAAAATTGCTATGATTATACTGTTAACTGATCGGTTTTCAAACTATGTATCAATCATGCTTTCCAGTTATTTTGTTTGTAGAAGTTTTTTTCCCCACAGCTACTCTAATTTATTAGAAATGGACAATACAATAAAAGCATATTCAGCATCATTTTGGAAAAACACTGTAGTCTTGAATAAATTGGGCTGTTCAGCCATGTACCATTATTCAAGACGAAGCATTCCTTTGTGGCTGAAAATGATTGCTATGAACTAATTGTCCAGTATGCTTTGTTTGCCTTCAGTGAATTTGTGCATTATTCTCATCATAAATCACTTGCTATGTGTGGTGCTCTCAGAGAATAGTAGTTTGTGAACAGTAACCCAACCACTTAAATTTTTCAGTTGCTCAGATTTTTTTTCCCTCACCTTTGAGGTCTTTTCTGCATGTGATGACTATTCATCATAGTGGGTATTCTTTGTTTTGAAATGGAGAGAAACTTTAAAACTTAGAGCAACTCTTCTTCAAGTAAAGTAAATATCGATGCTGGTATAGGCAGGGGTAGTAAACGGTGAATTAATGAATGATGCATCAGCAACTGTCAGCTTCTTGTTTCAGGGAAGACTTGCTCAGTTGCAGGAGGCAGAGCCTCTTGGTGGAGAAGGTGCTTTGCCGGCTCGCTGTGCGCGATTCCTGTGCACGTTTCTGGTTTCACGCTCTGCTCCATGCCGCAGTCAGGATTCTTTTCTGCGACGGTGTCCTTCTCACGTGATATCAAATACAATTGCCAGCAGCTCTAGGCTTATGTCATTTTCACTAATAATGAGGAGAGGAGCAGCCCTCTCCCTCCCAGCATCTGTTCAGCAAATTCCAGGAAGGAATTCTGGTTTTCTTAGGTTCTGTGTTCATCTTTTAGATAAAGCACTGTGATTGTAGAAGTGGGGGGGCATCCTGTTTGGCCAACGCTGGGTCACATTCCTACCCTACATCGCCTGCTTACCCTCCAGGGTGGAGAACACACTGGTTCATGGCTTCCATGGAATTATCTGGAATGGGAGAAGATGGCGCCAAACAGATTAAAACAGAGGTCCTCTACCTTCCATCTTTCAGTCAGCCTGCACATATTTGAAACCATGCGCCTATAAACATTCTCTTTCCATACATAAAATTTCAAAGGGGTGACCACCTACTAGCACCACCATCCCATTCACAGCTGACCCTACACTTGTCTGCCCCGCCCCACCCCGCAGTGCAGCCCCCTCCCCAGTTTAGCTCAGCCACAGCGTCTGGCTCTCGAGGCTGGTCTCCGTGTGGTGTGTGCCGCTGATGACTGTGGACACTCCTCCTCGTGGGCTGGCAACTCATGACGATTATTTTCATGAATAACCTCTTCCCCCAACTAACCTGGGATCTAATACTTTATATCCATTACCTCATTTAACCCTTCCAAAATTCTTAGAAGGCCAGTAACTACAGATTTTACAGATGAAGAACCAGGCTCAGAGGTGAGCTAACTCGCCCAAGGTCACACAGCTAGTATTGTGGAATCCGGGTCAGGAGCCACCGACGGGGCAGTGGAGTCTGTCTTCTTGCTACATTTCTATCCCCGTTGTGTCTGAACACCTGAGGTTGTGCCTATGGAAGGTGGGCATAGCCTTTCCACAGTGCCTCACCTACCCCCCAGAGCAATGGTTGGAAGGAGGGGAACAGAGCAACAAATAACCTGAGGTTCTTCCCGGAGCATTTGGCTCCAGATGGTGGCGGATGGCAGTTACTCTCTTTTAGGTAATATGGTAACCGCCAAACAGGCCGCGGAGCAGAGAGGGGTCAGTTTTTTTCTTCTCAAATTAAGTGAGGTGGTTCCTAAGTGGCTTTTATAAGCAAATGACCCTTAATACAGAGCATAATACATAATACAGAGCAAACAGACAAATTGAAAATCATGTTATCAGTAGTTTCCAGGTCAGTTTTTTTTTTTATTTCCAGGTACTAATACCAAAATACGGAACTCTCCAGGAGCCAGTGCCTAGACAAGAATGAGCGTGTGCTTGTCTGAGAAGGCTGACAGAACACTACACTGCATATTTATGTTTTAATGATAAACTTTAAATCGATTCCCAAGCTGGAGCCTGTACATATTCAAGAGGTTGAAAATTTTGGCATTAATGTTCAAGCTAAGAATTCTGAGTTTAGAACTCAATTACTGACCTTTAGTTGGAAAAAATATATATTTAGTAATAGTTGTATTAGTGTATTACTTAGGTCAAAAACAAAAACTGGGTGGTAAAATGTAGTCCGGATGTTTCTATGTGGAAACCTGTAGATAACACTCAGCTCTGGGTAACTTTGCCACTAGAGGCATTTGGCAATGTCCATAGATGTTTCGGATTGTCACACCTGGTAGGAGAGGCGTTGCTGGTGTCTGCGGGTAGAGTCCAGGGTGCCACTGAGCATCCCGCCTCGCACAGCACAGCCCCCACTACAGAGGATGTTTAGCCAAGATTACAGAGCCCTGCTGGATTCTTCATTGTCCACGTGAAGATTCCTGCACCCGGGACAGCCCTGGAGAAGCAGGCTAACATCTAATGAGCACATGCTGTGTGCCTGGCATTAGAGATTTGAAATATGAATTGCAGCTGGTGACCTTGTCCTAAGATGATCTGAATAGAAGAGACCCAAGAAAAGTAACAATTACAAGCTACTGAACTAAATGCTAGTGCAGCAACAGTGCTTTGAATGGTAAACACGGAGTATTTGCACACTTGATTATGCATGAAGGGAAAACTTTTAACTGAGCTCGAGTTAATGAGTTAGTCCCAGGACCAGCCTAGATTCATAAATTTTATTTTGAAAACTTTTTAGCAACAGGTCTTTCTATATTGCATAGGCTCTTGAACTCCTGGCTTCAAGAGATCCCCTCACCTCAGCCTCCCAAGTTGCTGGAACTAAAGGCACGCACCACCACACTCAGCCCCACGGCCCAGAATTAAGGGGAGGGAAAGAGCCCCAGTGGGAAGCATGGCAAAGAGTTTGTGGTTTCCTTTAATATATCATGGGTCCCTAACAGCAGGGCCTGACACGCAGTGAGGGGTAGTAAGCATTAGCTATCGCTAGTACTTTGGTTTGCATTTTCTGAACCGTGAGTGAGTCTTGGCATTTACCATTCACTCTGCCTGAAAATCTCCTTCCTGGGATGAGTGTATGGAAGGACAGAAAGGACGTCCTTCTCTCGTTTAGATCAGTGATTTTCAACTGGTGTGCCTCGAAAATTTTTAAAATTATTTTCAAAAGAAATTCAAAGCACATTTAAGTGTAATTCTTCTTCTGCCTTTTTTTTTTTTTTGATCAACGTAATTTAAGTGTGCCACAGAAGTTTAACTGTAGTTCAAGTGTGCCAGGAGTTAGAAAAGGTTGAAAACGGGTATTTAGATGTTTGCCCAGAACTGACTAATCTGTGATGCTTCCGCGGATGGCCCTATATGAAATAGCACCCAGACCAGCACCTTTTCTCCACCATTCCCTCCTGTACTCTTGACTTGTTTTTGTTTGTAGTGCAAGTCACCATCCACGTTACAGACTGGCTGTTTGCATGAGAGCAGCCTATCTGTTTTGTTGAGTGCAGTCTACCCAGCACTTAACACTGGGCACATAGTGGGTGTTTAATGCTGAATGAATGAACGAATAAACGAACAAAAAGGAAAGCAATTCATTTTGCCAAAGGCATTTTGACACTGCTTTTAGGATACCATACGTTAAAGATGACGTGCTGTTGCTTCCAAACGGGTCTCGGCCATGGTTCCCACGGCAGGGTATTTACACACTTGGTGCTGCTGTCCAGTGTCTTGTATCGTCCCGCAGGTTGACCCGAGTCGTCCACGGCAGGGTATTTACACACTTGGTGCTGCCGTCCAGTGTCTCGTATCGTCCTGCAGGCTGACCTGAGTCGTCCACGGCAGGGTATTTACACACTTGGTGCTGCCGTCCAGTGTCTCGTATTATCCCGCAGGTTGACCTGAGAGTTGTCTGTCAGAGCGTGTGTGCTCTTAGGAATCAGGGACGATACTGTCATCTCAAGCTTCTTGGCAGTGATCTGTCCACCAGATGGTGAACTTATCAGTCCAGGGAGGTATCTATTGCTTTTGAATTCTGCTTTTCAGCTTCAACAAATAAGTGTTACAGCACCGTGTGCACATGTGGGCTGTATAAATGTGTAATGATTACACTGGAAGATAAGGCTCTCTGCAATCCAGTTTTCAAGATAATTTTTCACCTTGTTTTTGTTAGGTGATAAAGATACCATATTGACTGCTGATAATGTCTACTTAATCATGCCTGCCTTATAAATTACCATCTTCTCAATGACCATCCTTTATTCATTTTTTTTTTTTTTTAGGGAGACAATTCTAGAATTGAGACTCTTCTCTTGCCTCCATTAAATATGAGAATATTGTGTGAGTGGGAAATTTCTGGTGACCTACTTTTTTTACATTTTCTTTTTCTTTTTTTTTTTTTAAGTAAGATTTTTTGTTTTAGAAAAGTTTTAAATTTATAGAGAAGTTGCAAAGGTGGTGCAGGGAGTCCTTATGTGCCCGGCTTACCCTCCTGCTAACACTTTAATCATGGTGCATTTGTCACCACTGATGAGCTGGCATTGATACATTAATAAAGTCCATGTGTCCTGCAGTTGTGACCCATTTATTTTTTTAAATCTCAGGTTAATGTGAGGGTAGAAATAATCAAATCATAATATTTGAATTCGATGGAGTCCCTCTTGTACCCATTCTTGTACTTTGGGGTACAAGTCCCTCTTGTACCCCAAACTCCTCCTCCCTTTTCCCCACCACACCATTCCTCCCTTCCATTAACTTGAGTTGAAATGAGTTTTTCTCCTACGTGAGCATGAATTAGATCATCTACTGACTTCACATTGGATATTTGATTTTCCATTCTTGTGATACTTTACTGAGAATAATGTGTTTTAACTCCATCTAGGTTAGTTCAAAGGATGCAAAGTCACAATTTTTTATGGCTGAATAGTATTCCATGGTATACATATACCACAGTTTGTTAATCCATTCCTGAATTGATGGGCGTTTGGGTTGTTTTCACATCCTGGCAACTGTAAAGTGAGCTGCAATAAACAATCTAGTGTTTTTTTGATTCCATATAAAACTATTATTTTTTCAAGATTTTTAAAGTATGACAGTAGGGCTTTAATAAGGATTGCACTAAAATTGTATATTGCTTTGGGTAGTATGGACATTTTAACAATGTTGATTCTTCCCAGCCATGAGCATGGCATGTTTTTCCATTTGTTAACGTTTTCAGCTATTTCTTTTCTTAGAGTTTCATAGTTGTCTTTATAGAGATATTTCATGTCTTTTGTTAGATAAACTTCCAGATATTTCATCTTCTTTGGCACTACTGTGAACGGAATAGAGTCCATAACTGTTTTTTCAGCTTGTCTATTGTTGGTGTATATATAAAGGCTACCGATTTATGAATGTTGATTTTGTAACCCGAGATGCTGCTGTATTCCTTGATCACTTCTAAAAGTTTTGTAGTAGAATCCCTGGTGTTTTTCAGATATACAATCATATCATTTGCGAAGAGCGAAAGTTTGATCTCGTCTGACCCTATGTGGATACCCTTGATCGCCTTTTCTTCCCTAATTGCGATGGCTAAAACTTCCATCACTATGTTAAAGAGCAGTGGAGACAATGGGCAGCCTTGTCTAGTTCCTGATCTGAGGGGAAATGATTTCAATTTAACTCCATTCAATACGATATTGGCTGTGGGTTTGCTGTAGATGGACTCTATCAGTTTAAGAAATGTCCCTTCTATACCAATTTTTTTAAGTGTTCTGATCATGAAGGGATGCTGGATATTATCAAAAGCTTTTTCTGTGTCAATTGAGAGAATCATGTGGTCTTTGTTTTTTAATTTAACCTCGAATAGTCAAGACATTACTCAGAAATAAAAACAAAGCAGGAGGAATTACGCTACCAGACCTCAGACTATACTATAAATCGATAGTGATCAAAATATCATGGTACTGGCACAAAAACAGAGAAGTAGATGTCTGGAACAGAATAGAGAACCAAGAGATGAATCCAGCTACTTACCATTATCTGATCTTTGACAAGCCAATTAAAAACATTCAGTGGGGAAAAGATTCCCTATTTAACAAATGGTGCTGGGTGAACTGGCTGGCAACCTGTAGAAGATTGAAACTGGACCCACACCTTTCACCATTAACTAATATAGACTCTCACTGGATTAAAGATTTAAACTTAAGACATGAAACTATAAAAATGCTAGAAGAAAGTGCAGGGAAAACCCTTGAAGAAATCGGTCTGGGTGAGTATTTTATGAGGAGGACCCCCCCGGGCAATTGAAGCAGCTTCAAAAATACACTACTGGGACTTGATCAAACAAAAGCTTCTGCACAGCCAAGAACACAGTAGATAAAGCAAGCAGACAGCCCTCAGCATGGGAGAAGATATTTGCAGGTTATGTCTCCGACAAAGTTTTAATAACCAAAATCCACAGAGAACTCAAACATATAAGCAAGAGAAGAACAAGTGATCCCACAGCAGGCTGGGCAAGGGACTTGAAGAGAAACTTCTCTGAAGAAGACAGGCGCACGGCCTTCAGACATATGAAAAAATGCTCATGATCTTTAATCATCAGAGAAATGCAAATCAAAACTACCTTGAGATACCATCTAACTCCAGTAAGATTAGCCTATATCACAAAATCTCAAGACCAGAGATGTTGGCATGGATGTGGAGAAAAGGGAACACTTCTGC
The DNA here is from genome assembly GCF_027406575.1 of Nycticebus coucang. NCBI lineage: Eukaryota > Metazoa > Chordata > Mammalia > Primates > Lorisidae > Nycticebus > Nycticebus coucang. The sequence goes on along the minus strand of NC_069785.1, from coordinate 5,712,281 downwards.
ACTCCTGGTGGGAATGCAAATTAATACATTCCTTTTGGAAAGATGTTTGGAGAACACTTAGAGATCTAAAAATAGACCTGCCATTCAATCCTGTAATTCCTCTACTAGGTATATACCCAGAAGACCAAAAATCACAGTATAACAAATATTTGCACCAGAATGTTTATTGCAGCTCAATTCACAATTGCTAAGTCATGGAAAAAGCCCAAGTGCCCATCGATCCACGAATGGATTAATAAATTGTGGTATATATACACCATGGAATATTATGCAGCCTTAAAGAAAGATGGAGACTTTACCTCTTTCATGTTTACATGGACGGAGCTGGAACATATTCTTCTTAGTAAAGTATCTCAAGAATGGAAGAAAATGTATCCAATATACTCAGCCCTACTATAAAACTAATTTTTGGCTTTCATATGAAAGCTATAACCCAGTTATAACCTAAGAATATGGGGAATGGGGGGAGGGTGGGTGGAGGGAGGGTGTAATCACCCTTGTGGTGCATCTTACAAGGGTACGTGTGAAACTTAGTAAATATAGAATATAATTGTCTTAACACAATAACTAAGAAAATGCCAGGAAGGCTATGTTAACCAGTGTGATGAAAATGTGTCAAACTGTTTATAAAAATCAATGTATGGTGACCCATGATCGCATTAATGTATACAGCTATGATTTAGTATTAATAAAAAAAAAAAACCATCTAGTGTATATGTCCTTGTGATAAAATGATTTTTTTCCTTCTGGGTAGATGCCCAGTAATGGGATTGTGGGATCAAATGGGAGGTCTAATTTGAGTTCTTTGAGGATTCTCCATACTTCTTTCCAAAGAGGCTGTATTAATTTGCAGTCCCTCCAGTAGTGTAAAAGTGTTCCCTTCTCTCCACATCTGCGCCAGTATCTGTAACTTTGAGATTTTGTGATGTGGGATAATTTTACTGGGCTTAGGTGGTATCTCAGAGTGGTTTTGATTTGCATGTCTCTGATGTCAGGGATGATGAGCATTTTTCATAGGTTTGTTAGCCATTTGTCTGTCTTCCTCAGAGAAGATTCTATTCCTGTCTCCTGCCCAGTGATAGATGGGATTGTTTGCTCTTTTTTTGTTGATTAATTTGAGTTCTCTATAGATCCTAGTTATCAAGACGCTGTCAGATTCGTAATAGGCAAATATTTTTTCTCATTCTGAAGGTTGTCTATTTGCTTTCGTGAGCCAGTTTTAAAGCTTATTTTCCACAATTTATAAATAGTGGAAATCATTGCCCTGTGTTTGTAGGTACTATAGTGCCTTCCTGATTCTTAAAAGTAACTAACTTTGTCACCAGTGGTGCTTATCAGGAAATAAGGGACCTATAATAAGGTGGGCTCAAACTCAAGTGAGGGAGTTGTGTAGTTTAACATACTATATTTCTACGTTGGGTATTAATGAAGATGTCAGGATGGCATTTGATCATTATTAAAGCTGATTTTTTATTGTCTGGCAAGTAAGTTACCAGTACATGATTTGTCCTTCATCTCCCTAAGGTCTTTGGACAGAAAAGTGTTTCCCCGGAATAGGAAGTGTGTCCCCTCGGAACCAAGTTAGAACTCAGCTTAGGATTCAGACTAAGTAGCTCATGGCTGCGAGGCTGATTTCTGCAATTCAGAGTGGTATAAATTTAGTCTTGAGTAATCCCCTTGTGGATAATGTCTTATTTATACTTTAAAAAGAATCACAAGATTATGTTTACTCCCTGTGACATCTATTTATGAATATGTCCTCTCTCTCCCTGCTGATAAGAGATAGACACTTAGTCTTAAGCAGCAAATAGGCCAGGAGTCTCATTTATGCTCTGATCTGTTGGCTCCTGACAACAGCCCTTCTAGGTAAGCTGTGTGCTTATGTGCACGTGTGTTCTGCCGAGGGCAGTGGCTCCGTGCCTGTCTCTCACATCCTATAGAGACAGCTGGAAGGGAATAATAGGAATATGAATGGTTTGCGAGACAACTAGTCTTGACACGTCTTGGTTGAATACTGTTCTGTTAGCAACCTATGAAACCAGACACGCTCATTAAGAGTAGGAAATATCTACAACTGCCTCCACATTCTGTAAGGGCTCACCAGGCAGTGAGACGTGGAGCGGGAGGCGTGATCATTGAAAATTGGAGATAAAACTTGTAGCACTCGTGAACAATTGTTTACATTAAAAACCTGAGAGAAGTTAAAAAAATAAAACTAATGTGTTTAATAAGACTAGTTAGACATGAGAGGTATCCGAAACCCGTAGTCCTGTCATACACAAATCTGGTCTGATGTGCACAGTCTCGTTGTATCTATATATTAATTATTTAGTGAAATAACAAAAAACTTAAGTTTGCATTAACAGGTTAGAGAATCAGGAGAGAACAGCAGCATAACAACTAAGGGAGAAGGCGATCATCAGGAGGGTTTAACACCGTGCTGGGTACTGCGGAGAGGTCAGTTGAAGGGGTGCCGTGGATGCTGCCGCTGGTCAGAGCTCACGGCTTCCCGCAGCAGAGCCATGTTGGTGAGAGGAGGAGGTGGTGGCAGGAGGCCACAGTGCTGGTGAGAGGAGGAGGCCGTGGCAGGAGGCCACAGTGCTGGTGAGAGGAGGAGGCCGTGGCAGGAGGCTACAGTGCTGGTGAGAGGAGGAGGCGGCGGCAGGAGGCCACAGTGCTGGTGAGAGGAGGAGGCCGTGGCAGGAGGCCACGGTGCTGGTGAGAGGAGGAGGCGGCGGCAGGAGGCCACGGTGCTGGTGAGAGGAGGAGGCGGCGGCAGGAGGCCACGGTGCTGGTGAGAGGAGGAGGCGGCGGCAGGAGGCCACGGTGCTGGTGAGAGGAGGAGGCGGCGGCAGGAGGCCACGGTGCTGGTGAGAGGAGGAGGCCGTGGCAGGAGGCCACGGTGCTGGTGAGAGGAGGAGGCCGTGGCAGGAGGCCACGGTGCTGGTGAGAGGAGGAGGCCGTGGCAGGAGGCCACAGTGCTTGCACATGAATACAGTGTAAGAGCCAAGAGGTGTACTTTAGTTTGCTCTATAATGATGGAAGGAAAAGGAGAGAGTATGCTGTTGCTGCTGTCCTTATCATTTGTTTTCAGAGCCCTTTGGTTTTTCCCTGGCCTCTGTTTCCGAGAGCCCTGCAGTGCATGGTGTTGCCTTGAACATGGAGCTCCCATTGGCTTTGAGTTGAAGTCCTGACTGTGAATGAATGTTTTGAAACATTATTAATGGTCAAAATGCAGAGTAAATTTCAGTGAGTTCTCATGTATTACGTGCCATCCCTGTGCTCCCAGGAGCAGCTGTGTCCTCTCCCCTCACCATCCTCACTGCCTTTATTCAGCAGCCTCTTGTGGGCTTTTCTTTGCAGCTATGAAACCTGCGTGGTGGAACCCCAGGATGCTTTCCCTGCAGGGCGCGTGGTGAGTGGGAGGTTTGGCTCTGGAGTGCCGGCAACCTGAGGACTCGCCGAGAACGGAGCCCAGCCCTGACTACAGAGAGCCCAGCGCACGATGAACAGACTGAGCTTCCATAACAACAGAGTCATGCAGGACCGTCGCAGTGTGTGCATCTTCCTCCCCGACGACAAGTCTCTGAACATCATCATAAACGTGAGTGGGTCCCATCTGGGGAATGTTTGTATTTATTTATTTATTTATTTTATTATTATTATTATTGAGACAGAGTCTCACTTTGTCACCCTCGATAGAGTGCTGTGGCGTCACAGCTCACAGCAACCTCCAGCTCCTGTGCTTAGGCGATTCTCTTGTCTCATCCTCCCAAGTAGCTGGGACTACAGGCACCCGCCACAACACCCAGCTATTTTTTGGTTGTAGTTGTCATTGTTGTTTGGCAGGCCCTGGCTGGATTCAGCAGGCCCCGCCAGCTCTGGTGTATGTGGCTGGCGCCCTAGCTGCTGAGCACAGGCGCCGAGCTGGGGTAAGTTTTTAAATGTTGTGTTCTTGCCGGTGAGCACATCCAAGTTATGGCTTAGGTGAGGGTGAAGATGATTTGGAGTGAGACCACTAATAATGTGGTGGGAGTAAGTGCAGCTGCCGCCAACATTCTCTTGCCTGGGGCAAAATTAGAGAATTTTGATTAACTATATTAAAAAACAGATGCTTGTGATTTTTAAACTTTTTATTGAAACATATTTACTGAAGTATAGAAGTCTTAAGTGTGCAGCTCAGTGAATGTTTACAAGCATGTACGTCTGCATAACCATTGCCAGTTTGAGGTGAATGACATTTCCAGCACCCCCGAGAGATCCTTGGGGCTCCCCCTCTCCCTGACCTCCACCCAGAGGCAGCAAGTATTCTGACGGCTGTCACCGCTGAGTGGTTTCGCTTATTCCTGCCCTTCATGCACTGAAGTTATCAGGTCTGTTCTCTCTCTGTGTCTGGCTGCTTTCACTCCACCTTTGGCTTGTGAACCTGACTTACGCTGTTTCCTGTGGCAGTCATTCTTTGTCTTCCACGGTGTGATATTTCATTGTACACATATCCATCTACTATTGATGGCTATTGAGTTGTTTTAGTTGGTGCTGTTTTGAATACAATGGTCGTTGAACATTTTACCTGTATGTACATGAATACACGTTTCTGGGTTTGTACCCAAGAGTGGATTTGTGACTCACAGGTGGTATGTATTCTCTACATTATTAATTTTCATATTCTTTCTTTCACAGGTTGTGTTCTGATGGAATTAGGGAAGAAATTGCTTACTATGTGCCTTGAATTAGTTTTCTTTCTTATATGTTACTGTATGTTTAATCCAATGGCTGTATAAGAGTATTTCTACATATTATACTGAAACACATATAACATTTGTATGCCTTCACTAAAAAGTTTTAAAGATAAGATAAAGGTCCTGCTTATCACCACAATCATTTTGGCTTAATTCTGACCATCAGTTTCTTGGGTTTCTGAGGTATCCTTGTTCTTGCTCATAGAGTTTGTCTGAGCCTCAAACCTGCATCCTGGATGCACTTTTTCATCTGTGAAGATTTCCAGTGATTAGCTGCATTCCTGCCCAGGGTAGCTGAAGTTATTTTTAGATGCACGAAGTGGTAGTCTATTATTTTGGCAGCATTTTGTTTTTAAAACCAAATAAAAAGTGGCCACGTATCTTTTTTTTTTTTTAGTCTGGGCACTGGCAAAGCAAATTAAAATGTAATTCTGTTTACGGATGTGAATATGCTGTTTTTAGTTCTTTTATACTGATATGAGATATCCATGGATTTTTTTAAAAACTGTGTATTAGTGTAATTTAAGACATAAGCAACTTCTCTCGCTTCCATTCCTTTCTTTCCACTCGGTGGAGTATGTGTGCGTGTGTATTGTGAGCGTGTGTGTACACACACACAAAGGATGTGGAATCAGACCTCACTAGCTGCAGGTAAGTGAAGGGAAGACTGATCTAACTTAGTGAAAAATACTAAAACCTGACGATAGTTTTCAGATAAATTAATTTGGACTAGAATCTCAGCAGAGGAAGGTAATTAAGGAGAACAGACTGGAAGAGAACCAGCTCATTTGTTCCTATAGATTAGTGGTTTTGAAACTTGAGTGACCATGGTAATTATTTGGGGAAGCTCGCTAACTATTCAGATTGTTGGACTCCACCTCTTAAAAATGCTGACATAGGAAGTCTAAGGTAGGACAGATGTCTGCATTTAACCGGACCCTCTAAATGTGCTGAAATCTTGAGCCAGACAAGCAAAGATCAGGGTGCCAGCACGCTTGGTTCCTCTCACTCTGCAGACATCTGTTTACTGGGTTTTATTTCTGGCATAATGTCAGTGGCCTGGCCCTATGGGGTGGTCCATGATACACAGCAAACAGGAAGTAAATGTTGCTTGTTGTTAGTAATCATCGTCATCACCATCATGTACGTCATTTATAAGTACGGTTGATAGAAGGCTATCTTTGTGCACATAGAGTAAATTTAATGTTTTGGTCATTTTGAATGCCCCACGAATTGTACTAATAGGAGCTATTTTAAATGATTTTAAATATGGAAACTTGGAAACTTTTGGAAATCATGCTAAATATAAAAGCTGTAAAGTTTTTGAGTAATATAAATTGGGGCCGAGACCTTCTACATCTTTACTACAACTAGAGTGGACAATTTTTTTTTTTTCTCCAGAGTATATTTTGAACATTTTTGCACAATAACAAATCATGAACATGCAGGAGCAAATGCTGTTTTAATTTAAAAGTTCCGTATAGAGTATATTTTTAGATAAAGCTTTGACTCTGACTCATAACACCTCATACTGTATAGTATTTTTTAAGTTTCCCACTGCTCCTGGAGATTAAAGAACTTAAGAAATTTCACCATCAGCTAAAATATAGCTTTAAAGACTCATAATATGCAAATACAGAGAACGCAAGCTTCTTTTCACAGCAGGTAAGACTTCAGAGCCACAGCCTTATTTAATTATAGTTTTTAAACAAGTACACTGCACTTGACAGTCGTTAAAGAGCTTTATCAGCGAGCTCCAAACGCTTGGTTTAAACAGCGGGACAGGGATGATTACAGGGGACGCAAGGAGGAACTGTAGGGTATTATCTGGACTGCAGTCACACAGAGTTACGGCGTGGTCTAGTTTCTATATATTTAGTTTGTAGTTTGGAATTTTAACTTTTTATTGCATTTTATCCTGGCTGCTTTGTGTTTCACTTTTTTAAATACAGTTAGACTAAACATTACAGGTGCTCTAAACAGAAGGGCATTTTAAGTCTCAAATTTGTATCGTAGTATGAAAATTCAACTTAAGAATTTTATATGACATTTAATACTTTCTCCTCTTTTTATTTTATTTTTAATTATTATTATTATTATTTTTTTTTGTAGAGACAGTCTTGCTTTGTCACCCAGGCTGGAATGCAGTGGTGCTATTGTAAGCTCACTGGAGCCTTGAACTACTAGGCTTAAGCTATCCTCCTGGCTCAACCTCCTATGTAGCAGGTGCTACAGGTGTGTGGTACCACACCTAGCTAATTTTTTTAATTAGAAATGGGGTATGTTGCCCAGGCTGATCTTGACCTCCTGGCCTCAAACGACCCTCCCACCTCAGCCTCCCAAAGTGCTGGGATTACAGGCATAAGTCACTGTGCCCTGCCTCTCTTCTTGTTTATCATTGTTGAAGTAAACTTATTTGTGAGGTAGAATTATGTTCTGGATGGAACTCAAAATCCAGAGTCTTTTGGAAATAACATAGGACTTCTATGGGAGAAATCAAGGCTCTCAGGGGCTGAAGGAAGAGGATGGTAGTGATTCCTCATTGGCAAAGGTGTTCTCTCAGTGTGTTGGTGGGTTTGCATTGGTACATTTTTCCTAAATTGCTGATTCGGTCAGCAAGCAGGGATCTGCAGTCCTGGAACAGAAGAAGGTGAGGAGGAACCTGCAGGGAAGTAGATTCCCGAGCGCCTGCTGTTTGTCCTAAACATGAGACGCTGGCTGTTCCAGCTTGAGTTCCTGGTGCTTGTGAGCAGCAGCCTGGTGCTGCTCTGGCCCGAAACATCTTCTGCTCTTCCCGGTGGTTAAGGTGCTCGGGTTGGGAAGCAGCAAACCTGCCCTGTTCTCTTTAGTTGTATTTGTCACCAGTTCTGGCTTATTTGACTTCCAGCTTTCCAGGGATCTTGGTGTGTGTTTATTTTCATAATCTGAGTTCTATATTAAGATATGCTTAAAAAATCATTGATTCAGAGTTGACTAATTTGGAACTTACAAATAATGTCAACTTTATGAACGTTATCATTAAGAAAGGATTTCAAAGCTGAAGTTCATTGAAGGGAAATGGCGCCCGTGGTGGACGTAACTGAAGTGGCAACTGTCAAGTTATTGAGCGGGGAGATGGCACCTGTGGTGGACATAACTGAAGTGACAAGTGTCATGCTGCACGTGTCTTATGTACATACGTAAACAATCTTCACGTACAAATGAGCTGTGAGTTGCTGCCTTTGCCCTTACTGGCTACGTATCTAAGCTTTCCGAGTTTTGTTTTCTATTTCTGTAAAATGAAGAATTTGGCTTGGATAGTTTCTTAAAGTCGAGGCCAACTCTAATAAACTTGGTGACTCTGAAGTCAACAGAATGGGCTCAGCAGACTTACTTCATTACATACTTGAGAAAGCACTGGAATTGAATCTTTTAGAGACTCTTATAACTAGTGATTTGTCTGAATAACTTAACCCCAGAGTTTTAAATTAATAGTTTTATGATTGAATTATACTGGGACTCAGAACAGGAATCTGATTTAGGTACTAAGAAGATATTAGACAATAATAGTAATTGATTAAAATAAACAGTAGGCAGACACTTGTATAGTATATCTGTATTTTGCTTAAACCATCAAAAAGAAAACTTCCTTTTAAAAGATACTTGCCCTAAGTAGATATTCCTCAAAAGGAAAAATACCAATGGCCGATTAGGTGTGTGGGAAGATGCTTACCCAGCTACTTGAGAGGCTGAGGCAAGAGGATTGTTTGACGCCAGTTCAAAACCAGCAGGCTAAAAAAATAAAAATAAGCAAAGATAAAATAAAGTGCTCAGAATTACTAATCATCAGAGAATATAAGTTAAAGCCACAATGAGGTATCACCTTACATCTCTTAGAAGGGCTGCTATCAGAAAGGCAAAGAGGCCAGAGGTGGTTCACACCTGTAATCCCAGCTTGTCCTTTCAAGACATTTATTTACAGGGCGGTGCCTGTGGCTCAGTCTGTAAGGCGCGGGCTCCATATACTGAGGGTGGCGGGTTCAAACCCGGCCCCGGCCAAACTGCAACCAAAAAATAGCCGGGCGTTGTGGCGGTCGCCTGTAGTCCCAGCTACTCGGGAGCCTGAGGCAAGAGAATCGCTTAAGCCCAGGAGTTGGAGGTTGCTGTGAGCTGTGTGAGGCCACGGCACTCTACCGAGGGCCATAAAGTGAGACTCTGTCTCTACAAAAAAAAAAAAAAAGACATTTATTTACAGTATTTAAATGGCCCGGCTGTGGCTCCCTGTGGTGAGAGGCTGAGGCAGGAAGATCACTTGAAGTCACAAGTTCCAGACTAATCTGGGCAACACAGCAAGACTCCATCTCTACAAAAAAAAAAAAACCTAGCCAGACCTGGTGCCATAGACCTGTAGTCCCAGCTGCTGGGGAGGCTGAACCAGGAGGCTAGTTTGAGAGACTGGGTGTTGGAGGTTGTAGTGAATCACTGCACTCCAGCCCAAGCACAGAGTGAGACATTGTCTCACAAAAATACATAAATAAATAAAGTAAAATAAATAAAAAGACTAAAGAGAACAAGTGTTGGTGAGGATGTAGAAAAACAGGAACTCTTGTGCACTGTTGGTGGCAATGTAAATTAGCACGGTCATCATGGAAAACAGAGTTGTGGGAGAGAAGAAAGGTGAGGAGGAACCTGCAGAGAATTAGGGGGGCCTCAGAAAACTAAGACTCAGTCTGCCCTCTGGTCGGCAATCCCCCCCTGCCTGTGTCTCCAAGGGAAGTGAGATGACAATGTGGAAGAGATGTTGCCCTGCTGCATTCACTGCAGTGCTGGTCAGCACAGTCCAGCCGTGTCAGCAGGGTGAGTGTCCATCAGTGAATAAATGGGTTTAGACACACAGTAGGACGCAATTCAGACCCTAAAAAGAAGGAAATCCTGTCGTTTGCAGTAACATTGATGAACCTGAAGGACATTATGTTAAGAGAAATAAGCCAGACACAGAAAGAGAATACTGCACGACCTCATTTATGTTAAAATGTGGAATCTAAGAACGTTTCTAACTCATACAGGCAGAGAGTAGAATGGTGGTTTCCAGAGGTGAGGGATTAGGAGACATTGGTCATCAGGTACAAGATTTCAGTTGGGAATAAGTTCAGGAGATCCGTTGTACAGCATGGAGACTCCAGTTCCTAGCGATGTATTACATACTTGAAAGTTGCTGAAAGTAAAGTCTAAGTGTTCTCACTACAAAAAAAAGATGCGTGAGTTAATCCACATGTTAGTTTGATTTAGCCATTCTGTTATATATATCAAAACATCATATTGTGACCATAAATACATATATATAATTGTTAATAGTCAATTAAAAAATGAGTGAATAGAAGTTTTTAAAAAGAAGATGCTTGCCAAATGAATACCTTTGGTAATCTGAGCAGGCTGTTCTCCATAACTTCTGAACACTCTGCTTTCACACACCATGGTCTGGGACTCAGTCTTGTCTGTGTATCGTTAAGTTTTACAAATCTCGTGCAACGATTGGTGCGTTATGATCATGTTGGAAAAGTTGGTGCTGTGATAATCATTAGTGAATCACAGCCCTGGACTACAGTGACTTGGGTGAACCAGCGGGAGTTTTTCTAGTGTCAGCTTGTCCTTTCAAGACATTTATTTACAGTATTTAGATGTCCCGGCTGTGGCTCCCTATGTGGACTTAGTCAAATTGTTATCTCAATTGTGTTTTTTTCCCCCTTACAGGTTAAAATTCTTTGTCACCAGTTGCTGGTCCAAGTTTGTGATCTGCTTAGGCTAAAGGACTGTCACCTCTTTGGACTCAGCGTTATACAAAGTAAGTCTTAGTCCCATCTCTGATGAGTGTCACCACCTGTCCCCGAGGAAATGACATTTTAGTCTAGTATTTTTTAATATCATTTACTGTGTAGTTCTTATAAGATTTAGGAGATAAGGTTTGTCTTTATTATAGTTTGAACTTAAAAATTGATTCTTCTTTAGGAACCTGGTTTTTATATGTTTGCTCTTTCATGTTTTAATGAGCCATCTTTGATTTTTGTTTCCTTGCAAATAGGGAACAGCTGGAACCAGTAGGAAAATATCCTAGATATATTTGTAATTTACTTTATTGTCTAATTTTTAACCTTAGACTAACTTTCCTCTTTTCAAGTTCTCTTGCTGTTGACTGTGCGGTATCATAAAGTGATCTATTAATGTGATCTTGTTTTCTTTTTTGTTTCTTATTCTTTCTCTTTTTTCCAGTCAGACTACATGACTTTGAAGTTATAGAGTCAGGTTTTTTTTTTTTTTTTTGAGACAGAGTCTCAAGCTGTCACCCTCCGTAGAGTGCTGTGGCATCACAGCTCACAGCAACCTCAAACTCTTGGGCTTAAGCGATTCTCTTGCCTCAGTCTCCCAAGTAGCTGGGACTACAGGTGCCTGCCACAATGCCCGGCTGTTTTTTGGTGGTAGTTGCCATTGTTGTTTGACAGGCCTGGGCTGGGTTCGAATGCGCCAGCTCTGGTGTATGTGGCTGGCGCCCTAGCCACTGAGCTACAGGGACCGAGCCTATTGGGTCAGTTTTTCTGTATTTTTAATGTGGAGAAGATTTTTTCAGTAAAGGATTTCATTGTAACCCTTTAGTCAGAGTTAGATACCTAGGACTTAACCTGCAGCCATTCTTTACAAGCTTTCTTCTTTCAAGTAATATTTTTAAATTTCTCTAATTTAGCCTTCTATATGCCAAAAACTTAGTGTTTTTGCTCATAGTGTCAAGAAGATAAGTGAAGTATATTTAATTATATTTTATACTCGAATGTGGGTTGTTTTCTATTACTAGAATTGGTTTAAAGGCTTAATACCTGAGGATCTGGTCAGTACCATAAAATGCTTGCAATCACCAGGTTGAAAAGTGTGTTGTGGTCAGCTCATAAACAAGGCTGCTTCTCCAAAATGTGAACTGTTCCAGTTGCCTTATTAAGGAAGGCCGAAGAACATGGAGCAGGGACCATCAGGACCCTTGAACCAGCCATTTGCTGGTCATTTTCTTCCTGTGCGGTTAAAGCAATAAAAACACAACCTCTGAGCTCCTTCCTGGTGTTGGTACATCTCTCAGCCGTTCCATCGAGGAAGGGTCTAGGAGCAGGAAGATGCCCTCTAGATGCTAAGTCACTCCCTACGCTCAAAGTTAGTCTTAACTACAGCTACAGCCAGACTGTTGATCCTCGTTGTTCAACAAGTCAGTCCAATAAAACCAGTTTACAGTTTCCTTATGTTTCAAAATAAGAGTTTAGGTATCCTTTTTAAGAAAGACGTTATACCACGGTGAAAGAATAGGAATCAGATGACCTGGTTCAAATTCTGGTTCTACCACTAACGAGCAGTGTGGCTTTGGACACTGCACCTGACTTAGAGCTCTCAGTGTCAGAGTTCTGTTTTTTTTTCACATTTTGTATAGAAATTACTGCTCCACTGGCTTTGAGGAGTGGTGTGTGCTTGAGAATTCTTAAGGTATAAAGCTCTGGTCAAATTCCGTGGTAGAGATAAAGGGGAAGTTTAAAAATATAGATGTGCTATTGTGGTGAACAGTCTCAATTCAATTCATTATGTTGCTTTTTCATATGGGAGGGAACTCAAACCAAACGCAGATCAGTTTCACCAGGAAGATTGTCTGGTCTTGCCCGTTTCATGTTTAATATGAGAGATGGCAGATAGCATTTGTTGACCTGATAACTGGATTTAAGTAGCATTCCTCCACCCCTTATTTTTTCTGGGATCTTTTCCTTATTATCCCTTTCACTCAAATTGCTTGACTTTATGTGCAATCTATAGCAAGAAAATAGCTTTAGCCTTCCTGGTCTCTTCTGGCATTTTTCCAGACAACTCCTACTCAGCTGGGAGTCACAAAGTGACAAAGTGTGCTTAATCCTCAGAGGAGTCAGGGAGACACACTTCCCTTCCAGAATGAGTACGTTTTTATGCAGTTTTCCATGAGGATCCCCCTTTAGCAGTGATTAGAGAAAAAGAAAAAATACATTTTAAAAACTGATTTAAAAAGCTTTGTACAAGAATGCTGAAGGCGTTTCTTGTGAAATGTCTCTTAAAGTTTCTCTGGGAAATCTGAAAATGTTTGTTTTTTACCAGCTCCTGGTCATGCTCCGATCATCTCTGCGCAGGTTTGAGCAGTGTTGCTTTCTGTCCCCCTTAGGAACGTCACCCCCTTGAAGGGGTTTTTCGGAATTCATGCTTATTTTTTACAAGGTTCTTTTCTTTCCGTGAGATCAATCCCAAAGGCAGTTTGAGTAATAGTTTAGCATTTTGTCATGCTGTGTTTTGATGTGTGGGAGCATGGGGAAGAAATAGTTTCAAAGATTTTTCTTTACTTAGTAGGGGGTCAAGCTTTGTTCCACTTGGACATGTGCTGATGTTGTGAATATTTTCTAATTTCTTGTGTAGCAGTTAAGTTGGTGTTTCTACCCTGCTTTACAATATTGCACCTCTGAGTACAGTCTTTAGTGAGGTAACCAAAAGTATATTTTTCTAAGACTAATACCCATAGTATTAGTGGAAATTAAACTGTAAATCTTTTTTTTTTTTTATTGTTGGGGATTCATTGAGGGTACAATAAGCCAGGTTACACTGATTGCAATTGTTAGGTAAAGTCCCTCTTGGCAATCATGTCTTGCCCCCATAAAGTGTAACACACACCAAGGCCCCACCCACCTCCCTCCTTCCCTCTTTCTGTTTTAAACTGTAAATCTTAATGATCCTAGAAACTAAGAAAGAGCAAAAGTTGGAAACCAACATTTCTTCTAGGTATATTTAATAGAATGTGTTCTGTATTGCAAAAGCAAAATAATGCATAAAGAATCTCATTACTGGCCAGGCACAAGAGGCACATGCGTGTGATCCCAGCTACTTGGGAGGCTGAGGTGGGAGAATTGTTTGAGTTCAGGAGTTCAAGGCCCAGGTGAGACGTCATCTCAAAAAAAAAAAAAAAATAGAAGGAAAACAAAAATGGAAGAATCTCATCACTGTCCACCTCACAGGACCTCTGATCTTTCAGGATCTTACTGAGTTTTCTTCATAGTATTTGAATTCGGAGTACATTCACAAATCTGAAGCTTTAAAATAAACTTGTTTATTTGTATATTCTTTAAAAAAAAATCTGTTCCTCCTTTAGCATCTTGTCTCCTTTTTTAACGTGCAGATAATGAACATGTGTATATGGAGTTGTCGCAAAAGCTTTATAAGTATTGTCCAAAAGAGTGGAAGAAAGAGGCCAGCAAGGTACGGCAATACGAAGTCACTTGGGTGAGATTACATTTATGAGCAAAATTATTTTAATTAAAAAAATGGTTTAATTTAGCTGTTACACATTAGGAAAAAATCTAAAGCAGTACTTTATACAGTAGAGAAGGGGAACAAGAAATGAAGTACGGGTTCTGAAATGTCACAGCCATCGAGTATTAACAGCTTATGGTGTGCGATGCGCATTCCGCATATCTGTTAAATAATGTGTGACATGGGTGGTGCCTCTGGCTCAAAGGAGTAGGGTGCCGGCCCCATGTGCCAGAGGTAGTGGGTTCAAACCCAGCCCTGGCCAAAAACTAAAAATAATGATAATAATAATGTTGTGTGACAACTTTTCATAATCTTGGGGCTAATACTTTGAAGTGAAAAGCGTGAACAAATTATTTATGCCTCTCCTGTGGCTATGCTTGTTGTCAAAACTAGTGTTCTAAAAGTTATTAGATTTATTTATTAAATTCACCACTTGCATTTGATACTTTGTTATTTTATTGTACCGATGCCTGTATTTAGTAAATATCAGTTCCATTTCCATGAAGATCATTCACCGGGAATTTACCTGGTGTTTCCAAGATCCATCCTAGTAAGTTAGGAATAATAATCCTAGATCCTCCGATTTGTATTTAAGAATTCTTGGAATAAACTAGAAGCTTACTTCAAAGCCAGTAACAAATAAAGAACATGAACATCCAAATAACATATTAGGATTCAGTATGTGGAATGTCGGAGAACAAGAGAACATTTGTAATGGGGAGCAAATGGTCACCACAGGGGACAGAGCTGCAGGAGGAGCTGGGGCTCAGCTAGAAACTTTCATGCCATTTATTTTTATCTCCCCTTCTGTTGTCATTGGCATTGCAGTGAGTCGGGTGGGGGATAGTGCCCCGTTTGGCTGTATGACTTTCTAGTTTTACTTGGCTTGCAGATGGGCCCTCACTCACTCCTGTAGATAAAATAAACCCTTTCAGTGTTTAAAAAGTATTTTGCAAAGGATTGTCAGTTGCTTCTGAAACCCGCTTTTGAGATAATTAGGAATAGCTTGATTTTTCTGTGTGTCTTCGTTCCAGGGGATTGATCAGTTTGGGCCTCCCATGATCATTCACTTCCGCGTGCAGTACTACGTGGAGAACGGCAGGCTGATCAGGTACAGGGCTAGCCGGAGCCTCCGCCTCCCCACAGCACTTCCTCCAGCAGGCCAGCAAAGCACCTTGGGCTTGGTGTTTGTCTGTCCTTAGAACATAAACTGCATGAGAGCAGTGATTTTGTTTTCATCTTTTTTGCACACTAATGTAATCCTCAGTCCATAAAACAGAAACAGTAGGCACTCAATACGTATTTGTAGAATGAAAGAATGAGTAATGCTTAGACTCGCAATGCAAATGTTAATATCATTGTCTCACATTTTTTATACTCCACATTTTCATGAAAAAAATCAATAACCAAAAAGATAAACTTTCAAGAAAGAACAAGCATTTTTGTGAGGAATGGAGAGATTAGTTAAAGGATTCTATTTTTTTTCTGGTAGTGGGATGGAGTTTAGAGCAGGGCAGGAACACTCCTATAAAAGTGAATGAGTGTTTGTACAGCCTGGTTTTTCACATTTGGGATTTGGGGTATTGCTTATATTCTTGGTAGTACCTTTAAAGCTAAGATCAAGCCCCGTGGAGCTACCCTGTGAGAATCTTAGTTGGGTTTGACAAAAGCAAGTAAATTGATTCTTTTTCTGGAATTGGGCATATGAAAAATACTATAATTGTTCAGGATACAAATTCAGAAGCTAAGTTTGTATATAAAAATTCAGTGCTGGAAAAATTTCAGAATTTTTCTTGGGCTATATGAAATACTAGAACTGTGAACTCTTTCTTTATATGTGTTTAAACTTTGAGAGACTCCATATGAAAGAACCAAAGATACATTTGGCTATTGAGCTATATGTAAAATTAGTTTGTGATACATACATGTTTATATGTGTGTATGTGGGTGTATATCATCACCAGTACAAGTTAAAAAGTATTAGCCATAAAGAATTTATTTTCAGGCTGATAAACTTCGTTAGTTTTTCTTAGTTGACATAAATTTTTTACTCAGTTTACTTGGTAAGTGTGCAATGCCCTGAAAAGAAGAGACATGTTTTCTGTAACAATTAATTAAGCTTCTGGGGCTAATGAATGTTTAATTGATCCCAAAACCTCTGCTTTTCCCCGGGGATGAACCAGTCCACACAATGTGTAGTCAGCATTATAAAAAGAAGTGCTCTTAAAAGTACTCTGTCCCAAGGGGAAAAATTACATAAATGCTTTATTTTTAAGCTTTCGTACTTAAACATGATCTGGTACTTAAATATGGTCTCAGTTAAAGTAAACCCATGTGTTTTTATTATTATCTGCTAATGACACAAGCCATGAACCTCAGGTAAACATTCAACCTAAAATAACACAGAGGCAAAAAAGCTCGTTAAAATACACACGTTTTTTCTCATACATTTCTGTGTTGATCACAAAGCATCCTATTTGTCAAGGAATGTTTTTGGCCCTTTGACCTCTTTTTCCCCTGTTAGCTCTTCCCACTCTGCATGTTTGATGGGAACAGCGTTTATTTCTGCCCTCAGTGGATTGTAGTGAGCAACTATATTACCATGTCCTTCTGTGGGGAGTATAATTGTCATGACATCAGACTTAAGGAAAGCCTTCACTCCATTCCTTCTCAGAATGTTCTTTTTTTAAAAAAAAAAACAAACAAAAAAAACAAACACACACTATGGTTAAGCAGACTTTTTCCTAGAAGGGTTTATAAACAGGAACGTTTTTAAAAGGGTCTTAGAGTATTTGTAGCATGCTCAGCTAAAAAACAAAACAACAAAGCACAGCTGGGCCGTGGTCTGGCAGGCCCGCCCCTGAGCCTGTGTCCTTGTTCTTGTCATGTGAGAGCGTCCCTGCAGCATTCTGCAGTGATTCCGGCCTTGTTCCTCCTCTCTGAATGAACCAGATGTTGTAAGCCTCAGGAAATGTTATTTTTGTTGTCTGGTAGTCTGGCATGGAGTTGGGGGAGCCCTTGCGACCTCAGGGAGGTGAGGCTGAGACCAGGAATTAGCCACAAGCCTCCCTCTGCCTGGGAGAGGGGGGAGGAGTGGAGACAAAAGGGCTCCTGTCACCAGATGGAGAGCAGGATTTGGGTTCTGTTTACATGCCATTGGATTCTTCCATGAAAATGTGAGTTCTGTTTTCTTTTATTCTCCTAGTGACAGAGCAGCAAGATACTATTATTACTGGCACCTGAGGAAACAAGTGCTCCATTCTCAGTGTGTGCTCCGGGAGGAGGCCTACTTCCTGCTGGCAGCCTTCGCCCTGCAGGCTGATCTTGGGAACTTCAAAAGGGACAAGCACCGTGGGAAGTACTTTGAGCCCGAGGCTTACTTCCCAGCTTGGGTAGGCACTGCTGCAGAGTCTGAAGAGAGGTTTCTCCGCACATTTCTGGTTCCTCGTGCCACTACTCTGGCTCCTTCTAGAAATGGGGGCCGGGTGTTTATGGCCAGCGGGGCATGGGACACGCAAAGTCCCCATGCTCACTCTGCCAAGAGTTGGCAGAGGATTGTGGTCCCTCCTGAGTATGAGGGGCAGGAGTCTGCCAGCCTCCGGGCATCCACATGGCTTGGACGCCTGGTCTTACCTGGAGCAGCATTTTCTCCTTTGAAGGGAGGCAAACATGACTCTTTAGGTGAAGATCACACTTCCCCCTATACTGAGAAAACACATAGAAGTCAGCTTCTTGCTCTGGCTACCAGGTCATTCACTCCCTGGAGAGCAGCCACACCCTTAGGGGGCAAGAGAGCGGAGGTTATTCCCACGGGAATGGTCTCAGCTGCCCTTTCTCCACCTCACCCGTTCCTGCTCCCATCCTTCCAGCAGGTCTCACCCACCCATCCTCAGGGGACAAGATTACCCCTCTTCTCTTTTCTTCTCAGCACAGCCTCTGGAAGGGTTGTGTGTATTTGATATTTTAGCTTCTTTCCTCCCACACATATTCCGCCTGCCTTCTTCCCTGCCCCCCAGTGCCCCGGCCAGAGCTGTTCCCCGGGCTGGACGGTGAGCTCCGTCCCCGCAGACCTCAGGGAGTCTTCACTGACTCTCACTGCTTGCCACACCTGCCTCTTAACCACTCACATCTTGGGAGATCCTCTCCACATTCATTTTTAAATCATCACCTACGTGTAGGCAACTCTCAGATCTGTCTCCCCAGTATCCCTGAGGTAACTGTTCACGGGCTCCTCAAACTCAGAACGTCCCAAGTCAGCTTCGTCTTCTTGCCCCCTCTGTTCTGCGCATTCCTCCCTCCGGGTGGTTGAAAGTCACGAGGAACTCTGCCTTAGCACGTTCCTCCCCACTGCCCCGTCCACTCAGCTACAGCGCCCTTAGGACACATGCTTGATTACCTGTCACCCAGCTGAAGAAGGACATTTCTGTGGTTGTGTACATCGCTGGTTCCCCTAAATGCTCTTTGCACGCCCTCCCCATCGTGGTCCCTGCCATTTCCCAGGTTCCAGCTCTCTGCGCACTGTTGCAGAAGCTTGTCCCTGCCTCAGTCTTTACTCCACAGCCTGCAGGTGAGATGATCTGGCTTTCGATTTAATCCCTTCAGGGGCTTCCTTGTCACCTGTGGAGTGAAGCCTGGGCTCCCAAGCATGACTCGCCATGATGTGGTCCCAGCCAGCCTTTCCAGCTTCCTGTCTGGCTGTCCTGCACTTTGGACTCTGCTGTGGCGACAGGCAGCAGCTGACAATCTTCACACTTGCAGGCCTTTCTTCTCGCAGCTCCTTTAGCCAATGAAGCCCCTCTCCCCGTCCCCCGGCAAAGCCCTACGCATCTGCTAGGACTCAGCTCGGCGTGTTTCCTTCTGGGCTGGCAGTCCAGGTGCCCAGTGCGCACTGCTGGGCTCAGGGGAACCCTGGCCATAGTGTTTGTACATCTTACTTTCAAGTGATCTGCTTATCTCCTGCCTCCAGCAAGCTAAGTGTTTCTTAATATGCTCAAAAGAATAGGCGTAAACTGGACCTTTTCTGTTCATCAGTGTTTCACATTGAGGTGCTCTGTAAGATTTTGTTGACCGACTTAACCAGGCTTGGGGGAAAGCACAGGATGTCGAGGTGATTGCTGCTTCTAGGGAGCGTTTACATACTTGGGAGTCATCAGGGACTCACTGAGTCTGGGTGACTTAAATCAGCTTCCCAGTTAGTGTCCCATGATGTCCAGCATGCTGAGACACCAGTTTCTTCCACCGTTGGGGGTCATCAAAACAGTCCACTTCAGTGCCCTTACAAATGTTATTTTCGATGTGTTTTTGGCCTAAAAAGAGGTAGACAAGGGCCAATTCATGATCACCATGTAAAAGGAATCTAGACGGGAGACAAATCTGTAACTTAGAGTTCTCAGGAGAACTTGATAAGTGGCAGTCATTCATCACATTTAATTGGCTATAAAATATTCAATAGGAAGAAACCAAATGTCAGTATTTGGAAAGACATTGTAAAACTAAAAATTCTCTAATTTTTTCTGATTATTTTAAACACTGTTCTTTTTGCTCACATTGCCTAATTCTTTCTGTATTTTACATTAGTCCTCATGAAATCAGCTAAGGCTGTAATCACTACCTTTTTCTTAGCCTCTCGCTAGTGGATACTGAATATTTTTTGACATTTAATGGCTCAGACGACTGTCTGGTGAAAATCTAAGTCACGTTGAATCACACTAAATATTGGCATGAAATTGTTTTCTCGTGAGTTTTCCAATAGAGTTTTCATACCAGCCTCTTACGCAAAAACCAAAAGTGTTCCAGGCAGTTCCTAGTAGTCCCTCGCCCCCTGTGGACAGCCAGTCAGCACCGCCCACTCTGCGGCTGACCTTTGCAGAGTTAAATGGGATCCAGACCCTCCAGGTGTGCCTCCAGTAGACACATTTCATGCAGCGGCACTTCTGCAAGTATAGACAATGCTGTGTACAAAGTTATGCAAGTTTGTGTGGCTGTTTTTCTTGCTGACTTTAAAGCCAAGAGAACCTATTTTTCCTATTTCTTGTGAGTTTTTCTTCCTAGACATGCAGTATATACCATAGCTAAATTGACTTTGTGTGACAGCTTCTGTATCAGCTCAGTCTGCCTAGTAACATCACAGATGGTGACAACAGAATAGAGGTGGGAATTTCCTACTTTAGATTCTCTTCCTTTCATCATTTGGGGAGTCGGGGTGGTACTGACATCCCTCCACCGAATGTGGCCTTGCACAGCCTGCTGTCCCCACAGGTCGTGTCCAGGAGGGGGAAGGACTACATCCTGAAGCACATCCCCAACATGCACAAGGATCAGTTTGCACTGACGGCCTCCGAGGCGCATCTCAAGTACATCAAGGAGGCCGTGCGCCTGGACGACGTCGCTGTGCACCACTACAGATTGTATAAGGTACAAGCTGCAGTAAGTCCATAGCTTCTGAGAAGAAAATTTCTACTGAAACGTATTTCATTTTTTGAAAGGCTTCGAAGGAGCCTCGTCTGAACTGCCGTCTGTTCATCTTGGAGGCAGTGGTGTTTCCCTGCCCTGTCAGCAGGATGGTTCCAATCATGAGATGACAAGCGGCCCCAAAGTGTGAATCTGGCCTTTTAATGATTATGGAATATTTTTCTTCCCCCCAAATCTGCTTTTCTGTTTTAAGGAGAACATTCGTGCCTTGCGAATGATCAATAGTTAATATTCCTTGAAATGAAGCCTCATCCATATCATATCCATTAATTATAGAAAATCACCACAGCAGCTAACATGTATGGAGTCAACCGTGTCTACTGGGAACACTTTATCCTTCTCTTTAGTCCCCCACAACTCCTATAAGAAAGCACCTGTAACCTTCACTTTATAGACCATGAAACTAAGGCATAAGGAGATTAAATAATTTCACCTGAGCTCACAAAACTAAGTGGCATAGCTGGGATTCAGCCCAGGCCTTCCTGATAACAAAGCCTGTGTGGGAAGCCACTGTCCCCCATGCTCCTCACTCCACAGTTACCCTGGTTTGTGTTCTGTGCCTCTCTAGCCTCATTTTTCCTGCTGGGGCAGAAGTCACATATCCAAATAACACCGGAGGCTATGTCTGCAGGGAACCCTCACACCCCTGTTTACTATTCTGTCTTTTGTCCCTTGCTCGTCCCTATTCTACAAACACCAGTTTGCCGACTGAAACTCCTAAATCCCCACTTCAGCATTCAGAGGTAGACTCTCAGATCCAGTGGGGTGAAGTGGCTAAGAGCATGTCAGTTGGGCCTAACTGCTTGGGATTGAATCCCATCTTGGCTTCTTGCTACATGACCTTGTGCAAGGTACTTAACCTCTCTGAGTTTCCGTTTGCCTGCGGTTAGATGGGGACAGTAGCATACCTACCTCTGAGGGTCACTGCAGACTAAGGGGATGGATGGAGGCAAGGTGCTCAGAGTGTGATCAACACGTGTTAGTCAGGATGCCGAGCTCGGTGCCCTCAGCACTGTGCGGTGGAGACTGCTCGGTAGCCACACCCTTTGTGGCAAGATCAGCAGAATGAGACCGCTGGAGACCGGGCTTTAGATTGGACGCACTGTTCCGTAATCTTGTTAGCTGCTTCAGAAAGCTTAAAAAGGGGACCCATTGCTGGTTGTTCTGTCTCTCTTCCCTGCCCGGGAGATGCGTTGTTAATGACCCTCATCCTTGAAAGGCATGGTTAAGTTTCAGAAGATCTCTTAGGGCTTAGTTCCTAGAGGACTGAAGTTATTCTTCCCTTAAGAGATTTCATTTGTGACACTTAATTTACATGAGAATAGGCAAAAAATGACATTTTCCACAACGACTTTGTATCTTAAAATGTATTAAAAGGACAAATGATATATTAGAAAGGCTATGGCCTCAGACTCAGCTACCAGTTAGAAAGCCTGTGTCCCTCCTCATTACTGCTGGGATCCTAGGCAACCGTCCTACAGCCCGGAGCTGTCTGTTGAGTGGGAGTGACATCCTTCACAAGGCTGGGAGGATTGAGTGAGAGAGTGGATTTGAAATGAGTGGAATACCTGTCATGTTAGTGAGTGCTTACTGCATATTAATTGCTTCTTGCCTTATTTCTTGGGAGGCTTGCTATTTTAACAAATCTTATTAAGAAATAAGAATCAAACACTAATATGTGGGAGCTAACGGATGGTACACACGGTCACTAAGTAGAGCAGTAATGGACTTTAAGAAGGCGCAGTGGTGGTGAAGATACAGCCATGCTTACTGCCGGGCACAGCGTGCCCTGTCCTGGTGACCCGCACACTGAAAGCTGTGACGTCTGCGTTACACGGTTTGTCTGTGTAGCAATATTTGTGTCCCCATATATATATATGTGTGTGTGTGTGTGTATATATATATATATTTTTGGTAGAGACAGAGTCTCACTTTATCGCCCTCGGTAGAATGTTGTGGTGTCACAGCTCACAGCAACCTCCAGCTCTGGGGCGCAGGCGATTCTCCTGCCTCTGCCTCCCGAGTAGCTGGGACTACGGCACCTGCCACAACGCCCGGCTATTTTTTTTGTTGTTGCAGTTCAGCCGGGGCCAGGTTTGAACCCACCACCCTCGGTATATGGGGCCGGCACCCTACTCACTGAGCCACAGGTGCCACCCTGCCCCCTAATATTTTGAAATAAAAATTATTAAAAAATAAAAACAAATCTCTTAGCAAAGTAGATGTCCCCAGTTTGTCTTTTGTATAAAAATTAATCTTCAAGTCTGTTAGAAATATACACTTGAAGTGTGGTATTTCTAAATTATATAGAAATGACTCTTTTCTGCTTAAAACAAGATAGTTAATAAAAATGTAACTGAATGAAATGAGAGAATTGATCCTGTTACTTGAAGGGACAGTTTTCATTCTCTGGAAAAATCAACTGGCAGCATTAAATCTGCTTCCCTTAGCGCTTATCGTAAACTGGAAGTGAGGTAAACTAAAGCCCAGAAAACGTCATGAAAACGATTATTTTCTGCCCCTTCCCCACCAGTACACACCTCATATGTGAACAACCAACATTTTGTGAGCACAGTCGTATTTCAGAAAGCAATCAGGAAAACCTTGAGAGGGAAATTGGCTGAAACACACAGCAGAATGGGTTGATTTCTCCTTAAACCTTATAGTGTCTGTGCCTTTCTTGATGTGAAAATAAACTGGTTGGAAAGAAACAGCCAAGTAGTGAAAATAGGCTGTCTTCTCTTTACTATGCCAGGCAAGGATACATTTTCTAAAATTCTTTCTTCCCATGTTCATGGGAAAATTGGCACTGAACTTAATAAAGATATACATATATCCACTTATTTTTGTTGCAAAATCTCATAATGAAAATACTTCAGTTTTATTTATCTTCCATTCCGCACATTATACCTAATACATGCTCATTACATTATGAGCACTTAAAAAGATGTAGCCAAAGTTTAGAGTACATTTTTAATTGTAGAATTATTTTCCTTATGCTTGTTGTAGTTTATTTCTTACAGCTTATGGTTTACCTGATGTATATCATATTGGCGAGAGATCATTGAACGTCTTAAAAATAAATATTTCCAAACTAACTGAACGTAAAGGTACAACCTTATTATTTATCCTCATGAGAGCGTTAAATATTTAGTTCTTAAATATTTAGTCAGCTTTCCTCTGACTTTGGCTTCAGTGCTAGGAGATTTGCCCAACATACTAAGTTTGATGCATCTCAAAATATAACTAGGAGTATTAGATTTAAGATTCTAACATCTGAGAAAAGAATAAGTGTAAGATGGAAGGTTTAAAGAAATTAAGTGATACAAAACCTGCAAAAATAGTCTTATTTACTAGAGTTTTCAATAACCTAATATTTAGAATAGTGTCAGATATGAAAGTGTATAGTATAATGAAAGCATTCACATGTCAATATCAGAAATTTGGAAAGTGTAGAGTGTACCATTACTGATTTTATACATGCCCATGATTTTCTTCAATATTTTAAGAAACTAGGGATATAGAAAGACTTGAGCAGTTATCTAAGTCAAAAACTTTCTTGGGTACAATGTAAGAATACCCAGCATACTCCCTGGGTGAAGGCCTCAACTATAACTTGAACTTTACCTAACAAACACAAACAATGGAACCTAATCATCTGTATCCTCATATTGATCTGAAAGGAATTTAAAAAAACAAAAAGGAACCTGTAGGAATATCCCTAAGGTCATGGACGGGATGAGCAGTGGTCACAAAAACATCTTTTTGTTGTTGTTCTGATAAAATTCACTTTCATCAATACTAAACAACACACAGACAGTTAGCAAACAAAGAAAATATAAAAAAAAAACAAAAAAACAGAATTACCCACCATCCTGCTGCATAGACTACTGGGGAGCTTGGGAGCTGGGCATCTCTCGTGTTCTCAGACGTATTAGACACATTCCCTGTGGGCGCAGCATGTGCTGTTTGGTGGGTGCCCTGAAGCCGAGATTCACCTGTTGTATGTGCTGTAGGTATATGGAATGGAATTCAACTCGTACCCCTAAATCTATTAAAATCCAAAAAGGAGAAAAATGTAAAAAAAAAACCCTACTAATCATAAAATTTTTGTCTGTTTATTTGGTACTGGGTTATCCATTGTAAAAGGAAAATGTACTTTTTCATAAGGTCTTATTCCTACAGGATAAAAGGGAAATTGAAGCTTCGCTCACCCTTGGGTTGACCATGAGAGGAATACAGATTTTTCAGGTTGGTAAATGAGTGTGTCTCAGATGCTGCTGAGCGTGTCTTGCAGTTACAGTGTGCTGTGTGGTCCTGCCTCGGGTTCAGTGGTGCCTTCTCAGCACTGACTAGTCATCATTTCCTACTCGTCCAGCACAGACGTGGATGATGCAGGATGGATACAGTGACTCGGCTGCAACAAGCCAGAGATTAGCCCAGGTCCATCATCAGCAGATCATTAATTTCTAAACATTTTTTAAATAAAAAATGGAGCATTTAGAACTGTGGGAAGAAAAATGTCATTTTAGTATGATGCCTGCTACACATTTTAATTTCCGATATACTTTTCTAATAAAACTTTTTCCTCGAATAAGTAATAACTGTCACCCCTTAACAGGTAAGATGGTGTTATTCTCTTGCCATCAACAGGGGAGGGAGAGAAAACCTCTTTCTACAAGACACAGGAAAATATAGAGATGACTTTGATGTAGGCACAGATCGGTCACGAAATTCTGAGTGTCTTAGTGTATCTTTTGCGTGCCTGAGTCTTTGGGACTTTTTATTTAAATTTAAGGAGCAGCCAGAAGGGGACAGATTGCCTTGCAGGGCCGGTTAATGCCGTCATTCCCAAACCAAAAGCTATAGAATCATGTCATTGGTCTTTCTAGTTACTATCTGCACTTTGCCAAAGAGAGTTAGGGGACCTCCTTCAGATTGTAATTACTGCATTTTAGTTTTCTGGGAGAGAAATTAAATCCGTTTTACAGTATTGGTCATTTTTCCCACTTCATGTTCATTTTAATTCCTTCTATAGAATTTAGATGAAGAGAAGCAATTACTTTATGATTTCCCCTGGACAAATGTTGGAAAGTTGGTGTTTGTGGTAAGTTTTATTTAAATAATTTTTTTTTTAAGGTCTCTTCAGTAGTTTCTATGGATTTTTCTTTTCTTTTTTTAGTTTTTTTGTGGTTAATCATTGTTGTCTCAGGCACAAAAGTTGCTATTTTATAAAAGTTGAAACTGAGGATGATTTGCTTCCTTGTATTCTCAGTCTATGCCGTGATTCTTGTCACTCTTTCACTACTTGAAATCAAAGACTCTTGGCTCAGCAGCTGGGGCACCAGCCACATACACCGGGGCTGGCGGGTTCTAACTCAGCCCGGGCCTGCCAAACAACAGCGACAACTACAACCAAAAAATAGCCAGGCCTTGTGGAGGGTTCCTGTAGTCCCAGCTCCTTGGGAGGCTGAGGCAAGAGAATCGCTTAAGCCCAAGAGTTTGAGGTGGCTGTGAGCTGTGACACCATGGCACTCTACTGAGGGCAACATGGTGAGACTCTGTCTCAAAAAAAAAAAAAACTTACAGCAAAAAAAAAATTACTAATTTTAATTCGTGCACCTGGCCCCTACCACACTCTTACTAATTTTAATTCGTGCGCCTGGCCCCTACCACACTCCCCTAAGTTATTCTAGTTGCAGAAGAAATGTAGTGGGCAAGGGAGAAGTTGAGCTCAGTAAATGGAGTTACTACATGTCATTAAAAGCCCACAGCAGAGGGCCTGGAAAACAGAAAGGCGTGGTCACAGGGTACATTACTCTGAGAATGGAGGGTGGTCAGTTCTTTAAAAGTTCTTTTGAGCAAAGAATGAAGAGTTACATAAAAAGATGTTTCTATTAATATCTGACTATTTAAAACTCATCCTTTTAAAGAAAGGTCTACGGTTCTTAACAAGAGAAACATTTTTATTTTTACTGCAATAAGAATAATACGGTTTCTTTTGTTAGAGCAAATTTTCCCAGCTATTTCTCTTTTTTGCCAGCTATATCCATTGTTTATAGCATTCAAAGAATTATGGTTTAAAGTGTGCACATTTTTATATGTGGTCATTAAAATCTGTAATTCTGCTTTTTTGAGAAACAATTGGAAGAAATACACAAAGAAAGGAGGAAGGTGAAGATTTGTAGACAGGTGTTTCTCTCCTGTACGGAAGTGGCCTGGACATTAAAGGGCCGTATACTGATGGAGTGTGTGGGCACCAAGCCCACCCTGCCCATTCTGATTTCACATTACTGTGATTACCTGGGCATGGTTCAAGCTGATTGCACTTAACTCATACATTAAATGGGGCCTGGCTGGCCCCCTCCTCATTGCCTGTCTTTCATTTAGGTTCCTTATGAAAGGATCTAAGCTGTTTCTAAATGAGCAGATTCTAACCCCACCAGCTCCTTTCATGTCCCAAATTAAGTAGGAATAAAATGCACTTAAGAAATTGAGTTCTTAATTTAGGGTCCTGGACTTAGTGGCCACTGAATCTAGTTATTCATCAGTCTTATCTAAGGAGCTTAAGACACAGATTTCTCGGGTTAATCTTCCTCCCACAAGAGATTTTTGACTCAGTCGGCCTGAGTCAAGACCAGGAAGGTATTGTCTGCCTGGCTGTGGGACCTTAAGCCAGCGATGTAACCCCTCGGTGTCTTGGTTTCATTCTAAAATGGAATAATTTGTCCTCCCCATAGACCTGTGATGAGGATTAAACGAATTAATACATGTTAGTGCCCCATAAATGTCCGTTGTTACTAATTCAGCCTCGGGATCCACTAGTGATTCCTTTAAAATAAACGTCCCATCCCTGCCGAGGCCACACAAACCCATGTTGCTCTGCGCCGCGTTTACAGAGTGTGGCTGGACTGCCTTCCCTTCCCGCCTCACCTTGCTCTGCAGATGCGATCCTTGTATCTGAAATACTCCTTTCTGTAATTCTGTTTCCGTATTCATCATTAGGGAAGTTAAAGAAATTCATAATATTTCATAACTGTAAGGAGCTTTGCCAAACCCTCACCCTCAAAGTCGGACTTGATGTTGTTGATCCCAGACGGAGAGAGTGATACTCCTCTATCTCTGCTGGTAGCTGCTGCTTCTCTTTCCCATCTCATCCCTCCAGCCACCAGCTTCCCCTGTTGCCCAGCTAGAGAAGTTTCCGGTTTTTCCAAACCCTAGATAGGTATCCTGTGTTGTTTACTATATAACTCCTTATTTATTTCTTTCCCAGCATTTACCATCAACGGTCCTTGTTTTACGTGTGTATTTACCATCTCTCCTGCTGGGATGTGGCACCAGGAGGCTGGGAACCTTGTCAGTCTACCCACTGTCATTTCTCAGTGCCCAGACAGTGTTTGGGACATGTTCATATCTCTTCTAGACTTTGTCACCTCGTCTGCTGGGCTGGGGTGTGGGGAGTGCCTTTGAGTGTGCTTTCCTCCTGGGCCCTTCTTCTCCATTGCACAAATAGCCTGACCAGCCAGAGAAAGCAAGGGTCATCCTCAGCTGCCTTCCGTAGTCAGTGTTTACCTGGAGGCCCTGGCTAGATACTTCCCTGAAGGTTTGGTAATCCTCCATCCTTGTGACATTTTTGACAACAAAAACAATAACTTATCCTTCGGAATTTTAAGTGGAGCTTTATACATTTATTTCTGAATCTATAGTTTTCTTTATTAAATGGGAAATGAAGGGGACCTTGCCAAGTCAGATTTTTCTTCCTAAGTTTGATCCATGCTTTCCCTGCACAGGGTAAGAAATTTGAGATTTTGCCGGATGGCTTGCCCTCTGCCAGGAAGCTCATATACTACACAGGGTGCCCCTCGCGCTCCAGACACCTCCTGCAGCTCCTGAGCAACAGCCACCGTCTCTATATGAACCTGCAGCCCGTCCTGCGCCACATCCGGAAGCTGGAGGAGAGCGAAGGTAGTGTGGCCAGGGGGAGGCACTGCTGCACCGCCTGGGGCCACCTCTGCGGCTGCCAGGGACTTGGGTTTAAGTTCCTGCAGATTGGGGTCTGGGAACTGGGACTGCCAAGATTCAGAGCAGCATTTCTTTCTTTTTTTTATTGTTAAATCATAGCTGTGTACATTAGTGCAATCAAGGGGTACAATGTGCTGGTTTCATATACAATCTGAAATATTCTCATCAAACCGTTCAACATAGCCTTCATGGCATTTTCTTAGTTATTGTATGAAGACATTTGTATTCTGCCTTTAGTAAGTTTCGCCTGTACCCATTCTAAGATGCACCGTAGGTGTGGCCCCACCCACTACCCTCCCTCCACCCTAACCTCCCCCCTCCCTTCCCCTTCCTAGGCCCTTTCCTCATAGTCTTGGGCTATAGTTGGCTTATAGCCTTCATGTGAAAGCTATAATTTAGCTTCATAGTAGGGCTGAGTACATTGGATACTTTTTCTTCATTTCTATTCACATCTCCGGCTGTTCGCGAAGGCTCGGTGTTGGCTGGAGGGCCATGCCCCTTAGCACTCCTCAGAATATCTCAGTGACCCCAGGTATTTAGCTGTCTCTGAGTACAGATTCTGGAAGGTTTCTCCACACCTGGCTTGAAAATCCTTGCAAAAAGCCACTGTGTAAAGGTGCAGGACAAGGATTATCCACAACTCAGATTTTATATGCATCTCGGAGCTGTGTGTATGCCGTGGCCCACTGTGGTGGGATTATCCACAGGCAGCGTGGAATTCTTCTGGTGTGGGTGTTCCTCAGGCCATTGTCAATAAAGATAGGTCCACAGGTGTATCTCCAGATGTCTTTGATTGGCAGCTGAGAGGCCCTAAGGTCTGGCCCAGCAAGAATGACAAAGGAGAGGGACTTTTGGGGGGTGGGGATTTTTTTCATGTAGTCCTGTGGGGCCTGCTGAGATGCAGGTGGGGCAGAGCAAGCTGCCTGGTGCCCTGGAGTCCTGGGCCCTGAAAGAGGGCCCAGCGGGGTGAGGAAGAGCAGAGCATTGTGAGGGGCTCCACCATTAGACTTCACCGTGGTCAGCCCTTCTCATCTGGCAAAATCTGGAACTGTGAAGGAAAAGCATGAATTAAATTAGATAAACCCTGTGGTTTCTCCATTTTACACAGCCCAACTTCTAATCACCAAAAATTAGAAGCTGGGTGTGTTGCTTTTTTTTTAAACTTCTCAAGGTTTTCAATTTGCCTTGCAGATTCATTCTGTAGTAACTCTTTTGGTAATCAGATCTATGGTGATTCGATTAGATTTGGAGTGGTGGCATGAACGTCAGGATGCAGATTCGCATCCTAGGTTCATATCTGAAACGAGTTTCCACCCTGCAGACCATAACCTTTCCCCCAGAAGCAGGACGAATACCGGCCTCTCTTAGAATGACAGAGGCCTTACAGCAGTTGGCGCTTCTGATGGGTTTCTCTCAGAAACTTTCTCCGTCAAATGAGACCCCGTTTGGAGACTCGCTTGTAATTTAGTAGCAGTTGAAACTTGAGTCTCCCCATTGTCTGCCACCAAACCATATCTGTCTTTGGAGGGAACTGGTCACACTGTCAGGTGTATGGGCCGCCGCTGCTGCCAAACCTCCTTTCTTCCCAGGATTACTCATCAGTGTAACAAACCTCTCTCCTGTGCTGACACGAATATTAAGAGGAGCTCAGGGGACAGGAGCATCGAGGGAACCTGTGAGATCAGGTGCACGGCCCATATTGGCAGGTCTACTTGTGTCCTGAACGGGCAACGTGGCACCTTGAGAAGTTCGTTCCTTCTACCCACTCTCTCCGTCTGTAGCATTTTAGTAAATTCTTGTTCACATGACCTTAAAGGAGCTCTTTAGAACCTGAGAGAATTAATGACCCTACTCTATAGGTTCTAAGGTAAAATTACAAAGAATTTTGAGCCCTTAGAGGGGCAGGCTCTGTCCATTGCCAGTTACAGTTCTGGTGTCTTGGTTTCTTTTGTGCTGCTGCAATAAAAGGCCAGCGGCTGGGTGATTTATAAAGAAGAGAAGGTTATTTCCTCAGTTTTGGAGGCTGGGAAGTCCAAGGTTGAGGGGCCAGCCTTTGACAAGGGCCTTCTTGCTGTGTCATCTCGTGATGAGAGGCAGGAGGACAAAGGGGGTGAGGAGGGAGAGAGGAAGGGGCCAGGCCTGCAGCAGTGGCCTTGTTATCCGTGAAGGCAGAGCCCTTGGGCCCTAGACATCTCTGCAGGGCCCCAGGTCTGAAGATGCTCACGTGCTGTCAGGTGTGATCATGATTCAGGAGGGTGAAACCATTACTCAAACCATGCAGTGGGTAATGAAGATGGAATGATAAAGTTGTAAAACGTAAGTTGGATCCTTTATTTGGGTGAATATAGGTAGATTGGGGGGGAACCCTTTTTCCTCTTCCAAAGAAAATATCCTTAGTTTCCTCTGTGGAGACGTCCCTTGGCTTCTGAAGAAAGGCTGAAACCAACTTCTCTGGGGCACCTCTGGCCTGGAGCCAGTTATCTCACCTACACTTAACAGCTCCATCATTTTAACAAGAAAAGCCCTTTTCAGGGCATCAGATTAGCAAGAAAATAGCACAAAGAGTCAGTGTTTTTCTTAATTAAACTTCATATAGAGTCACCTTGTCTGAAACACTGTTTTTGCATTTTTGAAGTAGAAAATGATCAGAAGAAGTCTCCCATGGGGTTCAGAAGAGAAGGGAAAATGTGCCTTGTGTCATCAAAAACAGATTTAAGCCCAACTTTATTGAATAGCTTGAGCTATTTCTAGGTCAAGAGGTCATATTTGCTATGTTATGTTTCAAAATAATGCATAAAAAACTTTGTTGTCTCTGGGTGCTTACAAAAGAGGGGACAGAATGCAGACGTACTGATGACCCACTTCACTGACACCACGCTTCTCAGGGGAGAGGGGCTGCAGTTTGCATAATTCATCATTATTTAAACTTTTGCCTCAGTTTGTAACTGGGTGGTGTAAATCTTCTTAAAATGTTTGCAGGAAGTCTAGATGATACAGCACTAGGAAGGGAAGGGAAGCCAGCAACAGGGGACACGTGGGCTGCGCAGACACAGCCATGGGGAATGGTTTGCACAGGCCCCTGCTGGGTAGAGAGCAGGCTGGCGGATGCTTGTCTTCTCAGGAGTGTAGAGTAACTGTAATGGGCTCTGAGCCTGTGAGGACGCCGGGAGTGAACAGGCTATTTGTAAGGAGGCAGAAATGCTTTTCAGCAATTAGATCCACACTTCCTGATTGTCTTGGAGCAACAGAGCACCAACACAGAATAGATATTTTTCACTTTCTTCTCTCCACTTTCCACCCTTCAAAGGGCCACAGAGCTATTACTGTGAAACTACAGTGAATAGAGATCGTGCGGGAATTTCGTAAACCCTTTAGCTCATCTTCATCCCTACCTCTGCTGACCTTAGAAGGCGAGGGGCCACTAGAGCCCAGTCTCTGCCTGATTGGCGAGTTGCACCTGGCCACACGTTCCTTGTGGTGATAGTGTCATCTTCAGCCTACATGTCCCAGAGTGACATGAGCAGGCTGGCTCGGAACTAGGCACGCTGCCTTCTCCAAGCTCTGTCTGAATTTTGAATCCTGGAAAGCGAGTCTGGGGAGCCCCTGGTGACGATGGGCCAGGGCTGGATTCAGACATGAGGAGTGCAAGTATTTTCACTTAACCAGGAAACAAGACAAACCCATTAACAGGCCCTTGAGAACCTAATTAGTCTACTAGTTAGCAGTTTCTAAAATAATATTAACTTCCCTGTCCCCAGATGCACTGTCCATTTTTAACACTGCTTTAACGTGTCACTTCCTACTAGTATTAAGAAGGCAGGAAGCTAAGCTGTGTCTTTGTTTCACATTTCTGACCTGGCACACAAAACATTTTTTTTTTTTTTTTTTTTTTTTTTAGTCAATTGTATACCTGCAGCTAAGTGTAACTGTGTGCCTTACTGGCTAATTTAATAAAAGGGACTTTCCAGTGTGTCTCTGGTTACAGTAAAGAACACTGCTGACATTTTAAATCAAAGAACAGTTTTCCCAGTTGGAGGCCGTGTGGGTGTAGGTCATCAAACTAGTAGTTATCCCTGTTTTCTAAAGAGTGTAAAGCCTCACTAACTCAGCCTCCTTGGAGAAGAAGCAGTAACGTTAATGAAAATCTAAATTTTAGAATCTTTGTAGGAAATTTGCAGAAGAATAGTTTCATTTTGAAATGTATTCAGCAGCTGGAGCTAAGCTAATGATGGAATAGATGGAATAAATTAGAACAAATGAACAAATAAAATGAAAGTCAGTTAGCATAATTATATTTATTAAGTAGTCTTTTTTAGAACAGCTTCCAAAATTATTTGTAGAGAAGGACCATATTTTTTTAAGTATCTAATATGCTGTGAACTGACACATTTGCAAAATACAGAATAACATCAGTGGCTGCGGCGTCACGTGGCTGTGGAAGTTTCTAAGTGCTCGTTCTCAGTCACTGAGCTCACTGTGCAGCACCAGTCTGTGCACAGGCCATGACTGCAGCTGCCCGCCCACTGTGCTCTTGTCTTTCAGTGGTTCAGATAGTCCCCTTCTTTTTCTTTTTCTTTCTTTCTTTTTTTTTTAATGTTGCATTCTTTGTTTTCTTTCTTTTTTTTTTTTTGAGACACAGTCTTACTCTGTCACTGTGGGTAGAGTGCCATAGCGTCACAGCTCACAGTAGCAACCTCAAACTCCTGGATCAAGCGATCCCCTTGCCTCAGCCTCCCAAGTAGCTGGGTCTACAGGCACCGCCACAACATCCGGATGGCTTTTCTGTTTTTAGTGAGATGGGGTCTCACACTTGCTCAGGCTGGTCTCCTGAGCTCAGGCGATCCACCCACACCAGGCTCCCAGAGCAGAGTTAGGGTTACAGTGTCATGATTAGGCCAAGCCGCTATCTAAATTGTCAGTGCTTTCTAGTCAGTACATCCTGGGTGTGCAGTCGTCCTTGGTGTTGGCCTAGTGCCTCGCGTCAGCTAACCAGCCGCTCCTCCTGTCTTGCTTCCTTGGCACAGAAAAGAAGCAGTACCGGGAATCTTACATCAGCGACAACCTCGACCTGGACATGGACCCCCTGGAGAAGCGGGCACGGGCCAGCGGCAGCAGTGCGGGCAGCGTGCAGCACAAGCGCCTGTCGCGCCACTCCACCGCCAGCCACAGCAGCTCCCACACCTCGGGCATCGAGGCCGACCCCAAGCCCCGGGACGCGGGGCCGGAGGACGGCTACTCTGGCAGCGCCGTGCACCGCAAGCTGAGGACCTGCAGCTCCATGACCAGCCACGGCAGCTCCCACACCTCGGGGGTGGAGAGCGGCGGCAAGGACCGGCTGGAGGAGGACTCCCAGGACGACGGTAACCACGCTGATCCTGTGATGTGGATGTCGGGGAGTGACTGAGCGGTCGTGATAGAGAAGGACCCTGCCGTCCCCTACGGACTCGCTCGGGCCCCTTGTGCTTGGCGAGAGCAGAACATCCTTCCCGTCATAATTCTCTTCAGCCACGGGGGGTGGGGAGCGCAGTGGAGTGGCCCCTGAGTGTAGCTGTCCATGTGCAGTGTGTCTGTGTCTGCCTCCCAGAGGAGTGAGGCAGTGCCGAGGGTGACACAGTGGGCGGAGTGCAGTGAGAGTGACAGAAGCACCTGAGCTCCTGGACACGCCCCCACCCCGCCCAGGGTTAGGGAGGGATGTGTTCTGTAAGTGCTTCTCGTGTGACTGAAACTGCCAGGGGTACAAGAAAGACAAAGCCCCTGGCTGCCAGGAGTCTACTCTGTTTTAAAGAAATTAGACCACGGGCCCTTGTCAGCCAAACTCGGCTTTCGTGTGCCTCATTTATATTATTGTTTGGTCTCAAATAAGTGCTACGGCGTCAGGGTTAGGGAAGAGAACCTGACTCTGTCAAGGGAAACCACAGGACATGTGTTCATCCCTGTAGAATTTGCCTGGATCTCAAGTCACGTCACACCGTGCCCTGTGTGCAGGCAGCCGTGGGGGTGGGGAGCGCCGTGGCCTGCCCACCTGCCTGTGCCAGCAAGCAACCCCTCAGGTTCACGAGGCTGTTCATCGTGGCAGCAAAGCAGCACAGTTTTTCTTCTCTCTTAAAGAATAAGAGTAGTTGATAATTGTGGCAGTAGGGCTGCGTGGATGACACAGAATCCTGTGAGAATGTCAGGTGGCCCCTAGTGGGGTGTCCCTGCAGTTCCATGTTGAACAGTCTCAGCAGCAGATTTATTTTCAAATATGAATAATGTCATTAAATGTCTTTCCTCCTCCTGTGTCAGAAATAGAGATGCTGGTGGATGATCCCCGGGACCTGGAGCAGATGACTGAGGAGTCCCTGGAGGTCAGCCCGGACCTGTGCGTCTGCATCACGGAGGACATGCTCCTGTCGCGGACGCTGAACGGACACTCCGGTGAGCTCCTGCGGGAAGTTCTCCTGAAAAGCAGAAGATGGAAGGGCTGGGCGGGAGCTCTGTAGGGACGGAGGGAAGGCTGGAATACGAGTGTCCTGGGTCCATGTCATAGACTACGGACGTGGGCCTCTGCAGAAGAAGAAGCGCTCTCAGCGTCGGGGACTAGCATCCTCTCCCCCACACTGATGGAAGGCAGCTGTAGAGTCAGGCTCCCTCCTTCCTCACTGCTCTGATCAGAGAGTCACGCAGCACATCTGGAGGAGGCCTGGAGACCTCCAGTCTGGCCTCTTTTTTATAAACGAGAAAACCGTTGCGTTAGAGAGGACAGAGTCTATGGCTAGGGACAGAAGTCTGGGTCTGGGATTGTGTCGTGATTGATTTTCCCATGCTGTTATACTGGTACAGGAGTCTGGGAGAAAAAAATGTTAGAAAGGGTTGACCTAAAAAGAAATTTTTTAACTCCATATTGGTATGTGTTCTCTAAAAGCATACTGTGACTATGATTTTTCATTTTAAGGTTATGTGTATAATAAACCTGTTTCTGTTGTATGGAAGATACTATCTTTAAAAAAAACAGGCAGCAGTATAGCCTTTGTTTTTAAACCTCGGTCACTTCTAACTGCTTCTGTCACTCGTCGTGAATTAGTCTCTGTACTTTAGAAAATGTGCCTTAGGGACCTCCACTGGTTCAAGTGGCCCAAGTCTACATCATGCTGCCACTCCCGACGTTGATGGAGTGAGAGGCTCTGTTACGGCTGGGCAACCTGTCGCTGCCCTGCCGGACCAGTCTGCGAACCTTTCCAGGAGCAGGACCTGCACACAGTCCCCATCCTCCGGGCACTTAGCTCTGCAAGAGCATGGGGTGCTTTTCACCTCAGGGTGCCGTCCGCCAGCCCACACAGCCACTGGGACCACGGCCCCCAGGTGCTCTGCCCAGAGCAGAGCTGCTGTGGCTGCCGGGCCTCCCTCCTGGCCCAGCAGGACTCAGCGGGCTGTGCTCCGGCCACGATTAGAGTCCACGTGCAGACTTTGCCCCTTTCTGCCCATTTGCTTTGCGATACTCCATTTTCTTCTTACGAATACATTCTAGTATATTGTAGATATAAATTCACAGCTGTATGCACATGATGGGTGCATGGATAGCTGTGTTTGCAGAAGGGAAATGGTGTGAGACAGTGTGTGGGAGAGTTCCTCTGGGAAAGGGGCACCAGGGAAGCTGATTTGCACCTTGTGGTTTCACAGAGGGCACCAAAAAGATGTGTGTGCAGTTTAAGAAAGGAGAAGCTGTGCTGAAATTGTAATACTCGGGATGTGCCCATACCATCTGTTACCTTGTGTACAAGTGTGTCTTGTATCTCTTGTAACCACGGCATCACTTGAGTATTTTATGCAGTATTTTCCTTGCTTACAATGTGTATACATTTTTTGACACCTTCTGTACATTTCTACATTTAATTTTTGTAACATTATTAATTTTGTAATTTTATTTTATTTTACTTTTTTTTGAGACAGTCTCACTTTCTCATCCTGGGTAGAGTGCCGTGGCATCACAGCTCACAGCAACCTCTAACTCTTCAACTCAAGTGATTCTCTTGCCTCAGCCTCCCAAGTATCTGGGACCACAGGCACTTGCTATGATGCCCGGCTGATTTTAGAGACGGAGGCTATCTTGATCCTCTCTGTGGCTCAAGCTGGTCTCAAACCTGTGAACTCAGGCAATCCACTCGCCTTGGCCTCTAAGAGTGCTAGGATTATAGGCATGAGCCACCACGCCCAGCCTAATTTTGTAATTTTTTTTTTTTTTTTTTTTGCAGTTTTTGGCCGGGGCTGGGTTTGAACCCGCCACCTCTGGCATATGGGGCCAGCTCCCTACTCCTTTGAGCCACAGGCGCTGCCCTAATTTTGTAATTTTAAATAGAAATAAAATTTAAATAAATAGGATGGCTGTGTAAGAAGATTGTTATACAAATATGTTTATTGAAATGTTAAGATAGGCTGGGTGCGATGGCTCACACCTATAATCCCAGCACTCTGGGAGTCTGAGGTGGGTGGATTATGTGAGCTCAGGAGTTCGAGACTGGCCTGAGCAAGAGTGAGACCCCCCCCATCTCTACAAAAAAATAAAAAAAACTGGACGGCTCCTGTGGCTCAAAAGGGTAGATCGCTGGCCCCATATGCCGGAGGTGGTGGGTTCAAACCCAGCCCCAGCCAAAAAAAAAAAAAAAAAATTTAAAAACTGAGGCAAGAGGCTCACTTGAGCCCAAGACTTTATGGTTGCTGTGAGTTGTTACACCTCGGCACTCTGCCTAAGGCGACAGCTTAAGACTCTGTCTACAAAAAAAAAGTTATGATAGCAAAGAAAGAAAAGAGCAGTTAGTGGTTAGATCACACTCAGTTCACACAGTGGCATATGATGGAGGCGTGGCATTAAGGAGGAGGTTTTCAAGTCATATTTAATAACGTAAGAAAGACAAGTAAGGAAAACAGTTTCATAAAAGTATGGTCTAATTTAAAAATTAAAATCTTGATATGTATATCAAGATAAAGAAAATACATAAAAATATTAGCCTTTTCTCCAGGTGACAGCATCATGGATGATGTGATTTTTCTTTCTTGCACTATCCTAGTTTTCTGAATTCTCTATAGTTTGAGCATTTATTTATTTATTTATTTTTTTGGCCGGGGCTGGGTTTGAACCCGCCACCTACGGCATATGGGACTGGCGCCCTACTCACTGAGCCACAGGCGCCACCCTAGTTTGAGCATTTAAACATTGTTTTTGAAACCCTGAGCTCAGACCGGGTCCTGAGTGAGTGCGCCACATTCCACCTGCATTCTCGGTGGAGTGGCTGGGTCGGCGTTCTCCCTGCCAGGCTCAGCACTGACTCCTCTCCGGCCACTTGCGGGCTTGTGGCCAGGGGCACATCTATCAGGACACCCAAAGTAACCACACCTAGTGCAGCAGGTGCAGGGGTCCACGTGTCCCTGTGAGGTTTTATTCAAAGATCGATTGCTTTATAGGAGAGAAAGATCTTTCTAGAGAAAGGCCCCCTACTAAGGCAGTTTGTACTAACCCCCAGAACATA
Organism: Nycticebus coucang; assembly: GCF_027406575.1. NCBI lineage: Eukaryota > Metazoa > Chordata > Mammalia > Primates > Lorisidae > Nycticebus > Nycticebus coucang. Next base: position 5,674,219 of record NC_069785.1, on the reverse strand, counting down.
AATATCGTCTGAGAGTTTGTAAACTGTCTGCATGTAAATCAGAAATGTCTTCATGTTTCAGGCTCATTGAACTGATTTGTGAACACCTGATCTATTTAAGGTGTGTGCTGGACGTTGAATCCTTACAAGATGGTTCTAAAGAGTTAAGGGACAGAACACAAGTCGTTCCTGTAGGTTCCTAGCAGCGGCTGAATAGAAATCACATTACTCGAGTTTCTATGAGGGGGAGGTGGACTTTTCTTAAAAAGCGCTTTGGCCTTACAGATCCAGGGCTTGTCCTGCTCCCTTGCTTCAGTGGCGTTCACTTACACTTTGGTTCTTGTTGGTAGTTTGACCTTCTGAAATATGTTTTTCTGGGTGTTTCACTCACATGCCACAGCCATGTAGGAAAATATCAGCCCTGGATTTCTGTTGCTGAAAACTCAGTGGGTCTCCCTGAGTTCTGAGGTGATCGGGGGCCCTGTTCTCAAAGGCCCATTGGTGAATTTTCACTGTGGCCTCCAATTTGGTCTCCTGGCAGTGGGCTTTGCTGGAGGAGGCACAGTGTCCTATCAGCCAAGAAGCGCTCCCACGCACCGCATGCCCCGCAGGCCCTGTACCTCGCCCCTCTCTGCATCTGCTATTGAGTCGTCATTCAGACTCTCCTGGGAGGTGCTGGTAAGCCACCCCATTCCATACCAGGGGACTGAGACACAGGGAGGCTAAGTGACAGGCCAGGACACACAGCCCATTACTTGTCTGGGCCAGGTTCCGGCCAGGGCTGCCTGACTCAGGTGGCCAGGGCCCTCACAGTTCACCACTGGGTCCCAGCGGAGCCAGACCTGGAAGGCTGTGTCACTGCTCAGCAAGGTGACGGAGGAGGAGTGGAAGCTTTGCACCTGCAGTCTTGGTTTTTTATTTCTGACTTCATCATAAATAGTCTGATAGAAGTTTATTAGGAAATTCAGACTCTAAGCTCCTTTCTACACTCTCACCCCACTCACTGCCCTTTATTTTCCATGAGACAGGAGAGAATTTCATTCCTGGTGATAGTAGGTGTCAGAGTATGTGGCAGAAAGTGTGAAGTAGTCATGTGACGTAGTCGTGGGAAGTATTCGCGGGAAGTATTCATTGTGTTTTTTCTCGGTGTTTTATTTCAGGGTTGATTGTAAAAGAAGTTGGTTCTTCCACCTCCAGCTCGTCAGAAACAGTTGTCAGACTGCGCGGGCAGAGCACTGACTCTCTCCCACAGGTAGACAGAGCAAAAGTCTAAATTAGAAGCGGAATTGTAGGAAATTTTAAGTAAGAAATTACATTTACATTTATATAAATGAACAAAAATTTACAACCATAAGAAAGTGATTCTTACCAGACACATACATTGTAGTTTTATTTTGAATTTATTTCTATTTTATTTGCTTGTTTCACTTATCTTTGGGTTGGTTGTTATTTGGATAAAGTATATACTTCATTTTACACTTTATATAGGTGGACACCTTCTGGCCTTGGCTTCCAGGGGTGTGTGTGGTATGTGCATGTGTGTGCGCGTGTGTGTGTGTCCGCGTGTGGAGGGGGGTGTGTATGGTGTGTGTGTGGTGTGTGTGTGTGTGTGTGGTGTGTGTGTGGTGTGTGTGTGGTGTGTGTGTGTGTGTGTGTGGTGACCTGAAACACCTGGGAGAATAATACTTTTGTCAAGTGTGTTACGGCAGAAACATTTCTGGTTTTCAATTCAGATTTAATTTTTTAAGTATCCTGAGCTAGAATTTGACACCCCGCGATTACTGGTTAAACTGTTAAATGTCAGAAGATACAGTCAGATTCTCTGAACCTGTGGTGTGAGCGGCGTTTGGACGTGATCTCCGGCCAATACTCACCTCTTTTCTGAGCACTCCCTCCTTCTCTGCTTTTCTGTTTTGGGTCCTCTTTGTGTATTGAGTTTTTTTGTTTGTTTGTTTTTCCTTCTGTATTTGTTTTTCTCTTGTCTTTCTTTCTTTTTCTTAAATGTTGGCTCTCTTTCTCCTTGATTTCTTTTCCCCTTTTTTTTTTCCTTTTTTTTTCTCATTTGCCCTTTACTTTCATTAAAGTTGCCATAATGTAAAATGATATTTATTAAATACTCTCTGAAAAGTCTGATGAATACACTTTCTGAAAGTGTGTGTATAGTGTGGTGAATTATTCACGCCACCTGGATTGCACCCTCCATCTGCCACTCAGGGCTGACAGTGCGCAGAAATGTTTGGGGGGCACGGCCGAGAATCCCACCCTTAACTCCGGGGGAGAACAGTCCTGTAGCCACCTTGAGGGTTTGCAGGAGGAACGGGTGACCCTGCGTGGGGAGACTGCAACCTGTACCAGGGATCGTGCCATGCTAGGAGTGTCACTCGGATGGGACATTCTCTAGTAAAATGTCCTTATGGAACTTTTGCTTCTAGCAAACGCAGTGTCTTATTCTAGCCAGGTTGCCCTTTGTGGTGTTAAGCAACAAAAGTTAGAGATAGAGCATCTAATTTCCTTCAGTAACCCCTTGAGCATCTTCCATTCATGTGATCATCTCAGCTGTTTTTTAACCTACTTGTATCTCCCACCAGTACCATCCTGGGATGACGAGCTCTGAAAGTCTGCTCCCTGCTCTGCGGGGCATTTGGCAAAACGTGACCCCTTGAGTGTTCAGGAGCTGCCTCTCGGCCTGGGGCTTGGCCTTGGTGCTCCAATCTTTGCAGCACCAAGAACACTTTATGGCCTTATTTTGGCATAATTGATTGATTTCTGAAATGCAAGGGATAGGTGGATTCCTGTATTTCTGTGCCTTGGATTATTTATTTATAAAATGAGGTAAACCGGGGTGGTGCCTGTAGCTCAGTAGTTAGGGCACTGGCCACATACACCGAGGCAGGCAGGTTCAAACCCGGCCCGGGCCAGCTAAACAACAATGACAACTGCAACAGAAAAATAGCTGGGTGTTGTGGCAGGAGCCTGTAGTCCCAGCTACTTGGGAGGCTGAGGCAAGAGAATCACTTAAGCCCAAGAGTTTAAGGTTGCTGTGAGCTGTGATGCCACGGCACTCTACCGAGGGTGACATAATGAGACTCTGTCTCAAAAACAATAAAGTAAGGGGAATAATAGCACCTGCCTCATGGTACTGTTAGGGAGAGCAAATGAGTTACTACAGGTCATGGCTTGGCCCAGAGCGAGTGCTCAGGAAACGTCAGTTGCTGCTGGTGATTTCCTCACAGAACCCAGGGACCCAGAAGCCACCCAGACTGGAAACCACTTTCTAACGTAAAAGGCTCTCGGCGCCCTTAATGATTTGGCAGCATCCCCTTTGCAGGGCAGTATGCTGACCCTTCACTCCAGTCTGTCCTCTCAAAGTTGTCCCACCCTCCCCGTGTTTTGCAGACTATCTGTCGGAAACCAAAGACCTCCACGGACCGACACAGCTTGAGCCTGGATGACATCAGACTTTACCAGAAAGATTTCCTGCGCCTGGCAGGTCTGTGTCAGGACACCGCTCAGAGCTACACCTTCGGATGCGGCCATGAACTGGAGGAGGAAGGCCTCTATTGCAACAGCTGCTTGGCTCAGCAGTGTGTCAACATGCAAGTTGCCTTTCCAGTCAAAAGAACCAGCAAGTACTTTTCTCTGGATCTCACTCACGATGAAGTTCCAGAGTTCGTCGTATGAAGTCCGTCTGCGTGCAGCCGTGTGGGAGCCACTGCTTGCTTCGGGGTGTGAAGGTTGTGGGCTCCTTCCATACTATTTGCGCCATGTTGTCTTCACCCCAAACATAGCTCTTTCTTTATAATACTTGTGGAAACAAAAGCCTTGAGACAAGTGCACTTTAAGTATTACACAGAAGACATTTATAGAAAATGTACAGCAAAACAAGTGCCCAGAATTTCATTAATGTTTTGGAAAGAGATGTGCTTTACTGATCACCAAGCCTGCAGAAAACTAGACGGGTTGTGTTTGCTCATTTGTTTTTTTTTAGGTCAGTTAAACGTAATATCACACTTTTATCACCTGAAAGATGCTGTTAGGTTCATTTGTTTGCTCGTAAATTTTCACTACTCCCTCATAAAATGTTCGTGGTTTGAGGGAGGGAAGAGGGAAGATTCTCTCTGCTGTTAACGGAGAGGCCATTGCCACCGGGAGGCTGTCCCAGAGTGAACACTGATGACATGGGCAAAGTCCGTGGTTCCAGCGCCAAAGCTGCATGTGTGACAGGGCAGCTGCTTGGAGGTCCCTGATGACCAGAAGGCTGCGGCTGCGACGCCTGTGACTCCTCCGTGTCTCATGCTCCTCCTCCACCTTCCAGAAAGCTCCACGGCTCAGCCGAGTTTCTCTTCCACTGACACATCAGTTGTGTTCGTGTCATGATGCATTTTGTGGAGTTTACAAAAGCTGTTTCTGTTAAAACTATGGAAATATCTTAGAATATGTTTGTGCTTGGTGGTGTTTTGTTTGTTCAGGTTTTTTTTAAATAATCAAGAACAAATTATAGTAATGTTAGTTTCTGCTTAACCAAAATATCCTAACTATATGCAGATGTTATACATATATAAATACATGGGCTGTGTGTGTTTATATGTGTGTAAAGCCTACGAAGTCTTCATTATGGCTTCCGTGACTGTCTTGTAGACACAGAATTTCTCGTTTAATACGGAGGGTGTGTTACCAAATGATCTCTGCAGACAATCAATTGCTGTATGTAAAGAATGACTGTTTCCTTGTGTGCCTTTGGCCATGATTCTCAACCCTGATTGTATAACAGAATTTGGGGGACCTTTTAAAAAAATAATGTCTGAGTCCTCCTCCCAGACCAATTAAAATGAGTCTCTTGTGGTGGGAGCCGAGGAGAACTGCCTTTGCCTCTGAAGTTCTCCAGGTGGGGCCGATGTGCAACAGGGTTGAAAATGACCGATCCGGAGGGTGTGTTTCTGTTAATTTTGAAGTAAAAGCATGCAGAACATGTGGTGAGAAAGGGCCGTTTTTAAGACAGTTACTTGCTATGCTGCTGTTGAGACGTGTGTGTAAAGCCAGTGAGCTTGTCAGCCTTTCAATGTAAAAACATTGCCGCACTTCAGGAGAAAACTTCACAGCACAATGTCTTTCTATGAGATGTTTTTTAATGATTTAGTATTTTACAACATTTGTTTACCATATTTTGATATGCCATTTTTTCTATCTGCCAGGTTTTATTAAAAATATATATTATTTTCTAAAGAAACAGTCATATTTTTGTACAAAATTATTATGTTTTCAGATAACCAAGAAATAGAGTTAGGGTATAGCAGAACGCAAGCAGTGTTAGCTGAGGATGGGAGTCAGTATTATAGGACTGGGGGGAGCGTGCGCCCGCTGCCCTCCTGTGCTGGGGCGCAGGCCTGTGTGCAGCACGCCTCGCCCAGCTACTTTCTCCTCACACTTTACAGAGGAAAAAAAACATTGTGTATAGTTGTACAGTCATGAAATTATTTTGCTTTTATCAAATGCTTTAATAGAACCAAAGTTTCAGATGTTGGAATGTATAAAAGTATCTCAGTCTCTGTGTAAAAGGATAAAAGGCAGAGAGGATCATTTAGTGGCTGTTTCTCTTGTAAGTCATTAAATAATCCACCATTTCTTACAGATGATGCTGAGACAAGTCTTGGGGAATTCTGTGCTCTAATGAGCCCGGATCACAATGCAGTGCTTTCCTTCAGCTCTTAGAGTTTCTTCCAAACATAAAAGAAAAGGCATATTTAAGAAAGAAACATAAAAAACATATTTAATTACTACGAACAGATAGAGCTTCGTGTTTTCTCTCTACGTGGCCGGTCTTAGGGTTTCGCCAGCTTCGTTGGCGGCTTTGCACACCCTCTTTCTAATTGGAATAGTCTTGTGGGTTTTCAAAAATGAAATATGTTAAGGAACATTGCTTTTCGATCCACTGTGTCCAGCAGAATTATATATATACATATATATGTAAGTGAAAATCCACTTTGAATAATCTGCATTTTGTATTTCAAAATTGTTTTTAAAATAAAGAAAGAGAAAAGTCCAAAGCTGTTATTTCCTCTGCATTTCTCGCATGCCCGCTGCTGTCCAGCGCACCAGTCTGGCAGACGCTGCTCTCTGCACCCACATTGTACTTGCGACAGTGAGCTTTCCATCTCCCAAGACTGTAAATAATCCTTTCTGTGAAAGGATCGTCATGTCAGGGTGATACCAAAAGTGTGTAAAAAAAACAAAAAAAACTGATTTTGTAATTATTTCTTATAGATGTTTCATAGTAAGATTAGCTGTCAATAAAGTTACTTTTGTTGCCTTCCGTTGCTTTTTGTTATCAGAGCCCTCAATGAAGCAGGAAGCTTTCGAGAGCCGGTGTCCGCTGTGTATTCTTTCCCACAGTGGGCCCAGGAAGGACGAGCTAAAGGTCCTGTGTGACGGACATCGAGCAAAACAACCTTTGTGGAGATGCCAATGACTGCTGTGCCAGAGCCTGTTTGCCCGTGTGCACCTGTATGTGTCACCTCACCCATGTCTGTGCTCCCAAGGCAGACCCAGTTACTCCCAAGCTGAAGGGGAAGGCACCAAAGGTAGGAGGGTAATCCCAGGAGTTTGTGGTAGTCAGTTACTACGCGGTCCCAAATTGTGAGGCTAGAGGATTCTGCTTCTTAAAATATAATTTAGATTCTTAACATAGTCAATATTGGACTGTTGGGAGGTTGGTTTGTTTTTAAGACAGGGTCTTGCTCTGTCAGCTGGGCTAGAGTGTAGTGTTTTCATCATAACTCAATGCAGCCTCAAACTCCTGGGCTCAAGTGGTCCTCCTGCCTCAGCCTCCCCAGTACCTGGGACTAGTGGCACCTGCCACCACACCTGGCTACATTTTTGTTTTTTTGTTTTTAAGAGATGGGGTATCGCAAACTCCTGGTCTCAAGCAGTCCTCCCACCTTGGCCTCCCAAAGTGCTAGGATTATAGGCATAAGCCATGGAACCCAGCCTGACTGTTGGTTTTAATTTCAAAATACTAAGTGGTAAAAATAGTCATAGCCAGGCCTGGTAGCTCATACCTATAATCCTAGCACTCTGGAAGGCAGAGGTCAGCAGACTGCTTGAGCTCAGGAGTTTGAGACCAGCCTGAGCAAGAGTAAGACCCCATCTCTACTAAAAATAAAAAAATTAGCCAGGCGTTGTGGCGGGCACCTGTAGTCACAGCTACTTGGGAGGCTGAGACAAAGGGATCGCTTGAGCTGAAGAGTCTGAAGTTGCTGTGAGCTGTGATGCCACAGCACTCTACCCAGGGTGACAGAGTGAGACTGTCTCAAAATAAACTCTTCATTGGCAAGCCCGACTGTGAGGTGGGCATAGCAGGAAGGAGAGAGCCCAGAGCTGAGGGTCCCCAAACAGGGCTCCGAAACTTCCACTCACTTTCCAAAGGGAAACACTTTGCCTTGTCTTGGTTCCAGCTTTCTTAGCTATAAAATGGGGATAATAATTCTAAGGACTATTTGAGCAATCAAATAAGGACTAACGTTTAGTCCTTGCTGAGCTGCACAGGAGAGAGGCTTTCACGTCTAACAGACAGTTAACTTTCAGAGCAGAGCTGGTTGGCCATTCAGAAGAGCATGATCCAAAACCAGAGCTTCTAGTGGGGTGTTACTGAGTACGGCAGAGTGTCTGGCAGATGGTGAGCAAGCTGAAGTCAAGGAAAGAACATACCCTGTCACCTGCCACGTGTCTGTGTCACACACCTTGTGCCTCATCCTGACAGCTCTTCAAGGAGTTGTCGCTGTCGCCCTCGTGTCACAGCAGAGGAAACAGTTAACTTTGCCCAGTGTCTTCCAGCTAGTGCGTGGTGGGGCAGAGCTCCCGCTGCATACACCATGCTCCCCACTGCCCTGGAGGAGGCGCAGACCCTGACTGGGAAGGCGGGCTCCGTTCTGGTGTGTTGTGAGTACACTGCTGACTCAGTCATTTTGTGAGCATGCGCTGCGTGCCAGACGTCTGCAAGGTCATGCAGGCCTGGCCTTGGGAGAGGCAATGAAGACCAGAGGCTGGGAAATGGGAGGCGGGGAGGCCAGAGAAGGTGTCATGGAAGAAGAGTGTTTAGTGGGGCCTTCTGGTAGATGCACTGAGGCACAGGCCACCCAGACAAAGGCTGAGAGACGGGATCATGGTCCTTCTGGGACCTACAGACACTTTGGTTTGAGTAACCACTCCCCAGCCTCGTCATGAGAGGCTTTGGATGCCCAGATGAGGATGCCGAGTTTCCTTCCAGATGGCAGGGGGCCACCAAAGGGAGTTTGAACAGGGAGAGACTGCCATTTAGGGTCTTGAAGAAATGATGGGACCAGCACTGGCAAGGAAGGTTTGGAGGAAGCTGGGAGGTGATGTAGGTCTGTACCAGGGGTGGGGTAGCAAGAAGGAAAGGGACAGATTTGAAAGCTGTGCGGGAAGCAGGGTCACGGACACAAACGGGAGGTTGTCATCTAAACTAGATGCCATTGAAGAAATGGGCGATTTCCCCTTACTTGGCATTCTCCTTGGGAAAATTAGAGTTAACTTCTGCTATATATTATGGATTAAAATCTACTCTGCATAGATTCTTTAAGTGTTAAAATTTAGCATGATGGTCACGAACCTTCTTGTCTAGAGCAATGGCTCTCACCCCTCGTTGCACATTAGATAACCTGAAGTGTTTACTTTAAACCGTGTGGTTTGGGCCCAGCCCAGCACTGCTGATGCCCTTGGCCCGGGTGACGCTAATGTGCACCAGAGCCGCAGCACCAGGTCTGTAGCTGAACCCAGGCAATACGGACCAGCCAGGCCATCTGCCCTGAGCTTGCACAATCCGCAGTTGGGGTGAGCTGGGTCTCCGGAAGGTCCAGGTGTGTTGCATGTTGTGAGAAGAACATTTTTTCCTTTGCCAATAAAGCCGTCAAAGAGTAGCCAAGTTTCAGGGAGGCACTGACCTCACCATCTCAGAAAGTCTGATACACCACGTTTCAGAGATGAGGATGTTGTGACTGGCTGAGTGTGAGGGTGGAGGTTATGTGAGTGCCCTGCAATCCTTTTAAATCTCCCTGTCACTGTTTTATTTGCCTTACTATTTCTTTAGAGGTCTCTACAAGTTGATCCCCACATGATGGTACATGGAAAATAAGTGAGCTGGTTTCACCCTGTCCTTTGATTCTTAAGACTTCGTAATTTGAGTTAATGGAGAAGCCTGACCTCTGAAAAGATGCTGTGAGGCATGGTAGGTGATGAAGCTGTCTACTCTCAGGAGATTAACTGAAGGTCTGTGAATACAGCACAGCTATAATTAGCCAGCTCCTTTCTTAGGTTGGGTGTTTACCCATCCGGTGTGGACTGCAGTCAGCTGAGGCCTCCTCAGTTCATGTCATCACTGCAAGAGACGTGTTTCATAAGGACAGACAGTTCCCAGCTTAAGTAGGAAGATTCAGTTCTAGGTTTGCTTCTAAATCGGTTGGTTGACATTTAGAACACATGTCCCCAACCTCCCTAACTAGCCCGAGAATGCTATTTAACCCAGGGGTGTTGTTAGAGACGACCTTCTTTTCTGTACCTTAGTAACCATCTGTCAAAGAAGAGGCCCAAAAATAAGGTGGGTGGGAGTGACCCCACAGGTTCTGCTTCTCAGGGTGCCTCCATGTCCAGGGTAGATAAAAGCAGAAGAAAGCTTCAGGCCAGCCGCACTGAAGCCGCTCTAAGCCAGTCTCTTCCCTGAGCTTCCGTGCTGGGGGCCTCCATACCCCAGCCCCCAGTTCAGAGCTGTTTGATGAAAGAGGCAGCTGGAACAGGCCCTTTTCTCCTCTGATCTACAGTGGGGCGAAGAAGAGGATAGGTCTGGGACCTACTCTAAGGAGCAGAAGCTCCCTGGTCACCTTCAGTCGCTATTCCTGAATTGCTACAGGGTAAGAATAAAATGCTTTAAGGTAGAAGTTAAGGAGCCTATACTGGGGCCTTTAAATGCAACTTCAGTACAAGTGTGTAAGACTAACATCCACTGAAGAACATCCACTGAAGGCTTTAAAAGAAGCCCAAACAAATGGACATGTCTACTGTGTTCTTAAGAGGAAAGAAAAAACACGACAACGTTTCCCATCAATGTCAATCAAAATCCCAAATAAAACATTTCAGCCACAGGGCGGTACCTGTGGCTCAAAGGAGTAGGGCACCCGGCCCCGTATGCCAGAGGTGGCAGGTTCAAACCCAGCCCCAGCCAAAAACTGCAAAAAAAAAAAAAAATTTCAGCCACAATGAAGGGATAGGATCTAGTTTTACTCTACAATCTTAAATAATTAAAAACAGAAAAGCATGAATAAGAAATGTTTTCCAGACAGTAGGCAGTGTGGCCGAGCTGCCCTCGGGGAGGCAGAAACAGTGGACATCTGCACTGCCCAGGAGTGCCCAGGTCACTACACAGATCGGGGAAAACAAAGGGACCAGCAGTCTCCCTGAATTGGTAAGGTAGAGGTGAGAATTTAGGTGGACCGAGGGGCCAGAGCACTGGAGAAAGAGTCCAGGGAAGAACAGGAGGCCCTGGGGATCTGCAGAGGTTTTCCAGGGTTAAGCTGAGTGCTGCTCAGTACAGGGTCCTGCTGTGAGGAGAGCATCTGGGCTGGGAGTGACCCTAGAGGAGTGACAGGGCCAGGAACAGTTGGATTCCCCTCACTTAGAATGCAGAGGTCGCGCAGTGAGTGGAACATCCAGTGAATGGAGAGCCAGCAGGGTATTGCTGGAGGTTGCTGTGGCCCTGCCCTACAAAACTTCAAAAGCAGCCTCTTCATTATGACAGAAGCTGTCCAGCCTTACCAGTAGCAAGGTAAGTGCACATTAATGTGCTGATTTTTACCTATCAAATTGGCAAAAATTTAAATGATGGATAACATTCAGTGGTTATAATAGTGTGAAGAAATTAGTACTTTCATATTTTTTGACAGAAATGTAAATTAATACAGTGTTTTTAGTAAGACAGTTTTGGTAGTTTGTATCAAAAATTTGAATAGAGTTAGCTTGCAACTCAGCAATTTTATTTCTAGATATTTACCCTATGGAAATACATGCATGCAAAAAATATTTAACTGTATTGATTTGAAAAGAGAAACATGGTACACGATCTACATGTCCAATATTGGCAAAGTCTCACTGTGGTATAATGTGCAGCCGTGAAAAGCAAATGTTTTAGATACACAGACATTAAAACATCTACAGCATGTATTGAGTCAGAAAGAAAGACAAGACACTGTCTAGGGCAGCAAGAATAAAAGATAAGGTACATAGTCATATGTATTTAACTGTAAGTGCATGAACAATGACAAACCAGCACAGGTAACTGTGAAGAGAATGGCTAATAACAATGGGGGAAAGGGAACTTACCTTTAAAAAAAAAAATACATCAAAAGGCCAGGCGCAGTGGCTCACGCCTGTAATCCCAGCACTCCAGGAGGCCGAGGCTGGTCGATTGCCTGAGCTCACGGGTTCAAGACCAGCCTGAGCAAGAACAAGACCCAATCTCTAAAAAATAGCTGGGCATTGTGTTGGATACCTATGTCCTAGCTACTTGGGAGGCTGAGGCAAGAGAATCGCTTGAGCCCAAGAGTTTGAGGTTGCTGCGAGCTGTGATGCTATAGCACTCTACTGAGGGTGACAGAGTGAGACTATCTCAAAAAAAAAAAAAAAAAATTAAAAATTCTTTATATTCTAATCAAGAAAAAAAAGCAACAGAGATAATGCAGAAAACAAAAAACTTTTGGAAATAGACAACCTATTATCAATATTGCTAGAGAGATAGAAGATATTTCACTCAGAAAATTGGAGAGGACTGCTTTTTATAGAGATAGATGATTATGAGCTTTTAAAAATATGACAGCATATTTTTAAAATGTCCCAGTGAAGAGTTGGAAGATAAAGCAAATCTCACAGAAAGCAGAAGAAAGACAAAGAGATGGATGACGGAAGGGGCAGAAAATGAGAGATTTTCAACATCAAATGGTGGGTGTCAGCGCACATGTATCTGTGGAGATAGACACGGAAAAAACGGAGGGGAAAATCTTGCAAGAACATTTCTCAGAACTGAAAGACATGCATTTCTAAAGTGGGGGGGGGGGGGAAATGTAAGGATAGCCCAGAAAATGAGTAATAAAGACCAACCTAGGACACATCATCGAACAATTTTTAAATACCAGGGATAAAGAAAAGATCATAAATCCTTCGATAGATTATTTTAGCAAAAAAGAGAGGTTTCATAGTTCGACGAAGAATGTGGGAAAATTTGATGATACCTACGCAGAATAACTTAGCAAGCAAAAAGAGGAAGTTACCAACTCTGAGAACAAAATGTTGGAGACAAACTTACAGTGCACTTAGATGGCTCAACAATGAACAGCTCTGCGCAATCATAATGGAAACACTATTACAACGTCAATTTGACAAAAATACAAATATTGAGAAAGAAGGGAAATTCTGTACAGAGAGTGAGAGCCAGTGAATGTGTGTAAAAATGCTATATTCTCATCTTCTGTAATAGAAAGCTGATAGTGTCCTAAATTGAAAAAAGCATGAAAAAGTAGTATACAAATAAATATTAGTCTGAAGTACGCTGGTTAATACTTTTTTCTTCTTTAAAAACTTTTAAAACATTTTTTTTAAGTTTCAAAATATGAAGGAGATACCAGTGGTTTTTTTTTTTTTTTTTTTTTTATTGTTGGGGATTCATTGAGGGTACAATAAGCCAGGTTACACTGATTGCAATTGAGTGTTTTTGTTTTTGTTAGGTAGGTTTTCATCCTCTTCCCCCATTATGTATTTTTCTAAAACCATTTCAAGAATGGGAAATGTTGGCATTTAGGGAGGGAAGCAAAAGGAAACTGCTATTTCGGTGGTTGTTTGAGGCATCCAGGAGGCATTTAGAATTTTAAATTATGGAGATGTATTGCATAGATAAAAATAAAAGGTTTCTTTTTAAGAAGATGTAGATTATTTCAGTCACAGCATGGAACCCTGTAATAACCCTGGGTTTCTGGACGGCATAAAGAGAAAAGGACCAACAGACGGATTGATGTCTGCGTGGGTCTGCGTGGGTGGGTGTTTGAGGGGTGGGCTGTTAAGGTGCTCCCGAGGAGCAGCGAATGTGGGCAGCCGCCCACCAGGTGGAAGGAGAAGGAGGCTGTTCTTCCTCAGGATGAGGCTCTTCCTAACATCATGCAGGCTGTTCTGAGAGGTATTGAGATATTAATGAAAAGGCTTTATGGAGCCTTTGGGGAGTTGTGTGCCGTGAAGGTGCCAGGAGGTGAGGCGGATCCCCTTCCTCCTTGCACAATGGGACGCGTGGAGTTGATGCCCGGTGAGAGAGATCTGGCTCCTGTTTCCTTGGTGAGAACAGCCACCAGCTGGATGTCTGGTAACCCAAAGCCCTTGCTGAAAGGCCCAAGTCAATTGCTCCACCTGGCACTGGGGCTGGGACTGACTCTGGTTTCAGCCACAGGCCTCTAGGGGCTAAAGACAGAAAGTGGAGCAAAAAGATGAACCTGAGGCCTAGTGTTGAGAGGGAGGGAAGGAGAGGCCAGTCAGGAGATTGTAATCAGTCTAGCCCCTAGTTGAAGGGCTCATACACTCCAGTGATGCTCAGAATCTACAGAAGAGCTTTGTTAAGTATAGATTTCTTTCCAAACCTCACCCACCTCTGATCAGAACCTCTAGGGGCAAGGCCCAGGACCCCAATGCACCTGTTTGTTCTTCACGTGCCCTTGGGAGCATGCCGTTCCACTCCTGGCCCCACAGCAGCCCTCTCTGAGCTTTCTCTTCTTCCTTCATTAGAACTTCAGATGCAAAGGGAACTTTCTGAAAGCCAGGGGTCTGAGAGCATGTTGTTGAAAATCTGTGTTTTGCTACGGCATTGGCGGTATCGGCCAGTTCTGAATCTGTGCTGTAGTAGAAGCAAGTTCTTCCTGGGAGGGGTGGGGCAAACCTCTCCTGTGGTTCAGCACCATTTTTATTCGAACCATTGGCCTTCAGTGAGAATCTCTCTGACAGGTGACTAAGAGTTTAAAATACAAATATTTCTTTCTCCTTGCAGAGCTGCCAAGGTCTGGAAAGCATGGGGTAGGGACCGTTAGCACAGAGAGCCCAACCCCGGGGGACAGCACCAAAAATGAAGATGAGGGGATGGGCTGAATTCAGTGATGGAAGAAATGAGCTCTGATTTTGCATTTTCAGTTCTTTTCCCATCCAGGACACAAAATACAGGGACGGTATAAGGGGAGTACTAGAAGAGCTAAAAGAAGCTTTTTTTCCCCAAAGATGGGTAAAAAAATGATGGTGGCTGGATATTTAATCTGAGCCACTAGACTCTGTCTTCAGCTTTCCAGGACTTCCACGGCTGACTTTCCCCTTGAGTTTTGGTATCTATTGTCACAAAGCCCTCCCCATCAATGCTACTCTAATTCAAAGTCCAGAACAGCTTTTCCATGATGAAGACACCTGGTAAACTTTGACATGAGGGGTCAGCAGAGCTCTGTCTTTTACAGTTGTACCAGGTTATGAAGTTCATGAGGGCGGGAACCAGGCCCCCTTGTTTGCCACTTCATCCTGAGGAACTGACAGTAGCCGGTGGAGAAAGATGCCCAACAAAGACTGAATTAACCCCAAGTGAAAGTTCTGCGGTCGTGTGCTGAGCTGTCAGGCACCTGTTAGAACAACTCAGTCCTCCAGATGAGGCTACTCTTCCCCTGCGCCTTCCCTTCATCCTGAGCTCAGCCCTGGGACCCCTCCTTAGAAAGTTCTTCCTGACCATCCATTCCAAAGCTGGCCTCTCCAGGTGTGCCTCTACCTGTGACCCACTCATTTGTTAGTAGCCCCAGTGACAATCTCCAGCTCTCTGATTTGCTAATGCATTTCTTCATTCTTTTCTTTACTTTTTTTTTTTTTTGAGATAGTCTCATTCTGTCACTCTCAGTAGAGTGCTATGTCATTATCACAGCTCACAGCAACCTCAAACTCTTGGACTCAAATGATCCTCCTACCTCAGCCTCCCAAGTAGCTGGTATTACAGGCGCCCACCACCTGCCTGGCTATCATGCCTATAATCCTAACACTCTGGGAGGCCAAGGCAGGTGGATTGTTTGAGTTTAGGAGTTCCAGACCAGCCTGAGCAAGAGCGAGCCCCTGTTTCTTTATTACCCTCTTCCCACCTGCCCCCACCCCATGCTGCAGGTGCGGCAGGCGCAAGGTGAGCGCCTGTCCACGGCACCTGGGGCAGGCTCTCGGTGCGGCAGGCGCAAGGTGAGCGCCTGTCCACGGCACCTGGAGCAGGCTTTTGGTGCAGCAGGTTTGGAAGGAATCGGGGTTGAATGAATACAATAACACTCAGTTATAAGAAGAAAGAAAACTGTTCCAAGTCTAAAATGCACGTTTATCAGTTCCGGAAGGAGGCTGCACCTCACCGTGGCTGTGTCGTCTCTCCTGTCCACTCTCCCTGAGACGCTGTCGCCACCTCAGGGTACTTAGTACCAAGCAGAACAACAAACAAGGGTCCTGTGGAGCAGAGAGCTTACCTGCTTCTAAATCCACGGCACTTTTTCTGAGCAGCAAGGAGGTGGGAGGCACATCAAGGGGGTTAAATAAGGAAACCAGTGGCTGGAAATGAGGAGAGGGCGGCATCAGGAGAGGTCAGGCGAGGCTGGGTGGTGGTCATCCTGCACTGACCAGGGAGGATGCTCCTTCATCCCAGCCTGGGAGTCTGTCCACATGGCCAGGAGAAGCTGTGTCACTTCAGGGGTGCCAGCCACCACGTATTTGATGGCCTGTAGCACTGTGGGGACAGGGCATGAGGACCTATTCCCATCTGTCTGCTTTGGTCCTGGGCATAGAGCAAACGGAAGGCTCTGTGTGGGGACTGCCCTGATCTGAGCAGCTGCTTAAGGCTTTATCTGCTCAGAGCGTGGCCATGCACCACCTGCTTCGGAAGTGCGCCCAGAGTTGGCATAAGATGCAGCCTGGGGGCCCCAACCCCTAGAATCAGCCTTCAGGAGCAGGAGGCAGGAATGCCCCCCTCCCCACGTGACTGACTCTCAAGGCGGCGGTTCTCAAACATAATAAATGAAAATGGGGGAATGATTCACTCGGCGACCTGACCTGAATCCAGACAGCTTCTGGCGTGCCCGCCCCTGTCTATTACAGATGAGAAAGGAATCCTGCAGGCTGGGGCTGAGCTAGTGAGTCTGGATGAGCTCCAGGGAGGCGCCAGGACAGGGTTGTCCTGTTGAGATCTGGGCCTGTTCCTAACTGCAGTCTGCCCTCTGCTGGTTAGAGGGGAGTGGAGTGGTAGGAAGGACCGGAGCGTTTTGTGATTCTGGAGGGGAAAACTAAATCCCTATGAACCCTGCCCCTACTTGCAGAGGCTGTATTGCCCAGACCGGGGTTATCTGAGGAGGCGAGGGCAGCTCCGGCTTTCCCAGGTTCCTGATTTCCTCCTACCTGAGCATGCATTTGCAGGGGGCGTGTTAGCTGCAGGTGTGCACTGCACCTGAGGGAGCAGAGGAGTGGGAAGGACAAGGAGCTGCTGCGTCTTTCCACGGTATGTTAATTTTTTTAAAGGTTGTTTTCGGAGGGAGGAATGGGGGACGGTCAGGGTTGACAAAGCTGGCAACCAGAGCTTTGGAAGGTGTGCCTGCAGCTTCCATTGTCCCTGCACTGGGCTGCAGCAGTGGGCAGTCTGCTCTGCCTCCAGCTGGAGGGAGCCCCTTAAGCCACTGAGCATGGAGGGTGCAGGCCCGTTCTCCATCCCTCCAGCCTGGGGAGTCAACCTGTTCACCCTGCTAAACCTCAGTCACTCAGAGGGTGGCAACGGCCATAAGAACACTTAACCTAAAGAAATGTCTTCGGTAATATTCATCCTCACCTCTCCCTTTTTAATTCTTAGGGACTTAGAACCAGCAGAAATAGATTGCTTGACCTCAGAGATGAATAATAATGTGCTTTTGCATTTGCAGAACTGAAACAGAGTGCCCAGCTCAAGAAGCTGTCATCCTTTTGTCCGGTGACTTAGTGCAGAGAAGAAGCAGCGTCACGTCGGTGGTGCAGACAGACGAGGTGGGTAATGTGGTGGACTGGAGGCGCCCAGGCTGGAAGTGAGGAGACTTCAGTGGGGGCTCTCTGTGTGGCGGGCGGGGCATCGGATTGCATTCTAGGAAGACAGAAAAATAAAGGGCATGCCCTCTTGACCTCTGCCTTCGAGTGATTCAGCCTTGCAGAAGATGATGGAGAGACACATAAACCAAAAATCATGGAACCATTGGTAGCGTGAATGTATCTGGCCTGTTCGGCTCTTGGATTTGTCCCACGGTCATCACTACTGTCCACCTCACTCCATGAGTGCACAGAAGCTCACTTGGTTCTCGGGATGATCCTGTGAGGGCAGTCCCCTTATATAGATGGGGAGACTGAGTCCTCAGAGAGATTTGATAGTTTTCCAAAGTGCAGGGAGCTGAGAAGTGGTGGGGCTGGAACTGGGGTCCAGGCCAGCCTGACCCCAGAGCCCGCAATAGGGTCAACCAGGAACCTCCAAGTCCCCTGCCGCTGGGGTTTCTGCTGCTCTCTTGCCCAGAGTCCACTTCCTGCCCTCATCTGACAAAGTCCTCCCTGCCCACCCAGCCTTTCGGAGGCCTCCACCCCACCTGCTGCCCATGCTGCTGCCAGAGCCCACCCCCCGCCATGGCGCCTCCAGCCCTCTCAGGGGGACGTCCCCCCTCTCCTTTCTCCTGAATCCCCAGTACATCAGCTTCTCCTGTTCTGAACAAGCCCACTAGCAAAACACACGCACAAAACTAAAGCTCTTGCTGCCTGGTATCCTGTGCAGCCCTGCCTGGTCCCCACCAGCCACCCCGTCGCTGGCCTCTCTCCCGCCTTCTCACCCGGCATCATCCAGAGGCGACGCCATCACTGTCTCCAGGCGCCAGCTTCCTGCCGTTCACTCCACCCTCCTTCTCTGACTTCTGCAACCTTGTCTTTGCCAAATACCGGCAAGTTTCCAGCCCTCACCTTGCAGGGCTCCTGTGTGGTATTTTGAAACTGAGGATCCTTCTTCCTCAAGGCTCCCTGGTCACCCAGTGTCTGGCAACACACTGTCCCCCTTCTCCCCGTCCCTGTCAGACTGTCCCCCTTCTCCCCACACCTCTCAGACTGTCCCCCTTCTCCCCGCACCTCTCAGACTGTCCCCCTTCTCCCCGCACCTCTCAGACTGTCCCCCTTCTCCCCGCACCTCTCAGACTGTCCCCCTTCTCCCCGCACCTCTCAGACTGTCCCCCTTCTCCCCGCACCTCTCAGACTGTCCCCCTTCTCCCCGCACCTCTCAGACTGTCCCCCTTCTCCCCGCACCTCTCAGACTGTCCCCTCTCCTTTACAGGCTGCTCTTTCCATCAGCTTCTCTGTGCCACTCATCCCTTAAATGTCCATGTTCAGAGTTCTCTCCTCAACTCCCCGCTTTTCTTCCTTCTCACTTGTTTACAGGACAATCTCACCCACTCCTCCTTGTAACTGTCCCTCCCTGTGGTCAGGTTGCCCAGCCCAGGCCTTCCTCCAAGCTTTGGCTGTGTGCACATCTACCTGCCTGCCGGACAGCCCTACCTGGACGTTCCTGAGCTCCCCAGACTCAACAAGCACAGAGATAATTGTATCACCAGAATTCTCTCTGAAACCAGTTCTCCCTCTGAGAGTGGTGGTGACACTGCCATCTCCTTAGCTTTTTAAGCTAGAAAGTTAGAAGCCACCCTGGCTGCCTTGCGTTCAACCAGCCATTGGGGCCCTCAAGAGTGGATCTCCTGAATGCTGTCCCCTCTGTCATTTCCCAGTGTCCCAGTCCTGGCCACTATCAGCTCTCTCCTGAATTACTGCAATAGTGTCCTAACTGGTCCCCCTGAGATCCTTCCCACATCTTTCTTCTACCTTAAAACTAGAGCAATCTGTTTAAAGTAAGAACTGTCACCACCAAACCCTTCCGCGGTCCCTACCCTAGAGCAGGAGTCCAGCCCTTCTGAGCGGCCTCTGCCACTTGCCCCTGGCAAGAGGGTCACCATCCTCCACTCCGCCTTCCCCCTTCCAGCAGACAGGTCCGTCTGAGGCAGCCTGTGTGGGTCTCAGGGCTCCTCACTGGCACCACTGCGGCCTCCTGAGGGGAATGTCTCTCCCCTCCTAGCCCTAGTCCTCCACCAGCTACACGAGCTAAGCCCTGCCCATTCGTTCACGCCTCCAGCCCACCCTCGTCCCACCCTCAAGTTCATGTTCCAATTATCTAGCTGTGTCTGAACCACCTTCCTCAAGATTTCATAGAAAGGTGATGATAGGCAATTTAAGTGCAGAGCTTCTAATTACTTTAGGCAATCAAAATAGTTTCCTGCTTGCAAAACGAGATTGATGAGCTCCTGAGGGGGTATTAGGCGTGCCTTAGGCTCCGCGTCTGCCTTCCACAGGTGTTTGGATGCCAAGTGACCGGAAGGACCACCCGGGAGAAGGGCCACGTCCTGCTGGGGAAGGCTGCGTGGAGCTGCGGCTCCAGCGCGTCTGCCCTTCGCCCGTCACCGTCATCCTTCGGCAGAGTCTCCTTTGTGCTGTTGTTTATCCTTGCCGTTTTAATAGTAAGATTTTTAAAGATAAATGCATTTTCATCTGATTAGAGGCAGGCTCGGCTTCAAAAAGGTACTTGGTGAGCTTTTCCGAAAGAAGAGGGGCGCGCGCCACCTTGTGGTTGCGGGCGGCCGTGGCAAGGACTGCGTGGTCCTCGCGTCCAGCTCGGAGCCCCGCGCTGGGCAGGGGCACGCGAGCAGGTGGCACCTGGCTGAACCCGCGAGCCATTAGTAGCGCTGGAGTAGAGCCCAAAGGGGTTTTTCATGGGCTCTTAGTTGGTATGATTTAGTCTCTAGGTGCCATTTTCCCCCTAATTAATAAATACATACTGATTAGTAGTGGTTCAGGAAAAAATGCACCTTCTCCTGTGATCACCAGCAGACTGGGAGGTAACCCCCCTGATTGCTCCTCTGCCACAGACTACCTGGGTGCACCACAACAGCGGGCAGCAGAGAAAGCAGGGGCCTGGGGCCGGGAGGGCTGCATTATTCAAGTGTGACCAGAGTCCAGCCTGTTACCTTATGGAAAGTTTTGTGCCAGCCCCTTTGTGTTCCGGGAGCTGTCCAAGGTGAGAGGGAGCCGGTGGACAGGGAGTCAGGATCTGACCCATATCTGACTCTATAAAGTACATGGTGTTTATACTTTTTAAACCTATTTTTCTTTTACAATGTTTTAATCATATGAATATGGGGGGTGGGGGTCATACATAAGCCAGATGGCTTGAGTTTATTGAATCCCTTGATGGTAGAGCAAGCCCGGCTTCCACAAGTGCTCAGCAAAGCTACAGGTGCTCATGACGGTGCTTTAACTCTCTGTGTGTTCTCTTTTCCCCATGTCACTTTGTTATAATGACTTTTAAGAGGTTTAACTATGTTAGCTTCAAAAATCATGTCCTTTGATTTCTAGAGATAAAAGATATGGCCTAGGGAGAGAACACTGCCTTACTGCTGGAGGAATTAATAGGAACATTAAGCCCTTTGCAGGGAGACAAGGTGTTGCATATGTCATTGATTGTGGTCCTGTGTAAGGGCTGTTGCCACAAAATCTCACGGGATGTGACAGCCTCGTGACGGTGTATTATTGTTGACATTATCTTCATTGAAGGGAACTCAGGCCCAGAGAGGTCATGAACCTTGAGGTTATACAGCTGTGACTTGAATACAGCCTTAAACAACTTTCTTGAAGTATAATTGCAATTCAACAGACTGCACGTATTAAGTAGAATGGGACACATTCTGCAAGTGTAAGCCTGTGACCCCTCCACCACCCTGAAGGTCATGAACGTCCCCCTCCCTCCACTCATTTCCTGGTGCCCCTGGGAATCCCTCCCCGCCCCACCCTTTGCTGCCATCCCTGGGCTGCCATTGATCTGCTTGCTGTCACTATAGTTTTCATTTTTTATAATTTTATACAAATGGAAACACATAGCGTACAGTATTGTCTGTGGTTTTATTCATTCAGCATCAACACCTTGACAGTTGTTCATGTCCTGTGTGTTAGGGGTTCCTTCTCTTTTATTTGGGAGGAATATTCCTTTATCTGTGTAGATCACAATGTATTCATCCTTTTGTTGATGGACATTTGGATTATTTCTTTTTTTGAGATGGAGTCTCACTCTGTCACCCTGGGGAAGAGTGCCATAGCGTCATTGCTCACACCAGCCTCAAACTCTTGGGTTCAAGCAATCCTCCTGCCTCAGCCTCCCAAGTAACTTGGATTACAGGTGCCTGCTACAATGCCAGACTAGTTTTCCTATTTTTAGAGATGGGATGTCACTCTTGCTCTGGCTGGTCTTGAATTCATGAGCCCAGGCAATCCACTCACCTTGTCCTCCCCAAATGCTAACATTTGTATTATTTCCTAAATCTATTTAGGGACTATTGTGATTCAAGCTTTTATAAAATTGATGTACAAGTCTTTGTAATGAACATAAGTTTTCATGTCTTTGGGGTAAAAACCTAGAAATAAAATGTCTGGGTTACATGATAAATATACATTTAAATTTTTAATCAACAGTTAACCTGTTTCCCAAAGTAGTTGTATCATTTTATGTGCTATTAGAGTTCCAGTTTCTCCCTGTCCTTGTTGACACATGGTGTGGTCAATCTTTTCAATTTATTTTTTATTTTATTTTATTTTATTTTTTAGATAGAGTCTCAAGCAGTTACCTTGGGTAGAGTGCTGTGGTGTCACAGCTCACAGCAACCTCAAACTCTTGGGCTCAAGTGATCCTCTTGCCTCAACCTCCCAAGTAGCTGGGACTACAGGTGCCCGCCACAACGCCCAGCTATTTTTGGTTGTAGTTGTCATTGTTGTTTGGCGGGCTGCAGCTGGATTCAAACCCACCAGCTCTGGTGTATGTGGCTGGCGCCCTAGTCGCTTGAGCTACAGGCGCTGAGCCAGTCTTTTCCATTTTAGAAATTGTAATATCTCATTGTCGCTTGAATTTGCATTTCTTTAATGACTAATGAGGTTGAGTATCTTTTTATATGCTTTTTAGTCATTCATATATCTTCTTTTGTGAAATATCTGTTCAAATCTTTTGCCCGTTTTAAAAACTGGGTTATTTGCTTGTTATTGACTTTTGCAAGTTTCTTATATATTTTGGACATAAATATTTTAGCAGATATGTGATTTTTCAAATATTTCCTCTCATTCCGTATATTGTCTTTTCATTCCCTTAATAGTGTTTTTAGAAGAATGGACATTTTACATTCTAATAAAGTCCAGTTTATCCAAGTTGTCTTTTATAGATCATGCTTTTAGTGTCACATCTAAAAAGTCTTTGCCTAATCCAACACTGCAAAGATTTTTATCTATGTATTCTTTTAGAAAGTTCGTAGTTTTGCTTTTAGATATATGATGATTTTGGTTGATTTTTTTTTTTATGTGATGTGAGATGTATATTAAAGTTCTTTTTTATTTGCTTTTTTCTTTTTGCAAATGGATATCCAATTTTTCCAGCTTATCCATTGAATTTTCTTTGTATCTTTTTTGAATATCAATTGACCAGCTATATGTAACTTTAATTTTATAATCTCTATTCCAGTGGTTCCTTTACCTTTATGCCTATACCATACTGTCTGACTGCTATGGTTTTATACACACAGTCCCTGAGTTACAAATATCCAACTGACGTGCAACTTGCATTTACAAGTGGAGGCTATTACAGTAATAGGTAAATGTACCTGTTTCCACTTATGCACACACTCAACCTCAGAGCAAACCTACAGAACCTATCTCATTTGTAATCCAGGGGCTGCCCGCAATGCATCTGACTCAGGCAGGTGAGCCCCCAGCCTTGTTCTCTTTCAGAGTTGTTTTCACTATCCTTAGTCCTTGGCATGTCCATATGAATTTTAGAATCAGCTTATCATTTTCTGCAAAACAAGCTTCTGAGATTTTATTCAGGACCTATATAGATTGAAGATTCCCTCCATTTTTTTTTTTTTACCACCTGTCAAGAGTCACCAAACTTTGTTTTCTAAGGTCTATATTTTTAAACCCATTCTGTCACTTTTTTTTTTCTAGTTATTTATTTATTTTTGGTTGCTTCAGGTAGGAATTTTAAATCTAGGGCCTGTTACTCCATCCTGGCTGGAAATAGACTAACAAACCAAGGCCTTTTGGCCCCAGATCCCATGTTCTTTCCATAAGGAGCCTGACAGGGGAGAGGATGAGTATAATCTGAACAACAACAACAAAAAATTATAAAAAAACAAATTTTGCTCCTGTTACTTTCTTCAATAAATGCTTAAAACATCATCTCCCTATCCTTTATAAGACTGGCTTGTTACACGCCAAATTTTAAATTCCTAAGTTTGACTCTACTAGATTCAACTCATTATTCTGTTACTTTCGCTCAATTCTTTATTAGGAAAATCACAAAACCTGATTTCATGACAAATTTACTCATTTAGAGGAGATGGACAGGGTGCTGTTTCCTCTGTAATTCTGATAGTTCTTAAGTGACTTCCGGCACAGGGCACTTAGCCCAACTAGTCCTGATAAATCACATCTCGTCCCCAAAGAGAAAGTGGTCTCCTCGGCAGTAGGACACTGGCGGGTCTAAGCAGAAGCCCTGTCCATCTCCCACATGGATTAGCTTGATGTCGTGAACTTCCGGAAAATGAACCTGTCAGGAAAGCAAATCTAATATCATCCTCTAAATAAGAAAAGTAGAAATTAGATTATTAAAAGGAATGTGGCTGGTGTAAAGACAGACAAAATGAAACATGTTTTATTACTTCCTTATTTAAAAGCAGCCCTTTAATTCAGATTTCGTCCGCCAGAGAAACTAATTTGACAAGTATATAAAAGCAGCACATTTTAATTTACACTTCCAGAAAGTGACCCTTTTATATTACAGGGAATTTACATACAACACCCATGAAGAAATAAGACCCAAAGGCAAAGAGAGACCCCACCTGTGGAGGCGTGATGACTTTCCTGTCCATAGCGGACAATAACAGTTTCAGTTTCTTAGACTAGATTTAGTCTTGTCTATTTTTCTCAATAGTAGCTAGTCTGAAAAATATTGTTGGAGGCACTGGGCCAGCTCTGGATTTCATTCCTCCTTGCGTTTGTTGATGGAAGCAGGAATCTGAATACCGGCAGCATTTCCAGTTGCCGGCTTCCTTGAGGATGGGGCAGCGGAAGTTTGATAACTGTTCAGAATATTTATTAATGTAAGATTTAACTCGGTAGCCAAGAATCACTAGAACATTTATTAGCCTGACCTTAAAGAAAACTTATAATTAAAAAAAGAGAAAACTTATAATTAAAAAACCTTTAGGTTATTAAATACAATGTCTGGTTTTGAATCAAAATTTTCATTTATTATATCTCAAACAAGAAGCAGTACAGTGAACCAAAGTGTGTGCCTAAACCATCGAGACAATTTGCCATCTTAACAAGCTGGTTCATGCCAGCAGTGAAGACACCTGGAGAGTGAGTGGTGATGAAATCAGGAAAGGTGTTTTCTACAGCTTGTTGAGAATCAGCTGTTTTTCCTTGCAAGAGTGGTCCCAAGCCTGGAGAGCAGCAGTTAGCAGGTGTGAGGTCTGGAGAATACAGCGGATGACAGAGAGTTCCCAAGTCCGGCTTCTGTAGTTTGAGCAGCGTTGTTTGTATGACATGTGGTGGGGAAGTTGTCTTGTAAGAGAGTTGGCCTGCTTCAGCACAAGCATCCTTCTCGTTTTGTCCAGTGGTTGCCGTTGACATCGGCTATAATTGACCAGTTCCATGAAGCCGCAGTGGGTAATACCAGTGCTGGACCACCAGACAGACCCTGCTAGCTTTTCTTGTTTTTTTTTTTTAATATTTGGTTTGGGGCTGTGTTTCACCACTTCATCTTCACCCACCCATGTGCCCAATGCTTGTGATGGTCAAAAAGAACCCATTTTAAAGCACCTGTGACAATAAGGTGTAGAAATGGTTTGCCTTTATGTTGTGACAGCAAAGAAAGACAAGCTTCGAGAACATTTCTTCTCCGATGCTTCTTTAACTTTTGTGGAGCCCACCTATCCAGCGTCTTGCCCATTTGTTTCAAATGGTCCAAGATGGTTGGAATAGGAACATGAAACGGTGCGGCTAATTCACACTCGGGCTGAGATGGATTCACTTCTACTACAGCTTTCAGCTCATCACTCTGCTCCTTGGTCTCATGTCACCCATGTGGCTCATTTTCAAGATGAAAATCGCCAGAATGGAACGTCTCAAACCAGTGAGGTATGATGTGCTCAGTAGCCGTATCCTTCCCAAACATTTTGGTGATAAAATATTTTGATTTGTCTTGTGCTGCAATCCACAACAGGACTCATATTAGAAAATAACACAAAATTTTGACTTATCCCTGGTTTCGCAAAAATTGCTCTGAAAAAATTAGAAGGGTAATTAAAGGCCAACATGTGCATTTGAAAGAATGAGAATGTACCTTCCCAATAAAAACAAAATAAGTGTCACAGTGAAATGTCAGTGACATCAATGGCTAAACTCAGCACTTAAGGAAATCAGATGTTTCACACTTCACCAGATAGTACCGCCCCAGCGTGGCTCTCTTAGCAATGACTTAATTACACAGTTGAACAGCTGCTAGAGTCAGCCAAAGACACAGGAAAACAAAACTGTTAAAAAGAGAAAGGAGGCAGGATTAATTTGTCCTCTAACTCATTAAGACCTCCTGCTGCTGTCTTCTGCCAAACCCTGAGCCTTCGCTTTTTAGGAAATGATCGCATACCTCCAGCTATGCTTATTAGTTCTCTTGATTTTGCAAAAATCATAACAATCCCCAGGAGTCATTAAAAGCACCTGGAGCATGTAATTTGTTCAGCGTAGGGAAAGCCTGCCCAGAGCGGAGAGCAGTCCGCAGGTCCCGGCCCTTCTCTCTGCCGGTGGCCCAGGGCTCCCACCCCTCCCTTCTCTCCTCCCCTTCTTCCTTCTCTCATCTTCTCCTCCTCCTCTTTCCACCTTGTTCCCTGTCCTCACCGCCCTCTGGCTGCTGGGTTGAGGCTGAAGATGGGTGTCGGGGGCCTCGATGGGCCGCTGCTGTCCACCTGCATTCGTCTCTCTCAGTCTCTACAGGGACCCTGAGAGCGCGAGTTCCTCCCATGATATACAGGTGCAGGAATCCAGGCTTGCAGAGGTCACCATCTTCCTGAGGTCATTGTGCTGCCTGTTGAGCAATGTTCTTTCTGTTTCAAAAACACCTTCTCAACCTTGGCCTTGTGATGCCAAGGCTCGGACTCTGCGAACCACAGACGTCCGCTGGACGTTTTGAGGGGCAGGAAAGGAAAGCACTTTCTGGCTTCTCCTATGCACCTCCCATTCCTGTCGGCATCACCCCAACAGTGGCTTCTGCCTCAGCAGCAGCAGTTTTCTACCCTCTCAGAACTAGACCCTGAGAAATGCCAGCCCAGCTGACAGGCACTCCCTCCCCAGAGACTGGGCCTCCTTCCGAGGGGTTCACGCCACTTCCTGCAAGCTGTAGGCTCTGGGGACTTCCTCCCCTCTCTTTGCTCCTCTGACCTGGGGGCAGCAGCTGCTTGCCCGAGTTGCTCTTGCCCTGTGTCTAGCTGTGCCCTTCTGACCTTTTTGGGTCACCAATACCCACTTAACCAGCTCCCTCCACTGAAGTATTTTTCTGGGAAATACCTGGTTTGGCTTCTGTTTTTCTGAATAATATACACAGAGCAATAGGATTCCCAAAACAAGAAGGGCTGACTCCAAATCCAGGCCCTTAATTCCTGCTCAGGGCTCTTCCCCACACCCCTTCCTCCATTTATAGCCTGGGACTCTAACAAGACTTTGAATCAAGTCTCACTGGGAACGCCAGTGAGATGCTTTGGGTGTGTCCTGGAGGAAAAGTCCTAAGCATCCGTCACCTTGACAGCTGAAGGCGCCCTCCCCTGTCTGGTGCGTTGGAAAGCACCTGGCAGGGCATAGGGCGTAGAGCAGCCTCAGCAGAGGAAGGAGGCGCTCTGGGTAACGTCTTCCCAACCAGGTCACAGAGCCGACGTATTGCAGCCATAGCGGTGATGGGAACGTATCAGCCCTCTGCCTTTCTGTTGAAATTCTCATTTCTCCAAAAGCAGAGCATACATCTTTTTGACCTCATCATGCTGACGGTTTCATTTTGCAGAAGGAAGAGGAAGAAACAAAAGGAACTTCTTTCCTAGATTTAATTCTGACCTACCAGGAAGACCTGGTCAGTGAGTCAGAGACTCTTTTGCATGAGGTGTTGAAATGCTCAGGAAAACACTGTGGAAAGGCCATGGCCGGCGCCCGACATGGGCCCCACACAGCTGTCAGAAGTTCAGAGGAAAGTGCGATCTAGTCCCACAATCAAGCACCTGAATGAGAAAACAGTGAGAGGGATGAGAGGGTCTGAAGAGTGCGCTGGTGAGGAGGCTCTGGGAGTGGGGAACATGAGAAGCAGGGGAAGGAATCGGCCTCAGAAGCACCGGTGTGGCTGACAGAGAAGGTAATGAGCTTCGTTTACCAAAGGACTGGGGATAAAATGGAGGAAGCAGACAGCAGGTGGTCTGCAGACACCTCTCTGCCTCAGGTACCCTCAGGGGTGGACAGCCCCGTTCGCCGCCCTGGAGGTGCCCATGCTCCAGTGAGGGAGACGTCAGTTTATAAACTGGTAAATGTCTGAGGCAAAACCACCAGCGCTAAGTACCATGACGGGGTGTGTGTGTGTGTGTGTGTGTGTGTGTGTGTGCTGAAACAATTGGAATGGGCAATATCCTACCATTTTTTACCTCCCCAAATGGCAATTTCATACAGTGCTGCTCTATTCAGAGAGTGAGATTTAACACCAGGTAGCGAGAGGAGCCTTTCAGGGGCCTCTCAGTGGTGTAGGAGCAGAGACCTGGACAAAGCCAGGGAACGAGAGGCATGAAAACTGCGGGCAGAGTGTTCCAGAATCAGGGAAGAGCAACCTTCAAAAGTGGTCAAAGGACCCGGACTGGGGCCGGAGGGAAGCAGGTCCCGCATTCACCTGCTACTGCCGGACCCGAGGGCCACTGCTGGCAGCTGGCCACCTTCTGAGGGTTCACGTTCCACTCATCCTGTGTCTCATGGGCCATCTGTAGACTTGGGTGTCTCTTTTTGGACCACTCCCCTCAGAACTTGGAATTCCCTTCACTCTAATTCCACTGGAATGTTCTTCCACTCGTAGGTCATCTCTCCAGAAAACGTACTGAAGAACACCTTTCAGCTGAGCCAAGAGGATGTTTTCAATAAACCTAATAATCTAAAGTAAAAAAGAAAAAAAATCCGGGGTGGGAATGCAGGGTGTGCCCAGTGCGGATACAGTGGAAGGACGGGGATGAAGGCGAGGAAGAACTGAGACCCAGTGGCCTCCAGAGACAGATCAATAGGGCCTTACAAGATTCAGGGTCTGCTCTGTGGATGGCAGGAGAACAGGGATGATTCGATCGGATTAACATTCTGGAAAGATCAAGATTGGGAAGGCTGCAAGGGCCAAGTGGGAGGCGGGGCATTCGGCTGGGAGGCCGTTGTGGGAATTGGGGAGGAGCTGCAGGGAGGGTGGTGAGAAATGTAGGGCTGGGGGTATATCTTGAAGGCACAGGATGGGATTTGCAGATCGAGTCAGACACACAGTGGAGAGGAGCCACTGGACCCCGGTGAAGTCATTTACTATGCCCAGAAAGACGGAAGAAGCCGAAAACTTACGTGGGTAGAAAAAATAATGAGTTTGATCTTAGACACATTCAATTTAACATTGTTGTTTCAAATATAGTTTGATCCAACGGCAGCAGGAGTATATCCAAAAGACCAAAAATCACTTTGCAAAAAAGATAGTTGCACCAGATTGTTCACTGCAGCTCAATTCATAATAGCCAAGTCATGGAGGATGCCCAAGTGCCCATCAACCCATGAATGGGTTAATAAATTATGGTATATGTACGCCGTGGAATATTATACAGCCTTAAAAAAGATGGAGACTTTACCTCTTTTATGTTTACATGGATGGACCTAGAACATATTCTCCTGAGTAAAGTATCTCAAGAATGGAAGAAAAAGTACCCAACGTACTCAGTACTTCTATGAAACCAATTTATATTTACTCACACTTTCTTATGAAAGACAGAACACAACTATAGCCCAGGATGAAGGAGAGAAATGGAATGGGGCGGTGGGGGGGGGAAGGTTTGATAGAGGGAGGGTAAATGGTGGGACCACACCTATGGAGCATATTGCAGGGGTACAAGTCAAATCTGTCAAGTATAGAACATAAATGTCTTAACACAACAATCAAGTAAATGAGGCAAAAGCTATATTAGTTTGATGTAAGCACTCCAAATTGTATAAAAAGATCAACACATTGTACCCCACATATGCATAAATGTATTCATGATCTATGTGTATATGACTTAATAAAATAAATAAAAAGAATAACTAAAAAAATCCAGTTTGAAAGACTGTGCAGACAGTTGGATAAACAAATTCGAAGTGTGAGGAAAAAGACAAGATGGGAGACACACACTTGGGGGTTTTGGCACACATGGGGCTGAGACAAGTCACCCAGGGCATGAGTCCAGACCGCGGAGAGGGTGCCAGGGCCCCCCACACTTGGAAGCCAGGGTCCAGCACCAGAGACGCAGGGGGAGCTGTCAGGGAGGCCAGAAGAAAACCCTGTAAGTCGGGACTCCAAGTCCTGTTTTTGCCACTGCCCTATTCGGAGGGGGGATCCTTCAGAGACCCAGGAGAGCCTCAGCACCAGTTCTAATCAACAGAGTTCCCCTAATGAGAATAACCCCTGCTGTCCTCCTCTTCCCACCCCCAGTGACAAAATTCAGCTGTACAAACTTGAGCAAGTCTGTCCACCCAGATGTGTGGAGTATAAAAAGACCTCTTGGCTTCCAAATGCCCGCAACAGTTATAACTAACGATTCCTAATCAGAATGTTCCTCAGAGCTCCTTAGAAAGCAACTCACTTTCCAGGGTGAGCAAATGTCTCTGTGCTTGGAAAGTCAGATGACAAATTCCTAGACTGTTATTGGCAAAAAACTAAAACACTAAAGACCAAATCAGGAGACTGGAGGAGGAAAACCCAGGAGAATCCAACTAGATTATTTAAAAATGGGGTAAATTACAAATAAAGGTCTGGGCAGTTTTTTTCGGGGTCTACTTCTAGAACACAGTTGCAGACTGGCAGAAAGGGCCTCAGGAAAACCAGGTCTCTGCTGCTCAGGGCAACTATGTGTCCCCAGGATTTGCTGAGCAATGCTCACGTGCCCCTCTGCTGCAGAGCTGTGTTGGGAGATGTCTGCATAGGCCCTGTTCCTGCTCACGTGCCCCTCTGCTGCAGAGCTGTGCTGGGGGATGTCTGCACAGGCCCTGTTCCTGCTCACATGCCCCTCTGCTGCAGAGCTGTGCTGGGGGATG
This sequence comes from Nycticebus coucang, assembly GCF_027406575.1. Taxonomy (NCBI): domain Eukaryota; kingdom Metazoa; phylum Chordata; class Mammalia; order Primates; family Lorisidae; genus Nycticebus; species Nycticebus coucang. The sequence continues at coordinate 5,643,697 of NC_069785.1, read as the reverse complement.
TCTGCACAGGCCCTGTCCCAGGGGTGCTCAGGAGCACAAGAAACTCACAGCAGGAGGGCCAGTTAGCTAATGTCTAACAAGTCTGCATTCTTATGTAGCATGTGGCAAATTAAAGGTTTCATTTTAAATATCTCTGTAAATGGATGGACAGATCGATCAATAGATAAATAGATAAATGCAGGTCTCGAAGTTATGCGATTTGTATTATGGAAAAGCTATCCAGAGGTGATGGGTTTTAAATAATAGTGTTCACCTTGAACGTTACTTGTAGGAATGTAAAATGATACCATTGCTGGGGAAAACAGTGTGATGGTTTCTTAAAAAACTAGCCGTAGAATTACTGTACAATCCAGGTAGTCTACTTCTGGGCATATACTCCAAAGAAGTTAAAGCAGAGCCTCAAACAGATACTTGTATAGCATGTTCATAGCAGTAATATTCACGATAGCCAAAATGTGGAAGCAGCCCACGTGCCTAACAGCAGATGAATGGATAAACAAAGAATGGTCTGTACATACAACAAAATATTATTCAGCCTTAAAAAAGTAAGGAAATTCTGACACACACAGCCACACAGGTGAGACTTGGAGATAGGATGCTGTGTGAATTAACCAGATACTTGCATGATCCCACTACAGGTAGTGTCCAGATTAGTCTATTCACTAGAGTCAGAGACTAGAATGCTGCGTGTCAGGGGTGCTCAGAGAGGGTGATGAAAGTTATGGTTTAATGTACAGGGTTTCAGTTTAGGAAGATGAAAAAGTTCCTGGACGTGGATGGTGGCAATAGTCGTCCGACAAATGAGTGTATATAAAGTCAATGAATTGTACATTTAAAAATGGGCAAAATGGCAAAAAGTAATGATCAAAGATTACACAGTTAAGAAAGATTATTCATTGGAAAATAAAGTCTCTAAAAGAATTATTAAAATTGTTTAGCTGGAAACAAATATTTATTACAGAGGTCTGTCTCCTGAAAGTGCAGGGTGCGTGTATGTGAAAGTTGGTATGTATGTGTCGGCACAGAATAATTTTTGTGTGGATTAAATTCAAGAATCTTTCTATTTCTTCCTTTTGTGTACATGAGAGTCATAAATTTATCAATGACAAACTACGAATCTCAGGATCATTCTGATAGCTGGAGGATTGCATTTTTGCAGGCTGGCTAGAAAAAACCGGACTTTCAATAAGCCAAAATGATTGTATTAATTAACTTGTATCCTTAATCACTATTTCATTATTTGTATTTCCCTTAACTTTGGGGGGAGAAATAGTCTTTGTCTCAAAAGTGGGCGTTAGTGACCTCTGGGGCTCAAAAGCAAGCAGACGAGGCTGTGTGAGTGTAACACGTGTAACACGTCAGGGAGCCTTAGTTAACCAGAAGCTGCTGGGACTCACGCAGAGGCCGGCGCCTCCCCTCTGCTGGGCAGCAGGGAGGCAGGGACAGCAGCAGCCTTGTCCCCTTCTTTAAAGAAGGCATCCAGTAATTTTAAAAGATTTACAAAATTAAAAGTTAAAAGATAGTACAAATAAAATCCTAACAGAATTTAAAACTGGTTTTATTTCAGTTGAGATATTGTCAGGAAAGTCGGTGTGAAATCAGGAATAAATTTCTACTGGCCATTTGTGGGTGGTAGCTGTGCAGCTCCCACGGAACGAGGGTCACAGGCAGAGCATGCTGTCACGCTGCAGAACACCCCAGCACTGGCAGCGGAACGGTGACAACCGCACTTTCTCTATCGGAACCCATAGGAAACGAGAGGTGAGAATTACATGCAAAATATGTGGAGAATACTGAATTCATATAAGGCAAATATAGAATTCTAACTGAAATGTGAATTCCACATCCCAAATTATAACTGAGATGTGGCCACTCACCTACAGGGGTGTTTATTTTTAGTCAGTGTCTATGGACCCCAACCACACTGTGAAAGCTTACAAAGAAATAATTCTATGTAAACTCCCTGAGTAAGAACATAACTATGCATCTCATTAATGTATTTTAATATGCACTTAATCACATTCCCAAGTGCCTTAAAGTAATCAAATTAATGTGAAAGGTGTATCTGCAACCCTCTCCGCCCAATATTACAGATATCTTTGTCAAAGATGAAATATCTGCCAACAACAAACCCTTTGAGCAGGGCCGGATTTGCCTAGCAGTTTATACTCTACACTTAAGTCTCTGAAAATAGGAAGTCCTTTCTTTTATGTCTTTATGATAAAATGAAATATTCCTCATTAAAAAAAAAAAAAAGAACAGGGTCTAGGCATGGTGGCTCATACCTGTAATCCTAGCACTTTGGGGGGCTGAGGTGGGAGGATCACCTGAGCTAAGGAGTCTGAGACCAGCCTGAGCAAGAGCAAGACCCTGCCTCTACTAAAAATAGAGAAACTCACGGGTGTTGTGCTGCACACCTGTAGTCCCAGCTACTCTCTGGGAGGATAAGGTAGGAGGATTTCTTGAGCCCAAGAGTTTGAGGTTGCTGTGAGCTATGATGCCACGGCACTCTACCCAGGGCAACAGAGTGAGACTCTGTCTCAAAAAATAAAACACAAAATAAAAATAAAATTTAAAATAGAGGATGAATTAGCACAGGCTCAAAAAGTGAAAGAATGTTACCCGAAACATTCAAACATCATAAAGACTCTATAGGGGTTGGTGTGAAAGGGGAAGGAAGTCTTTACACAGCAAAGGAAATTAAAAAAAAAAAACATAGGGAGAAGAAAACTAAAAATTAAGAATAAAAAAGTGGATCATGGATAACAATAAAAGATGATACTCAAAAGGCCAAAGAACATATGAAAAGATGTTCATCTGCATTCACCAGAAGGAGGATGCAAATTAAGATCACATGGTAACACCCCCAGGCACCCAGTAGCTTGGCTGAAAAGAAAACAACAGGAAACATCAGGCGCCGGTGACATCCTGGAGCAAATGGCACCCTCTATGAGCATGACGGGTATGGGAATTGCCACAACCACCTTGGAAACCCGTTCAGCATTACGCTCTGGAGTAGAACGTATGCGTTATTTACAACCCGGGAATTCCACTCCTGGCAGCCAACAAACATACCTGTGTTATTAAATATGTACCGAAAGACATTTACAAGAATATTTATAACGGCACATTTTCGAACAGCCCCCCAAGTGGAAACTGCACACATGTTTATCAACAGTAGGGTGGATAAATTGGGGTGGGTAGAGTATGGTAAATTCACCCTGTATCAGAACTTGTGTTAGGGAGAAGAAAAAGTGAGATCGACTAAACCCATTTTGATGCTGTCAGAAAGCATGAAGGCTTTGGGGGAAGTCTGGATTCGTGTTTTCCTAGAAAGAGGATTCTCTCTGTTAAAGTACAGAAAAGCCAGAGAGATTTATAAGAATGAATTAATAGTAATGATGCTGGTAAAGTCAATTGAAATTTGTTATATCTACAAAAAGCATTATGATGTGGAAAAAAGCCTGTAAGTGAAATGCCTCTAGGCTACAATGTTTTAAATTGGAGAATCCCAACTGTTTGAGATGCTGAGAGAAGCTGGGACCCTCTCGTGCTGCTGGTAGGAAATATTGCATGATATTTACTAAAGCTAATCAGGTACCTTCCTTGTGACCTAGTAATTCCACTCCATGTCCAAGAGGATTGCGTACACCTGACACCAAAGACAAGTACAGGATTATTCACAGGAGCTTTACGCATCCCAGCCAAGCAACTGGACGCAGTCTGAACGCCCCTCACAACAGAACATACTCTCGTATCTGCATTACTGGCACACTACATAGCACATATAAAAGTACAAACGACTGATATATATATAACTTCAGAGAACCACAGGCATTATATTCAGCAAAACGCAGGTAAGTAAGAGTACACACTGTATGATCTTATTTATATGAAGTTCAAGAGCGAGCAAAGCTAGTCCATGACTTCTGATGGAAGTCAGAAGAGGAGTCACTTCTGAGAACAAGTTCCGGGGCGCTGGAAATGCTCCATATGTTGATCTGGTGGGGTGCCTAGGTAGGTGCCCTTGTCAAAATTCATCAAGCTTTACTCTTAAAATTAGCACACTTCCCTGGATGTAGGTCATATCTCAATAAGAGGTAAAAAAAAAAAAAAATAAAAACAAACAGGAAAAAACAAAAACCACCTTGAATGTGCAGCCAGGGTTGAAACCCCTATTCTGTAGCCTCTGGCCTCAAAAGGGCATGTAACAAAGGGGTCCCACTTGGCTTTGCTGATGGGTTTACCTTTTTCTTATTTCCCTGAATTTCTTCTACCAGTGGCCCCCCTGGGAAACCAGCCTTCCCGTGGTGTTAAGCTCCACTGGCCTGGCGGAGTGAAAAGGAGTGAACTAAGGGCTCTAAATACCAAATGATGCCTCAACTTCTGTTTGGACATGTGAGAATTTCCTGTGCCGTGATGCCGTTGGAGAGGATAGCTTAAACCCGACAGTTATCTGCGCTTTCTCCTTTCCTGTGGTGTTTTTTCAACTGCACTGTGGATAATGAGTTGCTCTTTGTCGTATTGCGCAGTGAAGAGGTATCTTAGCAGCAAAAGCTGAAACTGAAATGCATTTTCAGATATGGTCACGGCCTCTGGCTGGGAAGGCAATTCCCCACATCGTGGCCCCAGCCACAGCGCATCCTGATGAAGTGCTGTATCTCAGTGGGGACCCAGAGTCCACTGCCATTCTGGGCACAGGTCTGGCTCCAGGGGCTTCTCAACCCACCCAGTGCCAGAATTGGAAATGAAAACCAGTAGGCAGATCTAACCTTCAGAATGAACATTCCCCTTTGATTCCTAAATAAACTGAAATCCTGTTCAAGACTGTGAAAGGACCAAGCTAACTCCATTTTGTTTCACAGCCTTCAATTTGCAGCTGCATACCATAGGTGGTAGGCAATCTGCTTCCTCCTCCACCCCCGGCTCCAGTATGTCTGCCCCAAGCAATAAGGGCACCCACCCTCAACCCCAGTAGTAGTAAATCCTTCCCCCAGGCTAATTAGCCCAGATCAAACATTGACAACAAACACTGTCCAGTTCCCTAAGCCCCTACCCTCCCCCTCCCTTTTTCCTTTCTGTATCCTTAAAACTGCTCTTCCCTCTGTGGTCGGGGCTTCTCTGCTCTCCTGCTGCATCAGGAATGGAGAAGCCCAGGCCCAAGCTTGTGAATAAACTACCTCTTGCTTTTGCATCAGACTTGGTCTTTGAGTGATTTATGAGGGGTACCCCGCAACCTGGGCACAACAACTGTAATTATAAATTTCTTAAGACTTGCAGTATTTAAAGGTTGAAAACGTCTTCTCCCAGTAATGGGTTCATCCCTGGCTCTAGAAATATCCTTTTCATATTTCAACAATAACCGTAACAAACTACTCTGTTTCTAGCACTGTGATCAGACAGGAGGGAGGCCCAGCTGTCACCCTCGAAGGGGTCGGGACATAAGGGAGGCCCAGCTGTCACCCTCGAAGGGGTCAGGACATAAGGGAGGCCCAGCTGTCTTGCCACCCAGAGGTGCCCAGCAGCTTGCAGGGTCCACACAGCTGGGCCCAGTAGATGAAGAGCCTGAGCCTGGACTCCGGCCCTGCCAGAGCGGAGGATGGGTTCCAGGGCCCTGGAAGGAGCAGCACCCTGGATGGTGTGTGCAGCCCTCTGCTCCTGGGGAAAGGCCACCCTGACCGCAGGGGCCTACACTGACAGTCCACACTCTCACTCAGCCTCCGAGTATTTCTTGGTGTTGGTTTGTTGTCTTGGACTTCTATTTATGCCTACTCTTATCTGCGTACCACCCCTGCTCCTCCACTGTCAGCGACTGAGGGCACAGGCTGTGATCTGCAGGGTCCGTTAGGAATCTGATCTCAGCAGGGTGCCGTGACTGACCACGGGCTCAGTAGATGGCCACTTCTCCTTTCCCAGCTCTCCCTTCACCCCCAGTGCCCAGCATGGCGCTGTGTATATTCTTGGAACTCCAAAAATATTCTTTTAAAGATGGTAAGGACATGAAACAAATACATTTCAGCATCTTAGCCATACGCTCTCTACCACTTTAATCTCTCAGAGTGTTCTTGGCATATTTTGCACTACAAAACAAACGATAAATAACAGTGGCAGGCTTACTCCAGACCACTCACATGAATCACGGCCAACTCACAGCCATCGTGCCCCACAGCACCTTCTGACCTGATGCATTAGTATGATTACTCTCAGCGTCTGAGTGAAATTAAATCATTTTTTTTCTTCCTCTCTCTTAGTAAAAGCGGTGATTAACCTGTTCATGAAACAAGACGAATGGGACTGGGAAAAGAAGACTCACAAGCCGCAGAGTATGCCTAATGGTCTGAGAGAGGCTAGCGGTACCCACAGAGGCCTGCCGGGGCTCACAGCTCCCTCAGCTCCCCGGGCCCCAGGGCTCTGTGCTCTGGGCTCTGTGCTGTCACAAGTAGCAGGAGCCCTGGCATCTCCTGCCCAGACTCTGCTGCTGTAAACTGTTGCTAGAGCTGAGTGTGCTGTGTGCCAAGGCTGGAACTGAATCCCTGGTGGGGAATCCAGATGGGCTTCTGCTGCAGGCCTCTCCTTTCCATCTGAAAAGGTCCCCTTGTTTTTTTTTTTTTTTTTTTTTTGTAGAGACAGAGTCTTACTGTACCGCCCTCGGGTAGAGTGCCATGATGTCACATGGCTCACAGTAACCTCCAACTCCTGGGCTTATGCAATTCTCTTGCCTCAGCCTCCCGAGCAGCTGGGACTACAGGTGCCCACCACAATGCCCGGCTATTTTTTTGTTGCAGTTTGACCAGGGCTGGGTTTGAACCCACCATCCTCGGTATATGGGGCCGGCACCGTACTCACTGAGCCACAGGCAAATATTGGAGGTCCAGGGCTTGCTAGGAGGAAGGTGAAGCATTATTAAATTACATAAACTGAACCTCCAGCAATATGAGATTGATTTCAGGGAGAGCAGGATGTGTGGTTCCAACATCACAGAAGCGGCTGCCTAGCATGAGATCAACAGCAGAACCAGCTGTCTCTCAGGGAACTATAGGAAAACATAAACCATATCTTAAGGGTCTAAGTTTTGGCATGGTTTGTTACATCGCAGTGGATAACTGGTTGATATAGATGATTAATGAATTACTTGACCTTGAAGTTTTTATGGCTCAGTAAAGGGACTGGTGATGGGGGCTTCAGTGCCAGGCTAAGGAACTTGAACTTGATCTGCTAGGTCCTGTAGCCGTCTGAGGAGGGAAGTGATGGGGAGACAGTGTTTCGGGAGGACTGACTCAGTCAGCAGTGGCCCGTAGAGCAAACACATGGACGTCCTGAGCAGATGTGAGGAGGGAGGAGGAAGGAGGTCTGACTACTGAGCCTAAGATGTGGTTGAAAATCACCATGTAACAAGCCACTGGACGCAGAATCAAGCTTTGGGTTTACAGCACAGACATTGTCTGCCTTAGTTACAGCCTCTATTGATGCTTTATGTTTTTAAACTACGAGGGTTCTTTCAAAACCCCACGGGAGGATTCATAGTGTGTGGCTAAGAGTTCAGAGTTTGAAATAAGAAAAATCTGGCTTTTGATCTATTCTCATCCCACTTATGTGACTCTGGGCAAGTGACAGAACCCACCATAATGCCTGGCTTGTTTTTCTCTTTACAGTAGAGATAGGGTCTCACTCTTGCTCAGGCTGGTATTGAACACTGAAGCTCAGGCAATCCAGCTGCCTCAGCCTTCTAGACTACTAGGATTACAGGCGTGAGCCACCATGCCCAGCCAAGACTGCACTTCTCACATGTAATGAGCACTGGAGTCACCTGGGGTCCTCGTTAAGCTGCACACGCTGATTGAGCAGGTCTGGGGCGGCAGCTGAGATTCCGCACTTCCAACAAGCTCCCAGGTAAGGCTGACCTGCTAGTTTGTGGACCACAATTGACAAATAGCAAGTTGTTAAGCAGCCATAAGGAGTTCTGTAACCCTCAGTTATGATTTTTTCGTTTATTTATTTATTTATTTATTATTGTTAAATCATAGCTGTGTACATTAGTGCAATCGCCTGTACCCATTCTAAGATGCACCATAAATGTAGCCCCACCCAATACCCTCCCTCCACCAAAACCTCCCCCCTCCCTTCCCCTTCCTTGGCCCTTTCCCCATAGTCTTGTGCTATAGTTGGGTTATAGCCTTCATGTGAAAGCTATAATTTAGCTTCATAGTAGGGCTGAGTACATTGGATTCTTTTTCTTCCATTCCTGAGATACTTTGCTAAGAAGAATATGTTCCAGCTCCATCCATGTAAACATGAAAGAGGTAAAGTCTCCATCTTTCTTTAAGGCTGCATAGTATTCCATGGTATACATGGACCACAATTTGCTAGTCCATTCGTGGGTCGATGGGCACTTGGGCTTCTTCCATGACTTAGCAATTATGAATTGGGCTGCAATAAACATTCTGGTACAGATGTCTTTGTTATATTGTGACTTTTGGTCTTCTGGGCATAAACCTAGAAAAGGAATTATAGGATCAAATGGCAGGTCTATTTTTAGGTCTCTAACTATTCTCCAAACATCCTTCCAGAAGGAATGTATTAGTGGGCATTCCCACCAGCAGTGTAGAAGTGTGCCCTTTCCTCCACATCCACGCCAACATTTCTGGTTTTGGGATTTTGTTATGTGGGCTACTCTTACTGGGGTAAGGTGATATCTCAGAGTAGTTTTGATTTGCATTTCTCTGATGTTTAAGGATGATGAGCTTTTTTTCATGTGTTTGTAGATCTTGCGTCTGTATTCTTTAGAGAAGTTTCTCTTCAAGTCCCTTGCCCACCCTGAGATGGGGTCACGTGTTCTTTTCTTGTTAATATGTTCGAGTTCTCTGTGAATTCTGGTTATTAGACCTTTATTGGAGGTATAACCTGCAAATATTTTCTCCCATTCTGAGGGCTGTCTGCTTGCTTTACTCACTATGTTTTTGGCTGTGCAGAAGCTTTTTAGTTTGATCAAGTCCCAGTAGTGTATTTTTGATACTGCTTCAATTGCCTGGGGAGTCCTCCTCATAAAATATTCACCCAGGCCGATTCCTTCAAGAGTTTTCCCTGCACTTTCTTCAAGTATTTTTATAGTTTCATGTCTTAAGTTTAAATCTTTTATCCAGTGAGAGTCTATCTTAGTTAATGGTGAAAGGTGTGGGTCCAGTTTCAATCTTCTACAGGTTGCCAGCCAGTTTACCCAGCACCATTTGTTAAATAGGGAATCTTTTCCCCACTGAATGTTTTTAATTGGCTTGTCAAAGATCAAATAACAGTAAGTAGCTGGATCCATCTCTTGGTTCTCTATTCTGTTCCAGACATCTACTTCTCTGCTTTTGTGCCAGTACCATGCTGTTTTGATCACTATTGATTTATAGTACAGTCTCAGGTCTGGTAGCGTGATTCCTCCTGCTTTGTTTTTATTGCTCAGTAATGTTTTGGCTATTTGAGTTTTTTTCTGATTCCATATAAAATGAAGCATTATTTTTTCAAGATCTTTAAAGTATGACAATAGAGCTTTAATAGGAATTGCATTAAAGTTATATATTGCTTTGGGCAGTATGGACATTTTAACAATGTTGATTCTTCCCAGCCATGAGCATGGTATGTTTTTCCATCTATTAACATCTTCGGCTACTTCTTTTCTTAGAGTTTCATAGTTCTCTTTGTAGAGATCTTTCACGTCCTTTGTTAGGTATATTCCCAAATGTTTCATCTTCTTTGGCACTACTGTGAAAGGAATAGAGTCCTTGACTGTTTGTTCGGCTTGGTTATTGTTGGTATTTATAAAGGCTACAGATTTATGGGAGTTGATTTTGTAGTCTGAGACATTGCTATATTCCTTGATCACTTCTAAAAGTTTTGTAGTAGAATCCCTAGTGTTTTCCAGATATACGATCATATCATCTGAGAAGAGTGAAAGTTTGATCTCTTCTGACCCTATGTGGATACCCTTGATGGCCTTTTCTTCCCTAATTGCAATGGCTAAAACTTCCATTACAATGTTAAAGAGCAATGGAGACAATGGGCAACCTTGCCTGGTTCCTGATCTAAGTGGAATTTAACTCCATTCAATACGATATTGGCTGTGAGTTTGCTGTAGATGGCCTCTATTAGTTTAAGAAATGTCCCTTCTATACCAATTTTCTTAAGTGCTCGGATCATGAAGAGATGCTGGATATTATCAAAAGCTTTTTCTGCATCAATTGAAAGAATCATATGGTCTTTATTTTTAAGTTTGTTTATGTGTTGAATTACATTTATAGATTTACGTATATTGAACCAGCCTTGAGACCCTGGGATAAATCCGACTTGGTCATGGTGTATAATTTTTTTGATGTGTTGTTGGATTCTGTTTGTTAGGATCTTATTGAGTATTTTAGCATCTATATTCATTAGTGATATTGGTCTATAATTTTCTTTTCTTGTTGGGTCTTTCCCTGGTTTGGGGATCAAGGTGATGTTTGCTTCATAGAATGTGCTGGGTAATATTCCTTCTTTTTCTACATTTTGGAAGAGGTTTAGTAGTATAGGTACTAGTTCTTCTTTAAATGTTTGGTAGAATTCTGACGTAAAGCCATCTGGTCCTGGGCTTTTCTTTTTAGGGAGATTTTGTATAGTTGATGCTATTTCAGAACTTGATATAAGCCTGTTCAACATTTCCACTTCATTCTGGCTAAGTCTTGGTAGGTGGCGTGCTTCCAGGTATGGGTCGATTTCTTTCAGATTTTCATATTTGTGAGAGTAGAGTTTCTTGTAGTACTCGTTAAGGATTTTTTGAATTTCTGAGGGGTCTGTTGTTATTTCATCATTACCATTTCTGATTGATGAAATTAGAGATTTTACTCTTTTTTTCCTGGTTAGGTTGGCCAAAGGTTTATCTATTTTATTGATCTTTTCAAGAAACCAGCTTTTGGATTTATTGATCTGTTGTATAGTTCTTTTGTTTTCAATTTCATTTAATTCTGCTCTGATTTTGGTTATTTCTTTTCTTCTGCTGCATTTGGGGTTGAAGTGTTCTTCTTTCTCCAGTTGCTTGAGATGTTCCATTAAGTTATTGACTTCCTCTCTTTCCGTTTTCTTGAGGAAGGCTTGCAGTGCTATAAATTTCCCTCTTAGGACTGCCTTTGCAGTATCCCAGAGGTTCTGGTAATTCATGTCTTGATTGTTGTTTTGTTCCAAAAATATGGTGATTTCCTTCTTAATCTCGTCTATAATCCATGTATCCTTCAGCATAAGGTTGTTTAGCTTCCATGTTTTTGTATGGGTATGCAGGTTCCTGTTATTTAGTTCAACTTTTATTCCATCATGGTCTGAGAAGATGCAAGGAATAATTTCTATTTTTTAAAATTTGCTGAGGCTAGATTTGTGGCCTAGGATGTGGTCGATTTTGGAGTATGTTCCATGGGCTGATGAGAAGAATGTGTATTTAGTTTTTTTTGGATGAAATGTTCTGTAGATGTCTGTTAAGTCCAGATGTTGAATGGTTGAGTTTAAATCTAAAATTTCTTTGCTTAGCTTCTTTTTGGAGGATCTATCCAGGACTGCTAAAGGGGTGTTAAAATCTCTACTATGGAAGTGGAGGAAATCGAATTGCTCATGTCTGTTAGAGTTTCTCTTATAAATTGAGGTGTGCTGTGGTTGGGTGCATAAATATTAATAATTGAGATCTCATCATATTGAGTATTACCTTTAACAAATATGAAGTGTCCATCCTTATCCTTAATTATTTTGGTTGGTTTAAAGCCTATTGCGTCTGCGAACAGGATTGCAACGCCTGCTTTTTTCTGCTTTCCATTTGCCTGGAATATAGATGACCATCCCTTCACCTTGAGTCTATATCTGTCTTTTAATGTAAGATGCGATTCTTGGATGCAGCAGATATTTGGCTTGAGTTTTGGTATCCAGTCCACCAACCTATGCCTCTTTAGAGGACAATTTAAATCATTCACATTAATTGAGAGTATTGATAAGCCTTTCGAGAGACCGGTGGACATTTTTAATCCTTTTGCAACTGTGGAAGTTGGAATTTGATCAAAAATTTTTTTGGTGGGTTTACTTTTGTGGTGGAGAATTACGCTGGTCTTTATGGAGGATAGGTCTAAGAATGTCCTGGAGAGCTGGTTTAGTTGTGGCAAATTTCTTCAAGTTGCGAATGTCGTTGAAGTATTTAATTTCTCCATCATAAATGAAGCTCACTTTAGCTGGGTACAGAATCCTGGGTTGAAAGTTATTTTGTTTTAGGAGATTAAAAGTCGATGACCATCCTCTTCTAGCTTGAAAGGTTTCAGCAGAGAGATCTGCAGTTATTCTGATATTCTTCCCCTTGTAGGTAATGGTTTTCTTTCGTCTGGCAGCTTTCAGAATTTTCTCCTTCATATTAACTTTAGTGAAATTGATTATGATGTGTCTGGGGGATGTCTTATTTGGGTTGAGTCGTGCTGGAGTTCTGAAACTGTCTGCTATCTGAATTTCGGAATCTCTTGGCATGTCTGGAAAGTTCTCCTTCATAATCTCATGGAGAAGAGACTGTGCCTTGTGAAGCCACTTCGTCACTTTCGGGGATCCCTATAAGACGAATATTTGTTTTCTTCAAATTATCCGAGAGCTCTCTGAGAGAGTGGTCTGTTTTTGCTCTCCATTTCTCTTCTTCTTTGAGGGTTTGGGAGCGTTCAAAAGCTTTGTCTTCGATGTCAGAAATCCTTTCTTCTGCTTGCTCCATTCTGTTACTGAGGGATTCTACTGTGTTTCTCAGATCTTTGAGGGATGCAACTTCTTGTCTCAATGTGTTGAAATCTTTGGTCATTTGGTCTTTGAATCCATTGAATTCTTGAGATAACTTTTGGAATTCTAATTCGATCTTATTTGCTATCCAGATCCTGAATTCAATTTCTGACATCTCAGCTATTTGTTTGTGCATGGGGTCTTGTGCTGTTTCTGCCCCATTGATCCTTAGGGGAGTTGATCTACTCTGATTATTCATATTGCCAGAGTTTTTCTGTTGATTTCGCCTCATGATTGTTTTTCACCGTTGCCTCTGGCTGTCCTCAGAGTTGGGGAGGTGTCACTCCAAGATTAGACCCCAGTGGGATCACTCTGTTGTTGCTGGATCTTTGTAGGGAGTGACCCTGTGTAGTTCCTCTGGGGCTGCTCTAGCTAGGGAGTTCTGGTTGTGGAAGCAGCTCCGGTTTGTGACACACCCGGATCCAGCAACAGGGCTGGGGGTGGTGTGCACGGTTCTGGGAGTGCCAGGTGCCCAGTGACTTTGGCACAGAGAGCCCAAGGCTCCAGCAGTCTCTGGCCAGGAGAAGGGCTCTGCGCAGAGGCAGGGAGGGCTCCAAAGGGCATGCAGCTACCAGAGTCCCTGTGCAGATGAACAGGCTAGTGTGGAAGCTTGGAGGACACAGGAGGGAGGGCGCAGTGTTGCAAGGCTCCCACAGTTCCTGGTCAGGGAATGTGGAGGCCCGGTGGGTGTGGGTCACTGGTCGGGGGTCGCTGCACAGCTCTTATGGAGGTCTGGGCAGCGCCAAGCCCAGGAGTTTGAGGTTGCTATGAGCTGTGATGTCACAGCACTATACCCAGGGCAACAGCCCAAGGCTCCAGTGTGCCAAAACTGTCCCACTCTGCCCCTAAGGATTAAGGCTGTAAGGCAGCTCAGTCCCTGCCTTTAGACTGCTCAGTCAGTAGGTTACTTTGACCTGCCCAATCCTTGCTCTGAGACCCTGAGGGCGGAGTTTGCCGGGGCAGTTCTTTCACAATGGCTTCCTGCGCCCAGCTCAGTGGCTCAGTCTGGGGCCCCAGACAATGCCCAAAGTTCTCCACACTCCTGCTCAAGCTCTCCCCAAGGCAGTTCAACTGAGTGCCAAGTCCAAGAACACCAAAACAGTTCACAGGTAAGGCCTTTCTGGTTTGCAGTCTCACTGCTGCTTGTACTTACGGTTGCTGGCGTGATTAGGTCGATCGAACACACGCAACCACTTGCCAGTTTTCCACTGTTTTTGTCCTCCTCTTGGGGTCCAGAAGTCCCTTTCTGGCTCCCTGTATCCTCAAAGGGATGATTATGGGCAGATCCCACCGGCCACAGATACCTGGAGTATTGTCTCCCCAGACTCGCTGTTCCCAGTTGCAGGGAAGCTGTTATTCAGCCGCCATCTTTAATCTCTCCCAAAGATTTCAAATCAATAATCTTTTTATTCACCAGCTCACTGTCTTTCAGAATCTGTTCCTGAAGTGTTCTTGAGTTGTTCCTGGATTAAAACTAGGGTGCCAGCATCAGGCTTCACACCCTGCGCCAAACCCTCAGTTATGATTTAGCTGGACTTGAATGTATAAAGACTCCTGGTCACCAGTGAAGCCTGCTGTATACTGTCTTAGCCTTTCTTTCAAGGGAACTATCATACCATAAAAGAATACTTCCATATTTCAAGCTTGCTTGTTTCAAATGATTCCATGAGACAACCCAAAAGAGAAATACAGTCATCCCTCTGTATCTGTAGGGGATTGGTCCCAGGACCCCTGTGGATGCTGAAATCCAAGGATCGTCCCTGATCTAGAATGGTCAGTATTTGCATATAATCTATGTACATGCTGCTGTGTACTAGTTTAGATCATCTCTAGACTACGTACAATACCTAACACAATGTGAACGCTATATTGGTAGTTGTTACTCTGTATTATGTTTTTTATTTGGAAAATTTTATTATCTTTTTTTTATTGTTTTCTTCCCTCAAATATTATCAGTCTATAGTTGGTTGAACCCATGGATACAGACCCTGCGGGTTCAGGGGGGGGGGTGACAGCACTCACCAGAGAGCCTCCGTTTGAGGAAAATGACTTGGCCTTTTGTCCAAGGAAGTTAGAAAACTATAAGCAAAGAAAGTCTGAATGTTAATCAACTTTTATTTTAAACTAAAACTTTTCTCTTTAACAAAATTTTCTGTTTTTAATGAGAGTGCACTGACAACGTTTAGAAGAAAATGTAGAAAAGCTTTCTTAGGAAGGAGGTAAAATGAGTATAAGCCACAAGGGAAATGGACAAGTTTGACTGTGCTGGCATTGAAGCTTCTGTGCATCCAAAGCCCATTAAAACTGAAAATATAAGGAAGAGCCACTTCCTCTTCTCCCATTCTGTTTTGAATTTCCTCCAAGCCTGTGCTTACAGAGATCTGAAAACCTTCCCTCTGAGAAACCCAGTGTTCAAGGCGCAGACCACAGCTCACCAAACCTTATTCTTGAAAAACCGTGCTCACTTGACTTGTGGACTATCACTTGTTTTCTGATTAATTTTTAAAGAAATATTATATGCCCATACTTGAAAGTGATTCATAATTGAAGATTTATTACCACAACCCATCCTTTCACTCCTGACGCCTGTTTCCCAGGGGCAACTGCTTTCAACTCCTTAGCTTTAGTCTACTACTACTACTGCTAATAACAGTGAATGATATTCTTGAATTTCTATTTTTGTATTTACCAATGTTAGATATTTGGCTAAGGTAGGATCTGCCACATCTTCCCTTTGTTGCAGGGATGTTTTTTCTTTGTAGTAGGTAAGTATTCTGGACAATGCTCTTATCTAGTCCCCAGCTACCTGTACCTGCTAGTTTTAGTATCCACTGATTCTTCTTGTCTGGATCAGTGTTATATTGGGGGGGGGGTAGGGTTTGCAGGGGAAGGAGTAGGGGTTTGCAAATGGCCATTTTTCTATCATTAAGTCCACATTTCTTGTCCAGTTTGTCTTCTTTCCTTTCTCTTTCTTCCTCTTAGTATTTTAGTATGTTGCCATTGGTTATCCGCATCATTATTTTTGATGCTCTAACTTCTCCAGATTTGGCCCTCAGAGCCATTCATGCTGGTTCCTGTGACGTCTGAAATGATTCCGTCAGGCTTTGGGCTTTCCTTGCTTCCTGGAACAAGATGTCCAGGCTCACCTATATTCCTTCTGTACTGGGCACAGGCATAGCCATCTTTGGAGGAACCAAAGACCCCCACCTCCTTGTAGTGGATACGTATGAAGAGAAAAATAACAACCACACCCTGCTCTGCCACCCAGAGCCAGCCACACGCAAGCCTGCTAATTTCCATTCTATAAAGGAATCTTATAACTCTAAGTTATGGGTTGTACTACATATTTGGTATTATACCCTGCTTTTTCATGTTACTAAAATTCTTTAAAATTATAATATTAATGTTTTTATTATAGAAACTGTGTCTAAAGTTTTTGCATCTTTCCCTGAGAATCACAGCTACCTAGTGTGATCAAACTAAAACCATTCCACGGCCATCCTGCTGCACCTCAAAGCTCTGCTGACCGAAAGAGCTTTGGCTGAGTGTCAGAGACTGATAATAATACTGTGGGGTAAACATAAACTTTCAAAGGACAACGTATTCTCTGTATTGTGCATTCCATGAGATTTACTCTACTGGTTGCCATGAGTGGATACATTTTCTTGAATGGAGGCACTTTAGTGTCTCAAAGACATCTGCCTGATAATAAGACCCTAAAGACTTTAAGTGTCCCAACAGTGGAATTGATTTTTTTTTTAATATAGCTGACAAACAATTAGAACATAATTGTTCTTCTGCTTGTTCCTTGCTTTATGACTATGGAACTTGCTATTTAACTGCTCGGTAACTTACTTATCTATAAGATGACACGAATGGTAGTTTCTTCTGCACAGCATTGTTGTGGTAAGTAAACTAAGTAATAATTAAACTGTTGATCACAGGGTCTAGGTATTAGAATGCTAAGTACTACAATGGTTACTACAGGCTAAAAGGATGAGTAGGATCTGAGCTAACATTATTGGTAAAGCAGGGATTAGGCTGCTGGTGGTGCAGCAGAGAGGCATTGCGGGAGAGAGAGTTCAGAACACACAAGGTCTGCTGAGCAAGGCTGCTGAGCCAGAGTTGTGACAATGGACCAAGATTGCTGTCCTGGTAGCATGTTAGCTCAGGGTCAGCACTGACCTCCTGTTCTTCTTGGCATTATTTCTCCTGTTCTTCTTGTACTATTTATACAAGTCTAGTACTTGTGCTGACTGGAGTTAAGCAAAGGAGGTAGCTTTTCTAGAGAAGGGGTTGAAAACGTCTCCTTGGAAAATGGAAGTGCTAAGCTGGATTTGAGTAGCACCCAAAAAGATGTTTGGACCTTCGGAAACTTGTAAATGTCCATCTGATTCTAAGCTCCCCTACTCATAAATTACCATAACTGATAAGTTTCTAGGAGTTTCTCTGGACACACTAACATGGTGGAGAAGTGCTTGAGCACATGCATCGACCACTTCTAGCAAGGGGACTAAAGAAAGATTGCTTAACCTCCCAAGGTCCTAACTTACCTTATCTTTAGAACAAGAATTATAACAATATTATCTACTATGTAAGGTAATTATAAGAACAAAATGCAATGTCACATAGGTAGCCCAGTCCTATATACATGGCATGAAGCAAATTGTAGTGTTTATTTGTGAGGATAGATTTGAGGCAGAAAACCCTGCCATTTTCAGCATTCAGATCTTCCCCCATTAAGTTTCTTAACAAATTTGTAATCTGGAATCTCTGTCCGGTACATTTCCTTAAATGTGGAGTACCTATTGATTGAAAAAAAAAAAGAACTTTCTATGTCTATTTCTGCTATAAATTTCCAGGCAATTCATCCATTCAGCCCACAAACAAGAACTGAATATCAACCACGCCTCACTGTGCCTCGTCCTGGGCAGTTGGAGAAACTACGCACAGCTCAGAAAAGGTGAGAATATTCAAGTTGCCGTGATAATGTTCAGAGCTGAAAAATCAGAGTATGTTTGGGTTATAATGCTGCTTTTTAAGTAAGTGGAAAATTAGAGTAAATGGAAGAAGTAAGCCCTTTAAGAAGACGAGTCTTGGGGCGGCGCCTGTGGCTCAAAGGGGTAGGGCACCAGCTCCATATGCTGGAGATGGCGGGTTCAAACCCAGCCCTGGACAAAAATAAAAAAAGACATGTCTTCCAGAGAACTTCAAGGGCAAGGAGGCCATTTGATGTCTTCATCTGTGAACATAATCTGCCGATTATGTCACCATGAGTGGGTGAGGGGCATGGTTTTATCTCGGACATGTTTCACGGCCATTTCTGAAAGACTTACATAGCAGTGGTGGGAGACTCACGCAGCCATCTTCTCAGGAGATGCGTGGAGAGCGTGACAACTCGGCGACTGGAGCGAGTGGGGAGGGTATAAATTCTGGGTCCCCAAAGCAATGTTTTGGGGAGGGCTCTTGTCTAGCTCACAGCTTCTAAAAATGTCCTGGGCTTAGATTTTTAGCTCACGGAGTTGAGGATATGTTCTGCAGGACGTTTCTGGGACAATTCGGTGACCTAAGACAGGCTGCCCCGAGTGTCCCTGGCCTGCCTGCATAGTTCAGCTATAATCAGCCACGGACCCTTCAACAAGAAAAGGGGGCAATATGGCGGGTACAATAGGGAGAAGAGAGAAGAGAGAGAAACGGCACCTCCCCCCTGGGCTCCCTCACTCATCCAGTAAACAGGTAGTTCTCAGTCCTTTTTGCAGCTAAATGAACCTGGCGTGTCTCAAGGCCATCCTCTCCTTGGACAAAGTGACACAGAGACACAGTATTGATGGCTCCTGCTGACCACAGATTACTCACAGGGGCCCCATCTTTATCTCTGAGGACCGGGAGAAGGTTGGGGGCCATTGAGGGCGTCATGCCCTGAATTGCCCACTGTGGCAGCCCAGCAGCTGTTAGGAAAGAGTCCACTGGTCTTAAGTCATTTGTACATAGATAATGAATACATTTATGCCATTATGGGGGGGAAAAAAGAGTCCACTGGTCTCTTCCTCATGTCTTAGTGGAGGTGAGAGTGTCATTCCTCAGTGCCTCAGTGACCCCCATGACCCCGTCACACAGAAGATAATCTATGGGTATGGGCTCAATTTCTCAACCTTACTGAGGGTCACAAGTGTAATAAATCAGAGCATTCTTCTGGCTGGGTCAGATTGACCAGTGTCAAAGTAACATTTGTGTCCTGAAGGTCACTTTTTTTTTTTTTTTTGCAGTTTTTGGCCAGGGCTGGGTTTGAACCTGCCACCTCCGGCATATGGGGCCAGCGCCCTACTCCTTTGAGCCACAGGCGCCGCCCTGAAGGTCACATTTTTTGAGCTAAACCATCCTCTGTATCTGAAGAGTCTATTTTCAAAGGGGTAGGGGATATACTGATATTTAGCATGTGAAAATGCTAAACACACAAGCTGATGCTCTATCTGCCCTTTCTCAAAAAAAGCTAGTGCTAGATACTACAAAAATAACTTTCTAAAAAGAGGGCTGAGCATGGTGGCTCATGCGTGTAATCCTAGCACTCTGGGAGGCCAAGGCAAGAGGATCCTGGAGGCTGGGAGTTTGAGGTTGCTGCGAGCTATGATGACTCCACTGCACTCTACCCAGGCGACAGAGTGAGACTCTGTCTGAAAACCAAAACAAAACCACCTATAAAAATGCCTTCAGAGGCAAGTAACAAAAACCCCAACTCAAACTAGTTCAATGACAGTGACAGTGACATTGTCACAGAGCAGGAAGGGCAGGGCCTAGGTGGCACCAAGGCTGGCTGATCACAGGGCAGCAATGTCAGCAGGGCTCCTGGTTGCTCTGGTCCCGTTGCCCAGAAGTCGTTGTGTCGGCATCACTATTAGGGAAGTAGGAAGGTGGCTGCAACAGCTCCGGCTATCACACCTGCACCTGACACTATCCACGGGAAAGACGGAGGGACAAAATCTTGCTGCTGCTGTATCACAAGCCTTGTCCCAGAAGCCCGTCAAGTTTCAGTTCCCCTCCCTGCCTCATGAGTTCCTCAGGACTGGCAAGGCTACCAGAGCCACCCATAGACCTAGGATGGGGTCAGTGTCACCCGAGGCACCTGAGGATGGAGTCTGAACACATGAGGCTCTTCTAGGAGAGAGAGGGGGAAATGGATGCACAGTGGGTTTGAGTTAGTTGCAGGAAACAAAGAACCTGACTTACAAGTGGCTTAAGTCCGAAACATACTTCTCACTGGTCTATGAATTATTGCCTTAGTTGGCTGCTGGTGTTGATTCAACAGGGAGGTGACATCATGGTTAGCGACTTGGTGAGCTCTTGACCTCTCCCTGTGCCACGCAAGGTCCCAGGATAGCCGCTGGAGTTTCGTATATTCCGTCTGCATTCAGAGTAGGCAGAAGGGGGAAGAGGCACGGCTGCATGAAATATCGGGTAAACGGTGCTGGAGACCATGGGTCAAATGCAAAGGTTGGTTTAGTCTCTTCCTTACCAGGATTCAACAATGTGTGTGGGAAGACAACACGCTCCCCAGAGCCACAGCAGAAGGCCAGTGTCTCGAGACGAATGCAGACGACTCTCACAGGCCCTGTCCACCCCACCCCATGTCGGCTCTACCCCAGCCACTGTGTCACAGCTTTGCGAGGAGGTTGGGCTCACCGCAGCGCCAGGCAGGCTTACAGAAATGGGGCGTGCACATCTGAAGGAAGCAGGTTTGCGTCTGCTGTCCTTTCAGCAACATCCCTTTTCTGTTGGGAAGACAGATAAGTGTATCAGACAGGCTCCTGGACAACAAAGATGTCCTAGCAGAGGTCCAGGGCGGCTGGGAGGAGAGCACATCTGGTGGGTCTGGTGCAGAGCAGCGGAGGTGTGGCTGGATGTGACAGAGGGCTGTGTCTCTTTGACGATGACATTATCTGAGCTAGGGTGGGCTCTCAGCTCTGGTTCCAGATGGTTAGCATCCACCGCTGGCTGCCATCCAGTTGACAGAGTGCATTTTGTGATCACAAGCTACGTTTGGAAGAAGTTTAGAGAAAAGCAGAGGCAGACAGTTACGTGGGTGTCTCTGGGTCTTCCATAGCATTGTCTATGGGGCAGAGGCTTATATGTCTAACCTTTGTACCCTTGCCTGGCTGCTGGCACATGGGAGGCACCTCTTGACAATAGTGACACGCGCCTGGACAAACCCAATGTCTCCCCACCAGGCCCCTCTCCTCCCCATCTCCCAGCTTCCTTCCTACCACACTTTCCCTTCACACTCAGGTTAAACAGAAGATCTGGGGCCCAGCGTGGCACCTCGGCTCTTACTCTCTGCACGTTCCACAGCACTCGTGCCACTGACCCCACTCTCTTCCCGATTTTTGTTCCTTGAGGATCTTTTCAGGGACCTCTCCTCTAAATGTCTCTTTTCCTCTCAGCCCCGCCCCAGGCTCCAGCCTCTATCTTTCCCTTTCTGCACCCTCCCTGAGTCCCTCAGCCAAACCCACAGCTTGACCCTCTGCTTCTCTCTCCGCCCAGATCTCTCTGGCGTGGCAGGCTGTGGACACAGTCAGCCAAGCACAAGTCAGGCCTGGGAAGCAGGAGTGAGTTCTCTTCCTGGAGGTGTCCTCGGCTGGTGCAGGTGCAGATAGAGACAGGGGAATGTGGTAAGGGAACCTCTGGGGTTCGGCAGCATTCACAAGGCAGAACCTTGATGGAGCCATGGCTACGTGTGGTGTTACCACTTCTATTTGTACTGAGGACTGTAAATGCGATGGGGTGGGCATACCAGGGAGCAGATAGGAAAGATATTATCTTTTTTTTTTTTTTTATTGGGGATTCATTGAGGGTACAATAAGCCAGGTTACACTGATTGCAATTGTTAGCTAAAGTCCCTCTTGCAATCATGTCTTGCCCCCATAAAGTGTGACACACACCAAGGCCCAACCCACCTCCCTCCTTCCCTCTTTCTGTTCCCCCCCCATAACCATAATTGTCATTAATTGTCCTCATATCAAAATTGAGTACATAGGATTCATGCTTCTCCATTCTTGTGATGCTTTACTAAGAATAATGTCTTCCACGTCCATCCAGGTTAATACGAAGGATGTAAAGTCTCCATTTTTTTTAATGGCTGAATAGTATTCCATGGTATACATATACCACAGCTTGTTAATCCATTCCTGGGTTGGTAGGCATTTAGGCTGTTTCCACATTTTGACGATTGTAAATTGAGCTGCAATAAACAGTCTAGTATAAGTGTCCTTGTGATAAAAGGATTTCTTTCCTTCTGGGTAGATGCCCAGTAATGGGATTGCAGGATCAAATGGGAGGTCTAGCTTGAGTGCTTTGAGGTTTCTCCATACTTCCTTCCAGAAAGGTGGTACTAGTTTGCAGTCCCACCAGCAGTGTAAAAGTGTTCCCTTCTCTCCACATCCACGCCAGCATCTGCAGTTTTGAGATTTTGTGATGTGGGCCATTCTCACTGGGGTTAGATGATATCTCAGGGTTGTTTTGATTTGCATTTCTCTAATATATAGAGATGATGAACATTTTTTCATGTGTTTGTTAGCCATTCATCTGTCGTCTTTAGAGAAAGTTCTATTCATGTCTCTTGCCCATTGATATAAGGGATTGTTGGCTTTTTTCATGTGGATTAATTTGAGTTCTCTATAGATCCTAGTTATCAAGCTTTTGTCTGATTGAAAATATGCAAATATCCTTTCCCATTGTGTAGGTTGTCTCTTTGCTTTGGTTATTGTGTCCTTAGCTGTACAGAAGCTTTTCAGTTTAATGAAGTCCCATTTGTTTATTTTTGTTGTTGTTGCAATTGCCATGGCAGACTTCTTCATGAAGTCTTTCCACAGGCCAATATCTTCCAGTGTTTTTCCTATGCTTTCTTGGAGGGTTTTTATTGTTTCATGCCTTAAGTTTAAGTCCTTTATCCATCTTGAATCAATTTTTGTGAGTGGGGAAAGGTGTGGGTCCAGTTTCAGTCTTTTACATGTAGACATCCAGTTCTCCCAACACCATTTATTGAATAGGGAGTCTTTCCCCCAAGGTATGTTCTTGTTTGGTTTATCAAAGATCAGGTGGTTGTAAGATGTTAGTTTCATTTCTTGGTGTTCAATTCGATTCCAAGTGTCTATGTCTCTGTTTTTGTGCCAGTACCATGCTGTCTTGAGCACTATGGCTTTGTAGTACAGACTAAAATCTGGTATGCTGATGCCCCCAGCTTTATTTTTGTTACAGAGAACTGCCTTAGCTATACGGGTTTTTTTCCGGTTCCATACAAAATGCAGAATTATTTTTTCCAAATCTTGAAAGTACGATGTTGGTATTTTGATAGGAATGGCATTGAATAGGTAGATTGCTTTGGGAAGTATAGACATTTTAACAATGTTGATTCTTCCCATCCATGAGCATGGTATGTTCTTCCATTTGTTAATATCCTCTGCTATTTCCTTTCTGAGGATTTCATAGTTTTCTTTATAGAGGTCCTTCACCTCCTTCGTTAGGTATATTCCTAGGTATTTCATTTTCTTTGAGACTATGGTGAAGGGAGTTGTGTCCTTAATTAGCTTCTCATCTTGACTGTTATTGGTGTACACAAAGGCTACTGACTTGTGAACATTGATTTTATATCCTGAAACATTACTGTATTTTTTGATGACTTCTAGGAGTCTTGTGGTTGAGTCTTTGGGGTTCTCTAAGTATAAGATCATGTCGTCAGCAAAGAGGGAGAGTTTGACCTCCTCTGCTCCCATTTGGATTCCCTTTATTTCCTTGTCTTGCCTAATTGTATTGGCTAGAACTTCCAGCACTACGTTGAATAGTAAGGGTGACAGAGGACAACCTTGTCTGGTTCCAGTTCTAAGAGGAAAAGCTTTCAGTTTTACTCCGTTCAGTAAAATATTGGCTGTGGGTTTGTCATAGATAGCTTCAATCAGTTTTAGAAATGTGCCACCTATGCCTATACTCTTCAGTGTTCTAATTAGAAAAGGATGCTGGATTTTATCAAATGCTTTTTCTGCATCTATTGAGAGGATCATGTGATCTTTATTTTTGCCTCTGTTAATATGGTGGATAACGTTTATAGACTTGCGTATGTTAAACCAGCCTTGCATCCCTGGGATGAAGCCTACTTCATCATGATGAATGACTTTTTTGATGATAAGCTGTAATCTATTGGCTAGGATTTTGTTGAGAATTTTTGCGTCTATGTTCATGAGTGAGATTGGTCTGAAATTCTCCTTTTTGTTTGGGTCTTTTCCTGGTTTTGGTATCAGGGTGATGTTTGCTTCATAGAATGTGTTGGGGAAGATTCCTTCTTCCTCAATTTTTTGGAATAATTTCTGCAGTAGGAATAAGCTCTTCCTTGAAGGTTTGATAGAATTCTGGAGTGAAGCCATCTGGACCAGGGCATTTTTTGGTTGGAAGCTTTTTTATTGTTTCTTTGATCTCAGTGCTTGAAATTGGTCTGTTCAGGAGGTCTATTTCTTTTTTTTGTTTTTTTTTATTGTTGGGGATTCATTGAGGGTACAATAAGCCAGTTACACTGATTGCAATTGTTAGGTAAAGTCCCTCTTGCAATCATGTCTTGCCCCCATAAAATGTGACACACACTAAGGCCCCACCCGCCTCCCTCCATCCCTCTTTCTGCTTCCCCCCCCATAACCTTAATTGTCATTAATTGTCCTCATATCAAAATTGAGTACATAGGATTCATGCTTCTCCATTTTTGTGATGCTTTACTAAGAATAATGTCTTCCACTTCCATCCAGGTTAATATGAAGGATGTAAAGTCTCCATTTTTTTTAATGGCTGAATAGTATTCCATGGTATACATATACCACAGCTTGTTAATCCATTCCTGGGTTGGTGGGCATTTAAGCTGTTTCCACATTTTGGCAACGGTAAATTGAGCTGCAATAAACAGTCTAGTACAAGTGTCATTATGATAAAAGGATTTTTTTCCTTCTGGGTAGATGCCCAGTAATGGGATTGCAGGATCAAATGGGAGGTCTAGGTTGAGTGCTTTGAGGTTTCTCCATACTTCCTTCCAGAAAGGTTGTACTAGTTTGCAGTCCCACCAGCAGTGTAAAAGTGTTCCCTTCTCTCCACATCCACGCCAGCACCTGCAGTTTTGAGATTTTGTGATGTGGGCCATTCTCACTGGGGTTAGATGATATCTCAGGGTTGTTTTGATTTGCATTTCTCTAATATATAGAGATGATGAACATTTTTTCATGTGTTTGTTAGCCATTCATCTGTCGTCTTTAGAGAAAGTTCTATTCATGTCTCTTGCCCATTGATATAAGGGATTGTTGGCTTTTTTCATGTGGATTAATTTGAGTTCTCTATAGATCCTGGTTATCAAGCTTTTGTCTGATTGAAAATATGCAAATATCCTTTCCCATTGTGTAGGTTGTCTCTTTGCTTTGGTTATTGTGTCCTTAGCTGTACAGAAGCTTTTCAGTTTAATGAAGTCCCATTTGTTTATTTTTGTTGTTGTTGCCATTGTCATGGCAGTCTTCTTCATGAAGTCTTCCCCCAGGCCAATATCTTCCAGTGTTTTTCCTATGCTTTCTTGGAGGATTTTTATTGTTTCATGCCTTAAATTTAAGTCCTTTATCCATCTTGAATCAATTTTTGTGAGTGGGGAAAGGTGTGGGTCCAGTTTCAGTCTTTTACATGTAGACATCCAGTTCTCCCAACACCATTTATTGAATAGGGAGTCTTTCCCCCAACGTATGTTCTTGTTTGGTTTATCAAAGATTAGGTGGTTGTAAGATGTTAGTTTCATTTCTTGGTGTTCAATTCGATTCCAAGTGTCTATGTCTCTGTTTTTGTGCCAGTACCATGCTGTCTTGAGCACTATGGCTTTGTAGTACAGACTAAAATCTGGTATGCTGATGCCCCCAGCTTTATTTTTGTTACTAAGAACTGCCTTAGCTATACGGGGTTTTTTCCGGTTCCATACAAAATGCAGAATCATTTTTTCCAAATCTTGAAAGTACGATGTAGGTACTTTGATAGGAATGGCATTGAATAGGTAGATTGCTTTGGGAAGTATAGACATTTTAACAATGTTAATTCTTCCCATCCATGAGCATGGTATGTTCTTCCATTTGTTAATATCCTCTGCTATTTCCTTTCTGAGGATTTCATAGTTTTCTTTATAGAGGTCCTTCACCTCCTTCGTTAGGTATATTCCTAGGTGTTTCATTTTCTTTGAAACTATGGTGAAGGGAGTTGTGTCCTTAATTAGCTTCTCATCTTGACTGTTATTGGTGTACACAAAGGCTACTGACTTGTGAACATTGATTTTATATCCTGAAACATTACTGTATTTTTTGATGACTTCTAGGAGTCTTGTGGTTGAGTCTTTGGGGTTCTCTAAGTATAAGATCATGTCGTCAGCAAAGAGGGAGAGTTTGACCTCCTCTGCTCCCATTTGGATTCCCTTTATTTCCTTGTCTTGCCTAATTGTATTGGCTAGAACTTCCAGCACTATGTTGAATAGTAAAGGTGACAGAGGACAACCTTGTCTGGTTCCAGTTCTAAGAGGAAAAGCTTTCAGTTTTACTCCATTCAGTAAAATATTGGCTGTGGGTTTGTCATAGATAGCTTCAATCAGTTTTAGAAATGTGCCACCTATGCCTAAACTCTTCAGTGTTCTAATTAGAAAAGGATGCTGGATTTTATCAAATGCTTTTTCTGCATCTATTGAGAGGATCATGTGATCTTTATTTTTGCCTCTGTTAATATGGTGGATAACGTTTATGGACTTGCGTATGTTAAACCAGCCTTGCATCCCTAGGAGGTCTATTTCTTCCTGGCTGAGTCTAGGGAGAGGGTGTGATTCCAAATATTGATCCATTTCTTTCACATTGTCAAATTTCTGGGCATAGAGTTTCTGGTAGTATTCAGAGATGATCTCTTGTATCTCTGTGGGATCAGTTGTTATTTCCCCTTTATCATTTGTGATTGAGGTTATTACAGATTTTACTTTTCTATTCCTCATTAGTCTGGCCAATGGTTTATCTATTTTATTTTTTCAAAAAACCAACTCCTTGTTTCATTAATTTTCTGAATGATTCTTTTGTTTTCAATTTCATTGATCTCTGATTTGATTTTGGATATTTCTTTTCTTCTACTGAGTTTAGGCTTAGATTGTTCTTCTTTTTCCCATTCCATAAGATCTCTTGTGAGATTGTTGATGTGCTCTCTTTCTGTTTTTCGAATGTAGGCATCTAAAGCGATGAATTTTCCTCTCAAAACTGCTTTTGCAGTATCCCACAGGTTTTGGTAGCTTGTGTCTTCATTGTTGTTATGCTCAAGGAAGTTAATGATTTCCTGTTTTATTTCTTCCTTCACCCATCTGTTATTCAACAGAAGATTGTTTAATTTCCATGCCTTTGGGTGGGGTCGAGCATTTTTGTTAGAGTTGAGTTCCACCTTTAGTGCCTTATGGTCTGAGAAGATACAAGGTAAAATTTCAATTCTTTTGATTCTGTTGATATTTGTTTTGTGTCCCAGGATATGATCAATTTTGGAGAATGTTCCATGGGGTGATGAGAAGAATGTATATTCTTTATCTTTGGGGTGGAGTGTTCTATATGCGTCTATCAAGCACAGTTGTTCTAGGGTCTCATTTAAGTCTCTTATATCCTTGTTTAATTTCTGTTTAGAGGATCTGTCCAGCTCTGTAAGAGGAGTGTTAAGGTCCCCTATTATTATGGTATTATCAGATATCATATTGCTCAGACTGAGTAAGGTCTGTCTCAAGAATCTGGGAGCATTTAAATTGGGTGCATAGATATTTAGAATTGAAATGTCTTCTTGTTGTATTTTTCCCTTGACCAATATAAAGTGACCATCTTTGTCTTTTTTGACTTTAGTTGCTTTAAATCCACATGTATCTGAAAATAAGATTGCAACTCCTCTTTTCTTCTGAATTCCATTTAGCCTGAAAAATTGTCTTCCAACCCTTGACTTGGAGCTTTAATTTGTCTTTTGAAGCCAGATGTGTTTCTTGCAGACAGCAAATGGATGGCTTGTGTTTTTTAATCCAGTCAACCAATCTATGTCTCTTCAGTGGGGAATTCAAGCCATTAACATTTATTGAGATAATTGATAAGTGTAGTAGTATTCTATTCGTCTTATTTTGTGGGAGTCCATTGCTTAGTTTTATCTTTTGCATCAGTGTGGAGGTTTGGTTCTGTCCTTTAATTTCTGAGTTCTTACTTTGCTGCTGATCCATTGTGGTGGTCAGTGTGCAGAACAGGTTGAAGGATTTCCTGTAGAGCTGGTGTTGTTGTGGCGAATTTCCTCCATGTTTATCCGTTTAATTTCCTCCATGTTATATCCGTAAATGATTTGATTTCTCCGTCAATTTTGAAGCTTAGCTTAGCAGGGTACAGAATTCTGGGCTGAAAATTGTTCTGTTTAAGTAGATTAAAGGTAGATGACCATTGTCTTCTTGCTTGGAAAGTTTCATTAGAGAAGTCTGCGGTCAATCTGATGGATTTGCCCCTGTAGGTCAACTGGCGCTTACTCCTGGCAGCTTGCAGAATCTTTTCTTTTGTCTTGACTTTGGACAGGTTCATCACAATGTGTCTTGGAGAAGCTCGGTTAGAGTTGAGGCGACCTGGGGTCCGATTGCCCTCTGAAAGCAGTGTGTCAGAATCTTTGGTGAAATTTGGGAAATTTTCTTTTATAATATTCTCTAGTATGTCTTCCATTCCTCTGGGGCATTCTTCTTCCCCTTCTGGAATTCCTATAACTCGTATGTTGGAACGCTTCATAAAGTCCCATAATTCTGACAGTGAACGTTCTGCTTTCTCTCTCTTCTTATCTGCCTCTTTTACTATCTGAGTTATCTCAAAAACTTTGTCTTCTACCTCTGAAATTCTTTCTTCTGCATGGTCTAACCTGTTGCTAATACTTTCCATTGCATCTTTAAGTTCCCTAATTGACTGTTTCATTTCCTTCAGCTCTGCTATATCCTTTTTATATTCTTCATATCGTTCATCTCTGATTTGATTCTGTTTTTGGATTTCCTTTTGGTTATTTTCCACTTTATTAGCAGTTTCCTTCATTTTTTCCATCATTTCTTTCATTGTTTTCAACATGTGTATTCTAAATTCCCTTTCTGTCATTCCTAACATTTCTGTATAGGTGGAATCCTCTGCAGTAGCTACCTCATTGTCCCTTGGCGGGGTTGTTCTGGACTGGTTCTTCATGTTGCCTGGAGTTTTCTGCTGATTCTTCCTCATGAGTGATTTCTTTTATCTGTTTCCTTGCCCTAATTTTCCTTTCACTTCCTCTTGCTCTTTAAGTTCTTGTGCCTGTGGACTAAGGGTTACAGGACCAGAAGGGTGAGAAGGTTTAAGAGCAAAAAAGGGATGAAAGAAAGGAGGACCGAGTGATAAGAAAAAAAAAAAGAAAAATAGAGAAAGGA
This sequence comes from Nycticebus coucang, assembly GCF_027406575.1. Taxonomy (NCBI): domain Eukaryota; kingdom Metazoa; phylum Chordata; class Mammalia; order Primates; family Lorisidae; genus Nycticebus; species Nycticebus coucang. Next base: position 5,614,437 of record NC_069785.1, on the reverse strand, counting down.
GAGGGGGTGGGTAAAAGGAATATTGACAAAAAGAAGAGAGGCACAGAAAGAGGGAGACAGAGCAATATAGGTATACAGTAGGGTACTTTGATACAACCTTAAAAAAAAGGCACCTTCTGGGGGTGCCCAGTTTGGTGGTTCCCTTGAGGTCAGCAGCTCTTTGCTAACCTGATCAGACACAGTACCCCACCTCCACCAAGTAGAGAGGAAAGACAAAAATGCTATAAATCAAACCAAAACAAGCAAACAGAACACTTTACGGGATAAAATTGGCTGGAAAAACCAAATAATAGCGGTAGAAACACTAACAAAAAATGAAGTTCTAATTATTGAAATAGGCAGCAATGGGAAATTATAATTAAACTAGAAAAATTGAGAAAGAAAAAGGATCTGTATGGAAAAGGTTGAATTTAAAAAACAAAACAACAATCAACAACATCAAAATAAACAAAAAAAACAACCAAACCAAAAAAAAAAACACAACCAAAAACAAAGCAGTATGTATATGTTATTGAATATTGTCTGGGCAACACGTGGTCTTCTGGGGTATGAGATGTTAATCACAGTTCTGATACCACTGGAGGCTGCTAGTTTCTCAAACCCCAGCAGGTAGACACCCTAAATCTCTCTTCAGCCCACTTAAAAGGCACTTTGAACTTGTTCACTTACTGAGCAGAAGCTTTCTCAGGGAAGTGCTTGTCGCTGGAATCACTGCTGAAGTGGCTATCCACTTACCCTGTGTGCCAAAACTGGTCTCCCTCTGCCCCTGAGGGTTAGGGCTGCAAGGCGGCTCAGACCCCGCCCTTAGGCTACTTGGTCGCTGGGTTACCAGCTCCCACCCAATTCCAGCTCTGCGACCCTGAGGGCGGAGCTTGCCTGGCAGATCGCTCACAATGTCTGCCTGTGACCCAGAGCCAAACACTATTAGCTCCGTCTGGCTCAGCGGCTCATACTGGGGCCCTAGACAAAGGCCAAAGTTCTCCGCACTCCCGCTCAGGCTCTCCCCAAGGCAGTTCAGCTGAGTGCCAAGTCCAAAGACACCAAAACGGTTCACAGGTAAGGCCTTTCTGGTTTGCAGTCTCGCTGCTACTGAACTTACAGTTGTGGGCGGGTTTAGACGGATTGAACACACGCAACCACTTGCCGGTTTTCCACTGTTTTAGTCCTCCTCTTGGGGTCTAGAAGTCTCTCGCTGACTCCTGTATCCTCTCAGGGGTGATGATAGGCAGATCCCACCAGCCAGAGATGCCTGGAGTCCTATATCCCCAGACTCACGGTGCCCAGATGCAAGGAAGCTGTTACTCGGCTGCCATCTTGCTCCGCCTCCGGAAAGATATTATCTTAATTTGTATCGCTTCATCCCCAGACCTCCATCCTGACCCTATGTTAAACAATGACTCATTTCCACAAGTTGCTAAATATTTTTAAAGACTATAGAAACTCTATAATAAATTGAATGCAAATCTGTCTGCAAAGGCCTGGGATGGCCTAATTAATGTGTGAAATTCCTCCGTTTACTCAAAAGCCAGTGGTGGCTTTCCAACCGGAGAGAAATCCCTAGTGAGGCCATTTCCTCCACCATGGTGTGAACCGAGCGTGTCAGAAGCATGACAGTTGTCTGCCTTCACTCGACAGATACAGGTTTTGTTTGAACCCTCAAGTTCAAGCTCAGACACCACTTGCCAAGGCCCTCTGGGTAGCTTTGGTAGGCCAAGGTCAGCTGCTGTGTCCTGGAGATTTTGCTCTGTGCCCTCTTTAGACATCAGAGTGAAAAGGCTTTACTCGAGGGATGAGCTTTGCAGAACCAAGGGCATCGCAAAGAAAAGAGAGACGCAGAGAGAAAATGCTGCTGTTGCTGCACGCACAGTCCTGATGAGATCTTGAGCTGGAAATGGAACAATTTTGTAATTCATGCAATTTCTGAAACAGACCCAACACAGCACTAAGTAGTAGTTGTCACAGAAACATAACAAATTCTTGTTACCCAGGCATAGCCTGTACACAAACTGCCCAGACTCTTCTCTACAGAAACGGCAGAATATTAAAGCTGGAAGGGGCTCTGACCATCCTGTAGCAGCTCCTTTGTTTAACGTTCAGGTCTACAACTTGCTCTTACAATGTTTTCTTACCCTTTTATTATCGTTCCTGATAACTGGTTCTTAACCTTCTTTCACGCAGAGCTTACAAATTCCTTGAGCACAGAGGCTGTGTGGCCTCTGCTGTGCTCAGAGGCCCAGCTCGTTGGCTCCGGTGTGAAGGAAACTTATGCAGAGGATGGCGTGGGTTCTGCAGTGCCTTTCAGGACAGCCCCACATAAGAAAGTTCCACAGGTACATTTATTCTGTGTGGTGGGATGGGCCTTACAGATGGACAACGCAAGCGGGGCAAGCTCTAATCACAGCTAACATGGCAACGTTACCTGGAGCCAGGCAGAAAATGAGTTTGCGGCCTTGTTAGATGGGAACAATCATGCGATGTGTGCATTGTCCTCACCTCTGGAAAGGGAAGTGAGAACAGGGGATTGGGGACTTTCAGCCCAGCGTTCATTCCGGTTTCCTCCATCAGCCTGGTTGGGTGAGGGACAGCCATCTGCACGAGCTACTCCCAGCTCTCAGCATGTTGTAAGTTTTTACCCATGTTTTATTTCTAGCAATTAAAAATGGAAATTTGGTTCACCAGGAATTTGAGGAACTCTGAATCATTAGCTTTTTCTTCACAGCTTTATGGAGCGCTCCTATCAGCAATGGCTGAAGGTTCCAAGTTCTCCCCAACCTCTCCAACATGTGGTGTTATCTGTCTTTTTGATGATAGCCATTCCAGTGGGTGTGTAATTAAAATAATCCAGCTTCAGAGCATTTCCATTACCTTAAAAAATTTCTTAATGCCCATTTACAGTAAATCCTGGCTCCCACCCCCAGCCCTAGGCAACCATTTCTCTGTTTCTGTAAAATGCCTTTGCTGAGCGCTTCATTAAAGTGGGACCACACATACAATGTACCTGGTCTCCTTCCCTTGGTGAATGTTTTTGATGTTCATCTGTGTTGTCGTCTGAATCTGTAGCTCTTTCCTTTTAGTTGTTGAAGATTATTCCATTGTATGGATTCACCACATTTTATTTATCCATTCTCCATCAACATGAACACTCACATCTACATCCTTACAGTCGACATATATTTTTTGTTTCTTTTGTAAAAATTTCTAGGGGTGGAATTGTTGAGTCACATAATAAATTTATGTTTAACTTTTTAAGAAATGCCAAACTGTCTTGCAAATTAGCTGTATCCCTTACAACCCTATCAGCAATGCCTGAAGGTTCTAATTTCTCCACATCCTTGTCAACAGGTGGCATTAGACATTTTCATCCTATCCATTCCAGGACGCGATGGTCTCTCACTGCCATGTAATCTGTGTTACCCCAATGACTAACATCATTTCACATTCTTATTTCCATTCCTATGTCTTCTTTGCTGAAATGTGTATTCATATCTTTTGCCTATTTTTAAAAATTGGGCTATTATTATTGAGTTGTAAGAGTTCTTTATAAATTCTGGATACAAGTCCGATATATGATTTTTAAATGTTTTCTCTCAGTATGTCTTTTCATTTTCTTTATTTTGCAGTTTTTGGCCAGGGCCAGGTTTGAACCTACCACCTCCGGTATATGGGGCCAGCACCCTACTCCTTGAGCCATAGGCACCGTCTTTTCATTTTCTTAATCTTTGGAAGCACAAAAGTTTTTCATTTTGATAAGGTCCAACTTACCAATTATTTCTTTTGTGTATCATGTTTTTAATATCAACTATTATATTAAGCCAAAAAAGAAAGTTTATATAAATATAATATTTAATATTATAATGTACATGACATATAATTTTACATGACAATATTACATGAAATATGTTAGGAGGAAAAATTAGTATCAAAGCTTTCTCCATAGCTCTCCTGGGCCCCTTTGTATTTTGAATAGAAGTAACAGCAGTTCTCTGTCATAAACTACTGCAATGTTTTTTTTTGTTTGTTTGTTTTTCACTATATAACTTTTATTCAACACTGTTCTGGAGATCCAATTAAATAAAATAAGATTAAACAATAATTACAATACTTGAGTAGTATGAGTCTAACCTCTCATTAGTTGTAGATGCTAATTTTGTATATGTAGAACATTTTGGAAAATCTACAAAGTATTCCAACTGATAAGAGAGGTTAATAAGGTTGCTAGAAATAAGATCAATCTAAAAATTAATTATTCTTCTTACATTACTATAATAAGCAATCAGAAAATGTAACATGAAATAATGTCCTCCACAAAATAACAGTAAAAGCTTTAATGTACTTAGAAATAAATCTAACTAAAGATGTTCAGGGGGATTAATGGAAATGTTAAGTTTTTGAAGGTCACAGTGAAAGAAATCCACAGCAGGTCCCGGGGCACCGGAGCCCTGGACTAACACCTGGGCCTCAACACCAGCAGGAGCGCATTTCCTAAACCAAGTCTCATTTCATTGTATTCAGCTGAGCAAACACCAGCACATAGAGGCTCTCCTCTGCCTTGTTGATTTCCTTCCTGCCCCAGGCTTCCTGTTTGTGTTTTCCTCATTTTCCTTTGTGTGTGTGCGGGGGAGGGGGGGGGCATGTCCTGCCTCTGCCCAGCCCTGGCCATGTGGATCAGAGACTCTCACATCCCCAGACAAGTAACTGGTTTCTCATCAGGCTGCTAGATTTGCTGCCTTTTCATTGCGCTGACAGGAGGTCCGTGCCGCCTTTGCTGGGCAGGGAGCGTTGAAAGCGAAGGCACTGGGAATGTCTTGCTCTGCATCTCTGAGGGGGCCTCCTGGTTAGGGCCCCGCATACTGAGCATGGAAGTCTGAGTCCAGGGAACAGGCAGGCTGGAGTCTAGTGAGGTTGGTGCAGAACCACAGGATCCAGGGGTTCAGGGGCCCTCCGTGCCCGCGGGTTCTGCATCTTCAGGCTCAAACAACCTGGGATAAAACAGTAACAAGTAACAACACAATAATCAAAAATAATTCAGATTTTACAAAGCCTAACAACTGTTTACATAGCATTCACTTTGCAATTCGTATTACAAGTAATCTGGACATGATTTAAAGGACAGGGAAGATGCACATAGGTTAAAGGCATGTGCCTCACCATTTTATATAAAGGGCTTGAGCACACACAGTCTGGGAGGGTCCTGGCACCCATCCCCCTGAGGATACTGAGGGACAACTGTATACAAAAGAGCATGTGATTAGTCCTGCTGGTGAAGTGCAGTGAGGAGGGTGGAGGCAGTGAACCTGACCTGGAGTAAGGACACACTATCCTCTGAAGGGATATGAAGGAAAAAAGGGCGTGGCTACACAAAAGCTTGTTGTCCGGGTGGGGTAAAAAATAGGAAGAGCTCACCTGAAGGAAGTAGGAGATGAGGTCATGTGAAGAGTTCCAGGCAGGAACTGGAGCAGTGAGTTTTGTAATTATCAGTGAGGGAGATGGAGACTCCAGAGCCAAGGGTTAGAGAGAAGCTCCGAGAAAGAGCCCAGTAGGACACGCCACAGGATGGGACGGCTCGGTGGCTTCCTCCAGTGACACTTGACAGCTGGGACTTAGGAAAAATGAGACAATGGGTTGACAAAGGTCTGAGGTTTCCTAGGGAGGGGGAAAGGCTGACCCAAGGTGGGAGGTGTGGCCCCTGTGACTGATCCTGCCCTTCAGGGTGGGAGGGAGGGGAAGGGAGCCTGCAGTTCTCCAACTTCTGTGTGCGTAGGATCACCTGGGGATCTTTTACACATTCCAAAGCCCAAGCCACGTCCCAGGTGGATTTAATCACAGTCCCTGGGGGTGGGGCACAGGCCCAGGCATTGGTACTCTTAGAAGTTCCCCACGTGATTCTACCATGAAGACAAGCTTGGAAAATGCTGGGCACAGATGTTCGGACTGTGCTTCTCAAAGTGTGGTTCCCAGTGTCACCTGGGAACTTGTTAGAAATGTAAATTCTTAAGCTCCACTCCAGACCTACCGAATCCAAAATTCTGAGAGCAGCGTTCAGAAATCTGTGTTTTAACAAGCCCTGCACATGATTCTGATGCCTGTCCGAGTTTGATGGTCACTAAGGAGGGAAAGAAGGAGTTGTGTCCTGGGGACTGCCCTGACAGCAGGTGTAGTGCGGAAGGCAGGCCCGGGTCCCTGGATGGCGTGTAGCTTCAGCTCAGGGCCAGCTCGGCTGCGAGCCCTGAAAGGCCAGGGAATTTGGGCATTCATCAGCGTGTTGGACAGTCACCCCAGATGTGTGTAATATCTCAGAATTACGTCAGGATTGGGGGACGGCATCTCGATCTACAGCACTGATGAGAGGTGGAAGGCGCAGCAGCAGCAGCAGCAGCGTCACTGGGCGCCTTGCACGCGGTGGAGCTCAGCGCAGGGAGCCGGTGAGTCCCAGCGCAGCCCTGCCTCAGCACAGAGGGCAGCGAGGCCACTGCACCTCGGGCAGGGGAGGCGTCAGCTAACAGTGCTGGAAAGGAGACAGTGCTGGATCCATGGTCTGTAGGATGCTGGCTTTAGAGGGAGTGGTGGGAGGGGAGAGGGTTTGGGGGAGAGGGGGAGAGTGGGAGAGTGGGCGGCCACAGAAGAGGGGCATAGAGCCCCAGGAGCTGGGAGGCTGATGCAGGATGGATTTTCACCCAAACATCTTGGGAGGGTGTGGAGGGCAAATACTATTTGCTTTTGGGCCAGTGGGCATGAGCTACCTTGGTAGAGCAGATAGAGCTTCCTCCAGGCAAGTTATTTGGGGCTACTGAGGCCAATTGTCTCAGACAGCCCTGCCCCCAGTCATAGCTGAGTCACTGTGTGGTGAAGGCCACATTGCTGGCGGGGCAGCCACCTGCAGGTGACGGGTGGTGGCAGGGCCTGGTCAGCCCCTCTGCAGAGGTAGCTTTCCTGATTCCCAGAGCCCTGTTTGCTCCCATCCTTCGGGGAGCTCTGCTCTCCTGGAACGGGTTCCAGGCCCCACTGTTTTCATAAAGGAAAGGAGGACCAGATGGACCTGGAAGACCTGGAGATGTGGCTCTGACTTATCAGGGGCAGGAGGAGAAAGGGAGGAATCAGGCCTTACTAACAAAAGCAGAAGAAACCAGGTCCTTTTTGCCGGCCTGAGTGGTTTGGCGTCGATTGCTGTCTGAGTCCCAGCCAGACTAGGGATTCCCAGGTGCATCATACTGGGTACAAAGGAGTCGATGGGAGGGCCGCTGGTGCGCCTTGATGTACAGGCCCCCACACCCAGCTGGATGGTGCAGCTGCTGGGGTCTGCGATGACTCTGTCTTCAGCCTCTTTTGCTCCTCTGGGAAGTCTCCGGGGGTCCCCTCACCCTTCCCACTGCCACACCCCCCAGTCACTCCTGTCACACCCTTGGGGCTGTCAAGATTCAAATGCGATCCTTCTGACTCCTTGTTGCTCAGGAATAAAGTCCACATGTGTGACAAGGACAAGGGCACTGGCGGGAAGAACAGACCAGGCTGCAGTACCCCAGTGAGCACAGCTCCGCGCCCCCCGCCCCCGCCCAACTCCACTGCCCACCCCGTGGCTGTGACCTGGATCTGTCACCACCATCCACAGCAACCCCGAGTCTGTCACCACCTGCTGTCCTTCCAGCTTATCTCCCAGCTCCAAACATTCTTCAAGTCCAGCAGCTCTGCGAGATTCCTAAGGTGTGGACCTACCACCTTTTGCCACCCTTGGGTCCCCTCTTTACCTGGCTCCAATTCCAGAGCCCAGCGTCACCATCGCAGCTGTATCCCCCTCTCCCCTCTCACTCTGGTGTCCACAGGTGGCCACCCCCAGAGCAGTCAAACTCAGCTCATCACACACAGCAGGCCTGCATTGGCACAGCTGCTATTTCCTACCATCTTATAAATAAAAATTTTACCCTTGTCCCACATCACCCTCCAGCCACTGACCCCTTCCCCTGGCCTCTTTTTTAGTAAAATCCTTGAAAGATCTTCGCTGGCTCCACTTCCTTCCCACCTGCTGCACCTCACCACTCCCACTCTGCCCCCATCTCGGCCCCCAGAGACACCCACTGCTGCCCAGGGCCGCTCCTGGGGCCATCTTACCTGACCTCTCAGAGGCATTTCACAGTGGATCACTCCTTACTTCTGAAGCAGCTTCTTTTGACTTTCAGGCGTGTTTATCCATCCCATAATTATCTGTTCCCTTGGGGCATTTTCCTGGTCCTGTCTCATCTTTTTGATTGCAAAATGGTGGAGCCCTTCAGGACGCCCCTCTGTTGGCACTCTCCTCCTTTACTGAGCCTGTCTCTTGTGGCTTTAAACACCATCTTTGTCCTGGTGACCACAGGTTCCTATTTCTAGTGAAGACCTCTCGCCTGAATGCCAGTTTCAGGTACGACGTGCCTGTTGGACGTCCCCACTTGGTGGCTTAAAGGCATCTGCTGCTTAATGAAGGTGTCCAAAATACAACACCTGACATCACCTTCAAACGTTCCTCCTACGGTTTTGGCTCAGCAAATTGCGTATCTGTCTGTCCAGAGTGGTTCACACACCTTCATTTTGCTCTCGGACTCCACATGAAATCCATCAGCCAACTGTGTTGGCTCAGCCTTCCGCATATGCATGGAAGCCAATCACATCTCATCACTACCTGTACCATGGGCCGAGCTGCAGGTGTTTCTGCCCAGAATTGCCGAATCGTTTCATAATTAGTCTCCCTGCTCCAGTATTGTCCCCTCTCCGGTCAAGTCTCATTCCCGCAGCCGAAGTGATGCCTTTCAAACATAAGATTATATGGCTCCTCCTCTAAAAATCCTCCAAATTTCCCATTTCACTGAAAATTTCACTTCAAAAGCTAAAATCTTTTAAATGGCTGACAAGGCCCTAAGCACCATCTGTCTCTGTCCCCTCTTCTTGCCTGAGCCCTACCCACTCCTTGCTAGTCCCCAAATGTGCCACGCATGGTCCAGCCTCAAGGCCTTGCCCTTGTTCCCCCTGCCAGGGATTGTCCCCCAGACCTCTGTCCTGCCACTTGCCCAGCTCCAAAAACTGTGTGACCCCGGCATCATCAGGCCACGTTCCCAGAGAGCCTGCATTTAATCTGCCAACCTCCCAGCTCAGCTTGTCTTCCTGACACTTGTCAGGCTCTTTTCCTTTTCAAAGTTTCCCCCCAACACCTAGTCACCCCACACTGTCCCAGTTTAAGTCTAGCCTGTGTCCCCAGTAGAATGTACTCTCCACGAGAACAGGACAGGACTGGCGGCTGTGTGGATCCGTGTGAAGTGCCCAGCACTGAGCACAGTGTCTTGCACACATCATATGCTCAATAAATATTTTCTGAATGAACGGATGAATGTAGGTGAGGCCAGCAAGGGCAGCCTTGATTCATAAACCTGGACTGTCAGTATCAGAAACCCCATTGGAGTCTCAGGAGCGCTCTCTTTGTTTGAGCAGCCCATCGTGAGAGGAAGAAGCGAAACTTCATTTCTTTCTAGAATCAGATCTTACTGACACTACCTCCTCGTGTCATGGTCTGGAAAGAAGTGGACTTCAAAAACAAATTTAAACTTGGCATCACTGAGGAGGCCTAATAAAATAGAATCACAACACGACCAGTGCTAGAATAGTGTTATATTTACAAAAGAAATCAGAGTAACATCTAAAGTAATTTAGGTCTTAATGAAGTCTCATAAAGGGAATGCAAAGTGGCGCTCAGTCATAAATAAGCACTGTTCCTACGCATTGCTATAGCTGTGAAAACTCTTAATTTAAAAACAATTTTTACACAGATACGTAGCAAGCATGTGTCAGTTTTATATGAAATCATTAAAACGATGCTGGTTCAAAGGCTGACAAGGGAATACACTGAGTAACCCACGGTAGGTAGCGTGCGATTACACTGTATGACACAGTACGCTATGTGTAGTGTGATATAGTCAGCAAAAGCAAAGTAAATGCAGGAATAAGGTTGTTAATTAGATACAAAATGGATTCATTTATTGTACAACAATATATATACTATCATCTCTAGTGTTGTCTTTTCTACTTTTAGAAATAATATGTGTCTCTACAGGGTACAAATTCTAAGTCTTAGCTCAGGCTGAAAAATACCAAAGATAGGACGGCTTAAACAATAGAAATTTATTCTCTCACTGTTCCTTAGGTTGGGAAGCCAGCAGAACCAGTTCCTGGCTTTCAGACCTTTCTTTCTGTGTCCTCACACCACCAACACACACGGAAAGCAATCTGTTCCCTTCTTATAAAGCCGCTAATCCCATCCCAAGGGCCCCCATGCTTACGGCCTCAAATAAACTGAGTTGCCTTTCCAAGATTCCATCTCCAGGTACCATCACATCAATGGAGGGGGCTTCAACAGAAGAATCCGTACAGTGGTCTGGGTGGGGCACACGGTTCAGCCCATAGCAATAGGGAAGAATATTTGCATTTTATCGGTTTTCTGCAAAGTTTAAAGGCCGACCTTGCAGCATTGTAAATGGCCTAATAAATAATCTGTAGTTAGTAAGTTAATGAATTTGACACACTTCTGAATTCAGATCACTCTTACGTAGGCTTTTTAGGGTCCTAACACGACAAGGAGGGCACACAGCCATCCCTTATGCCTTTCAGGGTTTGGAAAATTTTTCTTAACATTATCCGTTTACTTCTTCATTGACTCTGAAGATTCAGATTTATGGGGTCTAAAGCTTACACAGATTTTAACCTGGGGCACTGTCAATGAGCATGTCATGGAAAATCCACCTCTGGTCCCGCTCTATAGCAATTTCTAAGCCACCCCAGATCTCTTTTCTCCTCTCCATATTCTAGAAAAGCCTCCATCTTCCACAGTTTTCCTTTCCCATTTTCAGCTCCTCTCCAGTCCTCTGCCCATGAACGTCTAATGTTCGTAACTTTGATGTCCTCAGGTGCCCGCTGGTTCTCAGTTTTGCGGCCTGTTGCCTCTGTAGCAGGAGGCAAAAGAGTCCTCATTAGAGTCCGACTGAATACAGTGACATCTACTCTTTAGGAAACGTCCAAACGCCACTTTACACTAAGGTAGAGATGTCTGATAAAGCTTGATGTGGACCGTCCTCAGGAAATTTTTATTTGTTTGTTGGTTAGTTGGTTTACTTATTTATTCTGAGGCAGAATCTCACTCTGTCACCCAGGGTAGAGAATGCTGTAGTGTCACAGCTCCCAGCAACCTCACGATCCTCCTGCCTCAGCCTCCTGGGTAGCTGGGACTATAGGTGCCCACCATCCCACCTGGATAGTTTTTCTATTTTTAGTAGAGATGGGATCTCACTTTTGCTCAGGCTGGTCTTCCCTGAACTCATAGGATCCTCCCACCTTGGCCTCCCAGAGTGCTGGGATTACATGCGTGAGCCACCAAGCTGGGTCTCAGGAAATTATTTTTTCACAGTGGACAAGAAGCTTTAATCAAAGGTCTAAAAACTGCTCTTTATAGATTTTCAGGCAGACAGGATAGAAGGGTTTGATTTTTGAGGGTTGATGGCATATCACTCCCTGTCACTGTGGTGTAGACAGCTCGTCACAGTGTCCTTGAGGGGTGCCGTCTGTGGGGGTGACACATGAAATTACCTTTGCATTCCCACTGCCACCACTCCCGTGCGGTTTGCCCTCTCCTTTGCAGAGCTGCTGCTGGTGATTGGTGGCTGCAGCTTACAGCACATGCCCTGAGGGCCACTCAACAGCAGCATCAGACTGGCCTTTTGACCCCTACTCACCTGATACGAATTGAGTTAGTAAACATGGTGCTTGGTCCCAGAAAATTTCTGCCAAAGATCAAAAAGGGAAAAAAAAGGCAGAAAAAAATGATTTGGCAGAATGTTGACTTCATTCAAAAACTACATTAAATAGATAACACACTGAAGCTTTTGGAAAGGGGCAGCGAAGAGCATTTCCACGGCTGTCAGGAGAGGGAAGGGCAGCCCTGCCTCACCTCCGCACAGCCTTCTTCTCCACGACTAAAGATTCTCTACCCTGGGCTCGCCTGACTTCTGCCCGCCACGGGCTCCCCTGCCGACGTCACAGCCACAGGGAACAGAGAGCCTCCTTGGTGACTGCCTGGAAATAGAGCTTGTCAAGCAGCAGGGAGACAAGTGTCACATGCCTGGTGAAGGTGGCAGATGAAAGGCTGGCAAGATGCTAATGTTACTCCCTCCTTAGGTAACGAGTCAGTCTGCTTCTGCCTGTGAGAGGGACTCGGTGGATACGGATGCCCCGGGGGCTGAGCCAGGACAAGCTGAGGTTGCTAAACCCAATTTCACTTTCTAGGAGAATTCTTTCCATAGGTGAGAAGGAAAGCAGGAGAAATGTCACCTAATTGAATCCAGGAGCACGTCCAGTGTTAGAATGTGTGCAGAGTTCTCGGACACCTGACCTGCCGTCTCACTCACAGAATGCAAGCATTCTGGAAATAGGACTTGCCTTTCCATTCCCGTTAGGGCATTTGATTTATTTCTGCTGTGTGCCACTCTGAGTTAGAGTACTTCACCGTGTACAGCGGAACTCTGTCGGTTAACCGTGCGAGGGTCTGTAACAAATGGTCAACGTCAGGAGCTGGGCCTGCTATGTTGACATGAATGAGCATGTTACGTTCTTGTACAGTGTTTATTAGAGAATATCACACAAAATCATACACGATCTAAAGATCTACGATGGTGGAATCATTGATACAGTATCACACAAAATCAGTACATGTAGTGCTGCGTCATGGTTTAATCACTCTTTCTGAATAAAGAGCCAATCTTGGTCTGTGTCTTATTACAAACATAAGAAATCCTGCACCACTCAGCACCCCTGGACATTGTCCCACAGCAAATGGCTTCAGCCGCCTCCTCCGATGGCCGCTGTCCTCGTCCTTTGGAGTCTCGGCAATTTCCGTGTCCTCCTGGCTCATTCCTTCCACTTCCTCGGCTGCTTCATACACTTTTACGCCGCTCTGTACTTCAGGCAGTATCGCTTGGAAAATTGCTCTGGGCCAGGTTCAAGACAGGTTGTCATCTCATCATGCTCTTAGGTTGTGACAAAGCCAACTTTCTAGAAACATTTGTGTGTCATTTCTGGCTGAACCTTGTTCCAAGCAGAATCGACCCAGAGGACAGCGTCCCAGGCATTAACTGATGCAGCAGATGAAGTTGCTCCCGCAGGTGCCCACAGGTGAGCGATTAGTGATGACCCAGGGCAGGAGCTGGGCTCGGCAGTGCATTTTACATGTTTTCATGATGGCTCGGTCAAGAGGTTAGATTTTTGAGGTCGTGTTTGGAGGCAGAAATTTTAGTTTGTGAGATGATTCACTTGCAGGTAGCCAGGACAGTTGTCTACTGTGAGTAGAATAGTCTTTTTCTTATTTCTTCTTCCTTCTTTTTCTTCTTCTTCCTCTTCTTCCTCTCCCTCCTCCTCTTCCCCTTTCTCTTCCTCTTCCCCTCCTCCCCTGCCCCCCTCGTCCTCATCAATACCCCTTACTGATTCCTCAAACAGGACACCAGTCATCCAGCTCGTTCATTTGATCTCCAACTGAACAGGAGGTCTTCAGGCTTCAGGTTCTTGAACACACATGGTTTTGCCAATTTACCAATCGCCAAGGGTTTTCGTTTCTCCCCAGTTGAGCTAGCACAGAGCAGAACTGTGAAAAGCTCTTTAGAAAGATTTCCACTCTTACATTTGTCATCCTTCATGACGAGGCTCCTGTCAGTCATCTCCTTGAAAAAGAGTCCGCACTTGTCAGCATTGAAGACTAAGTTATCACCTTGGAAGCCTCTGGTGAAGTCTGGGAACTTTTTGGTCAACTCTTCTATACTTTCTACTAGAATTTCATTGGACTCACCACACAAGACTTTCTGGGAGATTCTTCTGTTGCAGTTTAAATTTCTTGAGCCAACCCCTTGATGCTTGGAAATCTGCCAGCCTGAGTTCTTGTACAAAATTTTTAGCAACTTCTTGGATTACTGGCCTGGAGATTCTGGCATAACTGCCCTTGTTGGTTTGAAACAGCTTAACGTGGCTCCACTGACTCCCCCCAGGGGCTTCCTCCTTTTCCTCTGTAGGTCTCTGCTTTCCTTACCATAGCTCTGCAAGAACTCATGTTGGTGGTTTGGGGTGTTCTCACTGTACAGTTTGGTCTTGGTGTGACTAAAGAGGTTCAAGACAGGTTGTCATCCATCCGATGCCGAAAGAGGTTCAAGACAGGATGTCATCCATCCATCTGAAAGAGGTGTTCCATCCTCTTTCTTTGGCTACTGTTTTCCATAAAATGTAGAAGATCAACCTAATGTCAGCTCTTAGAATTTTTTCCCTTGGACCATCATGTCTCAATTAACTATGAAATTTTTCAGTAATTGGAGGATGTACCTACAATTCAGACCAATCATGCTGAAAAACATCTTCCACAAGATGTGATAAACAACAGGACATTAGGCTAATCCAACAAGTGATAATAATTAAACTTGAAAAAAGAACTTATTCTAAAGAAAAAGCAATACAGCTAAGAGGCAAAGCCCACACCGTTTACCCTTTGGTGTAGAGTGGCCTCAACTGGCCAAGTTATGGAGGGTGAATTAATATTGTATGTCACAGTCCAAGTGGTCAAGATACAACTTACAGAGGTTGTTGAAGTAGAGAGGTCAAGTCTTCCATTGAGCACCTGTCATGCACGTCCTGTGGATGAAAATTAGTTCAACTTAAGGAGGTGGTCAATGTAGGAAAGTGGTCAACTATGGAGGCTGCCTACCCAGCTACTATATGAATGAATAAGAACAAAATTCTGTGTTAAAAACAGCCAGGGACTTTTAAGGTCAGCGAGATGTCAACCAAGAGAATGGAATGTAAATTCACAAATGGTGAACTCTGTAGAATTAGGCTTCAGCCAGCCACTCAGCTTGTTTAATTCCCTGAGGAATTAGCAAAAGAAGAGAGAGCTTCTGGCTAACGGCTTGGTGGAGGAGCAGAGTGAGCTGAGGGTCAGTGATTACCTGAAGAGGGAAGAAGAAGCTCTGAACTAATCGGATCAAACGTGAGGCTCCAAGCACCCGAACATAGGAAGTGAACAGAAAGACTAGGCATCCAGGTTGCTGATTCTTTTATTTATTTTTATTTTTTTAAACTTTATTCTAATTAACAGGAGAGTACAATATTTAAGTTACAGTGGTCTTACCTCCAGGGTAAAGCTCCATTTGCAGAAGAGCCCCTCACCCAGGGGGCGTTTATACACCCTGACAATGTGCACATTCGGTGAGATCCCCCCTCCTGCCTCCTGCTTCCCTCTACTCCCAAACTGGACTACATTGGTGTTTTATTGTTCTTAGGAACACGAAATTGTTTATATATTTATTTCATATTAGTATGGAGTACATTGGATATTTCTCTTTGCATTCTTTTGATACTTTACTAAGAAGACTATTTCAACTCCATCCAGGTAAATGTAAAAGATGTAAAGTCTCCAGTTTTTAATGGCTGCCTAATATTTCATGGTATACATCTACCACAGTTTGTTGATCCATTCATGGGTTGATGGACACTTAGGTTGCTTCCACGACTTGGCAATTATGAATTGAACTGCAATAAACATTCTAGTATGAATGTCTTTGTGGAAAAATGATTTATGTTCTTCTGGGTGGATACCTAGTAATGGGATTGCAGGGTCACATGGAAGGTCTACATTTAGATCTGTGAGGATTCTCCAGACTTCTCTCCAAAAGGGTTGAGATTTTTGATTCTTTTAATATCTAAACCTAGCTTCCTATCTCATTTCTTCTCTCTTAAGGAGACAAATTACTGTTTACATTCAGGCTTCAGAATTCTCAGCTCTTCTCCCCAGAGCTGCAGAGGTAAGAGCTGCTTTCAGATCATCCTACCCAGGTACCTCTCTCCTTCCACCTCCAATGAGAACCCACAACATGACCTCCTTTGGTTTCAGACACAGTGACCTAGTGCCTCAAAGTCTAACCCACTCCTCGGCCCCACGCTCTGTGCTCCTCCACAAACACAAACACAAAAAGAGGCACCTAAAGGCAGATGATTTAAGGCAAACTTACAGGATCATTCCTTCCCCTGATCTCCACCTTCCCAACAAAGACATAAATTGGAGTCTCCCAAAGCCAAAGTGTCTTCCTTTTAAACTTTGGAGTAAATGCAAACATTTAACAAACTAGAAAACCTTCACTAACAAACATGCTATGTTTTTCTTCTTGCTTTGTAAAAATTAAATCTTTTTGCTTATTGTCAGATCATTTACTAGCAGGTGCTTTAAGGAAGGCATAAGCATTTAACTTGGGAAATTTCTGGATGACAGCTGTACAGGGAATATCACATTACAAGTAGATTTAATAGGTGACTTAGTTCAGGATGCTATGGAACAGCACTGTAGACTGGGTGGTGCAAGCAACAGAAACTTATTTCTCACAGTTATGAAAGCTGGGAAGTCTAAGATTAAGGTGTCTGCAGATTTGGTGTCTGGTGAGGGGTCTCTTCCGGGTTTGCAGAAGGCTGTGTCCTTGCTTGGCAGAGAGAGACATTTATCAATTATGATAAATCTCTCTCTCCTGTCTCTTTTAAGGACCTAATCACCTCCCAAAGGCTTCACCTCCAATTACCATCACACTGGGGACTTAGGCTTCGACATCGAATTTGGCCTGGGAGGGGGGACAAAGACATTCATTTGCACAACAATAGGTAAGTAGTGGCAGTGTGGTGTAATGGAGCCTCACTGGACTTGGGGGTCATCTCAGTTCTTAAAGTCACCAATTCATTGAATTATCTTGAACACTTTGGGCCTATATTTTCTTCTGTATGAAATGTAAGAGTATATGTTATGGGGTTATTTTGAGAGTCAAATGAGATAATATACTACATATATGAAAATGCTTTTATTATAAAAAGCCAGACCACGTAAGTGTGTTTTTGTAGCTACCACTTAACGTACCACCTATTTCATCAGGGTCCTCTCTTGTCCCACGACTCTGGCAATCACCCAGGGGCCGCCCCCCACTGGTTTTGAACGACCCGACCAAACTCTAAGCTACTTCTCTTTCCCCATCCATGTTCCTCTACACACCCATGAACAGAAGTACCTGGAAGAGGTATATTGTAAAGCAAATTTATAGGATTCTCTACTTTTGCCTCTAACCTACAACTTCCCAGTAAAGAAAAAAGCTCAGTGCTAACCTATCATGAAAAGCTTTCTTTTATAAACAATAAAATATTTTCAGTGTTATGCTTTGAAATGCTCTTATCTTAACATTGATGAAATAAGCGAAAATCAATTGGAAATGAGTTATCAAGGAGACATACCTCTGTCAGTATTTTTTCCCACACCTATATATAGGAAGGAAGAGAAAGGCTGGATGAGATTGGAGCTAAGATTTATTGGACACATTCTATGAGTAAAGATTCTTCTAAATATTGCCAGAGATAAAAGTCAAAAGCATAACTCATTCAGATACAAAGCGAGACCGTGTCAAAGCTTTAACTCATTAATGATGAAACCAGCAGAATGGTTCAAAAAAAATTAGAAAAATTGAAGTATTTATAGAGGCTGAAAAACAAGGAAGAATGTTTGAACAAGATTTGTAATTTGGTTACAAAACTGATCCGTGTCATGGAAGGCAGTTACAGCATAAACTTGGAGAGGTATTTTTACCTCCAAAATCATTTTCATTCCTTCTGTGTTGCTCTTTGACAAGAATCATTTGTATTGCTAACAGTTTTTTATGTGTTAACGTCTGTACGCACAGAGTTGTAAAATATCCTAATCAGGAAATAGGAGTCAAAAGTACCCACCTTGAGAGTCGCATAATTACTCAGTTTTACACTCAAGCCCTATTCAACTATGGAAAGGCTTACTAACTTGAATTATTATACATAGCGATAATTTATGAAGACTTTCACATTCATTATTTTATGCTATCTACATAATTCTGAAAAGTGATTATTATTAATCCCATTTACATAGATGAAGAAACTGAAATTCAAGATCAAGAAATCTGTCCAAATTTAACATGAAAAAAGATTACCGGGATCTGTTTAACTGCAAGGTCCTTTGCTCCTCTTGCTATAACGTATACATTGACAAAAGAAAAATGTTTTAAAATTTCTATTGAGATACAACATTCATACAGCACTCGTAAAGTGCTTTATTTTTATTTATTTTTTTTTTCGAGATAGGGTCTTGCTCTGTCACACAGGCTAGAGTGCAGTGGTATCATCATAGCTCACTGTAGTCTCAAACTCCCGGGCTGGAGGGATCCTCCCACCTCCCCAGTAGCTAGGACTACAGCTGTGCCCCACCATACCTGGCTAAATGCTTTTACTTTTGGTGGAGACAGAGTCTTGCTATGTTGCTCAGGCTAGCCTCAAAACTCCTTGCCTCAATTGATACTCGCATCTCAGCCTCCCAAAGTGCTAGGGTTACAGGCATGAGCCACTGCACCTGCCCTGATGACTTTTTGAATGTGTACATATCTGTGTGTACTCAGCCAAACATGTCACCATCACCCAGACCAAGATGTAGAACAGTTCTGGTACCCCAGAGGGTCTCTCACACCCCTTTCCACTGAATAGCCACCATCATCTATCTCCAGGTAACCATTTCTCTGACATCCATCAGCATAAATTAGTTTTGCCTATTTTTCATAAAAAATGGGATCACACAGGATTCTCTGTATTTGCTTATATCTGTCATCTTCCTTTCATAATAATGTCTGTGGCATGCACCCATACTGTTACATATAGCAGTATTGTTTGACCTCCTAATATTTCAGTGTATGAATACATACCATAACTTATTTGTCTATTCTCTTTCTGAAGAACGTTTGTTTGCAATTTCTGGTTATAATGCATAAAACTATTAAGCCTTTCTGAGGGTATAAGCAAACATTTTTGAAGATTGTATACTCAGGACTAGAACTGTTGGATGGTACACTATATGTATGTTTTGTTTTAGTAGATTCTGTCAAACATTTTTTCCCAGAATGCTCATACTAGTTACAATCCCACCAGAAATGTGTGGGAATTCCAGCTGCTTCACATCCTCACCAACACTTGATGTTATCACTCTTTTTAATATTAACCAATCTGTGATATGAAAGGTGTTCTCTGCATTTCAGTTTGGTATCTGATCAGTTATAAAAGAAAAAGAATTTGATAGTTCCATAAAACCTTAGGTTTAAGAGAGTGAAAGTGTATTAACAGTATCTGGAGTGAATGGGTGAGTCCGTGCTCCAGTCTGGGGTGCTGCTGTCACAGGAGAGTGTAATACTGAAAGGAAGTCATGCCTTTCTGACACATTCCTTTCTGCTCATTTCGGGTGCCACTATCTTGATGACATTTCCCATTCAAATCTGCTTGGTATAAATACTTATTAACATGAGAAAGGCTCTTTAAATTTAGCAGTATATAAAAAGACTAAGTTAGAAACCTAGTCAATAATCTGTAAAGAACTATGTGTATTTAAATATAGCCATAAATGTAAACACATCACACTACAATTAATACAGAGGCCTGACTGCAGAGCGGCTCTCTCTCCTTCACATTTGCAAGTGGTGCTGACTGCACACCTCCCTTTATCTGCTCTACGTGGGGCTTTTTGTACTGGTTCCACATTAGACCTTTGACCTCAACCAAGGCAGATTCACTAATTGACAATTACAAAGACAGCCTATGTTTCTGCAGATACCCTGAATTTAAATGTTTAACAGTCTACAGTTGTATTTCTGCAGTTATTTTTGTTCCCGCTGCACAAGCTACTATAATTCAGGACTCTAAGGAAGGCTCCCAGCTCCTTGTACCTCTGTGGGTGATGGACAGGTGGCTGTGGGTTTTTTGACAAGAAGGGAACGATTAAACTGCCCAGCTTCCTATCTCCTTTCCATCGCTCACTGTCTCCTCAGCAGGTCCCTCAGCCTCCCTGTACTTGGCTCTCTCCCTGTGAAGTGCTGGTAATCCCAGCTCCTGCCTCCTAGGGCTGAGGATCAAATGAGCTTTTGTTCTTAAGTGCTCAGGGGTGTCTCTCTCTCACCTGCAAACCCTGCAGACAGTCTTCACTCACCCACTCAGAACTTCCCTGTTTGGATTCCTGTGGACCCTTTGTGAATGTTCCACCCGAGATCCTTACATCCTCTCACACCAGCTCACACACGATGCTCCTAGTTTCAGAGCAGCAGGACACAGCCCCGAGGCTGAGTCTCCAGTATGTACAGGACGCTCAGAGAAACCAGGCTGGAGAGGCTACAGCTTGTATGATTCCAAGCTGGAAAGAGCAAAACTATACAGATAAAAACAGATCCCTGGTTGCCAGGAACTGGAGGTTAGGGGAGGAGCTAACTGTAAGGGGTGCGAGAATTTGGGGGGGCTGATGCAGCTGTTCCTGTATCTTGATCATGATGGTGGTTACATAGTTGTGTTTTTCAAACTCACATAACTGTACTTTAAAAAGGGTAAATTTTGCAATATGAGAATTATACCTCAATTTTTTTATGGGAAAAGAACTAGATGTACCATGGAAGTTTTTCTTTCTTTTCTTTTTTTTTTTTTTTTTTATCAGAAAAGCTTTACTATGAGTTATTCAATTACACAAAAGGAGTCTCTTTGAATATGTTCTGAACCTGGACTCAAGCTGATTATTATAGTTCTAAGAGTAGATTTCCAACAGTCCTGAAACTTTACCCAGTTACATGTGCTTTTGGAGATTTTTTTTTTTTTTTTTTTTTTGAGTCTTTCTTGCCTGGGCTAGAGTGCCATGATGTTGTCGTAGCTCACTGCAACCTCAAACTCTTGGGCTCAAGCGCTCCTGTCTCAGCCTCCCAAGCAGCTGGGATTACAGGCACCTGCCAACACACCTAGCTAGTTTTTCTATTTTTAGTAGAGATGGAGTCTCACTCTTGCTCAGGCTGGTCTTGAACTCCTGTGCTCAAGTGATCCTCAGCCTCCCAGAGTGCTGTGAAGGACTTAGAGAGGTATAAAAATTCTTGTAAAAATGGGCAAAGGTGAGTTTCTCATGTCTGGTGAAATCACCACTCCACCAGCGTGGCCTCCTCTGTAGCCGTATGTGCTGGTCCCAAGAGCTGGAGACCTGAACGCCTGCACCTCACTCCAGAAGCATGACACCCTGTCTTCTGCTTTACCTCTAGGATTTTATAAATTCAATGTCTTATTTTTTTTATTAGGGAATTTTGTCCCTGCGCTGTCTACTGCATCTTTCCTTTAGCCCTGTCCCCTGTGACATCTGTGAAATGTTCCATGCAAAACCTGCCTTCCACAGAGCATCAGAAGTGGCTCCTGGGCCTGCTTGGCAGCCGGGTCTTTGTTGGGCTTCAGTTCCCCATCCTGGACGCAGCCCCCGCAGTTCCCATCTTTTGCGCGACATTCCCCCTCTGTACAGCCGCCGCCTCCGTCCTCCACCTTCCACTGGTCTCTCAGCCTCCTCAAGCCCACTGCATCTTAAGGTTTGCTCCTCACTTTTGTGGCTGACTTGTACCTCATTTCATTGCCTCTGGCCTTTTCCTGGGTGGAGATGACCGTAGTTTGGACCCCATGAGGAAGGGAGCTACGTTCATGGGGCTGCCCCCAAGCCGAGCAGCCAGGAGAGCAGTGAGACCTTGCGGCCCACTGTGGTGACTGCCTTCTAGCCCATCCCCTGGCTTCCCTATTGGTTAGTGACATTAGGGAAACAAATCTCCCACCTTGCAATATTCTGAACCCTAAAATAGGTCGTCACACATGTATAATGCCTAAAACACGTGATCTCCCCCACAGCAAACTCAGATTAATTGGAGCCTTCATGCATCTGATAAATTTTTGTCCAAGAGTAGAGATCATGGTCACACCATTAGGTGTGTCCAGTAGTCTATATATGGAAAAATACATCAAACACAAATGCGTAATATGAAACCCAAGAGCAACAAGATATTGTGATGAGTCCGTTTAGCAAGTAGGATGGGCAGCTCTAGAAAGGTGCACAATTGGCCAGCAAAACCTACCAAATCTGAGACCCGCCGCTGAGACTAAGTGAGATGGAGCGAAGGAGGACGGCCACACGGGAGCCCCCACGTGCTGAGCAACGGTTCCAGCGGCACTGAGGCAATCAGCTGTGACCAGCCCCTCGCCAGACTGAGTCAGGACCTGCAGCCGTGGGCCCAGGAATGCATGCTGGGAAGTGTCTCCCAAGATGATTCCGACAGGTGACTCGGTTTCCACTTTACCCCACCCGACAAAAAGCCTGGCACTGTTCTGTACCATTCATACGTCCTCGCAGCAGCCCTGCTGGTTGATCCTATTATCATCCCCATGTTACAGACAAGAATACAGCTGGCGGTGGCGTCTGGCTCTGAACCCAGGTAAGCTGGCTTCAGAGTCCGCAGTAATACTTCAGCAGAACTATTCAAAGTAAATAAAACAAGGTAGCAGAACATGAAGGTGCACAGAGATAGAGCAGGAAGAGGTGGGTGATAAATGAGACCATCATCCTGCAGGAATTAGGAAGTTACTGTGAGAAGCAGACACGACGTTCAGCACATAGAGACAGGTACGGATTCAGTGAAATGCTCTTCTTTGGGGCTGTACAATGATAATTGTGGTCTCCACAACAGCTCTAGACAATGGCAGTTCCATCAGGAAGAAGAAATTGTGTCCAGTAGTCTATATATGGAAAAATACATCAATGTATTTAAGAAAGATGTTTAACATGAGAAGGAACTGTTCATACACAGCTACCCGGAAAATCCCATCAAGAAAAACAACATTGTGCTTAATCTAGTTTCTGATTCACTGTACGCTATTCTGCTGCCGTCTCCTTTTTGTCCAACCCAGATCTCTCCATGACGTCATGCTTATTTGCCCTTCCTGCCCTAAGCCATAATGAAATTGAGATCCTTGAAAAATCCTGCTATTCAGAGCCAGGACACTAAGAGCTTATTCAGATACGAGACTATTGTCCTGATAATATCTAGTCTAGACATAGGGATTCAGGAAAGAAAGGTACAATTAGAATCTTTTAGTATGGAGTTGAAGACCTAAAATACATTTTCTAAAAATCCAATTTTAATATGTTATTTTGCAGAGAAAGAAAGCAAACATCTTGTCTAGGTCTTTACCAGAATGGTTGGTGGAATTTCTTCTTTCTACCTCCTCCACAGCTGTCCAAGTCACGCCCGACAATAACTAAGCCTGTCTCTGGCAGGCAGAGTTGCTCCTGCCCAGCCACAGGGCTCTCCACATACAGACAAAAGTCCTGAGAAGCCAGGCACCTGCTGTCCCAGCTGAGGTAGCTTTTCCTGTGGTCCTACTAGAATAGTCACTGACCTGTTCAGGGTCCAAAAGTTCTGTAACAAGATGGTTAGTTGGTCTGCATTGCCAGACGGATGGCTCGTGTGTGACCCTTTTGCATGGGGTATAGTTATTTGCCAAAATTGGAGGAAAAACGCAATTCCCTCTGGTGAATCTAGGTGCTAATCTCCTTGCCACTGAGGTAGCAGGCAGCGAAAGACCCACCAGTGTTATTATAAAACAGAAGAGACCAACAACCCAATTAAGTTATAATTAGCTGAACTATTTCGGGTGTTTTTAATCAATGCACTCCTTACCGTAAATCACAGGGAAGGTCTTCAGGGTAAAGAGAGGGAAGAGATGATGCTTTTGTGTAATGCAGATACATAACTGTGGAGGGCGAGACACGGCCACCTACCTGCCCATCTTGGGGGTAGTCCTCGCCTCTTCCTTCCAGGTGCTCCCAGACACTTGACCATTAAGTGCTATGGAGACGGCTCAGTATTCTGCGCATGTCCACTCCTCTCCCACCTCCCCCCTACTTCCTCTAAGTGTCCACCTGCTTTGTCAGAGAATGGTCTTCCGGAAAGGCGAACCTCTGACGACAGCCTTCTGTGGCTCCTCGTTTTCCGTGTAGATTGAAACATCACGGCAGGCACCCCCAGCCGACCCAGCCCCGCTCCTCAGTCCAGTGTCCCCCACCGCACACCTGGCCTTGGCTCCCACTGTGCCCCTGTGGCCCCTAGAACAGGCTGCGCTTTGCCCACCTCCGGCCTCCAGCAGCCGTCGCCTCTCCCTCGCCCTCAGCCACCATCTCGGCTGCTGCCTCTGTTCTAAAGACGGTCATGGAGGGTGAAGGACCTGCACCTCCCCCCGTCCCCCTCTCTGCTCTTCTCTCTGCTCCTCCCTGCGAGGTTTATGTGGCTGTCCCATCTCTTCAGCCAGTGTGACTGCACATGTTCAACCCGTGGTCTAGTTTTGTCCAAATGCTGCCACAGCTGTGTTCCCTCTGCTGTCTTCATCCTCTGCACCCCACCCCCAACACCACTTCCTTCCACGTCACAACTCTCCAGGCACCGTGTGTGTCACGAGAGTCTGGTCCTGTTTGCTGTCTGGTATCAGACCTCTCTTCCCCCCAGGTCAGGCTGGACTAGCCCCACTTGGGAGTGGGTGGGTGGCTCTGACACTGTCCCCGACTTCTGGTGTCCGAGTGGGATGGTGGAGCAGGAGGAGAGGGTCCCTAAGTCACTGTCTCCCTACTGGCTTCTTGGTGCTGAGGCTGCTCGCAGCTCTGCTGTTTGTCACAGCTGGCGGGGGGAGGGATCCTTTCCTCCCCTTTGTGTGAGAAAATCAAGCTTGAGATGAAACTCTTTGTCTTTTAAAAAAATAGTCTTGGGGGTGCAAGTGCAGGTTTGTTGCATAGATAGGTGGTGAGCACGGTGGGTGGTGAAGTCGGCCGTGTGTGACCATCTCCCCAGCCCTAGGCACTCCCCGCTCCCTCGCTGCACCCAGTCTCCAGTGTGGCAGTCTCTCCCTGTCCCTGTGCCATTACTTAGCTCCCAACTACAAGTGCTATTTGGCTTTCTGTTTCTGTAAATTCTTTGTCTTTTTGGACATTTTTTGTTTTCTCACTATTCTTGTTGTCCTCTTTGTGTGGTACAGTTTGCCAAAGTCACAGGAAGGACCTAAAATATGCATAGATAACATCTCTGTCCTAAGAGGGTCCCTAAACACCGGTGTTTCCTTCCTAGGAGAAGTTTTTTGTAGGTCCCCACCTGGAGGTGCCACCCTTGTGTCCCTCTGATGTTTGTCCCTTTGCACCCCACCCCTGACAATTTTTGCTAAAATAAATTATACGTCTTATAGGGCTTATTGTTAGAGAATTTCACCTGCTAGACAGGGTACGAAAAAAATCTTAAATATGTGTGTTCATGTGGTTACCTTTAAATATGCTAAAAGACACCTAATTTATTGTGGATTCTTTTTTTCTCTTATCTCCTTTAATACCCTAAGGGTATTAAATGGAACAAATCACTTTAAAAATGTATAATTTTAAATCATAAATAAAAATATGTATATCTTTAAATTATAATTAGATCCCAGACAAGCCAGCCTAGTATTTCTCTTCTCTGAAGAGCAAGGACACGTTCTGTGGCACCAGTGCTCAGTAGTCAAGTAGCTTTGGGAAACACCATACCCTCCAGAACTCCCTCTCAGAGGATCACCATAGACGTCTAAATGTCCAAAACCCTGAGGAGTCCTGTAGCAAATAAACAGGGCTAATGTTCTCGAATCTAAGATTCTACAAAATTTTTTGAGCTCTGAATTCTTGTTCCAATTTTTCACCCTGTGTAACACCCACCCATGCATGCAGTTTGGGCCTTGCTGGCTTCCGAAGAGGCTGAGTGCTGGAGAGAAAAATTTAAAATGGCAGTTACAGGGTTTGGCTCCATATCTTAGTCCCCTGGGCACGGAACTGTGTCTCTGACATCACCTCTCCACCATCTGTAAGACACAGGCCACTCTAGTAAGTTGAGCTCATGGCAGTGGCAGCCTTTGACAGGACAGGCATTAAAAAATGCCTTAGTGATTCAGCTGCTGAAACTCAGCAACAAAGCACCAGCAGGCCTCTTTGTGCATCTCAGTAAACCTATGGAGATTCTGCCTGAGTCACCGGAAACCCATAAAGCATTTTTCAAACAGCAGAAAAGTGTCTGGATTTTGTTTTTGTTTTGCAAAGAAAAACATAAATTTTAAACCATTTGACTCAGATATAATGATGAAAAATCAAGGCAATGAATTATCAAGTTTGGTTTTTGCCTGTATTTGGAGTGATACCACGAATGTTTTACAGATTTTTTTCACATGCAAGCGCTCAACACAGATATTACTAAACCCAGATCACTAAACCTGGCTGTGAAAATGATAGAAATCTGGATCAATCAATTTTTGCTGTGGAGTCTTCTCAAGTGTGTTACAAATTAATTTACAAAAAATAGGAGAATAGCTGTGGTTTGTTGTTACTTCTCCACGGTTATTGGAAAGAAGTAAAAATTCAGCATCAACCGAATATTAAATTAGAGCATTCAGAATCTCCATTCTGTAGTGATGAAACTCTCAAAGGAAGAGAATTTTTAAACTCCCAGTGAGACCTGTTTTTTTATTGTGTCCAAACTAACTTAAGTCGATGTTAGCTTTGCTCTGAGTGCGAGGGGCTGTGGTGCCTGTCCCCACCTGGAGGGGGACACGCGTGCCCTTAAGCACCGCTTCCAGTCACAGCGGGCCTCTTCTCTCCTCTTTTGCGTGAGAAAATGAACAGCCCTTTGTCCCCTTACACACGTATGTTTTTGTTCCCCGGCTGCTCCCAACGCGCCTTTGTGTGCACAGGGCGGGGATCCCACCGCACTCACCCGGCAACCAGGAAATCGGTCTCCCGGTCGCCATGGTAACCGAGGGGGAGGGACAAAGGAGCAGGTTTGTCACCGTCGGGCTGTGTCCCTTCCTGGAAGCTTACAGAATGTCTACACCGTCAGGACGAAAAGAACACAGACGGCCACAGACTCCTGTTGGCCTCGAGATGGGCGGTGCACCCTGGGGAGGGGGGGACGCAGCGACAGGGGACACGGGTGACAGGCGCCCTGCGGAGACGGCAACTGCGAGGGGGGAACAGGGAGCCCTTGTGTAAGGAGAGCTCTGGGTGGGGCAGGCACGGCCCTGCTTTTAGGGTGAGAGGAGCCCGGAAGTGGCCCCAGGGTGCTGTCCCCAGAAAAGCGGAAGTGCCTCTTAAGCCACGCTTCCTGCCGCAGCTGCTTCTGCAGCGAGTCTTGTTTCAAACGTGAAGAAGGAAAGCTGCGCGAGGCTGGCTAGCCGGGGTCTCTGTTACCCGCTGGCTGACGGCGCCCCTCTGCGCCCGTGTCCCCACCCGCGTCCCCACCCTGGGCAGGTGGCGCTTTGCAGCCCGCCAGGGGCCGCCCCGGAGCAGCCCCGCCGGGTTTGTCTGCGTGACCTTCCGAGAGGCCCCGGGCGCTGAGTTCAGCTCCAGCTTGATGATGGAAAGTTCAAGTTCCTACTTAATTAAAAAAAGTTTACTAGTGGTAATATCCTAACAGACCGGGACACGGGACTATGGCTCCAGGACTGTAGGTCTCTTTTTTTTCATTTTTGTAAAATGACAAATGACCTCTCATGTTCCTCCTTTTTTTTTTTTTTTAACAGCAGAAGTTTAGTCTTTTCCTCTTTTGAAGTTGAGATGAGCAAATTCTTGATTTCCTCCTGTTCTGTCCCCAGACCGCCCCCCCTCGCGCCTCTCTTATCTGCATCAGTAGCTCCACAGGTCGCTTTCCCTTTGGAATCCTCCCCACTTTCCTTCACTCACACCCAATTCAGCTGCAAATTCTGACACCCCTCCTTTCAGAATATATCCAGAATCCAGTGGCTTTTCACTGCCTTTACTATCTGTCATCCTAGTCCGCGCCAACATCATCTATTTAAATCTAAACACTAAAAGCTTCCATTTTGGCTACCTACACCCTGGTCTTATGACGCTGACCCCGCTCAGTTCTTGCCATACCCCTGTTCAGACCATTTCCCACCCCATCCTGTGGCTGTACACACCCAGATTACAACCATGACCCACCAGGCTCTACCAGGTATGGCTGTCCCTGTACCCAGTTTGTGCGTTCTGCTCTGTCCACACCGACCTCCTCACTGTGCCTGGACACATGGAGCTTGGGCCAGTCTCAGGGAAAGGCATGCTGCTCTTGCTGAAATCGCTCTTCCCAGATATTAGGAAGTCTCCTTGTCTCACTTCCTTCCTGTCTCTGTCCAAATGTCCTCTCCTACACTAGTACTTTTGTAAAAGCCTGGGTCTTGGTGGGAAATAAAAGACACACAATTTTTAGAGGACGGTAGGGACTAGTTACAGTAATAGCTACACCCTTTAAGGTTGTGCAAGGTTAAGGAAAAACAGCAGCAGGACTGATGGCACCAGTGGCACAGCCAGGCTTAAGGAGAGCTGCAGTGCTGGGGAGCCCTGTGGGTGATCTGGGAAGCAGTTGTGCTTATCCAGGAAGGAAATCAGGAGCACAGCCAAGAGCTG
This sequence comes from Nycticebus coucang, assembly GCF_027406575.1. Taxonomy (NCBI): domain Eukaryota; kingdom Metazoa; phylum Chordata; class Mammalia; order Primates; family Lorisidae; genus Nycticebus; species Nycticebus coucang. The sequence continues at coordinate 5,586,062 of NC_069785.1, read as the reverse complement.
GGAATAAACACCTTGCCCTTGCTTTCTACCTATTGGCCAAACACAGATTGAGTCTAGAAGCCAAAGGAGCAGGGGTAATGTGGTGTTGAGGGCTATGTATGTTACTGATTGCTGAATAGCAAATTACCCCCAAAACACAGTGGCTTGAAAAATACATACTATCTCTTATCGTTTCTGTGGATCAGGAATTTGGGATTATTTTATCTTGATATTTTCAGTCCCTGGTCTCTCTTGGAATTACAGTGAAAATGTCAGTTATTTGAGGGCTTGCCAGGGGGTTGGAGGATCCACTTCCCAGGTGGCTCCCTTTCAGGGCTGGCGAGCTGCTGCTGGTTGGTAGATCTGAGGTCTCCCACCGTGGGCTGCTCTACAGAGCCATTTGAGTACCCTTACAACATGGCACCTGGCTTTCCCCAGAGGGAGGGACTGAAGAGGCCACGGTGGGAACTATAGTGTTTTTTATGACCTAGCCTTTTCAGTGTCACCTAACCACATTCTATTAGTCACATGCATCAGTTCTGAGTCCTTGGGGGGAAAGACCAAACAGGGTATGGATAGCAGGAGCCAAGAGTCATTGAGGGCCATCTAGGTGAGACCATGGGTGCAGAGCCAAGCAAAGGAGAATGAATTAAAAACGGTGAGGGAAGGAGTGGGAATCGGACTGTCTGAATTAATACATTGTTTGCATTCCTGCCGCTCGGTTCCCCTTCACTCTGTTTTATTTACCTTCACAAAACTTAATGCTACCTGACACGTGTTTATCTATTAACTATTTTATTTTTGAATTCTCCCGATATCATTAAACTCCATGAATAAGAGACTTGGGCCATATTATTTTCCTGCTGGCACCTAGTAAGCATCCAATAAGTATTTGTGTATTTGAATGCGTACGTTATGCCTAATTTTGGATAAAAAGTAATGCTTTTGCACGGTCAATTTCAGTAATATCTATACCCTTTAAAAACTAAACTCCTCCCTCCCAACTTCCCCAGAATATTACTACGCAATGAATTTGAATTTTGCTTCTGGGAGCTTTGTAAACAACATAGTTACCTCTTGGTCCTTTTTCCCCTCTCTGGCTTCTATTATTTTTATTTGACTGTTCTTTTGAGGTTTTATTCTTATTTTTTGTTTTCCTCCCTTAATTTTAGAAGGAAGTTTTCATAATTCTCTTAAAATAAATTATATTGCCTCTTGGTTATGTGGCTCTCATTTGCGTGCTGTTTTCAGAGATCTTATTTAAAAAAAAACTCTCATGAGAAAAACCTTTCCTAATCTTTTTCCTCACTCTTCTTCTGTTCAATTCTGCAATCTGCCCAGGGTACCTGTGAGCATTTCTTGTCTTCTGTGGTGTATGGGAGACTAGAAAGATTGCTGACCTGTGGTTACTGAGGATTAGAGAAAGAGAAGAGGCCCACAAGCAGAGAAACATCTCTTCTGGGCACGGGGGAAGGTATGAAGCCCACAGACCCAGTGTTATCTCAATCGATTGATTATAAGAAGAAGAAGCAACTGCGCTTGCATCTGGAGGGGGTAGAAGAATGGCATTTCTCTTCCCTCAGCCCTAGAGAGTGTATGTAAGTCAATGCTTCCAGATACCTAGTAGGAGAAAATAGTCCCTTATGCTAAAACACAAATTCCTTTGGAGTTGGGGAGACAAGCTGGTTGTCAAAAGAGGTAACTCGATGCCGTGTGTGCACGCTTACCATCCCACACAATGAACATGGACATCCCCATAGCAAACCCTTTGGGCATGAAATGACCCTAGTTTCACCTTTGATACCAGAGCCAGCAGCTTTTGACTCTTACTGATGCTAAACCTAGTCACTTATGGTATAAATAGGAACAGTGAGTTTGTTATTCTCGTGAAGTTCACTCATTTAGCAAAGACTTAATGAGTGCTTACAATGCACCAGGTATCATCAAGACCCTGGATAATCAAAGGAAGCACACAGTTATCTCCCTAGAAATTTAAGGGTAGAGAAGTATGTTGACTTTCCCATCTGATGATGGATGTAGACAGTGGGTCTTTGAAGGTTTTCTTTAAACTATATTCCAGAGTAAAACGGGAATCCATCTCACCCATAATTAGATTAAGCAACTTCTTTCATTCGGAACAGTTTAATTTCTTCCTTGAAATCTTATTTTTCTCTCATGTGATCTTAGCTATGGGCGTGAGCAACTGTGTTCTCTCTTGACTATATTATTTGTTGTTATTGCCACTTCCCTCAACTATAAAACCACCAATGTACGTAGTCCTTGAGGAAGGACACAGGTGATAGTTTTCCCATGCATATCCCTTTGTGCCAGGTATGTTTATAGACTTTGGGCAGGGTTCATTTAGTCATTTCTATGCTGCTGATTTTAAGTTAACTCAAATCTACTTTCTAAATGCAAATATTGGGGATGGGAGTAAGGAATACATATTAATATTTTAATAGTGAACTAATGACTCGGGTGAATTTTAGTGTTTTGAACTAGGAGAGAATCAATGATAATAACAGGTATTGAGCATGTTACTCTTTTCATTTGGAAAAAAAAGAAATAATAATATATAACAAATTTGCTGTATTCACAAAATACTATAGGACTTCATTAATGTTTTAAGCATTACAAATCTATAGGTCTTTGCCTTACAGTCTTCCTCCTGAAATGAATCTCTGTACCTTCCTTGTCATGCTTTTGTCTTTATTCACATGCAAGGAATATTTATTACACACCTACTGTGTCCTGAGCCCTGACAAGGTCCTGGGGATGACAGCACTGAGTCTCACAGGCACCCTAGGAGTTCCCAGAGGATAGAAAATAGAGGACAATAAACACGCAGTGGGTACAAGGTGGTAAGAGCTATAACCGGGATAAACGAGAGCCAATTTGTGGAGGAAGGGATCCCTAACTCAGTGGTAAATGTAGTTATTTGCTATTTTTACCAACAAGTAAAAATAGTAACTTGCTAAGGAGCTTTATTTCTAGATTATTTTTGCCAAGTCAATAATTTGAGACTTCCATATTTACTATGTACCACAATTCTTCTCTGTTGAAATTTCCTTGTATAATCATACCAGTCATATTAAAAAATTTGGAATAACGTCTTACTAGAGTAACTGAAATCATGTTAGCAAGATTTCATGGGATGTTATAGAAAATGTTTTATAACACCAAACATGTGTCTTCAGAGTCCACAAATTTACAAGAAGAGCAATCGATCGACAACATTCTCCTTCACAAGAGTTTTCTACATATAGAACGGGACTTCACTCTGATCTAATAAAGAATGGATTTGTCCTGTTGGCAACTTTCCGTTTTCAAATCAACGTCTTGTTTTCCTCCTTGCCACATCCTCTTATTTTTTGATTTTCCCTCCCCTTCCCTGCCCTCCCCTTCATTTCTCTTCCTCTCCCCTTCTCTTCTCTTCCATTTCCTTCCAAACAGGTCCTCAGGATCTTACTCTGCCACCCAGGCTGGCATACAGTAGGGTGATCATAACTCACTACACCCTGGAACTTCTGGGCTCAAGTGATCGTCCTGCCTCGCCGTCCTAAGTAGCTGAGACTACAAGTATGTGCTACTATGATGAATAAATCTTTTGTATCTTTGTAGAGACAAGGTCCTTGCTAGATGTTGCTCAGGCTTGTTTTGAACTCCTGACCCCAAGTGATCCTCCCACCTCAGCCTCCCAAGGTGCTAGGATTACAGGCATGAGCCCCCATGCCCAGCCTCATTTATAAATTTCTGAGGACAGTTTTAGTAATAGATGAAGCAGTGTTGGTGATTGTTTGCTCATCATCTTAGAATTTTAGCTGATTTTATAAGATTTATGGTCTTACGTTTTCAAAATGATCAGTTGTACTCATAACTTTCTTTCATGGGTCCTAACTATTTAGATTCAATTAAAGTTCACAAATGTACTGAGCACAGGCAACCAGTGAGCCAAGTGCTATGCCAGGTGCTGAGTGTGCAGAGACATGAGACCCTGGCCCTGGCCCTTGGGAGTCACCAGTCTAGTGTTGGTCTCTAGTAGACTCTGGTAGAAGAGACTCATTCACTAGCCAACACCTAATTCACTAGCCTACCCCAATTCTGATGGTTCTCTCTGTAATTCTGTCATAGACAAATTCAACATGGCAGTCTTAAAACTTAGATGAAGAGTAGCTGAGAGAACCAAGGAAGGTCACAAGAAAATTTATGAAAACCTTTTACAGTAGGGAAATCAACAAAGACACAAAGACAGAATGCCTTCAAAATCTCTTTTAATTCCCCAGCCTCTTTTGCCAACCTATTTACTGTCAAAATAGATCATGATGTCTGGTCTAAATTTTTGGCACAGAAAAATTAAGTCCTGCCTTTCTGCCTTGCATTATTGTTGTATAGCTTTTCTTTCAAGACACTTCAAAATGATTTACTTGTGTGATATTAATCTCACTGATTTGTACCCTTTAATTCTGACATTCCTTTTGAAGAATTGTTTTTCCAAAGCTTCGCTAGTGCACAATGTTCTCTAACCCCTGTCATACTTCGCTGCTGACTCCCTCTTGATTTTTATTGCTTGTTTCCTGTTGTCCCTAAATTTCTGTATTGATCTTCAAGGACTTTTTAGAAAGGATAGATTCTATTTTGCAGAATTACTCTTTCTGTTTTTATAAGGCATTTGGCTTAAACTTTTTCATCTGACCCTAATCAGTAGCCCAGCTCCAGCTTCTCCTGATGGAGGTAGAGTTGGGAACTTATTTTATTTATTTGTTAATATTTATTTTTGAGACAGGGTCTCAATCTGTTGCCCAGGCTGGTCTTGAACTTCTGGGCTCAAACAATCCTCCCCCTTTAGCCTCTGAGCCGCTGGGACTACAAGTGCTCACCACCACATGCTGCCCAGAATGTTTTCTGCACATGGGAAGACCAGAACTTGAGACCTGCCAGGGGAGTTGTTTGACCTTGTTCTTGCAAAGCCTGGTGAACCCCCTCTGGGGAAGACTGCTTGAACCCACATCTGGGTTTTTATGGTTCCTTCTTAACCTGCTTCCAGCTCGGGGTCTGTCTCCCTGCTCATCTCTTGCCTTTTCCCTGCAGTATCCCTCTGTGCCCATTGCCATGCTTGGGGTCAGCTCTCCCTGTTCCTGTTCCCCCACCTCAACTTCCCTCTGCCTGTGCCTCCGTGCCCTTCCCCTTTCTGTCCCCACTTAGGGCTAGTGATACCCTAACCCTAACCCTAACCCTAACCCACTTAGGTGTATTTTCTCATAGGGTGTTAGGAAAGCAAGTCTCTTGAACTCATTGATCACAAGAGACCTCCCCAGGGGTGTCTGTACACACACACACAGACTTATGTGCACACAACATCAGAGCAACATTGGAGAGGAATCTGGGGGCTTCATGCTACTCCACTTAGTCCCCGAGTTAGCCTCTCCTCCCTGAATGAAGAGTTGGCTGCCTCTCTTCCTGCCCCTTGTTCTACTAGCTTTTGCGCTGGGCCATGAGATGGAGTTTGGCATTTTTCCTTAGTGGAGCTCAGCCACACTCTCTCAAGAAAGATTAGTCCTGCCCATCTTAACCCTCACTCTCTTGAAACCAATTATGATTCAGTCTTCTTGGCTCCTAACAGCTGAGGGTTGGCTCAAGTATCTGTGGGGAGGGAATGGCCCTCTGACACACAAATCATGATTATGCCTTTTAGAAGTACTTTTTAAAGGGGCTTCTATTCCCTTTAGCAGATCCAAGAAATGCCTGGAATTCTGTTTTTTTCTGTGAGAAAATAATAGTTCAATAATTCACTTATTTATTCCTAGTTACTATTCAGCCTAACAAATAAGTCATTAAACATATCATGAGTATAGTATGAGCAGACAAGATTCATCACCACCTGAACCACATGAATCCAGCTTCTTGTTCCCATTCCACTATTCCTTCCCCCCCAGCTCACTTATGCACTCGGGGAGTGGCTTTGCTGGCACAACCGATGGCTCCTTTCCAACAGAACAGGATGAGAAAAGAGAGTAAAACTGAGATGTAGAAGGAATATGGAGAGCTTAGCCAGAGGAGGTGAAGAACTGAAATAACAAAGAACTGTCTGGGCCTGGCAAGGGAGGAGAAGGAAGACGTGAGCAGAAGAGCAGAGGGTTGCGGAGAGGTCCGAGAGAGAGAGAGTTTGGGGATTTGGCAGATGAGACGCTCTGGGATAGTGGTGAGGTGGCCGAGATTAGAGTGTGGAAGGGGATGTGATGAGAGCTTCTGGTTTCTGACGTTGTCTCTTCAGAGTTCCTACAGAGTAAGGCGCTGGCCCCATATGCCGGAGGTGGCAGGTTCAAACTCAGCCCCAGCCAAAAACTGCAAAAAAAAAAAAAAAAAGTTCAGAGTTCCTACAGAGATGCAAGTAGAGAATGCTATCTCTTTGGCTTAATAAACTGTGGTATCTGTGTACCATACAGTACTATCCAACCATGAGAAGGATGCAGACTTTACATCTTTTGTATTTACCTGGGTGGAGCTGAAGAACAGTCTCCTTAGTAAAGTATCTCAAGACTGGAAAAGCAAGCATCCAGGGTACTCAACACTAATTTGAAACCAGTAGATGAACAATTATAGGCCCACACCGCAGACAATCACAATTAAATTCAAGTAAAGGGGAGAGGGCCGGGAGGAGGGTGATCAGGAAGCTCCCGCCTAGTGGGTACAATGTAGGGGTGGAGGGCTGAACTCAACTCACAGGCTACCTAACAAATGCAAAGAATGTAACCAAATTGTATTATATTAATCCAAAATAAAAAATAAAAGCCATCATCGCTGATGTGTAAAAAAAAAAGCAATCTTTTCTATTACTTTTCAAAATTTATTTTTTTAAGTTATTTCTTTGTTGTCCAACCATGCTTCTTTATAAGTAATTCAGGGCAGAAATGGAACCAGGAGTTGTCCAAGACGTTTTTCAGGGTTGTCCATATAGCAAATACTGAGAATGTGGTGTGCACACACCACAGCTCTCGGCAGATACTTTGCAAAAAAAGAAAAAGGAGGAGGATCGTTGTTTCTTACCCCATGACCAACTTCTCATTTGGGAGAGGCTTCCTTTTTCTCCAGTCTCCAGGCACCCAAAAGAATACAAAAGCAGTTTGGGAATTTCTGCCAATGATGACTTTTCATAAATATAAACATCTATTAACTACCTGCTACATGACAAGCAAAAATAAATAGAACACCGCCCTAACCTGAAGGGGGGGGATGCTAATGGGTGGGCTGCACGGCTCGCAAACCATGAGAGCAGTGCAGTCAGCTCCCCGGACGGAGGCAGAGCTTCTGGGAGCTCCACAGGGCCACAGAAGGTGAAACACTGACTCTGCTCTCCTAGTCTGGGGAGGCTTCTGAGAAAAGCCAAGGCTTAAAGGAAAAGTAGGGGTTTGCCACCAAACAAACTAGAGGAGGGAGTGGGGCACTCCTGGCAACAGCAGCAGTCCAGTTAAGATGCAGTTAAGATGCATGGAGCAGGAGGGGCCTGCAGCCAAGGTGCGTGGGAGGTGCTAGTGGGCACTCAGGCGAGAACACAGGTGACATCGCAGAAGGCTCTGTGTGCCAGGCAAAGAAATGAAGGCCCAGACTCTGTAAGCAACTGGGGGGCGGGGAGTACTGAAGAATTATAACTGGGCAGTGATATGATCAACTCTTGTGAAGAGTTTAGAAATGTACTTCTGGTGGGGGAGGCTTAGAAGAGAGGCTGGACTTGGGGGAGGACCAAGTAGGGACCACCATGGTCCTATAGAAAAAGCAAAAACCTGAAACAGAGACAGTGGCAGGGGAATAGAGAGGAGGGGTTTAGACAAAGAGAGCTCCTGTAGGGGTGGGAATGAAAGGATGAGAAATTTTAAATCAGATCAGATAACAAAATGCAAAGTTCTGGAATTATTCTTATATTCCTGCTCTGGGCAACTGGTTTGTATTCCTCATTAAATGAAATGGAGACCACAGGTACAAGTGAAGGTAACACATGGAATTTGGGGGCTATGAAATGTAAGGACTCCCAGGAAGACCCAGCCGGGATGCACAAGGCTAAAAGAGAGACACCGCCCTCTCCATCACCACCAAACTCCTCTGCTGGTGAAGGTGAGAAACGCAAGGCCTTCATGCACGCAGGCGGGGCGTGGCAAAAGAGCGTGTGGGGAGGCCTGGTAAGTGCCACATCCATCATTAACGAGGAGATGTCACTGCTAGTAAAGGAGCACTGCACAGATTTAGTATGAATGCTTGTCAGGCTTGTGTTAAGTGCTCTCCCCTGGATTAATCTTCTCTCTTGGCCAGTCTTCACCCCCACACTTTACTTTTCTCTCAGGAAAAAGAGGCTATTAGGACCCCTTGCAGCAATGAGGTATTAATGACAGGAAGCAAAAGTAAAGTCTAGTTTTTAGCTTTGGAGAGTTTGTTGGCATCTCCCAGCAATGGCCAGATTAACCTACTCTGAGGGCCCGAGATAGAAGAGCTGATTAGAGGGCAGCCGGCCAAATTACAGTCATTTTATTGTGTGAAAGAGGTTTTCCTATATAGGCTTAATAGAAGTTACCAGCTGTTCTGATGGCTGAGACAGAGGCAGGAGAGAGGGTGGGAGGCAGAGGGAGGGGAGTGGGTGAGGGAGGAAAAAAAAATTTTTTTAAAGAGCTACAATATTTGAATCTGGAGTTAACGCCAGAATCCACTGGTCTAAAATTAACTGAAGACTTGTTTCCATAATCTTTCCAACCGCTAATAATATGCTTCTCATTTCCCTTCTACTTGGCATCGTGTATATTTAAATTTACATTTGAAATCTCCTGATAATTGGCATCAGGGTTTCTGATTGGAGGTAACTCACATTCTGTTTTGTCAGCTGTATAACCAATAGGCTCCTGCTACTCTAATTCTATTTGCTGATGGTTCAAAGGTAGTTTCTCATTTTAAATCTTGAAACAAGCTGTTTTGTAATTTTCAGGTGCTAGTGAGTTAACATCTGGTTCCTTTTTGGTGAAGGATTTCCAGGAAAAAAATAAGCAAAGTCTGTTCCTGGAACATGAAATCAAATGAAAGGGTATCCTGGGAGTGTCTCGGAACATTTCATAGAAATTAAATCCTGTACCTTCCAGGTTGATGTGCTGTGGTCCCCACGGTGTGTTAGGAGGCTCACCTGGGGAGCCACTCTGCTTCAGCCCCAGATTTCTCATATTTCCAGCCGGTTTACTTGCTGGAGGGTTGAGGCAAGACTGGCAGTCAGTCTGTAGCCTGGGAAGGTTTGCTTTCCAGGCACTGATGCTGAGGAGAGGACTTCTAACTCAACAGTGTTGCCTGGACACTAGAGCAAGGATTCCCTGCCCCCACCCACATTGAAGCTGGAGCTTCTCCAAAGTAATTTGTGTTAGCATTGAGGGGGGGAATGACTCACAAATTGAATAAACCATTAAGAGCATCATGGCTTAGTCACGAATATGCTGTAGATGAGGAACCAGAAAACCAAGTTCTGGTCCTGGCCTGGCTGCCAACTGCCCGAGTCACCCGAATCTCCGAGCTGCAAGGTCGTCTAAAAACCGCGAGAGCGAACGTGAGTTGAGTACTTCCCACGCTCCCGGAGCTGTTGTTAGCATGTGGGTACCTTTTCAAGCCATCCTCAGATTTCCTGTGCGGAGAAGGACTATAATCGTCTCCATTTTCCGGGGGGGGGGGGGGGGAAACTGAGGCACAAAGAAGCGAAGCAATGTGCCCAAGTTCTCACGGTCAGTAAGGGCAGCATGGGCAGCTCTGGTGGGCACCCTGTGCGCTCTGTACCCCCACCCATGACGCTGCACCACCTCCTCCAGGCAGGGAAGGGGCCTGCCAGGCTTTCTGCCCCAGCAGCCTGTTGGCATCCAGCCTCCCCTCATTTCTTCCATCTATGAGCGCCTTCTGGAATGCGTCTTCACCATTAGGCCTAGAAGGTAGCATTGCAGGACTTGGTTTGTTTCCTGTGCCCCACATGAATACTTATCAGGGTCATTCTTTTCTGAGCATGTGGGTTAAGTAAGAGCTCAGTGGTGGAGGGGCCTTGGAGAAAGGAAGCACCTGGAATGCTGGCCACAGCGGCAGGGAGCGGGTGCAGGCCGCAGGCTCTCAGCCAGGTGACTCAGAGGGGTCCACGCTCCCTCAGGAGGAACAGCCCAGGCTGGGGCCGGATCTCAGGCCAGAACCTGGCCAGGGACTGTCGGCCCCCAAGAGCAGCAGAGGCAGCAGCAGGAACAGCAGGCCAAGTGCAGGCTGAGAAAGCGGCTGCGGGACAGGAAGGGCCCACTAGGCAGGCTGCGGGGCGGGGAGGGAACGGACAAAGGGGTCCAGGGCATTCCGGTGAAATCAGTGTCAGCAGCCCAGGAGCAGACAGAAACCGCTGGACTCAGCCCTGCCGTGGAAAAGAAGCCAGCGGCTGGCAGCCACCAAGAAGAGGAGGAAGTGGGAGATGCACAGCTTCCTGTCGAAAGAACGTTGATTGAAGACAAAGCTGGGTGGGGACTAGTCCCTGGCTGCAGCCTGCCACACACACAGCGCGGCCGCGGCAGCGCCTGCACCGCTGGGCTGGGCTCCCGCGCACTCGGCTCCGGACACAGGGAGCAGCCCTCTCCTGCGACCAGCCCCGCAGCGAGGTAAAGCGGCGTTTTCGCTGTAACTCAGGGAGATGACCATCGCCTGTGGTTTTAGGGGCCGATTTCTAAGGGAAGATAGGGACGTTGCTTCAGGGTTGGGGGAAATGATTAGGGTAGGTTCTTGTGGAAGGGTTTTTGAGAATGACCAAATTGATGACACATTTGCTTTTTAAAAAATCAGTGCTTAGCTTTGGTCCCTGGCTAGGACAACACGTTAAATGCAAGAAGCTGTTTGCATAGTTCCCTGGTGAGAAAGCTGGGCTGCGTGGAAATCCATTAGGGCTGATCTCAGCCGTGCAGTCCCAGGTCTGGGGTGTGAGTGTGAAGTGTTAATCGCATTTTCCTTTTCACACTTTGCACGGAGGGAGTGGCTTCTGGTTTGCAACCTAAAGGCTGACATTTGGCTTTAGGGGGGTTAAATCCTTTTGTACTTAGCTTTTGCCACAAAGGCGTGCACTGCGTGTGTGAGGGGCAGTATTTACCACCAAAAAACAGTGTCTTCCTCCCTGGGCTCTGAGCAGCTGTGTTCAGGATAAGCTCAGACACAGATACCGCTTGCCAGTAGATCTCGTCCTGAAGTTGCATCCTTCTTCAGAGGAGTGTGGCCGGTTTAGAGACAGTGACTTATCCAGAATCAGATACTAGTATATATATGGGGTTTATGTTTATATGCATGTTATTTATCTCTAGGTAAAAGTGGATGTTAACTTTAGTAAGGGACAAAATATAAAAGCACAGCCAGCTTCTTTCCTAACCTGTATATCCTGCAGATAGACTGAAGTAGTAAAATGAAAACGTGATTTTTATTCTTTGATTTTCTCAACTAATGGATGTTCTTAGTAAAAGCCCGGGACCATGACGTGTTCACATTTACGAATGATGTGTAAAAGTACAATAAACAGGCTAACGGATTCAGACTGAGATGGGGAGACTTCCTTTGACAGGACAGGGAGGAGAAAACGTTTAATACTCTAGCATAATTTTAAAAATTAGGCTTTTTAACGTCAACAGAAAGTACAGTTAAACCATCCATAGTCATTGATGAAGGTTTTTGAATGAGTTTTTATCATGAAAAGAGATAATTTTTCGAAAGAAAGAGAAAAGCTGCTTACAGTGGAGTAAAGATAATACAAATGTCGTATTTTGACGCTCATCCATTTTTAAAATCCAAGTGTTTAAATGCCATGGATGCCAGCTGAGGCTGTATGCCTCTGCCTCCTCCTCGCTGGTCACCGTGCTCAGTTGTGGAGGGCTTTAGAGTTTTTCTGAATGATGTCTTTATGAAATTGATTTGGCTTCTCCACCTGTGTGGGGTAGCAGCACATTTTCAGAGCTAGGAAGCTTCTTTAGATATTGAAGAAAAGAATGCCTCTTTCTCTGAGGCTGTTCTCATGGAAGTGAACCTGCACCATGCCTGAAAGAAGCAGCATGGCTGGTGTGGAAGCCGTGACGCTCCTCTGAAGGGGTCACTGAATTAATCCCACCTGGGACTGAACAAGTCACACCACGATTCGACAGCTCCATTGCCTCTGTGTGTCCTAAAGTAAAATATGTAAAGGTGATCTTCCCAGAAAGGGGATGGAGAGTAGATCTTAGATCTGGACCCGCCCCTAAAGGAGTTTATGGTTAAGCTGTGTGTTACAAAGTGGAAAGTTGGGACAGTGGGCTGTACAGACGTCACTCACTCACCGGCAGGCTGCTCTCGCTAGCTGATGCCAACACCCTGCTTTGTCTGGGGATGTGCAGACCATCCGCCTTGCTCCTCTGTGTGAGTTTCACCCAAGAGTAGAAAATGAAACCTTGTCTCTAGGCATAGTACAGTCAAGAGGGTCCCCTGCCATCTTTCTGAAAACTACTAAGGGGTGCCTATTTTCTGCACAGCACAAAACATGTTCTTAATTGTGAAATTTCAGCTTTAAGCAGAACATTAGTGGGTAACAACGGATGAGGAACTATGATGGTAGAACGTTTAGGAAAAAAAGGATGTCTGTCCCCCATGCTGTAAAAGAGGCTATTTCCACGGATTCTAGACAAGTGGAATATTGAAAGACATGATGCTTTTGTTCAGGGTATTCAGTGGCTTGTGGGAGGTACAGCCAACACTGAAATTTTAATTGTGCAATCAATTTTTTTTTTCTGCCATATGGCCAATGGCTGGAAGGAAACATGACTCCGTTATTTCACGGCTAGCCCTGGGCCTCATATGGTGGGTATGCAGTGAGTGGGTTTGGTTGGCTGACTTTCTCAGCCTCCTTCAAAAGGCAGGCCCAACCCTTCAGTCTGAAAGCTTTGTAGTCCAAGTAGAAAGCCTGTTCAGGAAGGTTTCTGTGGGTAGAAGAAAAGATCGCCAGGGAGTGAAAGGAACGTAGGCTTTGGAGTGGGGCAGATCCGCCTTTGGGATCTTACTACTTGGCAGGGCCTGTTAAATTGTGAACCTTAGTTTCTTCACTGCAAAGGACGGGTGAGTGGTTCTTAATCAAGGCTTTGTTTTTGCTTTTCTGTGTGGATGAGTGAATGCCTGGTATGACAAATGTCATTGTTTTTGTTGATGGTGGTAGCATAAAGAAAAGTTACCATATTGTTGGTCTTTGCCACTGCCTCAAAGGTTTAAGGAGACTTAATTATTGTGATGAAATATACAGAAAATAAAACTTCCCATTATAACCATTTTAAGTACACAGCTCTGTGGGATGAAGTATATGCACATTATCGCGTCACTGTCACCACCATCCAGCCGCATAACTTTTATGCTTTGAAACAGAAACTCCACCTATTAAACAGCAACTCCCTGTGTCCCTCCTCCCAGCCCTTGGCAATCACTGTTAACCCGTCTGTCTATAAATTTGACTAAGCACCTCACATAAGTGGAATCATCCAATATTTGTCCTTTTGTAACTGGCTCATTTTGCTTAGCTTAATGTCTCCAAGATTCACTATGTTGTAGCACGTGTTAGAATTTTCTCCTTTTTAAGGTGGAATAATAATTGCATTGTAGGTATATGGGCGTGCCATACTTCATCCGTCCTTCGATGGACATTTGAGCTGCCTTTTGGGTGTATTGTGACTTATGCTGCTATGAAAACAAACATAAAAGTATCTGTCAGAGTTCCTGCTTTCACTTCTTTCGGGTACCCAGAAGTGGAGCCGCTGGGCCATGGTGATGACATGTTCAATTTTTTGAGGATCTACCGGTCTCGTGCTTACCAGCACCTGCCCCCGTTTACAGTCCTGCCGGCGGTGAGCAAGGGTTCCGGTTTCTTCACTCCCTTACCTATACTTACTTTCTGTTTGCCTGTTTGTTTTTGATAATACCGTCCTAAAGGATATGAAATGGTGTCTCGCAGTGGTTTTGATATGCACGTCCCCAGCAATTGGTGATACTGAGCATCTTTTCTTGTGCTTATTGTCACTTGTCTATCTTCTTTGGAGAAATGTCTATTCAAGTTCTTTGCCAATTTTTAATCAGTTTATTATTGAGATATTTTAAGGTGGTGGGATCTCTTAACATAATGTGTCATTAGCTCGCGATTATAGTGTTAGTATTTAATCTCCTGTGTCCAGCAGAACTATCCCTGCCCCCAAAAGTACTTCTCTCAAAAGTAGCGTAAAGTCAAAGTGAGAAAATACGTGTAGCTCTTGCTGACTGGTGATGTCAAGAGCCTGCTAGTGAAATGCAAACCCTTTTTTTTTCCTTTTACAGTGACCGAAGTTTGTCTTTATTTGTTTTAATTTGCTTTTAATTAGTGTATTACAATGTTAATATCAAGTCAATACAGAATTTACGGTATGATATGGTACATTTACCAGCAGCCACACAAATGACCCTGCCGGTTGAGCCTTGGGCCAGGTGACTCCCAAGGAAGCGTGGGGAGGTGTTACCGCAGTGCCTCTCTGTTCCCCAGGTAAGAGCTGAAACTTCTCAGGATGAGAAAGATGCTCCAAAGGCGGCAGAGTCAGAAAATGGAGGAAAGACTAAAATACTAAGTGTTCCTGAGCCCTCGGTGATGGAGAGAGGCTGCCGTAGTTAAACAACACAATGGGCTTCTGAGACCAGCTTCTAAGGGAATGGGAGTCTAATCTAAGTTTTACTTTTAAAAATAAAGAATTCCTCTGTTTCATTTTCCACTACAGGTTTCACACCTATTCCTTAAACCAGTGAGGCAGGGCCTGGCCAGCGCTGGGGAAAGCTGGGCAGAAAGATCAGGGAGTCTGTCCTGAGCAGCAGCGACATGTGAGCAGTGGGTGCAGGTGCAGACTTTGACCTTCAGTGGTTGAAGATCTCCCCAAAATGATGAATGTTAACTTTCTGTAACTTACTCTGTGTCTGTGTTGGGAGAGAGATTGTCAATAATGACTCCCAACTTTATTTAATTTGCACATCTATTCATTCTAAAATTACTGGGAGAATCCAGGGGCCCAGCTTCACTAGATCTGGGCAGGACAGGCCTATGGAACTTGGCTTCCCCGTTCCACCCCAGGGTGCTGGATATGCTGATTAGACTCCTTTGGTCAATCCATAATATATACATGACAAAACATTACATTGTACCCCATAAATATATAATTATTATTTGTTAATTAATGATAATAATGATAAAAAAGAGTCTCCGGCCTGGGACGTGATAGAATGGAAGGGCTGAAAATGACGTGGGAGCAATGTAGGCCATCCCAACCCCTCCAGGCTGGAGGGTGACAAGGCCTGGAATTGGAAGTTGCACAGCTGATGAGTAGCCCACCCCCAATTCAAACTCCATCTTTCTTCCCTCCATATTAGAGCAAAGTCTTAATACTTTGCCACTTTTAAAATACTTAAGACTAAATATTTTGTTTTTTAAAAAGAGGGGAGTATTTAAATCTGATACTCCACGTAAATATGGTGCACGCATTCAAGTGTTAAAGATGGACCTATGGAACGGAGACTCAGATTTTTAGGTAAGAGTATTAGAGAGCTACATGGTTCCTAAAAATTCTTACAGCAAAGAAAACAAGTTTATCTAACAGGAGTTGGTGTTTAGGCAATCCCTGGAGGACTTTATTAAATGTGGAAAAAGAGGGAACTCACTTCTCAAACTTCAGTGATCGTATGTTTCTTAGAAGTGGTACCACTATGTGCCAAGGTTTGAGATAAGATGGGATCAGCCCTTTTAAATATGTGTAAGCAGTCATGCCTTAATGGAAAACCAGACTAGTCTGTTGACCCCTTGCTGCCTGTCCCCATCAGCCTGGTTGTGGGGTGAGGTTCTCCCTATCCTCCTCCCTGGGTCCCAGCATTAGAGGTGGGAGCTGAGGGGAGGGCTGGAGACTGAGCTGACTGGCTCTGCTCCAAATTCACTGCATCTCAGCGGGGGTGGTGCTATTCTTCAAAAATACTTTTCATCTTTTTCATTTCACTTTTCACTTTGTGCCTTTTGGGTGGAAGCTGTTCAGCCCAGCTCCCCATTCCCTTTCTTCAGTAGAAGTGACCTCACTGTCTCTTTTTTTGAGAGGGCCCATGTCACAGGTTTCCCCAGCCTCATTCCTTCCCACCTCAGAATTCCTTTCTGTCTTCATCTCTTTGAACTGCTGTAACAAGTTACCATGGACTAGGTACTCATACACAACAGCAATTTATTTCTTACAGTTCTAGAGGTTGGATAGCCCAAGGTCAAATTCTGGCAGCTTTGATGTCTATAAGGGCTTCTTCTCATGGATGGAGCCTTCTTGGGTCCTTATGTGGGGCAGGAGGTGGGCAGGGGCAGCCCACTCCGTCAAGCCTCCTTTATAAAGGCACTAAAACCATTCACGAGGGCTCTACGCTCACGACCTAATCACCGCCCGAAGACGCCCCATCATCATACCTTTGCACTGGGAACCAGGTTCCAACATATGAATGGGGAGGGAGCACAAACACTCAGACCATAGCATCATTCATTCTGAAATGAATGAAATTATCCTAGACTTCCCTCTAAGCCAGGAGTACACCCTCTACTGGGACTATCCATCCCATTCCCTTTTATTTTCTAAGGCAGTGGTTCTCAACCTTCCTAATGCCATGGTCCTTTAATACAGTCATGACCCACAGGTTGAGAACCACTGTTCTAAGGGATTGTGCTCTGACACTACATACTCAGAAACTACATACTTAGTTTCGTCTTATGGCCCTTTTCCTCTTTGCCTGTGAACTTGCTTAGTTTTTCCATACACACATAACGTGAGTAAAAACGAATGAGACAGATCTGCTGCCAACAGAGCTCGTCCTTGACTTTTGGAGCCTGTACTAACCTCTTCTCCAACTTGTATCCTGCTCCCTACCTACTGGTATGCTCAAAATCCCACTCTTTGGGCACTTAATTTCTCCCTCTCCCTTAATTAAGTCCTTTCCTGTGATTTCATTCATTGTCATTGTGTGGGTCAGTCCCAAATAGCATTCACCCCCCCCACCCCCCACCTCCACCCCCCCGCCCCCGTATCTCACACACTCCCGTAGCTTGTCTGCAAATTCATCGGAACATCCCATCCGAAACTGAAACTCACCTGTCCAAATCCACACTCACCCAGCGTTTCCCGTGCCTGCAAACCACCTCCTTACCTGACTTCATGACGGCTCATGACACCCCGTTTTCTCAACCCCTTAGTTACGTACACTCCATTTCACTATTTCCCTCCCACGCAACCCTGGTTGCAGTGAGTTGCGTAGCAGCACTTCACGTTGTGGATGGAAAAATACCCGGGCCTGGGCTGCCCTCTGCCCCCCTCCATGTCAGCAGCCGGCGTCTTAGTTCAGGCCCTCCTGTCCTCCAGCTGCACCGCTGGTTGTGTTTTCCTCTCTCCTTGGAATAACTTTCCTGCTTCCCCTTTCACACTTCACCCCCTATCTTGATCTTCTAAAAAGCCGAATTCATCTGTCCTGTGAGGTTCAGGTCAAGTCTGCCTCTTTCACACTGCCTTTCTGGCTTTCTTCCCGCTCCTCCCCCCTAGAAACAGTCCTTGCTGCCTCTGAAATCTTTGGTCCTTCATCACAGCATCCAGCTCACTCTGGGGTGTTTAACAGCAATCTGCATAGCTTTATTTCTTTTGACCATATCACAAAATCCTTGGAGCACAGCAGTCACATCTGCTTCACCTTCGTCTTCCTTCTACCACGGATGCAAGTTGTTTATCATTTATTTAGTGAACTTTCTTGAGTGACTCATTTCTTTGATGCAGAGAGGGCTGGACCGAGCACTTGTCTTCTAACAGCTCACAGACTGTGGGGGAAGCCACAGAGGATGGTTAGTCAGTCTGCCCACAGCTGTAACTGAATGTCCACAGCGCTCCGCCTGCTCTGGGGACACTGGAATGGACAGAATAACCCACTTCTTTGTTTTCTTGGAACTTACATTCCAGTGTTGGGAGAGACCCAGAAAACCCACAAGCCAGAGGTTTGTAGAGCTAGCTGCACATGAGGAACCACTAAGGGGCACTTTGAGGAAATATCTGTGTCCCCGTCTCGCCCGGCCTAATTAAATCAGAAGAAGCTGGGATTGGAACCTGCGGACAGAAACGAGTTACCGTAGAAGGAACTGCCAAGTAGTGGAGCCCCGTGGAGGATGAAAACAGAAGTGGGGAACGACAGAGACGGTGCCCCTGGTGGCAGTTGGGGAGTTCACTTCCCCTGGCTGCTCCCTGAGGGCCTCTCTGAAGAGGGGACAGATCTGAGTTGAGACCTAAGTAATGGTTGGAGCGGCCATGTGACGATCTCTGGGAGCAGAAGGTGCAGGTGGCTCTTTGAAGTGAGGAGGAGTGAAGGCCCAGAGACGAGGCGGCCTTCACACACATGGGCTGTAATGTCCAAACAGGTTGTGATGTCTTGTCTTGTCTTGTCTTCATAGAAACAGCTTTTCACTTAAACCCTAGCTTCAGAACGTTTGGCTGCTCCATTGTCTCCGTGGATTTTATTTAATGTAAATCGATGTTCAGGAAGGTGACTTGATTTGATTATCTTTTTCTACACTGCAGTCAGCACCACCGTGCTTATTGTGTGAGTTAAACACTATTCTTATTGTTTAAAATGACCTGACATACTTGATATTATCTTTCAGATGAAGAGAAGAGAGGCAATGACTTCTGCCCTCAATTCTGTTTGGGGGAATGAGGGAGACCCTCACAGAGGAGTCATTAAAATCATACATTAAAGCGCTAATTCATTGGAATGAGTGAAGATCCATGTTTCAAGAATCAAGTTGAGAACCAGCGTTTGCTGAGCATTCAGTGTGCCCTGGATGCTTTATACACGTCACTGTTTTCAGCTAGTTTTAAAAGTAACCTTCCGAGATGAGGACAGCGTTCGTCTAATCTACTCCCCACGTACCAATAACATTTGTTATCTTGCATATCGTATCTTACATCTCTTACAATTGCAGAAGTCAAATATGACTTGAGTATTACGATGTTAATACAGTTTTCCCTGTCTTAAAATGTGTATACATTTTTTAGCACCCTCTGTATTAGTGACTTGGCAGACAGAACCACTGGGATTGGCTACCTTGAGAATTTCCTCCTGAAGCCTTCCTTTTTGGGAAGAACATGGTCACCAGATCCCAGAAAAAAAGGGTCTGGTTCTATTAGCAAGGAAGAAAGGGTCATGGTTAGCAGGTAGGCAGTCAACAGGGTCCACCACCATGATTCCCATGATGTAAGTGAAGATCTTAGGGCTAAAAAGATGAATTGTCTTACCCAAATCACACAACAGAATTGAGTGATTGAATTGAACAGAGTTTCCATTCAGTTTTCTTTGAGAAAAACAAACATACATGCAAATAAAAAAATTGTTTTGTTGGTAAATGATCTAGATAGGCCAGAGGCAGAATTCTGGAGGAAAATGGAATGGCTGAAGTAACACAGAGGATAACCTTCTAAACAAAATATTCCAGAAGGAAATATTTCAGGTCTTATAAGGCACTAGGAATGAGCATTTAATTAAAAAAAATATATATATATACATATATAATTAAATTGAGATTTCCTGACTGGTCATTTAGATCAAGTCAGTCTACGTAAAAATCTACCCTGGGCTATGTAATGAGCTAGAGACGCCAAGGGTTCTATGCATGTCTGTTGAACTTAAATGAAAACCTTGTTTTCTCTCAGACATGTATTGTGTTGTTTATAGCAACTGTAAAGAGAAGAATGAATAATCTCTGGAATTTCTTTTCTTTTTTTTTTTTTTTTTTTTTTTTGAAACTGTCTCAAGCTATTGCCCTGGGTAGAGTGCCGTTGCGTCATAGCTCATAGTAACCTCCAACTCTTGGGCTCAAGATATCCTCTTGCCTCAGTTTTTTTTTTTTTCTTTCTATTTTTAGTAGAGATGGGGTCTTGCTTTTGCTCAGGCTGGTCTTGAACTCCTGAGCTCAAGTAATCCACCCACCTCGGCCTCTTAGAGTGCTAGGATTACAGGTGTGATCCATCGTGTCTGGCCTGGAATTTCCAATTGTAAATTACAGTAGAATCTCCCTAGCTGACCAGGTCCCTATACTGACCACCTCTTTAAGTTGACTTAATTTTCATGGACCAGATGTGCACCACGTGTGCATATCAGTACAGCAGGTCTGGTTGACCACCTCCGTGTGTTGACCAGTTAAAGTCCCTTGGGTGGTCACCTTACAGAGGTTCTACTGTATTTAGAAGACAGGTTTCTACTGTCCAGCTCTGGAGGCAATGCCTGCAGGTCCATTGTGCTTGCATTTCTTCAGGGTTCCTGCGTTTTGCCTTGGTGTTGTGTTTCAGAGGCTGCAGATGTAAGGCAGCACTAGTGGGAGGGGAAGTGTCAGTGGGATTGCAGACACAGTGTTGTGACTGCTTGTCTCGTAGGTGCATTTCTGTGCGTTTTCATCATAGCAGACTGAGCATTGATCGTAGGAATGCTTCTCCTGTAATAAATGATTGCGTGCCTCCTACTCTTAGATTTGCATTTTTAAACAGGAAAGTAAGTTAATTTCTAGGCTTTGCCAACAGAGCTCTGTTTAAAAAGAATATTTGTCTGGTCTGTGTGGAACCATATAAGAAAAAAATTAAATAGGAAAAAGATTTGTCATCTTACAGATTTTTTTTTTTTTGGAAGAAACAATCCTTTGCCGTTTTCTTAAACCTCATGAGTTACGGTTGTGTTTAGAGAAAGCTGTTGGGTGTGGGTATTAAACCATTTCATTAACAGCTTAATTATTTTTTTCCTTTGGGAAAAAAGTTCATATTAAATAGCTCTACCACTTTTTAAATCAAAATAAGAACAATTTCAGAAAATGTGAAAATTACTAGGCAAAAAAAAAGAGGTCCAACTGGTTTCTTATTATGTGTCTTAAAATAATCCTAAAAGACCATCGTGTAGAAAAATAATATTCTAAGACATAGTACACAGCAGAGATATCGTAGTTAAAAGAATCACTTGGGCAAGTTGCTTAAACTTTTTATGGCTCAGTTTCCTCATCTGTAAAATGAGAAAGGATGGTGATACCTAAGTCACAACATTGTCAAAGGAAAATTACGAGTATAATTCATGTAAAATGTTTATTTACATGGTGCTTGAATTATAGTGATTATTCCGGAAGCATGACTATTATCAGCATAATTGCTATTGTTACCACAAGTCTGCAGCAGGGTATATTTTTTCTATCCAATGGATTCTTACCGAATTCTGCAGAAGTGATTGTTACCGCCCTAGAGTAATCATAGGTTCCCAGACCTGGAAGTAAAGAGTCTTCCAAAGAAGTCCAGTTCCCTGGGATGGTTACATGTCTGTCTCAGGTTTGCACTAATGCCCATCGAAATTTCTTTTATTTTTTTATTTTCATTATTTCAGGTTAATGTGAAATTTCTTTTAAACAAAGATTTTTTCCCATTTAACACAAAGGAAATCAACATGCCCAAATTAACAACATATGTTTTGGGAAGATTTTTTGGGGGTAGGGTGGAGGAGTCAACTCTGATACCAAAGTCAGGACCCCGAATCTCAAGCCTGATAAAGTTGTTGGGTAACTTCCCTCTTGCTGAGAGCTTTACCCAGAAGGGCACCGTGTGAAACAAAGGAACTTTCTGAGAGAAGGTGCTGCAAGGAGCTGTGATGGTGTTTATCTCCAGGGAGAGAATCGTCCTCCCCACGCCCTGTTGGACACTCCAGGTAGTTTGGAAACAGGTCTTAAATAATAGTTACTGAGTAAGTGAACGGAAGTGGTCCACAGTTACCCCAAATGTCTGGACCCTTTCATGTTTGCATTTTAAAAATAAATTCTTTATTTTGGGTATTGGTTTAAAAATATCTTGGTATGAGGCTCACATTTATGGAACATTCATATAGAGAGGAAACCCACAGATTTAGGCTATTTCATTTGACATTTTCTACTACATATTTTATTTCACCCATTTGGGTCTCTAAAACTACATTATGAAATACCTTAATTATTTAAATTAGGAACAGATTAATTATCTCCAGTGTACAAACTCAAATTAATTTCATTTAAATTGATTAAATCTTGGAGTGTGCAAGGAACCAAGAGGGTATTTTTACCCTTAAGAGGAAGGGCTCTCTTTCAGGTAGGTACTGGTTATGCTAATAGGCACAGGGAATTCGCAAGAAAACTTTAGATGGCTTTTATAAACCAGCCAGAAACCTGTGTGTCTGGGGCTTCTAGGGGAACAATCTGTGAGTCATTTTAAAAAACAAACACACTCATAATCACGGTGCATGTTGTTACCATGGTAATTAGGCCTGTCGAATTGGCTTGCGTTTGTTCCAGCCAAGGGAAGAGGGGAGAGAAGCTGGGAATTCAGAGCTTTGACTATCAGGTTCGGTTTGCCTGCCGCAGGAGAGAGCTAAGGGGAGCCCTGAGGATACACTGGCACAGTCCTTTGAGAGGGAAGTGAAGAAACTCCGGCGTCTTGCCTTTGTAAGAATGTAAGTTAGCCCAGCTAGGGGTGGGCACTGTGGTTCGCAGGGGCGAAGGCACCATTTGGTGTCTCGTGGGAAGACAGGGGAGGGTGGCTGGCTTCTCTACCTGCTAAATGATTACATGTGAGTCTCTTCCGTTCAATGTTGTGGATTGTCACCTGGGCTGGGCACAGGGCTGTAACGGTCCTCTGACAGCCAGGCCACTGGCAGAACATGACTGTGGATTTAAGCGGGCCTCGGTGTGTTATTCTAATGTGGTTAGAGACCAGTTTTAATGAGGCCATTGTTTTGGATCAGATTTCCAAGTAGACCAGGTGCTTTTTCTCTGTTTCAGGGACTGACTCCTTTCTCTGGACAGTCATCTTGTAATGACGTCCCCAACACAGAGCAGGCCAGGGAGGTTGTGTGAGCTCTGCAGATCTGTTACCTACCCCAGGGGAAAATGAAATCAGAGCACACACTTGGTAGCTCTTGGGCCAGTGGGATGTAGGAGTGATCCATTAGGATTCTATGTGAAGAACAAACACCATCCTTACAGGCAGGAGTGTATTTATAAGTCTGTTTTTAAAACTGTTTCTACATCTACTGTAGGAAGCCTGGGTCGTCTGCTCAATGGATAATTATAACGTATGGACTAAAGGTTTGTTGTTTAGAGTATATCTCAACCAGATTTTAAAACAGATTTTATTTTATTTAGGGTTAAAACAACTTTTCCTTATTAAAACTATTTTTCAACAGGCTTGGAAAAAAATGCCATGAGGTGTGATTAAAGTGTTGTGCAAACTCAGAGGCTGTGTTTGTTGTGTGTGATGGGTGCCCGGCTTATGATGGAGTAACTACTTTTAAGCTACAGAATTCATTTTTCCTTTTATGTCTGGAAAAAATGCATATGTTGCCCCAACTTCATTCTGTGCTTAATTTTTTTTAACATTAGTAAATAAAGATTAACCTGATTTTTTCCTGATGATTGAATAATCCATACCAATTATTGAAAATCTGGAAAATATTGAAAATGATAAATAAAAAATAAGAACAGCCCTGTCCATTAATTAAGGTCGTAGTTAAAGTGCGTGTAACAGAGACCTGATTTCATAGTGGCTGACAATGCAGAGGTGGGTGGCCCAGGACTGGTGAGGTGGCCCTGTCCTATGGGTCATGGAGGGACCCAGGTTCCTTCTGTCCTGTAGTTCTGTCGTTTCTATCATGAGTTTCACTGACTAGGGTAGCTTGCCATGAGGGCTCCCCTATGACTAACAGGAAAGGAGAAAGTTGGAAGGGGAGGGCCTGACCCACTGTGTGTATCATATCAAATGTTATCCCATTGAACTTGGTCATGTAGCCACATATCTAGCAGCAAAGGAGGCTGGAAAAGTGCCTATTCTTGATGCCTGTGTCCTAGCTTAGCATTCTACTAAAAGCATGACAGACGGGGAGAACAGATATTTGAGGCATATCTAGCAATTTCTGCCACCTCCATTATGCTGTAAAACAGAGCTAATATGCTATTTACAATCTGATGTATTTTCTTCCGGTCTTTTTCTAGAAAGAAATATGAAAAACGGTATCAGGTATCATGTATACTAGACAATATTGTGTGTATGCACCATATAGCGTATGTGACACAGATGGGGTGTATTAGAAAAATAAATATTAAAACGTTGAAAATATACATTAGAAAAAATATGTCTAAGAAAATATATATTGGAAAATTAGTCAAGGTCCCACCATGTTTAGTGTTTTTTCTTCTCTTTTCATGTTATGTGCAGGCTTCTGATCAGTTCAAGCTTTTGCATTTGTTGTGCTGAAGTTCTATCGGGGGAGTTTCTGTTTTACTTTGTAGGCTGCACTAGTGGTATTTACACCATTTCTGACATCTTCGTAAATCATTCTTTGTCTACAATTTGGGTTTTTTGTGATTAAAGTCAAGGCACGGCACCACTAAAACAATGAGGGAGGGCACGTTTGAGTCTCTTGATTAATACAGTAGAATGTCCATGAGGCACCCACCAACGGACTGTAATAAACCAGTCAGCCCACAAAGGTGGTCACCAGAGGGAACTAGGCCTGCTGTGCGGATACATACACGTGGTGCATGTCTGGTCTATGAAAATTAGGTCCGTTTAAGGAGGTAGTCAGTGGAGGGAGGTGGTCCGTAGTGCCAAACTGCTTTCTAGAGAGGTTGTACCAATTTCTGTATGCTGTCTCCAATGATGTGTGACAGTGCTGGACTCACAGCACCCAGAACAGCCTCATGGTGCAAGGCCCATCTAGTCCATGTTAGCCCTAGGGCTCATTCTCTGAAAATAGATTGGTTTTGTCCTTGGCTTTTTTTTTTTTCCTTTTCGCTGTCATTTAATCATGAGAAATTAGTTTTCTAATAACGTTAGTCATTTAAAAACACACAGCCACTTGCAGCGGTCTGGGAACATCACTGGTTGGTTGAGGTGGCAGCACACACCAGTCTCCCGTGAGGAGAGAGGCGCTGATGTGCGCTTTGTCCTGGGACTCGAGGTGGACTTGAGTTGGTTGCACCCTTAGTTATGGTACTCCAGGTGTGAGATATCTCTTTGTTCTAGGACACTTTAAACTTTGAATGGTGACATGTTCCTTGACACGTTAGCGGTTCCTTTTGAGTTGGGTGCTCCGTAGCTTTTCGGGAATGAAAATCTCCTCTACATAAGAACTTTCTTAGATATGGACCACACCAGGCACGAAACATAATTAGGCCAATTCTGCTCAGCATCCACAGAGGGCATTGGTGGGTCAGGGCGTTGATGTCTTTCTACTTTATTTTTTTTTTTAAAGGATGGTCTCAATTTGTTGCTCAGGGTGGAGTGCAGACAGTGGCATGATCCGAGCTCACTGCAGTCTTGAGCTCCTGAGCTCCAGGATCCTCCTAAGTAGCTGGGATTATAGGTGTGTGCAACCATGCCTGGAAAAATTTTTACTTTTTCGTAGAGAAACAGTCTTGTTATATTGCTGTTCTTGAACTCCTGGCCTCAAGAGAGCCTCCTGCCTCGGCCTCCCAAAGTGCTGTGATTACAGGCATGAGCCACTGTACCTGCCAATTTCTGCTTCCAAGCACCCTGCAGATGTTTGGATGTTACAGACCTCTCACACCTACTAACTTTTCTTTCCCGCCTCTTCAAGGGCCAGATGCACACAGATCATATGTGCTCTAATTCTGTCCCTGACACTTGGAGCAGGTCATTTTTGTTCTGCTAGGAGCAAATCAGGTTAGATCAGGAGGAAAGCTTGTTCTTATTCAACCGTCTCTCACCAAGAACTCTGCTTTCCCTCTGTTCTCAAAGGGCCCTCTGTGTTTTCATGTTTTCTTGCAGTACAAGGAATTTCACAAAAAAGGGACACCTATTTCTCCAATCCATTTCTTAAAAGACAAATCGTTAACAGAATGTTTCTAGGCTCCAAATCATAAGCCTGGAGATGCCCCCCACCTCACCCTTGTGACAACACTCTTTACCACTGGCCCTAGTTACAGAACCGGTTAGGTTATTCTGGTCATCCTGCTCTTGGGTGTCAGGCTATTTCTCCTTTTAAGAAATCATTTTCCCCTCTGCTTTCTCAACAGCCAGATCTGCCAGTGAGCCTCAGGCTTTGGGAACTAAAGAGGTAAGAATTCTGAAATATTTTCTTCTGGAGTCCTCTTGATTCTAACCAGAACTTCAAGAGGAAAGAAAATAAGTGGTCTCACAGATGAACACGCTTAACATGTGATGTTTTATTGAGAAGAAATAGTCGTTGCACCTTTACCAATATTGACGTCCCTAAAGGATATAAAGAAAAAAGATGGTTCTCCTTAATGATAGGTAAGGTCGAATTTTCACCCCAATTTTTCCATTTTTTCTTCTAAGATTCTGAGTTGGAGAGGATTTGAGGTCACTGCCTTAACAAAATGTGTCCCTGTGGACAAGATTCGTGTGGGTTGCAGATGCTGAGGGTACAGCCTGTGCAAGATGAAACCTCAGCGCAGATTAGGGCAGAGAGGGCTGAATGCTGTCTTTAACAGATTGGTTGTAAACATGGGTAAGGACTTTCATAGCAGCAACAACTGTACCAACAAAAGGTCAATCTAATGCTGTCAGGGTTTCTTCTTGAAGAAGCTCACTTAGGTTGCAGACGAGCTAAAGCCATCGGAATCAGGTTATAGAGTTGAAAGGTCACCACAATCCGGAGACAGGTGAGGCTGCGTTTGCCCCCACGGTGACCAACCTTGAAACCAGGATACACAGTGACTTGGTCATCAGTGACTTGGTCCCCACCACCCCGACCCTGCCAGTTTTAAAACATAACCTCGTCCTGAAAAACTTGAAGCACGTACCAATGTAGAGAGAATAATAGCATGAGCTCCCACACCCTCATCACCCAGCCTCAATGATCATCACCCGGGGGCAGTTCCGTCTTCTCCTCCACCCGCTTCTCCTCATTCCCTACAGGATGACACGGCAGCTCCTTGAATTTGATTATTGGGTTTTTAATTGTTTATGGGACTGTTTAGTGGCTACAGCAAGATGGTAAAGAGCAAATAAAAGCTACTCCTCGCCTTACTTAGTTTACTGATGCTAGTCACTTGTCCACTGATTGATTCTGCAAATGGCTGGCTCTGACCGGGTCTCAGACCTTCCTCAGGCTAAGAGGGACAGCTTTCCTCAGCTCACTTGTGTGAGGGCCTCAAATTTGGACTTTGGATATCTCCAAATGAGGCGATCTGTCAGAGTGAAGAGGTGACCTGCATCAGACAACCTGAACTGTAAAGGGTACACTGTGAGAGTTGGCCACAATTGTGACACCCGTTTTTGACATTTCTTCACTTTCAACATACTGGGAATATAAAACACAGAACAAAACAGCCAACCCTCTGACGCATCTTCCCATTTTATCATAAATTCTCATCCAGAGACTCACCTCCCTCTGAGGACTGTAGTAGTATCTGGCTTGCTAACCGTTTGCCCCCACATCTGGTGCAGAGTCTGACACTTGATGCACATTCAGTAAAACCATTGCATCAGTAAACAACAGAGTGGACCCAGAGGCTAGAAATATCTGTGTGGAGACACACAAGGCCTGCCCTGGAGCTGCTCAGAGGAGCTCAGCTTGTGAGGAAGTCATGGTTGATGTCAATCAGAGGGAGCAGAGGGTGGTGGTGGTGGGAGGAGAGGGTTGACTTGGGGATGTTGGTGAGTAGCTGATGGGCAAAGGGGCATTTGAGCTGTGGTGTGAGGTGGCACCAGTCAGAGAAGCAGGCACAGGCATTCCAGTAATAAGGAATCACATGTGACAGGACACACAGGCCCACAGAGGCACGGCATTCCAGGAGCCTTTGAGATTTCCAGTGGTCAGGGTGTGGCTAGGAAGCCGCAGCCTGCAGAGATGGAAGGCTGGCAAAGCTCGGAGGGACCCTGAGGGCTGTGCTTAGGACTTGGGTTCACTGGCTGGGCAGGGAAGCAGAAAGGCACGGTCAGAGCTTGCTTGGAGGGGATGACTCCTCCGGCATCTGGGTCAAGTGCAGAAACAAAGAAGGGACACTAGTAGGTCTGGAGGTGCTGGGCTGCATTGGGACAATGGATGGCATTGCTGACTAAAGGTGAGAAGTAAGTGAGGGGAAGATGCCTAGAATACCTCCGGGATCTCTCTTCTGGAAGACTAGATGGGGCAGGGGTGGTAACTGGGTGATAGACACAGGGAAAGAAAAACCAATTCAAATCTGTAGAGTGGCCACACCCATGTGGGTGTGTCTAGCAGGCTGCTCCCACTGGGCAGAGCAGGGTCCTGGGTGCCCAGCCGCGTGTCCAGGGAAGTGTTTAGAAACACTGATGCAAATGCCCCACCCAGACCCCTGAATCGGATCCCCGGACGAGGAGCCTGACGTCTGCAGGATGGTCCAAAAGCTCCCCGGTGATTCTAGTTTGAAGCCAGGGCTGAGACTCTCTGGCCTGGAGCTTATTAGAAGCTTTTTGTGTGTGTGTGCTTAAGACTATGTGCTACAGAACTTCTCCTACCCTATGATCAGGCTCCTCTGGATTTAAGGACCTAACATCTTTCAGGTGACCACTAATGACCAAGACTGTCTTGCAGGCCTCGGACGTTCTTTGTCTAGTGCTTGTGTCAATTTCTATCACACGAGTAAATGTACTTGAACTCTGCAGATCACTCCGAACAGAGTTTTCAATGGGGATTGCTGGGACAGTTCTTCCTCTTGCTCTTGGGTGTCCCTGTTCTTGGCTCACAAAAGGCCAGTGGCATCTTCCAGCTGCTACAACATTCAGACACCATAGGGAGGCACTGGGATTCACCCTGTCTCAGCACACAGCCTTAAAGAGGGTGTTTGGCATTTTCCACTCTCACCTAAAAGCATTTTTCCTTCATACAAAGTCACTGGTTTCAGCTAAGCTTCGTGCCTCTTTATGTAGGTAGTCTCCATAATAACAAATGAAAGAAAGAAACTGAACAGAGCAGACAAGTAAAAGGAAATATTGTTTATACTGTCAGAGGGATTTTGAGCATACGTGCCCTTGGTCTGTGTGCAGTGCTAAATTTATTAAGTATATGCAGAGAAGAAAATTAAACACTTGGTAATGGTCAAATATTGAGATTTGAAGCAAAATACTATTGAGGCATCCTACAAATGAGAAGCAGCAGTGATGAAAGTTGTATTAGTTTCCTATTGCTGCTATGACAAGTTATTACAAACTCAGCAGCTTAAAACAACACACATTTATTGTCAGATCTGTAGTAGTCTCGCTGTGCTAAAAGCAAAGTATCAATACGGCTGCATTCTTTCCTGGGAGCCTTTGGAGGGATTCATATCCTTGCCTTTTTTTTTTTGTGGAGACAGAGTCTCACTTTATGGCCCTGGGTAGAGCGCCGTGGCGTCACACGGCTCACAGCAACCTCCAACTCTTGGGCTTACGCGATTCTCTTGCCTCAGCCTCCCTAGTAGCTGGGACTACAGGCGCCCGCCACTACGCCCGGCTATTTTTTTGTTGCAGTTTGGCCAGGGCTGGGTTTGAACCCGCCACCCTCGGTATATGGGGCCGGCGCCCTACTCACTGAGCTACAGGCGCCGCCCTATATCCTTGCCTTTTACAGCTTCTATAGGCCCTTTCCTCCCTCTTCAAAGCCTGAAACGCCACATTTCTGTGGGTCATCCTATCACAGTCGCTTCTCCTTCCAACTCTGAACTCAGCCAGAAAAGGTTCTCAGATTTTTAAGGACCGTGGGATAAGATTGGACACATCTGGATAAACCAGGCTACTCTCCCCATCACAGGGCCTTTAATTCAATCACATCTTCCAAGTCCCTTTATTTGTTATATATCTGCAGGTTCCAAAGGTTAGGACATGGATGTATTCAAAGCCTATTATTTTGCCTACTATAAAGTAGAGGAAATGAATTCTTTATGAAGAAATGCTTCAGGTAGCAGAGATAGGACCAGCATATTGAGGGTTCTGAGGTGGATGCAGCCAATTTTGTCTCAGCTGCGCCATTCTCATTTGCTAGGTCCAGGTCCTGAGGCTTTTGGTTTGCTTGGAGGGCTCGGCATTGGATCAGGTGGACAGGTTGAAGTCCAGTGCCCCCTCTCTTGGCCAGAATTTCTGGTACTGTAGATGTGCCCTCTAGAGAAAGTGTGGCTTTTGCCTATTCCTGACTCTGGGGTGTTTGCCCACAGGGCACAGGTTCCAAGGATCTTTGAATAGAACCAAAGAAATGTGAGATTTTTTTATTTTATGTTATGTTTGCCTGTCATATTACTGTGTTATTAGGCTATAAAATGTGGAAATTGGAGGGGAAATAACAATATTTCAGAACTTCACTGTAGTGGTGTTTGTTATAGCCAATTTCGAGGTATGGTTGTAATCTTCTCCATATATTAGTTAGATCATCTTCACAAAGTAAGAAACCCCTTTGAAAATCTTCTCTGAAGTAGAACATGGCTAGAAATCTTTGGTGGAGATTTTAAATTTTCCAGCATTTTCGATTCACTTCTAGACACTTCAGCAATGCAGATCTGTGACTGTCCTGACTTGCCCAAGGTCAAGGGGTTTCCGGGGACTCAGGACTTCCGGTTCTAAAAGTGGGAGAATCCTGGCAAATCAGGATAGGTGCTCCCCCCAGATATCTAACAAACGGCTCCAGTGGAAAGTAGGTCTCATGCTGATGACTTGTTAAAACATAAATTTTGATTAGACGAAATAATACAGATGAATCCCAAGGTTTGAGTTGAAAATAGGGATAAGTGCATCTATACGCATGCAGACATTTTTCTCCAAACCAGCTTTAAAAAGTGCTGCTCCTCACCCCGCAAAAACCCACCACCACCACCAAAACCCATCATAGGACTCAGAAATGAGAGAAACGGCTGCATTCAGGAGGTCAGGAGATACAGCTGCCCCTTTCAGTTCTCCTCTGGGACCAGCGGGTGCCCGCACGGTGCCTCTGATGACGGACGCTTTTATGACTTTGATACTGAGGTGGCCACGGGACCTGGCTGCATCTTTTCCAGCATGTCAGTGTGTATGGAAGTTAAAAAAAAAGTTTGCCAGCGCAGGGCAGGGCTCTGTGAGCTCTGATCTTGCCTTTTGTATAACAAAATTGAGCTTTTCCCTCCTAAGAGAGCATCTCTTCTGGAAGAAGAAATACGTATTGGGAAGACCCCCTTGAGAGCCTGAGGAAAGGGGACTCAGTGGATAATGCCTGGGAGACCTATTCTGCTCCCTGTGCCCCACCCGCTAGCTGTGGAGCAAGAGCTTCTTACCCAATGTCAAGTTGCTGCATCTGAGTATGAGGCCTGTTCAGCCTTTCCTCCCAGCTTCCGCAGCGCCCCGCTGCATGTCATCCACTGCAGAGTCAGACCCAGGAAGTAGGAACACGGAAGGCCCCAGGGCCTCCTACCTCACGTTGCTGTGGCTTTTATTTGGAGACATTTATTCTCTAAATCATTAGAACTAAGCAAAGGGAACTGTAATTGTACTTGAAAGAGCAATAAATTAGCTTCCCCAGAATAAGCATTTGACTTTCAAGAGCTGGCAGGGTTTTGTTTTTTAAATATATTTAATCATTTCCTGTCTTCCAAACTTTCCTAGTTGGTAAATCCAAGGAGTTTTCTTCCAAGTCTTTTTTTTCTTCCCCCTCAAAAAAAACGATTCACCACTGTCAGTCATGGAGGTGGGATCTGGCTTCCTGACAAGAAGAGGTCCCCAGGAGGGGTGTGATTGATTTTGATCTGTCTCCTCAGTCTCTTTTTGGGTTCCTTTTCTCTAGGATTTTTAATTCTTGGTTGCGTTTTCCTAAGACTGGCTTCATTTCTGCTTCAAACCTCCACTGATTTTTGTGAATCGACAAGTTCCAGAGAAATGACAACAGATCAGATCCTTATCCTATAATTTAAACTCAGATTCTTTTATTCTTTTCCAAAGAGAAATTAGAGAGTAAATCTAAATCAGAGAACAAAATGATTACTTTTCTAAGTTTTCCCTGGTGGGTAAGAGGAATATCTTGGAACCAGGCAGAGGTGACAGTTGTGTGACACTGTGGACGTGCTATTGAACTGTACACTTTAAAATGGTTAGTGGTTAATTTTATATGTTAGTTTTATGTCACTTAAAAAAAAAAACGATGATTGAAATTCAAGTGGAAAAAAAAAAACGACTGCTTCTCCCTACCTTGAATTTCTGGAAGAAGTCCGTATCCATTTTAATAAGTTCATATTAAATCTCTAGATCACACTGTTGTTCTGTTCTGTTCCATTACTAGGAGAAGCTATTTGGATTAAAAGTATCCACAAGGCAGAACTAATTGAGGAAACTCTCAAAAGGGTGAAAGAGGAACATCGCTGGGAGTTGAGACATTAGTTGTTTATTCTTAAGATGTGTAGTTTCTATCCCTGAATTACAGACTGTCCTATATTCTTCAAGGCTGATCACAATAAAAACTTGTTTTTTAAGTTAAAAGATTCAAAACACTGGACTTTCTTCTACCTATCAGGGGATACAAACAGTATCAACGAGGCTGGAAAGTTTTGTAATAGCCTAGTTCTGTTTCAGCCTCGTAGCTATTTTAACAGAACCCACTTGTGATGCACCAAGTACCGTCCTTCCCCCCAGAGACTGTAATTGGTAATGATAAAATAGAGTCCAGAGGTGCTAATCGTAATGAAATGTGAACAGGTAACAAATGTCATGTATAGAAATGTTTTTTGTTAAAATATCTCCTTAAGACATCCCAAAAGGCTATTACCTGATAGAGACTCGTTTCAAGGGA
The DNA here is from genome assembly GCF_027406575.1 of Nycticebus coucang. Taxonomy (NCBI): domain Eukaryota; kingdom Metazoa; phylum Chordata; class Mammalia; order Primates; family Lorisidae; genus Nycticebus; species Nycticebus coucang. The sequence continues at coordinate 5,553,269 of NC_069785.1, read as the reverse complement.
TGGCTGCATAGGGGTTCATAAACAATTCTTTAATTATGAAGCTTTAGGGCTTTAAATTTCTTCTAGATTTAGAGGCAATGGTTTTAACCTTTCTACAGAGATGTATCTAGGCAACCACTATAGCACTTAACTGGTGCACAGCACCCAAACTTCATTGCTGTTGCATCATTTTAAAAATACTATTTAAAACTCTCTTTTAGCTTTGGCATATGCTGCCGTGTAACTTTTAATTTCTTAGAAAATATGCAAATCCTTAGCTGTCAAATGGTGTGGTTCCTAGAAGATGTTAGTAAGGAGGTGTGCTTATGAGGACAGTAAGTGTTGAGACAGGTAGCCACATGTACTGTGTTTTATAACTGGGAATCAAGGGGGTAGGTTTCATTTTTAGATGATGAATTTGTAAGAGTTTAAAACCATATCCTCAGCAGGTGGTAATGCACAGTCCTTATCACTCGATTCATGGAATATGTTCGCCAAGAGGAAACTGAATTCTATGTCCATAAACTCGACTTTACTTTTCTGATTAAGTGGTAACTAGAAATGTCTAGTTCAATCAATAAACAGGAATTTATTAAAAGCTTTTTATGTGCCAACTACTAGACTAGGTATATGCTATATTCCTTTTCTGCAGTAACCATACTTTTAATTTTTTAAATTAGTTTCTTTTATTATGAAAGGAATATATGTGAAAGTCTTAAAATTCAAATCATAGAGACAGGTATAAATGAAAAATAAAAGTTTCTGTCCCATCAACTTCTAGCTTCACCCTCTGGAGGTGACCACTGGTGGTAGTTTCTTGAGTATGTTCCAGAAATTTTCCATCTCCGGGTTAATCTGTACGGGAAAGGTGAGTGGTGCCTTTGAGCCATCTGTTGGTGAGCGTCTCTTCTGAGCTAAGTTTTGAATTTTGAGACACTATTTGATGCTTCTTTTTGAAATGTGCCTTTTGAAATTGAAAGAGTGAAAATGTCAGAGCCAAAAGCGATGCTGGTAGCGAGGGCAGTGCTGGCGAGAAGGACAGAGGAAGAATGTTAATGTGTAATTTTAGCCTTCGTAACATTTACTGGCAGAACTTGTGTGATAAGCCTGATGCACTTCTCTGATGATTTTCACAGTCTCTGGAGGACATTATCTTCTTTTATACCCTTGATGATCCTGTGATGCAGGAGTTGTTTACAAAGGAGGAAGCTGTGGGTCCCAGAGGTTACGTTAAGTAACTTGGCTGTGGTCACACAGCTGACCAGTGACAGGATCATGACTAAATCGAGTGTTGACCGAGTTTCAGCCTAGCAGGCCCCGCTGCCAGCTGTGAGGACAGAGAAGCAGGGTGCACCTGCCGAGCCCCTGTGGCGAAAGGCTGAGAAGCACCTGGGCTGGCTGGGGTATCTGTCAAGACCCGGTGGTTGTCCTGATCCTGCCCCTCGGGCAAGTTACTGAGGACTGTCCATTCCAACCAGGTGGATGGCTCTCTTCTCAGTCTCCTCAGTGGCTATTCTGTTCTTGTTTTGTCTGTCTGTTGGGTTAGCCTTGGCTGAGGGTCTTGGAACTCGACCCAAGCTGAGGAAGCCCTAGATTCGTCCCCAGTCCCCAGGGGTTGGCTCTGAGGGTGGGTACGCAACTGGCAGGAACCAGTAGGTGCTTCCTCTGGAATTTTCCAGCTCATGCAGAGGAAGGAGAGGGGCCATCCTTTCTGGTTTTAAGGCAGTCAGAATCATGTGAGCCCACGTTTCAGTCTGCTGAGGGGATGAAGTCCAGTGGACAGAGGAGAGAGAGGGAGGGAGAGAACGGAGGAGAGACCATTAACAGTTGGAGCCCACAAATCCAGTGGATGTGAGCCAACACATTTCCATTTTCTGCCTAATTTAATTCAAGTTGTTACTAAGAGAGTCTCCCTTGTATCTCCAGGCCTTAGTTTCCTCCTCTATAAAACAGGTGTGAGAGTATTCTTCCCGACTGTATCTGAACTAGTGAAATCATCCGTTGAGATAAGGGCTAGGAAAGCGCTTTGTACATTATGAAATAATGGCACCAATGTAAGGTGGTGTCATTCATATGTCACACTAAGTTGGAAAAAGATTAAATGAACGAAATTACTGCTTGTCTGGAAAATAAGAAGTGAGAGCTAAGAGCAGCCTGACATTATCCAGAAGGAAATGAAAACTTCCAGAGAGCCCCAGATTTCCTTTCGAGATCTCCCTTCAACTGTTCTAATATCCCTGATGAAGACAAGGGTAGGTTTTTCCATGCTAGCTCAGGATAATACGGTGGGTTTCTCTTTTCTATCTTCTGCCCTGTTCTAGAACAAATATGCACACAAACAGTAGCACACACCAAGCAAAAACAATAAAGCGTCATGCTAATATTCTAACATTTCAGTGCTGTCCCTTAAACTAGCTTCACAGGCTTATGCCCATGACATGTTGGCTTCATCAAAGGAAAAATAACTAAAGAAAAGAAACCTCGAAGTAGCTGCTGTAGTTACTCTTTGTTTGTGAATGACACCATTGAGGTGATTCTAGGGCTAAGAGGTTAGTAGTTTGGGGCTTACGTAGGATCAAGAGGCTTCTTTTCCTTAGTGAACTTACATCTTTGATATTACCTATAAGCAATCACAAGCTACTTGAGATTATAACTTATTCATGACTCAAGAAACATCACTTTTATAGCATTTTTCACTGTATGTGATACATACCTCGCAATGAGGGAAAACAGATGGTATCTCTCTGCAATCTCAGATTTGCCATTTCAGCAGTTTTTATTGTAACAAACATCTTTCTTTATTTTTGATAATTAGAACCGCTCAACGTGTCTTAAAGCTTTGACCTAAGTGGCATACCACATGCAAAGTGGTTTCACGCACCAGGGGGATGTGCTCTGAAGCAAGACATACGGACCCAGAGATGTTTGCGTTTCCCCATCTTAACGTCTGTGGAGCGTGTCTGCCACCTCCACTGTTCTCCTCAGGGCGTGTGAATGTGCATTCACGTTGTGCAACTGCTAGTGCATGGTGGTGTGAGGTTGAAGTGTCTATTCCACACCTCACCTAGCCATTGTTCATCTTGGCCTGGGCACCAAGCCAGAGAGTGTCAGCATTTCATATCAACAGGGGACTTGGGACAAATTCATAGTCTGATTAAGATGCACTCTTAGTCCTCAGGAAATGTCTGCTGTGTTGGAAACAGCTGGCACCCTCAATAGGAAGAATGCTTATGCGGGTGTGGACAGGATGAGGGGGGCCGCAGAGGGGAGCGCTGCTCTCCAGGGCTCCTTCACCACGTTTGGGCCTGAGAGTTGAGGAACAGAGCTCCTCCAGGGCCCTCCAGAGCAGAGCTATGGCCTCGGGGAAAGGGGGAGAGCCAGATTATTACAGCCCTGCGGTGGGGGAGCCCGGGAAACAGATGCCCACAACTGACCCTCCCTCGCCCTCCTATTTCTTGCTCATGCTCTCTCCGCATTGGTCAAGCCTGCCTGGAGGGCACTCAGCAGGAGGCCAGCCGCAGAGCCGGGGGTGTTAGTCTCATGGGGATAGGTAGAGCCAGGTGGTGCAGGGTGGAGAATGGATTTGGAGGGGCAAGTGGTGGATCCCCTGCACAGTATCCACCACCCTCATCAGGAAAGTCTTGCATGAAAGAAATGCAACATTTCCCCTACACCCCAAATATAGCTAGCTATCTTACAAAAAACATTCTTTCATCAAGTTTCATATATTCATTAATTTTACTTAATTATTATGGTCTTAATTTCGAGACCGTAGCCTATCTTCAAATACAATGGTATACCGCATTGGGGAGAGTTCAGTGGTTTATGTGGTGGGGGGTGATCGGCAGGTGGTACCCAGAGTGAGGAAGCCACCCCTATGCTGGGCTGGCAGCCGTGACTTGGCGTTCAAGTTTGCTGCCGAGAGGAGGTGAGCATGGAGCGACGTTAGAGAGCCCACATTCCTGGGCCCCCCATTATCGGAGGGGTGACTATTATCCCACAGGAGGGCAATGCCTGGCTCATGGGCTGAGTAGCCAAATCTTGGTTCTGTCCAGCTTGCTTTTAATAGCAGGTGAATTATTTTCATTCCTTTGACCAGCAATCAAAATTACTTGCCTTGATCTCATCTAGATTAACCACTCAGATCCAAATAGATCAGCTGAATCAGATGAATCCCCTTAATTGGAGAAGTAATTTATAGAAGCATAACATGATAAGCACAGGAAAAGTAAATGTGGAATTCCACCCTAAAGGTGAGCCTCTCCTGGGGGCAAGAAGATTCCTTGACTTGGGAAATGCTGGGAAGGGTTGGGTCTGTAGTAGGAGCAGGAGGACAGGCAAGATGGCTGGAGAACAGAGCAGGGACTAAGAGATCTCAGCATAATGCTGACTGTGACCTTGGCCTATTCCTGAACTATTTCAGCCTCAAGCTTCCTCATGTATAAAATGAGAATGATTGGACTTTCTACAAAATGAACTGGAACCATATATGCAAAATGAAGGCAGTGTTTTCCAAACATCCGTTGTGCAAATACTTTTTTTTTTTTTAGGAGGTATGCACTTTTTAAAAACAGCTGTAACAAAGTATAATTGATACAGTGCAGCGCCTATGGCTCAAGGAGTAGGGCACCGGCCCCATATACCAGAGGTGGTGGGTTCAGACCAGCCCCGGCCAAAAACTGCAACAACAACAAAACAAAACAACACAAAAAAACTGCACATATGTATTGAATGTGATCTGATGAGTTTGGATATATTCACTTTTTAAAATATTACTTCTTGCAGCTTTATTGAGGTGTAATTGACATACAATAAATGACGGGAATTTAAAGTGTTTGATGTGATAAATTTTGACTGCATACACCATGAAACCATCACCACAGTCATTGTAATGAAGGTGTCCATGCAGATGTTTTCTTGTGCCTGTGGTGATCTTGCCCTCACCCCAGCCCCGCGTAATTGTCCTGAGAAGATCCGTGTCACATGCATCAACCGTTGATCCCTCTGGTTCTGAGTAGCGTTGTATTGGTGTGCCACACTGTTTGCTTACCTGTTGGTGGACATTACTCAGTTCCGTTTTAATTCCTTTAGCCCTTCTTTCCTCATTGATAGTATCAGAAAAGATTCTTGTAATTCTGTGTTACCACAGCTGCCACATCCACTAATATTCCCCAGGAGCAGGACGGTGTAGAAGAACTGGGTATAACTATAGGTAACAGCAATTGGGTTTGTTAATCTGTGGTTTAGCTAGAGTTCACAGCGGAACTCTGGTTCCCTCGGTTTCCTAGTCTTTTGTTTCTTACCATAAATAAGCAACCTGGAGGAAACCACCCAAATGTGCACCGGCTGGTGAGTAGATCAACAAAATTGTGCTGTAGCCATACAATGGGTTATTCAGCCGTAAACAAGGAGCGGAGTGCTGATAGATGCTGCAGCAGGGGTGAAACCTGAAAACACACGGAGTGGAAGAGACCAGGTGTGACAGGCCACACGTTGTATGGTTCCGTTTACCAAAATGTCCAGAACAGGCAAATGCACAGAGCAGTGTTTTCCCGCCATTTTTAAATCAGAGCACACTTGAACCTGTAGTTAAACTTAACACGGCACACTTAAATTGTGTTGATCAATAAAAAGATTTAAGAAAAGATTATTATACTTACTGTGCTTTGAACTTCTTTCAAAATTAATTTAATTAATGATCTGAAAAATTTTCATGGCATACCTAGGATCCTCTTATGGTACACTGGTTGAAAATCACTGCCATAGGGACAGAAAGTAGATTAGTAGTTTCGAAGGCTGGGGGGGAGGTGTGATGGTGGTGGTAGAGAGGCTGGTAATGGATAAAAATTTTCTTTTGGGGGTGATGAAAATTGTTCTGAAATTTGAGAGTGGGGTGGAAGCATGGCTGTGACTATACTAAGAATCACTGAAGTGTCAACTTTTTGATATTTCATTAAATCTCATCAATAAAGTTGTTATTTTGTAAAAACAATCTGAAATTTTTTGCTTGGGGGAAAACGTTCAAGACTAGCAATTAATGTCATTTCCCCTTTTCTGTTTGCTACAGGAATAATTTAAAGCTTTTTACCTCATTGGTTGTGCCATCCCTGTATTTCCAAGTCTTGAACACAAAGCAGAACTTTCCAGCATTGGGAAGCAAAAACGTGACATCTCCAAGTAAATTACATTTTATTTTAGGTTATGAGGTAGTTCAGTATCATATTCTTTTGGTTTATTTGAGATGATTAAGGGCCTATCGCTATTTTGAATATTTTAGTATTTCCTTTCCTTTTGAAAATGACATGCATTCACATTGTCTAATCACTCTTTCCTCTGACCTGACTTAGTTAACAAGATACACGATATACTGTCAGTAAAGCATCTTAACTAAATCAGATTATCAGTCAAACTCCTAACTGCAACAGATAGAGTGGATAATACACAAGCCCAAATACTAAAAATAATCCTTGGAAAGGGAGAGAAGGCAAGAGGTCAAAAGAAGGGTGATTTGGTCAAGGATACAACTTGATTTCAGGCAGCAGTGGAGGGTGGGGATGGAGACAGCCGCCCTCCCTCTCTAGTGGTGGAGGGTGGGATGGAGAGAGATGTCCTCCCTCTCTAGTGGTGGAGGGTGGGGATGGAGAGAGATGTCCTCCCTCTCTAGTGGTGGAGGATGGGGATGGAGAGAGACGTCCTCCCTCTCTAGTGGTGGAGGATGGGGATGGAGAGAGACGTCCTCCCTCTCTAGTGGTGGAGGATGGGATGGAGAGAGATGTCCTCCCTCTCTAGTGGTGGAGGGTGGGGATGGAGAGAGACGTCCTCCCTCTCTAGTGGTGGAGGATGGGGATGGAAACAGCTGCCCTCCCTCTCTAGTGGTGGAGGGTGGGATGGAGAGAGATGTCCTCCCTCTCTAGTGGTGGAGGGTGGGGATGGAGAGAGACGTCCTCCCTCTCTAGTGGTGGAGGATGGGGATGGAGACAGCTGCCCTCCCTCTCTAGTGGTGGAGGGTGGGATGGAGAGAGATGTCCTCCCTCTCTAGTGGTGGAGGGTGGGGATGGAGAGAGATGTCCTCCCTCTCTAGTGGTGGAGGATGGGGATGGAGAGAGACGTCCTCTCTCTCTAGTGGTGGAGGATGGGGATGGAGAGAGACGTCCTCCCTCTCTAGTGGTGGAGGGTGGGGATGGAGATAGACGTCCTTCCTCTCTAGTGGTGGAGGATGAGGATGGAGACAGCCGCCCTCCCTCTCTAGCAGTGGAGGGTGGGATGGAGAGAGATGTCCTCCCTCTCTAGTGGTGGAGGGTGGGGATGGAGAGAGACGTCCTCCCTCTCTAGTGGTGGAGGATGGGGATGGAGAGAGACGTCCTCCCTCTCTAGTGGTGGAGGATGGGGATGGAGAGAGACGTCCTCCCTCTCTAGTGGTGGAGGGCGGGGATGGAGATAGACATCCTCCCTCTCTAGTGGTGGAGGGTGGGGATGGAGATAGACGTCCTCCCTCTCTAGTGGTGGAGGAGGGGGATGGAGAGAGACGTCCTCCCTCTCTAGTGGTGGAGGGTGTGGATGGAGAGAGACGTCTTCCCTCTCTAGTGGTGGAGGGTGGGGATGGAGATAGACGTCCTCCCTCTCTAGTGGTGGAGGGTGGGGATGGAGATAGATGTCCTCCCTCTCTAGTGGTGGAGGAGGGGGATGGAGAGAGACGTCTTCCCTCTCTAGTGGTGGAGGGTGGGGATGGAGATAGACGTCCTCCCTCTCTAGTGGTGGAGGGTGGGGATGGAGATAGATGTCCTCCCTCTCTAGTGGTGGAGGAGGGGGATGGAGAGAGACGTCTTCCCTCTCTAGTGGTGGAGGGTGGGGATGGAGAGAGACGTCCTCCCTCTCTAGTGGTGGAGGGTGGGGATGGAGATGGACGTCCTCCCTCTCTAGTGGTGGAGGAGGGGGATGGAGAGAGACGTCCTCCCTCTCTAGTGGTGGAGGGTGGGGATGGAGATAGACGTCCTCCCTCTCTAGTGGTGGAGGGTGGGGATGGAGATAGATGTCCTCCCTCTCTAGTGGTGGAGGAGGGGGATGGAGAGAGACGTCTTCCCTCTCTAGTGGTGGAGGGTGGGGATGGAGAGAGACGTCCTCCCTCTCTAGTGGTGGAGGATGGGGATGGAGATAGACATCCTCCCTCTCTAGTGGTGGAGGAGGGGGATGGAGAGAGACGTCCTCCCTGTCTAGGGGTGGAGGGTGGGGATGGAGAGAGATGTCCTCCCTCTCTAGTGGTGGAAGGTGGGGATGGAGATAGACGTCCTCCCTCTCTAGTGGTGGAGGGTGGGGATGGAGACAGCCGCCCTCCCTCTCTAGTGGTGGAGGGTGGGGGTGGAGACAGCCACCCTCCCTCTCAGGAGGGGGATGGAGAGAGACGTCTTCCCTCTCCAGTGGTGAAGGTGGGGATGGAGATAGACGTCCTCCCTCCTTAGTGGTGAAGGATGGGGATGGAGTGATATGTCCTCTCTCTCTAGTGGAGGGTGGGATGGAGACAGAAGCCTTCCCTCTCTAGTGAAGGTTGGGGATGGAGAGATATGTCCTCTCTCTCTAGTGGAGGGTGGGATGGAGACAGAAGCCCTCCCTCTCTAGTGGAGGATGGGGATGGAGAGAGACGTCCTTCCTCTCTGGTGGTGAAGGGTAGGGATGGAGACAGAGGCCCTCCCTCTCTAGTGGTGGAGGATGAGGATGGAGACAGTGTCCTCCCTCTGTAGTTGTCTCCTTCACCTGGTCCAACTCCCCCTTGTTTAGATGCTTTCACTGCTCTAGTGCTGTGAATTAGGACCAACAATGTGGTATCTGGAAATAGATTTGCACCTGCTCTACTCCCAGGAAATCAGTGTTTCCCGGGCACACATGATTTGTGTAATAGTTGAGAAAAGGCTTTTTTCTCCCTACTCTCAAAAATCTTATTAGCCAAAATTTGAGTTTTGGTGTCACTTTTTTTTTTTTAAATGTTAAGGTGAATGAAAGATGTCGTTAACCCAGAGTAAAAGTAAAACTAACATAGCTCTACTTAGAAATGTTACCTTTGCTTTTTTGCTGTAACATGGCAAAGTGGCAAATAAAGTTTTCCCAAGGTGACTTGCGAACTTTTATACTAGGAGCTGTGTTTAGCTTGGGTTTTCTGTTATATTCTCTCTAGCCTCTAGAATCCTACAGAAACTTTCCTATCATTCCACTTTATTTTGCGACTGGAAGAAAACAGCTCCCAGGATGTTCTTTAAGTCTTCCTCTAGAAATACGTTTGCTTACTTAGGCATCCAGCATCACGACATGAAGTATGCCTGGGAGATGGCTAAGTAGCTTTTCCTGTAAGAGGGTGAGCTTTGTTGGAGAAGAAAAATAATTTTTCTTCAACATTCATAGGTTCTGAGTTAGAATGGAGCCTTGTAACAAAAGATAGGTCAGTAAGAGATAAACAAAAGGAAGTTGATTAACATGCATATTCCATATGCTCAAGAGCTGTCTGGAAAGTTCCCAGACATGCATGTCTTTATTTTTCATGGCATGTGGCTGAGCAGCCCTCAGAAGTAGGAGACGCCCAGGGAGCAAGTAGTTCTCCAAGAGATGGCTTTGAATTCCAGTTTACGGAGCACGTCAGCCAGGAACGGTACATTTTTAGAGAAGTGATAAGGTAATGAAATAGGGCTTAGAGTCTCCAGGGGAGGCAGTTTGGGGGAAGGCAAACGAATGGCAGGAGAAGTCCAGTTAGGAAGCATGCTCAGGTAGAGTCCTCTGTCCAGTTTGGAAAGCGTGCTCAGGTAGAGTCCTCTGTTCAGTTAGGAAAGCGTGCTCAGGTAGATTCCTCTGTCCAGTTGGGAAAGCACACTCAGGTAGAGTCCTTTGTCCAGTTGGGAAAGAGTGCTCAAGTAGGGTCCTCTGTCCAGTTAGGAAGCACACTCAGGTAGATTCCCCTGTCCAGTTAGGAAAGCGTGCTCAGGGGGAGTCCTCTGTCCAGTTGGGAAAGCGTGCTCAGGTAGAGTCCTCTGTCCAGCTAGGAAAGCGTGCTCAGGTAGAGTCCTTTGTCCAGTTAGGAAAGCATGCTCAGGTAGAGTCCTCTGTCCAGTGGTAGAGTCCTCTGTCCAGTTAGGAAAGCATGCTCAGGTAGAGTCCTCTGTCCAGTGGTAGAGTCCTCTGTCCAGTTAGGAAAGCATGCTCAGGTAGAGTCCTCTGTCCAGTTAGGAAAGCATGCTCAGGTAGAGTCCTCTGTCCAGTTAGGAAAGCATGCTCAGGTAGAGTCCTCTGTCCAGTTGGGAAAGCGTGCTCAGGTAGAGTCCTCTGTCTAGTTGGGAAAGCGTGCTCAGGTAGAGTCCTCTGTCCAGTTAGGAAAGCATGCTCAGGTAGAGTCCTCTGTCCAGTGGTAGAGTCCTCTGTCCAGTTAGGAAAGCATGCTCAGGTAGAGTCCTCTGTCCAGTTAGGAAAGCATGCTCAGGTAGAGTCCTCTGTCCAGTTAGGAAAGCATGCTCAGGTAGAGTCCTCTGTCCAGTTGGGAAAGCGTGCTCAGGTAGAGTCCTCTGTCTAGTTGGGAAAGCGTGCTCAGGTAGAGTCCTCTGTCCAGTTAGGAAAGCATGCTCAGGTAGAGTCCTCTGTCCAGTGGTAGAGTCCTCTGTCCAGTTAGGAAAGCATGCTCAGGTAGAGTCCTCTGTCCAGTTAGGAAAGTGTGCTCAGGTCGAGTCCTCTGTCCAGTTGGGAAAGCATGCTCAGGTAGAGTCCTCTGTCCAGTTAGGAAAGCGTGCTCAGGTAGAGTCCTCTGTCCAGTTAGGAAAGCGTGCTCAGGTAGAGTCCTCTGTCCAGTTGGGAAAGCGTGCTCAGGTAGAGTCCTCTGTCCAGTTGGGAAAGCGTGCTCAGGTAGAGTCCTCTGTCCAGTTGGGAAAGCATGCTCAGGTAGAGCTCTCTGGTGCTGTCTGTGGCCATGAAGGGTCTCAAGTCATCCTCAGGGGTCACCTTTTTGCTCCTTGGCAGAGGCGGGGCAGGTGGGGGGATACCTTTTGTCTTCATAAATCCACTTTCTGCTTTTAGACTAATGGAGGAGGGCAAAGCTTTTCTGCACCTGCTGCTTCTTACAGCCGTCATTCAGCGCCACAGTCCTTCATATTTTGGAATTATGTATCCTGGTCCTGCACAGCTTCTGAGGTGTGAACCAACACACACCTAAATTCATGCATGTGTATGTGTGTGTGTGTAACATACCATACGTCCAAACAGAACATGCACACGCGTGTATGTTAAAAGACTTAGTAACCACACATACAGTCTCCACCTTGCAAGATTCCTTATGCCTCTGAGGTCATCCTCTTCCCTCCCACTCTCACAGCTGTAATTGGGACTTTTAAAAACCATTATCATTTCCCTGCTTTTCCTTACATTGTTTAGTTTGCCTGTTTATTGAACTTCACATAAATGGAATCATGCTTTTTCCTCTGGCTGAGATTTTTACCCAACGTGACGTTTAGAGATTCATCCCGGTGGTTGCACACGGCTGTGTTTCCCTCATTTTCACGGCTGTCTGGCGTTAATTAGCGTGTCCTTGTTGTTCTTCCACTGGGTGAAACATGCCCGTTTCATTTATTCGTTCCACCTTGGACATTTATATTACTGTCAGCTTCTTGCTCCAATGTACAGAGGCACATTCTGTGCATTCTGTGGGTGTCTCCTAACCTACATGCAGAAGTTTTTCTGGGACATTCTCCTTGGAGTTCAGTTGCTTGGGCACAGAACATCCAGATGTCCAGCTTCATTGGGTTGGTTATTACTGGCTGCACCATTTACTATCCCTTGCTGGTGTGAAGAGTTTCTGTCGTTCCAATTGTCAGCAGTAAAGTGTTGACAACTTAAGTGTTGAACCAAACTGTCATTCAGTTCTCTGGGTTTTAATTTTTACTGATTTTGTTGTCAATATATTCTGAAATTCTTTTTTAAAATAACAGAAGATTGGTTCAGTTTTTATTTTTAACTATCTTGGTGAAAGAGACAAGGAAGTCAATTGATTTTTGTTTAACATTGGGCCGTCGAGACAGACTCTGCCCCCGCACACGTTTGGAAGCAGTATCAAGCCTCAGAGGGTTCTTTCTTTATATATTTTCTTTCTTATATTTTTTTAATTTATAAAAGTAATATGTTCTTATTTTTTTAATAACTAAAGACTAATTGCTTTATTCCCTCCTGTATATTCCCATTTTTTGCTTAGAACTGTGATGATCACAGTGTACATAAATACATATTTACTGGTTGTGATTCTTTAGCATTTGACAAAGGTGCAAATGATCAGGAAGAAAATCATAGCCATAGTATTAGAATTCTAAAATTTACACTGAGCACATATTGAAATGACTTAATTACAGGTAAAAATCTGTAAGAGACATCCATTTCCTCTTTCTTCCCTTCCCTCAACCCTCTCCCAGGTAATCCGGGTTAGCATTTAGGGCCCATCACTTCATGTTTTCCTTCATATTCATAAATATGTAATAAAAGTATGTTAGGTTGCAACTTGTGAGATTGTCATTTTGTTAGGTCAATAGCAGTTGAATATCACAACTTCATATAGCATTGCTTCCAGAAACTAGGATCTGTTTTGGTGCTTTGTATTATATTTCCTGCATTTATTTTCTATTCCTGTGTCAGCATGATGCCATCTTGATTATAATAGTTTTAAGTTTTAATATTTAAAAACAACTGAGTTCCTTTTCACTCTTCTTCATCTTTAATATTTCTTATATTGTTTGACATTTATTTTCCATGTAAACTCTAAACACATTACATTCCAGAGAGGGAGAAATAACCATTAGAGATTCTGATTACAACTGCATTAAAATCATATGTTATTGGAAAGAATCAACTCTTTATGTTCAATTGTTTTCCATGTGGAAAACATATTTCTCAGTGCAAGTACCATTTTTGTATTCTTTGATAATATTTTACAAGCTCTCAAAGTAGGTATTATATCTTTCTTTTAAAATTTGTACTGTATTTCTCAGTATGTAAGGAAGTCGGAAATTTGGTAAAATGGCTAAAAGTATGATGGATATAAACATAAGTTGCTTTTCTTCTGTTAATGCTAAAACTTGTCATCAGACTAAAAAGCAGAGGAGTCTCTAGTTTAGACACCCAGAGGCAGGTGTGATAACTGGACTTCCAGATGTTGAGGAAGTACTTGGTGGTCCTTGGCTAACTGCAACTTCCCTGAGTGGACCAGCATCATTGTGGACAAGGCAGCACCCCGAGCTCTGCTGTTCCTTCTTCTAGTTCTAGATCAGCTAGGGTTTTGTTAAAAGTAAAATCCTAATAGGGGAAAATAAAAATAATTATTGCATTTACATTTCAGTTTTCTTTGAAGCACAATCCTGTCTTTGGGACAGAGGCCCCTTCAAAGATAAAACCTTAAGATGTAAGTTATTGATAGAGGTAGGTAGAGGAATCTCATTTGTTGGAGAAATTTTTCATCAGTTTTTTAAAAATCTGAAACATTACTTCTGTACTTATTTCTTAAGACTAGAATTTATAAGTAGAAATATAAGATTGGACAATTAAGTTTGTGAACTTCTCCTAGAAAAAGTGTTACATACCTCATTGCTGAAAGTCACTGCGGTCACCTTCCAGGTACTCTAGGGAAGCTACCCATGGATACCAGTGCACAGTCCACCTTTTAAGCAATTATGGAACAGCCATCAGAGATGTTGTTGTACAAGGCCTGACAGTCAGGTTTGTACATCATCCTAGGGAAAGGGCTGCACAGCTTACTGCTGAATATCACTATGGCCACCAGACAACCAACGGGAGTACGTCAAAGGTAGAAAATATTTCCAGAGTTGATTAAAGACATGGCCTATCTATGAGGAAATTAATCTGGAAACTGACATCCAGAGAAATTTACCTATAACGTTTTCAAACTTCAGCGAAGAAGAAGTCTTGAAACATCTGGAAGGAAAGGCCAGATAACATTCCAAATACTAATTTCAGATGCAGCCAAAATTGAGACCGTGAACTTCCCAAGGAAATGAAACAACATCTGCAGCTCTCTTTATAGAAAAAACTATCAGGCAACACATCATTCACTGGGCAAGCTGAAGGAAGATCTTCATGTGTCCCACCAACCCTAAATACTCACTGACCTTACACTGTGGGTCCAAAATGGGAATTTCTTCCCACTGTGGCCACCATATCAAGTCCAACTCTCAGGATGGAATACTAAAAGCTCTAGGAGGGGTCTGTGCTTCTGATCATTCAGTCCTGTTGCGGAATGAAATTGTGATCTAAAATGTAAAAGGAAGACAGGAAAGGGACTAACCTTTAGGGAACATCTGTTATTATCATGTTCTTTATATTACATTATTTCAGTTAGTGTGTAAAATCCCTAGTAACAGAATCCCATGTTTCAAATGGGAAAACAGTCTCAAAGTTTCATTATGTAGTAGAGTCAGAATTTGAACACATTATCTTTCTGACACCCAAGTAAAGTATAAGTTTCAGAAAAACAGACCAAAGCTGAGAAGGAGATAAGATCCGAGGAAGCTACCGGCTAAAACCAATAGCTCCAATGTTCTTATTTGCCCATGCAAAGAAGCATGAGAAGTTTGAGTCTTATCATGGCTCTCATTAAATACTTGACTTTTTTTCCCAAATATATTTCACAAGAAAGAAGAAAGCATATACATATATGGTACTTAATTTATACCTGTGGCATTTACAGAGTAAAATAAGGAACAGCAAAAAACAAGGACAGAATGCGAGGTGGTGGCCAAATGTATAACAGTCATAACAAATTTAAACATACCAATAAAACAGATGCACTTACTGTTAAAATACGAGGTGGGATTACGACACATTAAACACATATCCTAAGGAAACAGAATAATATGCTATTATGGAACATAACAAAGGAGACTAATGTACGAATTATATGATGGTAAAGGCCATTACAAATAAGTACAGGGGAAAGTGTCAAAAACTAAAGGAGCAGGCACACAGGACTCATTACAGGGGAGTAGAGTGATATTAGGGTAGATGCCACTCTCTTTGGGGGAGGGAGCATCCTTTTCTCCATATTCCAGGAGCGAAGGTTGATTTATCATGGGGTATATGCCAAGAGCACTTAGGGCCTGAGAAAAACTGTGTGGTTTTCTGAAATTTGGGAATGTATGTTGTCTACCTCCTGCTTTACTAACGCGGACTCACATTGGACAGTCCAGGATCATCTGGACTAAGATGCTGCAGGACCCTCCCGCTGACTCACAGTTGGGAAGTGCCTGAGTCTCCTCTGCTGGATCATCTAGGGGAGAGAGAGCCTTCCTAATCCCTAATGTCGGGCAGCTGTGACAGCGATGGCCCCTGTAGCTGATGAGTATGGACACAGAAGGCAGGGCTGCCAGGTTGTATGACTCTGGGTGGGGAGAATGTCCTGGGCATGAACCTGTGATGTGAAAAGTAAAATGTTAGAATTATGAGGTGAACCACATTTCTATTGCAGTCGGACCAGCACTCCAGCAGCAACTTCAGAAAAGGAGAGAGGGATTGAGAAATTTGATGAAAAAATTATTAGGCAGATGAACTAGTGATCCAGTTTGCTTCCCAGGGACCTAAGCCCAGCTGGAATGTTGCCCCTGATTTCAAGTACCAAATAGGTTAGGGCCCTTCTCTCCTGGGTGTGCGAGGGCAGGGAACGCTTTCGGGGAGGCTACGTGGAGTGGAACATGGCTGAGCAGACGAAGGAGGTCGCTGGCCCTGCCCTGTTGGAGCCAGCGTCCCACAGTATTGTAACAGAGGCGTGTTTCAGTCTGTTAAAGGAATAATGTTTAAAGCAAGGCAACAGGAAATGTCTGCATAATACTAACGTTCTTTTAAAGTCTTCCCTTCTAGTCCTTCCAGGTGGCTGGAAGGCAGGACAGCACGAGAGGGGCTCTCAGCAGAGAGACCCCCAGCCCTGCATTTAACCTTGCCTGACTGTTCTCTAGAGGGGTCTTACTTTCTGGGTATTGTTTTCCTTTCATTTTATTTTCTGTTTGTGGCCTGAGTTTCTCAAGTGAATTGTCTGTATCCTGTGGTTAGTCAGAGACCAGGAATTCCAGTTTACAGATGTCAAATTCTGAACATTTTAGACTGGCATTATTCCAGCTACTTCCCCAAGCTGTCTAATTTTATTGCTTAAAAATGATTATGAAATATTTAAATTATGCAGGAAAGGACAGAGAATTTCTTTCTTTCTTGGTGGTCCTCTTAAATAACTTATAAGAGCAATTTTAAGGGTAGAAGCAGCCCCTATGTTTAAATTTTTGCTGATCTAACGTGCATTTGGGATTTGGTAGGTATAGAAAGGAACATCGCTATCTGGCCCGGAGGAAAGATTGTTCCATACTGAGCTTCCTCTTCGCCATTTAGCAAAAATGAAAGATACAAGTAAGAAACATGAAATAAAGCAAAAAAAGATCACTCATTAGAGAAAGAGAAATCGTTAAAATAACAGTTCCAGAAAAAGCCCAGTGGAACAAACAAGACAGCCACAAAGGACCCGGGAAGTGCTTTGTCTGAATTAAAAATAACTAGAAGCAGTCGGATGTGCGCTGAATACAAATATGTTGTTCACTGCAGAGCCTCGGCCTCTGTAACTCTGCAGCCTCTGAGATGAGGGAGGCCTCTGCCACCTGCGGGGAAGAGCTTCCCAGCCAGCTGCTCCCGGCCAAGTCACCGTCCCTGTCTTCTTCAGCAGTCATCTACAACACCCCACACGGTCGCCTCTCCCTTCACCATTCCTGCTGTAATACCATGAGGGCTGGTGCAAATGAGACAGGTCACGGTGACCCAGACCACTAGGTAATAAAGACCTTAAGCTTTTGATATATTTTCCTCCAGCAGCAACAAAGAGGTGGGTGGGAGAGAAGGAAAGGCATCTGTGATGAAATCTCCATGTCTGACAGTTGCCCACTTGAGCCTTCGGGAAACCCATCTCTACTCTGGAATTGACCTTTGAGGACCTTCCTGTGTCCAAGTGTGTGAGACTCTCCCTTTGAATGCTACCCCATCTCCACAGCCTGCTTCTGGCCTGCCCCTTTCTGACAGACAGAGTTTGCTCCTGGGCTTTCCCCTCTCCTGGCCCGAGCCTGTGTGTCGGCTCCTGATGGCCTTGGCCTCGCCTCTGCGGGTTCCAGCCATTCTCCCGCTGAGAGATCAGATCTCCCGCTCTGATCCAGCCCCTCTCTGGAGTCAGGCCATCCCTAGCCCAGGCCTTAGTTGGAACTGAAGTAAGAATGGTTCTGACAATAAGCAGAATTATGATTTATTTCCAAAATCAAGGGTAGAGACAGGAAAGTAATCTTTTGTTTTATTTAATGATGGTAAGATCCCCATAACACAAAGTTTATGATGGTAATCTTAGCCGTTTTGAAGTGCACAGCCCAGTGGTACTGAGTACACTCACATTGCCGTGTGGCCGTCACCACCTCCCTCTGCAGAAGGGAAACTCTACTGACCACACAGTCACTCCCCTGGCAACCCCCAGTCCAGTTTCTGTCTCTCTGGATTTGACCATGCTACATACTGTAAGTGAAATGACACAGCCTTTGTCTTCGTGGCTGACTTACTTCACTTAGCATAACATAGTCAGGGTTTGTCCATGTGGTAGCACGTATGAGAATTTCCATCCTTTGGCAGGCACAATAATAGTCCGTGATAAGTGTGTACCGTGTACCCATCAGCAGACCCGGGGGTTGCTTCTGCCTCTTAGCTATTTGAACAATACTGCTGTGAATATGGCTGTATGAATATGTCTTCAAGACCCTGATTTCAATTCTTTGGAGTACGTCCTCTCAACAGGAATGTCTGGGTCATGTAGTAATTCTGTTTTAGTTTTTTAGGAGCCATCACGCTGTCTTCCATAGCAGCATTCTCACCACCGAGGCACAAGGGTTCCAGTTTCTCTATGTCCTCCCCCGTCACTTGTCGCCCTCAGCGTTTTGTTGATAGTAGCCATCCTGATAGATGAGAAGTAGTATCTCATTGCCATTTTTATTTGCATTTCCCTAATGATTGATGATCTTGGGGTCTTTTCGTGTGCTTATTCATTCGTATGTCTTCTTTGAAGAAATGTTGATTCACATTCTTTTCCCATTTTCTAAAAAAAAAAATTTTTTTTTGGAGACATAGTCTGACAGAGCCTTGCTCTGTTGCCCTGGGTAGAGAGCCATGGCATCACCATAGCCCACTGAAACCTCAAGCTTTCCTCTGCTGCAGCCTTCTAAGTAGCTGGGGCCGTAGGTCCTCACCATGGTACTTGGATAATTTTTTTCTATTTTCAGTAGACATGGTTTCTCACTCTTGCACAGCTGGTCTTGAACTCCTGAGCTCAAGTGATCCTCCCACCTTAGCCTCCCAGAGTGCTGGGCTAAGTTGTTTTCTTATCATTGAGTTGCAAGAGTTCTTTATATATCCTGGATATTAATCCCTTACACATACAGGAGTTATCAATATTTTCTCCCGTTCCCTGAGTTGCTTTTTAACTCTATTGATTATATCCCTCAAATGTATATAAGTTTTAAATTTTGATATAGTTGAATTTAATTTTTTTTCCTTTGGTCGCCTATGAAAAATGTTATTTGCTCAAACTTATAAAAAGTTGTAAAAATATATCCTCTTCTTGAGTACATGGAAACTTTCAGTAAGAACTGAGAAATCAGAAAGTATGCCTCTATATGTCAAATTGAATGACCATAGTACAACTCTTTATTATAATGGTAAGGTAATAAAGAAACAGTATTTAAAATAGTAAATTGGTCATAACTAAACAATATAAAGGAGAAATGTATTGCTTTCAAGATTGTTTTCTTCTTCACTCCTTTCTTGTCTGGAATTAAGATAACTGTTGAATGGATAGACAACAGAAGGTATAGACAATGATTGAGAATGGGGGCAGTGACCTTGGAAGCACCCGGAATCTATCAGGGAATTTGAGGATTGTTTTGTCAGTGTCTCACACCAGGCCTGGGGTGGGCATTGCTGTTGTCCTTTCTCAAGCTGAGACTTGATATCTTAGCCAGAGTCACAGAGTTATCACTGGGCAGCAGGGCTTGCCTAGAGCCTCAAAACCTGTTTTCTTTTTTCCCTTAACCTATCAACACATTAATAAATAGTTAACCAAGTTAGCAATTTCAATTAAAATACTGATGGGACATTTTATGGAATATAACAAAATTATTCAAAACTAATTGGTAAGAATTAACTTTCAAACAAAGAAAAAGAAATAAGGAAAATTAGCATCTCTGGATATTGAAAATACTTTATGATATCTCATAATTCAAAGTAGGACAATGGAGAAGTGGAAATTTAAACAGATTATTGTGATAAAGTACTCAAGAATAAACCTTCAGATACTTAATATATAATACCCTAAACGTAAGTAGTTTACAGGAAAAAGTGACTCAACGCTTTATCAAGGCTGGTTTACTACAAGTCCACACTGAGGAAAAAATACAGACCAGATTCCACACTGACCAGAGTTTTGTTTGAAGGATGTGCGTGTGTGTGTATGTGTGCATATGTGTGTGTATGTATGTGCATGTGTGTATGTGTATGCGAATGTGTGTGCATGTATGTATGTGTGTTCATGCTTTATATGCATGTGCATATGTGTGTGCATGTGTGCATACATGTATGTGTGTGCATAGGTATATGTGCATGTGTGTATATGTGTGTATGTGTATATGTGCACATGTGTATATGTGTGTATGTGTATATGTGCATGTGTGTATATGTGTACATATGTATATGTGTATGTGTATATGTGCACGTGTGTATATGTGTGTGTATATGCGTATGTGTATATGTGCATGTGTGTATATGTGTGCGTATATGTGTATGTGTATATGTGTGCGTGTGTATATGTGTATGTGTATATGTGCATGTGTGTATATGTGTATGTGTATGTGTATATGTGTGCGTGTGTATATGTGTATGTGTATATGTGTGCGTGTGTATATGTGCACATGTGTATATGTGTGCGTGTGTATATGTGTACGTGTGTATATGTGTATGTGTATATGTGCACGTGTGTATGTGTGTACATGTGTGTGCAGATGTGTGTTTGTGTGTATATGCATGTGTGTATATGTGTGCACGTGTGTATTTGAATATTTCTACTGGGACATCCAGGTTGCAATTTCCCAGAGAATCCATCACTTCCTGTGCTCCTAACCTTGTTACATTTGTGTTCCTGCACCCCCCAGGCCCCTTTGTGTTCAGGGACGTGACTCTTTATTTATGCTCCTTCTAGTGTATGATTCTCAAAATTGAGCAGGCATCAGAGCCACCCAGAGGTCTTATTAAAGCACAGATTGCTGGGCCCTACCTCAGAGTTTCTGCTTTGGCAGGTCTGAGATGGTGCCCCAATTTGCATTTCTAACAACTTCCTTCATGAAGTGTTTGTAGATCCTGCACCTCATAGGCGCACACGGTGAGAGTGGGCAGTTAGAGTCTTTAAAAAACTTCTATTTTACAGAGTATTTGGGTTCTTTGGAATCTAATAAAAGATTGGGTTTGCATTTTCTAAGAATTTTTATCTTATTTTTCTAGTTATGTATTTATATTAGGTTTTACAATGGTGTTGGTGCACAGGGGTTTGGAAATTTAGAATAAATGAACAAAAAAAGTGCACAGGACAATGGTTACTGGGTGAAGGACAGTCACTGGGACCTTGACTAGCTGATATTTCCCTTGGTGGAGGCATGTGGCTTGGAGGAGGCCACAGTCTCCTCCAGAAACACAGGCCCAGAAACTTGATCTGATATAAGAACCAGAGTTGGTTTAAGTACAACACAGACACACGCTGGCAGGTCCCACAAAGAATGGGGATGTAAAACCACATGCCAATGCCAGTCGTCCGTTCACCACGAAAAATGAAATCACTAACTGGGGGATTATTCACGTTGGCGTGGCTGGTGAATCACTTCCCTGATAGGGAAGCTAAATTATAACCCAGAGGTTACATAGTGAGCATGGAAATGGAAAAAAATGAAAGAGGAAGTTAACATGACTTGTATGTTTGGTGATGTAGTGCCAGTGTAAACTCGTCAGTGGACCTCACAGTCCCCCTTGTCCGTCCTTGGATGGATGGACATTTGCTTTCCAAACTGCCACTGCAGATCCTTCAATTTTCCCTTCCTTACTGACACACGATGGGATTAATTCAGTAAAGTTTCTGCTGTCGATCCAGCCAGCCTTGTCTGGAGTTATTCTGCTTCTTTGACGAGGTCTTTGTAAATCTGCATCATAAGCCATTGGGTTGGGATCGTCAAGTCAGCTTTGAGAAAGTTAAGGATGTGAATCTCATAGAAATAGCTAACAAACACATGCTGAAGGTTTAACTAACTCCATAAAGGAAATACAGAACGAAAAACCTGATGTAAAGAACACAAGACTGAGCATTTAAGATCAATGAAAGAAAAAATACTGAAATATGATTGCCAAGTTACATACAAAACTGGTTAATGTCTTATGTGGCAATAAAGCCATAAGCTTGGGGGTTATTTTTTCATTCAAATAACTTTCAACTCTAACAGACAAAAATAATTTGTAATTTATCAGTCCTCTATAAGGGCATTTCTAACTTCAGGGGGTCTGGGCCTTTTTATTATATTTTTAAAAAATGTTATTCTGCAGCACTGTGAGATGAGCCTGAGCTGCGGTATGATATTGAAAAGGCACACGGTAACCTTTCTGTCTTCTTTCTGAGCTTTGGGAAATTTTTCTTAACAGGCTTAGTAGTGTTACTGCAAAAGAGCAGTTCTGTTTGTTTCCGTGATCTCTGGAAGAAAGTAGAGATGGGTCCAGGGGACAGAGCAGAGAGAACTTTCACCTTTCCTAAATTGTTTCCGACTGGAATAACAGCCTTAGCAGTATTTCGGATCTGTTGGTTGCCTAATTGCCGGAAAGAGTAGCTCAATATTCATGATTATAAAAGTAATGGTGTCCCTGATCTCTAATGGTTAGAATTAAAAGCAAAGAGCAGTGGTGTAAGTGTCGTCACCAGCTCTCTCAGCTTTGTTTATTTAGGTTAGATGTTCCATCTCTGCGTACAAAGCTCAAGTGTTCCCACATCCTGTCATGCTGTTCGTCTAAAATACCTGAGAATTCTTAGGACTTGCTATCCAAGCAGGTGTTGAATCTGCAGGAATTGTTATTTCTGGATTATCATTTTGTTTAAAGTATTTATTATGGGGCACCCAGGGCTGGTATGTACCAAAAGAGCTATGCTGGATGTTACCTTACTGAAATATTTTCATACCAGTTGATGAAGAAAAATAAATGATCTCTTCATCAGGATTATGAAGCATCTGATGGTGTCACCTATCAGTGGGCGTAGGGTGGTGACAGATCTGGAAGGATGCTGGCACAGGTGCCAGTGCCCCCAGCAGCCACTGAGTGGTCTGGGAGGTGACAGTGGGGGTGTGTGCAGTGCCCCCCTCCACCCTGGGTTGTCAGGGACGGCAGAGCAGTGGAGGAGGTGGCAGTGGCCGTGTGTTTCAGAGCATGGAGGGGGACAGAGGCCATGGGCCACAGGTCCTCTGAGCACTTCTCCCCATGTGTATACACCTGCTGGGAAGACGCCATAGTGTCCAGAGGCAACAAAGATACCAGAGATCTAACAACTGTCAATATGACAGTGAAGTTGTTGATGTGATTCTTACATGGTTTGAATAAGGACATCAGTTAGCTAGGTGACAGCTACATCAACTGAGATCACAACAGCAATTTATAAAAATCAACAAATTGGAAATTTCTAGAATAATCTGATGCATCATATGTGTATTTTAGGATATAGTTAATTCAACAAATAAAAGGAATATTAAATGTATTTTGATTAAACATTTTTAGTTCATTATACACATACTAATGTTTTAATTGCCTATGTTTAATATGTTCATTTTGGGTGTGACACATTTCTGACTATATAAATATTAATTTCACAAACCGTCAAAACTAAGACAAAAATAAACTGGGAAGAAATTGTCAATATAATGGGTGAAGATTCATTGTCTAAATTTATGTAAAATGCTTATTTAAGGTAAAAAGACAGCACAAGCCTCTAGTAAGCGTATGGTTGGGTTTTAATAGGCAGTGTCTATAAAAGTAAGATGGGCAGAGGGGACATTCCCTGAAGGCAGGGACAGGGTGTGATGTGGGGCCTGGCTCCCTGGCCTGCCTGGTAGGGGCCTGATAAATGGTAATTGATTAAATGAATACCTGAATCAATATGTGAAGAGCTCTTTATACAGTCAACCTTACTAATCATTAAGTTAAATGCAAACTAAAACAACAATGACATATACTATCATACCTATTAATTTATCAAAATTAAAGAAATAAAATCCAGTGCAGAAGAAGCAATGGAGGAACAGGAAAGCTTGTCGCCATGTTTGGAAAAGACCTGCTTAATTTATTATCAGCAATCAGACGTGCTCACTTTCTTCAACCATTTTGGAGACTTGTCCTCAAGAACCAATGATAAAGAAAATGAATACTCTCTTTAAAATTGTAATAGAACTATTTGTAATAGAAAAACTTGCAATTAATCTAAGTACCCAGCAGCTCAGTGGAATATTATATACTCATTTGACATGGCACATGTAAAGATTTCAGAGACAAGTTTGGAAAACGTGTTAATGTACCTACTGTGTGCAGCCGTGTTAAGAACAATATATGGCCTACCTACTGGGTGATAATGGAAGGAGCAGTGGAGAGGATGCTGGTGACAGCTTTTGGGTGTCATTTTTATTAAGTTGTTTTGCTGATGAATAAATAAGAAATCTTAAAATGTACGTCGGTTACAGATCGCTAATTTACAAAGTCACTACAGATTGTTATCAGTACATTAAAATTTGACCTCACATTTATTTTCCCCAAACTGAGGATTATTTTCACTCCACGATTTGCATTGCTTCTCCCAGACCCGTGACACCTGAGTTGGAAGCTGTGGTCTGGAGTGACAGTATTCGAACGTGAATCAAAGGGTCCAGCAAGGTGTGTGTCAACAAGACACAGCCAATCCTCGCTATCTGGAGATTCATGTTTTTAAATTTGTCCACTTGCTAAAATGAGTTTGTAAACACGGGATTCCTCCTCAAGTGCTCTTGCCGTCACTCACAGTCATATCCAAAATGGTGCAAAACGCAAGGCCCAGCACACATTCCTGGCCGCAGTCAGGCCAGGACACTGGTCAGGCCGGACACTGCCTCTAGTCTCAGCCCTCGTGCCGTAAACAGGTGCTTTTCACAGTCTGTTTAGTGCCATGATTTTTGCATTTCTGTGCTTTTTGTTGTTGCCATGAGTGGTGGATTTACTGTTGCACGTGGTCCCATCACCCGTCGTAGTGCAGAGGTGCTATCTCGTTTTTCTAAGTACCAGAGGCTCTTGCCACTTGAGCGGCAAGGCCCAATAAATCCCCAGAAGACGCCAACAACTTTAGGAGATGTGTGCGGTAGTTTTCCTTGTGCCCCTGCAATTTCAGAAAGTCACTACTGCTACCAATTCTGTTGTTTGGGAAGAGCCCAGCGAGTGACAGGGTGGCCCTGTCTTAGATAAGCTTCATTCGAGTACAAATTATAGTGCTGTTGGCAGTGAGTTGAATGTTAGTGAACCAATGATAGATATTCAATAAGATACATGTCTTTAAACAGGAAAATTGTAAAGCAAGGTGAGATGCTGATCCGTTGACCAAAGTGTGGCAGAGGTTCCTGGGGACCTAACCCCCGTGTCCCCTGGATGCAATGCTGCGGCGTGTTTGTCACTTTACAGAACGTAACTGCGGAGAGGATTGACAGTCACCTGTGGTGTGAGCAAGGACGTGGTCTTGTGCGCTCATATCAGGTCAGATGTTACTGGGGATGTTCAACATCTTGGGCAAGGTGTTTTTTGTTTTTGAGACAGAGTCTCACTTTGTCACCCTCCGTAGAGTGCAGTGACATCACAACTCACAGCAACCTCAAACTCTTGGGCTAAAGCGATTCTCTTGCCTCAGCCTCCCAAGTAGCCAGGACTACAGGCACCCACTACAATCCTGGCTATTTTTAGAGACAAGGTCTTGCTCTGGCTCAGGCTGGTCTCAAACTCACGAGCTCGGGCAGTCCACCCGCCTCGGCCTCCCAGAGTTCTAGAACTATAGGAGTGAGCCACTGCTCCCAGCCCTGTGTGTCTGTCTTTACCTCTCCTTATAGTGTGAGCATACATGGTCCCACACCTCCATGACTTCCAGTCTTTTGTGGCGCTTTCGGGTCTCTCATTCCCTGTTTTACCTCTACGATCAACAAGAATATTATTACTTACAATAGTCGACCTGCACAGTAAATCCTTAGGTGGCAGAAACTTCTGCAGATATATCCAGTATTTCTCACTGTGCTCCTGCAAGGTTAGAAAGTGACATCTATTACCAACTCTGTGGTTTGGGAGGACCCCAGAGAGTGACAGTGTGGCTGTGACCCAAATCCTAATCAGATAGCCTGTGCCAGGAACAGTGAAGACTCAAACCTCAGAGAACTGGGCATTCCTAGTCACAAGCAAAGTAACCAACCTTGGTGAATCTTACCACAGAGGGGATTGATCAAAAAGATATGCAAGGCTCAGAATCTGAGAGGCCTGGAGAGCCTTCACACACGGAGTGTGGGTGGTCAGAATTCACACTCACATCACACCGCTGAGCCGGGCCGCAGAAAGTGCCACCCCTGCCTCTACTGGACGCCAGCACCACAGCACACACAGCTGATACCCGACACTGGCTGCTCGGAATGCTGCCACCGTTGTCTTTGAAAGCCCAAAATCGCTGCCGTGGCACCCACATTCACCATCCCTGATGGTCCTTGTTACCAGCATCCAGTTCAGAGTCTGGGTAGGAACCTGTTTCTCCTGCCCTTTAGCTACAGGAGAGCCTGTGGGATGAGTTTTAGCCTCTGCCCCAGAACTTAGAAGAGGGGAAAGAGGGCAAAAAGACTATAAAAGTACCTTACCACCTCGCACAGCCTAATGTTAGAGTTCTTTATGGAGAGAAATTCACTTGTGGTTAATCTGAGCACCGTGGATGATTAACTGCCCTGGTCCACCCCCTCACAGCTAAGCTAGCCATTGCATGATGTGTGGGGTGCCGGGGCCTCCCAGGCGGCTGTGGCTGCTTCTGTATGCTCCCCGCCACTCTAGTGTTGATGGGGAACTAGATACGGTAATAAAAACCAGTTTAAAAGGAATAACCATACTTAAAGTGTTTTGATCATGCATGTTCCAAAATCATACACGAAATCTAAAGGAACCCACATCCATATCTATTGTGAGGTTCACATCTGGCCTTCAGTAGTGTATTTGTGTCCTGGCAAGTTTTTGATCAGCTTCATTTCTTAAAACATTAATCTAGAGAAGGGACTCTGGGCCTTCCAGGGCTTTCTGTGTCTGCCTGATGATCCAGCTGGCTGGAGGTACGCAGAGCACGGCGGTGTGGGTGCGATGGTTTTTGACAGACCTGGACAGTTAATGCATCTGCGTGTAAAACACAGTTTCCCTTTGCCATTGTATTGAATGGTTGTCATCGTCAGTTCTTGTGGTGTGAGCGCGAAGGGTTGTAGGAGGCCAGGGAGGTCCCATTCTCTGTGACTTCTGGCCTGGCTAACTTGTCCACGCCCCTGCGTCAGACCACCACCCGGTTGGGGTCAGTTCATCCCTGGAAAGATGTGGTTCCAAATAACCATTTACCTTTTTCTGTGGCCCCAATCTTTAGAAAATTCTGGTCTTCCTTCTCAGATACAGGGGATTCAGTAATATTTCATTTGAAAGAGTTTTGTTTGCAGAACAACTGTATTGTCTGTTTTTATTGGGAGACAGCTGTGGTTTTCAATCTTTGGAGCATTTTGTACTTTCTGACTGTTTACCACATGAATGAAAACCGTAGGGGACAGGTACCCCGGAAATAAAAACGATAGTTAAAACTGGAATCAAATCTCAATTAGGCCGGACTTTTCTAAGCATATCTTAAGATGATAAGTAAAAAAAAAATAAAAATAAATGTAGGGAAGTTGGGCCATTTTAGTTACCTTTACCTGTTTTGTTTGAATGGTAGACATGCTCAGAAAGAACAGAACTGAATATGCCATAGAAGTGGGTCACCCACAGCAACAGGGGTAGCATTTGGCAGGGTGCCAGGCAGTGCAACCGAGACCTGAAACAGATGGAGCCTCCTGCACCCACCTCGGCAGACTCAGGGGACTATTGCTGTCACTGCATTTCACAGCAGTCGCCAGATCTGGGCTTTCCACCTGAGGCCGGAGTGTCCATTCCCCCCCTTTCCTACCTCCTGCCACACAAGGGCTGCGCCTTCTTCCTTCTTTCCTCTTCTTCCTTTTTATATTTTATTATCTCAGACTATTTTTTTTTTTTTTTTTTTTTTTGCCTGTCGGGAAGGAAGACACTGTGGTACTTTTTATGTGTCGTGCACACTTAATGATGTACAAGGCATCTTTTCTTCTTTTTGCTTAGAGTGTGCGATCGGTGAACGTGAACACATCAGCATGGCCTGTTGGGATCAGTGCCCGGAGTGTTCACCTCTAGGGAGGGTTAAACCGATGGCAGCCTGGTGGAGAACGGGAAATCGTTCATCGCAGTAGCCTTTCTAGAACAATGATTCTCAACAGTTTGGATGGGAAAAGTCTTTTTAAAACAACATCAATGTGTTATTATATGATAGGTCATATGCTTTTAATATCTATCAGTTGAGAAAACTATTTATTGAAAAGTGTTTTTACATGAGTTTGCATTTGATCAATCATGCTACCGTGTTCCCATGTGTGCGTAGAGGATATTTTGCATTCAGCCTGTAGAGAATCTTTTCCAGGGTCCACGTGGGTTTGTTATGAAGCCATAATGGAGGCCAGTGTGACAGCTCCTGGAGCCTGTGCAGCCTGCGGCCACTGCCAGGCCTCTTAACACCAACTCGGCAGCAAATCGCTGGTTCCCTGAAGACTGGCTCCCTGCAGTCATTCTAGCCAGGCTCCCCTGACCTCTCATTTATTTTAGAGGTGCTGATTCATTCACACACTTTTTCTAGTTATACAAAAATGCACAATACATGTACCAACCATTTTAAACAGAAAATAAAAGCCATCCTAGAACTACTTGGACAGATGATTATGGCTGGATTCAAAACGTTGTAAATAAGGGTCTCAAGGTGGAATATACTAACAGTAACAGCAGAAAATTTTTCTGTAACGATCAGAGTTTATTTCCTCCTCTACACTTGGTGGTCAGCAAGATGAAACCAATATCTAAAAGAAACCTACTTTTTCTTTCATCAGAAATGCCACCTAGCAGGGAAATAAGGGACGGATTTTTCCAGGATTCTGTTCTTTTCTCTTTGTTAGGGTGTTTTCCTATGACACTTAAGTTGAGCCACTGCCCAACTCAATAACATAACAGTTTTATTGGGCCAAACAGAAAAGGCAGAAGTCTTTTTAAAAGCACAGGGTTTCAGTTTGAAGGTTTGATGACCACATCAGTTGCTGCCTCCTATGATCCCGGTGACTTCCCCGGGATTCCTCCACACTGTTAGCATCAGTGGTACCCTCCAGACAACAGAACAAAACACTCAACGCTAGTGGTAGTTGCTGGTCTTCATCAGTTTGAGGTTGTACAGAGAGGGAATCTGTGGGAAACTCTGTTTACAGCAGTGGTTCTCAACCTGTGGGTCACGACCCCTTTTTTCCATTTGTAACAATGCGGCAGTTAGGAAAGTTGAGAACCACTGGTTTAGAGTATGAAGATGGTGTGTGCAGGTTGGAACCAGGTGCTAAAATTTGGGAGCTAGAGTAGTTATCGGGGGCTACATAACAAAATAACCCAGACCTGGTGTGTTAGGGCAACAAACATTGATCATCTCATAGTGCCTGTGAGTCAGGAGTCCAGGAGGGGGATAGCGGGAGGCTCTGGCTCAAGAGCCACCCGAGGCTGCAAGGCAGGGGCTGGCCAGGCTGCCCTCACAGCCGAGCATCACCGGGCCTGGGCATCCTGTGCTCGCTAATTCAGGGGGCTGCTGGCAGCACCTCATTTCCTCACCACAAGGGCCTCTCCATGACACAGTTTTCCCAGAGCAAGTGACCCAAGAGCTAAGATGGAAACCACTGTCTTTTATAACCTATTTTTAATAGTAAGATACTGTCATTCCCACCATATCCTATTGGTCACACGGGATGTAAACACCAGGAGGCAGGATAAACGCAGGCTGTGTTGGAGGATGGCTGCTGCAGGTCCAAAGCCTCACTTTTCTAGAAGCCCTTGGTGCTGTGTATAAGGACAAGCTCATGGTCAAGTTAATAATAATGATCTATCATACTTGGCTAACAATTTGTATACCTTTGCTTTAAAAATATAAATTTAAATGTCATATTTAAGTAAAATATGCTTATAAAGTCTGCAAATAACAAATACTAGGATATAGTGTAGAAATTGAAAATTTCATACAAACTCCTTTAAAATAGTTATATATTACTATAAAATGTTTATTTAAAAAACCATACATTATTCTGAATCTTGATTTTGTTTTTCACTTAACAGTATATTATGGATAGCTTTTGATACCAGTATATAAAATTCATTGTTTTTACTAGTTGCATAATATTGCATCGAATGATTATAGCAAATAGAATAACTTTACCAGAATTATCAATGAGTCCCTATTTGGACAGTTGACTTTTTTCTCCAGCTTTTTAATACAATAAGAGTGATGTTTGTACATATATCTTTGTGTGCTATATAAGACTTCTTCAGGGTAAATCTTCAAAAGGTGAATTCTTGACTGAAAGGGTATGTGTTTTAAAAATTTACCGGATACTTGGCCTGTGACAGGTCATACATATTATTCCAGAACTCACTTTGGGAGGCCAAGGTAGAAGGATCAATGTAGGCCAGGAGTTCAAGACCAGCCCAGACCACATAGTAAGACCCTATCTCTACAAAAAGTTTTTAAAATTAGCCAGGCATGGTGGCAGCTATCTGTAGTCTGAGATTCCCATGCGGCTGAGGCAGGAGGAATTTGAGGTTACATTGAGCTGTGAACAGGCCACTGCACTCCCACCTGGGAAATAGAGCAAGCCTCTGTCTTAAAAAAAAAAAAAATGAAAATTTACCAGATATTGCTGAGTTAAATAGTATACAAATTGTCCAGAAGAAGTAATCCATTGATAACAGCCATTCAAGGCAATATTTCACATTAGTTGACCAGGATTCTGAAAGAATGGAATTCATTTGTTCATTCGTGGACTCATTCACCCATGAATAAGTTCTGAGCACCCACCGTGGGCCAGACCTGTCACAGGCCCTGAATATAGTGAGCCCAAACAGGTACTGGCATGGGACTTCCCATCTGGAGAGGAAGATGGACCGTAACCACATAATCACAGTATTTGTTTATAAACTATAATCATGTCTGTGGATGAGCAGTATTTCAGGGAGCCAAAAAGGGATCTAAAGGATGAGCTTGAGCTGCAAGAGAGAGGCTGGGAGAAAACCAACACATAGCCGTGTGCAAAGGCCTGGGACAGGAAGGAATTGGGCTGTTTGAGAACTTGAATGGCCACTGTGTGTGGCCAGAGGGAGTCCTGGCAAGCAGTGAGGCCGGACAAGGCGCTAGGAGCCAGATGGTGTAGGACTTACACATTTCGGTGAAAAGAAGAGTTTGTAAAAAGGAATTCAGGTTGTGGAAATATTCAACAGGACAGATACAGAGGGTAGGGGGGAAAGCCATGGGCTTTGGGCTGGAAGGGAGAGACCTCAGCTGGGTAAGAAGACCTGACAGGCTCTGTCCACCGAGGGTCTCCTGCCCCTCACTGTCTACCTGGGCCACGTGGGCAGAAGACAGTTGTGCTGGGACTTGCTGGGGCACATGGCGCCATGATGGAGAAGACTCCCAGGACTGCACAGCCCTGCCAGGGCCACCCTTTCTCGCCTCATGGTCTTAAAGTCTACGCCCCACTTTGTCTTTTGGCCATCTGGGCGGTTCCTAACAGAAGTCCCTGCCTGCTTCCATTAACTGAATTACGGAGGAGAGACCGTAGTGCCTTTAGCAGACTCTAATCCATCTCTGTGTGACACTAAAATATCCAGTGTTGTGAACAGCTGGCAGCAGCATGCCTCTGAAACAGCACTTAATTGACATAATACGGGTCGCCCGTCTACATGGAATTGGCTGGCAGTGTCCAGAACAACGTACTTTCCCTCCCTTTTGTCTTTAGTGTTTGAACTTTTGAAATGCATCCCTGCCCTCAAGTCAGTTTCGAGCCCTTATTTAACAAAGCTGCACGGTGGGAAGCCGCACCTAGCTCACAGTTTGTCTGTAGTACAGCCGGGATGACAGGGGACCATGGGCAGGGGCTGTGGGTGCCGCCCACCACACAGGCCAGCTGCAACAGTGTGGTGAACAAAACGTGCCCATGACGAGGCGTGAGGGCTGGTTATGAGAACTGAGCATGTGTGTATGTGTGTGTGAGTGGGTCTGGGTGAGGAAATGTGGATGATTCTGTCAGGGGCAGGGAAGGGAGTGGTTCTCAAGGCCGGCGAGAATGGCACAGTCCCCGAGCCCTCACTTGATGTTCTGTGTCCCATCCAGAGGCTACGGAGATGAATGGCCGAGGACGTGGCCTTGGAGACCCCCTGCCTCAGTTCAAATCCTGCCCCTCCACTTACTACCTGGGAAATCTTGGAAATGTAGTGACCTTAATCCAACCGTCATTTTCCTCCTCTGTGAAATGAGAAGAACGATGGCCTTTGCTCCTGGGGCTTGCGTTAGGATTGAAGGAGTTGAGGCAGGAAAAGGGCTTCATGTAGAGTAATTGATCAGTGAATGGAGAGCAGCGCTGACGGTGACCGGCACGTCCTAAGGGCTTTACGGGTATTAACATCTGCTCTCCACCAGGCACCGGGAAGCATATGCTGAGGAAACCGAGGCGCAGGGATTCAGGGAGCTGCCTGAGGTCACACAGCCAGTAAACTGCAGAATGGAAACTCATACTCGGCCAGTGGGGCTCAAAATCCCCTGCTCACCATCTCCCAACCATACACAAACATGAGCTATTGGGGAAGAAAGAAGCGGGGAGTATGGTCAGGATGGCCAGAAGGAAAGGGTCAGAGCACCAAGAGTCCCTCGTCCCTCGGGCAGGGCCGTGAGCTGCTCCCACTCACCCCCACACCAGCACCTCCTCACACGTCAACCACAAAATCCTGGTGGCTCAGCCTAAATACTGAGTGTGTCCTGACAGCGTCACACCCTCACTGATTCTGGTTGGGCGAGGGAGAGGCTGTCACCTCTTGTTGCCGCCATAGCTGCCCTTGGTTGAAGGCTGCCCAGAGCAGTCACCTGGGGACCTGACGACAACTCCAAGTCCAAGACAGATGCCCCCTGTGGGCTGAGTCTGGTCAGCTTTCATTACCTCAGCTTCAGAGAGAGCTGAGGTGCCCAGGGGCGAGAGTCCCAAACAGAACTGCGCAGTTGGCCAAGTCTGACATTTCAGAGAGTTATTCCCTACTGGCCACTAGCCTAGATTCTTTCTTTTTAAGATGTCAGTGATTCAAATATGAGGCCCAAGGCACCACACGGGGACACACTGCGTGTGCGGCCCCTGCAGCAACCTTACCCAGATGTCATGCTGTAACCTGTGTTTCAACCACCGGGGTTGGTTTCTTTTTTCCCAGCGTGTGTGTGTTTCATTTCCTGGAGGTGGGAGATTGCCCAGGAAAAGCTAAAACAAATATTTAAGTAAAACTGCTGAAGCTCATTAACTCTGCTGGGAATTACTTGAATCTATAATCTCGTGTTTCTGCTGTGAAAGAGAAGCCACTGCGGAAATGATCAGGGATGAGGTCCCCTGGTGTCTGACGCTCGTCTCCAGCAGCGGTGAGGGAGGGGGGCAGAGAACGCAGAGGTGACCGTTATTAAATCTAAGTGGTTGGGACATGGGTGTTCATTGTTTTATTGTTTTGATTTTTTCTGTAGGTTTACATTTTTAAAAACAGTAAGCTGGGGGAAATATAAGCATTAAAAAATAAAGTTTATGAGGAAGAATTTTTAAAAACAGGTGCTGTGGGATCTGTGGGAAGGCAGGGCAGTACAGAATACATGGCCATTTCTCCTGCGTCATTGTCCATGGATTCAGGAGCAGCAAAGCCCTAGACAGGCTGTAGGGACGGAGAGGTGTGCTCCAGGTCAAGAAGCATCAACGCTATTAGTTCTGCAGTCGAACTAGAAGTTACTGTAGGATTGGAGGTTGCTCCCTTTAAATTATATCTGTAAGTCTATGTTAAGATCAACGTATTCCACATTTTCCCTTAAAACTGACCAATGGCAACAAAAATACCGTACTATTGTAACGTACGCACGTTGCGTGTATTAAAATGGTGCCTGTATATTCCATTTATACAAATATATGTGTTTAATTTATACAAATATCTTTTCCATGTCTATGAAAACTAATGGGAAGACCATTGCTATAGTTATATCTCTCAGCAGTGAGATTACAAATGATTTTTATATTTTTCCTAACATATCTCTGAATTTTTCAGATATTTTTCAAGTGATATGTATTATTTTAGAATCAGGAAAGTGTTACATTAATAAATGTTACGTATGCAATATCTCTGAGTATCTTGTTTTCCGTATTTAGCACTATTAACCACTGTATTAAATGGAAAATCTTTCTACCCAAAAATTAAAATCAGAAATTTCCAGGGACTACATCCATACTTCAGTGAATAAAACTTGAATGGCTTTATTCACAGTTTTTACTTTATGAATTTTGACCATCTTAACATTCTGTCTAATTTTGAGGAGTTTTCCACACTTACTGATTTTTAACAGCTTGGGTTAGTAGTTCCAGCTTTACTTTCTTCACAACTGTGTTGTCGTTCCATCCTGCACTAGTAAGTGAACTAGACGCAGGTAGGCTAGTTGAAGGGATTGTGAGTATTCACCAGCGTTTGATCTAATTGTTCATTCTCTTTCCCAAGGTTATTTTCAGATGGGAATCTTCCCAGTGGCTTCCTCAGTGAAGCTCAATGCCAATAATCCATTCAGTTTCTAAGTGTTTTCTTTTTTTTTTGAGACAGAGTTTCACTTTATTGCCCTCGGTAGAGTGCCGTGGCCTCACACAGCTCACAGCAACCTCCAACTCCTGGGCTTAAGCGATTCTCTTGCCTCAGCCTCCCGAGTAGCTGGGACTACAGGCGCCCGCCACAGCGCCCGGGTATTTTTTGGTTGCAGTTTGGCCGAGGCCGGGTCTGAACCCGCCACCCTCGGTATATGGGGCCGGTGCCCTACCGACTGAGCCACAGGCGCCACCCTAGACTTAGTGTTTTCATCCCTTCAAGCAGCAGTTCTCAACCTGTGGGTCGCGACCCCTTTGGGGGTTGAACGACCGTTTCACAGGGGTCACCTAAGACTATCGGCATATCAGATATTTACATTACAATTCATAACAGTAACAAAATTACAGTTATGAAGTAGCAACGAAAATAATTTTATGGTTGGGGGTCACCACCACATGAGGAACTGTATTAAAGGGTCGCGGCATTAGGAAGGTTGAGAACCACTGCCTTAAACCCTACTAGGTCCACAAATAATCAAATAATTTTCTTTTTTAGTTCTCATGGTTAAGTTTTACGAAGAGAACACAAAATTTCTGTGCAGTTTGCCATGCTTAGGTCCCTCTGAGTTGCATCTGGGTAGGAATTTTTATGTGGTTGCTTAAAACGCTATATCCAGTTTAAATTTCAAGGTTTTGCTTGCTTGCTTGCTATTTTATGTATTTTTGCAGAAGGCACTGATGTTGCAATCATCTTCTGTTTTTTGAGAACCTACTAGTTTCATTTTGACTCTTGAGCAGGGCGGCCACCAGAGATGGCCATGCTGCTGGGTGGGGCCTCAGGCAACACAAAGTGGACAGGTCAGACCAAGGCCAAGTGGAGGTCGCCACCGCCATTATGTCTGTAGAAAACACTGAGGATGAAATACCCGGGGCAGTAACCG
Source organism: Nycticebus coucang (assembly GCF_027406575.1). Lineage (NCBI taxonomy): Eukaryota > Metazoa > Chordata > Mammalia > Primates > Lorisidae > Nycticebus > Nycticebus coucang. Next base: position 5,518,243 of record NC_069785.1, on the reverse strand, counting down.
TAGCTCCAGGATCCTCCATACTAAGGGTACCCGGTGGGGCGGGGAGGGATTAAAATAAATGCTAACTGTTTCGGCAAGAGGTTTGAGAAATCGTCTTGGGTGTTAAGTCCCATGCAACATTTTCTGATAGGAACCAGGTATCAGCAGTTCTTATCTATTTAAAACTTTAGATGGACCACATGAGTAATGTGCTGCCGGAGCTCCTCTCTAATTAATTCATTTGTAAGTGAAATACCTAATTAAAGCAACCTGAGGGAGCTCCTCTGTGGCCCTGAACTGGTGGGTCTGCTAACAGGGAGATGTCTCTGGCTGAAACTTGCTGAAGGGATCCCCCAGGGGCTAATTAGCCTGATCAGATTGCAGCTGAAGAGCACTTTTTGGTTTTTTGGTTTTGTTTTTTAATGTGATACAGGTTTGAACTGGTCTTTATTATTCATAGCTTTGGAGGAAACCTGAGGATGATGTGGTGGGAGTCTCTCTTGATAAAATGGGCAAAGGCACTTTGGTCATGCTGGCTGGCACTCCAGGACACCTGCTCCAGCTTCACTCCAGGGTGGTTCTTTCTACTTAGAAGTTCACTTTACCTTTTCTTCCTCTGAAAACTATGTAACCAAAAGCGGTTATCCTTTCCCTGTGGCTATTAAGAAATGTTGGCTGTGTTTAAATCTCCTTGTACATGTAAAATGTGTTAACAGTTGGGGTTATCTTTCCCGTCCTCCCTTTCACCTTATTTGTTCCTTTCTTGGCATAGGGGCCTCATCCTTAAAGAAAAAGAGTGAATGCCGTGTAAAGGCAGCCACCTAGGTCACAGATAAGGGTGGCAACTTTTCCTTGAGAAGTTTCTGTTTCATCAGATTGCACTTCTGCTCCATGATGAAGAAAAAGGATGTGTTTGCATGTGATCATTACGACTGACACAAGATGTGTTTTGTTCCTTGTAAATCGTTAACAAAGAGCGTAAAAAATTCACAAATGACACCTAAGCTGCTCTCGGAATACAGAAGGGCTGGGCAACAGGAAAACAAATGGAACTTGAGATGAATGAAAAATTATGGGTAAATATGGTACCTGAGAGGCCATCTGTTCTCTTCTATAAAGTGACTTTTTATTTTTAATTTTTTTAAATTTATTTTGAGACAGAATCTCACTCTGTTGTCACAGGTAAAATACAATGGCTTCATCGCAGCTCACAGCAACCTCAAACTCCTGGGCTTAAGTGACCCTCTTGCCTCAGCCTCCTTAGTGGGTGGGGCTACAGGCGCCCTCCACCACCAGCTAGTTTTCCTGTTTTTAGTAGAGACAGGGTCTCACTCTTGCTCAGGCAGGTCTTGAACTCCTGAGCTAAAGGAATCCTCTTGCCTTGGCCTCCCTGAGTGGTGGGATTACAGGCATGAGCCACCGTGCCTGGCTGGACTTTTGTACTTTTTACAAAACCTTCTGTGAATTTTAGACCCTTAAAATATTTCTCCTCAACAGAAAATTGATATTTTTTCTAAAATGCTTTGTAACAAAATACTATTTGGAAAAAAAGTGGCATTGCTCTAACTTGGTGCTTTGAAAGGAGCATATACCTGGCATGAAAGAATGTTAGTGTGCAGATGAAAATGAAGGGTCCTGCATCTAGAGCTGAGCAAACAGGGTACCCTCGTATCAGGCAGAAACGATGCAGAAACCACATCCAGGTTTGGGATTCTCCTGAAGCTGTGGAGTAGGTGACAGGTAATGGTATTAGTTGTAAAGTAAACATGTAATGACTGTCATTTTCAGAGAGGGAGACATTAGAAATACGCATATCAGCAGGAATACAAAAGTTAACCTCGGAGATAACTGCCTTCAGAGCACAAGCCTTCTGTTTGTTTCTGCAGCCTGTACCGTGCAGCGGACTGCACAGAACAAGCACCACACCAGGAAAGAGCAATTGATTCAGAGGATGAGATCGTGCATCATTCCACGTCTGTAGCCGTTTCATTTCTGTATAAAATTTCCTTGTGTTGAGTGGGAGCTCATAGTGTCTAACCAAGCACTAATTTTAGATAGAACGCCATATTTTACACCCATTATTGTTTTAGCTAGATGAAAACACAAAAATTGAGTGGGTGCTGGAACACATTCATTATTTGCCCCCTGGAGATAAATGGAGTAGTTGAGAATAGTGCACCATTGGCAGGATATGGGGGGAAAGATCTGCACATCAGCCTCCCCCACGGCACTGTTCTGTGCTGAGTTACTTCATATTTCCGTCTCTAGGATGCTAGTGTTACAGCATCTTAAATTGCTAACATCGTTCCAACAAAATAATTCTGGAGAAAAACAAATGGAAATTAATCCAATTAAACACAGTCTCCCTGGAGAGTGGACGTGAAGCTGGAGCAGCCCCAAAAGAGGCCACTGAGAGGGGGGTGGTGAGAGAAGTGGTGGCCCTGGAGGCCAGGCTCCCACAGTGTGGTAGGGACACTGGCTGCCTAGCACGGCACCCAGGCTGGGGTCGGGGTCCCAGGGGTGCAGTGTGATGGCTAGGAGATTGCACTGGGGTTCATCTGTCGGCTTTGAAGCTGCCTCTTGTATTAAGATTCAGGGAGGAAGGTCTCACCACTCAGGCTGAGGCTTGGCCAAACGCCCAGCCAAAGGGGTGGGATGTAGGAGGCATTATCTGGGTGCCCAGGTGTTGCCCAGGTGTTCCCCAGGTCCCTGGCTGTAAGGCTTAAGGAAATAAATTCTACTTCAAAGTTCACCCACTGACAGAGACCTGACTCCACTGCCAAATGTGTTAAGGTCTGATTTGGGCACTAGGGAACCTGGCCTGTGGAACGCCAGGCAGTGACTGGAGGGGAGGAGATGGGAGCTCTCGCTAAACCTTTGGTGGCCCTTAGGCATGTAAGCCTGTCCTCTGCTCATCTTTACCTCTTCAAATAATCTTATTTCTGAAATTTCTTCCATCATAGTGAAAACAGTCCCTAAATTCTCTAAAGTCAAAACACTCAACAGTTAGCACCCTTCCCAGTGAAACCCAGCCACTGCCGGGAAGAAGGATGGGGGAAAAAGCAAATTTTTCCTAGCTGTACTTGCTGAGCCTCAGGAGGAAAGCACAGGAAAATTGCATCCCATTTGTCAGGCAGCAGTGGCATGATGGGTCGCCTCAACACTGCAGTCGCCTCTGTAATCTTCCTGCAGATACAGCATCCTCTGGGGAAGCAGTGGGCCCAGTGCAGACTTTATTAGAACCATGTCTTTTTAAAAATCACCTAATATCCAACAAATAGTATCAATCTTGCACATACTAAATTTGCCCTGATCAATGGTATCTAGGATTAATCAAGAGAGATTTGTCGCTCCCTGAAAGCAAAAGTCAGGCTTTTTAAAAATTGAAAACCATGTTATCCAGCTGTTGAATCGTGATTATTTCAATCACCAAGGAACGTCTGAATTTTGGATCATCTCCTTTCATCAGTTCCACTGTATTAAAAACTAACAAACAAGCCCCACCTCCCCAAAAAGGGAATAAGCCAAAAGCTACAAGGTAGGAAACCAGAAGTGACGGGGTGAAACAGCGGGCGAGACACGGTCTCCAAGCACTCTCAGGGGACAGGGGCACCCAGGGAGCTCCGGCCACCACCGTCCACACATAGACATAAGTTGTCCGTTGAGAGCAGTTTTCAAAAACATAAAGTCAACTTTTACTTCCTTCCTTTAAAAAAAAACAAACGAGATTTTGCAGTTTCATCTTCAAAAGATGAGGCAAAGGGTTGAATCCAAGGTATTTTCTTTAAAAAGATAAAAAAGCAGTTGTCCATCTCTGGCACGGCTCCCAGAAGAGTGTTTACCTTGTGTTTGAAGGTTCTCTTTCTACTAATTTATGCTTCTGAAAATACATGAGTAAATAAATAAACACGCCAACGTAAGACAGTTTTTACCTCCAGACCAGCGGAAAATAGAAATGAGGAAAGATCGGTTACTCTAACCTTTCTTTGTAGATAATAGCCTATGTGTTAATGCAGTAACAGGACAAGGTTATAAGAATAATGTTTAAAGTGTTAAAAGAATTATTTGGTTGTGAACATATTTAAGGTAATTAGAAATCACTCTTTGCATACAAATAGGGAACATGCCCAACAAAATTCTTTATCTAACCTTTCTAGCGGGTCTCCCAAAGAAGTGTTTTTGTAGCAAACTCTGTTCACATACTTGGAGTTACCTTGAGAACCAAGAAGGAATACATTTATCCCTGATGCAGCCCCTAATTTGGAGGTTTTACGCTGGCCTTTTCCCTTCTACTTAGTCTGATGATTGAGGTTTACCAGCGCAGACAGCCCCAGCTAGTGGGCCCTGGACCCTGGGTGACAGGTTTTGTAAACCAGCTGAGCTACTGCTGAGTGAGGCTTGCCTGTGTCCTGCCCTAGTAACGCGGACAGCCCAGGGGCCAGGTAAAGAGACCCAGCACCACACAGTACATGTTTGCTGGGCACCACACGGAGCAGCTGAGGTCAGCTTCTAACGTTGTGTAAGTTCATTTAATAAATCTTAAATGAGCCCCACTTATGTATAGATTCTAGGTATTTCTAGGCAAATAAGACAGACACGGCCCTGGAACTCATGAGGTCTCAGTCTAGCTGGGGCAGGAACTGCGTAGACATACAGGCACATACAGTCATCCCTCGGTATCCACAGAGGACTGGGTCTGAGACTTCCCAAACATACCCGAATCCGTGGATGCTCGCGTCCTCTGTAAAACGGTGTGTAGTATTTGCATGTAAACTAGGCGCAGCCTCCTGTTTGCTAATGATCCTTGCCAGGTGACTTAGAATACTTAACATGGAAATGTTGTGTGGGTAGTTATCAACTGTAATGTTTAGGGAATAGCGCTAAGAAAAAAAGTCTGTACATGTTCAGTGCAGACGCCGTCATCCACTCTTTTCTTCCCAAATATTTTCAAGCTGTGTTGAACCCATGTGTGTGGCACCCGGTCTACAGTGATTACAGATCGTGGTAGAGAAGTACTCTAAGGGCAGGCGGGAGCAGACTGTCATGAGGCTTCGAGGTACAGCAGGAAACACCTGCTTTGGGTGGAATTCATAAAGGGAAAGGTCAGGTGAGCAGCAGAGATCCGGGACTCTTAGGATAATGTGCTGTGAGCAGTTCTTTGTCCTTCCTTCTCCTTTGTCCTGTGTAGGCAGTGGAAGATGCCCCGTGAACTTTGCCTGCATATTGACAGCATAGGTATTGATCTTTTTCAACCAAGACATCATGCCTTGTTATAGGCCGGGCCAATTACATCACTGGGGACATGAGAACATGGGAGCTGGGCTGCCCAGGAGGACCTGAGCCTTTGGTGGGGTGAAGGGTGTGGCCGTCACACATTTCATGAGGGTTGAAGTGATCTCCACACTCCTCTGGACTTTGCCAAGAACTAGCTGTATTCCTTTGGATAAGCCGCCTAACTTCACTGAATCTCATTCTTTCTCCTAAAAACTGAGATTATTTTATCAATTATGAAATGAGATAATTTCTGAGGTCCCTTTAGATTCAGTGTCCTAAAACATTGTACGGTACAATGTAAAAAAGTAGACTCCAGAACCAGATTTTGAGGGTTCAAACCCCAGCTCTGTCACATCCTGCCAGCTGTGTGATTTTGGGTGATTTTCTCAACTTCTCTGTATCCATGTCTGAAACCGTAAGATGGGGGGTGATATTAATACCACCACACAGTGTTCAGAGGATTCAATGAATGACTACGAGTAGAGTCGTGCCTGCCCCGTGGTAAGCACACGGGAAGGGATACTGCTGTTACTGTCCCCCAAAAGGAGGTCTCCTTATTTAAGAAGGGAACAGGAAAAATACTCAAGACAGGAAAAAGACAGGAAAAATACTCAAGACACAAACAGAATCGCATGTGGGAACCAGGCATGCACAATTTTTACCAGCCCTCCCTGGGTCTGGGCGTATTTTATTTAAAGATGCCACCTCTTATTGCCAGAAGAGGGGCCAAGCCACGGGACGCTCTGTGTCATATCTACAAGGATTCTCTTCCTCCTGAGGAAGCCCTGGCTGTGGGGTGTGGAGAGGATGTGACAACCGTGCCTACTTCTGGGTGCGTTTGCACCTGCGGCCAGGACAGCAAAGCAGCAGAAGCAGACGCCATTGCTGGAGGTGCCGAAAGGCAGATTCTCTGAAGCCAGTGAGTTTTTGTTCTTCTTAAGCAACATAATGAAGCCTCACAAATTAAACTTGGCAAGGATTATTCAAATTATGAAAAAGATTCATTAAAAAATGTCTGAGCATTCACTTCAGCTCACTTCTACCTATTGTAGAAATTCTATTTTAATGAATCTCATACAGATTTGAAATAACCAACCTCATTTTCTCTTCATTGTTTAATGCACCCAAATCTCTAAGAAGATTCTCTGCCTTCCTGCCATTTTCTTCAGACATGATACCACTTGGACTTACTCGTAGTATGACAGATTGTTATTCGGTGTTTAATAAAGCATAATGACCCTTTAATACATCTCTCTTTTTCTGTGTATTTGTGTAATCTCAGGACAGTTAAAATTATCGCCTTTTGGTATACACCACTCAGATTTGGGGACGTCTGAAATAATTTAGGATATTAGGCTTCTGTTGTTAGAGAGAGGAACGGCTTTTTCTGTGACAAACCCGAATGGTGTGATGGGAAGGAAATTGCTTGTGAATCTTGTAAATCGAAGATGAAAGGAAAAGGAAATTAGAGAAAAGCTAATCCCCTGACCTTTTTTCCTGGAGACCAGGCACTAGTGTCTGAAGCCCTCAGAGGAGGAGAAGACCCCCAGTGCCGTGAGCAGCCCTGGCAGCCACCTGCCTCTCCTGAGTTCAGCCCCTCTGAGAGGCTCCCGGCTCCTCCTTTGTCCTTAGCCTTGCCCAGCCTCTCTCCCGAGCTTTTCCCAGTCTTCAGTTCCTCCTCCCTCTCTGAAGACTTTGCAGAAGGCGCTTGCTTTTTCCTAAAGAGTAAGAAACAAAAAGCCTTTCTGTGGCGTCTGTTTGAGGAATAAGGGCTATGCTGGGCTTACAAAGGGCCCTTTCACTCTGCCGGCTGGAATGCGCTTCCTGAGCTGGGGGTGGGAAGTCTCCAGGGCCTGTCGCGGACTGCAACTGCTCAGGTCCAAGGCCAAGGATGGAGGAGATGGAGGCCGTGGTGCTGCTGTGTGGACCTCTCCTCAAGAATTAGGCAGAGTGGCCCCAGGAGATCGTGTCCTTAAACACGTCAGCACACGTTTTGTTAGTAGAACACCTCTTTCCGGCAAATAACTTTTTAAATGGTTTCCTCTGTGTGCAGGATGCTTTTCATTTTTCACAAAGTGCCCTTATTTAAAAATAACAACTGAGCAGAAGAAATAATAGGCATTAAGCAGAAACCGGCTGGAAGCTCAGGTTTCTTTCTGCCTGTGAGCCAAGGTGCTGCACTTCCTGCGGCGACCTGCAGGTGTCTGGAGGGAGAGGGGCCACCCCAGAGCACCCCACTCCCTGGGATCTGGGTCTTAAGTGAGGAGTGTGGAGGGGCCTTCCAGCTTCCAGAGGGTGTGGAATTTGAATATGAGCTATAGAGGTAAAGACAGAGTTGGTATAGAGATTCGCATTTGTTGAAACTGAAATTACAGGGTTTCACTTTTCCCATACATAAACAAGTTTGCCTGTCTGTATACACATTTACATTTTTCTAAATTTTTTTTTGGTAAATATATATGTATAAATATATATTTTTTATTTAGATTTAAATGAAGACATTTGTTTGACAGATGGTAATTGGGTTTCATACCACTTTAGTCTCTTCTTAAACTGGGAAATTGCGTGCCAAGATTAATATGGTAAAAGTCTCATTTTATTTAAAAACATTTTTAAACTAAAATAAACGTGGAATAAAATGCAAAATGTATATGAATTTAAGACAAAAATGGAGCACAACCCTTGCTTGTGACAGGGAAGGCTCCAGAGTCACCACGGGGAGGGCTGGACTCCTCGCTCAGGCCCCAAGGACGATTGAGACACCTCTGCTTAGGGCTAGTGGCCGCAGGTCAGCAGAAATAGAAACAAAAATTAGAAAGATTCTCTGCCCAAGATACCCAAATCCATACTCCCTACCTCACCTTCATTCTGTCATTGTAAAATCATTATTTTTTTAAGGTCTCTTTTTTTTTCTTGCTTTGCCACCCAAGTTGAATTGCAGTGCCCCAATCATTTTAAATGCATATTGGTCATTCATGTTAAGATATGAATGACCAACTTTGTCACCCAGGTTGGACTGCAGTGGCACAATCATAGCTCACTGCAACCTCAAATTCTGGTTCAGTCTCCTGAGTAGCTAGGACTGCAGGCATGGGCCACCATGCCTGACTAGTTATTTTTTAAAAAATTTGAAAGTCGGGATCTCACCATGTTGCCCAGCCTGGTCTCAAACTCCTGGGCTCAAGCAGTCCTCCTGCCTCAGTCTCCTCAATCTTTGTGATTATAGCCCCCACCAGGCTCAGGTCTCTCTTTTTAAATGCATATTGGTCATTCATATCGTAATATGAATTACATTAAGCAACTTGCTTTCTCTTGTGGTTGATGTCATAGACCAAATCAGAAGCTTTGGGCTCCTAACATAGGTCACCTCACACTTTTGTGGACTAGAGCAAGCTGGTTAATTCGTTTGAGCCCCAGTTTCCTAACCTGAAATTAGGAAGGATAATCCAGGCCTTGACATCCCAGAGTGGCTATGACCGTCCGTGCAGATGGAAGACCTTCATTAAATTACTAAGGACTGTCCAAATGTCAGCCATCAGCACTGTTGAGATTCGTTAATGGAGCACAGTGGTGTGGGGAGAGGTAATTTTGAAATACAAGACATGTAGGAAGATCGTGTCACCAACACGTGTCACCTCACTGAGCCACTTCGGTGTTTGGAAGCCCTCCAGGTCAGAGGTCAGAGAAGGAAGAGAGTAAACGTGACAGAAAACTGCTATTCTGTGAGTCAGCAGAGGCACGTGGAGCGAGAAACACCCCGACAACCTCGGTTTCCATGAAGAGAAAAGTCCAGAGACAAGATTTATCCTTAGTTGTTAGGCAGCCCCCAAGACACAGACTGCGGCGGCCCCAGCGTAGGGTCCACCAAGCGTGTGAATAAATGAAGGGAAACGCCAGCCTCACGTAGCGTCCACAGTAAAGCCCACGTCCACATCTAATGATGCTGCCTGGAGCCTCTTCTCTGGTGTTGGTCACCCTGGTAATAAACAGTGGTTGTGAAGTTGTGCTTTGCACAGGGAACTCTGCTCTGAACATGAATTATTTTGTCTGCACAGCAGCCTGACCAGTGTAGACTTTAACACTCCCATTTTTTGGAAGGGATGAGGACCAGGCTCCTGTGTTTCACAGCAGTTTAGGGTGACTGTAATTAACAATTATTTGTTCTACATTTTCAAACAGAGAATTTTCCAGAGAGGATTGTGAATGTTCTCAGCACAAGTAAATAATGAATGTTTGAGGCAATTGATAAGCTAGTTGCCCTGATTTGATCATTTGGTTTATTATTGTATGTACATGTGTTGAAATATCACCGTATACTCCATAAACATGTACACTTATTACGTGTCACTTAAAAATTTTTAAAGATTCTATTTTGCAGTTGTCATAACTGAGACTGCACGTCCAGGCAATATGACCGTTAGTACATGACAGAGGATCCATCTGAAAGCAGGTGTGTGACATCAGACCTGGGCAGACTCTGCAGCTCCCTGGTGCACCTGCCCCCAGCGATGGGGAGCCATGCAGATGAGGGGATGGAAAGTGCAGAAGGCAGGAAGCATCCGAATCTGCTTCTCTGAAAATCAGGGGATGCTCCCTTCTTCGGGGCACCTGGTGCTCACTTGACATTAAAGTCTTAAATATACTTGGAGAGGGGAGGACACAGCACAGCCAAAGAGAAAAATGCTCCAAGCAAATGATCTATTGTGCGTTTAGTTCATTTGTTTACATGGAATGAAGGTTTGAGAGCGGCAGGGCTCTAAGGACGTTGACGAGGTAAAGCATCCATGTTTTTAAAGAAGTGGTATAAAAAAATAAATAAATAAAGACGTGGCATATAGGGAGTTCTCTATCTGATGTTGTTTTGCTGTCTTCCAAAGCCTCCTGAAATCATGAGTTTGCCATGTTTGCTTCTAACGCCAGGCTTCACCAAGGCACACTCCAGTTTATTCAGAAAAAAAGTCATGAAGAGCAAAGCAAAACAGTGAATTTTAAATCTTAACTTTTTAAAATACTCCATCACTTTTCTTCTAAATAAGTCATAGAAATTACAGGCAAAGGTAGACTCGTGTAAGGGGGGAAAAAGGAGAGGATTTACTCTAACTCTACAATGAATGTTGGGCTAATATTTTCAGAGGTGGGATGTGATGGGCAGAAAGGAAGGTTGCTGGACGGATGCTCACCCAGCTGTGAGGGGACCCAAAGGGACCATTCACACACAAGAAGGATGGTTCCAACACTTCCCCATCCGAGATTTCTAATTTTTGAAATGACTAATTTTGTTATCTTTTACCAACTGTTATTAAGTAGTCTTAATAAAAATACATTAACATCTATAATAGCCTAGGTATTAAAATTACCAAAGACAATAGTCTTTTTGAGAAAATACTTGGATACAGGTGCCAGGTATTTATCTTTAGGCTCATTTATAAAAAACAACTTTTCATACTGACCTGATCAGTAGTGGGCAATAGTATGAGCCCCTCACCAGTGACGAACAAGGTGCTCGTCTGTTCTGTTTCTCTATTCTCATCCAACCGTAACTCTAGGAATGTTATTAAAGATTCTGTTCTGTCACTTTGGTCTATGAGGAACTCAGGAATAAATAGTATGTCATAAAGCAAGTGGGATTGCCAACATTAGGGTTTGTAGAACCAAATCCCAGGAATTTCAGATGACTGTAACGTGAAAGGATTAATTAGACCTCTGTAAAATGAACTGGGCTCATTTGCTTAATCAAGAGTCACCTCAGTCATGGGCTCAGCGAGGAACCTGGCTCAGCTGCAGAGCCGTCTGCTATCTCTCGTCCTGCTATCCTAAATGGCTGCGGTAACGGGCCACTGACCGCCTCCATCCATCCGTCCCTGTCTCCCATCTGTGTGACTCACCTGACATTTACTGAAATGAGAAGAATGTAAGGATGCTGAGAGCCGGCGTCACTGAGCAGCTTGCAGGACACACAGCATTTCTGAAACAAGTGTCAGGAATTCACACAGCCCTGTGGCGGCTCCAGCAGAATTTGCACCCCCCAAGCAAGGTGAAAAGGTAAAGAAAAAAATGCCACACACTGATCATAAATAGGAGCCTTCTGCACCCAGAGCCAAAAGCCGGTTGGAGATGGGTGGGGTCCGGGGTAGACAAGCGCCGGTACTCGGTGACATCTGCTCTCCTTGCCGCTCAGCGTGGCTGAGTGTCCCGGAGACGGTCTTCTTTAGGATGAGATGAGACTGAGTCCATTTGCTCCAGGAACACCCTTGATCCCTGTGTACTTGAGACCGTGGAAGACACAGGGGGGAGATCAGCCTGGCAGTGAGAAGAGCTGAAAATGCCTCTGACGTGGTCGCTCTGACGCCTGTGTCACGGAGAAGTGGAAGTTTTTATAGAAGATTCAATGTCTCCAGAAACTATTTGCTAGGAAGATATTATCTATTCTTGTCAGCTTGAAGAAAACGTATCACCCTAATTTTAAATTCAGTAGTAATGAAAGCATCTATCTCTAGAAATTCTAGAGCGTGTTTCTGTACAGACCGCCAGCCACCACCCCCTGTCTGTCAAGTGGCCCGGTCATCTTAGCCTCAGCCTGTGTGACACGGAATGACTCTCAGCTGAGCAGATGGTACTCTCAGCAGGCATGGATTGGTTTTCTGATTCTTTCGCATATTGATTAATGTACTGATCAGTTACAGCGAGAACACACTCATTCCCCTTAGCAGAGTCAGCTTCGCTCTGTTCCAGGACCAGAAGCCTTGTCCAGCCCATCTTGTCCCATTCCTTGGTGGGGTGGGGCACAGAAGCTGTGAGCCTGACTGGCCCGTGCCCATTGGTGGACAGTGACTCCAGGGGTGACCTCCATCCTTGGCCCCGCTTTGTGAAGGACCCCAGAACATTTTCACGGGAAAGACTGAGCGCGGGGTGTTTGAGTGTAGGTACTGGTTCTCAGAGATGTAGGAATTGGCTTCTGGTCACCATCCTTGACCTTGGTTAAGTCACCTGAACTCTCCATTGTTTATTCATCTGCAAATCTGTTTCTGGTTTGCCTCAGAGGTGTTTCCCCCAAACAGAGGGACATATGAGACGAGTCCCTGAAGCTGACCTTTCACCATGTACTTACCATTCTGTATTGATGGCCTGCAAATTAACTGGAATAAATAACCCAGAAGGATCCCTTAGAAGTTAGCACCACACCCCCTAACCTGTAGGAAAGAGCGATGTTTAGAACCCAATAAGAAACCTGTTGTAAATCTAACTTTCTCTACCCTCTTTTGTAAAGCTCCAAAGTGCCAGATCTTTTAAGGCCCATCTACAAATGGGTAATAGACCCAATCCCCTTCTGGGAGATGACTCCTTTGAGGGAAGTGTCACGGAGTATGTGCTTTATCCATTTACTCCCACTATAAACGGTTATTGAGACTTAACAGCCATTCATTTGTTCATTCCGCCTGGCACCGTTCCAGCAGTAGTTCCGCAGTAATCACAAGGTTAGTTCTCAGTCCTCGCAGAGTTTATAGTTAGTGCATAAGAGAGAATTGTATGAGAAGCGGCGGGTACAACAGGGATGCTCCACTCTTCCACGTCGTCTGTAAAGGAAAGTGGAAAACCGGGACTCTGGCCGTGGAGGGGCCATAGAGTCAGGGACAGGTTTTATTTTAGTCGTTGTTGTTTATTTCTTAAGATGGAGCCTGTTTTAGCATGTTTATATGCTGCTAACATTGTTCTGATAGGGAGGGGGAGAAAACTTGGTGATGCCAGAGAGAACAATCAAAAAACAAAACAAGGGTTGGAGTCCTTCTGTGGGCCAGAGAGGATGGGCCCAGGGCCGGAGGGCAGGGGCTGCCCCAGACGGAGGCAGCACTGGGCTTCCCAGCCCAGAAGAGCAGTTGGGGCCAGGAGGTGGAGCTGGTCAGGGGAGAATGGACCTCCTCCTCCCGCTGCTATTTTCACAGTGAAATAAGCTGAGAATGGAGATGGGGGTTAGAGGAGAGGTTAGAAGTTTAAGGAGAGAAGAGAAAGTGTGAACAACCATTGGAAGGTGACTGAGGACACGGGAGAGGAAGCTGGGTAGCCCTGAAGGGCCCATTCGAAGTTAATAATTGTGAGTTTTGAACGAGACCAGCCTCCATGGCCACATGTCTGCTCAGAACAGGCTGTCAGTGGGACTCAACCAGGACTTGGGATCTTCTCAGCCCATGGGTTGGAGGAAGAAAGAGGCAGGATTGCAGTTAAAAGGGAGTGACCCCATGGTAGACCACAGAGTCCATGCAGGGTGTGGTGGCACATGAGGGCGCGAGGGCTCTGAGGGATGGTGGGGAGGAAGCACACCAAGAGATCAGAGTCTAGAGGAGTCACACAGCCATTCAGGGAACAGTGCAAATGATCTAGGAGCCAGGAAATGGACACTGGAGGACGGAAAGCTTAAGATCCCCTTTATAATCAAATGGGGACCTGCTGGTCCCAGAGCTGTGGGACTCACTGATGCGGTGACAGGAATCAAACTGCATTAGGGCTCTTGAACAACTGACAAAAAGAACTAAAAAGCAATCAATCATTACCTCAATACTTTCATTTTACAGTTAGAGAAACTGAGGCCCAGCAGGGTGAAATGTGTCTTCCACAGTCACTCAACAAAGATGACACTCACACCCAGAGCTGACCCTCACCTCTTCCTGGATGTCAGGTCAGCACCTTGAGGTACCAGGACCGTCAGCTCAGCAAGTAGCCTCCTGGCTCCACTTACCCCCAGGCCTCTCTATTTTTCCCTTCACATTTTCATCACAAGACACCATATTTGTAAAAGAGATGTCCTCTAGACAATTCCCTGGAGAGCCACACCGTTATCTGTCTTTCCCTGTAAACAGCATTAAGCCTATATTACTAAAGTGCAGAGACTGACTTAACAAATCCAGTAGAACCTCTATAAGGTGACCACCCAAAGGACTGTAACACACTGCTTGGCACACAGAGGTGTCACCATAAGAAAGGTGTGGTGCATGTCCAGTCTGTAAAAATTAGATCAACTTGAGGAAGTCAGTGTGGGGAAGGGGTCAGCTATGGAGCTTCTACTGCATTATCCATTCATTAATCAGGGAGCCTTTGTGGTCAAACTTGCTGGCTTTTTAGTCTTTTTAAATAGTGTGCAAAAAACAACTAAAGCGGAAAAATCTAGCCCAGTTCCTATAAGCTAAATACATCAGAATGGGTCACTGCTTCATAGCGATCACCTTAGGGGGCCACGAGGTCAACAGAGTGAATAAGATGTGAGTTGTACTTCATGGCTCACACCCATCTGTTCTCCAAGTAGCGTTTCTGCAGTAGTGACCTTGGAGGGCAAGATAAGACAACTTAGTGAGAAATTAAACCTTAATAAAGTTCTCAATTTGAAGGGCGGAGAGAAATTTGTGGGAAATAGTAAAATCTGCATCTAGCCGGGTATCTTAAACCTGGGTTTAAGTCCTTGATTCTCATGCTCAGTTCCAGCCATGTTTTCTAAGGCAATTCATTTAATCCTTCTGTCCCTTAAGTTTCTTTTATATGTTAAATAAGGGCTGTGGTTCAGTAGGTTTTAAATGTCTCATATTTAATCTCTCTTTAAGGCTGAATGGCATAAATTTGCAGAGGAGCCATTTTCTAACTTACTCCTTTCTAGAAAAATCCTCAAGCTTTGTCCTGGAGAGGCCCTCCTATCATAAGCCATCAACAGGAGACCAGACTCTAGGCTTCAGGCTTTGGGAGGAATTTTCTAAATCTGTGCTACAAGCCATTCCAGTATATCATATTGGTAGTTCCAAAAGGGATTTTTGTTTTGGGTGTTCATTTGTGCAAGATACTCCTGGCTAGCGCTAAACCCTAAGATTTAAGAGCTCCATGAACTCCGTGGTATATTCACTAAGGTCAGTCAAGTTCACAGCCTTTGCTTTTTCAAGCTGCTCTTGGTACTGGGGATTGGTCTCAAAGTATTCATTCTATGAGGTAGGCTAGAAAAGGGAAGTGAGTATAGCTCCCTAAAATAGTCTCTGCAAATGTGATGGTCTCAGTGCTGTATATACGCAATCATACAACTGTCAAGCCCTCCCTTTGGCACACCAAAGAAGGACAAATTTTAATGTACCTAAATTATACTTTGATAAAACTGGCTTTAAAAAATAGTATCTGTAAGGTGAACGTCTGGTCCCCAAGTCAACGTTTCAAACAAGCTCCTTTCCCCCTGGGAGAAGGCCAATGACCAGCTGTCTCCACAGTAGGGTCCCTTCCATGGTTCTCCTCCCCACCAACCCAGGCTACTTCTAATCAATGTGGGCAATAGTCGTCCACGACCTTACTTAAGGACAAAGTAAAAGAAAGTTTACTTGTCCCTCTGTCTTTTAATTTCTTAACCTTTCTTCTATTCCTTATAATAAAAGAGACACTGGCATGATATCTAAAGAAGTAATTTTTTAAATGGTATTGATTAAAAGAATGGAAAATGGCGGTGCTCTTTACATATCAAAGATGTGTACAAATGGAACCTGACACTGGAGTGATGGGGAGACTTAAAATAACTTCATTCTCTAAAGGCCGTGGGGGGTGTTGAAGCTTGCCCTCTAGATAATGAGAAATTATTCCAGAAGCTCAGCATTTGCATGGGGCCAGGAAATGAGTATGTCTATTAGTGAATCAGATTTTCCCAGGATGACACTGCACACCAAAATGTGAGCTCTCTAGGTTGGGGACAGACGCTTGAAAAATTACGATGAAGGGTAACCTGGTTGTCTAAAGAGGGTAGATGGTAGGAGGTTTGTATTACGCTTCTCAGTTTTCTAAACGTGGCTGTGTCTTTCTTTTATATATATAAAATATATATATATATATTTTTTTTTTTTTTTTTTTAAACAGTGAATTGGAAACAAATGTGCTGCCTGACTTCCCTCACACTGAGCTTATGAAAAGAGTTGGGAATTTCTGCAGGTGTGTTCAGGGGCTGCAGCCCCACCCTGGATGCTGTCTGACCCCCGTGGTTGTGGTGAGATTGAGGGGGACGCTAGGCCAGCACCACAGAGGAGCGCTCGGCATCAGACTGGTCTTGCTGCTTCTGAGCAGAGACTCTGTGTAACTTTGCAGTCGGGAAAAGTAGTTGAGGTTTCTGTGTTGCCGGACAGCCCAGATTGCACCCGGTTATTCCACGACCTGCCCTTTCTTGACAGTAGCCAGAAAACGCAGAAGGGGAGATGCTGCCCCAATCTCAGGCTTACACTTTGGCCCAAGAATGTGAGGATCCTCCAAGATTAGCTAAATGGGACATAATCAGAGTCTGGGAAGGAACAAACGTGCTGCGTTAGCCCCTCTGCTACCAAAGGGCCTGGTTGTAAGAATCCGGCCCCAGGAGCATGCGCCTGTGCCTGTCTCAGAGGTGGTCCATTTACCAGGCACCTGGGTGCTGGGGGCCATGGGGACTTCCATCCATTTAACAAGTATTCGTCGAGCCCCTGCTGTGAACACTGCAGACAAAGTCACTGCTCTTGGTTTACATTTAACAGGAGAAGGAGATTAATGATAACGAATATAATTCAGTAATTTCAGACTATTATAATGTATTGAAGAAAATAAACAGTGATGTGCTAGGGAATAACGGGCTGGTGAGGGGCACTTTCGACAGTGTGAGGGCAGGAGACTGGTCAGGTGAACCCCATCCGAGGGAGCAAGCAGCAGGCACAGGCCACATGAGGCCAGCATTGCCACATTGCAGCAGCTGAAAGGCGTGTGGGAGGCCCTTGGGTGCAGCCTCCCTTGTCCTGTTTTACCAGTGAAGACAGACAAACTTGCCACTGTTTCAGAGACTAAGCAACTGGTTTAATAAATACTTATTGGATGTATGGCTAGATAAAATAAGGGTAATTAATAATGCCGGCCAGCATGCGATTTTTTTTTTAAGTCAGGGAAATGGCTAGGATTATATGGGTACAGGTTTCTGGGCTGGTGTGCACCCAGAGAGCTCAAGAGGTTGACAATGAGGGTTCCTCAGAGGAAGAGAGGCTTGAGCTGGGCTTGCAGACACAGGCAGGAGTGAAGGGAAGAAGGAACACGGCTTAACCGTGGCCTTGTGACCCAGGCTGTGTTAGGAGAATGGAGGACTGGGCTGGTGATGCGGGTTTGGTGGGTTGGTGGGATGCAGGGCTGGTGGGAGGCAAAGCTGCTAATGCAGGTTTAGGCAGAAGTGCTGTGTGTGCACCGGGGTCTCAGGGTCTGTCCATGCAGAGGTGGGGGGTAGGGGTGGAGGTTGCCAGTGATGGAAGCCGCAGGTACAAGGCATGTGTGCTCCCTCTGTGGCCACAGGAAACCTCAACAAACACCGTAGGTGGATGTGAGTGCTTCTCTTGAGAAGATAACAGTGAAGGAAAGGAAAGCGCCCCGCTGGGATTACCAGGTGACCCACAGCACTCTCCTGTCTGCTTGGGGCCAGTTTCCTTAGAAACTCAGCACACCGTGTGCTTCTGGGTCACACACATGACGCGCTCAACGAATCCCTGGCAACTCATTTTAAGTCACAATTGATTTTCAAATCATCACCAGCTCTCTAATAATTTGTGAAAATTAGAAATTTCAAAATTGGATGTAAGGATTTACTAATTCCCGCCCCCCCCCCCCCCACCTACACACACACAAACAAGCTCTTTCTCCTTTAAGATTGTTAAGTTCTTGCTTAACTATTCTGGTTCTTGTTAATGGAATCACAGCTGGTGGTGTCCATAGACAGCTCCCCTCCCCCGGCCTTCTTACTGTGAGATTCCCAGCCCGCACCCTTGGCTATGAGGAGTGGAGAGTGTGTACGGAATGCTTTAGGTCACAGCACATCACAGTAGTTGCTCAATAAGTGGGGGTGATGGTTTTGTCCTGTCCCTTACTGCTCTTGAATCCCCCTCCTTGGTTCACAACGTGCTGTCACCAATATTAGGTGCATGTACAATCCTGGGGTTCTTATCCCCACGTTATGGCTGAGCAACAGCAGCCCAAACAGATGAACTGATTTTTGCCACCACAAAACAGCAGGGGCTGTCAGAGCCGAGGAGAACCCAGCTCTTCCATCTCTGGCTCATGCTCTTCCTCCCTGACACCATCTGTCAGTTGCACCACTGGAAAGCTCCCCAGACACAAAGTGATGGAAACAAACCAGAGGGAGGAGGTCAAGTTCTTATCTGGGGAGCTCAGCACCTCCTTGTTCACCTGAGGACTTCCTGTGTTATCATTTTGTAAGCCTGAGAGACCATCTGGGCAGCAGCCAGAAAGCTCAGCCAGAGAAGTTTTCTCCGAACTAACAGGGTTGCCTGAGGTTTGAGAATCTACTGAGGATTTAGGACTGAAGCAGTCGTTTTCTATAAAGAAATTAATTAACTGATAGATAATTTCCTGCAGGGAAGCAGAAGGCCTGTCAGACCCCCCTTGCCCACTGGTGCAGGGTAGAGGAGACATCAGCCGCTTAGCAGAGCTGTTTCTATGGGAACTGCCTCATTATTTCTCTTTGGTTGAAACCCTACTGGTTCATGGTTGGGGCTTCCAAATTAAAAAAAAAAAAAAATCCCACATACCCCATATAGAGTACTGATCTTTTTTTCTTGAAGTGAACAAAGCCCACCTGGCATCTAAGAATCCCAGCTCCTATTTATCCAAGGCTCAGATAAAAACAAAAGCTTACATGTCACTTTAAAGTTGCAACACAGCCCATTCGTTCCTGTTGCATTTTACGAGATGCATGAAACCTGTGACTTTGAAGTCAACATTTTTCAAAGACTGTGTTTTTTGTTTAAGTCATTAAAGTCAGCTAACCGGTGACCCTCTTTCCAGAGGAAAGCTCCATCCCATATGGGTTAATATTTTCAAATACACCAGTTTACTGGTAAGCAGAGAGCTGTCATTTAAAATAAGTTCCTGGCACTGGAGTGAGGCAGGGAAGTCATATTGTGTCTTAGTCCCCACTTCCACAGCATCCTCGCTCCACACTGATTGGAGGGAATTTGCCCTCCAGGAAGCCTTTCTCCCACCGGGTAGGTGGCATGTTCCCAGCCAGACCACATGAAGCAGGGCGGAGTAGGTTTCAGCCACGGCTCTTCCCTGTTGGCCCCCAGCTGGGTGGTTAGGGTCTCCACACAGGTCCTTGTTCACATCAGCTTCCCTGTAGCTACACAGACAGTAAAATTGCTATTATGTTTATGAAAGTGGCTACACATATACCATAGACCCTAGATTAGCATCAGCCTGATGCCTCTGAAAATGTGAATTAGAAAGGGCTGAAAGAAAATCTTTCCCTGGGTGCTTGCTTCAGAAACACCCTTCTCACTAATATGCTGGCTTCATCTAAACCTCATTTTCCTTCAGGGAGGGATGTAGCACTCACCTCCCTCGAGTGCGGAGGGTGAAATAGGATAATGCTTTAAAGCAGTTGGCAGGGCTCCTAGCACACGGCAAGCTCTTTCTTGGTTCATAAACTAATTCACGTTAGCGGTTCTCTGGTGAAAGAACAGAGATTTTGGTCCTGGAAAGGAGAAGCAATTTAAGGTTGGGAAGGGGGATGGAGAGAGAACAGAAGTGCTTGGATGGCTCCTGTTTTGTTTTGTCTGCAAGTTCATTCCTTCCCTTCTAGCCGTGCTGTCAGCTCTCTGCCTTCTGGCCTCCTCTAAACTCCCTGAGGCCTCCCGGGGATCGGTGTGCTCCTGTGCCGCTCCTCCCCTTCTCAGATACAAACCAGTGGCCCACCGGGTCCAGATGATCCCCAAGCTCTTCTGCACGGGGGTGTGAACACCCACCCTGCACACCCCTGTCCCCATCTCTCTATTCTCATGTCTTTCTTAATTCTCCATCTCAACCACCCTTGCTGCTGCTTGAAAATGAGCAAAGGCAAGTGAAGAAACTGGCACATCGTGACACCCACAAGATCTGTGCGACACACCCAGCTGTTGACAGACTGGGAAAGAGTGAGTGAGCAGCACGGCAGATTCCATCCCGAACACGCTGGGATTGAAAGAGTTGAGGGAGAAGTAGTGGGCATCACAGTAAGTCCTTTATTGACATAAAATGTCCCCGGCCGCAGAACTAAAAGGAGTTAGTATTTGCTGGTTGGCTGAGATTGCAATGTGCTATTTTGGTGTTCTCAGGTCAGAGTGGGCAACGGGTGATAGAAAAAGATGCCTGACCAAAAAAAAAAAAAAACTGCTCCGAAACCTGGCAGGCCAAGGTTTTACAATTACTGCAGAACGTCTGTAAGGTGACCACCCAAGGGACGGTAACATGCTGGTCAACATGTGGTGCTGGTCACCATAGGAACCAGGCCTGCAGTACTGACACGGACAGGTGGAGCACGTCTGGTCCATGAAAATCAGGTCGACTTAAGGAGGTGGTCAGTGGAGGGGGGTAGGGAGCTGGGGGAGTTCTGCTGTATTATTTGGTTCACATTACACCCATTGTGCACGGGTTCACCAGCGCCAGCGCTCTGTCTGTGACAGTCCTTCAGAGGAATGGATGTTAACCATACTCTTAGCACACATAATCTTAGTTTCTATGCCAACCTAATTAATATGAACAGTGGACCCTCCATAGCCCACCACCTCCCTACACTGACCACCTCCTTAAGCTGACCTATATGGTGTTCAACTTGCAGAGGTTCTGCTGTATATATATTAATTGACGATGTGTATATATGTGTGTGTGTGTGTATATACATCAGTTAGCATATATGTAATCTAACACTCACGCACATAGATATATCAATTTTATGGTGTATGTACTTGCTGCCCAGTAAATTAGAATAGGGATTGAAAAAACTAAGTGGCAACAACAGCCAAGCTAAACTTGGGTTGTGGCTTGAGCAGTTAACAAAGATATTTATCCTGATGACCAATTACTACAGGAGCAATTACAAAATTATAAGTTGGAATATTTTGAAATTAGTCCTTTAATTCAAAAGCAGCTAGCAACCCGTCACCAGTAACGTGGCTGAGTGACGAATGTGAATGACAGAGACGTCATGGGGTGACTGGGAGATTACAACTTCCGGTTTGTATCGCAGAGCCAGCAATTGTTTATTTTATGGCCAATATAATCCTAACCTATAAATACACAAAACAGACAAACCCAACCTCTCAACACCGACTGCAAATATCAAAACACAGTCCTGAGAAGTACACAGCTGTAATTAAAATTAAAGGCCTTGAGAGTCTGTCTGCGTATCACCCTTATAAGCACCGTTAAAGCATGAACAGAATGGAACCCTCTACAATTAACCTACGCTGTCTAAGGCAGAGATGCCATCATCAAGACATTATTTATCCTTGTGCCAAGGAAATAAGGGGTTGTGTGTTTATTACCAGGCCTAAATGACAAGAAAATGCATGGTTTCTTAACAGAAAAGTTCCTCCTAAAAGAAATCAAAACACCGAAGGCGTTTTTAGAAAAAGAAGTCTCACCTAATGCTTATTATTCTGTAACAGGCCTATTTCTCCTATTCTGGGGGGTCAGGAAGACATGGGTGGGAATGGTTAAGAAAAAAATTCCTTATTATTTTTCAGTTTGGAATTCAGGTGGGATAATTAGGACATTCTTGGGGAGTTCTACCCATTTCTTACACACAATTCCTATAATTGTTCTAGGGACTGTGGTTACTTGTATCCTTTTTGCTGACTGGCAAATATAACCCAGACTAGTCACGTTCAGCAAAAACATTGCACAGAAGAGACCAGCTATCCGTACAGCATAAAAATGCTAATGAGAATTAGGAACACTTAGCACTTATTCATAACTGGGAAGGTAACAGGGAGTATAAGACCTCAGACTATAAAAGCCTACTTAGTTGAACATTTCCCCGTGGAGCACTTTCCTGGAGCAGATATTTCATGTATGGCTTTATGGATATTTGGGAGTTTCCTTCCATACATCTCATCAAGGGCACCCCGAGCCTTATAAGCAGTACCATTCATGGTTGCCTGCCATGCCGCAGGGCACTGGGGTCTCTGCCTCTGCTCCAAGAGTACCAGTAGCGCCCCTGTTACTGTCATAACCCAAAGCATCTCACACATTCCCAAATACCTCCTGAAAAGCAGTACTTCCCCAGTTGGGTACCACTGCCAACGTGAGCCTGCTGTGGGACACAGAGAAAGGATCTAATCCTACTTGCAATTTCCACAGGGTAAATTATTAGAGTTTTAAAACAGATTTCGGCTGTATAATTCTGAAAGAACAAACCTTTGGTGCTATATTTCTGTATTCCAATGTAAAGACGTGTACCCATATGCTTTCCAGGCCCTATCATGATTACTGGGTCATCTAGGCCCTGCCGGGAGCTGCCAGCTGGGCTCAGAATAGCTGGACAAAAGCATGTTGCTTTAGCTAGCACTGTCCAGCCGTTAGTCATCACCCCAGCCAACTCTCAGAAATGTTCTGAGACCCCAGAAGTGGCCTCAGGAATCCAGTTTCCCCAAGGGAACCAGACTCTATTTCTCTGTATGCACCGGCTCCTAAATAAGTAGAGTTAACTGCTGGCCACGTCTCCAAAGTGGTCCTTAGGTGTCCAGGGCCAGGCTAGGCCTCTGCAGAAGTAAATTTCAGTGTATTCCAGATCACAATCCTTTGACAAAGAGGGCGCTGATTAGGTGAGGGGGGAGCAGTATATAGAAATGAACCACCTTCTTTTTTCAACTAAAAGGGTTTTGGGGGGTGGTCATTTGTGTCTAAGAGCTACGTGTATTTTGAAACTTTTTCTGCATGATCTTCTTAGCAGACTTTTTAATAGCTATTTCAGTGGTAAATGGTTCAAACCATTTCCTTCCCTCTTAAAAAAATAATGTCTGCACAATTTGGGTTCCAAGAAAATAATACTTGAAGCGTATCTGTGCCTTGAAACTCCCTGACCAGTTTCCTGGGACTCTGTCCACCCCTGTTACCAACCCCAAATGTTCCCTTCACTACACTTCTCATTGTGTGTAATTACTTTCAACTCAGGTGGGGGTGGAAGACAAAAGGCTTCCTTCTCCCCACTAAGAATCAGTGATGTAGCATTTAATTCACTAACAATGAACAGTCTGAAAAGGAAATTAAATAACAATTCCATTTATAATAGCATCAAAAAGAATAAAATACCTTAACCATTTTTTTTTTTTTTATTTGAGGGAGAGTCTCACTCTATCTTCCTGGGTAAAGTGAAGGGAATGGCGTCATAGCTCACAGCAACCTCAAACTCCTGGGCTCAAGTGATCTTCCTGCCTCAGCCTCCTAAGTAGCTGGGACTACAGGTGCATACCAACATGCTCAGCTAATTTCTCCTATCTTTAGTAGAGATGGGTCTTTCTCAGGCTCGTCTTGAATGCCTGAGCTCAAGCAATAATCCTGCCTTTGGCCTCCCAGAGTGGTAGGATTACAGGCGTGAGCCACCAGGCCCAACCCAGAGCAGCATTTTTCATAATAGCTAAAACATGGAGGCAACCAAAGTGTTCATCAATAGATGAATGGTTAAAGAAAATATGGTGTATATATACACACAAAGGAATATTCTTCATCCTCATAAAGGAAGAATATTCTATTTTAGCAGAATATTCTGCTAAAGTATGGGTGACCCTTGAAGACAGTACACTAAGTGGAATATGTTGGTCGCAAGAGGACAAGTACCGTGTGATTCCACTTGGATATACGGTAGGCACATTCACAGGGACAGAAGGCAGACGGGGGGCTGCCAGAGGCCTGGAGGAGGAGCAATGGGAAGTGTTTATTTAGTGTGATGGTTCCCAACCTTTTGACACCAGGGTCCAGTTTCACAGCAGACAGTTTTTCCACATACTGGGATGATGGGGTGGGGGAAGGTAGGACAGGAGTCAGAGCTCCTGGTCCCCAGCAGCTGCACAAAACAACAGAGATGTGGAGATGACAGCGGGGATGATGGCCCCATGGCACAGATGTGGAGATGACGGCGGGATGATGGCCCCACGGCACAGATGTGGAGATGACAGCGGGAAGATGGCCCCACAGCACAGGTGTGGAGATGACGGCGGGATGATGGCCCCATGGCACAGATGTGGAGATGACAGCGGGGATGATGGCCCCATGGCACAGATGTGGAGATGACGGCGGGAAGATGGCCCCACAGCACAGGTGTGGAGATGACGGCAGGATGATGGCCCCACGGCACAGATGTGGAGATGACGGCGGGGATGATGGCCCCATGGCACAGATGTGGAGATGACAGCGGGAAGATGGCCCCACAGCACAGGTGTGGAGATGACGGCGGGATGATGGCCCCACGGCACAGATGTGGAGATGACGGCGGGGATGATGGCCCCATGGCACAGATGTGGAGATGACGGCGGGATGATGGCCCCACAGCACAGGTGTGGAGATGACAGCGGGGATGATGGCCCCATGGCACAGATGTGGAGATGACGGCGGGATGATGGCCCCACAGCACAGATGTGGAGATGACAGCGGGGATGATGGCCCCACGGCACAGATGTGGAGATGACCGCGGGAAGATGGCCCCACAGCACAGGTGTGGAGATGACGGCGGGATGATGGCCCCACAGCACAGGTGTGGAGATGACAGCGGGGATGATGGCCCCATGGCACAGATGTGGAGATGACGGCGGGATGATGGCCCCACAGCACAGGTGTGGAGATGACAGCGGGGATGATGGCCCCACAGCACAGATGTGGAGATGACCGCGGGAAGATGGCCCCACAGCACAGGTGTGGAGATGATGGCAGGATGATGGCCCCACGGCACAGATGTGGAGATGACGGCGGGGATGATGGCCCCATGGCACAGATGTGGAGATGACAGCGGGGATGATGGCCCCACAGCACAGATGTGGAGATGACAGCGGGGATGATGGCCCCATGGCACATATGTGGAGATGACAGCGGGAAGATGGCCCCACAGCACAGGTGTGGAGATGACGGCGGGATGATGGCCCCACGGCACAGATGTGGAGATGACGGCGGGGATGATGGCCCCATGGCACAGATGTGGAGATGACAGCGGGAAGATGGCCCCACAGCACAGGTGTGGAGATGACGGCGGGATGATGGCCCCACGGCACAGATGTGGAGATGACGGCGGGGATGATGGCCCCATGGCACAGATGTGGAGATGACGGCGGGATGATGGCCCCACGGCACAAATGTGGAGATGACGGCGGGATGATGGCCCCACAGCACAGATGTGGAGATGACGGTGGGATGATGGCCCCACAGCACAGATGTGGAGATGACGGCGGGATGATGGCCCCATGGCACAGGTGTGGAGATGACGGTGGGGATGATGGCCCAATGCACAGATGTGGAGATGACGGCGGGGATGATGGCCCCACAGCACAGATGTGGAGATGACGGTGGGGATGATGGCCCCATGGCACAGATGTGGAGATGACGGCGGGATGATGGCCCCACAGCACAGATGTGGAGATGACGGTGGGGATGATGGCCCAATGCACAGATGTGGAGATGACGGCAGGATGATGGCCCCACAGCACAGGTGTGGAGATGACGGTGGGGATGACGGCCCCAACAGAATAGATGTACTCAGTACCACTCAACTGTGTGCTTCAAATGGTTAAGGCAGTAAATTTTGTTATACACATGTATCTTACGACAATAAAAAAATTAGAGAAAGAAAGAACCAGTAACATAGAGGTCTCCTTTTAAAGTAGGTGGAAGTTTTTGTGAGAGAGAGAGAGGATGGTGATGGTGCTGATGCCCCCTGGGCCACATACCTCAAGCGTAGACAAGATAGGCTTTCTTGTTTAACACAGTTAACCAGGAGAATGGCTTTTCTCTTCTCATGTTTTTGTGGGGGGTTTTTTGTTTGTTTGTTTTGTTTTTTTGTTTGTTGCAATAGTTGGCTTTATAGGGTTTGGATAAATTCAAATAAATAGGAATAGAGGCATGTCATGTGGCATTTCAGGAAGTCTCTAGAAAGCAGGGGTGTTTGCCTTCTGTAACAGACGCAAAGCCACTGACTCCCAGCACCCCAGGTGTTGCGCATTTGGGACGTAAGGTTTCCTTTTCTGACCCTCAAACTCGTGTGTCACAACGCAAGTGCAGGGCCTACAAGGAAACGAGCCTTGGAGAAGTATGGGCTGTTTTATAAACGATCTCACAATGTAGTATTCAGAATTGGAACTGATGATTCACAGTGGGGGTGGGGGAGGTTTTCTACCGTGGACCAGGCTCATGGAGAGAAAAACAGATGAGGACAAACCGAAAGCAGCTTAACAACTAATATTCAGACGTTGTTTAATGTAGGAGAAAAGAGGAAGAAAGAGAAAGCTTTAAGAACATAGAAGGGAACTCAGTAAATTATGCCAGCTTAGAAGAGAAAGAAAAAGGAAAGACTGGATAACAGAAGAGAAAAAATAATGGGGGGAAGGGCAAAGTACCCCAAAGTATAAACAGTCAAGAAGGGAGCACATGACTAGACTCAGCCTCCACCGTCCTCGCCGGCCACCCCACGCGTCCAGCTGCACACCCACCGACCTGAGACGTCTGCTGGTCCCACCTTTGGGGTCAGCCTTTTACTCCTTTTTGAAACTTCCCTCTGTAGCGATTCCCCCAAATGACTCCAAACCCAAAATGGCTCCAGGTCCAGTTTACTTGATCTTACCCCTCACCACATATCAGAGTATCTTTTTAGGAAGAGAAGTACTTCTTTGGAACAGACTGTAGGACTCTACAGTTCTTCTAGCCTCCAGGAGGGGGGACCTCTTCATTGCTTTTATGGGAAAGGTGATGGATGTGAAAAGGGGAAAACACACTGATTCTAACCATGGTGCCGACTCCGCAGGGTCCTGTGGTAAAACAAGAGCCTCGGGAAGCAGGAGCTAAAGCTGGGAGCACAAAGCAGGGCCTGTGTTTGCTTTTTCTCCTAAGTCCATTTAAGCTTCGTGTGTGTTCCCCCCATCCTCTGGCATTTCTAGACGTCTGCCCCACCCATCTTCCTTCCCCATCTCACCTCCCTCCCTCCTTCCCTTCCCTACCTGTGCAGACGTCTCCTTCCATGGCAGGCAAGATAACACCTTTCCAAAATGGTCACATCCCAATTCCTAGAAACTGTTAGTACATTATGTTATGTGGCCAAGGGAAATAAGGTTGCAGGTGGAATTAGTTCAGGTTGCCGATCAGCTACCCTAAAGACAGGGAGGTTTTCCTGGGCTATCTGGGTGGGCACAATATGGCTTTAAGGGTGTTTAAAAAGTGGACAAGATGGACAGAAGGGACACCAGATCAGAAGGAGATGTGACTTCAGAAGAGGTCAGAGTGGGAAGGACTCAACTCCCCCTTGCCAGCTTTGAAGATAGAGGGTGGGGCCAAGGGCCAAGGAATGCTGGCACCTCTGTGCTGGGAAGAAAACGGATTCCCATCTAGGAGCCTAGAGAAGGAACACAACCCCACTCACACCTCCAGCTTAGCCCAGTCAAACCCCCTTCAGACTTCTGATCTCCAGAACTGTAAGATGAAAGGTTTCTGTCGTTTAAGCCCCAACATTTGCAGTTGTTGGTTGCAGCAATAATAGACGAATGTACTTTCTATCTCAGCCTCCCCAGACACCCCCAGCTTTTCCCAGGGAGCATGAAAAGGCCATAGGACACAGACTTCCCAAGATACTTGAATGAAAATAAGGGGTCATTTAATCAGTTAGTTGCAGGTCTGTTGCCTGATGACAGAGAACCCTGAATAATGGACACTTAGTTCTCTCTCTTATAAAAGGTGGCCAGGCCATAGATGGTCTGGTGGCTCCACCAAGTCAGTAACGCCCAGCTCCCTCCTGCTCACCACCAAGTCAGTAACGCCCAGCTCCCTCCTGCTCACCACCAAGTCAGTAACGCCCAGCTCCCTCCTGCTCACCACCAAGTCAGTAAGGCCCAGCTCCCTCCTGCTCACCACCAAGTCAGTAACGCCCAGCTCCCTCCTGCTCACCACCAAGTCAGTAACGCCCAGCTCCCTCCTGCTCACCACCAAGTCAGTAAGGCCCAGCTCCCTCCTGCTCACCACCAAGTCAGTAAGGCCCAGCTCCCTCCTGCTCACCACCAAGTCAGTAAGGCCCAGCTCCCTCCTGCTCACCACCAAGTCAGTAATGCCCAGCTCCCTCCTGCTCACCACCAAGTCAGTAAGGCCCAGCTCCCTCCTGCTCACCACCAAGTCAGTAAGGCCCAGCTCCCTCCTGCTCATCCTAGGGCACTGTCACTCTGGAGGCTCAAGATGGATTTCATGATCATTACAGGTGCCCTCCAGGCTGGTAGCAGGAGATCTCAACCCCTTCAAGATCACTTCTGCTTATATCTCATCAGTCAAAACTTAGTCGTGTAACTATCCCAAGCTACAAGGGAGGCTGGAGAATGTATCCTACAGCAATAAGGCTCTTGTGGTGTCTTTTAAAAAAAAAAAAAAAAATTGTCCTTACTAATGAAGAAGAGAGGAAGAGGTATTGGGAGGCAGGCTGTGGTCTGTCCCATAGGTCACTGTGTGATCTGTGTAGATTCAAGGGCAGAAGAGAAGCTGGCCAGACTCCCAGAGCCCCTGTGGACCCAGTAAGCATTTGGTAATTCTGGGATAATCTGCATTCCCCGTGTGATGAATGAATTTTAGTTTGGCAGAAACATTAGTTTCACAAAACAGGGTCCAGGAGCTTATCGGTAGTGGCTGCGTCCAACTTTGCAGGAATGAGAGTCAGGCCACCCTGCTGGATAAGTCAGGGCTCGTCTCAGCCCAGTGAAATCTTCCCAGACGGTTAGATACCTGTGTCACTGTGGGGCACAATATTTCTTTTCCTTGTTGGACAGATGATGGGGTTCCTAACCAGGCTGATGGAATCATCATTGTTAAAGCCTCCTTTCATTTTTCTTTGTCTTTACATGTAATTCTCCATCTCTTGATCTTCAAGCATATGAAAGTAGAGTTCCCAGATCTCTGTGACTTCAAACATTCCTCCAGTCTTCCCTTCCACTTTATTGTCTCCAAATGCTTTGAAAATAAATTGAGGAAACAGTAATTATCCTCCCATTTGTTCTATAAATGTTCTCTGGAGGCTTATTTGGCAGTACTCTTTACAAAGTAACACTCTCTAGGAAGGAACTCGCATGTTTCCAGAGAGTTATGCATAATTTTGTGAAGAATCAGGTATCTATAAAGAAGAACCAGAGGAGATAATTTACAGACTTGGCCTTTTTAGTAATTAAAACAGAAATTATTTCTTGATTTCAGTGGGTAGGTAAAAAATCTATGTACAGAATCTGTTATGAGTTTTCCTTCCTTCCCCAGGGAAGGATTTGTGTGTCTTTGGTTTATAAGGTAAGTGACCTGATCCTAGTTCTTCCCTAGATAAAAAGATTTCCCAAAATTAGCAGGAGTCACAGGTTTTGGTATAATGTCTTCAGAACAAGAGTCCACTAGTGTTGACGGGGACCGTGGTTAGTGCTTCCCTTCGCTGGGTCCTGCGCTCAGGGAATGGAGCTCACAGGCACTGCCTTCCTTCCAGACGCAGTGACCTCAAGGGGCCTGTTCCCACAGACGACCCTGAAATAGCAGGTGGCACCTTGACATGGAGCGAGATCCATTCAGAACTGAGAGAAATGGCCCCTGAAAATAAAAGAGGATACTCTGCAAGATGAACAACAAGAATGACGTGAGATAGTGGATCAAGGATGGGTTAGAAGGGAAGTGAACCTGGGACAGGACTTGAAGGGGGCAAGGAATCCAGCTGGGGATGGGTCCGGCAGAATGAGACGAAACTATCTCACAGTCTACAAAGGGACAGAACTCCACTCTTGAAATGTTTATGTCCCATCGCCATATTGATAAAAATAATAAGTCTGTTGTCATTAATTTAGAATAACTCCTGGGAGCTAACTGATGTAATTACCAATTGAGACGTGGCAATCCCTCCCACTTGACATGCTAGGTGGTTCCTAAAGAGTTGTGAGTAAAGGAGATAGTTGTGAATCAAGCTGAATGTCAAAGAGAGTGGAGAGGAATGGCCGTTTCCAACAATGCCGGATAAGCGACCCGGAAAATCTGGCCTCCTATTGCGGCGTCTCTGCAGTGTAAAGGCCAGGGTGGTCACAGTTAACCAGAGGTGGGGTCTGAGCTCGTCAGGAGAGCACTGTGGACAGTGCCTTTAGTCCTCGAGGAGTTCACGGTTTACCATTCATCCCTCTGCACCCTTCACTCATCCTCGGAGGGAGTTGCCATGACATCTAACAATGTAGCAGTAAACAAGAGCAATAGTGCACAATGTCACCCTTACCATTTTCAACTCACTGTAAAAATTAAGCTAATTTTAATATGTTGCTTTCTTAACGTAGCCTGATTTTATTTTTAAAATAAATAAAATCTTATTTTTTTTATTTAAAAAAAAATAAAATCAGGCTACATTATTTTACCTGATTTGGTAAACATTTCTCCTTCCCCTCCCCTTCCGAAGAAAGGACAGAGAAGTAGGGAGAAAATCACCAATCTTCTGGCCTGCCCACAGTCAGATGCGGCGCTGACCAGGGTGCAGCGGGCTAGAGGAGCCGGGCCTGGCAGCAAGCGCTGCTGTGAGATTCCCCAGCCACGGCAGCCTGCCTCTTCCTCTAACCCATTCTTCCTCTGCATTTTCTTTTCCAGTGTGTCTGCAAAATCCATCCAGCGTGCCGATGGCCAGCAACAACACCGCCAGCATAGCGCAAGCCCGGAAGCTGGTGGAGCAGCTCAAGATGGAAGCCAACATTGACAGGATAAAGGTGAGGACGTGCTGAGCCTCACGGCACCTGCTGGATTATGAGGAGTGTGACTGGCAGCCATGGCTCAGTTCACTGCTCTTCCATGGGGAGGGTGAAGCCAGCCATGACGGAGAGCCAAGTAATGATTAGGCAGAAGTGATTTTCCTAATGTGTCTTCACCTTCTCCAGATTCCTACAGCATGAAATGACAGAATAAATTAAGACTGGTTTTCCATGTAGAATTTAAAACAAGACAGCAACAACAAAAAACTGGTTCATGGCTGAATTCCAACCAAAGAAATTGGAGAATACATAAAACTTACCAACCCACCAGTTCACCTCCCCGACCTTCCTGAGACCCTCTTCTCACTTGGGTTTTAACTTTGTCTGTCCTTAGACTCTGAGGTACTCAGATTACACGTCTGTTTTTCACATCCAATCCTAATCAGCACTGCAGGTTATTCATTCCTTCTTTATACTTTGTTGGATTTTTTTTTTCTATAAAACACAAAAGTCACACCCAGCATCCCTAAGAAGTCAAACAGGGCAAAGGTTTGATGACAGTCCTTCTTTCTCTTATCCTCCCAGACCCAACCTGACAATGGTGCCGAAAGTCAAGGCTAATTCATGTTGAATCAAGACTTTAAATCCAAACCCTCTGTTGGTAGATTCTGAATGAAAGGGTGGCCATAAAGTGTCATTATTAATTACTAATCATACAGACAGCTACGGCAGGGTTGTAACGTAAATTTTTGTCAACCATCAAAAATTTACTGCCCCAGAAGTAATTTTTTTTACCTAAGCATTGTATGAAACACATCTCATTTTACTATAATAAAATTAGAACATTCCAGGTGGCACCTGTGGCTCAAAGGAGTAAGGCATCAGCCCCATATGCCAGAGGTGGTGGGTTCAAACCCAGCCCTGGCCAAAAACTGCAAAAAAAAAAAACTAGAACATTCCTCCCATTGCCTTTTAAAAACTAAAGTATTGTTCCTATTTTCTCCATACATGACTCAGCTGCTAGGCAATCCCACTGTCTCTAGAGGTGTGTAGGGGCCAAACTCTAACTACTGGGCCAAATCAGCCCAGTGCCCATTGTTGAAAATAAAGTTTTATTAGAACCCGCTCTTTTACCTGTTCATGGCCACTTTCACTCTACACCAGCACAGTAGAGGAGTTGTAACAGAGAACTTAGGGCCCACAGAGCCTGAAATATTTACCCTCTGACCCTTTACAGAAAGTTTGCTGACCCTTGGCCCAAAGCAGTGGTTCTCAGCCCATCTGTGCATTCACAGCACCCAGAGAGTTCAATAAAAGGACCGATTCCCAAACCACAGCCAACCAATTAAATTAGAAACTCTTGGGACAGCAGTCACCAACCTTTCTGGCACCAGGGATCAGTTTCATGGAGGACAGTTTTTCTGTGTACAGGCAGTGATGCCAGTGACTGGAGCAGCTGGGGGAGGAGGGCAGCTGGCAGCTGTAAATACAGATGAAGCTGCTTCCCTTGATCACTCACCACCCACCTTCTGCTGTGCAGCCTGGTTCGTAAGTTTCATGGAAGATAATCTTCCCATAGACCAAGGGCTAGGGGGTCGGGGGAGCTCTGCAGCCCAGCTCCTAACAGGCTGTGGACTGGTACCAGTCTGTGGTGCAGGGGTTGGGGTATGATCCTAGGCATCAGAATCTTTTACGTTTTTTTCTGTTAATTCTAATGTATAGCCAAGGTGGAGAACCACTGTCCTAGGGGAAGGTGTCTGCCCCTTCTAACTCCCATCAGATGCAGGCTAGAGATTGAAAGGACAGCTCATCTTCCTCCCCGAGTAAGTCGAGCAAATATCCGTGGACATTTTCCCACTTACCCTAAACGTTTACTCCTTCGTAAAATTTGACTCCCAGGGACAGGCCCCAGGGTTTCACCACTCTGTCTTCTCTCAGCAGCTTTAATTCTTCTACCTTCTTGAGTGAGATAAATAGAAGGCCCTCACCAGCTGCTGTGCTTCCAGCCGCCTTCCTCTCCTCTTCCCTTGCCTCTTGTTTTTTACTTTTTTTTTTTTTTTATTGTTGGGGATTCATGGAGGGTACAATAAGCCAGGTTACACTGATTGCAATTGTTAGGTAAAGTCCCTCTTGCAATCATGTCTTGCCCCCATAAAGTGTGACACACACCATTGTTTTTTACTTTTTTATTCCCTTGGTGAGAGAGTGAAAAAGTACACCGGGACAGATGGGTACAGCAGCTGTTGAGAGAAGTGAGGTGCTCAAGGACTGCAGTGATCAGAAATGGTCATCCGTCCCAGGGCCCTCTGGAAAATACCTTTAGCCTTTGGAGTGGCCCAGCTGAGATTAAGGTCTGTGAGCCCCACTGTGGTTTGCATTTTTGTTACTATTCGGTGTCCCAGGCACCGGTGCTGAGGGAAAACGTTATGTGCTGATGGGGGGTGAAAACCAACAGCAGCAGAAGAGAACAGAGGCAGACCTTCCCAGCCACAGGTTCCTCACCCACCCCCTGAACTCCTGACTGCAGGTGGCTCCTCCCTGCTCTCCCCACTCCCGTCTGCATCTCTGCCGTCAGTTACCTTCCTTGTTGCTGCCAAAGAACATGTTCTAAGGGAAAATCGCTTTTTGTTCCTCTGCCACTGAAAGTCTTTCCATGATTCCCCATGACCTGTAAAATAAAATTCAAACTCTTTAGCATACATACGCGGTTCCTCTGGCCCCGGCCCACCTCTCCAGCTTCATCCCCATCTGCTCTCCCACATGCCGTACTCAACCGCTTTTAATTCCCTTGATGGAAATTGCAAAGCCTGGACCATTCCATCTCTTTTGATGCTCCACCTTTCTACTTTACTAACGCTTAACTGCACTGCCTCCCTGAAGAGTCAGACCATGTGTTGGGGTTCTTTAAGAAGTTTCTCTGGACCCACATCACAAGATTGTACTTTCCCTGTTTGTTCAGTTTTGCCTTCATGCATTCATTTACCTAATATTTTATTGAGAGTTTCCTAAAGGCTCGTGACGTTCTAGAAATAGACAAAAGACATGATTCTTGCCCTTAATCATCTCCAATTTTAAAATTTTCGAACCTATTTGAATCTATTATAGATTCCATAAGGTATCCAAGATGCATAATTACCGAATGTCATCAGGAAGAAGCCAGCCCCACACCTTGACTGGCCTTTGAAGACACAGATAAATCACTACTAAGAAAGACAAGGCCAGTAGGTCTTTGCGTTCAGATCTCTGTGCCGCCCTTGACCCCATTAGACCCGAAATCGTTGGCAGTGCAGCAACATCCTGCACTTCAGCCTTCGTTCTGCCCCTCGGAGCCAGCCAGCCGCGCTGTGGGGAAGTGACAGGTTATTTTTAGTTTAGCTGTTGGATAAAATGTCATCGGTGTTGACAGAGTTGTCAGCTAGCTGGTTCAGGGCTTGGCTATCTGCCGGTGGGAGTCCCTGCGAGGCTGCTCGGCACTCAGGCTTCTCCTCCAGCTTTCTGTGCCTCTCTCTGAAGGTCCCAGGTTTGTGATTTTTCTAGTGACCTCTTCAAGCTATAGGGGAGAACCTGGCAGAGCGTACTGTGGCTGAGACAGCAGGAGTAGGACGCTTCTTTTTTTTAATTTCAGGTTAATATAAGGGTCCATACCTTTAGGTTACATCGTTTGCGTTTGTTGCAGCCTTTGCCCAGGAGGTGTGCCCCGTACCCCTACATCATACCTGATCAGTGAGAGCTAACCTCAGCCCCTCCACCCTCCCCCTTTCCTCTTTCTTGAATTTAAATGTGCTTTTCTCTTGTGTGGGCCTGTAGTAGTTCACCTACTAGTTTCATATGCGTATTGAGTACATGGATCCTTGCTTTTCCATTTTTGTGATATTTTACTTAAGAGGATGTTCTCCAAATCCTTCCAGGTGAATATAAAAGATACGAAGCCTCCCCCTTTTTTCAGCTGAATAGTATTCCATGGTATACACGTACCACAGTTTATTAATCCACTCATGGGATGATGGGCTCTTGAGTTGTTTCCACACCTTTGTGATTGTGAATTGAGCTGCTATAAACAGTCTAGTGCAAATGTCCTTCCGGTAAAATGATTATTTTTTTCTTCTGGGCAGTATCAAATAATGGGGGTATCAAATGGAAGATCTACTTTTAGTTCTCTGAGGATTCTCTGACTTATTTCCAAAAAGGCTGCATTAGTTTTGCAGTCCCACCAGCAGTATATCAAGAACAAGACTCTTTGTATGGAGGCATGGGAACACAGCTGTCACTGGGTCTGAGGGTCCCTGGAGCAGGGGGTGGCCCTAACCCTCACGTGGCCTCCAGAATAACTCCAGCTGTGTAGAGTATCCCTGCCAGATCTGAATGAGGTGTTTGTTTTTAAACCTTCATGTTTCTTATCCCTTTACGTCATGGATCTGGTAGATTTAGGCTAATGAACCCGTTACCAGTTCATAAACCTCAGGCATATGTAAATTTCACATCCAGCCTTTTTCTGCATTTCTTTGTTAATGTTTCATTCAAGGATGTAGAGTAAGGAGAAATAAAAGGAAAATGGGAGGAGGGTCAGGGAAAGAGCTAGAGAGGGGCGTTCATTGAGACCCTCAGGCCCATGAAGCAGTAACATCCTGAGCAAATACAAACTAAAAGACACTTGTCTTTGTGGCACAAGGGAGGGACACACACAAGAGTAGAGGGCAGCAGGGCTCCAGTAAATCTCCATCCATCTCTGTTAGGACTCTTTGGGTTTCCACTAGCAGGAGCCCCACCCAAGCTAGATAAGCAGAAAGAGGGGAGTGCTAATAAAACATATGGGACCTGTCAGAATCCCGGGCCTGAAATGAAACTGGGAGAGCAGTGGAAGTGGGGACAGGAAAGCCACTGGCAGCTCCAGCTCCAGCACACGACCCTGCTCCTCCCGGTGTATCCCCTCTTCCTTCACCTGGGAAGGCTGATTTCTTAGCCGCTGGGCCCATGTGGCAGAACAAGGTGGCCGCCCATGGTTCCAAGGATCACACCTCACAGCTCCAGAGAGAGACAGATTCAATCCCTGTCAATCTCCATTCCGTATTCTGTTCTAATAAGAGGAGCTGTCTCCACCTTCAATAGACTGACACTAGGGTCGGACCACAGTCTCCAAACATGTCTGGTAGGGATCAACCTACCCATGTGGATGGGAATCCCTACAAGCTGGAAAGAGGCTCTTTGATGGAGGATGCTATTAGTATTATATAAAATAATGTAGATACAAGAGCAAAAGAACCAAGGCCAGAGGCACGGGTGAAATCATTTCTCCATAAATTGACTCCACATGAAACTTCACATGTATTTCTCATTTCTTCCAACTATTCCCAGTAGAAATTTCCAGCTGGTTCTTACTGTTCTGAGGATATGCGATGCAAATTTCTGCCTCTCCAGTCATTCTGGCCCACTCTCTGAGAATACCCTCTCCTTGTTTTTTCCCTATCTGAACCTTATTCTTCCATTCGGAGCCCCAATTCCCACGTGTTCATGAATCTCTTTTTCTGTGCTTACCACATTTACTAATCAATGTTCCGATCAATTTCACCTCCACAAAAGAAATTTTCCAACTGGACTCCATGGTCCTTAAAGTCCAAGACCACATAGTCCGTTTCTGTCTCACTCATGCTACGTAGCCTTTCAGTAGGCACAGCTTTTCACTCACAATTACATTATAGATGTGGAGATTCCAGGGTGAATATAATAAGCCAAATACAGGCAATCCCTGGGTTATGAATGAGATAAGTCTGTGGCTTTAAACTCCTAAGAGTTGCATTTCTATGTAAGTTGAAACAGGTGCATTTACCTATTACCTATAACAGCCTGCATTCCTGAGCGCGAGTTGTGTGTTAGATGTTTATAACTCAGGGACTGCCTATAAAACTGGGAATGGTAGAGAATTCACATGAAATATTATACAAAAGAGAAGGATAAAGCAGGTTCTTTTGAAGAAAGGTAAATTATTTCATACAAATAGCTAACATTTATAATATACCTTCTTTTTAATACATAAAAGACCAATTTTTATAACTGAAAAACATGTATAAATTAGTGAACCAAATATGAGTGTTTTTAATGATTAAATCATCGTTCTGATTATTGGCTCATCACAGATCAGATTTGACCTCATGAGCTGTGGACTGGAAATGGGCCCATTAGACAACATGGCTTGTACTAGAGAGAGGACCTAGATCCGAAGTTTGAGACTTTTTAGGTATTTTTCCAGCACTTGAGTTGAAACTTTTAACATCCCTTCTCTAAAATGCTTGTGTTTAATTTTACAAGCTAGAATGGAATACAGTCTTCCTTATCACCCAATATGAGAGTATTTTTTAGGGATGATAAAAATCAGTAAAATCTGTTAAAGGATTTATAGATGGAAGGATTATGTTCAAGATGGCTAGTCCTAACTCATTTAATTTGCTGAAAAGAAAGCCAAAAAATTTAAAAATGAATTTAGGCATATATTAATAATGGAGCATAAAACTTCATTTTTATATGAGAGTTGATAAAATATTTGAAAATGCAGTAGATATTTATTAAGCACCAAGTATATACTCAGCCTTATGCCTTTCACTGAGTAGCTCTAGACAAATACCAGACCAACCTCTCCTCACTTTCAAATTGTGTGAGCTGTTCCCAGAGGTCTGGCGGCTTCCTTTGCCTTCCTCGCGGTGCCAGGCCATGACAGACAATCTTTCATGTTTACTGTGAAGTAAACAGGAGTGTGAATGCTGGTCTCTGCCTTTGGTCCCTGACATAGAGCTCTCAAAGCCTCTGTAAACAGAGGCGCGAGGAAAATCTTTTGTTCTAACGTTCGGTCTTTGACCCTGGTTTCTGAGCCAGAGCTCTTCAGACCTAGGTAATTCCCTAGACACCTGGAGCATCCTTTGTTCTAATGAGATGACCCCTGTGGGCTCCCGGATGAGGGATGGTCACCAGAAAGACCAAGCCATGATTAGATGCTTGGAACCTTCAGTCCCACCCACATCTGCTCTTCCTCCATGGAAGGCAGAAGGGCTGGAAATGGAGTTAATGATCCCTCATGTCTACGTGATGTATCCCCCACAAACATCCCAAGGACAGGGGTTGCGAGCTGCTACGTTTGCAAACACACACACATGCGTTCAGAGCAGTGTGCTCACCTCTGCACGGACAGGAGTTCTTGCACTGGGGGCCCTTTCAAACCTTACCCTACATATCTCTTCATCCGTCTATTTGTTTATATCCTTTAAAATATTCTTTGTAATATATTGGCAATATTAAAATAGTAAGTAGACTGTTTTCCTGTGTTCTGTGAGACACTAGCAAATTATCGGAGTTGTGGCCAAGTCAGACAGAACTCGAGGGTCACCTGGAGGCCCAGTACTTGTGATGCATCTGAACTAGGGGACAGTTTTGTGAGACAGAGCCCCTGCCCCCTGAGATCTGATGCTGTCCACTCAGACATGGTGTCAGAATCCAGTTAAATTGTAGGCTACCCAAGTGGTGTCAGAGAATTGCTTGATGTGGGGAAGCCACACACATCTGGTGTCAGAAGGAAAATATCGAAGCAGTGTGAATAGAGAGCAGGGAAACGGTCTGCGTATTTCTTCTGTACACACTCCCCATTTCAAGCTTCCATCCAGTATAATCTCTGCAGTCCTTCAAAGCAATGGATTACAGTGAAGTCAGTCTTGATGGCTTCATGAATGCAGACCCCCAGCGGAAGGAGGGACTTTATGACCGATGCTCTTAATGCACAGGCAGTGACGATGTGCCTGGGCTCATGTCTTCACCGGATGGCTTGCATGCATTTTGCAACACCAATTTTAAGATGTGTCTTAATTTTAGGATGTCATGAAAACCGAGCTATATCCCCATATTCTGTTTAAGTTCGGGCATCTGCTTTTTCTCCTTACGGACACCTGCTGCTGCTTGGACCTGTCCAGTGTCTTCCTGGAGCAGCTTCATCGTCTGGTGGACTTCACTGAGGCCGTCTGGGGTGCCCCCTCTCCCCCCTGCTTCTTGGCCCCACTGTGGTTTAGCGAGGTTTCTGCCGAGCTGGGTTTCAGCTGCCGTCAATCTCAGCAGATCCCTGGTGTTATCAGAAGTGAATTTCTTCCCCTGCCCTTCGCGTCCCGCCTCCCTAACCTGGGAGACAGCTCCAGCAGTTTCCCCTCATCCCCTTTCTACATCACCCATTTTTGCTTCTCTTCTTCATTATTTCCATCAGCACACATAGTGCTATTTCTCCATCTTAAATAAAATTTACATTTTTTCTTGACACCTGCTCCATTTCTCCTTCCAGCCACTGCCCCGTTTGTTTTCTCCATTCTGTACTATATCTTTGAAAAAGTTATCTGTATCCACTGCCTCTAATTTCTGTTTTCCCTTTCTTTTGGAAAGTTATTTTATTCTGGAAATAATTTCAAAGTTACAGAAGAGTTGAAAGTATGGTGCAAAAAATTTCCTTTTCTCCTGAACCATTTGAGAATAAGTTGTCAAAAGATGTCCTGTCACCTTTGAATAATTCAACTTGTATTTCCTGCAAGGACGTTCGTCTATTCTGGAGTGTCCAACCTTTTCCCCCCCTCTCTGCCACACATTGGAGGAATAAGAGTTGCCTTGGGCCACACAGTAAATACACGACCACTAACAAGAGCTGATGAGCGAAGGAAAAAGGTCCATGCCTACTTTTCATGATATCTGACACCACAGATAAACCAAAAAAAGTCCTCACAAAATCAGCACATAGCCTGCAGGCTGCAGGTTGGACAACCCAGCCTCTTCATAATCATAATGCTGTCCTCAGAGCCAGGAAATAATTAACACGGGCTCGTTACTACCTTCTGATCCTGAAATCCCATCTAAGTGTTGCAAGTTATCCCCGTAATGTTCCTTTTAGCAAAAGGACCCAGTTCAGAACCATGTGCTCCTGTCTGGCACAGTTCCTTAGATTTCCTCGATGTTAATGACCTTGACACTTTCGAAGATCATGGGCCATCTATTGCATAGAATGTCACTCATCCTGAGTTCATCAGATAATTCTCTATGATTAAATTCACGTAACAAAACTTTGGCATTAATACCATAGACCGGATGGAGTGTTCAGTTCATTGTGTCCCGGGGGGAATATGATCTGAGATTGTCACTTACTTGTGGGTTGACTTCGATGACTTGACTAATGTGGAATCTTCCACAGTTCTCCATGCAAAACTCCTTGTTTATTCTTCGTAGTTAAAAATGTATTTGGAGTTTGGGGGAGGTTGCTTGAGATGACATAACTGTACCATTCCTCATTCTGGGCTGCCTTTATTTAATCATATTGATATAAGCTCCTGGTTTCCTCTTTTATCAGTGGTTTACAATCCGCTACTGTCACTATTTACTTTGACCTTGGCACACACTGAAGTGGTAACCTTGTTCTTTCCGCCTGCCTCCATCATTCTTTGAGCATGCCTTTAGTTTTTGACACAAACAGACGTTCTAGGCTCTTCTTGTTTTCTCTGTCCCAGCCCTAGAATCATCTTTTTGTCCAAAGAGCACTGTTTCCTTTGGGAATGGTGTTTAGAAACCAAAGTTTAGATGCTCAGGGTGCCCATCGCTAAGATGTTGCTGTCCCCAGGTCCTGGTGGCAGACATACATGCTCTTTACATCTACCCTGTTTTCCCGAAAATAAGACAGTGTCTTATTTTAAGGTGTGCTCCCAAAGATGCACTAGGTCTTATTTTCAGGGGACGTCTTATCTTTCCAAAAGTAGGTCTTATTTTCGGAGGATGTCTTATTTTCGTGAAAACAGGGTACCTTTCCTTCTGTATCTGTGTCTGTATGTAACCATACGTTCACACCAACACCCCCAAGCCTTGCCCTGTGCCCCAGGGTTCATTCTAGGCTTCCGCCTTCTTGTTCGTACTCCCCTCACTGACCGTGAGACAGCTAGATCTCCTTGTCCTGGTTTGACCACTCCCTTGTAGGGAAGCAAGCTTCTACTCCAGGGCCTCCCTCCCCGCAGGATGTCTTGGACATCTGCTCACACACACCCCTCACCCACACCTCACCAGGCTGCCCCTTGCACAGATATTCTCTACACCCTGCTTAAGCCCTGGCATCCTCGATGGGTCTCTGACCTAGTGTGGAAGCTGAGCTTGCTGCATCCCACCTAGCAGTAGTTTTCATATTGAGTTGTCCAGGAAGCAGAAGGAGGACAAGGCCCCATTTGCTCTTAAGCCCATTCCAGGGAAGCTGCCATCCTCACTACTCCACAGATGCTCTTGTCACAGGCACAGTGACTCCAGAGATCTAGTCATCGATTCGGTTTTCATCCTTGGTGACCTAGTGGCACAGTTGATGACTCAGTCTGTCTACAGACCCCGTCTTTATTGGCTCTCCCTCCTCCCCACTTCCACCCTCATCATTCCCCTTTCCTGGTTTCTCTGAGGTTCTCCAGCCTCTTGCGCAGGAGTGCCCCAGCTTCCATCCTCACTCTTCTCTACTTTCCTGGTGACCTGTTCATACCCAGGCTCGCTACACCATCTCTAAGGCTTAGTTCCCAAATGTATAGCTGTGGTCCACACCTCTCTCGTAAACTCCAGCATCATATAGTTAATGAACGGGCATTTCAATTTCAACCTGTCTAAAACTGAATGTCTGATCTCCCCCTCCCCCAAAACGTCTCTCCCTGAAGTCCTACCCAGCTCAGCTGAGGGCAACTTCATTTTCCATTTGTTTAGTCCAAAAGCTTAGAGTCATCCTTAATATTTTTTTTTCCATTCATACCCTACTTCTAATCCATCAGAAAGTCCTGGTGATTTCATGTGCAAATGCCGCCCATCTGGAGTACTTCCCACCACTCTGCTGCTGTTACTCCATCCTGAACCGTTGTCACCCGCACTTGGGTTACAGCAGCAGCCTCCAGAGTAGTCTCTGCTCTGCCCCTGACTTTCGCAGAGTA
Source organism: Nycticebus coucang (assembly GCF_027406575.1). NCBI lineage: Eukaryota > Metazoa > Chordata > Mammalia > Primates > Lorisidae > Nycticebus > Nycticebus coucang. The sequence continues at coordinate 5,476,335 of NC_069785.1, read as the reverse complement.
CTATCCTCAACACAGCACTCAGAGTGCTCCTCTCAAATGTAATTCTGTGGCTCAGCATTTGTCTTTCCATAGCCTTTACTCTGTAAGATTTTACCCAACGATCGACTACCTTATCAATAAAACCCAACTGCTGCAACCTGTTCTGTCAAACGCTCCCCCACCCACATATCCAGTTCCTTTTATTCTACTCTAATTTCTCAATCATAAACTCACTACCTTCCAACATTCTCTGTGACTGTATAATATTTTATCTTCTGTCCTCTCTGTTCTCTCACTCAAATGCTTTCTAAGCAATTTGATTATGCTGTACCTTGGTGTAGTTTGATTCATGCCTGTTCGTTTGGGATTTCTTGAGTTACCTGAACCTGTGAGTTTGTAATTTTCATTAAATTAAAATTTTTTCAGTCATTATGGCCTCAAATATTCTTTCTTCCTTCTCCTCCACGCCCATCTCTCCCTTTTCCTGCAGAGGCTCTAAGTATGTGCATATTGGGCCACTTGCAGTCATCTCCCAGCTCAGTCGGTTTTGTTTTATTTTTTCCAGTCTTTTTTGCTCTGTGCTTCCTTTTAAGTAGTTTCTACTGTTGTTTTCAAGTTCACCGATCTTTTCTTCCACAGTGTCTAATCTACTGCTGTCTCATCTCATGTGTGTTTCATCTCATCATTGTATTTTTCACCTCTAGAGATCTGGTTTGAACCTTTTAAATACTTTCCATGTCTATCTTTACCGTCTTTTTATTTCCTCTAGATTCTTGATCATATAGATATATTTATAATAGCTATTTTAACCACATCCTTATCTACTAATTTTTTATCATCTGTGACATTCCTAGGTCTTTTATTTTGGAATAATTTTTCTCCTCATTGTGGGAGAGATTTTTTTCACCCCTGCTTATCTGCATGTCTGGAAGTTTCTTTACTGAATTCTAGACATTTCAAATTTTATTTAGTTGCATATCGGAATTTTTTTATATTGCTTTACATATTTGGGGGTTTCATTCTGGGGTGTAATTAGGCTACTTAGAAACATTTTGACCAGCGGCGCCTGTGGCTCAGTCGGTAAGGCACCGGCCCCATATGCCGAGGGTGGCAGGTTCAAACCCAGCCCCAGCCAAACTACAACCAAAAAATAGCCAGGCATTGTGGCGGGCGCCTGTAGTCCCAGCTGCTCAGGAGGCTGAGGCAAGAGAATCGCTTAAGCCTGGTAGTTGAAGGTTGCTGTGAGCTGTATGAGGCCACGGCACTCTAACGAGAGCCATAAAGTGAGACTCTGTCTCTACAAAAAAAGAAAAAAAAAAAGAAAAGAAAAGAAACATTTTGACCTATCCAAGGCTTGTATAAACTTGGTAGGCAGCAGCCTTTAACCTAGGGCTACATGGCACAGGTGCTGAAGCAATACCCTCCCCTGCTCAATCTCCTGCGTGGTGGGAGGTCTTCTGCCCTGGTCCATGCGATCTCCAGGCATTGCTTCCTGACCCTTTCTGATATTCTCTGTGCAGCCCCGGGTGTTTTCTCCCAACCATGTGCTGGTCAGTATTCAGCTGAAGACTCCAGAGCAATCCTCTGGAGCGCTTTCTGTCTGTGTGCAACTCTTTTTATCGACTCAGGGAGATTACTGAATTCCAAGCCATCCCTCCCTGCACCCTCACGTGTAGTAAGGGGGGCACCTGCAGGGCTAATCTGACCTCTTTTCTCTCAGGATCACATACCCATGCTGCTATTGTCTGACCCTTAGAGACTATTGCTTCATGTATGAGAGACAGGAGGGTTGACTTTGTTCCTGTTACCACAGAACTCTAGACTACTTCCCGTGGACAATTAAGTTTGTGAACTCATCCTAGAAATGTACTACATGGCTCATTGCTGAATCACTACGGTCACCTTTGAAGTGTACCCCTTGGGAAGCTGTGCACCAATGCCAGTGCCAATCCACCCTTCAAAGCAATTTTGGAACTCTTTCTGGAATGGCCATCGGATGTGTTGTCATATGAAGTGTGACAATTAAGTTCGTGAACTCGTCCTAGAAAATGGACTACGTGCCTCATTGCTGAGTATCACTGCAGTCACCAGATACCCCGGGGAAACATTTTGAAGGTGTATAAGCTTGTTCCCTGTTTATTCCAAGTATCCAGAAGTGTGCCTGACATGTTAGGTACTTGCTTAGCAGTTATTAGTTGAATAGAGTATTTGTGGAATAAGATTATGTTTGCGAATCCTTCAGCAATTATTGAGTGTCCGCTGTGTGTCAGGCACTGATGATTCAGTGGTGAATAAAACAGGTAAGGTCCCTGCCTTCATGGTTCTCAGTGTCTAAAGAGAAAGACAAATAGTAAACAGCAATAAACAGTCTCCATAATTATACACTGTGATACTGTGAATGCTAAGAATGAAGAGAGTGGGGTGTCCTGAGAGAGAGGAATCCAGGAGTGCTCTGCCAGGAGGCCATATGTCTGCTGGTTCCTCAGGGAGGAGAAGCCAGCCTGTCGAGGAGATGGAGTGTTCCAGGGAATTGGATATGTGAAGGTCAGGGACAGAAAAGGACTTGGAGCTTTACAGGGGACAAGAAGGAGGGAGGGGTGGGGAAAGGAAGAGCAGAGAAAGGGATGGAGGGAGGGGCGGGGGCCTTGGTGTGTGCTACACCTTTTGGGGGCAAGACACGATGGCAAGAGGGACTTTACCTAACAAATGCAATCAGTGTAACCTGGCTTATTGTACCCTCAATGAATCCCCCACAATAAAAAAAAAAAAAAGAAAGAAAATGACAGGGGACATGAGAGGAGGGAAGAAGGCTGCAGCAGGATCTTGGAGAGGGGTAGGCCCAGAACAGGTGCCACAGGCTGGTTTACAAAGTTTTAGTTTTCTACACAGAACAATGAGAACCTATTGAAGGTTTTAAACAGGAGAGTGATATGAGCCAATTTATATTTTTAAAATATCTTTCTAGCTTTGGCATAGAGAATGCTCCTCCTGGCACAGTTATAAAAGCAGGGAAGTCACTTAGAACTGAGATTATTTGGTTTTTTATGCCCTCCGCCCGTTTGACCGTCTGCTGAAGCCTGGAGTCCACTTCTCAGAATAATGTTTTAAATTACAGAAGAAACTAATTATATTGAAAAATACTTCATTAGAATGTTTGTATAAAATGCTTTAAATAATGAAAATATTTTAAAATATTTAAAGTATAATTTTTAAAAATTATGTGAATAGCTTTATAAATGTATTTTTTGTTAACCGATTATACAGGATCTGAGAAAAGGTCTATAAACATAGAGTAGGTGAACATAAATGCAGTGTTGAGATGTCACCAGTGACTATAATGTGATTGAAAACATCTGGTTTCTTTCAGTGACTAAGTCACATGCATTTCTAAAGCTACTCTGGTGTACTGTACATATTTATAATGAAAGGAAATGTCATATTTCCAGTTGAGGTCAATAAAAATAACACTGTAGGTTTCTGTATTACTGAAGTTCATAGACTACCCCCTTAATTCTATCCATGGATTTCTCGTGGAATCCAAATTAATCGCTTTTTATTTAAGAAGTGATGAAGGCTCAAACCAGCGTAGTTGCAACTGAGATAACAAGAAGTGGACAAAATTTGAGACATCTTTAGAGAAAGAATCAATAGAACAGAAAAGGGAGTGATGTTCTAGAGTTATTGGGGAAATCTTCTTGGAAGAACTAGGCCTAGGAATGTAAGAAAGAAAGAAAGGTGCAAAATGTTAGCAGGAACGGATGGGTTAGAAAGCAAAGATATCACCAGGCAGACCGTCACTGCGACGCTACATGAGGTGAGAGACAAGGGTGACAGCCGTGGGTTGGGCAGGAGGAACGTTCATAATGATGAGTCAGACTTGGCCACTCTGGGCTGTGGGGCCTGGGGCAGATACTTGCTTAATGAAAGTTGCTCACTTCACATACTTAAGATGAGAATAATAATAATTTGTGACTATAATGTTATTATAAGGATTAAATAAGATGCTATGTGTAAAGTGGTTGGCACAGTTCTGACACATAGCAAGGGCTGATAAATATTAGCAATTAATTCTAATTCCTACCAGGATTCTGACATGTTGGACCATTGCCCAGAGGAAATTGCAGTCTAGGAATTGAGGAAACAAGATAAAACACATTCTATGTTTTGAGAAGAAAACCATGAAGAATCAGGTGTTCAAAGATAAAATACGAGCAACCCTTAAGTTATTAATTTTGCCCACGATAGCACTTCCTGTATCATGAAAAAGATTCTGAATATTTGTGCTGTGTGTTTGCGTGTGAGGGTTGTGCACACGCAGGATGGATGGTGAGGAATGTCATCGTAACAAGCAGGTTGTAGGCACCACGTATTTACAGTGTCTGGGGCTGACAATAGAGCTCCTGGTTGGTGTCGTAATGACTGCTGTTCACACAAGTAAACGGCACATGCCAGAAAAGCGATCATGATTCCATCTGAAAGCCTGTCCTTTGTTTTTATTTAGGGGAGCCAAGATATGAACACGATGTTTCTTTTTGTCTAGCTGCCTTTCATAAAGAATTTCAGTGTCAAGTGTCCCTGCGTTAGAATAGTTCACATTAGGGGGCCCTGGCTTAGTGGCAAAACAGCAGGGTTCATGTGCTTTTTCTGCCATGTTGTTTTGCTGTATGACCTTGAACCTTTCTTGTCATCTGCTGAGTCTCCCTTTTTCATCTGTGAAAAGAGGATAATAGTTCCTGCCTCAGGATTATTGAAAAGAACAAAAGAGAGAACATTTAACTCAATGTCTGGGACAAAATAGGAGTGCAATAAAAGTATTTTTTATAAACACCATAACGGCTATTGAAGAGGGAAGCTGATTTTTACAGAAATATGCTGCACTGGGATGAAAAGTATGCCTGAGAGTCACCACACCTTGAATCTTAGAATTTGGAAACAGAGTATCTGCAGATGTCATCAGATTAAGACAAGGTCACTGTGGGTGAGGGTGGCCCTAATCTGGTGACTGGTGATATGGGAATTTTAGACACAAAGAAGAGAATGCTGGGTAAGACAGACGCACGCAGGAGAGAAGCCCCCGTGACAACAGGGGCAGAGATTGAGTGGCCAAAGTCCAGGCGAAGGATGGCTGGGACCGCCAGCCACCACCAGACACTAGGAGCCAAGCAGGGAGCAGATGGTCCCTCAGACCCGGCAGGAGGGACCAAGCCTGCTGACACTGAGATTTCAGACTCTCAGCCTCTACCACTATGGGAGAAAACATTGTCCCCACCCAGTTTGCGAGGACCCCTTAAGGCAAGCAGAGGAAACTAACATGCCTGCCAGTATGTACAACTCAGTCAGGGAGGCTAGACTTGGTAGTCGTAACACAGGGACCGCCCCCCCTTCATTGCTGTTGCTCACAGCCATCCAGAGGTACAGCTGACCACATGTCAACCACAGGCCAGCACCGGGGCCCCCTCTGTCAGGGACCCTGGCAGACAGAGCAGCCTCGATCTGGTCTGTGACAAAGGGGACAGAAAGTCAAAAAACTCAAGGATTTATAAGATTTTATAGAAGATGAAACGTATTTGTGTGTCCAACCAGTAGATCATAAAATTGAAGTGTCTTTAAGTGACAAAAGTTTAATCAACTGAGCCCTGGGGCAAGGAACACTTGCCACTAAGCCATTTTTAAAACTTCTGCATTAATTAAGAGGGTTCCTAATAAATCATTTCAGTGGGACGGAGGGAAAGGGGACAGGAAACCGCTCATTGGCCCTGGGAGCTTCTGCTCAAAAATGAGCCATATAAATTCTGCTCCCATCTCACTGGCCAAATCTGATGTCATGGTAGGGGTGTGTACCCCCATGAGGTTATCTTTGCGATAATGTAATCTACCCAGCCCTTACAGAGGATTACCTTTCCAGTAGTTGCTCTGAGAGGTTTTCAAAGTGCTGCAGTGATGTGGCTGTCATGTTGGAAAATCTGTGGGTGTGATCTTCTCAACAAGCATGTTATGGCAAGAAACCGACTCTTTGTGATTTTTGGCCCCCAGTGGCATTCCCTCTCTGATCATCTACCTGGTCTCCAGATGTAGTCATAGATGATTTTTAAATTTACTTCCCAAAATTAAATCTACCCCCTCAAGTAGTACAAATGTGCCGCTGTTGAGGCTGGTCAAAGGAAGGAACTTGGGTGACCCCGCATTAGGAGCTGCAGAGAAATCCTGAGGAATTAAAGCATCACCAAAATCACTGACAGCCTCCCAGAGAAACATCTTGAAAGGGTAGACTGCTTGGCTGAAGCCATAATACAATATTACAATTATACAACAATTTATTTGCTGTCATTTAAATAGTTCGTTTGTAAAATATGTAATATATAAAGTACGTGCATGGCTAGACACCTGCTGATGTGTTTGGGTGGGGAGAGAAGTCACACAGCATCGCTGGTACAATTCTTGAAGCAGAGAGGCAGAGAGGCGCGGCTACAGAAGAGCAGTGACAGTGGCCTGTGCGCCTTACTGCGCGCTGGGCACCAGCGGTTTGCATGGAAGAATGTCATTTAGCCCTCGCAACCAGGCTGGGACCCTGAAGGAGGCACCCACTCTTAGGGTAAAACAGGTGCAGGGTGGACATGGGCATGACCCTGACGGTGACTGCCGCCCCCAGTCTAGCACCCCAAAGGGCCTCACTCACCCTACCCTAGCCCCAGACCTGCTGGCCACAGTCGTGTGAGGTTAATACCACCTGCTTCGTTCTTTGCAGATGAGAGAACAGAGGCTTGGGGGGGGGGGCGGTTTGAGGATCTTGCTTCACTTTCACATACGTGGCTGAACAAGGATGTGACCCCCAGGCCACTGGACCCCACAGCGTGGGGCTTGAAAGACAGCACCAAGCTGCCTCTTAGTGCCCCATTTATGGTTCTGGTTGTTTCTTTGCAGGTGTCCAAGGCAGCTGCAGACTTGATGGCCTACTGTGAAGCACATGCCAAGGAAGACCCCCTTCTGACCCCTGTCCCGGCCTCAGAAAACCCCTTTAGGGAGAAGAAGTTCTTCTGCGCCATCCTTTAAGTCTCCATGGGGAGCCTGCAGAGCCTCCGGGCTCCTGGGACATTGATGTAGAGTTTTTAGCAAAGTGGGCGCCTTTCTAGTCCACAGTATTTGAAGAGAGCAAGGAGAACCATCTGGCAACTCCAGGCTATGCATGTTTAAAGAGCTGGCCCCCTGCGGGAGCGCCAGCAGACCCACATCCTGAGTTAAGAGATCTGATTCTGCAGAATGGCCTGGAGGAGGGGAATATACAAAAGTAAAAATTGGTATCACTTCTTTTCTGCTATCTCTCCCCCAAAACCTTATGTTTCTGCTTCGTATTTAAAAAATAAAAGTTCTAACAGACAGCTGTCCTGAGCTAAGATACGTCTGACCTTCTTGGAATGCATATTGTCTTTAGAATCCCCTGTGAGAAGCTGAGCTGTCCAGCGTGGCCGCGGTTTGGTCCAGCGGCCTTGGTGTTTGGTCTCCGTGCCTTTCTACCTTCCTTCTCCTGCCCTTTCCCTCGCCTCCCCCGTCACGGTGGTATGGAGATAAGGCTGGACTTGTCTATAAGACTGAACTCCAAGGATGAGCCCCAGATTGTCTAGGGTGACTTCTCCTGTGCTGTGTCCCCATGGTAATAGCAACCACCACCAAAAATGCTGGTTGTCTTGTTCTCTTGTCACTGTTCCTGACATTTGTACATTATAGCTCTGACTCCACAAGTACAGGTAAATCACGTGTTGTGACTGGTGCTTCCATATGTTTGTGACAATTTTTGATTAATACTGCATGAAAATGTCCCTATGTTACATCCATTCAGAAGTTTTGTTGTTTTACTGAAAAGTTGGAAAAAGAAATGAGAGGGGAAAGATTCTGGGAAGGAAAAAATTCAGTATTTTGAAAATTGAGATGACTCCAGAGCCTTAGCCATGCCTAAAATACCTCCTAGTTAAGAGCTGTGTAAATGCCTCTTAAGTATATTTTCCAGAATCCAAAGCAATTTTTTTTTTGGCTAATCCAGGATCTAGGGCAGCATAGTGATCACCAATCAGGAGAGTAAAGGGTCCTTGAAGCTGGGAAGTACTTTTATCATAGAGTATAAGCAAGTTCCCTCTTTCCCTGAATCAGAAATTCTAGATTAAAAGAATACTCTGTATGCTAGGAAAACCATGGCCCTCTTTTGTTCAAGTATCAGAAGAAATAAACCCACAGCTCCAGGGACAGTGACCCATCCTCAGAAGCCCAGTTGCCTGCCCTTTAGGGAGGAGGACCCCAGCTGGCTACTCGCTGTGGGCAGATGTGGTCTCCACAGCTCGCTCCACCCAAAAGGGTTCCGGCTCTTTTCCCCCCACAGAGATAGTCTTGGGTCTTTACTCACTGAAACTTCTAATAGAATCTTTTGGTTTTTTCTCCATCCTGTTTGTTGGAGTCTCCTGGTCTTTATTTACAATGCCTCCCTCGGGAATCAGGGCTTGGAGGATTTATCACTTTTTCTGTGTCATCTATAGTCAAAGAGGGCCTCCCTTACATCTTGTTTGCTTTCAAATCCCAAAAGACCATTTCCAATTAATTTTATTCTCTTCTCACCCCACTCTGTTCTCTCCTATTTAAAAAACCCAGAAGTGTAAAAAGGGAGGGAAAAGGAAAATAAAAAGACCTAGTATGCCAAGGACAGATTTCAAAACAGACTTGGTCAAGGTCGGCCTTGTCTTCTTCATGGGCATGCTGGTATAAATGCATCCAATTAAAGCTGGGGTGGGAGAGCAGAGGATCCTGGAACATTTGTGAAATGTATGAATAGACTTCCTAACCAGATGCTTCTGTTCTTCTCAAATTTTTGGATTTTGTTATAGTCAGTAAAATGCTAATGAAGAGTTTAGCGGGGAAAACCTAGCAGGGTACTTATTAAACTACAGTCCTTTACAACTATCATAGCTTAGTAATACTGTGGAATCAGCTAAAACCATATCACACTTTTTTTTTTTTGGTAGAGACAGAGTCTCACTTTATCACCCTCAGTAGAGTGCTGTGACATCACAGCTCAAGGCACCCTCCAACTCCTGGGCTCAGGCGATTCTCTTACCTTAGCCTCCTGAGTAGCTGGGACTACAGGCACCTGCCACAGTGCCTGGCTATTTTTTTGTTTTGCAGTTTGGCTAGGGCTGGGTTTGAACCCGCCACCCTCGGTATAGGGGGCGGGCGCCCTACTCACTGAGCCACAGGCACTGCCCCCACATCATACTTTTAAAATGAGTCCAAACATGAATATGTGGTCTCACGAAAACCACTGTAAAAAAAGCGCTCTTTGGTGGTGGTGAAGGCATGAGTAGAAGGCCTGGATGATTTTCATAATTCACAGCATTTCCTTTTCCCAGAAGGACTCTTTATATTCTCATGTAAATCTAAATCTTCAGAGCAATTAAGATGAAATTAAAATTTTTAGGAAGCATCATGATATGGATCTGGTGATTAAAAGTTAAGGAAATTCCAAACTGCCCGTGGCCGTGTTTATAAAAAGAGAGCAGAAAATGCCTAGCCCATCTGAAATTAAGTTCACAGACAATGTTTGGAGCCTTTTATAATTTCATGTTTCACACTATGGAATTATAATACTAAAATCTTTATATACGTTTTGGCCTATTGGTATTTGTACTTATTCATGGGGAAAAGTCTTTTGATCACTTATGTCTCTAAAGAGTTTAATTCCTTTAGAATTCCTTTAGAAATGGTGGTCATTCTCACCAGCACAATTTTATCTTACAGGGTAACTAATAGGAAAATTCATCTTATTTGTTTAAGTCTCTAGTCTCTATAGATAATTTGCTGGTTAGTAATGAAAACCTGCCATGGAACTAGTTAATAAGTAGTAATGTTAAATTTCATATTTAGAATGCAAACTCTATACAGAAAAAAAAAATATCCTCAGTATTAACTCCAATTTAAAAATTGTTCTTTTTTGTAATTTGAAACCAAGCACTATTTAATTTAAATCAGAAGATGCACAAAAGTACTTTGATCTGAATCTGATTGCACTAATAATATTTGAAAGAGATGGCCTCCCAAGGAAAAATTAAACAATAAAAATTATTTCTCCATACACTTATACTCACATAAGAAATTTTAGGAAAATATAGCATGCTACCTTAAAAGATTTTTGTACTTTTTTCTTTCCTACTATTTTTTTCTAGCTGCTCCTGGAATTGATGAATTGTTACTTATATATTAATGTTTCACAGCCCAAGAATTCTTTGCCTTTTTCCTGTACAAGATCTGTGGTGTGTGTCTTTCAAAGAGAGGGACATGCAGAGATGTTAAAGCAAGAAAACCTGAATGTGATGTGCACGTTTTCATCCCCCTTGGACGATGTGTTTTAATAAATGGAATTTTCAGACCATGTCATATGCAAATTCATTGAAAAGGCGGAGGGGCCATCTCAGCCACTGATTCCACGAGTAACTTTGAGGAGGATCTGATAATACCAAGAGAAGGAAAAATAGGAATCCATTGATTTTCTTTAAAAAGATGTCCTCAGGAAGAAAAAAAAGTCACGTAACACTCTTTAAATGCCTTTCTCCCTGGGTCTCGGTATCTCAGCTTTGATCTTGCTTAGGGACTGAGGAAGATGGGGTGGGGAGGGGAACCCACATCCCCAGCAGCTTGGGCCATGCAGAAAGAAAGATGAGCTGTATTTACACTATAACTTGCTGTGAGTATGCCACAGGATATTTTCCATTATGAAAAAGAAAAAAATGAACACAGAAAGCTTATGCTTTCCATAAGCTGTCCATGGTTTTAAAGGAATACAGGAGAAAATAAATCCTTACAACCTGACTTCAGCAGCTCCTCAGAGATCTTCTTAGTCAAAAAAGACTCCAAATGTCCTTCAAATTATGCTAATATCAGTTGAAAAAAAATTAAGGAAACACAAAATCTCCTAGGGTTGAGCCACCAACAGCAGCATCTTTAAACCACAGATGACGGTGCCACTTGGCACCGCGGCTCCCTTGGATGCTACTGTCCCTCCGACTGTGGCCGGTGAACCACAAGCTGCAGAATGACTTGGAATGCCCCTTTAAGAGGCAGCGCCTGGTTCCCCCACTAACTCAGAATCTCTGGTAGAGACTCCTAAAGACATGTATTCTGTTGCATGCCATAGTCTGGGGACCACTGCTGTGAGTGCTAAAGGCACAGGTCGTAGGTATGTTCGCTGTTACTCGGATGGCCCCACGGTGTGAACACGCGGAAGCCGCGCGTGAGAACCCAGCTAGCTCCGGGACAGGCGACGCTGGGAGGAGGGCGCCCCCCAGCCCGCCCCTGCGCGAGGGCGCCTCCAGCTCTCACTCTTTAATAAGCTGGTCACACTGCAGACAGCGCTCACAATGACAGAGGGAATTGGAGCTGGGTCAGCGCCAATCCACAAATTGCAAATTATTTGCCAAGGGAAATCCCTTTCCCTTCGGTTCTGCCCCAAATCTACATTTTCTTCTATTTAGAAACAGGAGGCTCGGGCAGGATTTATTTTAATGAAGGGCCCTGGGCTGCTAGGCTTTCCGCCCCAGAGCGCTCGCAATCTCTCCGCGTCAATAACGCGGAAAGCCAGGAGGGGGTGCTGCGTCTCCACCCCGAGGTGACAAAGTGCCCGCGACCTCGGTTCTGTGGGCAAGAGCCCATTTGACACGAGCTAGGAGCCACAACGGGCCCCGTGGCCCCTTGGAGAAGTCCCCTCACCACTGCATGCTATAAAGTGGGACAAGACTGCGGGAACCGGGCAGCTCGGGGGAAGAGCTGATCCAGAGCCGCAGACGCCACTCGCAGGCAACCTTGAACAGAGACCAGTCAGCCCCCTCGCCTCCCGGCTCCCCGCTTTCCAGCCCGCTGGCTCACGCCCTCCCTGCCTGTGTCCCAGTTCCCCGGGCCACCCTGACTCCCACCTCCTCCCGCCGCGGCCACGCCCCCGCCCCTGTGTCCATCACTCCGGACTGCCCTGGTTCTGAGTGGCTGACACTTGGAGCTGAGACGTCCCGAGATGGGCCCCCTTCAAGCGCAGCGGGGTGCAGTGCTCCGATGCTGCCACCGGGTGTCACTGTCGCGGGGACCTGCTTTCCTCTGTGGCGCTGGGTTCTCAAGACACCTGCCTGCTTATATCTCCACAGTCCAGCAATCACCTGGAAAGTCCCTAAACGTATCCCTGGAACACTTCCTGAGACCCTTATGGGCTGGATCTGGTTCCTGTGCCCAGGTGAATAGAGGTAGTCGCTGTTTCCTCACAGGCAGAACAGCAACTCTAAGGGACATTGAAGTCCTTTTACTAGAAAAGGAGCAACAAAAATTTAAAGGCAAGAAATAGCTGGTGCCAATCACATATGGCCAGATGGACAGTGTCACCTCCACTTTCCCCATGCTCAGAAACCAGGGCGCTCTCAAGCACTCCAGGTCCACCCTCAACTGCTTGGTTCTCCGGGTCCCAGAGAGCCAGGCTGCACCCTGCTAATCCCGTCTCAGCTTCCAGACGCTCTGTTCTGCCTCACCCTGGCCCTCCCAAGGCCCTGTGCATATAGCCCGCCTCCATGCTGCAGTCCATGATGTTCCTGCCTCTGGAATGGCATCACACAATTCCTCAAGTAACTAAACAGTGTTTGTCTTTCAAGCCCCATGTTGTCTATAAATGACTTCAGGTGGTAAGAGTCTCTTTCCTGGCTCAGCCAGTAGCACAGTGGTTACAGAGCCAGCCACATGCACCGAGGCTGGCTGGTTGGATTCCGGACGGGGCCAGCTAAACAACGACAGCTGCAAAAAAAAAAAAATAGCCAGTCATTGTGGCAGGCGCCTGTAATCACAGCTACCTGGGAGGTTGAGGCAAGAGAATCGCTTAAGCCCAAGAGTTGGAGGTTGCTGTGAGCTGTGATGCCACAGCACTCTACTGAGGGCAACATAGTGAGATTGTCTCCAAAAAAAAAAAAAAAGTCTCTTTCTTCTCAACGCCTGATGCCTTGTTGTCGCCCCCAACAGCTCTGTGTTTGTTGTGTTGGAGGCAGGGTGCCAGGGTGGGCGGCAGGGCACTGGCCTTCTGGGAGCTCCATTTACTGGAGGAAGCAGACAAGGAAATCGTCGCCAAGGTGGGATCCTCTCGGGCACCTGTTCCCCCGTGACTCCCAGTCACTCACTCTCATGCAGTGATGATGGTCATGATGATGCCAACACAGTAGCCGCAGCCTGAAAGTGAACGCTCAGGAAGTGCTGAACTCTGTGCCAGGCACAAAGCTGAGCCTTGAGCAGACAGCACTTGGTTTAATTCTCATGGTAAACCCACAACATGGACGTTATTTGGTCTCTGGTAGCAGACAGCTCTTGTGCCTGCTGACACATACATAACCCACTTCTGATTTCAGCCACAGCTGCAGTGGCGATGTCTCTGCAAGCTCATTCTTCCCAAAGGAAATTAGTGTCCCCAGGGCACTCCTCTGCGACTGAGGATGAGAGTCTGGAGCAAAGTCTCAGGCTCCCCCACTTCTGAGGATGATTCTTGGCACATTTTATACGGTTTCTCTGAGGATCTCTACCAGGAGTGAGCCTCAATTCCCACGACAGCAACCAGCCTCAAAATAGGCCGTCTTGTTTATTCTTCCCTGAATCTGCCTCATTGTCTCTCTGCCTACATTTCTACCTCCTGGGACCCCCTTCACCACCCCCCCAATGAACTACCCCCATCCACGTCCTTGACTCAGGCTCTGCTTTGCAAGGAGCTTAAGTTACCTCACCTCAAATCAGGAATTTGAGGTGTGGGAAGGCTGAGGTTTCCCCAAATTCTCCTTGCTGCTAAGGGACAGATCAAGGCTACAAACCCAGATGTGTCTTGATTCCCAAGATCTAGCCCCACAGGCTGTCCCATAATGTAAATTGGTACAAGTAGGAACAGCGGAGGCCAGAATGAAAGTTCTCAGTCTGTTCTTAGGGGTAGAATATGCGATAGTTTGCAGACTTCAAAGCTCTGCATTACTGCTCTGGAACAAAGAAACCCATGAGCTCTTCTTGTCAATACTCACTCTCCACTGTGGCCCTTGGTATCTAGAAAGGGTCAGCAGTAGCTTCTAAGTTCACCTTGCACAGAAGAGATTTCCTGGAATTGAGGAATCTGTGCAAAGAAACCAAAAAACATGATGATAACAGGGAAGGCTATAAGTGTTTATTTCTCTTCAGGACTTTCAGGAGAGAAACATCTCTTCCTTTTCTACTGACTGTTCTCACAACTGCTTCTCTGTCATCTGGGAGCCCAGGGCCCCTTCAGAGGTTAGAGGCAGGGTCATCGGAGTAGCAGGCAAGGTTTTCAGCAGCTTCACACTCCAAGACAAGATCTGAGAAAAACCATCAAGAAAGAAACTCAGGACAAAGACCCTTGCGAAGCAGTTTCTAAGACTCCCCAAAAGCTGCTTCAGGAAAAAGAATAATGGGCCTCCCTATGTCTTGCCCCTGCTCCGGGCATATGCCATGTCCGTGGAACAGAAGCCCAGCACAGGTGCTGCACACACACTCAGGGAAAGCTGTTCCAGCACGCTTGAGAAATGTCTTTTAATTCAACTCCCTATTTTGCAGATGGGAAAATTTAATTGTCCTTCAAAATCAGATAGCTCTTTAGTGGTACAGTCATGAGTACCACTGCAAAGAGACGATTCACAGTGGCAAGATGGAACTGTCTCAGGTTGTCCCTAGAATGCCATTCAAATATTTTATAGGAAAACATCCCTGAATTCAATTTCACAATTTTACAACATATTAAAAGATAATTTTCCATCAAAAAAGGGTAAAAATCATTACTTTCATACGGGTGTTAAATGGACAAATGTTAACGATTTTCTTTAATTATTATTAATAAGGAAACCAGGCAGATGTTACAACTGGCCAAAACAAAAGTTAAAAAGCAGAGATGTAGGCTGGGTGCAGTGGCTCATGCTTGTAATCCTAGCACTCTGGGAGGCTGAGGCAGGTGGATTGCCTGAGCCTACAAGTTTGAAACCAGTCTGAGCCAGACCGAGATCTCGTCTCTAGAAAAACGAAAAAAATAGCTGGGTATTGTGACAGGCACCTGTAATCCCCACTACTCGGGAGGCTGAAGTAAGAGAATTGCTTGAGCCCAAGAGTTTGAGGTTGCTGTGAGCAATGACACCACGGCACTCTACCGAGGGCAACAAAATGAGACTCTGTCTCAAAAAAAAATAAAATAAAATAAAATAAAAAATAAATAAAAAATAAAAAACAAGAGAGAGAGAGACATTTGTAGATCAGGAATATTGAAATGAATTTGCAAAAAGATGCAAAACTAGCTTCTTTCACAAGTCGGTGGGGCCTCTGGTAGACGGAATTTAGTCTCACGTGTAAAGCAAGAATTAGTTTGCATTGTTATCAGTTATCTACAACTTACAGTTATAAAATAGCTTAAAGTAACAAAAGGCACAAAGCTCTCACAGAATCAGAATTAGATAACTCAGAGGACTATACTTTAAATAAGGCATAGTTTTCCATTGAAGTACACGTTTTTGCTTACAATTCTCCAAGTGCCAAGTAATGAACTAAGTTAAATAAGTCAGAAAAAGAACAACTTGCTGTGTACTCTGCTCTTGTTACCCAAAGCTCAGCACTTGTCCCTGAATGAGGACAAGTGGTTTGAGGAGAAGGAAAGAGAAGTTTATTAATTTGCTGACAAATGAGGAAAATGGCAGCCCCCTGTCTCAAAATGCCAATTTTCCTGTCGATAAGCAGAAATGTGGAGTTTTTGAAGGGAGGATTTTCAGCTTTGGGGTACTGTTGTTTAACTACAGTTGATGGCTCTGATCGATCCCACTTCCTAAAGATAATCTCATGACTTCTGCCTAGGCAGTTCCATTGAGCATGTCCTGAAGTGCAAAAGACAAAGAATACTCTGGCCTAAGGCAGGGATGCCGATTTTAATTCCCCAAAAGAGTGAGGGAGTTGTAAAAAGACAGCAAACATTTTTACCCCTTTTCAGGCTGTTCCCTCTGTTACACTCTCAAAGATCTGTTTTCAGCCCTCAAGGGGAACCATATTTATGTGGGGGTTTTGTGTTTGTTTGTATGTTATCCAGCCCTCTAGCAGAAGCAGATCAAGGATCTGGCAAACCATTCCTATTACATAACGCACTAATAACAGAGTGTACCCTGGTTCTTTTATAGATGGACATAGACTTTCCTTAGGGTTCATCTTCACCTATTACATACTAACAGCTACCATCAATCTATTGCCTGGTGTGTTTCAGGTTCTTGACATCCTCCCTAAAGCTCCATCAGGTAATAATGGGCCCTCAAATTACAGAAAAGGCAACAGAAGCTAAGTCACATGTTCAAAATCTCAACTGGTAAGATTCTGTTTGGGTCCAAATCCCTGTGTATCCAGTGCTATCTTTACTCTCTCCCCTAACTTGATGCCAATGCAGGGTGACCTCCTTGGCAAGAAATGCATTTTGCAGTTATTATTCACACCAGAAAGAGCATTTAGTTGTGTTGACCCTTAAGAATATGTTTGTCTTAACTCCTGGACTCAGTCTGGAATATTTAACAGTTCTCTGCTCTACAGTGGACTTCCTAGAACCTCAAAGAGATGTTTTGGTTCCTTCATCCATCTTGCAGGATGACTATTTCTAGATGGTCCCAGGAAGAAGAATTTATAAAGATATTCTCCCAAGGAGATGCAGACATTATAGATGGAAGTTTAAAGGATGGGCTGAAGGTTGGCTTAGAGCAAGAGCTGGCAAACCACATCCCACAGCCCAAATCTGGTTGGTTTTTATATAACCTAAGAGCTAATAATGGTTTTTACCTTTTTAGTAATTAAAAAGTTTTTTAAAATGCTATTTTGTGACCTGTGAAAATTATATGAAATTCAAATACCAGTGGTCACAGATTTCCATTAGGGTACAGCCACTTCGCATTTTCTATGACAGTTTTGAAGGTATAAGGGCAGGTTTGGGAAGTGACAGAAACCGTACCACATGCCAAGTGAAAATGCCCATTACCTGGCCCTCTACAGAAAAAGTTCGGCAACTCCCAGCTTAGAGTCACTTTCTGTTTGAGAATGATTTCCCAGGAACCCCAGAGTGAGTATTGCAGCAGGATTTCAACATGGCATGTCCTAAATGCCTTTAGGTTTGGAATTATTTGAGGGAAATTCTGTGACTTCCAGAGTCCTGGTACCAAGGCCAAACCCCACCCGAGGCCTAAACTCCTGGTGTAAGCACCACTTTGGAAAGCTTCACCACTGGGCTACCCACAGTTGGCACCTCTAATGCTCTGTGGCTGTTCCTGTTTATGTGCTGTGGAATCCGCACGCATTTACCTGCCATTAATTACAATAATTAAAATTAAGCGGTGCCTCCTGTGTGGGAATTTGCCTGTCCCTGCCGGGAACTCCTGCAAATGGCTCTTCTTTCTTAAGAGCTCCCTCTGCTGGTCAGTTCTCATGCAGCCCACATCGTCTCACTTCCCTGGGCAAGTCGCTCTGCAGCCAGGAAGAAGCCCAAGGTGGTTTCGAGGTTGGTTGGCTTACTTGCTTGTTTGGTTGTTTTAAAGATGGGGTCTTGCTATATCACTCTAACTGGTCTTGAAAACCTGGGCTTAAGGGATCTTCCTACCTCAGCCTCCCCAGTAGCTGGGACCACAGGCATACATAGCACCAGCCCAAAGATAAATTTTGATTAAGAGACAAAAGCACTTTGGATATTATCTCTGTGGGAGTTTTTCACAATATATGAGCATTAACGGCATTAACCCCCAAGGATACAGAACTTCTTCACTGCAGAACTCTCTTTGAATGCAAACCAGCAATCCCCTGGTAGGCAGGAGAGGCCCAGGTAAGTAAAGCCTTGCTGAATTCTGGTGTCCCAAATAACTTGTTGGTAAGGCAAAGCTGAGTTTATTGCTGTCACCATAAAGAAGCCTGGCAGTGCCTCAACCGAAGAGGAGGATCTGATTTATTAAGGCTTTGGCGTTTGGTTGAAGGCAGATCTTTTCATGGGGGAAGGGAGGACTGTGCTATAACAGTTTAGGGTTGGTGGACACAGTAAGGTAACAGGAGTCTAGGAATGTAAACTGCCTGTTGATGACTTGATGAGATTTTCCAGAAATTCCTACTATAAGCATGAATATTTGCAACTTTGCTTCTCCAGAGCAAGAGTCTCCAGACTAATAAAGATGCTAAGAAGGTGATGGGATAGTAAATAGTTTGGGAGGTCATAAGTTGATGGGCGCAGTCTGGGAGGCCCAGGAGATGTGGGCAGAGCCATTGCCTGGGTGACTCTGAGCAAGACGTTGGGCCTGCTTTGTTAAAGGTGAGTAGAACCATGTTGGTGACTGGGTGTGTGGGGTGTGCAGACTGCAGCTATGATGGGGGCTGCCAAGAAATTTGATCTTTGCAGGATACTGCAATGCTGGCCTGACATGAGCACTGCACAGGGCTGGAGGACACCAAGGCGAATGAGAGACAGTCTCTTGGGGTCCCAGTGCTACAAGGCAGGGGCTCTACAGAGGCTTTTGTTAGAAAGCTCCTGAAGGTGCCCAGAGCACAGGGTGCAGGTTCAGCTGGGTGTGGGGAAAATTAGGGAAAGTCGGGCAGAGTCGACATCAAAGCTGGGACTCAGGGGTGACAGCAGTTTACCAGGCTGGGAAGGGATGAAGGCAGGGAGGCCTCTCCATCCTAGGACGCTGAATCAGGAAAGTTCCCAGCATATTCTGGGAATGGCAAGTGGCTCCACACGGCTGGAGTCCAGGTGCTTTGGAAACAAGGAAGGAAAGGAAGTCTGAGGCCAGGTGGTCACCCACCTTTTCTGAGAAGGTTGTGGGCTTTACCCTGGAGGTGGTAGAGGGCCCCTGCAAAAGTGTTAGCAGGCAAGTGCCGTGTTTTCATCTGTTCTTTAGAATCCCTCCAGCTGCAGTGGTGAGAGGGTACAGATGGACTAATAGCCAGAAGCTGTGGTCTCAATAGTACAGGCCCTTCACCAAGAAAATAGCTCTGAGGGTGAGACAAGGAAGATTCAAGATGAAGTGGGAAGCTGTGCCTTGGGGACCCCCTGACTGTGGGGCAGAGGGGCGGAGAAGGCTTTCTACACTAGACTCTGGTTCCATTAGCGGGGATGAGAAATGCACGAGAACAAGAGGGTCCAAGAAATGCACAACTGGAGCTTCTCTGAGAGGTGCGGGTTGAGGCTTCGTGGACAGGTAGAAAGAGGAAGCCATGGGAAAGACATGGAATAGCGGAAATCACCAAAAGAGAGAGTGTACCTGGAGACTAGAGGAAAAGACACCCCCATGCACGGAACTGTGACACTCATGCTGCAGTTATCAATAGTTGAGCACCACCAGCCACCTGCTTCTCCCTCCAGGGACAGGGGTTCTTAGGACATGTACGTGCACCAACTTCAGGGGCCACCTGCCCCATGGACGGGGCCCAAGGGCAACAGAGAGGGATGTGCTTGGGGAAAAAAGGGAAAGAACTTCGCCCCTCACAGGACAGAACAGAAGAGGACAGAGAAGGTAATTCGTTTTTGTGAAACAGAGGGTTTGGCCTGTTTCTCAGTCTGGACTGCATCAAGTCAGTGCCTGAAAGGTTGGGAAACAACAGAAGTGGGAAGGAAACAGTTCTACGGGAGGGCTGCCTCTCAGGGGACGCGGTGTGCAGGACAATTGTCCACGGGGGCTGCCTCTCAGGGGACGCGGTGTGCAGGACAATTGTCCACGGGGGCTGCCTCTCAGGGGACGCGGTGTGCAGGACAATTGTCCACGGGGGCTGCCTCTCAGGGGACGCGGTGTGCAGGACAATTGTCCACGGGGGCTGCCTCTCAGGGGACGCGGTGTGCAGGACAATTGTCCACGGGGGCTGCCTCTCAGGGGACGCGGTGTGCAGGACAATTGTCCACGGGGGCTGCCTCTCAGGGGACGCGGTGTGCAGGACAATTGTCCACGGGGGCTGCCTCTCAGGGGACTCAGTGTGCAAGCTGCAGGAGAAGCAGGTGGGCTGGAGCTGTCACTCGGGTGGCTGAGCAGGCACAAATGAGAGGTCTGGAAGGGTCGGGAACATTTGTGTAAACAAGGTGGGCTCGCTCACAGTGTTCCCCAGGACACCTTTCTCAGTCTCACATCAGAGTCACCTGTAGGGCTTGTTAAAAACCAGCTTTCTGGCACTAGGCCCAGAAGTTTCGGATTCAGTAAGTGTGAGGCGGGGCTGGGGAGCCCTGAAGCTCTACCGAGTTCCTAGGTGAGGCTGATGCTGCGGGTCCAGGGACCAATCTTTAAGAACCACTGGTCTGTGAGAGTCCCCAAAGGAGGGTGCTGTGTTGTGAACGTATTCCCCACAACCTCGTGTTGGGCACTTGGTCTCCAGAGCTGCAGCGTTGAGAGGTGGGCAGACAGGGCCAGGCAGCTCATTTGCACAGCATACTGTAGTGGAAGGTTAATGTTCCCTGGGCTACAGAGGGCACAGAAGTAGACGTTCTGATATGGACGGTCTGGGAGCAGTGGGGTATCCCGTATGTCGGAGGGAACCTGCAGACCTCAGGGGCACACGAGGTGGGTGCAGCAGTGACCCGTGCACCAGCCACCAATCACTGGACAGAGATGAGAACATTCCAGAGGAGCCACTTTGGGCCAACAGGAACAGTGAACTGATCTGCCATCACCACCCACTCCTCAGAATCTCAGAAGATCCCCCGAATTTAGTTGTAACCCCTGAAAAAGACCACAACTCATCATAAATTGCCAGTGTTTTCTCTTCCACCATGCATGCAAAGGAGATTCAAGGCAGAAATTAGGAGCACGGTTGCCTGGAATGAATGGGCTGAGACAGACTTTATTTCCCAGGGCACTATCAGTGAGGGCCCATTACCAGAAGATACATACATTTTAAAAACCACATTCAAATATGTTCTGACTGAAGAAAGAGCATGAAAATTGCAGCAGCTTCAGAAACACACGCTCCACTGAGCTCTGAAGTCCAAGGCGGCCAGAAAGTTGGGCTCTTAGGGGAAATTACTCAAATCCTCATTAACAATCTAAATTATTTATTCCTACTGAGTCGTTACTGAGACCAAGGAGGTCAGGTCTCAGGTTCCAGCAGCACCATCAGGGAAACTACATGATTGCAGCTGGAGAGGAAAGGATGACAGAGCTGGTTTGTCCTTGCCATTTGCTAACACTTGTGCCCAGCCTTGGATATTAGATGCCGAGCGCTCAACTCCCAGGGGCTGCTGTTCTTATTTGCCAAAGCTAAAGTAGGAATGACCCAGCAAACATCAAAATAAAAAGTGTTCAAGTAGAAATGAATATGAACAGCATTTTTTCCCCCTTTACTAGTAAATTCCAATATAGTAGCACATTTATAATACTTTCCAGGGAGCTTTTAAAGAGAAAAGATGTGGAGACAAATTGGGATGGTTTTTGTGAGCCTAGGGCAGGAACTGAGGCCAGCATCTCTTTGGGAAATAGGAACACCTGTTTGAATGAAGAGTCACAAGGGTGGAGCTGGGAAGGATGTCTTGACCAATAGCAGCGATATCTCTTCCTTTCTTTCAAAGGTGCTCATTCTCCCAGCCTTAGAATGCATTTTTCTGTAATTGAAAGATTATCCAAATGCCTGCCCCCGCTCTCCTCACAATGCTGAGCTGTCAATGGGAGTCATGAAGGTGAAGAGCTCACAGGATGGTTCTCAGTTGCCCAGGTGAAGGCTGAGAAGGGGGTGAAGTGCAATTTCCAGCAGATACATTATGCTACCAGGTGACACGGCTTTAGCCACTGACCGTTGACACTCACCTGACCACTATGACAGCCTCCTAATCAGGTCTACCAGTCACATTCTGTTCTCTACCCAGCTGCCAGAAGGATCTTACAACCCAAGTCTCAGCTTGTCACCACATCAAACCTTCAACTGCTTTCTCTTGAGCATAGAATAAAGTCCCTACTTCTCACCATGGCCTCCAGAGCCCTGCTGGGCTGTCCCTCCACTCCATCGTGTCCCTCACCCATCCTGCTGGCTCACAGCCCCTGGACCTGATTTTTCAGGACCCAGCCCTGACAAAGGGCCTTTTGCCCATGCTGTGCCCTCTTCCCTCCTTTGGAAATCCAATAACAGGTCACATTTTAGAACTCAGGTAAGACTATAGACTATCCCTATCTACCCCAGGTCCTTTCCTGTGGATCTCTGTCTCCTCCGGACACGTCTGTCCCCCTCATTTAGCTCCAGCATCTGGCATGTCTGAAGCACTCAGGAGGTGCTGAGGGACGGGGAGACACGCGGGAACTCAGGAAAGCAGCTGGCTCGCGGTCGATGCCACTTGATAGCCTATGATGTCATCATCTCTGCTGTACTCATCGACTGCTTTCAAGGACTCAGAAGTGGTTTGCCATCATTTTTAGGGGAAGCACCGCAGACTTCCATCATCCAAATGTTGATTTCTATTGCTCCACTCCCAGCCCTGCCTCTCCAAGCCCTCTGCTCTCTTAGGGTCTTTGGGGGACGCTACCCATTTCTCGTTCTCTTTATCCTTCTGCCCACGTCCCCACACTACATGACTCTACCTCCTATCCCCAGCTGAGTTCAAACACCAGGTTTTTCTTAGATGTAGTCTCAGCCCTCTTTTGTTCCCTGTTTTCTCGAGGAACTCGCTGTAATGGTTTTGACTAGAGAGTCACGCTGACAGCTCCTCAGCGGGCATTTCTAGTTGTACCCACGTGTGTTTATTCCAGGCATCTGGAGAGTGACTGCAGGCTATAGCTACCATCGCTTAAAACTCCACAGGGCCAGAACCAGATTCCTCAGCTTCTGCACACTGGTTCCTTCCTAGCAGGACCCCTGACTCTCCATGGGGATTCATTCTTCATCCCCGAGCTGCTGCCTGACCTTCCAGTGGTCCCCTTTAACCCATCCGTCTCATCCTCAATTTACATTGAGTCCCACCAAATCTGTGGACCATTCCTTTTAAATCTCTCTAGAACTCATCCTCAGGTTAGGACCATTTCAGTTGTAAGTGACAAACTCCAATCTAGCTCAGGCACAAAAAGGAATGTATTGACCGGCATATCTAGAAAGTTGCATCTAGCTCCCCAGTAGATGCCTTTGGGAATGGCCCCTCTCTAGCTCTTCCCCTGTGCTGCTTTTGCTGTTAAGCAAGCTTCTCCCTGTGATTTCAGAAGTGGAAGAGGAATGCCTTATGTTCCTTGTGTGACTGTGTAGATGCCTGTTGGTTCCTATTCCATTTCTGTCTTTTGCTTTTAATACTAAATCATACAATTCCAGAGCCTGTCCTTACAAAATAGCTATTCTTCATAGTTAATAAAAAAGAGTCTCAGAAAGAAATGAAGGAGATGTTCTCTTCAGGAGGCTCCTCCAGCAGGGAGACCTTTCTGCATTATACAACTTGTTCAAAAAGATCTGATTTCATGACGGTGTTCAATTGATAACATTCATTAGAATATAAAACTTATTTTTGTGTGCATTACAGCTACTTTTGTGGACATCTCTAAGTGTTACCAACTTGTTCTGCTCACTGTCTTTGGAAGGATAATTTTAACAAAGGCATCTAGTAAAATTACGAAGACTTTTAAAAATGTTACAAGCCACGAAAACCTTCAAAGAGCAGCTCGTACCTCTGATGATTGTCTTTCTTGATAATGTGCTGACCTGGTTAATGCTGAAATTGCCAGTTCTACATTTCTGACACCATATATTTTCTCACAAACATTTTAGGGTTAGTGAGCCATACAGTCTCTACTGCACCTATTCAACAACACTCTCGTAGCATTGAAGCATCCAGTCAGCAAATGGGCACGGGTGTTCAGTACAAGTTTGTCTATGGATACAGAAAGTTGAATTCCATCTAAAAGCACTGGGCTGGGCAAGATGGCTCACACCTGTAATCCTAGCACTCTGGGAGGCTGAGGCAGATGGATCCCTTGAGCTCAGGAGTTCAAGACCAGGCTGAGAAAGAGCAAGACCCTGTCTCTACTAAAACTAGAAAAGCTAGCCAGGCATAGTGGTGCACATCTCTAGTCCCAGCTACTGGGGAGGCTGAGGCAAGAGGATTGCTCAACTCTAAGAGTTTGAGGTTGTTGTGAGCTATGATGCTATGGCACTCAGAGTGAGATTCTGGCTAAAAAAAAAAAAAAAAACCCACACTGAGAGGCCGAGGCCGGTAGATTGCTTGAGCTCAGGAGTTTGAGACCAGCCTAAGCAACAGTGAGACCCCGTCTCTAAAAATAGCTGGCATTGTGGTGGGCGCCTATAGTCCCAGCTACTTGGGAGGCTGAGGCAAGAGAATCGCTTGAGCCCAAGACTTTGAGGTGAGCTATGATGCCACAGCATTCTACCAAGGGCATCAAAGCAAGACTCCGTCTAAAAAAAAAATGAATAAATAAATATAAAAATGCAACACACTACTCATAATGGTGGTGAGTCATGTCAACTGGCATGCAGCTGACACTTAAAAACTTCGTTGAATAAATCAACAGATGGATTAATGGCCTAACAACCCCCCATCAACACTTAGATGGGAGCTATGCTCATTGGAGAATAAGAGTTGATCTCCTGTCCTTGCAGGGCACAGAGGGCTTGGTTTTCAGAAATAGGATTGTCTACAATTCACTTCCTCTTAGACATTTCATGCAGGATAGGCCAATTTGACTCCTTCCAATTCAGGGGGAAAAAAAGGGATTTTAAAATGTTTTTAAAAACAGATTGAATATTTATAATATGCTATACTTGTTTTACAATATTTCTTCTTTTTTAAATTAAATCATAGCTGTGTACATTAATACAATCAAGGGGTACAATGTGCTGGTTTTATATACAATTTGAAGTGTTTTCATCAAACTGGTTAACATAGCCTTCACGGCATTTTCTTAGTTATTGTGTTAAGACATTTATATTCTACACTTACTAAATTTCACAAGTACCCTTGTAAGATGCAATATTTCTTTTATCTGTTGCCCAAGTCTGGTGGGTCCCTTCAACATTCTGTGTCCTCCAACTCTCCACCCCTGGGGACAGCCAAGGATGGTGACCAGGAGGCATCCTCAAGTGGTTGACAACTTGGGCCTCTGAAATAAAGACAAGGCAGGAGCAAACAACTTTGTTTTTTGCATTAAAGGGTCAATTCCAGAAAACAAGTGGTAAAAGCTACTTTTTCATTTTTTAAAAAACATGCATTATTTGCAGTTATATGTATTATTTTATTTTCCTTGATAGGTTCATTTCTTTCTTATTTTTCAGCTAGTATTTCATTAATGTTATAACTAGAACATACCACAGTATGTGACTACAGCTGCATCTTTGATCAAATTTTGTTGGAAATGTGACACTCTTGAATTGTTTATATTTATTGTTTAAGTATCTGAATTGCAAAATATATATTATCGTGCAGTGCCCCCTTAAAACTATTATTCTGGCCTTCTAGTACACTTTTTGTACTTCCCGTGAATTCACTTACCACTTTCTAACTCTAGATTGTGTTTATTTATACATCTATATTTGTTATTAAACTTCCTGAAAATAGACTATAGTTTAGTCATTTGTATGCCCTATAGATGCTAAGCACGCTGTTTAATTAAAATTGTGTTGAGATGCAACAAAACATATATAGCTGGCTTACCCCAAGAACTTTAATTGCTCCCCTTTATCTTAAGAGGCCTTTCTTAATTGGATCCCCGTCTTTGGCTATAGTCTCATTAGCTGTCATTCCTTCCCACCCTTCAGCCCCCAGGAGCTTGCCCCTCTGGGCAGTGGTGTTCATTTCTTTGCCTTCCACTTCCATTTCTTTTTACATCCACTTCCCTCAAAATAAGTTACCCCTTCGACTGCAGGGTGAACTCATCACCACCTTCAAGCCATAGTTCGTACTTGTTTATTTGTTGATTATTTATTTCCCTTATTAACCTTCTAGGCACCATGAAAGTGGGGGGTTGGTCTGTCTTACTGCTGCCTCTGAAAAGTTCATAAAGGGTCTTAAGTATACGGGAGAGTTTTGAATATTGTCTAGGAGGCATCCTAAGCAGAAAAAATTATGGACATGTTTTTATTTTAGAGAATCACTCTTATGGGGGGCAGTGGATTGGAGCAGGCCGTAGGAAATTAGATAATTAGATTAAGCAAAAGTGATGAGGGTTTGCTGTGAGATCAGGGAGGTGGTGAGTGGACTGAGTTAGGAGAGACAGCCTGGCAGGGCTCATGACTGAGGTTGGTGGGAGTAAGGGATGATTCCCAGTGTCTGGCTTCACTCAATGGCCAGTGATATCTATAACTACCGCATAGTACTGCAGTTTTACATTTACGTGTGGCTTACTCTCAACTAGTCTGAAAGCACCTGATTACAGGGACATCGCTTTTTATTTTTAGTCCTTGTCTTAGCAATGTTAGAAGAGCACCTATTATGTTACAGCAATAAATAAGTGAATGGATGACTATACTCAAACTACTAAACAGTAATTCTATAAACCAACGAGCGGTATAGCTGATAGCAGAAAAGCTCTATACACTGCTTTCCGCACGTTGTGTGCAGCTGGGAGGAAACCATCGCACATCCCAGCCGCCTTCTGTCTGTTGTACACTGAGAGGCTGACAATAAAGTTTATTTGAGCATCGACGTGCCACGCCGTGGCCCCGCCTTGCAGGCCACAGCCATGATTGGTTGCGTATTTGCCAGGCGGGCTGCGGTCCTTAAGCGATGATTGGTGCAGGGCGCCGTCATTCCGGAGCGTCCTGGCGCCAGCCCGCCCCCTCGCCGCGTCGCCCCGCCTGCGCCGCCCGCTCCCTCTCGCTTCTCCTCTCCCGGCGGAGGCCCCGGGACCAGAGAGAGAGAGCAGCGGGACCATGTTCCGACGCAAGCTGACGGCTCTCGACTACCACAATCCTGCCGGCTTCAACTGCAAAGGTGAGGCGGCGGCCGCAGGTCGGCCGTGAGCCCCTGACCCGGGCGGCGGTCCCTCCCTCTCTCCGCGCGCGCAGCCCGTCTCCCCAGCGGGACCTTCGGCGGCCTGGTCTGCCCCGGAGGCCTCTAGGCACCTGCCTTCCGGCCCCCCTCGCACCTCGGCTCTCCGCAGCCCTTCCCCGGCCGCGCCCCCGGCTTCTGAGCCGCTCACCCACTCCAGCCTCGGCATCTCCAACTCCCCCCAACACGCACACGCGACTGCCTCGGCACACAAAAATGAAAAACCTTCGTCTGTCTTTATTTTTCTACTCCATGTAATTGGGCGATACTCTGAGCACCTGCTGGAAGGTGCTGAGTAACTTGAAGACTAGTTCGCTGTGTGCCCAGAGCTACCCCTGGTCGGGGCGGGGGGCAGTCCAAACCCACCAAGCTGTGTCAGACCAACATAGTACACGGTGAAGGCCAGGCCCGGCGGTGGAAGGGTAAGCACCCATAGGAACGGCGTAATTACGTTGTGTGGGTCGTGCAAAAAAGTTAATAGCGGATGAGCAGAAGGTTGAAATGTAAATATGAAAGTATTGGGGATTTTGCAGCATTAATTTTTTTTTAAAGTAATAACACTATTAACTCACTATAACTCAGCTACCTTGCTGTAGTCGTTTCTTCTGTAGTTCCAGAGGTAGGCTAGTAAGTTGGAAAGTGATCAAGTACAACTCGTGATACTTAACAGTATTGTATAATTCTCAAGACCTCATACTGGAAGCTTGAATTGGACTCAACAAATTGAAAATAATTTCTAAGCAGGATAACAGTGTTTGTTGATGTGCTTCCCAATTTGTCGTTTGTTGTTTTTCTACTTTAATAAGACAAAGTTAGTGGCCGTAGGACCTAGATCTGGATTCGGGTCTCAGTTTTCTCATCTGTAAAATGGGGACATTAAATAACAAAGTATATACTTAATGTAAGGGTATCATTATATGACAATAGTAGTCACAGGGTCTGTCTTCCTCAGTTTTGTCATTTAATTTCTCATACTTTATTATTTTATTATTACTTATATTACTATCTTATTTGCCATAAATTTAACTTTGCTCAGTTTCTCCTTCCTGCTCCCAAAGGAATTAGATACTGTTTTTTTCCACATTTATTTCATGTAATCTTCATAACAACTCTTTGAGGTAAGTCCTATTATTACCCATGTTTTGTAGCTGAAGAAGCTGAGGTACAGAAAATGTAGGTGATCAGCCCAAGTTCACACACCACTGAGTATCTGGACTCAGAATTTGAATTCAGACCAAAATTTGAACAGATCATTGTTAGTCTGTGGCACCATCGTCTGTGCTTTCATCTCTTACTTCTGTCAGCAAAGTTAATTTAGTATTTTGAGGTTGAAAAAAAATTCCTTATGACCCATTTATCTGTAGAGAAGTTTTTTCTACAATGCTTCTGGGTATTTATATATATTTTTCTTCTTGCAGATGAAACAGAATTTAGAAACTTTATTGTTTGGCTTGAAGATCAGAAAATCAGACACTACAAGATTGAAGACAGAGGTAATTTAAGAAACATCCACAGCAGTGACTGGCCCAAGTTCTTTGAAAAGGTAACGAATTAGGCAGTAAAAGTACAGAGAGCTTTTCTAAAAATCTTTGTGAAGATGAGCTTTATAGTTACTTTGTTCCTCTTAAATAATAATGATCAGTGTTAAGAAAGCTGGATTTCAGGGATTTAGCTTTTTTCTTACCATATTTCTTTTGATTTTAGTACAAATTATATTTTCCTACCAAGCTTTCTGTATTAAATAGAAATAGTTTTCTCTAGAAATGTTGTGAAGTTTCTTAAGTAAATAGTGGTATATATTCCATAAATGGTAATACTTCACTTTCATTTGATGGCCAGAATCAGAATTTTTACATTAGAGTGAAAATGTTGTAATAATATAGTCTTTCTCCTTAGAATTAGTGATTTTATGAATTAGGGGGATTATGTAAATTGTACTCCACGGCAGTAACCTTGGGCACGTTTATGAACCTTTCTGTGTCACGGTTGTCTCATCAGTAACTGGTGGCAACCCTGTCTGTCTCAGAGGAGTGATTGTCTGTCATTAAGTGATGCACCTCTTCACAGAAGAGCTTTGCCCATTGCAGCCCCTGTGTGCCCACTGTTCCCACTGCTGCTGCTGCTACTGGATTGCTTCCCTTTGCTCCTAAAAAATATTTATGAAGTTTTCAGTGCGTTTCTTAAGACTGTGAAATATATTGTTAGGGTTTTGTATTTGTTTATATTACAACTTATAGTTCATTCATGTGTACAAAACAATACAAAGTTCTACCTGTAGAGGGGTATTTGAAAAATACAGAAAAATTTCTTGATCGGAGATACCTAGAAGTGGCAGTAGAGTAGAATGACTTAGACATAAGTGTATAGAAACTTACCCAGATAAATATTATCCTGCAAGTTGGTTTCTTTGGAATGGTTATGTCATTACTTGAGTCATATTTAGAACTTCTCTTTTTAGTATTGACAAATATTTTGTACTTTGAAGTAGATTTTCTCTTTGAATCATAGTCCAATCTTGTGAATGAGGGGATTATGTTTTTGATTAGAAAATGAGTTATGGCTGAAAGATAACATTCATTGATTATCCCTGAAAGGATTTCCAAAAGGGAGTTCTAGAAGTTTTGATTATTAATATTGTGCTGGAATTAGTTTTTAAGCTCCTAAGAGTCTTATTTGAAGGACTACATTCATTTGGATGTATAGCTTCTGATGTTTATTTAAAATACTCAGTTACACCCTACTTGTGTATTACACGGCCTGCTCTATTGTGTGGCATTTCTGTAATGTGAAAGTGAAGGTTTAGAAAATAAATGATTTATTTGTACATACTCCTTTTTAAAATTGTCCTTTTTATGTAATTGTTCAACGTGTATTGAGACGTGGAGTTACGAAGTTTAGATTCAAGTCCCAGATCCAAGTTGTGTCACCATTGGTCGTTGTCAATGCCTCTGGACCTCAGTTTTGTCCGAGGTTGTTCCATATCAGTTGTATCCTACCGGGATCCACAAAGGTAAAAATTTCAAAAATGCATGATGAAAATAATTCATTTTTTTTCTTAAATGTTTCCTTCCTTTGGGATATATAATCACATCAAAAGTGTAGTAATATACATGTTATAAGAAATTCTCAAGAGACCCGAACTAAGATCTCTTTCACCATTAGAGAAGTCTGTACCATTCTTTAATTTCTTGACGTTTGGGTAATAATGAAAGTTATTTTTTTTTTCTCTTCCATAGTATCTCAGAGATGTTAACTGTCCTTTCAAGATTCAAGATCGACAAGAAGCAATTGACTGGCTTCTTGGTTTAGCTGTTAGACTTGAATATGGAGATAATGGTATGTTTTGTGGGGAAGGTGTTGTTTTAAAGAGAGAGGAAAGATAGGAAAAGAGGGAGTATGAAAATGTAGGGCACTTAGCAGTTTGTTTTTTGTTCATATGTTGTTTTACCTTTAGTTCATTTTTATCACAAGATGTTAGAAGCACTTTCTATTTTGTTACTTTTTTCTTTTAGAAGTTGGAAATGGGGTCTTCTGGAGAAGGCTAGTTGTCTTCTCCCAAAGTAACATTAGTTTGGTAAATTTGCCATATTTTCCCAGCGTGCACCTTAGCCTTTCAAATTAAATTGTTAGTGTTCCAGAATTGATGGAGTTTGGGGGGTGTTTGCAGCAGGTAGTTTCACGAGAGACTGAAGCATGTCTAACGTCAGTGCACACGGACACCCGCCAGGCCAGAGGATGTTACTTACGCTGCATGTTGTCTTATCACAGATACTCCTGTTACTAGAAGCTTCTGCGTGTTAGTACCTACATTAAACTCGTGTTTCCTCTCCTTAGACCATTACATTTTGAAAGACCTGCCAACATCTGATCATCTTACTCCCCTTCCATACTCTGGTTTATGTGTTTCTCTTTTGTGGTACTGTCAGTCCTAGTCCTGCTAATCGTTTGCTTTTGGAGGCTTTTTGATATCTTTGGCTTCTCCTTTTCCTTCCCATCCTGCCCTCATTAATCTTTTTTCATGTCTGTTATATCTTGTCTTTTTCATTCCCACTGCTATCACCCTAATTCCTGACAATAATATTGTAATGTCTTCCAAACTAGTCACTTGTTAGTGTCACTTCTACTCTTAACTGCATGGCCCACCGAGCCACCTGAAATATAATCTGTTTTAGAGTGCTGCTTACTCCTTGTTTCCAAAGAATAGCTCCAGTTACATATTCACAAATGTTTCCCATTTTCTACAGTAGGAATCAAAAGCTCCTTAGCCTAATATTTAAGACCTTTAATAACTGGTGTTTGCATACTCGTCATCATCACCAAACTAAAATAACACTGATTCCTGTTTATATCATTTCTTTTCCTCCCTTGAATTTCTTTGGTCACTTTTCCCTTGGCTAATATGCCATTTCAGTCTGTCTGTACACATCTAAATCCTACCCATCTTTTTAAGATCCAGCTCAGATTCTATCTTGGTGATATTTCCCTCTGAACTTCATAGCTTTTAACCCTATGCCTTTGAAGTGATTTGCCACTTTATGTTTTGCTTCTGTCTCATCTGCCCCAGTAAATTGTAAGCTGATACTCAGCTTGCTTCCTGCGTGGTACCTCTGTAATCTCTCAGTGCCGTAACAAATTGCCATAAACTCAGTGACCTAAGACATACTTTATTATCTTATTTTGGAATCAGAAATCCGATATAAGTCACTAGACTAAAGTCAGGTTGTTAGCGGGCTGGTTCCTTTTGGAGGCTCTGGGGAGATCTGTTTCTTTGCCTCTTCTACCTTCTGGAGCCTGCCTGCATTCCTTGACTGGCCCTTCCTGCACGTTCAGATCCAGCAGTATAGCATTCTTTAGTCTCTCTGACCCTGCTTCTGTTGTTAGCTTATTCTCTGACCCCCCTTCCTCCCTCTTAACAAGGATGTGGCCGTTACACTGGGTCCACCTGAATGATCCAGGATAATCTTCCCATCTCAGGGCCCTTAATTTAATCATTTCTGCAAGACCCTTTCGCTCTGTTAAGTATCGGTATGCATACAGGTTCCAGGGACTGGGACGTGGATATCACTGGGAGTCATTGTCTGCTGTAGTACCTGACATACTTTATTGCAAAATCTCAAATTTGAGATTTTTTTCTTTACTTTCAATTTTTATTCCAAAGGAAATACTTTTGCTTTTCTTCTTTTAAAAAATAAATGTTCAAATCATAAGCCTTGTGGCCTTAGTGTAGTATTAATTGATTTTTAGGACCTTTAACAAGGTCTTTTTATTTATCCTGCTCTTTGTTGGTAGGAACTGTGTGTGAGCTAATAGTAGTCTTCCACTTACCAGAAGTGTTTTCCAGCTATTCTCAAAATAAATTCTTAGCACCATCACAATTTATTTCCATCTTCCTAGTGTTTCTACTTTTGTTCTGTTCTTAGAATCCTTCAGCCTTCAGGGGTGTGTGCCACGTGATCACAGGCTCTTACCATGAAATACAAATACATTTATTTCTCAGCGATAGCGTGGTTTAATGAATTGTTTTAAAAAGCTCATATGTGAAATGAAAAGGAAATCAGTATGTAATTGAAATGTAAATGGTATTAAGAGTGTATTAAAAGTCTTAACCTACAAAACAAGTTTTATTTATTAAAATTTGCAACTGTAGGAACGGTCTTTTGACAAGTAAAGTAATAATACTGTCTTTTGTCAGTAGGAGGTGCTGATGTTCCTTTGTGGTTTTACATTCATGTATTGCCTTCTTTTAAGTTACTTATTTTAAGTCTGCTGAAACCATTGGGAATTTCTATTATTTGTGCTTTACCGGTCTTTTTTTTTTGGAGACAGACTCACTATGTCTCCCTTAGTAGAATACCATGGCTTCACAGGTCATAGCAACCTCAAACTCTAGGGCTTAAGCTAGAGGTTCTCAGCCTGTGGGTCACGACTTCTTTGTAACAATGAAAATCCATCAGGGCATTAGGAAGGTTGAGAACCACTGGCTTAAGCACTTCTCTTGCCTCAGCCTCCCAAGTAGCTTGGACTCCAGGCACCCGTTACAATGCCTGGCTATATTTTTGTTGCAGTTGTCATTATTGTTTAGCTGGCTGGGGCGAGGTTAGAACCTGCCAGCCTCAGTGCATGTGGCCAGCACCGTAACCACCAAGCCTGCTTTACCATTTCTTAAAGTCTTTGGGTAGCTTGTCAATTAAGGTGATTAAGATCTGACTTAAATTGTTTTCTTTTACTTTTTTATATTTCAGAGTTACAGAAAAATTGCACCAATTGTACAAAGAATTTAACATTTTATTTCATTTGCTTTATCCTCTCTATATACTCCCCCCTTTTAGGTGATTCCCTCTTACCCTTACATTTAATGTGCATTTCCTAAAAATGACTTTGTTGTACATAACCACAGTACAATAATTAAAATTCGGGAGTTAAGTTTGATAAATACTATTCTCCATGGCTGTTACTCACATTTCACCAACTATTCACCCCCACCTTCCCCGGAAAATCCCTGAACAGTCGTGGATTATGCATTGCATTGAGTTGTGTCTCTTTAGTCTCCTGTAATCTGGAGCAAGTCTTGTCTTTGTTTGTGCTTCATGACACTGACATTTATTTCACGGAAGATCCCTTAGTTTGGTTTGTGGGGTCTTTCCTAACGATTAGGTTCAGGTTTTAACTTTTTGTTAGGAATAACTAATTCTTTTGAGTGGTAATATCAAGATACCTGATGGCCGTATGTCCTATCACTGGTCATGCTAACTTTGACCACTTACTTGGTGAAGGTTTCTTCACTGTAAAGTTACTCTCCTCCCCTCTGTAGTAAAGAGGCATTTGGAGACCGCGCTCCTCAGATTTTTATTTGGTGATTCTTGCGTGAGTCAGTGTTGGCGATTGCTGAGAGGTGCTTTTCTACTTCAGTTGCTCCCTCCTCATTTATTCGCTGGCTTTCTACCATAAGAAGGAGCCCTCCTGTCTCTCCAGTTTCTTTGTTTGCTTAAATCTGTGTAGATTTATGGATTCTTATTTTACTCAGTGGATCAGAATACTCTTTACCATCACATGCTTTGATGTTTGTATTCTTTCACATTCGGCTGATGGGAGCCTCTTTGAGCTAACTCCTGTCTGGCTTAATTTTAAGTCTTGTATTTTTCCCTCTTGTCTCCTTAATAAGTAGCCAAAGATGCCATCTTGGGGATTAAGTTATTAAGTGCTTTTATTGGTGAGTTCTTTTTAAGTATTATTTTTCAAATGAAAGTAAGAAAATCTACAGAATTCTGAATTTCCATTTCCATGAAATAAGCTTTAGGTTTGTATAAGATGGTGTGTTCAAAACGTTGGGGGTTTTGTTGTTGTTGTTGTTTTTGGAAAGAAATGTTTGGGGATTTTATATACAACATTCAAAAGACGATAGGGGAAAAACTCGTTTTTAATTGAATTGTAGTTTTGTAACCTATACTTACTTTCCTCCTGTTCTTCCCCAAGTTTAGAGTAGGGATGTCTATTGCTGATTTTTGTGAGGACTTTTTTTTGTTTGTGTATTTAACGTGTGGTCCAAGACAACTCTTTTTGGCATATAGCAGAGGTAAAGAAAGGTTGGACACCCTTGTTTTAGAGTCAGCTGTTAATTGTAAAAGATTTTTTTCCTCCTAAAATTTAGATGTTTGAAATTATTTCCTTCAGAATTATTAATTTGTGTTCAGTATTTCAATAATCATTTTAGCTTAATCAGAAAGATTCAATCACATTATTTTATTAGATTTTCTAAAGCAAAAATGAATTGTGATTGGATAAGTTGTTTTCTGCTAATAAGGATTGAACATCCCTAATTCAAAAGTCTGAAATCCAAAATGCTTCAAAATCAGAAACTTTCCAAGCACCAATATGAAGACACAAGTGGAAAATCTTGTACATACGTACTTAACACACAAAACTTTGCTGCATGCACTGAATTGTTAAGGATAATGTATGAAATCACCGTCAGACTGTGTGTAAAGTGTATGTAAACAACAAATTTCATATGTGGACTTGGGTTATCTCATTATATTTATGCAAATATTGTGAAATCCAAAACATTTCTGGTTCCAAATATTTCTGAGACAGGATGCTCAACCTGTAAATGTGGCTCAGTTAAATTTAGCAAATTAGTAGTGGTTATTTCACCTTAAGTTGTAGTTCTACAGATTATATTTTTTGCCTATTTTTGTAGCTGAAAAATACAAGGACTTAGTACCTGATAATGCAAAAAACGCTGACAGCACAACTAAGAATGCGGAGCCGTTGATCAATTTGGATGGTGAGTATGTGAACACACAAAACTGACATTTTGGTTTCTTAAATGTTTTTTTACTTCTCAAATGAAGTCAAGTTGACTTGGTTTTAGTAAATTACGAAGGCTCCGTACAGCACTTACGTTGATGTTTTTAGTCAGTTAAATGTGTTTTCTCCCTCCCCTTGCATATCATTATCTGAATGTTAAGATGCTGCTCTTTGATTTGCTCCTGGTACTTTGTGGTTTTGATTTGTATTTAATCCTGGGGGTCATTGTTCGCCTTCCTGGATGTATAAAATTTTTTTTAATCCAGTGACACTCTGAGACAAGTGTAACATTTTTCATTATTTTAAGTTATTTCAAGTCCCAGGTGTCTTTTAGTAATTTTTTCCCCCTTTTAAAATATGAAGCTTCTAATTACCTAGATTGTGATATGTTAAGTATTCTTTCACTGGCTGATACTTTGGGAGTTATCTTTTGAATGAATGAGCTTCTTGGACACTCCAGAGCTGCTGCTTAGAGAAAAGGTTTTGGGAAAACTGTCTGTTTGAAGGTATCTGTGTTAAAACTGGTAATAGCCTTGGGAAGAAATGTTAATTAAAAGTGCTACATAAATGGGCCTTGCAGAGAAATTTACAGGACAAGCCTAATGTGAGTTAAATTAGTCATTTATTGGGTTCTTCAGTTTGGCTGATGAATTATGGATGCTGCTTGACTTACAAGGGAATTATGTCCCAAAGTAAAAAGCTCTTAACTCAGAAATGCATTTAGTACCATGATAAACCCATTTTAAAGTTGAAAAATACTAAGTGGAGTCCAGATGCTACTCAGCTTACTATGGGGTTACATCCTAGTAAACCCATTGTAAAGTTGAGAAGTCCTAAGCCCACCCTTTGTAAATTGGGGACCATTTGGATGGTAATGGGAAAACCATTAATGTCATCAATTTGCCTAATTGTTGATGCTCTAGTCTATGTTTTTTCTCTTGTCAGCAGGATTTTTAAAAATTGAGATTTGTTGTTATTAGAATAGTTGAAATGTTTTTCATAAGTTTATGTGTTCACAAACGTGTCTGAGTCTGAGTTTGTCGAGCTACAGGGGTTTTTATTGTTAATCTTTTACAGTAAATAACCCTGACTTCAAGGCTGGCGTGATGGCTCTGGCCAACCTCCTTCAGATTCAGCGCCATGATGACTACCTGGTGATGCTTAAGGTCAGCCTCACATTCTGGATTCTTGACAGAAACTGCAGAGAGAGAAAGTCTGCATTTTCTACATACTATTGGTGTTTAAATTGATGGTTGACGAAAATACAGTAGAGGAATGTGGGGCATAAAGCAGATTTCATGATCTTATCTGTTCTGGATTGTCTAGTAATAACTCACATCAGAGAGGGTTTACTGTGTGCTTGCCACTGCTAAATTCTTTGCAAAAATGATCTCATTTGATTTTCCCAATAATCCTAGAGGTAGAGACTAATGTCCTTTTTTAAAAAATACATTTAGGAAGAAACAGAGACTTGAATAATATCTGAGATGGCACAAAAGTAATAAAACCAGAATTTTAAGCACTCTGATCCTGTGGTCCATTCTTTTAATTCTGTTTAATCATTTCTTTTAAGGATTCATGGTCAGTATTCATTAAGATAATAAAAAATGGCAAATTAGTAGTGGTGGATTTGGTCAAAAAATATATACTCCCAGAATCTCTTTGAAAAATGAATGTTTCTGTCTTCTGAACCCTTCATCCTAGACAGGCCACTCAGTTCATACCTCTACTTCAGGGAGCCCAGGAATCTGAAAGAGTCCACTTCTTTCTGAGAAAAAAATATACTTCAAAAGGTTTATTCCTAGTAAATGTAAAAGAATAGTGGGTGAATCAGAGGAGTGGCGCTTGTGATCTAGACTAGGAAATTATATTAAAGATTATTACTGATTTTTACAAGAGATTAAAGGGGTTTCGACCAGACCATGTGCATGTAAAATTACTTTGAACTACTTCATGATAAACTGAATAATTAAATTTTACTCCACCCAGAAGAGATTAAACCATAATTTACCCTACTTTTTAGAATCGTTATGTATTAAATGTCAGTTTTAACGAGAGAAAGACTGTCCTCTTAAATTATTACAGTCTTCTACACTGAATCTGAATGTTAACTTGGATTTTCTCAACCTAGATTGGATGGCAAAAGACAAAAGGTTGCTTTTAGTGAAATTTAGCTATTTCAAAGGCTTGGTCTTTAACCCAGACAGTGATGTAAGTGGTCTTGGAGCAGCTGTACAGTGGTCAGGTCAGCTTTAAAGTGAGCTTAGCGAGAAGGGAACAGACAGTGCATAGCATATTGGCGCTTTTCTCAGACTTTGAAACCCAATGGGAAAAAGTATAAATCAGCTACAACACAAAGCTTTATAAAATTCTAATCCAAGCTGCATATTTGTCTGCTTTGAGATATTTTAAGAGGCATTCAAATAATACATAATATGGAAAACATCTTAGTAGGTTTGCCAAATATAGGAATCAATATATTAACTGGCCATCAGACTGTCAAATACATTGGCAGTCACTGTTAAAGGATGTTTTAATTATCTTTTTAAAATACAGCATTTGGTGTTTATTAAAAATAATATTTTTAAGTTTTCACTTATTTTTGAGTTGGAATTGTCATCCCTCTAATTAAAATTCTTTTTTAAAAATCTTGTTTTTTAAATGTGTATGCATGCATGGCCTCCATAATGGGAGGCCTTAGTGAGTTATAAAAAAGCACCGACAATGTGTCCTTTGGTCTGAAAACATTTTACTATAGTGAAGTGAAAACAAACAAAAATACATGTGTGAAAGATTGTATGCATGCATCCATGATCACAGAGTAATTTAAAGGAGTTTTCGTTTGGACGCGTAAGAATCTGGTAACGATGACTCTTCTGGAAGGACGGCAGGGCTTAGGGTGAGACATTTTCTACTGTATGTAGTCTTCCATGTTTAAAAGGGTTGTTTGTTTTTTTTTAAAAAACCAAGGACATGTATTGCTTATTCAAAAAAATGTTTTAAATTGTATCATTCCATGTTATTAAATACTAAAAGTATAAAAATTTAATTACAGTAGCCAGCTTGTTTTTTCAATTTTTGATTTATTGGGGAGTTATTGAACTAGGCAATTTTAACTTTATCAGAGTGAGCATCCTTATTTTCTTTGATTAGAGAAGAAAGGATGACAGTTAAATAGGCTATATAAAAAGTAAAATCAGTATTTTGGGGTTTTTTAGGCAATTCGCATTTTGGTTCAGGAGCGCCTGACACAGGATGCAGTTGCTAAAGCAAATCAAACAAAAGAGGTATGTTTGTATAAATTCTAAACTCGTTATTAATGAAAGTTTCTTTTGGTATTGCCATTAGAAATGTGTAAGTTTAAACTTAGCTTGTATCTGTTTAAGATATTCTACATTAGAACAGCCCAGAGAAAGACAGCTTACTTCAGTGCCTGTGAATTTGGTTCTTAGGCAAATTGAATGTATTCATGGGGGTTGGGGGTGTGTGTGGCATTTTTCAGTGAAAAATGAACTTCGTGTTTATTTCACTTCATCCCTCGGAAAAGCTACCATTAGCACATGCACAGACCACTGCAATTTAAAATTTACTATGAAATTTACTGGATTATTGATCTAAATCCTATCTTCCTGTTTCTTCAGAATAAATTCTCATTTCATTCAATTTCCTGGCATAAAGCAGTATGAGAAAGTAATTTGGTTAAGGTCCCCTGTTGGTAAGTGTTGGAGTGCCGGCAGTCAGTCTGACTCAGGAGCCTGTGCTGTGGTGGGTGGGCCGAGGTTCCCTGGGTGGATGTCCGCCCAGGTAAAGGGATAAAGGGCTAGATTGAAGTATAACGTTCACCGGACAGGTAACAAACAGTAGGCTAAGAAAGCTGGATACTATGACTATCTTCCCCATATCTATAATACACTTTGGGGATTTTTTGTATTATATCAGAAATCCAAATATCCCTAAAGTTGGATCAACTATGAGACAGTGCAGAGAATGTCCTCAGGGCTGGCAGCAGCCAGAGGTGTCTTACAGGGTCTCCAGCACATCATCATTCTGGACTTGGGTCCCCCACCCATCTTTCAATGTCTTTTGTCCTCTTGAGGCCTTTAGGCAGGCCTAGCAGTGTTAAAAGGTTACTAATTTCAGGGCAGTGTCTCTGAAAGACACTGAGTTTTCTTCTGAAGGTTCCTATTGGCTTATTAATTATGTATGAATCAGACCACTGGAAGTTGGATTAAAGATCAGCTTATTTCACCCACACTATAGAACAGACAGTAAATTGTCCTGGCATAATAAAATCATTCATTCATTTAGCAAAACTAGTCTTTGGTTTGGAAGGCATTGTAAACGAGGGCATAGCCAAATCTCTTTGCTGTTC
This sequence comes from Nycticebus coucang, assembly GCF_027406575.1. Lineage (NCBI taxonomy): Eukaryota > Metazoa > Chordata > Mammalia > Primates > Lorisidae > Nycticebus > Nycticebus coucang. The sequence continues at coordinate 5,436,688 of NC_069785.1, read as the reverse complement.
TTTGCAAAGTAACATATGGTTTTATTTTCAGTGCTCCCAAATCTTAATTTTAGTGTCATCGCAAAAGATACCAGCCTATAATAATTTAGAGGAGAATTTCTTACAGTTTAGTGTACTTGTCTGTAACTATTCATAACTAGTATTTAAGGCATGTGATAATTCTCAGGGGAAGCGGCTAGTCCTTTGGTGGTCTTTTGGCAGGGAATAATGGAGTGTCTGGTACTAGACTGCCATATAAAGCCACTCAGTACAATTCCACTCCTTAATTTTGCTTACTATACTTTCATACATACAACTTTTTATTATTACCTGTTCTAGAACAGTTGGGGCCTAGGTGGGTTTGCATTAATAGACAGGCAAGTCTTGAGCAGTGACTAAAGCATTTGAATATTGACAGCTTGAAACATTGAAAGTATAGGTAGTTTTTGTTGGTGGTGATATTACACAGTGTAATCAGCGGAAAGCCCAGACTGCCTGTCCTTATTTTTCTTTGCTAGCATTGTGAAGTCTGTACAGTTTGGCATAATATAAGTTACCATCTTTGTTATCTCTGTAGATGCTCACTGGTTAGTTAAATAGTTTAGTTTTTCAAAGTAACTTCCAAAGGAACTATTGAAAGTTAAATTATATATAATCTGATAAACATCATGTAGGTCAAAAAAAAATAGTTGTGTACCTTTTAGATATGTTTGTGCAGTTCGTAAAGTAATGTGCTAGAAATAAACTTGAGGGAGGTAATATCAAAGTAGTCCTGTTTTTCTCATGCGCTGCTTACTGTAGCTAAACTGCAACAGTAAAGCCCAGCCCAGCTCCTTCCATCGCAGCAGTGACAGAGCCCTGCTACGGACGATGTAGTGTTTCATTTGCTCTGAAGGGATGGTAGGTTGCCCAGCTTCCCAGGATATTTAAAGGCCCTTCTTTACTAATCAGTTATAATATGGAAGAACTGGCTCCACCCAAGACAAATGTGAACAGAAAGTTTTTTGTCCCCTTGCCATTGCAGCTGAAAGAGTAAAAGTAGCAGAATAGTTCACTGCTATTCACAGTTTTAGATGAGAATGTTTCTCTTAAGTACATTTTGTCTATTTTTTTTTTTAAGGGCTTGCCTGTTGCTTTAGACAAACATATTCTTGGTTTTGACACGGGAGGTAAGTGATTTTGTTCTGCTTAAACTATTTTTAGAGACATGAGTACTTGGAAGATGTGTAAATGGTCTTACCAGCATAGATGATGTGTTCATACAGTGCTCTTTCCTTGCCAACAGATGCCGTTCTTAACGAAGCTGCTCAGATCCTACGACTTCTGCATATAGAAGAGCTCCGAGAGCTACAGACAAAAATTAATGAAGCCATAGTAGCTGTCCAGGCGATTATTGCTGACCCAAAGACAGACCACAGACTGGGGAAAGTCGGAAGATGAGCACGAAGCCCCTTCAGCTCCTCACCTGCTTGGTGCAGTTGGGAGCCATGTACACTTCTGGCATGTGTTTGGAAATCAAATGTCACATTTTTCGAGGGAGGAATCCCAGAAAATTGATGATGTTTTAGAGATTTACCACCACTGCTTTTTTCTTTAATAAAGTTTGGGAAAGTGGATTTTTTTTTTTTTTTTTTTTAGTATGTATAATCTGCTTCCTCTCTTGTGGTTGAGGTACATGCCAGTCCCCACCTGTGTCAGAGACAACGTAGATGCTGAAGTCATAGGAAAACTTAAATTTTTTATTGGAATAATTAGAAAATTTGAGAACTGTTACACCTTTGGTATTTATTAATGTAGTAAACTTTCTGTGAGTACTTCTGTAGAGGCATTTTCAGGATCAGAAAATACAAACTGAATCATTCTAGCACCTTTTGATATAAATAGAAATGCACTGATGTAGAGGTAAAAAAAATAGTGTGAGAACTTCTGTTGGGAAACCATAAATAACTGGTCACGTCCCCTCCGTTCTGCACTGCCCTCGCTCACTGTGTCAAAGTTTATGATCCTTAGGACTGTGTATTTTATACTGAGCACAGGTTTTAGTTTCTTGGCCAGAAAGAATCCATAACAAAAATCAGATTTAGAGTCTGAGACTCTTAATTCTTTCTTAGTTGAATCTGATCTTTTAAATATGATAAATGTTTATAAGAAATTGCTTTAATAGGCAACAATTAAAATTCTATTACTTTTTAAAACTTGCAATAACAACCTTTGTTTTTAAAGGTACAGTAGTAAAGATTGAGGTATAAACTTCACAAAATGTAGTTTTTTGCACTAAAAATGTTCATCTGGTGTATACAGGAACTTCTCGTGGCCAATGCCTTTTTCACTTTTCTTCACTTTGCAGTAAATGTTCTTTAGGGTCCAGGTTCTGATTGTAAACTCCAAGTCCACCTTTACATTCCTATTTACTTCCTTCCTGTGAGGACAGAGTGGGGGGTGGGAGGTGAATATTCTGTAATCAAGTGACAACAGCAAGTGTTTTCCTTTTGTGCATAGATAAACCCAGTTGAGAGGCAGCAGGGGTAAACTGGCCGTGAGTAATCAATTTCTGTTTCCCTGCTACTCCAGGAAGCATCCAGAAGTGTGTCCACTTAACTTACCTGCTGGGCAGTAGGGGTAGACGGCAGTTATCCCGTAGAGGTGAGATCGCTGCTCCGGGAGATACTCATCAGTGAACTGACCACTGTCTTTATTTACTGATATAACACCGTCCCTGGTAACAGAAAGGGTGAATTCATGGAGAGTCAGTCACTCAGTAAAAAAAATAGGAGGTTAGATACAGGGTCAATTTCAGTAGCGAGATAATCTCTGAGCCTTCTGCTTGGGGGGGTGATGCCGATGCCACGCACTGTTCTAAATGCTCTCAGCCCTGGCTGCACTTAGAATCACGTGGGGATCTATTAAAAATACTGTTGCCTGGGCCTCATGCCAGACCAATTACATCAAAATTGTAGGAGGTGGGGCAGAGAGCATAGACACTTTTTTCTGTTCCCCATTTCTTCATTTGAGAACTGAGTAGTAGTTTTAGTTTTCCTATGTGCACAGTGTGTTCACATTTTTTAAAAATCCATTCAAACCCTATCTAATAATATACCTCATGGTGCCACTTAGGGGCAGTCTTTTGTTCTCTGAACAGGTTTAGAGTAATGTGCTTCCTTTTTAACTTACATGTTAACAAATAGCCTTCCACTTTTAAGCTGTCAGTGAGCAATACCATTAACTTCTGGGTGAAATAAAAGCGTAATTTCAAAAGCGGTAACACTTAAAGGATGTTACCCGTTAATGAGATAATGAAACAAAAGCCCCAGCGGAGGACTTATCATTACTAAAGCCAATTAAGTTTTGGTAAAACAAGCAGTGTATCCAGGAGTGCAGAGAGCGTGGTCTCACCTCCTCCAGTCTGTGTGGTAGAAGTGATCTGCGTAGCTGACGATGCTGAAGGGGTAGTTGAGGTTGTTCTGAATGACACGCCGTCCAGTTCCATCAGGTAGTGTGCACTCCAGTTTTTTGGTTCCTTTTAAAATATCAAAAGGGGAAAATGAGACCTTTCCATCATGGAGGAGAAAAAGAAAAGCTGCTTTGGCAAAAAATGATAGTGATGAATAAATTCCTTCTCAAAGGAAAGGTAGAACAGAAATAGGCAATTTTACTTACACTGCAGCCATACAAATTAGCAACTGTAAAATGCCCTGTTCTATTATTAGTCTTCAGTATGTTGAATAGCATTTCAGTTTTTATTTTTTTAATTTTTATTTATTTTCTTTAAGGCAGAGTCTTGCTCTATTGCTGGCTAGAGTGCCAAGGCCTCACCCCAGCCCACAACAACTTCAAATTCCTAGGCTCAAGTGATCCTCCTGCCTCAGCCTCCCTGACTAGCTGGGACTACTGGCCTATACCACCACGCTCTGACCTCAGCCTCTCAGAGTGCTAGGATTACAGGTGTGAGCCACTGCACTTGGCTACATTTCAATTTTTAGTAGTCAAAAGGTTTTTTTGGAAGAAGGTGTTAACATTTACTGAAATCTGGCTATTTTTTTTCTTCTTTATTACTTTTTTTTTTGCAGTTTTTGGCCGGGGCAATGTTTGTACCCGCCACCTCCAGTATATGGGGCTGCTCCTTTGAACCACAGGCGCTTCCCAAATCTGGTTATTTTCCAATGCAGGTAGAGATATTTTTATAACTTACATGATTTCAAGCTTTAACTTTAAACTGTAAGCCTAACATCTGGGTGAATACCCTTTGAAGGCAAAGTATATTAGCCAAAGCAACCCTTTAACCAAAATCCTTTTTTTCTATATATTTTTTTTAATTTCAGGTTAATGTGAGGTTGCAACCAACCATGTTTGTTATAATATTTGCATTTGTTAGGTAGAGTCCCTTTTATTGTGTCCTGCAAAAATCCTTGAATACTTTTTAAAGGATATATTTGCTTTTCACCAGAAGGGGAAACCAGCTAAGATGGTAGCATGACTCATATTTTTCACTGTAAAGAAATCAGTCTCGAAAGTTCTGCAGTACCTAAATAATTCAATAATTTCCAAGTTTCACAGTTCTCGTGGAATTAAATTTCACATATCCTTTTAAAATGCAATTTGTTTTGGATGGGTTGTGAAAGTGATTATAGTCCCCTTAATTAGATACAGTTCTTCAAGAACAGCCTTTTTCATATTTAACACAGAACTAGACACAAGCATCTCTTCAGTTATACTAATAATGAAAAGCACACAATAGAAATGGATAAACCTGGGCATTAGCAACCCCAAATTACTACTCAAAGGAGCCACCCTGCTACATCACTTCTCCAAGAATGTTCTTGGCATAGTAGCATACTGTTAAAAGTAATAGATGTTTATAGGTAAGTTATACTGACCAAAGAAAATAACTTCCATTCATGTATCTCTGTTTGCCAATTCAACAGTGCTTAATATTTCTTCTTAACTTTTAAAAAACATGCTGGGTGTTCATGTTGAGGCAAGCAATACAAACTTAATTGCCTGATTCAGGCACTACCCGCCTCCATTGCAAAAGATGGTAAGGACCATTTAAAAATATTCTTTAAAATTTTACCAACCAGGCTTGGCACCTGTAGCTCAAGCGGCTAAGGCGCCAGCCACATACACCAGAGTTGGTAGGTTTGAAAACAACTGGGCCTGCCAAACAACCAAAAAATCGCCGGGCATTGTGGCAGGCACCTGTAGTCCCAGCTACTCGGGAGGCTGAGGCAAGAGAATCGCTTACACCCAGGAGTTGGAGGTTGCTGTAAGCCGTGATGCTACCGCACTCTACGCAGGGCGACAGCTTGAGGCTCTGTCTCAAAAAAAAAATGTTTACCAACCAAAGGTACAGATTATGTGCTATACTGTTACCAATGTACTGAAACCAGAAAGACTTCAATGATGGGATTTGGTTCTGCAGTGGAATCTGTCAGTGCTCATGCAGGGTGTGGGGCTCCATCTGCGCACTCCATCAGCAGCAGTACCTGCATCTGCCCAGCACAGCAGTTTGGAGAAGGGGTCAAAGGTTAAGCCATTGGGTAATCCAATGTCTTTATTGATCAGAATTCTTCTGTTTTCTCCATCTAAAGAAGATGTTTCAATTTTAGGAGCTTCTCTATTCCAGTCTGTCCAGTACAAGTTGCTGTAGATAAATTAAAAATCAAGATTATGAAAGAATAGCCATGCAGCCTGTGGCAACCCATCCCCTGGGACTTACAGCCTTAAGCAATCCCCTGGACTTTGTCTGGATTTAGGTCCTGCTTTTAGTGAGCAGAGTACCCGTAAATGATGGGAGGCCACTTCCAATATTAGGTTTAAAAAAACTGGCTTCTGTCTTGGGTGCCCTCTCTTGCACCCTCTGAGGGAGGGTAGATGCCATGTCGCCAGCTATCCGAAAAAGGGGACCAGGTGGCAAGGACCTGGTGTCTCTGGCAGCCCGTGGAGCATGTTTGGAAGTGGGTCCTCCCGCAGCCGAGCCTTGACCACTACAGGTTGGCCAATGGCCAATTGCAACCCTGGGAGGGGCACTCAGCTAACACGTACCCAGATTCCTAACTCACAGAAACTTGGGAGACAATACGTGTTTTGGAGCACTTTGTTACACAGCGATAAATAACATACAGGACCATGTTTCACTCTTAACCTGCATCACAAGGTTTTTTGACAATTGTAACTGGCATAAGTCGTCATTGTCCCAGTCTCTCTCAGACATCCCTGACTCAATTGCCCAGAAACCCTTAATTTGTGGCAATCTGGAACTGGATCTTGGATTAGCATGCAAAGAAATGTAGTTGTTAGGAATAGCTTAGCTATAGAAAGTACGGAACCTGTTGAGACTTGTTCAGGCAGGGATCTGGAGGGAAATAGTTCTCCTTAACTACTTTCTTTCAGGGAAAATAATGTTTGGCACTTAACAAGGGGAATCTCAGCTGTGCTGTACCTGGCATCCAAGGGTGGAAACACTTCAAGTGAGTTAGCTTGTAAATGATGAAAATTTTTCATCTTTAACCTTGTTAAAGATGAAAAATACTCATTGAATAGATAACCAGAAAATACTGTGTAATATGGTCCTGTTAATTGGAAATGGGTTATATGTAAAGAAGCAGGTTTGTGGCTATAGCAGTGGTAATGGTGACCAAAATCTATAGGAGCACTGAATAAATCAACTGAGCCACAGAGGACCTCAGGGAGAGCAGGGAGAGGAAGAAATCACAGGTTTCTCCTGCTGTGAACTTCATTCCTTATGCCCAACAGGGGAGGGAGAGGAAAGCTGAGAACAAAAGCCCAAAAGCGTTTCCACTCAGTTGAGGTGGAGGGGGCCGGTAGAGCCGTTCCCATCACAGCTTTATCATCCGTGATCTGGCTCCGTCCCCAAAGTGACTCAAGGTCACTGAAAACAAGCTCACAAGTCCCAGATAAGTTCACACAGACACACAAATTATTTATGGATTGCTTAAGGAAGAGAGTGGTAAGGGTAAAATCTAGAGAATGTGAATGAGAAATACCCATGAAGGCTTAACAACTATTCCACTGAGCAGTTGTGGAAGATTAAATGTGCTGCATTCAAACTTGTCCCAGTTGGTGACCTTAGCAATTAACTGTCACAGGGAAAATTTTTATCTTGACTTTTGCTCCAATAATGAGGCCAGAAAAATAAGAGGCCTAGTGTGTGAGTGTTTGTTACTCCTGCCATTTAAGCGAGGTAGGACCCTGTGGCTTTGTAGTCTGTTAGCTTCTGTTATTTGCTATCATGATGAGAAACAAAACTCTTTTTTTGGTCTTTAAACTCATGGCTGTGGCATGGCTTTCGGCTTCAAAGTACGCCTTTCCCCAAACCACGGAGACCTGACCAGGTGTCTCGTTTCAGGCCAAGCATCAAAGAGGAAAAATGGGCCTGCCAAATGGCAGGAGGGCACACCTCTGCAAGAAGAGGTTTGCGAAGAGGGCTAGTAATTCTTGTGGCTAAGTCAACTGGGCTAGACAAACATCTTCCCCAATGTGTAGGACCCACAGGTCAGAAGTGCTTGGGGCGTTGCACTAAGTATTTCTTAGCCAAAAGCTACTTTGCTAAAAATTAAGGCTGAACGTTTTCTTCACTGATTGGAAGGGCTTCTCTGGAATTTCATTTGGTAGAAGTTCCTCTTAAATATAGCAAGAGCTTCTCAAGTTATAAAAATGCTCCCTGGTTCTAACAAGTACTGAAACTGACCAAGTCCTGTATGTCCCAGTTGGTGACCTCAGCAATTAACTGTCACAGTGAAAATTTTTATCTCGACTTTTGCTCCAATAATAATGAGGCCAGAAAAATAAAACGCCCAGTGTGTGAGCGTTGGTTCCTCCTGCCATTTAAGTGAGGTAGGCCCCTGTGGCCTTCCTCTGGCTGAGTGTGTTGCTGAAGGAGGCCTGCCCCAGGGCCAGCTCACATGCCACCTCCTCAGGCCCTTGCCTGACCACTGGGTCCACAGTAGCCCGGGTTGGTCACTCTCTCAACTCTGAATTCCACACGTATCACATGACACACTAGTACTTTTCTTGTTTGTTCACTGTCTTATCACTTTCTAATATGTGTTGAGGAAAACTGTTATGGTCCATTATTTCACTTCCAAGAAGCACAGTCTACAGCATCATTTCTGATTCACCAGTGCAAGTTTTGACTTGCTCTGCTTATGAGTGTTGTTGAGGGGGGTTCATTTTATATTTCTTGATTTTTGTGTATCTCAAAACTTCATAATCACCCACATAGAATATAAGCTGTATGAAAGAACAGGCCTTGGTCTTTGCCTGACACCTAAGAGATCCTTAATAAATCTTTGTTAAATTAATGTGTTTGAGCTTTTCCTGTCTTGTTCTGACCTTCCCCACACTGTATTTAAATCCAGGGGCTCTGAATCAGGAGGTACAGGGAACGGGAGAGTTAGAAGCCCAGCTGACCCTCGGATTGGATCCACAGCGACGGCGCGGGGATTCACCAGGTCCGTGTGGAAGAGGACCTTGCGTCCAGAGCCGTCCAGCTGGGCCCTCTCTATCTTATCCAGGCCGCTGTCTGTCCAGTACATTGTCCTACGGATGTGGTCGATGGCCAGTCCCTCGGGGCTTATCAGACCTGGGGAGAAAGCAAAGGCAGGGCTGGCGTATTCGCAAGGGGCACCAGCATCAGAGAGACCCGCTGTGTGTAACCTGTCAAAGCAAGGACGGCTGAGCAGTCTTTAAGTCCCCAGAACCAAGTTAACGGAGGAGCAGGTATTGCTGTTCCTTTTCCTGCCACCTCTGGCTTCTGTTTGACTAGCAGACCCCCCCAGGCTGATGGTACCAGGCGGCCATAGTGCAGAGGCCAGGCAGAGCAAGCCATCACCACCCGTGAGTTCTGACCATGAGTTCTTCAAGAAGGGCTCGCAGTAACAATCATCTTTTCATTCCCTACGTGTGAAAGTGTTTGTTTAGAGAGGGGGAATGAAGAGGAGGCTTCAGCATAAGACAGCGAAGTGAATTAGCAGAACCAAAGGAAGGGCAAGGTGTCTGCTGAGTGAAGCCACTGACCTGAGTTAACAACCGTCTCGGGCTCCGCTCCTGGTTCCAGACTGGCACGGCTGATTGTCCGCCCAGCAACATCTGTCCAGTACACAGTCCTCTCCCGGCAATCGTAATCAATCCCAACGACTATGGAGCCCTTGATGCACCAAATCACAGAATTGGAAGAATTAGAATTCTTCAGATTTCCCCCAAGCTCACACTCAGCTGCCTCATTCATGCGTGACTGTAGTGAGCAACCCCACACTGTGGTCATGCAGACAGCAGCTGGACCCGTGGGCTACAGAGGCCCAGTCCTTACTAGTTGTGTGAGTTAGGTACATAACCTCTCTATGCCATGGTCTCCTCATGTGCAACCCAATGCTAGTGTATTGCTTTAAGAATTCATAGCATAAATGTGTTTAAAGTGTCCCAATCTGTAATTAGGATGCAGTACTCTTACAGCTGACAATAAAAACGAAGGGGTTTAATTTTTTAAAAAATCAGCCCCTTCAGTGATTAGAGGACATGGTCTCAGCAAAATATTACCTAATATTTTACTGAGCTAAAACTGAATCCTTTCAGATGTTATCAGCCCTTTTTCAAAGAGCCTTTCTAAAATTAGTCCTCCCTCCCTCTCTTAATACAATGGCATCTTTCCCCCATGAGCTGCAGTCGCCCGTACTCCTGTCCCTCATTCTCAGGAAGGAGCAAGCGTTCAGGTGTGCTCCGTATAAAAGAAAGCTTACGGTTTGGTGGGCTAAGGACTGGGGAACGGGGCCTTCTAACCTCTGGCTAGCAAGGTCTCCCTCCTTCCTTATAGCTAAACAAGTGACAAGGTCTTTTTTGTTAAGTTCTAAGCCCATGTTAGTCCTTTTCTCAACCCCATGCAGCAGTTGCTTCATCCAGTCTGCAATCCTGACGCCTGCTCTGTGAAGCCCAGCAGATGTTCAAAGCCAACATCTAGGGGCCATCTGGCCATCCCTGAGGTCACACCAGTTCCTGCCTTGCTTAACAAAGCTCTTGGGGCTTGGCTTGACGAGAAAGGCTGTATGAAACAGGATTTGGCTTCTTGGGAGAAGCAAGCAGTTCATATTGGGGACCTAGGGGGACCTTTTAATTGAAAATTAAAATTAAAAACTCATTTGCCCGAAAGGGTATACACATTCATATACGCTCCCATCAACCCATGGAATTCATAAATCCATATCACAACTTCAAAGTTTCTTGGAGAAAAAGTTTCAGTTTAAGTAGATTTGCTTAAAATGTGATTATCACCCATGTCCCATTTCTGTCTGAGTGCCACTGCCTGCCTTTCCCCACCCAGCCTTCAGCAGAGCCGCGTTCAGAGAAGCAATCAAGCCATCTGCCTTGGCTGGAGTAAAAGACAGTTATCATGCGGTGATGGCAACTTCCTAGTTCCCACCTCTTGGAAAGGAACTTTTACGAACAGCATGGGAGAGTTTACAGGGGGAGGGAAGGGACTTAAAAAGAAAAAAACACATCGCTTTCTAAACACTGGCTTCTTCTGAGCTTCTTCTGGAACCAAATAAGGAGTCAGTTCGCTAACAGAAGGGAATGCACGCGCGAACGCTGTGCTTTCTCTCGGGTGAGCAAGTTTAGAAACAAAACCAGGTGATTTTCCATTGGCAGCGCCAGCGCCTTTCCCGGGAGCCCCTTCACTTTGGCTCATTGTAGAGAAATCCCTCTCTCCAAATTGGGGCTCTCGGGCACATGGGAGACTGCTAGCTAAGGATTGGGGCACAGGTCCTCCTCTGCGCCATCATGTGCTCCCCACACCTGTGTCCCGGAGCAAGGCAGAGAAGGCGGGTCAAACTCACAGAACCAGAAAGGGGGTGGCGGCGGGCTGGAAACAGGGAGGAGGTCCCCAACTGATTTCCCCTCAGAGTTCCCAGCTGGTCACAGGAACCACTGCTCCCCAGCTGGTCCTCCTGCCGTGCTGATGGCCAAGATCTCTGTGGAGATGTCCGTGACATGGGGAGAACCCTGGGGTCTCGGGGTAAAATCCTGTCCATTTTCCCTTGGGCCACCATACAGCCACCACACCCTGTCAACTCTGAAATTCCCTTTCTATAGGTCTGGAACCCTGTGGAGCCAGGGGAGAGGACAGCCCTGGTCAGTCGCACATGCTGCCCAGCAACAAAGAGCTCCACTTCTTTGGCGCTGGCCTCAGGCCCATGAAGGGGAACTACAGGCCAGACACCTTCCTGGAGGTCCTTTCTCTGCAGTCCTTTGCCCTGCAGTGGGGCTGCACCCCAACATCCCCATGCCCTGTCCCCAGGGAAATCCACCTTACATGCAGTGACATCAGGGTCTTGGCTGCATCTTTCTGAAGCCTGGTGCCATTGAGGGGCAGGTGGCCGATCTGCTGTCCCTGGGCATACAGCAAGAAGGTGCCCACAGACGGAGGGGTCACGTCAGGCCGGGGCGTGGGCCGGACCATGGGAGGAGCCACTGTGGGTATACCTGCCGGGATAAGCGCAGGGAGAGGAGGGGAGGAAAAATTACTTTCTCACACACTAGCATGTGGAAAAATATAAAGGGTTCTTCACTCTGGACAGATGTGCTCCAGATGTTCTTGAAAAGAAATCCTAATTTCCAGGGTTTTTTTCCCAAGGATCAATTATGTAAATCACTGCCAATTAGTTGGGAGGGAGACAATACACTTCCTTCAGAACAAAGCAGAACGGTTTCTTTTTTGTTGTTTTTTAAAGGGAATAAAACAGAACCAGTATTGTGTCAGCTTCTCTTTTGGGCCCCAGGCTGACAACATCCCTTTCACCCTGGGCTGGGAGGAGGCAGTAATTGCTTATTAAACTGAGTTCCAGATGTTCTCATTACAGAAGCTGCTAACGACAAAAACCAAACACCAAATCCAAATTGGGGTCTTGGTGGACTGGACTGTAAATCAACACAGCACAGTGACATCTTTCGACAGACCTGGTTGCCCCGCACATCCCACCTTCACCCACCCCTGGCAGCGTCCCTACAGAAAGAGGTCGGGTGCTAAGATGGCAGGGCAGGCTGTCCCAGCTTACACGCAGGGGTGGTGCCAGGCTGGGAGCGCGTGCCCTGCACCTCTCTGCCATCTTTGTCCACACACCAGCAGAAGTCGCTCTTCCCGTGGCACTGCAGGGGGATGAAGTGGCCCAGGTGGTCGCACTGGGGCACGTACTGGTCATCCCTCGGTGAGCCGCCGTAGTGCTCCAGCAGGTTTTCCCTCCAGCGCTCACAGACCGTGCGGGGCCTCTGGGTGGGCTCTGAGCAGACAGGGAGTAAAAAGCCTTTGATTGTGAGCCAGGACAGAATGAGGCGTGTAGCCAGAGATCCCCATGCCTGGCCACCCCTGGACACTGGACTTGGAAAGCAAACGTGTTCCTAGAAGTTCTCTGTGGGAATCAGAAGAAGAGGTCATCTTGATGTTCCTGTCGCCCCAGGCCGGAGGGTCTGTCTTTGAGGCCAAGCCACATCCGGGGAGAACAGGGGTGCTAGGCTCAGCTGGGAGGAGGACAATCTCCCCGCTGGCCAGGGCCAGGAGAGGCCCACACCACCCATCCTGCCTGTGCCCAGAGCGCCTCTGCTGGCCAAGCACTGGTGCAGACACTCCTTGGGGACTCAGTGGCCTAGGCGATGCTGACTGCCAATTTCTATTCTTCCTCGCTTGCTCCTAGGACCTGCTGCTGAGAGGGCCACCTAGAGACTGGCCAGTGTGTGTCTTACTGACGCCTCTGCTGTGTCACGTGACCCCTAGGCCCTGTCCCCTGAGTGAAAGTGGAACTGGGTGGACCGGCGCATGAAGGGCTGCGGGAGTGGTGGCAAACAACTCCTCATTCCCACCACGGCCCACTCTGCTCTTGGGATTCTCCCAAAGCCCAACCTTTTCCCACAGGTCCTAGCTTCCTGCCACCTGTACTGCCCACTCTCTTTCCTCCAACATCCTTCCCTCCTGTGCTCGCGGCAGGCTTAAAGTCCTGCTGGCTTCCCTGGCAGAGCACTTCCCTCCAGGCTGCACCCACGGTGCCACCAAGGCTCTGCCCTAAACTCAGAAACTTCTCCGTTCTCTGAGAAGACTTTGCTTGTGACAGGATTACCTAAAGGGGCTCCAGTGAAAGGAGCTGCTTCCCCTTGCTAACCCTGCACCTCCAGCCTGCGGGCTGCAGAATCACACAGCCAAACATCTACTTGCTACTCCCAGCAATCTCAGAGTCAAACTAACAAACACAGCCCGCCTTCCTGACCATCCCCCTCCTCCACCAGTCCCCTACACCTGCAAATAGCATCTCCATTTTCCCACTGCTCGGACCCCATCACCCCGACTCCTCCCTCTCCACATCTGACGTGTCAAAAAGCCTCGTCAGCTCTTTCTTCACTCCCAGCACCCCTGCCGGTCACCCTGGTGACCCCATCCTCTCATGCGGGGATTTCTGCGCTCACCTTCTTCCTGGTTTTCCTGCTCCCGCCCACCTCTGCCCTTCTCCTCCCCAAACCAGTATAAACTCAACTGGCAGCCAGAATGGTGCGCTTCAAACACAGGGGCATTTCATGTCTTTCTTTTGCTCAAAATCCCCCCAGTGACTTTCAAGAACACAGTTGGAACATGATATTGGGTTCCAGTATTGGTTTCCCAGACAGTTCCTCTGGGAAAGCAGAGATTGTGAATGAAACCATCAGAGTGCAAACCCAGCCAGCTGCACTGCCAGGCTGCTGGAGGCTGGGGAAGCCAATGTCTCCAGTTGCCACGATAACTCAGCACGGCCCTTGGGGAGCAAAGCCCTTTTTAAGACCTCATGGAGAAGGGAGGACTCTGACTTCCTCACCCAAAGGTGTCTCAAGGAACCTGGAAAGAGGATGCTAGTTCCTCACACAAGGTGAGATTCCCTGGATAGTTCCCAAGGCCACCCTGCTCCACATTCTGAACTCAGAGGATCCACTTTGGGGTCAAGGGACCACCCAACAAGCTACATCAGTGTGGGCTGCAGACACACGGAGCAGTCACCTTCTAGGAAACGCGTGTCCCAGGCCTCTCATGTGCAGGCCTCCCCCTCATTCCTTACTATCTGAAGTTACTTCTCAACCCGACCATGGATTTCTTTCTCTTCTGTTTCTGGTTGGCAGGGGTTTAAATGTTTTGAAATCTTGGGCATAGAGCATTTTCACACCCCCCAAAGTAGCCCCATTATGCAGATGAGACTAGTCAGAAATGGTGGCCAAGGCCAGACCAGCAGCAGGGAGAAGCTGGGCGTGAGAACGTCTGCACAAAAGATCTGTCCCTATTTTAGTCTTAACATCTCACAGTGTCTTGGCTCCTCTTTGAGTCACTGTCCTTAATGCATGCTTGTCCTAATAAATCTCACAGAATTCTAAACCATTCCCCTACAGCACCTCCCAGCCATCTGATTGCTTCCAGTCCCAGCTGGAGTCAGAACCAAGACTTCAGAGAGAGGCATGAGCAAAATCGGATTCTCTGTAGTCTTTTTTTTTCAGACCTGCAGAATCTTCTCCTAAAAATAGAAAAAGAGGGGGACTAAGAGTGTAACTGTGGCTTGAGCTGTCACCAGGTTTTACCTACATGAATCTGAGAACCACTGAAGTCCATAACAGTGAAGATTATGGAAAGGAGCAAAACTGTCCACATTCTCCCGTTCTTCCCCTCACATGCTACAAGCTGAGACTAGTGTTTACAGAGCCCTTCTCAGCAGGAAGAACAGAGCTCTGGCCAGCAGGCTCACAGACGGCCACCTTCACTGAAATAGTATCAAAACAATCCTATGTTCCTCATCAGAAAGTTCTGTAATAATAAAAAGACGTTTCACCCATCTCTGAGCAGTTCAACAAGGAGCCTGCTGTTGGCTCAGCTGTGAGCACTCAGCGTCCACACCCTGGCTGGCAGCTCAGGTGGGAACAGACATGTTTGTCCTCAGCGTCTCACATCGGATGGGCTGACAAAAACTGGATTCCTGTGTCTCTTCTGAGGGCTGCTGAGGTCAGAGTGGTTCCCTGCTGATACTCTGGGCTGGACCAAGGTGGGCTGGGTTAGCAGGTCAGAGAAAACAAGCTACTAGCTGGACCCACCTCACCTACAGGTGCGCACTTATTTTTCCTATTGATGATAGCACAGGTGTCATCCTGTTTCTTACAATTTGGGAGGCAGAATCCAGTGAAACAGTGACACAGGAAGGCAGTTTTCCTTCTGGACAAAACCCTCATCTACCAAGATCAGTCTCTGGGATCTAAGTTGCCAGAACAGGTGTAGGGCAGCACCCTAGCCTGACCGGCACACTCTGTCCCAGCATCCAACCCTGCACCACATAGGGTCTAAGAGGTCACGTATGTCACATGTACATCCCTATCTATCCCTATAACATGTGTATAATGTAGGTGTGTACATGTTATTCAAGGACTCCTGGGAAAAAAGAGGCTAGGAAAGGATGGTGACCCGCCCTGCTCCGAGTGGTCTGGCCAGAGGTTAGACTCACCCACCAGCAGGGCCATTCTAATCTGAAGCCCTAGGCGTCGGCTGGTGCCAGGTTTCTTTCCTGGCTGGCTCACCTCGTGGTGGTCCGCAGTGAGGTGGGGTGGAGCCAGGGGGAGTCCGGGTACCAGGGACTTCGTGACCATCAGGGTCCACGCACCAGCAGAAGCCAGTGCTGCCATGACACTGCAATGGCAGGAAATCTCCCTGCTCGTCGCACTGAGGGATGTGGACTCGGGCCCCAGGGTAGGCGTGCTGTGCCTGGGCATAGCGCTGCTGTTGTTCACAGGGCGTCAGGCCTGAGCTGGAGTCTTCCAGGACCAAAGCAAAGGGAAACACAAAGAAGTAAAAGGCATTGCAACCACCTGCTTTTACCAGCCAACCTCAAGTCTCCTGCAATGAAATTTTTTTATTCTACAATTGGAAGACAGCATGACATGAGAAAACTAGAAAAACACTGGGATTCTGGAGCCTGGAATTCTTATTTTAGCTCTGCCACCATCTACCTGGTTTCTCCCCAGCTTCCCCAGTGCACTGGCGAGTCCCCGGCTGGCTCTGAGGGTACAGCAACCAGAGCCCCATCAGCACTCAGGGGCCTACCACTGTCTGGGTAAAATGAAGAGCAGCCCGTGACATCTGTGCAGGCACCCCAGGAGACCCTGAAGACACGTCAAACTCTATTCATCCCTTGATGCCCAGAGTTTAAGTCTGCGACACTCCAGGTCACTGGCGGTCACCAGACTTCCCCAAGCTGGCCACATTCCCCAGAGCAGTTGGGTACCTGCTCCTGGCTCACCAGCCCATGTGGCTTCTGCTTAATAAACGTCATCTCGATACTGCATCTGAACCATCCTCACCAAATCAGAGAGGGTTACTAGGCCGGTTAACCTGAGCTGCTTCTGGGTGGGACACGGATGGGGCATCTCACACCACTAGGCAGCAGGAGGTAACCAAAGAAAAAACCCAACTAAGGTCCCAGACCAGGCTAAACCAAGATTGGGCTGAATGTCATGCAAAGGAGGAGGTGAAGGAGGTGTTCATGTTTCATGAATGCTGACCCCTAAAGGTAAGCTTAATATAAAACACACGCCCACATGTGCGCCTCTGCCGGCCCCCTAGACCTTACCGGGCGTGCAGTGAAGTCCATCCCCGTGATATCCAGGTTGACAATGGCAGGAGAAGGAACCAGGGGTATTGTAGCAGATAGCTGACGGGTGGCATCCGTTTTCCGCACATTCATCAACATCTGCAGGTCAGGAACAGGGACAAAGAGGAGGGGAAGGAAGGAAGGAACAGCGTGAGCCAGCTGCACACAGTCTGTGCTACCACGCGGTGTTGGCACATGGGGACCAGTATCAAGCTGTTAACTTCAGAAGACGGTTGGGTATGAGCAGAAAAATACTGACCCTTAAGGTAAGCTTAATAGAAAACAAACTCCAGAAACATGTGTTAACACGGACTAAAAATGTTCAGCATGGAAATCAAACTGGCTGTCACTCACAGAGAATAATGCCCTGCAGAATGTTTTCTCAAACATCTTCCATCTGCGGTGAATTGTAGGAAGTTGTTACCTTTGAACTAACCTTTAGACTGTAAATCATAAACTTCCTTTCAGTAACACTACAATAAAGATAAATATACGTAACAATGGTCTGGGGGTTCTTCTTCTCTCGTCCTTGGCACCATCTCCCTGTGACATCTGGTAACAAACAACCAGAAGACACGCCCAAGACTTTTTCAACTAAGAAACACATTCTCGGTCTTTTCTAATCAGAATCCCACTACCCAGAACCCCCAATGAATCAGATATTTCCTTTATTTTCCACTTATAGAAATATAAAAGAAAAAAATAAGAAAAATATCTGGGGTTTTGAAATAACACAAAAAGAAAATCTAAATTTGTCAGACACATCTGCGTAAACAATTCAGGCCCCGCCATTCTGCACCTGGTACCATGAGGATTAATATTTATAACCATATTTTTCAGAACTGTAAAATCCTGATGCTTCAAACAAAAGTCATGTATATTCTTTTTATTTTATGTATTGAAATCAGCACATGCCAACAATAGCAAGTCAACCCCCCCCCCACCAAAAGAAAAGAAACTCTGAGAACTGAATTGTTAAAAACTAGCGCTCCATGGATGAGATAAGCTCTCTTAAGAGACAGGAAGTCTTCTAGAGAAAGAGGAAGATAAACAAAGGGTGTGGGTCTGATCAAGGCATGGCTAACACAAGGCAGTCATCACATCCACAATAATGACCAGGACAAAAATGTTAATGTGTAAATAGAAGAAAAAAAAACAGAAAACAGGAATGAATTCTATTAATCTAGTACAGCCCAAAGAAGAGACCCGGTGGCCTGGGAAACCAGAAATCTGGAGCCCTACATTTGACAGGAATGGGCTGGGGACACAGGTGGCTCCATGGCTTCTCGCCACAGAGGAACCCCCTTCTGGGCTGATCCCCACCACCTATTCTGACCATACCCTTCCTGAACCACCTTCTCATAAGCAAGGTGCTCCTCAGGTCCCACTGAGCAGACATGTGGGACATTAGCCGCAGGCCTCTGCTCGCTGGAGAGGAATCTTTTACATTATAATTAGCACAGTAGCATTCTGCTTATACTCTGCCGCTGGGAAGGTTAGTCTACATACACTAATACCTCGGAGTCCAGAAAAATTCTGAAAGCTCAACACAGCCAAGTCTGACACCACCCAGAGAGGCGTGTGGTGAGCAGTCTTGATCTCACACAAGGGCAGGAAGGCAGAAAGGCATAAATGCACCTGCAAGGGTAGAGACCAGCAAGGTGTCTGTTAGTGCCTCAGCGACCCCGAAGTAAGCCAACATTGTCCCATTTAATGATTCTTGATGTTGGCTCTCTGTCTCTTCAAAAGGATGACACAAAGGCCCAGCGGGGCAAAGCTGGTGTGCAGCCAAGGCCTTGGGCAAAACCGAAGCTGTAAAGACCAGCATCCAGCCAGATGCAGGAAGTTAACACTGCTCAGGCGCCGTGTGCTGAAAGTCCTCCTACTGGGAACAGAACCCCAAGCAATGGCAGGAAGCAGGAATTCCTGAGACACAGGGCCTATTTCTAGAGCCCGGGGAGCAGGTTCTGATGGTTATTTTTGAACTGAGAGAGAGGGGATTCCCCAGAGCTGCCATTTGTCAGTGTTCTTAGGACCCAGGGGTGGCCTGAAGACCATCCCTCCCACAGCTGTCACAGCCACCATGGCAGGTGCACACTGAAACTCTGAGTGATCAGTGACCATTAACAATGGCCAAGAAGGAGGGGAGGTCCTGAAGAGACTGAGGCATCACAAGTGAGAAATCCTCGTCCCCATAAAGCTAGAGAAGGTGATGCCTCCCAAGTCATAGTCCCCGACTCCTTGGAGAACTCCACACCATGATGGACAACAACTGTCCAGCCAGCCACTCTAGGGCCTGGGCTCCAAGCCTGCTATGGCTTCTCCCAGGAGCATAGACACTGAGGAGTTTGTGGGGGGCAGAGCTTGTGTGTGAAGAGGGGGGGTCTCTTTGCTCTTTCATAGCACGTCAGGCATCAAGAGAGAAAACATAGAAAGACTTTCAGCTCTTTGTCCAGGGAGGAGCTTTGCTTATCGTACCATCGGGAGGGGTCACTGCCACCGGCAAGAGTCTGCAGGGACTGGCAAAACAGTGAGGTGACAATGGTACTGTTTGAGGAGTAGTAGAGAAGCTTTATCACTCGGGTAATGAAAGGTAGCTTGACTCCAGCATAAGTCTCCACTCTACTAAGCTGGTGAAGAACCTTTTTGGAAAATGTGTTCAAAATCCTGCATTTTGAGTTCGTGCTTTGGGGCTTCAACATCCTCGGATGGCCCCAACTCTGAGCAAAACCCTGGGGCCACCTGATAATGAACCCAACTGCTGTGTTCTCCTTTCCTCATCCCCCACAGCATGTTTGTCTTTGAGCCAAATTATCCTCAACCCCACCCTGGACCCTAACAAGGGCGGTGGCCCCCAGAGGCCTCCCCTCTCTGTGTGCCCTACCTGTTTGATGGAGCACCCTGCTGGCTGGAACCCTGTGTGGCATGTGGTGACCACTCCCAGACCTATAAGTATAATAAACCTCCATTCAAGCCTCATTTTCCTCTCCCCCATGACTTACTGACTTGAGCACACTGCACCCACCATCTACATTCTTAGAAAAGGAGTCAAGTCAGCACCTCTGCTCGCCCCCTCCTGACCGACAAGCTGATACCATCACAGATCCGTCCCAGCTGCAGCTCAGCTGCCTCAGCTCACACTGGCTCCTCCCCGCGAGGGACCCAACTCAAAACCTGCCTTTGCACCTGGCAAAGTCACCAAGCTCCATAAGGACAGAAATGCCTGAGAAATATCCCGTTCAGACCAACATGAGGTTGAAATGACTCCAGATCAAGGGAAAACTGGAGATTTAACTGTGCTTGGATAAATGCCTCCCACTAGTGACTCAGACGGTACGGAGAACCCAAATCCCAGGGCAGCCTCTCCAGGGAACCTGGTTTTTAACAAATTAGGGCTGTAGCAAAACCCCACACGACCTCCTTCTGGTTAGTGTGAGGGAGTAAAACTGTGCACTCCAAAAATTCATATTTCCCACAGGATATGGCCTCCATGAAATATCCTTCGGTGAACTGAGACATGTGTGCGGTATTGAATGCCTTTAAACATACATACACACACATGTAGTAATGTATTTATATATTTACTCTCCAATTTACTTTTAGCCCAGCCTCACTGACGCGTGAGTCTTTAGTAAGACTGTGGGTTCTCCACTACTCTATAATCTCTATAATCTGAAAGTTTGGAAGGTACAGGAAGCCTCTGAGACAGCCCCACTGACCCCTACCTGGTGGATTCACGGTCTCATGTAATCCCCTCCCCTCTAGTAACTTGCTTTTATCTGATACAATGAAGCCTCCAAAAAAGAGGATGTCATTTTGGTGACGGCGACTCCCACCTTGCTGGAAGACTTTCTCACTGGCTTTAATAGTAAGCTGTTGTGGTAGAGGCCACATGGTGAGGAGCTGAAGGCAGACAACAGTGTGCAAGGAATGGAGGCTCTCTGTCCAACAGTCCTGACTCCTGGGCAAAACCATGAGAGGGTCTTTTTCCAGTTAAGTCTTCAGATGAGACCACAGACCTGCAGTCACCTTGACTTGTGAGAGATCCTGAAGCCCAGGACCCAGCTAAGCCATTCCCAGGCCCCAAGACATGGATAGTATGTGTGTGTTATTTTGGGGTCATCTGTTACACAGCAACAGAGAACTAGTACACTGGGGGAGCACTTGGTGGGTTTGTGAGCTCCAAAGAGAATCCTAAAAGCAGAGACTCAGAGATCAAACAGACACCATTGAAAACAACAGAAGGAAGAGAGGGCCGTAAGAGAGAGGGGCGATGCTCAAAAACTCCTGACATGGAAACATAGCTCACGCAGGGGCCCTTACCCCAGAAAGTAACCAAAGTCTTACAGGACAAGCAGGAGCCAGAGAGAATGATTCCAGAAAAGATTAGAGCGAGCAGTGTCGTACCTAAAGTAACATTCTGATTGTTTACTTACACATCGAAGTTGAAATTACCTTTAACTTCTTCATTTTAAACTAAAGAGCTAAGGAATTAAATATACCTCTGCTGACCTGAGCAGCTAGATGTTTAAATATGAAATTCTACAGATACAATTTTTTTTTCTCTCTGCATTCTCATTTCTTATAGCTGGTAGTGGGTTAAATCAAACCAAATGACAAATTCTACAGAGGTAGAAAAATTTTCATTCCCACTCTCTGGCTTGTGGACCTCGCCCTGTCCTCTGTACCTGTAAGAGGGCTCGGGCCTTCTCCCTCCGTCACAGGTATGTGTGTGACAGAGGAAGCTCTTTGGCTGGTCAGGTAAGACAAACATCTGCAAATGACAAATCTACCTCATTCTAATTTGAAAAATATGTGAGCTTTATCCAGAGCTCTGGATGTTTATCAAAGAGGTTTACAGCCTTGTTCCATGACTGGGCCAAACACCAAGACATACAAGAATCCCACTGAGGGTTACCCTCTGTCTTAGTTCATTTTCTGTTGCTAAGAAGAGAATACCTAAAACTGAGAAGCTTCTAAAGAAAAAGAATTTGTTTTTTATAGTTCTGGAGGCTGAGAAGTCCAAGGTCAAGCGCCCACATCTGTTGAAGGACTTCTTGCTGGTGGGGACTCCCTGTGGAATCCCAAGGTGGCAGAGAGCATCACACAGCAAGGGGCTGCGTGTGTAGCTGAGGTCTCTCTTCGTCCTCCTACAAACCGCAGTTCCACTCCCATGTTAACTCATGGGTCCAGGAGTGCAGAGCCCTTCACGCCCCAGCTCCTCTGAACAGCCCCAGCGCTCAGTCCTGCACACTGGGGGTTATATTTCAACATGACTTTTAGAGGAGCCAAATATTCGAACATAGCACCATCCTTCAATAACTCAACTCCAAAAATACCTATTTAGAAAAAAAGGACAAACAGGGCTGAACTGAACCACATCTTTGGGTCATTTTGATACAAATTATGTTTTTAGGAAAACCAGACAGCAGAGCTCCTGCGTAGCAGAAGCAGAAACGTGGAGAACAAGGGTTGGCCCAAAGCACAGAGCCCGCCCGGCAGAGGGTGGTATAGGGCTCTGCTGCCAGCACGCGTCTGCTCTAGCGAGGAGATGTGTCCTCACCTGCTGAAACCGGCAGGGGAAAGGAAAGGGAAAAGGCTGAGAACGGAATGTCTGGCGAGGAGAGGGAGCCCACACTCTATGACTCTCCCAGGAGGCGGCGGGTGGTTCTCAGCAGCCAGCTTGGGGCTGGGTGGACCACGGCAGAGGTGACCAGCAATTCAAGGAACAGGAGAGCTGCCTGTGAGGGTTATACTCCCCAGCGGGCCCCATCTCATTCCAAATGCCGTCCCCACTGTCTCATTTTACCGCAACTGTGTGCGGGACTGATGGGAAACTGAGTTTCAAGCTGATCACCCAGCATTGGCTGTGTTTAGCAAACCTTTCCTGGTTCACGAGGATTTACTGAATAATCTCTCTCTTAAAGAACTATCGATCCTGGTTTCATGAACAATCATACTCAGAGAGTTAGGCTAGTCTTTCAGTAATACCCATGCACATTCTAGGTTAAATCTGAGCGGGTAGCCCTGGGTCTTGGTTGACTATTTACACAAAATACCGTGTGAAGCCTTAAAGCCAGATGACTGGGGAGAAAGCTTTGAGGAATTAGGTGTGCATAATATCTGCTTTACCTGCAGAATCCTGTCTTTTCTCCTCTCTCTCTTGAGAGCAGACAGGAGAAAATTAGAGAGAAAGGATCCTATGTGTGCTTAGAGATTGCTCAATCTACCGCACCAGCCAGGAGAGCAACACAGCTGCAGAGCCAACTTTCACCATTAGCCAAACAGACTGAAGGACGGAGATGTCCCACCAGGAGCACGTGCTGGGCCCCCTACGTTCCTCTGGCCAACACCTGCTGCATGATGGTTACCAGGTGGCAGAGGCTCTGCAGTGATGTCCCCACCAAGGCCAACCTGACGCCCTCATCGCTTTGTCCAAGGTAAATCACCCTCAGCTCTCCTTTCTGACACAAACTTTGCCTTTTCTCTTTCTCTTTTGGCAACTGAAAGGATGTTTGAGTCAAAGAGAGGGAGAGGCCCTTTCTGGGAGGGGTCCCACCTGTGTGGGGATGTGCACCCAAGGCGACTTGCCAATCCCTGAGGCTGACGGCGAGTACTCACCAGAACACTGGTGCCCATTGCCCGTGTAGCCAGGCAGGCAGGCGCAGCTGAATGCGAGGCCTCCATGGGGAATGCAGCGGGCCTGGCCAGCAGGAGCACAGTTGTGACTGCCATCCTCACAAGGGCTGAGAGGTGGGGTGGCCACTGAAAAGACAAGGCAAGGATGCCCATGAAGGGGGAGCCTCAGTCCTCAGGGCACAACCTGGGGCTTTCGGGGAACAGAGGTTCTCAGGCCCCGCCCAGGCCAGCGAGTCAGTCTCATCTCTGGCCAAGGGTGGCTGGTTCATCCGCATGTTAAAGTTGGAGACACACAGGGTTTCTCCTGCCTCTGCTGCTTTTTCATGCCCCTGGATTAAAGCAGCTATTTTCTCTACCATTCTCTAGTTCTATCAATGGATGAGTTTGGAATTCTAGATCTTGGGAAGCCAGGTTTAGGCCTGGAGCATCTTTTGCAACCCTAGCAAGGGTGTAATTTATCAGATAAGCACCTATGATTCACAAGTATACCTCATTCTAACTTGAAAACTACTTGAGCTTTTCCAGATCTGAGGGTCTTTCCTAGAGAGGTTGGTAGTCTCGTTACATGACCAGGCCACTTACCTAAACACACAGAGATGACACTGAACATCCTTCAGTGACACCACCACAAATTTTTATTTAGGGGAAAACAGTGGAAACAAACAAAAGGGCTGAGCTGAGCTGTAGCTTTGAGTTATTTCAGTGTAAATTGTGTTTTTAAGGAAATCACATCTCAGACCTTCTGTATGACAGACATGGAAACATAAGTGGATTAAAGAGCAAGATTCACACCATTTTAACCAAAAAGAGAAAGGATTCTGGTACTCACAGACACAAGTGTGCTGGTCACCTGCAAACTCATACCCGCCCCGACACTCGCACCTGTAGCTCCCAGGCAAGTTGATACACACAGAATTGGGGCCACAGCGGTGGAAGCCAGTTGCACATTCATTTACATCTAAGCAAAAAAGAGGACAAGAGTTGCTACGTAAGTCAAGCATCTCAGAAGGGGGCGGCCTGAAAACTTGTTAATTCCCACCACTATGATGATTCCGTGGGACTAAAGGTTGGACGACAAAGGAGTCAGAACACAGAACTTTTAAACACGGGCTGGGAATGCACGTTGCTGGCTGGAGATAAACAGTTACTTCAAGTCATTCATGCATAAACCCCAAGGAGATAATTTTTGAATGAATAGTCTAAGGATTCTTAAAATCTCCTTAAAAAATGGATACTTAGAAGAAAAATACACTAACCATTTCTTTAAAATATAAAGAAATATAGAGCCGTAGTCTATAGAATGCAATGTCTGACATTTAAAGAAAACCAGAAATCCTGCTTGTTAGTGAATTTAAGAACTACTTAACATAGGCACAAAATTATAAAACTTAACTTGAAATTTCCAGGAATTGCCACAGGTGTTTCTTTTCATAACCCCAAGATGCCCCTCCTTTCAAACTTTACTAGGTCACACTTTAGTTTTTAAATATCTGTACCCGGGGGCGGCGCCTGTGGCTCAGTCAGTAAGGCACTGGCCCCATATACCGAGAGTGGCGGGTTCAAACCCAGCCCCGGCCAAACTGCAACCAAAAAATAGCCGGGCGTTGTGGCGGGCGCCTGTAGTCCCAGCTGCTCGGGAGGCTGAGGCAAGAGAATCGCTTAAGCCCAGGAGCTGGAGGTTGCTGTGAGCTGTGTGAGGCCACGGCACTCTACCGAGGGCCATAAAGTGAGACTCTGTCTCTACAAAAAAAAAAAAATCAAAAAAAAATATATCTGTACCCGGATGAATAGCTGCTAAAATCATGCATCATTGAAGATGCTAAAGATGGCAGATTCGTGTCTTCCACAGACACGATGCTGGAGACGGCCAAGTAAAAACAAGGCTGCCCCAGGGGCATGGAGAATGTGGCTCTTACCCGCACAGCTGCGTCCATCTCCCTGGTACCCCGGTGCACACTCACAGGTGTAATCCACACCCGACCCCGGATGGCACTGTGCTGTCGTGTCACACATGTGGCTTCCATCATAGCAAGGATTCACAGGAGTGGGGTCTGAGTCCCCTGCATGGGTAGAAAGGGAATTTAAGAAGTACAATCTGGCTGTTGCTGAGAGAGTGACAGAAGGAAGAAAACAGAAGTGTCCCTGGAACGGACCGCAGGCTCGTCTGCTCTGTGGCACTGCCAGAGACCTTACTATTGATGAATCATCAATATCCAAAGCCAGGGTGCCTCATCTGCGTTTCAGGTTTAAACTCCAGAATAGTTTCCTATCACCCGCCCTATACACAACAAGTACCTTTTCTTAATTTCAGTAGGTTTGGGCCCAGGGCACAAAAATGCCCAACACGTCTTTTTATTTAAAAGTGCTTTTGCTCTGGGCAGCACCTGCAGCTCAAAGGAGTAAGGCGCTGGCCCCATATGCTGGAGATGGCGGGTTCAAACCCAGCCCCAGCCAAAAGCCGCAAAAAAAAAAAAAAAAAAAAAACAGGGCGGCGCCTGTGGCTCAACGGGTAGGGCGCCTGTCCCATATGCCGGAGGTGGCGGGTTCAAGCCCAGCCCCGGCCAAAAATAAAAAAAAAAAAAAAAAAAAAAAACAGTGCGTTTGCTTTGTCACCTCTGTGATTCTGACACTAGTTCTGTTGGGGACCTGTTGTCCCTAACATGGGTAGACTTCACAGATAAGGAAAGTAAGTGAGAGGCACAGGAAGGAAGTGGTATAGCCAGGACTCGAACCCCAAACTCCTGACTCTAAATCTGGCGATCCCACACTAAAATTCACTGTTCTTACAGGTGAAGTCCAATTAATAAAAATATCTTGCTTTCTAACTATTTCCAAGACCACATAAACAAGAATGACCTTCCCAGCCTTCACTGTTCAGGAGTAATGGTGTCACGAACCCACTAGGTGCTGATGACTGTGAACGTCTGAGCCTCCCCACAAGGGCTATGTCTGGGTACAGCGTAACAGTTAGGCCCCTTGAACCGTTTGTGCCAGGCACTGCTCTGAGCCACACGTGTCTATCCGCCTCCCTGTCATGAGTCCGCCTCCCCATTCCAAGTCCACTGCCCCATCATGTGTCCACAAAGGGTTCGCCTCCTTATCGTGAGGCCACCTCCCCATCCTGAGTCCACCTCCCCATCTCATCCTCCTACCCGCCCGGCGAGGAAGGACTTATCAGCGTCCTCGTCTTCATTTATCTGCAGCACCCAGAGGCCAAGGAACCTGCCCGGGTTATATGATCAGTAGAGGTACATGGAGCTGGTGGGGATAAAAACCCAGACAACCGGCTCCCAAGCTCATGCTTTCTACCACTTTACTCATCTTTGACCAGAGTGTTAGGAAGTCATCTAGTCTAAGCCAATGACACAAAGAGGCGAGAAGGGGTCCCAGATGCCCAGCTGGGGTGAATCCATTAATTTGGGGCACCTCTGTGTACTTCTGATGCCTTCGGTGTAAAAGTAAAGATAAAAATGCTCATACTCATATCTGCCAGACTGCTAAAAACATAAATCTTAAAGACCCAATACAATGCACCTGAAAGGTAATTCCTGTGGCCGGCCGCCCAGCTCCCAGCGACTGCCATCCTTCTCCCTATTCCGTGGGCCGCTGCTCATCCTCATCTGAGGGTTCACTTTGTCTCAGTCCCTAGGAATTCAGGAGCCCCAACTAAGCCCGGGAGGCTTTACATTGAGCCATCTCTGCTACTAAGGGGCTCCGTCTCTGTAACCACGTGGGCCTCTGCCTTGTACTTCTGTGGCTATGTCCCCAGTCTTGGCAGCAGGCTCAGTACCTTCCAGGTCCTGCCTCTGGACTGGAAGTCACTGCACTCCAGGCCTCTGGCCCCCCCAGACACCAGCACCCTGGCATCTGCAGGCTGACAATTTATATATATATATATATATATATATAGAGAGAGAGAGAGAGAGAGAGAGAGAGTGTCAGTCTCACTCTCTCTCCCTAGCTAGAGTGCAGTAGCGTCAGCCTAGCTCACTGCAACCTCAAACTACTGGGCTCACGTGATCCTCCTGCCTCAGCCTCCTTAGTAGCTGGGACTACAGGCACCTGCCACAGCAACTGGCTAATTTTTCTATTTTTAATAGGGATGGGGTCTCACTCTTGCTTAGGCTGGTCTCAAACTCGTATGCTCAGGGATCCTCCTGGAAGGCTGAGATTGCAGGTGTGACCTTGGCAGCTGGCCTGCAGGCTGACTTCTCTACCCTTTTACCCTGTCTCAGCCAAGTCTGCCCAGGCCTCCCCTGCCCAAAGCAACATCGACTTTAGACCCCACCGCTGTAGCCTGCCCAGCAGACAGACTCCCTCCCATGCTTCCAGCGGGCATTTCTCCAGTGTTTGCCCCTATCCAGGACAAAATTTTGTCTACTCATCTATTTGTCTGCTGTGAACTGGGGGGCCTTGGCTGAGACACCTCGTTTTCTGGCAAAGTCCTGCCATCGTCTTTGTAAGTAACATCCCAGAGTGGCAGAATATCACCGTATTACTGATTCCCATAATATTGGCTAAAAGTTAGGCGAGCTAGGGGTTTGTCCCTGCTTCACCTCAGTGACATTGGCTGGAGTGACAGAATCTTTGCCAACACAGTGGACAAATGGTTCCAGCACTTTGTCAGTGTAAACCTAGCTCCCTGAATCATGCAGACGTCCCTGGAAGTTCCTCTCTCTGGACCCCCTGGCATACAGGACCACCAGGGCTGTGGTCCCTGAGTCAGCCTGAGAACACAGACCAGGTTCTGGAGTCGGGCCCCAAACACACAAAGTGAGAACAACAGGGTCTTGTGCTCACGGAAGACGCTTCGCGAGAGTCCCGCAGGGCTACTTCTCCGTCTTAGAAGAATCTGTACAAAGTGCCTGGTATATCCTGCCAAAGGAGAAGTAATCCTTGAGATGTCTTAACTTATAAACACTCACACTGGCCTTCTTGTTCAATCCTTTCCAGCATCAAAATTTCACCCTGGCACATTCCAGCAAAGATTAGTGAGTTCACATGGACATGGACGACCAGAGCTTACCACCGTGCTAGGCATTAAAGACTAAAAAAAAAAACATGCAGCTCACAAGCTGACTAGCAGGCTTGGACGGGGTTCACAACCCCACCTGAAATTAAGATGGAAATATCCATTAAATTACATGACACCAGTTTAAAACGTACTTCACTGACAGGGCCAACTATGTAATTTGCAGAGCCCAGCACAGAATGAAAACGCATGGTCCCTTATTCAAAACTTAAAAATTTCAGCAAAGCGTTAAACCAACCATGGAGACCTTCTGGGCACAGGCCCCTGTTCACTGAACTTGGCATCCAGAATATTTTAAAAATACATTTCTAAAACCATTTCACTATTCACTCTCCATGGCTGGTTAGCTTTTCTCCTATTATAGTCAGTAAAGAACGGCAATATCCTTCTTAAGACATTTTGTATTTCACCCTCACCGTCTTAAACTGTTGGCCTCCGACAGAGGATCTGGAACTAATTTACCCATTTAATTAGGAGGGAAGAGCAGTTTTCCTTAAAGAAGCAGACTGTTCACTTCACCGACAGCCTCTGCCCAAGGTCTCCCCAATTCTCCTAAAGGACCCCTGCAGTGGAAGGACAGGAAGCATTTGGGATCCTGTTCTGTGACCCCGCAAACAACAGCCACCCCACACTTGAAGCTCAAACCGTTAGCAGGTGGCACCAGTGGTCAGGAGTAAGCAAGGGCTGCAGGCTGAGTTTGCGTCCTGACCCTGGGAGCCGCCACACCCACACCCCCAGCCAAGTGGGCCAGCTGTGCTGTTTCCCCGCACATTCCAGATAATAGCTTCCTCGGGAAAAGTGACTCGAGAAAATACTTCTCTGCATGAAGAGAGGAAAGAAAAGAGGCTTTAATTTGGGTGTTTCTTTTGTTCTTTTTCTCTGTTTCCTCATTTCTCCCCTATTCAGGTAGAATGAACCGTATTGCTATGAGCAGACGCTACACAGTTCAAACACAAAGGCTCTAACAACATACATTGGTCAGTTTAAATTTGGTCTAAATTATGAGGCAAGCTACAAGGCCGGGGATGCCACAGGGGACAGAAGGGCCATGAGGGGTAAGAGTGTGGGCTCTGGAGCAGGTGTCCAGATGTGAGTTCCACCTCCCTGCTTACTGTGACCTCAGTCTTGTGATCTGTAAAATGGGCTAATAATAATACTATGCTTCTCCAATGGGGAGAGGTTGTTTGGGGGGCTTAAATGAGTTAATTCATGGAAGGTACTTAGAACAGTGCGTGGCACCAAGTAAACTATCCTTTGCTATTATTATTAACTATCATTATTTGACTTGGGTGGAAGAGAAAAGTCATAAAATTCTAAGGACACGGAAGCAACTTAGTACCTGCCAGTTGTGGGCTTTCCCTGATCCTTGCCTACTCCCATTTGGCATGTCTAGGAAAATACACCCCAAGATATATCTTTTCCCTAAATGAACCCAGAATCTGAATGTGACTTTACTGCCTGAGAGATTCTTTCACAGACTGTTTTTAGAGATGAGACGGTTACACCGAGCAAAGGGCTGAACAGGACATTTAAAGGTAAGGAATGTGTTCGTTAGTAATTTTTGTGTTAGTCTCTCTTTAAGAAATCTGCAATAACAATCTTTTCCTTCCTAATTTACATACTCCTCTATAATCAACTATCATTTTCACGTATTAATTCATAATCTCACAAGACCAGCTTTGGCTACCCAATGCCTACATCTTAAAACAAGCTTCCTAAAACCAAAGCAAGCCAATAAACTCAGGTTCTCACGAGTCGTTTCTGCCTCCTCTGGACCTTACACTCTTGTTACCACATTGCTGAAGGTGATTCTTCCTGGCTGAGTTTATTGAGACTTGGGGAACGCTCGGCTCCAGTGATAAAGTACACACTCTGGGGTTACAGACCCACCTCTCCAAAGCACTAATTCGGGGCTCTGCAGTATCAGCACAGAACCTGAATGAGGGCGACATTCAATGTCTCCTCACAGGGCTCTTCCATTCCAGGGGAAAACGTCCCCTTAGGTTTTACAAAGTCATTTCCCATCTCTAGAGTTCCCTGACTTTACAAGCTTATCCTCTGGCTACCCTAGGACATTAAAAGATTAGTAGACTTTATCTTTTAGTCTACATGTACCCCTCCCCTAGTCACATAATCTCCCCATCACTAACATCGTGCGTAGGTGTGCACATGTGTTACACAGATGAACCAGCACTGAGACATTATCAGTGCCTACAGTGCTCGCTAGGGCTCCCTTTGGGTTGTACAGTTCTGTAGATTTTAACAAACGCATGATGGGTTATGTCCAACACTACAGTATCATACAGAATAGTAACACTGCCCTAAAAAATCCCGTGTTCCTCCTAATCGTACTTCTCCTCCTCCCCTGAGTCCCTGGAAACCACCATCTTTTTACTGTCTCTACAGTTTAACCTTTTCCAGAACCTCACATATTTGGAATCACACGATGCTGCCTTTTCGGACTAGCTTCTCTCACATAGCAACGTGCATTGAAGTGTCCTCCTCGTCTTTCCTTGTGTCGGTAGCTCTAGAACATTTTAATGTGCATGTTTAAATCAGTGCTCACAGACGAGGCTAATGCTCATTAAAATTTGAGAAGAATTCCTGAGTTTTGCTTCTACCATTTCTTCAATTGAGATATAACACACACACCTCACAATTCACTCAAAGTGCACAACTAAATTATTTTTAGTCTATTCACGGAGTTGTGGAAACATCACCACAGTCCATTTCAGAACACTTGGATCATTCCCTAAAGAAACCTTGTACCCCGTAGCTGTTCACTGCCTACGCCCCCCATGCCAACCGCTCAATCCCTGGGCACCCGGCAATCTTTTTATCTCTATGAATTTTCCCATTTTAGATATTCCACATGAGAAGAGGCACGCACTGCTCTGAGCTGTGCCTGGCTACCGTCACTTAGCATATTTTCAGAGTAGGTCCATTTTGGAGTATGTACAATAATACTCCATGCCTTTTTTGTGGACTATTCCATCATATGAATATGAGCTTCTGCATCCATTCATCAACCAAGGGACATTTGGGTTGCTCCGTATTTCGGCTATCATGAAGACTGTAGCTATGAATATCTGTGCACATGTTTTTGTGAAGACATAAGTTTTCATGTCTCTCCTAGTGATAGAGCTAGAAGTAGAATTTCCCTGACAGACAACTTTGTATATAACTTTTTTGAAAAACAACTATCCTGTTTTTCAGTCACTGCACCACACTCTACTCACAGCAGCACCTATGAGGTTCTAATTTCTCCACTGCCTCCCCAACATTTGTTCTTACCCATTTTTTATTATTGTTGTCCATATGCCATGAGGTCGTATTTCCCTGTGGTTTTGGTCTGCGTATCTCTGACGACTAATGCTATTGAGCATCTTTTCATGTGTTTATGGAATATCTGTATAGATTTTTTTTGAGAAATGTCTTTCCAGAACCTTTGCCAATCTTTGAATTAGATTACGTGGCTTTATCATTGACTTATAAGCATGTGCCATATATTCTAGAACAAGGCTCTTATTCAATATATGACTTAAAATATTTTCTCCCATGGACTGTGTTTTCACTTTGTTGAAGCACAAAGTGTTTAAAGTTTGATGACAACCAATTTATTTTTTCTTTGGTTGCCTGTGCTCGGAGTGTCATACCTAGGAAACCATTGCCAAATTCAAAGTCACAAAAATTTACCCCATGTTTTCTTATAAAAATTTTAGC
The DNA here is from genome assembly GCF_027406575.1 of Nycticebus coucang. Classification (NCBI taxonomy): domain Eukaryota; kingdom Metazoa; phylum Chordata; class Mammalia; order Primates; family Lorisidae; genus Nycticebus; species Nycticebus coucang. The sequence goes on along the minus strand of NC_069785.1, from coordinate 5,404,669 downwards.
TCTTAAATTTAGGTCCAGGGCCCACGTAGAGTTAATTTTTGTATATGAGATGGGGGGCTCAACTTTATTCTTTTGTATGTGGTTAATGAGAGGTCCCAGCACCATCTGTTAAAGACTATTCTTTCTTCATTGAATTGTTTTGGTGCCCTGATCAAAAAAGCAACTGACTGCATTTAATTCTGGCTTCTCACTTCTATTCCATTGACCTATATGTCTGTCCTAGGCCAGGTCCACACTGTCCTGCCCACTCTAAGTTTTGAAATCGAGTCTTCCAAATTCACATTTCTTTTCTGAGATTGTTTTGGTTATTCTGACTTCCATTTGAATTTTAGAATGAGTTTGCCAATTTCCGCAAAAAGTCAGCTGCAAAAATTCAATGCAATTCTATAGATTACTTTGACTCCATAAATTTAGGGCGTATTGCTGTTTCAACAATATTAAAATTTCCAATCCATGAACACAGGACATCCTTCCATTGATTGGGGTTTTCTTTAATTTCTTTTTCAAAAATGTTTCATAGGTTGCCATGTACAAATATTGCACTCCTTTTTAAAAAATTTATTCCTAAGCATTTTATTCTTTTTGCAATGATTTCACGTTCACTTCGCTCATGGCTACTGTAGAGAAATACGATACATTCTGGTGTCTCGATCATGTATCCTGTAGATTACTGGACTTGTTAGTCCTAACAGCTTTTTAGTGAATTCCTTAGATTTCTACATAAAAGGTTATGTCATCTGAGAATAGAGATAATTTTACTTCTTCCTTTCCAATGTAGATGCCTTTTCTCTGGTGTTTTTACGTGACACCTGGGTGGAACTTCCCACACTGGTGAATAGACAGGGCAGGAGCAGACGGCCTCATTTCATGTCTGACATTGAATGGAAAGCAGTCAGCCTTTCAGTATCCAGCATAATGTTCTTGGGTGATTTCCATACATAAAGTTCTATTTTGTTTGTTTTTTTCAGGCTTTGGCTCTTTGCCCTACCTTGGTTTGGTGAAATCCTGTCATCCTTTAAGCTTTAGCTAAAACGTCACTTCCTTAAAGACATCTTTCCGGAACCTCCAGAGGAGACTCACAGCATCCCGCCCTTCCACGACAGTAGCAAATAACTTGTCAGCACCACTCTCCCTCCTGACGTGGCCCCAGCTTGTCTACGGGCATACTCCTGATTGGCACATATGGTTGGGGATAGCTACAAACCACCCACACTCTAATTCCTGCTCTGGCAGGGACATTGTTCCCTATTCTACAAGTGCCCATTTTTGCCTCAATCTCCACTTCAAGGACGCTGTTTGTTTATCCTTCCAGTCAGCACCACACACGGAGCCAGGCACTCAGTAGCCCTTAGTGGCTGCTGAGAATTACTGTTCTAAGGCCACTCAAAGAGGATGTAATTTTTGCCCAACAGCAACAAAGAAGGAAACTTACCTTCAACCGGGCCAATCTGATTGGTCACAGCAAATCTGAGGACTCTCTCTTCATGACTGTACAAGGCAAAAACCCGGTCCACAGTCAGCTGCTGGGTGGCGGGGATGGCCGGGTGCCTGGAGGCGTGCCTGCACACCTGGTAAGTGATGTTCTGGCGGATGTGGTAGGACCGAGTGTGGTTGATGGCACCAGAGGTGAGAGAGTACTCTCTGGAACTAGTGGAGGTCACGGCTGCAACAGAAACATTAGGCAGGCAAACTGATCAATTTTAAAAATATTAAATGGAGATTTCACATGGAGTAGGTTTTTCTGTACAGTTTTTCATCTGATTCTTGGATCACGTTCCCTTAGGAGGTTCCTGGGGTTGAGCAGGAAACTTGCAAGCAAACCTCAAGAACCAGAGAGTGTGCAAGTCACGGGGCCGAGAGGGAGGAGGCCCTGCAGTTGTTGGTGTCATCATATGCAAGGATTAAACTGGTTACCCCGTGCCAGCACCCTGGGGGCTCTGCGTGCCACCTGTGATGCCCCTACTATTTCTCACAACAGCCCAGCGAGGCAGGCGCTGCAGTCACATGAGCAGAGCCTCTCAGAGCATCAGTGAGAGGCAGGGCTGGTGCGTGGTAGAGCTGCACTGCAACTCCAGTCAGGCTGAGCGTTCAGCCAATCCAGCCTCTGCACTTCACACAGGTGATGGCTCCCAACACCTGGCACTTCAGTAAGTCTTATGAGAGCTCTAGGGAAAGGAAAGGGTCTTGTCTGTTGATCTGAGTCTGGGGGTCCAGCCCAGCACAGCGCTGTGCCCCTGAGCCACTGTGCACATGGTCCCCAGTCCCACTATCTACTTCCCATCCTCCTCCCTGTGTCTCTCACGGCAGCAGAGCCGCTCAGGGCAGGGGAAAGGCACGGCTCAGAGCAGCAGCTGCGACTGAGGCAGTGTCTCTCATGCAGAAAGGGTTCCCCGGACACATCACACTTTACACACGTTGCGGACCATGTGTGGTAGACAAAGTAACTTTGTTCCCATGCTAAAGATGAGAAAATAGGCTCTGAGGTATGAAGTGATCTTCCCCTCAGATGTTGTTGGTTTTTATTTATTTTTTATTGCATGGGGTTTTTCCCGTGAAAACCAGAAAACCTGCTAGAGAAATTCTAAAAGAGCTGTAACACTTCCCACAGATTTTCAATGGGGAGTCCAGGATGTGAATTCTTGTCCTCTAACTCCAAATCGAACCCTGCTTCTGTAAGACTGTGCAAGGTCTCTGTGATCTTTAACACAAGCTGAAATCACCAACTAAAAAAGTTACGAAACAAATATAAATTCAGTAGTTTGTAGTTTCCCATGCCCCAGAAGGCAGGATGGTTAAAAACTCTCTACATAATTATGCCACCCTTACCTATCCCATAGACAACATTGTTATCAATTATTTGAAGGTATCGGGTAGGGACAGACATTCCTATGACAGCAGCCAGCATGCTGCTCACTCACATTATGTGTTTGATAATAACAAGAATAATAATCATGATACTGAGACCACATTATGTGCCAGGCACTGTTCTAGAACATTCCAGTAGTAACTCATTTAGTTACTATGACTATCTTGTGAGGCAGGTAACTCCATTTTACAGACGTGGAAACAGGTTGCACGTACCTGAGTCCGAGTACTGGTACAGCTCCTTGTAGGGAGCGATATGGGCCGTGAAATTTTCTGGGATGTAAGGCAGCTGGCCTTGAATATTGGTCCTAATGCTCAGATAGTTTTCTGGATCAAGTCCCTCGGCTGTCTGAGTGATATGAACCCTCTCCTCTCCCGGGTAGAAAGTAACTTCCATGTCGTGGGTAAAGGTGGCACCTGGAGAGGAAAATCAGTCCAGTACAGGGATAAGAAGAGGTCCGGCTCACACACCTGCCAGGGCACTGCATTCTCCCACTGACTTGCTGTCGGGGACGGAGGGATTCCCAGATATCCTGGCCTATGAGCTGTTGATTCCATAAGTTCCCCAGATTCTCTGAGAAGCATGTCCATCCCGCTGCACCCCACACCATCTCCCTGTGTGGCGCTCACATATTGAGAGACACACACTCCTGAGCATCCTGACTTTTCTCCTAGGCTGCCAGACTTAGCAGAAACAAACAAGCACCAAAAAACAAAAACAAAACAGGTTACCGGATTAAATCTGAAATTCAGATAAATATATCCCATGAAATATTTGGGAGATAGTTACATTAATATAAGAAAATTGTTCATCTGAAATTCAAATTTAACTAGATATACCATTTTATCTACCTACTTTTGACCCAAGGTTTTATTTAGATCTTGATTAAAAGTGAGATGCTGCAGACGGCTGTCACACTCTGCAGGTGGACCTGGAGGTCCTCTTTTCTCACAGCACTTTATTTTTCATGCCATAAAGATGAGTAGGAAATACACCTTTTCAGGTGGGGAGGTGAGATATTAAGATGCGCCCTCTGTACCACAGCTGTGGAAGGGTGGTCCTAACGTGGGCAGTGCTGGCATCTCCCGGGAGCTTGTTAGAAAAGCAAACTCACAGGCCTTGCCCAGGGCCTAATGGATCAGACTGCGTTTTCACAAGTCCTCTGGGACATGTGTGTACAGGTTAAGGTCTGAGATGCACTTGCCTATATATACCCATGCAGGTCAGGGACGGAGGTGGAGAAAAGGCAGGGCGTCCCTCCCCAAGAAGTAAAGTCATCTCCATGCCCTGTAAGTACTGTTTTTGCATCAACATTTAACAGACTTGTGCACAATAATTCAATTAGACAAAGCCTGGCAAACAATGCTTCAATGAATACAGGTGAGAAGAACATAAATGCTCCAAATGGAATCATCCTATTTCTGAAAACATCTATGGGAACACTTAGAAAGAAGTCACTCTTTCATGAATTAGTTGCGTGAGGCCAAACCATCCCTGACTTCCTCCCGAAAGAAAACCACCTGAAGCTCTTTGCACCTGAGGTTCTTTGCTTGCTGAACAAGCGAATCTCTTTCACCATGGAAAGGCCCAAGGGAGCGTCCCACAGAGTGCCACAGCCAAACCAACGAATCCTCTCAACCAGCCTTCAGGGCCCGCTCACCTGTGAGGCTGAAGCCATTCTCAGAGCCTGGCTTTTCTAAAGCGAAGAGCCAGCCAAACAGACCTCCGACTGGCGTGAGGGGCAGGAGGGCCAGGGCTGCCGGCTGCGGGACGTGGCTGATGGCTGTGTAGGCCCTGCCATCATTGCCCACAATGTAGGCGTGCAGGTCCACATCGGTGAAGTCTACGGGGGTGGGGCCCACAAGGAGGCGTCCACTCACTTTCCCGTTGACTCGATGAGGGGCCCCTGAAAGACAGCAGATGCAGCCAGCCATAGGCATCGGTCAGGCTGAGAATTTATGCACCCAGATAAAACAATTCCACCAACAATTTCCAAATCTCACTTTTTTTTTTTTTTTGAGACAGAGTCTAGCTCTGTTGCCTGGGCTAGAGTGCCATGGTGTTGGCCTTGCTCACAGAACCTCAAACACCTGGTTTCAAGTGATCCTCCTTTCTCAGCCTCCTGAGTAGCTGGGACTACCGGTGCCCACCACAACGCCCAGCTAATCTTTTTCTATTTGTAGTAGAGACAGGGTCTTTTGCTCAGGCTAGTCTTGAACTCCTGAGCTCAAGAGATCCACCCATCTCAGCCTCCCTTTCTCAGGCTGAGAAAGGTTGAGATTACAGGCATGAGCCACCACGCCGGGTGTTTAGCAAGTCATTTTAACGAAAGCAAGCCGCCAACTGCCCATGTATGAGACGGTTCCACCTGCTGTCTCTTTTCTCACATCCTCCCTCCCCCGCTCCACTTTGGCTCCAATGAGATGGCAAAAAGAAGGACGCATTTCTTGGCAATCCTCAAATTGGGAAAGCAGCCCGAACCTGCTACCTCCTCCAATGTTTACCGAGCATCTGTGAGTTCCTAGCACTCTGACTTAAGTAATGGCAATGCCAGGGCATAAAGCAGAGCTCGCAGTGGCAGCCAGGAGCAACAGACGGCAGGGACACACAGCAGCCCGGCCAGTCACCTTCTGGCAGGCAATGCTTCCCGTCTCCGTAGAACCTGGACTGGCAGTGACAGCAGAAGCCGGTGGTGTAGTCAGTGCAGAAGGCGTGCCGGGAGCACTGGCCGTGCTTGTGCTCACAGGTGTCCCGGCTGGCAGCGTTGTACGTGAAGACTGAAAAATAAAACAAACTCGCGTCACAAGGACTGAGGGATCCCCATGTCATTGTCGCCAAGTGTTGCCACGACGCAGCATCTGCTGCAGCAAAGCGGTGTAGATTACAATACACAAAGAGGTTTTGATGTTTCAGAGACAAGAATAACATTTGACCCAGAGGAATGAACCTGCTGGTAAGAAGGACTGCAGATGGGGGACGCAGCCTCGCTGCAAAGCTGGGGGCCTGAGGTGGGCTGCACCCGATCTGAGCGCCACACGGTGAAGCAGAGCAGGGAGTACATGTTGGACTGATGTGTAAAAAGACATCATTTGTGTGAATCAAAAATAGCCAAATAGCAACAATTATATACAGTCCCCCGGCTAGCGATGACCTCGGGGGAGGAAAACGTGAGGAAAGGTGCTGACAAGAGTGGGCCCTGTCCGACCATTCTTCTCTTCTTTTAGGTAACCATGAAATAAAAAAGATCTAGCTGGCCTACTGCCCAGATTATTTTCCCTAAGAGAGAGAAAGGTCTTAACTGGCACCAAGCTTAAAGAAAGTGGGCAGGAGGGGAGGGAGGAGGCAAAGAACAGGGAATCAAGCCGGAACACCGCGTGCCCACGGCAGGTTCACTGGGATGGGCGCGAGAGTGATCAGCGTGGGCCACAGTCAGAGAGGTCCCAGCAAGCCAGGGCGGCCCAGGGGAAGCTCAGTGTTCCAGGACCTGTTTCTTCTATTTCCCATTTACTGTATCCGAGAAAGAAGAGGAGGAGGACAGGGAGGAAGGCTGGGGTAGGAGGAGAGAGAGGAGGAGGGAGAGGAGGCTGAAGAGGAGGATGGGAGGATGGAGAGGGAGGAACAAAAGGAGGAGGGGGAGGAGAGGCCATTTGTGCTACAAACGGGGGATTGGCGCAAATGCCACGAAGGGTGGGTGCGGCCAGAGGTGCTGAATGGACAGGAGGCTGCTCTCCGAAGGAGTCGGGGAGCACACCAGTCCCCAGTATGGCGCCCTTGGGGCCTGGAGTGGGAGCCGCCAGGAGTGCGCTAAGTCCATGCTAAGCCCAGCAGGAATCCTAGCGAGAGCTGGCCGCCGGTCTCTGCTTTGGATAAAGCAGGTGGTAGCTGTGTTACACTTGGAGTCCGAAAAGGAGGAAAAAGGAAAGAAGAGACAGAAAGATCAATATTTCCCCGGAACAGAAAGCAAAGAAACTGATGGGGGAAGACAGAGCACCACACAGGTAACAACACAGCCGGGTAAAGACCTGTGTTGGCGAATAAAAACATCACAAAGTTAACATTTAAACGGTTACACACACGCCAGATACCATCCCACAGGCTGTGTTCACTCTAATTTGCACCAGGGCCCGAGGTAGCAGGGGCTGGGTTTTAATCTGTTTGCAGGTAAGAAGCCGATGTACAGAAGACTGAAGTGACTCGCCTGAAGTTGCAGGCAGTGGCAAGGTGGCGTTAGAACCCAGGACCCGGGCTTCACAATCTTAACTACCAGGTACGGGTCGCGGCCGAGCTCTGGGTTAGAGGCCTGCTCAGGTGCTTCGCGGTGGTCATCAGCGCAGGCTTCAACACCTCTGGTTGAGTCAGACTTTGTAAATCAGGTGTGACGGTAGCAAGAGCGGACACTACCCGGATGGACATTACAGAAGGTGGGGAGAGCACAAGCCCTGAGGGCCGTGGCAGAGACGGTGCACGGCGCACAGCAGCTCCCAGGTCCCCAGAGACGCAGCCGGCTGAGGGTGCGGGAGGCTTGGATAGCCGCGGTGCAAGGGGAAAGTGGGATCAGGAACACAGTGGGAACCAGGCTGGGGATGCGAGATTTGGTACAGGGCCTTGAGGACGTCACTGAGAAATCCCAGTTGGATAAAAACAGAAATTAGGAATAATTTGACTTTTTTAAAAAGAGGAAATGAACATAAAACGTAAGACCGAAAGAATATGTTATGGTCAAAATATTACAGAGGTTGCTGTGGAGAAAACAATATATCAGGATCTATTGTTGGCTTAATTAAAGGGGGAAAACCATTTTGAGTAAAAAGAAATGAATGTAATTGGTGTGTGTCAAAGTCTCAGGCTCTTCCCACTGGGGAAGCGAGAACTAAGTGTAAAGAAGCATCTCCTCGGGGACCCCCCATCGAGAGCGTGCTCATGGCAATACGTGGCCGTCAGGCCTCTGTCCAGAGCGCCTGGGATGAGAGGCTGCAGCAGGTCCCCCCTCAGAGACGGGCCTCAACCTCCACTCAGGGGCTCCGTGGAAACGGTGGGAACACCCTGAGTCTGCCTCAGCTTCCTCATCTCTAAAGCAGGAGGACACCCCCTTCCTCACAACTGCATTGCTAGAAATCGCTTTTTTTTTTTCTGAAACAGTCTCACTATGTCACCCTTAGTAGAGTGCTATGGCATCACAGCTCACAGCAACCTCCAACTCTTGAGCTCAAGAGATTCTCTTGCCTCAGCACCACAAGTGCCTGCCACAACGCCCGGCTATTTTTTTCTTGTAGTTGTCATTGTTGTTTAGCTGGCCCTAGCTAGGTTTGAACCCACCAGCCCGGGTGTATGTGGCCGGCACTGTAACCACTGGGCTATGGGTGCCAAGCCAGAAATCGCATTTTTAACGTGCTTCTGAGCACAAGGTAAAGGCCATCCATCTGCTGCAGGCCTGCAGGGGGCCAAATACAACCCTACTCTGCACTGCTCTCCCCGCAAGCTGAGAGAGCAATGGCTCTGCGTCACACCCCACCACTCCGGTGTGTTCTTTGGCCCGATTCCTGTTCTCAGAGTGAATTACGGAACAGGGAGAGAGAATAAAGGAGCAACTGCAGCCATGGTGTAGTCACAGCTTCTCTGTGGGTAGAAAGAGAGGGGCAGAGCCACACGGCCAGCCGCTTACCAAGGCCGCTGTGCAGAGGCTTATAAACGGGCTGGAAACCAGACTGTGTCTTTCTAGAATGATAGAAACAATAATGGTTAGGCTCCCATGAAAGGATATTATGAGACTCAGACTATGATTATGAGAGGTTAACCCCTTTTTGGTAAGCCCACCTGGGAATCTTTTAAAATAATTTTTCATGGAAAACTGTATTTTTTAGATGGAATGTACCGAGCCAAGAATACACTTGCTCGTCCAACTCCATGGCATCCACAAGAGGGGAAGAACTACAGGCTCCCTTGACAAGCCTCCTTCCACACCGGCCTTCACATCCAGGTGCTCACACGGGTTTGCACACTTAACACGTATAGTGGCAGCCTGTTAGGTGAAAGGTAAATGCCTCTTGCAATTTTTACTCAGTCATTCAATAATTTAACAAATATTCCTTGAGTGCTCACTATAGTCATGGCCCTGGTCTAGAAATTTGGGATACACCAAAAAACAAAAGAGATAAAAGTTCCTGTCCCGAGCGGACGCTCTCCAGGGCAACAGTTGGTAAACAAGCATGTCATTTAGCAGGAGAAATACAGTGGGAAGGGACAGGGCAGCAGTTGGAGCAAGTGCTCTTTCAAATAGGGCAGACAGGGAGACCTCAGGAAGGCATGACGTTGGGGCGAAGGCCTGGTGGAGGTGTGGGGAGCCTCCTGCAGGAGCTGAGGGAGAGGTGCGGGCCCATGGAGGGGTAGTGAGAGGAGAGGTGACCTCAGCCCTTCCTACTGGGTCTCAGAGGTCACAAGAGGGAGCTGGGCTTTGGTCTGAGCTAGGCGGCCAGCTGCTGGAGGGCTCTGAGCATAAGAGTGACTGATCTGAGCGGGAGATGGGAAGGAGCTGGTGCCTTGGCTGTCAGAAGAGCTGGCAGAGAACAGGAGAAGACACACCATCTGGGACACAGGTCTACCGATGGCCTCGATGCGGGGTGTGAGGCATGGAGAGAGGCGCCCGGGCAATGTCCACATCTTGGTGTGGGGAACCGGAATGGTGGGGGTTAGGAGGGGCAGGCTTGAGGGGCTCTGTAGTTCTGGCAGCTGCCCATGGCATCGACGACATTCACCCCAGCTCAACAGCAATGCATGCCCTCAGCATGGAACCATCGTGGCACCATCCCACCCTCACAGGAAGAGCTGCATCCATCTTGAGAATTCTGGGGGACCAGAGCATCAGGGTCACGTGAGAAGCCTGTTAGAAATGCAAGTTCTGAAGGTCCACATAGGCCCACCAAGTCCCACTCTGTGGCTCATCCCCGGGGCCCGCTCATGCCAGGTGGTGCTGACACATGTGCACAAGCCCCCCGCTTGTGACCTGGGGCCGCTCACAATGTAGTGGACCAATTTCATCTGACCAGTTTGCAGCTCCTGGAGCAGGAAGCACATCAGGGACCCTCTCTCAGTCACTCCTCGCCACCGGGGACGCACAGCTCTGTGCTTGGGGACGCCACAAGGATGTAGCGTGAAGGCCCTGAGGGAAGGCCGGGAGGAAGCGCGCTAGCTGAGCCCCTTCCCAGTGGGCAGGAGACGAGGAATCTCTGTGGGAGCTGCCTTTAGATTCAAAGTCGCTCAACTTCTTGAAGGCTGGAATCAAGGTCTGGATCTCAGCTGGCCGGGCAGTGCAATGAAACTCCCAAAGAGGCCTGGCACTAACCCTTTTCAGTGGTCTTTTGTGTGCCCTTTACATCAGAATTTTGAGTATATTCTCGCTTTTCTCTATTCTGGCAAAAGATCATCTCCATTTTACAGATGAGAAAACTGAGGCCCACAGAGATTACATAATCATCTGGCCTTAAATTTCCTGCTCCCTCCCAACCTAGCAGTACTCAAGGTCGGGAGGCATCAGGGTCACCAGGGGACCCAGCTGAAGGAGGCAGATTCTGGTTCAGAGGGTGGAGAAGGGGCATGGAAACCAGCGCTTTCAACCAGGGCCCAGGTGGGCAAGGAAGGTGGACAAGCGCCCCCACTGAGAAATATACTCTCTGTTCCTCGGCCGCCTCTCTGCTGCTCTTACCTGCCCGGGACCCATGCTCTGCCAGGAAGCGCCTGTAACTGAGGCTCAAAAATGATCAAGAGACAAGTCTGCTGGCATCTGGGGCACACGGGGGTGGGGGGCAGAGGCTGGCCAGGTTTGAGCTCGCTTTGTCAGGGACTTGTTAACTCAGGATCAGTAGTTACAGGGTTCTTAACATGAAGAAAACTCACCCCCTTTTTTCCATTTATTGCTTTTGTTACCCTTCTCCTGCCCTTAATAGAAAGAAAAATGGGGTGGGGATACATAAGAGGAAAGAAACAGAGGCATTGCCAAAGTGCTCGAGGTTTGTCCTAATTGGGAGTTTTTAACAGAAGTGGAAAATTCTCCTCTGCACTTGTTCTCACCCATCCTTCAGTCTTCATTTTCCCAGATCACGCTAGCACTGTGTGCAGCCCTGGCCCGCCTGCCGCCCCCCGTGGGGAGAGGGCTCCAGCCACTGAGAGGCTCTGTGGGGTACACCAGTTCACTCTGCCCTCACCAGGGCTTCATGCACGGAGGAGCTGGAGCAACTTGTCATAGCTTTTACTGCCACCTGAAAAACAACCAATCTCAGCACTCTGGGAGGCTGAGGCAGGAGGATCACTTGAGCTCAGGAGTTTGAGGTTGCTGTGAGCTAGGCTGATGCCATGGCACTCTAGCCTGGGCAACTGAGTGGACTCTGTCTCAAAACAAAGACAAAACAAACCCCCAAAGACCATATTTTTTCTCCAGGACAGTTTTTTCTTTTTCTTTGTTTTCTTTTCTCCTCCCTCTTTAGTTCTTTCTTCTTCTTCTTTTTTTTTTTTTTGAGACAAAATCCACTCTGTTGTCCAGGTTAAAGTGCGCTGCTGTCAGCCTAGCTCACAGCGACCTCAGAGTCCTGAGCTCAAGCGATCTTCCTGCCCAGCCTCCCATAGGGTTAGGATTACAGGCGTGAGCCACTGCACCCAACTTTATAAAGCAGTAGTACACATTTCCCTCCAGTTTTCATGTTGAATGTTGATGGGGGGGTGCACAGTGATCAGAACCCTGGGTTGGCTGTCATGGCACTAACAGGTTCTCTCCATGGGGCCCCCACCAGGAATCTCTGCATGCAGATGTCTTCACACGTATGGGAGCCTCCCGCTCATCCTCAGACCCTCACGTACCTGGAGGTGCACCCTGGAGGGCTCCTATGACTGGAAGACTGGGGGATCAGCACACCCTATTTGAATTCCCTCCAGGGAGGAAGCCAAGTGAGTGACATGAGGCTTCTGAAAGCCAGGTGTCTCCTCCTCCTAACTGACACAGACTGAGGTTAAACTAACCTGCGTAGAGCGTCTCCTCCACCAGCTCAGCCCCTCTCAGACCTGCACAGTCCACCTCATTCCTTGCTGCAACACAGGCAGTCCCTGGTCCAGGGCAACTGGAGCCCTCACCACCTTGTCACACTTTCTCTCTCTGCCTCTCTCTCCCATCCCACCTCTGCACCTCCTCTCCGGCCACTCCTCAGTGCAGAATGCTACTGAAGCTTCTCTCTGGTCTCAACTCCAACTCCGACCCCAAGGCCTGGCTCCAGCCCCTCCTCCACTCTCAGAGAGCACCCTTGGCTCTGTGTCACCTTACGGCTTTCTCTAAGTTTTTCATGGCTTTGATGCAGTCGTGGTCTGCCTCTTACTACCAAGTCAGAGGTATTCCCAGGCTTCCTTCTGTCCTTGTGAGGTGGGAGGGATACTTGGTATCTACCGCGTGGGGAAATTCTGATGACGGGACCCAAAGCCTGGTTCCCAGTCGGAACAGCGGGACACACTGAGTAAGTGTGAGCAATCGCTGGTGCAGGCACGTGCCCGGGTAACTTTCTGGCCCTGGAAGAGCCAGACGCCTGACACAGGATGGGTACATGAGCCTTGTGCTGCTGGTGCTGGGACCCGAGCAAACAGAACTGGAGCCTGACTAGGACTCTCCAGCCTGGTGTAGACACCATCTGGAAAGAATCCAGGCTTGTTTATGTACTTATTCTCCTTTAGAGATAGGGTCTCACTATCATGGCCAAGCTGGTCTTAAACTCCTGGGCTCAAGCGATCCTCCCTCCTCAGCCTCACTAGGAGCTGGGATTGAGGCATGAGAGACACTGTGCTAAGCAAAGAATCCAGGCATCCGACTGAAAAGTCTATACAAAGAGCCCCTAAGGGGAGGAAAAACAAGAGGAGAAATATTTGGGGGGCCTTTAACTAAATCTTACCTTTTTGGTTTAACAAGAATTTGCTGGGCTTCCCATCCCCAATCCCAATGCTCACGAGCCCTAAATGAGTTCTGCCTTGCCTCTGTTTTAGAGCTGAGGAAAGCAAGCGTTGAACAGAGTGTACGTCTTGTTGCAAACAGCATAGCTGAGCGGGGCATCGATCTCAAGTCTGCCTATCACCCAAACCCTGTGCTTTCCAACACAGGAGGATGCCTCCCAGCTGGGTACCCGGTACCAGGCAGTGTCCCTGTGGGGGTCTGCTATAGCCATGCCACCCGCTTCCTGCGGTGAGCCACACCAGTCTGACAGACCTCTGGGGCGCCAATGTTCCATTTGAAAAAATCGGTCTCCCCCAGAGTATTTAACAATAGCCCGCTTCTATACTCCACACATCTCTCTGCATCCCTTTTTTGGAAAAAGCTGAGGATTTTTTTCCTCCAAGTCCCAAACCTTCTAGTTAGATGTTTTTTTCCCTTAAATGTCTCAATGTATTAACCAGCTTTTTCACAGGCATTTTGCCATTTCCAAAATGTCAGGAGTGGACTCCCTCTAGCCTCAGGTAAACACATAGTTCACGCCCCATGAGGGTTTGGCTGCAGCCTCTGTTCCCTGTGGCCAGCTCCATAAGCCTCCTGAACTGTTACCCCTGCAGCCCCTTCCTAATTCTTTCCTAGAAGACTCCATGGATCTGCTTTTTAATATTCCCAAACCCTTCCCAGGGCAGGAAACCACAAGTCACACTTGCATTCAAGAATGCATCTTTACCTCAAAAGCTCTTTGTGAAAATCTTTGATATTTGACTTTAAAATTTCATTGGATACACAAAACTCGTGCTAGAAATTCTAGAGATTGTCAAAAGGATCTGAAGCCTCCCAATAAAATTCACATATTCAAGTTTAGGGAACTGTGGCCCCTTAGGCAAAAATTAAGGCAAAATTCCTTAAAAAGCACGTTCTTCATTCTCCACACATCCTCCACCCCATTCCTACTGTTCTAAATCTTCTATAATTAACAGCAGCCACCCTGTATTCAGAACCAATTAGTACAGATGCCAATCTAAGAATGTCAAGTATTTAATCCTCCCAACAAATTTATGAGCAAGTGGAGGTTACGGGAGTTGACTCAGGTCCCCTGGTGAGTGTGGAGTCCAGGACTCAAGTTCAGGTGTGACACCAAGCTGTCTCCCTCACCCAGGGGTGTCCAGCCTTTTTCTTCTCTACAGCACATTGGAAGAATAAGAGTTATCTTGAGCCATACATTAAATACACAGATACTAACAAAAGATGATGAGCAAAAAAATAAAAAAGATCTATGCATAGTTTTTACTATATCTGATGCCACAGATTAGCAAAAAAAACGTCCACACCAAATCAGCATGCTGCCAGCGGGCCCCAGGTTAGACACCTCTGCTCCTTGTACAATACCCATTAGCACAAAATACTGTCCTCCCTCCTGAAAAAGTGCTTCTCCAAGCAAAATCCTGCAGATCAATACCACAGCAGAAGTCCCTCTTTGCTAGGTCAGCGTGTTTTTGCCACAATAGGGATAGGAAACGAGAAAGGTGAAAAAAATGCAGGTTCAGAAGAAAGCTGTCACCTCTGACCTCTTTCCTACTGTTAGAGGTCAGACGAACAGTCTTAGAACAAACGGAATGGGTCTGTGACCAGTTTCCCATTCATATCTTTCCATCCCTGACTGAGAAGAGCGCTGGCGGGTGTGACAAGTCTCCCCTGGGAAGAGAGGGCTGCTGGGGGGCATCTGCATTGCTCAACCACGGTCTGTGCCCGGCGTCTCCTGCCTCGCCTCTCCCTCTGGTCAGTGAGTCACGAAATGAGGACAAGGCTCCGGGGAGGCCCATGCCACAGCTGCACGGCCACGGACCAGAAATGACAACAGACACAGGTGCTTGGTCGTTTCTCACCCATGGCCTCTGCTCTCCTACATACCATGAGTGTCATTGTCCCAACCCAGGGGAGCAGGAGGCTGGCCACGTGGAGGATGAATCCGGCATGTTGGTCAGAGCCAGCACAACCGCTGCCGAAAACTCAACAGCAGCCCTGGGCTGCTGGAACGTGTGCAAAGCCTCAAAATATTTTACCTTTGCTGAACTTTCAAACTGGAATCCTTCATTGCCCTTGAGAGCACAGCTGGCACAAGAAACCCAGTTCTCCCCACTCACTTCATGAGGCCTAGTTTTTAAAAACATTATTAATGATCAAGGGATTCTAAACAGAATCTCCCTGCCAAGAGTTATTTGGCAAAGGAGATTTATTCCATCTCCTGACACACAGGGATCAGAAATCAGTTCCAATCTTCACTTTTGCTAAACTTTTCACTTACTCACTTAAGGGAAAACGTCGCAACTCTGCCAAATCAGCGCTGTTCAAGTGAAATCTCAGCACTGGGTTTCTAGACACTTACCCTGGGTGTTAGAGCCGATGTCGTCTTCCACTCCTACCACGGACCTTCCACGACCCAGGGACGGAGTGTGGCCGGACACAGGGTGACGTGGGGCAACAGCTTCTCCTTCCGGATGGGCTGGAGGAAGACCCCTTTCTGAGGGCGCAGCCCTGACATCTGGGTAGGGTGGTGGGTAGGAAGGGGCCCGGGACTCCACGTCTACCTGGGGCGGAGCCAGGCTTCTGCTCCCTGCCTGGTCTGGAGACTCAATTCGGCCTTTTAAATCAGGGGCTTCTACTTCCTCCAAAGATGTCCCCTCTTTGGTCTGAGGGTCCGAGGTGGCAGGCTCTCTTTCAGGGTAGAGTAACCAGTCACTAGGCGTTGGGTGCGGCAAAGGGGAGGCCAGCTCAGGCTGGGTAGGGGAGCTCCCCGGGTGGAAGGCCCCGTGGACACTGCGGTGGCTATTGGCTGCCTGCTCTGGCCCCCCAGGGGGGTAATCCACTTCCTCCTCATTCTCATCGTAATAATCCAGATTGTCCTCTGTGTAGTCGCCCTCCAGGGCTGCAGCCAGGCTGAAGGATCGCTGCAAGGGAGCCGAGGCATGGGCTGCGGGAAGGTCTCCTCCAGCTGCCGCTGGCCTCACGTTGTCCAGCCGGGAGGTGCTGCCGATGTGAAAAGCCCACACTCCAGGCACACCCAGATTGCTCAGCCTAAATGGAAAGGAAAGAGCACCTGTGACAAAGTGGCCACTCACCCACTGTCCTACAAAGGCAAGCAATGGATTTTATAGCCGAAAGACTGTTAAGACTAGATTCAGAGCTCGCCCTGGTGTGTTATACCAAATAGAGGCAGACACATTGATAACTAAAAGGATTAGAGTGGACTTTTGATGTAGACCACCTCTTATTTAACATTATGTCTCCAAAAGAAAAAAGAGGAAAAAAAAAGTTTTTAAAGCAAAAAAGAGAAAATAAATAAATAAATAAAAAATAAATAACATGATGCTTCAAAGGCTGTGCACCACGGAATGCCAGACCATTGAGTTATCCGTCTGCCCTACGGTCTGAATAGTTTATCTAACATCTGGCTAATTGAAAACAAATAGGGAGCGTGGGAAGTTTTCCTCTACTTGTCGGGAAACTTGTTACAGACTCAAGACAATGCCTGCTTAAAAAATCTTTGCCAAATACTGAAACGGTAATAATTACTACATGCTTTTGAGAATTGGTTACACACCAGCCCCGAGCCAAGCACTGACTACTCTTCTGCACAATCTGAAGCAAGGGGTGGTGATGGCACCCGAGTTTACAGGAGAAAACAGGCTTAGAGAGATTAACTAGTCTCAAGATCATATAACCAGTAATTGGCAGAGCCTGGACTCTAACTCAGAGCTAACACCAAAGGCCATGCTCTAAATATCTATGTTACATTATATCATAAAACCAAGACCATCTGTGACAATCGGCACCTTGATTCTTGCGACTTTATGGAATGCTCAGTTTCACTGTGTATTCACACGGGCTAATCAATCAACTAATCCACAGAGAATGGTGAGTCAATGCAAAAAAATTCAGAGAAATAGAAATGCTCAAGTTTAAAAATAAAGGAACAAAACAGATATATATGCAATGTGTCACCTAACAATAAGGGTATATTCTGAGAAATGCCTTTCAGGCAATTTCATTGTTGTGTGAACACAGCACACTGAGATGGCCTGGCCTACTGCGCGCCTGGGCCACACGGCGTGGCCGGCTGCTCCTGGGCTACACACCTGCACAGTGTGCTCCTGTGCTGAGTACTGCAGTAACATAGCAGTAAGCATCTGTGCTTCTAAACACAGAAAAGGTACAGTAAAAATATGGTATTATAACCTTATGGGACCACTGTCATATATGCGATCTGCCATTGACCGAGTCATTGTGTGGCATATGAGTGCAAATGGATACTGAAGGTATGAAAAGACATTCAGTTTTGCTAGTATGAAAGAAATCAGAGTAAAGATGTGAACACTTTATGGTATCCAATTTGCAAATGTTAAAAAGAACAGAGGCCTATAGGAAACAGACTCTGTCAAATACAGCTCTAAATTATTGGTGAGAATATAATTTGGTAAAGTATTTCCGAAAGAAATTTGTTAATATACATAAAACATTAAACCACATGTATCCGTTTGCAACAATTCCGCTTTGAAGAACTTATTTAAAGGAGAACTGACAATGTGAGCAATGTGTATATGTCACTGACTGGCATATGATGATATTTATAATATGAAAAACCAGAAACTTAAATCTTTCAGTTGTCTTTATAATACAGAACATAGATTATATGATGCTTTGTAGACTTAAAATAGTCTGACAGACATTGACTGAAAGAGAACAATAAATGTGAAAATGCCACATGTGTAGCAAAAGAACCATTTGGGTTTAAGAAAGATGTTGCAGGCCAGGCGCGGTGGCTTTCACCTGTCATCCTAACTCTCTAGCACACCGATACAGGAGGATCCCTTGAGCTCAACCTGGGCAAGAGCAAGACCCCATCTCTACTAAAAATAGAAAAATGAGCTGGGCATGGTGGTGGGCACCTATAGTCCCAGCTACATGGGAGACTAGGGAGGAGGATCGGGTGAGCCCAGGAGGGTGAGGTTGCTGTGAGCGGTGATGACGCCCAGCACTCAACCCAGGGTGACAGACAGAGATTCTGTGTCAAAAACAAAACAAAACGAGTTTTTGCATATACCTAAATTCTGGAAGGACCGTTAATACTAGCTCTTATTTGAATTCAGTAATTTTTACTTTTATTTAACATCATTCTGCTTTGCTTATACCTTACTTTTTATATTAAGCATGGATTACGTTAATGAAAATGGTCAGTTCTTGGGCCTCATAGTTCACTTTGCCCTCATCAAAATTTCAGAGGTTTCTGAGAAGTATCAACGATAAAAACAAGGCAAGGCACACAGGAGTGTAAACAGAAGTGCTGTGTGCATGTGTGTGTGCGCGTGTGGGTGTGGTGTGTGTGCACGTGGGTGTGGTGTGTGTGGGTGTGGTGTGTGTGCATGTGGGTGTGGTATGTGGGTGTGGTGGGTGTGCACGTGGGTGTGGTATGTGTGTGCAGGTGGGTGTGGTGTGTGTGCACGTGGGTGTGGTGTGCATGTGTGTGTGCACGTGGGTGTGGTATGTGTGTGCAGGTGGGTGTGGTGTGTGTGCACGTGGGTGTGGTGTGCATGTGTGTGTGGCGTGTATGTATGTGGGCATGGTGTGTGTGTGCACATGGGTGTGGCATGTGTGTGCATGTGGGTGTGGTATGTGTGTGCATGTGGGTGTGGTGTGTGTGTAGGTGGGTGTGGTATGTGTATGCAGGTGGGTGTGGTATGTGTGTTCAGGTGGGCGTGATGTGTGCAGGTGGGCATGGTGTGTGCATGTGGGTGTGGTGTGTGTGTGCATGTGGGTGTGGTGTGTGTGTGTGCATGTGGTGTTCCTGAGCACGGTGTATGTGGTATGTGTGGGTGTGTGTGTTGGCTCTAAGCTATCTTGACTCTCTGCTGGCGGAAGGCAGCTGCTTCCCCCACCCCACCCCCTGGGCAGATTCTGGACCGGCTCCTTACTGGACCCCGTGTACAGCAGCACCCACTCCTGTGTTCCATATCTGCTGACCTGCTTGTGTGCCTGCCCCACCAGGGTTCAAGGTGTCCCAATTCTGGGCCTGCTGGGAGCCCTCTGTAATGCCCAGCAGGAGAGAATCTGTGCACTCCAGTAGAAAAGGGAGCAGCCACAGAAGACTGAGCCAGGAGCTGAGTCTGCTCCCAGCTAACCAGGCAGCAGCCCACATGGAGACCTACAGGGACCCAGCATGAAATTACTAATTCAGAGCTTCAGTCCCGGCTTAGGTTTTGGCTTTGTCACTTAACTTTGAGATCATAGGCAATTTACTTACCTAAGTTCCTCTGTAAACTCAAGAAAACAGTTGTACTACTTCTTACAATTCTTGTGAGTTTTAAGTAAGATAACATCTGGAAAGTGTTTAGCACAATGCTCGGCACAGCATGAGTTTTCCATAAATGTCCGCTCTGAGTAACCATGCCCGGCTGGAGCGCCCTCCGGAGCAAAGCAGGTGGTGTGCGGAAGTGTAAGGTGTCCCTACACCCAGAATGAGTTAATGCAACTGAGGAGCAGTTAAGGGAGACCAGGAAGGAGCCTGGCTGACTTCTGAAGTAGGGAAGGAATAAAAGCAAAGACAACAACAAAAAAACCCTAAATCCCAAGCCCTAAAGTTCATAAAGACCCTATTGGGTCTGTGTGGACTGACAAAATGCCACCAGGCTGGTTATTGTGAGAGCCGTGAATTCATTGATGAGACTAAGAATCGGTTCAATTCATTTCAGGTAACAAGTCATGGAGAAACCCTGAAAATTCTGAAAACCTGCCAACTTGTTTATTTCTTTTTTTCCCCAAATTACATTATGATTTAATTTTTAACAGTATCTTTCCAAAAGACTAAATCACAGTGTCTCCTCCTAGGAAATGATTAATCTGGTAAACCTTAAAATGGGCAGTTATATTACTGGATATTTTTATGTGGTTCTAGGAGCTGTGTTTTTCATAGCAAGCCTGGCTGGCTCTACAGATACACACATGCACAGTTCTGGTGAACTTGACCCTCCCAGGGTCTGATCCAGTTCCTGGTTTTGACCTGATACCTTGCTTGGAAACCACTGAGATATTATCTAACAGTCTTATGACCACTTGTGTTGGGGTACCTCCTACAAGTTGTTATATTCAGGTAGGTAAGGGCTTCAGCTCCACGTTACTCACTGGTAGAGGTTTTTAACAGTCTGTTCAGTGCTAGTCAAGCTGAAACATGGTCCTTCTCTCTTCAGGTCATCAGCCTCCCCTCGGCAGAAGCCCACCCGAGCCGGAAGCTGGAGCTGCACATTGTAAGACTCCTTGGGGCGTGTCCCAAAGAACTGCAGGCCACCGGCGGGATAAAGAAAGAGGGCGTAGGTGTCAGACCCATCAGATGCCAGAACTGCCTGGAAAGTGTTCAGCTGTGAGAAAAAAAAAAAAAAAAACAGGAAAACATCCTTTAAAAAAGCAAAAAAAAAAAAAAAGCCAAATGAAAGAATTAAAAACCAGAAGGAAAACAAAGCATCATAAAATGCAAAGGATTTTCCCCTTCCCAGGATTTTTTCAGATTGTTTTTAAACATAACCTTTAAAATTTCCTCTTCAAGTTACAAATATAATTTTAAAAGCAATATTACTTATTATCCCAAGCATCTTTTATCAATTTTATTTATTTGTTCATTTATTTATTTATTTTTATTAAATCATAGCTGTCTACATTAATGCATTTATGGGGTACAATGTGCTGGTTTTATATACAATTTGAAATATTTTCATCAAACTGGTTAACATAGCCTTCACCACACTTTCTTAATTGTTGTGTTTAGGCTTTTATACTCTACACTTAGAAGATTTGACACGTACTCTTGTAAAATGCACCATAAGTGTGGTCCCACCAATTACCCTCCCTCCAAGCACTTTTATCAATTTTAGATTAATAGTTGAAATAGGCATAGGTAAAACACAGGCTAAGAAAATCAAAATATTTTTTAAAGTTTCAAATGTCTCCCATCCAAACGTCTTTCAGAGCTAAGAACAAAGCAAAACAAACTTGCCGATTCCCATTCACCCCAGGCACTTGGCATCTCTCATTGGGTCATTCATTCATCTGTTTATTACACGCCCTCCGGGGCGGGCACCTCCTCCCTGTTCTCACGGCCTCACCCTCTTTTCTGTCCATTACTGGAGTCTACACCAGCAGCTGAGTTGCCTCAGTTCACAGCTGCCGGAAGGGAGACACAGGGGCTCCCAGGTCTGCGCAGGGTCAGGTGGCAAGTATGCAATGGCAGGCGGCCAGCCCTGGAGCCCGGGTCCTGCCCCACTAGGCCACTCTAACCCCCCCTCAGCACCCCACGATTTGTCACCTGGCTGCAGACTCACTCCCCAGCCTCAGTTCCACTGCACCCTCGTCAGACTTCCCTTAATCGTCCCCATCAGCACCACGTCTCTGCTGCTTCCACACTTGCTTCATGTCGCCCTGTGCCCCGAAACCCTCAGCTCTCAACTGCTGCTGCTCAGAGGGGTCCTGGATGCCTTGTGGAATGGTCCCTGTCCTCTGACCCTCTACATTCACGAGCTTTTCTGATTGGTGTTCACCTGAAGGTGCTTGGTTGGTCGTTTACTTATAGGTAAACTCCCTTCATTTATCCATTGGTAAATGCCTTCATTTGTTCATCCTAACAGCCACGTGCCTGCCAAGCACTGGACCTTACGCTTGGTGCTGGAGATGGAAGGGAGCAAAGCACAGAGGGATGTGCCCCAGACAGCCTCACGATTTAGGAGAGGGGAACAGCCATCAGGAGAAGGCAGCGGAGGCCACAGTGGAGGCCACAGCATCGGCATAGGGGTGGAGGTGTCACCCAGGCAGCCTGTGACTGTTATAAACACTGCAGGAGCCAACCAGATTAGGCACACAGACCCGGAGTCTGAATTAGCCACAGGCTCAGCCTTAGTCCTTACAGAATCACTCTTTACATTCCACTTACGTTTGCATTTCCAGCAAGGCAGATTTTCACTTGTATTTAATCCAGGTATCTGTCCCCCCACACACACATGCCCCAAAAGATCTGTTAATGGTGTTTATCTCAAAAAGATGGCATATTTAGGGCTCTGAGACTGCCTCTTTCACTAAATCACACTCCACTTACAGTTTACCAAGGAACTGGGGAGGTATTTTTAAAACACTACTTGTTTTTTAAAGAATTATTTACCGGCAAATGTTATGACTCCCCCACTTTGCTAGACAGAATCAGGCACAGAGAAGGATGTCACACTTCACTACACAGAGCAGCAAGGAAGGGCTGGGCCATCCTCTGGTTCCCGCCCTGGATCTGTCACCCCCACAAGTTGTTCTCACTTTTCTCTAATGTTATTTTTTTCTTTATAGTGTTTAATTTCAAAGTATAGTTTCGAGGTTTTGCTGATAGAACAAAAAAATGTAGGTGTTAACGTGCTTTTCAAGACAAAACAAAACATAATAACCCCGTCTTTTAGTGCTTTACAGGAGAAACAAGGCATCATGTCTTTCTTCATTCATTCAGCTTACAAAGTAACAGGCAGGGGGTCTAGGATCCTGGTCGAAGTTCTAGTTGTTATCAGCAAAGTTTGACTTTTCCAAAAACAAAAGGCAAAGAATGTGTTCTAGGATCTCTCAAATCAAAACCGCCCTAACTGCTGCCAAATGTAAACAAACAGGCTCCGTATCAAGTCTGCAGGTAAGGTATTCTGCAAGTTGGTTAACTCGGGCTCAGTCGCGTCAGAGCTGGACTCTAGTCTGCATAAATAAAGATCAACTAGGGAAAGAAAAATACTTGGGAAGGTAAAAGAACCTTGTTTTTAAAAGCTGAGCTTTCCAAGCTCCTGGCATTAATCACCCATAATAAATGTAAGATAGGAGAAAATCCTGGTTCTAAGTTTAGAGACTGGAAGATAAGGAGGTTGTATAGATTGTGAACAGTCGAACCACATGGACGAGGTGGGGGAGAGGCGAACAGAGCTGTGACAGAGAGCCTGGATTTCAGCTGAAGTCTAGGTATTGAGTGATTTGTTTCATTCATTCATTCAGCCAGTCAGCCAACAAAACTGATTTCAATTAAAATGTATTCAACATCTTCTGCATGCAGCCCTTGAGGTAAACACTTATTTTAGGTGGCAAGTATTTGACTTCCTGGTCTCCACTGAAATAGGCAAATATCAGAGGAAGGAAACAACTCCCTTTTAAGTAGAATTTATGATCCCACAGTATACTGCCAGAGTTTGGCTGTTTAACAGCCACCCACACACTGAGTGACCGCCTGTGAAGTTCTCTGTCTATCCTGCAGGATTCTCCCTCTAATTGCTAAAGAGCCCACTTCATGAGGTCCTGAAGGGCCCCTCCTGGCAGAGACTAGCTGAGCGGCTTTCAAACAGAAAAGGTCCTTGAATTCCTCAGTACACGCTCTGCAAGGCCCCACTAGCAGTGTCTCTGAAGGGAAACCCTCAGATGGGCTGCCAACCGGTGAAAGAGTCACTGGTCCCAACTCCCCCAGGACTCCAGAGAGGAGAGAGGGGCCTCCACAGGGAGCGGGTCAGCAAAGAGAGGCTCATGGCCAGTGGCTGCAGCTTCGAGGTTTCTGCCATCCTGTTATCAGAAAGAGAAAAGCCAGAACGGTCCCTTCCAGGTAGGAGTCCATTACCAATCAGAGTTGATTTAACACAGAGCCAGGCTGATGCACAGGACACATGCCCTTCTGACAGTTTCTAATTTTTGCAATTCATTTAGTTTATTGCAGCCTTTTGGCAAAATATCAGGACAGTGCCATCCCTCTCCCCAAGAGGCTTGGCTATAGAGGCATAACAGAATTAAAAAGAAAAGTAAGAATTAGGGTGACTCCTGCAGGGGTCACCAAGGTCTCCTTCCTGCTTCCTTAGAAGTTGTGGGGTCACTGACCTGTGGCCTGCAGCGTGTGGCATGGACAATGACCTCTATTCCTCACTGTGACCCCTCACCTCCCACCGCCTGTGGGACACTGTCACAGGCACCTTCTTCCCTAATTTATTTTTCTGCACTAAATCCTACAGATCCTGCCAAAAATTCAAAGATAAGTGCTTAGTCCTATCGCACACCTCACATTACATCCTTCCTGACATGTGCTCATTTCTTCAACCAGTTTCCATATATGTCTCTATTCTCTCCATCCTTCCCCGCTGTACCTCAGACTCAGGTGGAATTCTTTCAGGTAGACTGTGGACCTCCAATCCTTTGGGCCTCAGCCACGCACGTCAAAGAGCCACAACAAAGTCCGGCTTCTGCTTCTCCTTACTCAATGGACTCCAACCCCCTCCATCAATGACTGTCATCCTGTGAACTCAGTCAGTGGGTCTCCGTCCCCCAATGGAGGCTTTCATTAGGCAATGTCTTAGTTTTCTATTGCTTATAACGGAATATCAGAATATCTGAAACTGGGTAATTCAGAAAGGAATGTTTATTTCTCACAGTTATGGAGGCTGAGAGGTCCAACACCCAGGGGCTGACTCTGGTGAAAACCTTCTCGCTGGTGGGGACTGTCTGCAGAGTCCCAGAGGCACCATGGCATCACATCGCAAGAGGGCTGAGTGAGAGCTCAGTTCTCTCACCCTCTTCTTATAAAGCCACCAGTCCCAATCCCATGACACTCCATGAATGGAAAAATCCATTTATGACAGAGACCCCTCCATCTCTTAAAGCCCAATCATCTCTTAAAGCCCCACCTCTCTATACTATCACATTAGGGGTTAAGTTTCAACACGACTTTCAGAGGGGACAAACTTTCAAACCGTAGGGGGCAATCTTGCACTTATGCATCTCATGTCACCAACCCCCATGAGTCCTTCATCCACATCTCCAGCTCCCTCAACCTTCTTCTAGGCCATGGCACAGCTCAGAACAATCTCTTCCACTACCTCACTCTTAATATCCATTCTCTGTGGTGGCAACTGTAGCTCAAGCGGCTAAGGTGTCGGCCATATACACCAGAGCTGGCAGGTTCAAATCCTGCCCAAGCCTGCCAAACAATGACAAGTACAACCAAAAAATAGCCAGGCATTGTGGCGGGCGCCTGCAGTCCCAACTACTAGGGAGGCTGAGGCAAAAGAATCGCTTAAGCCCAGGAGTTTAAAGTTGCTGTGAGCTGTGACACCAAGGCACTCAACCCAGGGCTATAGCTTGAGGCTCTGTCTCAAAAAAAAAAAAATCCATTTTCTCAGCCCTTTCAACACAACTTAAATCACAGATCAATAAAACAGTTCCCACAGTACCCAGATACGCGTAACATAGCTCTTTATAATCCCCATCCCTAAAAAGACAACAACATATTCCTCCTCTCTTCAGAGAAACACAGCTAAAGTAAACACTAGTCCTCCGAGTCTCCAGTCAGTATCTTGAAGATCAGCACCAGGACTTCTCTCTGAAGTGCCTAAGCCCGTTTAAGAAATCTCAGATTACTTGAAATGATAAAAAATATTTGTTCAAATTTTTCTCGGATGCAATTATACTTTGACATTCATGCCATGTCAGGTGTGACATCCTGCCACACCTACAGAGTGGGCACCAACTGAAATGGTTTTACATGGTAAAGATGCCATTCCTGTGATATCTTCCAGTGCTCAGCAGCTTTGCAATGCAAGGTCAGTCAGCCAAGATTTAAGAAAGTCGTGTGGAATTCACACCACCCTTCAATCACAGTAAATAACTGCTTGCCAAAATCTATCTGCAAAGAACTAGTAAAGCAAGAACTCAGGTCCCAGAGCTCTTTCAAATATTGAGAAGAACTTTCAAGATCGGTAATAAGAAGACATTCCCTAACCAAACAGATTCCTTTCTAAATGAAACTCTGAAACCAACTCAGCATATGGCAATTTCTGAAGGAAGGAGAAGAGAAATGGAATCTATAAATCTTTCCCTACCCTAATTCCCCCCGGCTCAAGGAAAGACCAGGCAAAGTTAACTGAGGAAACCTCGTATTTAATCAGTCCTGGTGCAAAGGACAAATACCACAGCATCCTGACAATATAGACTGGCCTGTCTCACAGGCTCAGGCAACCAGCACAATTTCATTGTTGGTGACAACCGGCAAGCAGCTTAACCTCTCAGGGAGGATATGTGCCATCTTTCTGTAGCTCATCTTTCAAAAATTGAGGGAAATCATGCAGCCTGCACCCCCTCTGGGCTGCCAATTGCACTTTCTGGAATATTAACTAAGAAAAATGCAAAGATTTAGCTTTTCAAAAAGTGCTTCATGCTGGCTCGGTGCTCGTGGTTCAAGCGGCTAAGGCACCAGCCACATACACCTGAGCTGGCAGGTTTGAATCCAGCCCAGGCCCACCAAAGGACAATGATGGCTGCAACCAAAAAATAGCCGGGCGTTGTGGCAGGCTCCTGTAGTCCCAGCTACTTGGGAGGTGGAGGCAGGAGAATTGCTTGAGCCCAGGAGTTGGAGGTTGCTGTGAGCTGTGATGCCACAGCACTCTACCAGGGTGATAGCTTGAGGCTCTGTCTCAAAAAAAAAAAAAAAAAAAAAAACCTGCTTCATGCTTTATTATAATGCAAAGTTGGGAATAACCTTAGCGACCACTTGGAACACTGGTTTAGTAAACTATGGTCAATCCGCTGGGTGCCATTATTATGCAGTCATTATAACTGCTGTTATAGAAATATATTTATAGACAATGAAACATAGTCAAGATACATCATTCAGTGGGAAAAAAGCAAGTTATAAAACAGCATGTGCAGTGGGAACCTGTCATTGTTCATAGACAGCAATTGAGAGGTGCATAAGAATAACTTTCTGGAAACCATACACAAGAAAACATTCAACAGCGGTGGGGAAATGGGTGATCGTTCATTGTAAAATTCCCTGTATTTTCTGATTTTTCCTTCGATGAATATATAATTAGAAACACTTGCATACTTAGAGGTGATTCTTAAATAAGTAACCGAACAGCAGACAGCCTTATGTTCCGAGGCACGCCCACGTCTGCGCTCTGGGTCTCAGATGCCCCAGGCAGCTCTTCTCCATAAAGCGACCACCTGTCAGAGCCTCGGCAGATGTCTAGAGACAATAAATAGCCTTCTTCACTTCCAACTCCCTTCAGCCCTGGTGCCACCAAATGATACATCACGTTCAGCCCAAGACCAGACTCAGAAGAACTTCCAAGCCAGGTCCTGGGTTCCCGCCCAGAATTCAAGCCCCTCCCTCAACTGTTAAGCCTTCCCGGTCCCTTACCTCCCCGGAGGGTGGGGCCCCTCGCGTGACCTCCTCGTAGGCGCCCACCTGCTCCCAGGTGGCCAGGAAGGCGTGTGTGGGAGCGAAGCGCGCGGCGGAGCGCGGGAAGCCCAAGCGCACGTAGCCGGCAGCCAGGCTCAGCACCGCCGGGGAGGTGTCCTCGCGGTACAGGACCCGGCCCCTGCCCTGACTCGTGTCGATGTCGGCCAGGAAAGGGGCGATGGCCGGGAAGTCTGTGGGGAAATCGTCGTCCACATACTGAGTCTCCCTGGGGAAGTCCTGGGTGGAGATGATGCCGTTGGTGCCCACCTGGGAGAGAGAGAGAAAGGAGAAGTCGCTGGAGCCCACAGTGGGCCACGCTGTCGCGAAGGAAAGGCAGGGAATTGCCCAGGGCAAGAGGCTTCCCCCCTCTCACGGCTCAGGCGACCAACACAATTTCAACGACGGTTCCATCCCCCAGAAGTGCCCCCAGCGCAGTGCAGCGGGCGTCCCCAAACTCTTCGGCCATCTTCTCACTCCCCGCACAAGCCTGGAGCCCCACGTCCCCGGGGCAATAGCCTCCCGGTCCAAGGAGGGGACACCCCATCTCTGCAGACGCTCACAGCCTTCTCGTGGTCTCAACTGCAAACCAGGGGCCGCCTGGGCAAAGCCACCTTCGCCGCCCGGGACGCGGACGTGACCGCCAACAGCCCTGCTCTGCCCCTCGAGGAAACCCTGCTCCCCACAGCCGCCGGTCGGGCAGCAGCGTCTCCTGGCTCGGTCCCACCCGGGGGCGCCGGGGAACCACCGGCCGTGGGGACCGTCCCCCTCCAAGCGCCAGGTTTCCGTGCGCTTGACCCTGCGTTACCCGCGGAGGAACTGGAGGAGCGCGGGCGGCGCGGCGGGAGGGGCTGAGCTTACGTAGAGGTTGCTGAACTGGGCTTCGAAGAAGCGCAAGGGAATCGCCAGCTCCACCGCGGCGGAGCTCTCGTCGTCGCCCTCCTGCAGCAGCCGGTCCCCCCACAGCTCCCCGTGGGGGAAGAGCTCGCCCCGGCGCAGCGCCGCGGCCCGCGACAGCAGCAGCAGCAGCAGCAGCGCCGGCCGCGCAGCCGCCCGGTCCCCCCGCATGGTCGCTCGGCCCGTGGGCTGCCCCGCCGCCCGCCAGCCCAGCCGCCCGGCCTCGAACCTGGAGCCCCCGGCGCCCGGGCGAGACGCGACTCCGGGCCCGCCCAGCGCGCGGGTTGGCTGCCGCCCTGGGCCGCTGACCAATCGCCGGCTCTGAGAAAGTTCAGCAGCTGCCACCACATCTGGTTCTCGTTAAGTTTGCAGGGGCCGCGGTCGCGGGAGCGGCGGGGCCGGCGAGGTGAACGCCGGTGGCCGCTCCGCGTCGCTCCTCCTCCGCTCGGCTCCGAGCGCTCCCTAGGCCGCTGCCCTCGCCCGCTGCCCCGAGTCCCCGCACGCCCGGCTCGCCGCGAGGTCCGAGGGCAGCGGCGTGGCGGAAGACGACCTCGGCGCGGAGCGGGGCGGGGAGGTGCGGTTACGGGGTGAGGTCTGCATCCTGCGACCTTGAGTCCGAGAAGCAAAGAGACGTTGTCGCAGTGTCCTGGGCCACTTCGCTCCCCCCGGGGGCGCCCTGAGAAGAAGCGCGCCTTTGTGCAATGCCGCGGAGACAGGCTCCTAAATTCGTCCCGTCCCGAGGGCTTTCCGCAGGGGAGGACAGGGCCACCCTCCGGAAATACCTTCCCCGGGGGCCACCGTGGCTGGGGAGACCATGAAACGAGCCTGTGTGTGTCCTGCTCCGGGGCGCAGGCTGAGCCGTTCCATGAGGCCACCGGGCAGACCCGGCCAGGCGCCGCGGCCGGGGTGGGGGCCTGGCCTCTCCAGCCCTCTGCCCGCGCCGTCCGAAGGCCCGGGGTGGTAACCCGAGCTGCTCAGTTCGCAGGGCTGGAGACTGCACATCCTCCAAACCAGCTGCGGGAAGGGGGCCCGTCGGCCATAAACGTCGCTCTGGGAAGCCTCAGGAGCCGGGCGAGATTTTATTACCGTTTTGGGGTTTTTTTGTTTTTTTAATCAAGAGCTTGAAATTTCCCAGATAGTCTGTTTTCTCTCTCAGGCCCCTCATAGAGTCCTTAGAAGCAATGGTATTTAAAAGAAAGGAAAAAAGCAAACCCTTGAAAATGCCTTAAGGGACTCTGGAAAGACAGACTTCTCTTTGTAGGTATTTACTCCACTTTTACAAATCCTATGGGCTCAGGCAGGCAGGAAGGACCCAACGCTGGAAACCTTGAAGAAACCAGCCTGGGAGACTCCAAGCATAGACACAAAATGGAAAACTGGCCCAAAGCGGTTTGCTTCCTGGGACGGTGTAGAGTTATAGATTTGCTGTTCCAAAAATGTATCTATGCCTGTACATGAATTTTCTCATTCTTTCTGAGGCTAGGTATTTTCATTTCACTGAGGATGAAATGAAGGCTCAAACCCATTAGGTGACTTGATTTTCCCACGGTCACCTAAAGTTACTCCCTGATATAAACACCTTCCCTGGCTCCTGGCAGTTTTTCCTAATTCAGCCAATAATAAGGGTAATGTACATTTTTGAGTGGTACTAAGCCAGAAGCTGCTGGGGCCGCAGACTCTAGGACCGTCTCCAGTGAGCTCCATCACAGTGTTGCCTCCCCATCACAGTCCCTACCCCGAGTGCCAACTGACCAGTGACTTCCAATAAACAGAGTGGCAGTAGTGAAAAGGAGTCTCGTCAGTGGCATCAGGCTGAGTAAGGTAGCAGACTCTTGTCCTGGACTGTGATGAAGCAAGCTGTCATGTCGACCAGGCTAACCTTGCAAGGACCTGAGGGCAGCCGTCCAACAGCCAGCAAGAACTGAATTCTACTAACAACCATGGAAGCAAGCTTGGGAAGCAGATCCTTCCCCTGCTGAGTCTTGAGATGACACCTCAGCCCTGGTTGACGCTTAGTGGTCTCGTGACCCTGAAACAAAGGACCAAGCTAAGCTGGTGTCCAGACTGCAGACCCACAGAAACTGCGGGAGTTACAATGTGTGTTAGATAACTGATACAGCCAGATTCGGTTTTAAGAGAACTAAGGCTTAGAGGGATACAAAAAAAAAAAAAAAAAAATCAGTTATTATCACATGGCTGATAAGTACCAGAGCTGAGATTAGATCCCAGATTTTTCTAAGCTCTAAACCTCTACTCCTAACCACGAAATTATATTGTGGCAAAGCCCTTTGGAAAGTACCTTTAGCTGACATCTCTAACTTCGTCTTCTTCCATAGCCACCTTCCAAGTAAGACATTAGTCTTCCTGTGCAACAACCCATTTTATGATTTAAAATGTCCTCACACACAAGGCCCTTCACCTATGGTGAGATTTCCCAGTCAAGCTCAAGCCAACACCTACTCCCCCTGCAAGACTTGAACTCAAACCCTCCTCCTTCAAGAAGCTTTCTGGAAACCACCCCATCTCCTTGCTTCCCTGAGTTCTGTGAACGCTATGATCATATTGTATACATTGATATTTTTCTCCTATAATCCTGACCCCACATGTGCCTCTCAACACCACCATGGCATCTCGAGGGCAGGGATTTGGTCTTATTCAGTGCCTGCCACAAGGCCTGCCTGCCTCATTAGGAGTTTAAGAAATGTTTGTTCAATGAGCAAAGACAGGCAGGCCAGCCAGAGACTGGGACCCACGTCTGCTGGCTCAAAATGCAACATTCTTTCCCTCACACCACCTTTCCTGCTAATCTGACCTGACTCCTGTAATCCTCTTTTCTAGGCTGCCTAGCAACTCACCTACCACTGCTCTCCAGTTGCTTTCTTTCATTCATTCATCCATTCAACAACTCCTTCCAGCAAGTTGATGATGACAGACGCAACTCTGCCAGAAATAAAGGAGTACAAGATGTGGCCCCTGACCTTAAGGAGCTTATGATCTGGTTGGGAAAACAAAAGCATAAACATGAAAAGAGAGGCAGTGTTACAGTGTAGCATGTGCTCAATAGCACAACCGGCGATAAGAGTCCTCGAACTAAAAGGGTGTCACTAGTTTTGAATCTGAGTACAAAGAAATAGATCTAAGGATCTAAAATAACCAGTCTTGTTTCCCTGTCTGCATAAGGTGGTTGAATTCCCCTGGAAAGATGAGGCCTTGGACAGCTGTGCTTAAGTAGGTGTTCCTTTGAGATACTTTCTTCTAATATTATTTTGAAAAGACTCTATGGCACCAAGTTTCTCCCTTAAAATGTCACTTTGTGTCTTGGGGAAAAGAAAAAAATCTGTCATAGCTATTTCACTGGTTAAAGTAAATACTGAAGAAATACTTCTCTTGTATCCAGAGCTCCCTTTGCAAGAGCAGAATTTCCATGACCTGCCAGGCTGGCTGACCAGGCAGAGGCCCCTTGCAGGCTGGAGATCAGAGAGGACTTCTTCTGTACCAGTTTTTAGCCCTTTGGGTGGGGACCTCACAGAAGATCTGAGCATTACTCAAAAAGTAAAATTATTTAGTTGCAAGCTTGGGATGGTACCAGATGCTTTGCCAATAGACCTCAGCCAGAGTCTCCATAGTTGTATATTTTGTGGTTATATTTGTTATAAATACCAAGACTCCAAGAATGATGGCACTCCCTGTTATTTTAATCACAAGAATGAATGCACATTTGCTCCATGGTGTGGCAAATAGATGTTGGTATTCAAGAGCAAGGCCTGTGTGTGGCACTGACAGCTGCGTGTCTGTGTTTGTACTGGAGGGGTCTTGGCAGAAAGCACCTCAGTTCTTGTGGCTCAGGGATTCTTTGCATCACTTTACTATCCGCTGAGTTCCAGGGTTGAGCAAATTAGCATGTCTTCACAGACTCAGGCTTCACTAAAATTGTTGGGGGTCAAGGGTCCCAGGTCCCTGAACTCAGCTGACCTGATTCAATTACCCAACTGAGCCAGAAAGTTCAACGAAGGCATGGTGGTAATTGAAAGCAAAAAGGAATGGAAACTGAGAATAAAACTGGCATGGCACAGGCAGTGTGAATAGTTTGCAAAGTAACCTGCACAAGCCTCAGAATGACAGAGAGAAATTTTATTTAGGAAAAACAAAGAGAAAGTCTAGAGCCCTTCCAAAGAGAGTTGGAAGGGGTCCCTCTCATCATGGAGAGGAGGGGAGAGACACACCCAGGGCAGTGTGGAGTGTAAAGGCCTCTTCCTCTCAGTGGGACATGGGCTGTATGTCTCAGTGGTCTCCCTGCATGGCCAGGCGTTACCACCCTTTCCTATTGGATTGATTACCTAGGTTACCTCGTGCCCGGGTTCTTGGGGGTGGGGGGGAAACTGTTGAGTGGCGAATGATCCTGTGGACCCTCAGACTCCCTGGTTCTGACGGCCAGGCTTCCCTCCCACCCCCTTCAAGCTGCTTTCTTTGTTTCCCTTCTCTAAATTAGGCTTAAGAAAAAACAAGGAGTGAGAAAGTATTTGCATTAAAATATGCAATACAAGCCTTTCGATCTTTTGATATGAATCATTGCTCATGCAATGTTGCTGTCACATACTTCAGCAGAGAGGGGCTGGTGGGGCAGACACTACTGGACGCTTTCCCGGCAGTGTTCCCCTTTCGCTCCTTGGTTTCAGAAACCTCATCTCCTCACATAAGGGTGCAATAAGCCCAGGAGAGGCGCACTCCTCCCTCAGCCCTGGCAGATGGACTAAGATTGCTGGAAGCCAACTGGGATTCTGCCTCTCTCCCTGCAGAGATGTCTCCAGAATCTTCTACCCAAGCCCACATCCTGTTGGCCCTTTCCCCTCTGCCTCTAAATGCATCCCAATCTTGCCCATAAAAATCCTACTTCCTTGTCACCTTGTTCTTATTTCTTTTACTTTCAAGGAATTTACTCTTGCCACCTGTGTTCCTCCACATTCGTCACTGAGCTGCCCAGGCAAAGATCAGCAGTGAAACCCTACCAAACATGCCACCAGCCCTGACGGGAGCTTTTAAGTCTTTGTCTTACTGGAGCTTTAAGGCGTTTCTGGTCCTCTGGGAATCCTCTGCTCCCTTCACTTCTTTGGCTTCGTTGTGGCGTCTGCTGTGAGCTTCTTGTCTGCTGCTTCCAGTGCCTAAGCTCGTGGCATTG
The DNA here is from genome assembly GCF_027406575.1 of Nycticebus coucang. Classification (NCBI taxonomy): domain Eukaryota; kingdom Metazoa; phylum Chordata; class Mammalia; order Primates; family Lorisidae; genus Nycticebus; species Nycticebus coucang. The sequence continues at coordinate 5,371,509 of NC_069785.1, read as the reverse complement.
CCCCGGTGACTGCTCTTCTCCCCCCATGCTGTCCCTGAGTGTCTGGCGTCCTCAAATGACCTCACTTCCCATCTGCATTCTAACCACTTTCAAATAAATCCTCAGCCCTGGGCCTTCACTTGAGGTTTAAACTTACGCCCAACTCCCTGCCGAACATCTCCCCGGAGTAACCCCTGGAGCCCACGACCACAACTAGATCCCCTCTGCAGAGTTTCTGAGCTTTCAGTTTCCCTTGATGAGAATCCTACCCACTCCTTTATTGTATTAACTTGTCTGAGGTCCTCATCCCTGCTCACCCACTTGCCCCTGTGGCAGAGATAACAGGTGCGCTCTCTCCGTATTCCTTCTGCCTCCTCTCCCTTGCCCACATTTTTCTCATCTTTCTCTTGCAGCCAAAGGCAGCCCCCTGGTGCAGTCCTGACCTAACCAGCAGCAATCTGGTAGAAGTGTGGTGATTTCCGGGAAGGTTCTAGGGTCAGTAATCAAAGGGAATATTTTATCTTTCCCTATTCTTACTACCTTTACCAAGGATGTGACGGTTTGAACTTGGCCAGTTCAAGTTCTGACAGTGAAGTGACAACTACAGACAGTCCCCAAGTTACAAACATCCGACTTATGTACAACTTGTGCTTGTAAATGGAGGCTCTTACAGGAAATAGGTAAATGTACCTGTTCCAACTAACATGCAAATTCAGCTTCAGAACAAACCTACAGAACCTATCTGGTCCATAACCAATGGACTCACTATAGGAGGACAAAGGCCTGGCAAAGCAGAAACACAGAAAACAGATGAATGTCTGGGCCAGCCACCCCCCAGGGTCATTGTCACATGAGAAAACAAACCGCTAATTTCTCACACTGTCACATGCAGCTGTACCAAGTCCTCACTGACAGTCTTTCCCCCGAATTCTCTATGTATCTCTGAAAACCCATCTGATCATCACACGTCGTCACACACCACACATTAGCAGCTCCAGCTCCCTCACCTTGGGGTCAAGCTGAGGCTGCCTGCTGGGGCGGGAAGGCCCTGCGGCTTCTATCTGCAGCCTCCTTCCTCTCCTGCCCCGCGCCTTCAGCAATGCTGGCCTGTTTCCCGCTGGCCCCTGGTGAGCCTCTGCGTGCCTGGGAGGCCTTTCCCACCTCCTGGGCATCTCTCATCCCGGTCAGTACCCGGTTCAGAGGTCACATCCCAACAGCGCCTCCCTCAGCTCCAGGTCCATGGAGAACCTCTCCTCTGTGAATCTCCAGTACCACCTCTGTGAGCTGCCACACCCCTGCCTCAGTCCTCACCCAACCCTGAAATGGACTATTGTACCTGTCCCCTCAGCCGGCCAGATGGCCTCAAGAGTTGTCTTGTGATGACACACACTGTCACATCTCTTTATTTCTTGTGTCTTCCTACCTGCTGCTTTTACCTGAGCACAGTGGCAGAGAAGGGCCTTAGCCATGAACTCTGCCGTGCCGCATGGACGCTGGACGGTGATCCAGCACTCCAGGGCGGCACAGGCTCTTCCTGTCTGTGTCCCGTGGCCTAGCACAGCACCTCCCTGTGGCAGAGGGCTAGTCAGCAAACCTTGTTGACTAGAGTTGGGAAAAAAGTGCTTTGAAGAAATCTTTCATAACTTCTGGACTTTTAAAAAAATAGTCCACTCCCTGATTCTTCACATATTTCTTACATTCTGGATTGTTGCTGGAAAAAATACGGATTAAAAGGTCTGGCTTTTGTGTTTGCAGATGAGATACGTTCGGTGCCAGTTATATTCAAAGGTGTCGCTGCTAATGGCATTACCTTCCTCTAAAGGGGAGAGTGCAGAAAGCCCAGTCCTGCCCTCCCCTCTCGCGACTCCTCCTGAAAACACAGCCTGAAGCACATGACTTAGCACTTAATTTTATAACATCAGTATACATCTTTTTTACAAAGACTCGTCTCCCCACCCACACTGTAAGTTCCTCAAAGGTTCTACTTTGCACTTCCTCTAAGATTCCTACAGATGCCCAACACAATGGTGAATAAATAAAGGCCGGTCAACTCCTAAGAAGTTGGGCGACTGCCCAAGAGTGATGCCAGGGCAAGCTGTCCACACTGGGCGGTGGTGGTGGCTGTATTTCCAGAGACCGTTGTCCTTGGCATCCTCTGTGCTTCTTTCCTAGACTTGCTGTGCTGCGCACCAAACTGAGTCACCTCATTTTTGTTGCATGTGACCTGCTGGCCACTGTCACTTCCTCTAGAAATTGGTACATGAGTCAGAACGATGCTAGCAAAGCCAGTAATAACAATAAAGAAGCCCTGACTGAAATGTACAGTGTTCTGGGCTCCGGCTAAGGACCTATGTGCAGTACGGGCATCACTTCATCCACCCAATGAACATGCCAGTGTGCAGATAAAGAAACTGAGCTGGGAGGGCTTAAGTAACTTGATAAGAACCCAGCTGGAGAGGGTTGAAAATGAATTCAAACTCAGAAGGTCCAACTCTAGGCCCCAAACTTCTCACCACCTGAGACTTCAGAGCCAGTGCTGGTGGGCCAGGCGCCTTGCTCAGAAGCACAGTCACAGCCCGTGCCTCTCATCTGCCAACCCGATGAAAGAATTTTGTCTAATATTCCCTGACACTTATAAAGTTGGAATTGTATTATGTTTATGGAACACCATCTTACAAATGCTTAGAAAAGTTTGTAGAAGAAACACGACCCCATACCCTTAATGAGCTTGCAGTCTAGCTTTGAAGATAATAATAACTTTAATGTAGTGACTTTGTTATGCAGCAGACACTGTAATGCATGGTTTGCAATCCTTTCAACAACCTACAAGGTAAGTAGGATGAGATTCTAAGAATGGAAGTGACTTGCTTAGGCTGCAACAGCTGAACTAGAACACGAGTGTCACCAAAGGGCCGCATCACACACAAGCGTAGTTAGGCTTTGTTAATCCGTTCCTGGTAATAAGAGCCTGGTTTGCAAGCCTTCCAGAATGACTGTGGAATCAGAAATCCTCCAAGCAGGCACATCAGAAATTATAAGGAATGAGGAAAAATGTGAAGGCCACACAATCTCCTCAGCCTTTGACCCCACTGATCCGGGCAGACCCCCCAGCGGTACGACGTCCAGACCCGACACTGTTCATGTTTCTTCACTCTGATACCGCTGCCAGGGAAGGTCAGAACACGCTCGCTCATCTTAAATGATGTGAAACGGGTTACATCCAAGGCTGCTTTCCTTTCTCTTTTTGACTATGGACACGCAACCTGATAAAAGCTGTCCAGGAGTTGCACATTCCCACTGCCAGGGCCAGGCGTGGAAGGAGCCCCTTCCCCTGTGCCAAGCGTGAAAGGAACAGCTGTACTTCTCAGCCACCGCTGCACAGCAGGGCCCCCTGGGGGACCTTCTCAAACTCTAAAGCCCAAATCACACTCCAGACTAATTCAATAGAATTCCTTGGGCCAGACTCAGGGATCAGAACTAAGATCTAGACCCACTGTTGTACAGACACCTTTTAAATACACTTTTTGGGGGTCAAAGTCCTGATTGGCTGAATCTACTTTCAGTATTTTTTCAAGATAATATGGTACAAAGCAGTAAGACTTATGCAACGTCTTCAGGGGGCTGCACAGATGTAATACTTTCATTGGCCATTTTTGTGGCAAAGTAGATTCTGTTAACATGTATCTGTGGCTTATAGAGTTTCCTTTGGTGAGACGGGGTAAATAGTACCATTAATGTGTCAGGCAGAGAATTTGTTCAGAAATCACAACCTAGCCCTTGGCAGTGATCTCCAGGACACACCTGATATGTGCAACACAGCGTATAGGACATATTATTTCTCTATGTTCCATCCTTGTATTTATTTAGATCATCAGAAAACAATGTATTTGGATAGTATTTTACCACCTGAAAAAAAAAAAAAACTTGGAGTTAAGATCTGATTTATGCTTTCAACTTTCACAGAAGGTCTTTATGAGAAAAATCAACTTGACATACTTTACAGTATCTTTCTATAAAATTATATTCAAAGAAATTGTCTACTACCTTGATGAATTTTCTCATATAAGGTTTCTAAGAAAAATGTCCGCTAAAATTTGGGACTAGGACTAAGAGGGTATCCAGCCAAATTGAATGCCTTTTAATTTGAGTTTAAGAAACCATACAACTCCACATAGATCACTTGGCACCAGCCAGAAAACCCATGAGTTTAATCCAGATCTCATTTCGTTTTAAAAAGGTATCTGAGTTCAATATCAGTTCTTCAAATCCGTCAGGCTACACACTGAACGTGTTTCACCCTTCACACCAACCCGGGGTCCTCCTGCCTCCCACTGCTTCCACACTACCACTCTTTCCCTGACACGCCAGCTGGAAATGGCTAGTTGAGGACCCTCTTTCCCTCTCACTGACACCCAGTCACTTGACCAGTGCCACAGATGATAAATTCATGGAGATCAAGATTTCATCTATTTTACCCCTGATGCATTCCCAGACTCGACTGCAATTCCTGACACTTGGTAATCGTGTAATGAGTATTTATTATAAGGATGATGTTCAGGCTGGGAGGGTGGCTCACACCTATAACCCCAACACTCTGGGAAGCCCAGGCGGGTGGATTGCTTGAGCTCAGGAATTCAAGACCAGCCTGAGCAAGAGCAAGACCCCATCTCTAAAAATAGCCGGGTGTTGTGGCGGGCACCTATATTCCCAGCTACTGGGAGGCTAAGGCAAGAGGATCACTGAGCCCAGGAGTTTGAGGTTTCTGTGAGCTATGAGGCCAGGGCATTCTACCCAGGTGACAGAGGGAGACTCTGTCTCAAAATAAATAAATAAATAAAAGAACGATGTTCAAAGCTGAGCGTGGTGACTCACGCCTGTAATCTCAGCTACTTGGGAGGCCCAGTAAGAGGATTGCTTGAGGCCAGGAGTTTGACACCACCCTGGGCAACACAGGGACACCGCTGCCATCTATAAAAGCATAAATAAAAATTAATAAAAACTAGAAAGCTATGAGGGATGAAGTTTACCGATTTACTGTCAAGTGCCTTGCCTCCTTCTCATTCTCACTGTCATCACTCAGGCACGGGTCTCACCACCTTTTCTGTGACAGTTCCATCACATGTATCCTGGGTCCATCTTGTTCTGACCCAGCCCTGCTTTGCTCCACATGCTCCAGACTACTGGAGTTCAGCAGCTGCTGATTAAGTGACCTACAATGCCTTACGATGCCCCGTTGTTAGCTCAAAGGCACTCTTTGACCTCACATTCAAGGTAAGTGTTTGATACTACCCTTATGTCTGTTTCCAGTAATAACTACATGGGAAGCAAAAAGGGTGCCATAAGGGAAGAACTGGGATAGGGCGAGTGTGGGGACAAAAAGCCTACGCCCCATTCAGGTCGTGGGAATGAACGGAGGACATGAACAGTTTTTCAGCTTGCAGACAAGCAGCCTCTCACTTCAGAAAGACTTCTGTTACAGGTTTGTTTCATGATCTTTCTAGATGAGAACAATCTTTACCTTCACAGAGGAGTCTGTGGTTTACAACGTGGGACTCACGGACATCATCTCTTGTAACTCACACCGACATCCTTGAGACAAGCATCAGTGTCCTTGTGGAGAGAGGCAGTCACAGTTAGTAAGGGGCAGGGCCCGATGGAGTCTACACTGTGGAATTCTGTTTGTTTGTGGACACATTATTTACCTCTGTGTTATCTTGAACTAAAACCTTGGACTTTGGATGTGAGGGCATGCCCATTAGACGCTACACGGCAGCTGTCTCTTCTCTCCTGCGCCCTCCACTGCTGTGAACAGCTCGGGCGGGCTTGTCCCCGTGTGCGGTAAGGAGTAGTAACAATCATGTATGTCTTTCAGCAAATGTTTCATGGTCCAGGCATGCATCATTTCATTTAGTCTTCCTAGCAACTCTTGAGAGAGAATAATATTATTATCACCTTTTATATCTATGCACTGAGGCTCAGGAAACAAAAACAAACAACCACGAAAAAAACATGGTTAGGCTACTAAGTGGTGAGGCTGAGGTCGGAACCTGAGCAGGCCGACTCGAGAACCGCAGGACTTAACATCATCATGCATATTCCTTAGAACCTTAGGAGCCTCTAAATTGTCCTTTAATAAGGAAAACCTGTCGTTTGGCCAGGCATGGTAGCTCATGCCTGTAAAGCTAAATTTGAAAGAGGCAGAGGTGGGAGGATTACCCGAGGCCAGAAGTTCAAGACCAGCCTGCCCATCTCTACAGAAACTAGAAAAATAAGCCAGGCCTGCTGACATGTACCTGGCTACTCTGTATACTGAGACAGGAGGATTGCTTGAGCCCAGGAATTCCAAGTTACAATGAGTTAACCAGGGCAACAGAGTGAGACCCTGGCTCAAAAAAAAAAGTCCCATTTGTCTCCCCTTGCCATGTCTGTAACTTTTACTCTGTACGTGAACACACAGTGTACTGATGAACAGGGCCATCCAACACTTCCTAATGCAGGGAACCCCCTAAGCCTATGTCCCTTTGAGCTCTGTTACAGGTTTTGTCTACTTGGGCTTCATGCATTTTCTCCCTTATTTCAGAGTCCCATAGTCTTTTAGAAGGCAAAGGGCCTTCAAAATCTTATCGTCTAAGCCCCTTGTGGTGGCGTGACAAAACTCTGACTCAGTCAAGGGTCACAGCACACATAGAACAGACCAGGTGTCCATTACCCAGCCTAGTGCTCAGTGAGCCAAAGCCCCAGCCCCTCCTGTCCCACTTCAAGCCAGGGGTGAGCAGAGAGGAGCCAGAACACTCTCTCAGGCTGCGGGAAGCACCAGCGTGTACTCTTACTGAGCTTTCTGGCTGTTACTGTTCCAAGCACAGAGTGTGCAGGAAGGGCTTAAGAGACCCCTGTCCCCTTGGCTTAGACGTCAGAGCGTTAACTTGCTAGTTGGGATTGAGAAGGCCTTCTTTTAGCCCCTACTTGAAACATCTGGTTGCTACAGGAAAAAAAGGAACAGGGAGAACCACAGAAGCCGACAGCTGGCCTGCGCCCTTCCCTCTCTTTTCTGGCAGGAGGGGAAAGGTGGTCTATCACAGGACCAGGAATGAGAATGCACCAGGCGCTGGAGGCAAAGCCACTAGCTCGACTCCCGCGTGCTCTCACGGGAAGCGGTCACCTCATGGAGAACATCTGGCACCCCACAGTCATTACTACTTCAATGCTGTTTTAAGGACTTATTTACACGGAACAGTCTGATTCAGCCTATTGTATTTACAAACCCAGCTTTGTCAGACCTGAATCACTACTAAGCTACGTGGATAGGCTTTGCCTCTTTTTTAGGCTGAGCTAGAGGAGGAAAGCTTGGCCCTCCAGGCTCCGGCTATGCAGATTCTTGTTATTTGGGGCTTTATTTTTCTTCTCCTTTTCTTTCTTTCCTTATTACTGTTTTGTTTTGTTCTTATCGCCCCTCCTTAGGGCACATGAAGGGAAAAATCTAATTGGGAACAGCGCTGGTATTTAGCTGAATAGTATGTCCACTGCTAAAGAGATGACACCTCACGTTGCCCATAGATGTTTACATTTTGGAGCCTAAGCAGAGACTGCCAGTTAGACCCACAAAGCTGCCAGAGGGAAGGAGTCTGGCTGTGGCCCTCAGCAGCCTTTGTCCTTCATAGTTTTGATAGAAGGAAAGAGGAAGGAATTTAAGGCATACACGATTGAACAGTCTTTTGTATCTGACTAACCAAAGTTTGGATAAAGGCAACTGTCCCGTGTGAAGGTCTGTCACCTGCCATCAGGACAGCAGCTCAGGAGCACCTCAGAGTCGACCCCCACATCACACAGTTTGCATTTATGTGCCGGGTTTCCAAGCTGTGGTTCTGAACTCCCAATCGTCCCTCGGGTATTGAGGATATCACGGCTAATTTACACTTGGCAACGGCCTTTGTCAATTTAAAAGCAACTTCTCTCAACTCTATCCATAATATTTACAAGACGAATAAAGACTTACGGAGAGATTAAAAGGAAGAAAAGATTAATTAGATCTTTTTTAAATACCGTGTTTCTTGTTGTGATGTCATTTAAAAATTTATATCCAGTAAAATTTACTTTTTTGACTAATGCTTAGAGATATGTCACAACCACCACAACCAAGATACGGGATGGTTCCAGCTCCTGAAAACATTCCCTCCTGCTCCCACTTTCCTCACTGCACCTCCAATATCTGTCTCCCACTACCCATCGGTCCTCCACCCCCATAAAGGCACCTGTAAGTGGTGTCTTTTCCAGAATGCCATATAAATGGAATCTAGCCTTTTGAGTGTGGTTTCTCCCACTTACCATCATGTGTGTGAGATTCCCCCATTGTTGCAGCTATCAGCCCCGTGTTCCTCTTCCCTGCAACGCTGGGCTCCGTTTTATGGGCGTGACACAGTTTGTTCATTCCTCCACCAGCTGAAGGCATCTAGCTGTTTTCCAGATATTGGTTCTTATGAATCAATCAGTTACAAACATTTGTATACAGATTTTTGTGTGAAGATAAGTTTATCTTTCTCTTTTTCTAGGAGTAGAATTCCTGGGTCATATGCTAAGTGTTTGCTTGACTTACCAAACTGTTTTCCAGATGGGCTTCACTGTTTCACATTCACACTAGCAACGTATACATGTTCCAATTTCTCCACATCCTCTCCAGCATTTGGTGTTATCATTATTTTTCACTTTAGCCATAGTAAGTGTCTCCTAGTATCTCATTGGAATTTTAATTTGTGTTTCAATTCCTAATGGTATTGAACATATTTTCATATAATGGTTTGCTATGTGTATATCCATATTTTTAAAATTGTTATTTTATTTCAAACATGATACATTCTTGTTATTAAAAAATTAACATAGAAATAGGTTGTATAGAATACAGAGGTTTTCCATAATAATTTTAGTTTGTAGATTTAGCTACTGTTAACAACTTAATGTATATTCCCTCCCGTTTTCTCCATGGAGATGCTGTCTACGGCCGTACCACCCCGAACAAGCCCATCTCATCTGATCTCGGAAGCTAAGCAGGGTCAGGCCTGGTTAGAACCTGGATGGGAGCCCATGTAGATGCTAATACATATATTATTTATGTAAATTTTTTTAAATAATGGGATTTTACACATACCATTGAAAATGTGCTTTTATTACTTAACAATGATCTTTTATTGTCTTTCACATCAATATTATGTAGACCTATATACTCTACCCCCATTTTTTGAGATGATTTTGTGGTATTCAGATGTACGCTTTATTTATTTGCCTATTATATTTTCTAGAAGAATATAAATCTGTTTTTTAGGTTTAAAAAGACACATTTTGACAATTCTATATGTTTCAACCTAATAGCAATTGTATTGTAGTATATTCTAGTGGAACTATAGGTTATAGTTTGAAGCTATACCAACTTCACAAGGAATTATACATTGTACTTCCCTGGCTTTAAACTAAAAATTATGTTGCAGCAATAAGGACAGTTCTAGAAAGATACAACTAGTTTAATTACGTGGAAATAGGAAACAAGATTCTAGTTAATTCGTTAATTTCATGTTATAATGTTAAGAAACTTGGAGGCTGAGCACAGTGGCTCACATGGATCACTTAAGCTTAGGAGTTTGAGACCAGCCTAAGCAAGAGGGAAACCCTGTCTCTACTAAAAAAAAAAAAAGAAAAAGAAAGAAAAAATATATTTTATATATATATAATTTTTTTCTTTTTCTTTATATATATATTTGCTTGTAGTTGCAGCTACTCAGGAGGCTGAGGCAAGAGAATTGCTCAAACCCAAAAGTTTGAGGTTGCTGTGAGCTGTGATGTCAGGGCACTGTACCCAGGGCCGCAGAGTGAAACTATGTCAAGGGAAGGGAAGGGAAGGGACGGGAAGGGAAAACTTTGAATATGGGTAGCTGCTGTGTCATGAGAAACAGCAAGACGATCAAGAAATTTATGACACTATCTTATTGCTCTCCAGGGTTTTCCACATTAAACAAATTAATTCTGGTATGAACCTTCAATCATTTCATTTAAAGACAATTCCTGTCTGCATCAATCACTCCTATGGCCTCATAATATTCTCATGGGAGTTAAAGGACTATCATTGTCCTCTTTGATTTATTTGGTTCTTAACCTTAGGCCTCCATGCTTACTTAAACTAAGAGAGATAAAGGGGAAATGCTGGCAATATGTTCATTCTTAAGTAGAAGATTCTTTTGGTCCTTTTAGCCATAAATAGGCACATTTAATCCTAAAAGGCCATACAAAGGGAAGAAAGGAAAAGGAAATATCAGAGACCTTAGTGGGTATTTCCTCTCTCTCTCTCTCCCCTCTCTTAAGAGTAGTTAGTCTTTTGATTTTCTAAGCAAATCTTTTGCAGCTGCTCAGTTCTCACTTCATGCCAAGGACCCTTTGTTTATACTAACTGCACCCAAAGAATTCTTACACAAGTTGTACTACTTAAGGTCTTTTGCAAGTCTCAGACTTTGTCACTTCCATGGAGAAACAGAACCATACTTTTCTTTCTCAACATTCCTTCTGGTCAAAGGAGAGTGTAGAGGATTTAATTCCTTAAATAGCTTCTTACCCCAATAGTGCTTGTGATTTGCAAGTATCAGTGTATTGGGAAACTTCATGAAGCCTGTGGCTGGACACGCCGGTCATTTCCATGCAAAATGAACTTGGGGTGACAGCCCCAAGATGGGACCTGGGGCAATACTTTAGTTCATCTGGATTCAAGTGGTTGCCTTAACCTTAAAATCAGCAAGAGCCAAAAACTCTAAGAACTGGAATAAAACAATTAGGCAAAGCTCTCCTGGAGAAGACTTAGTTCCAGATATTCATCTGTAAGTTCACAACTTCTCAGTCACATGAAAACAATCATTTTGAACGCATTTCTAAAGCCTTTGAAGATTTTAAAAATTAGGTATCTTTTTTAAAAAGTCATCAACCCCCAAACACAGGAAATTGAGCTCATTCTCCACTCGACCTTTCCCTAAAAGCCCAGTCAGTGGCTGTGCCCAAAAGAAGGCCCTTTGTCCAACTGTGACTGTTCAACCCCCAAACCTACTATTATGCAAACATCTAGGGCATAAACGCTGTTCCCCTACATTGAGCAGTGACCCTCGTTCAACCATTTTAGGGATGAGATAGCAAGAGGCAGGAGGTGCCTGGTGACCCAGACCATGTAGCTCTCCAGCAGCTGAGGACCGACTCAGATCCCGAGGCTTTGACCCCTCCATGTCCTTCACTGTGTCACAGTAACTTCACCCCAAGTATCAGATTTTTAGAATTACAGCCATGGCCAATGACTCTGGTGTTTGCTCTCAGCCAGATACAGTTCACTATTTTGTGTTCAGTCTTAACTCCAAATCGGAGTGATATATAGAGAGTCATCCAGAATCAAAACAAGTAATTTATTTTGCATGTTTCAAAGGAAGAAAGAGATTGATGCTCCAACAGGTGTACATTTAGTACATATAGGCATGCTTTTTTGTATTAATAGAATTCAAGATTTTCTGAAGCACAAATATTTATGTAACTCAACTCTCTAGGCACTGGATACTATGCATTTATTCCTAGTGTTTATATGAAAGCAAGTTATCAATTGTTGCTCCCTCAGAGATCTGAGACTTCTCTATGTTAGGTAGGCATCATTCATAGCAACTTTTCCATGGTAGATTAAGGGTGCTGAAATGTGGAGTGTATTAAACAAAACTGAATGGAGACGGGTTTTGTGGTTGACTTGAAAACGTGTTCTGAGTCACGCAGGAGGTGGTTGTGCGGGGTAGATTCTTGTACATTCTCTGAATGTGAGAAATGTATCATTTTGCCAATTGTGCATGAAGGAGACGTAGTAGCTAGTTCACCGATATACCAATGCGTCTTCACAGAAGCAGTTGTTAGACCCTCTGAACATTCGTCAATCTGATAGCAACAAAGAAATCCTTATATATATTAGAGAAAAGTGCAGATAACGCCTCCGAAAGGACATAAATTTACTGTAAACCCAATTTCACTAAATAATTGGCCCCCATTTTGAAAACTGAAGAAAACATTTCTCCCAATAGATCTTAGTATCAGAAGAACAAGAATGGTTCTTGAGTGTTTGTAACCGGTGTTTTCACCAGCATGCATCCTCAGACCACGTGTGAGCTTCATATGTCTTAATAAATAAAGATGAATGGGTTTTAATGTATCAAAACTTAGGTATCAGGTCACTGAGATCTACCTTTTGGTCTTATAGAGACAAAACTTCATCTCTGTCCAGTCTCACCCGCCTGACATTACTTCTCTCCTGTCCCTATTTCTTTCTCTATTTAGTTCCTTCCCAAAGGTCATTACCAACAAGTTTCACACCTTTAGGTCCAGCCTGAGTCCAGCCACCCTGCTGCCTCAGCTGGGTCTGTGTGACCTTAACTGGATCAATCTCTCTGAGCCTGCGTTTCCCACTCTGTGAAATGAAGAGAAGCTGCAGGGTCTCCTCCTAATGTCTGTCGGGAAAACAGAGTGAGAAATCACAGGCCAGGCCAAGCTAGGTTTAGTAGCCCACAGCATCTTCCCAGAAGGCCCCCAGCAGAAACAAAGTTATGGAGATATATGCGTGACACAAGTTTGCTCCAGGTCCCCCAAATGTATCTGAGGACAATATAACACACAAGGTATGGGTTCTTTGCTTTTTAGATGTTCAAATTTGTTTACATATTTTCTGAAACAAAAACAACAAAAGAAGTTGAGTAGATCCCCCACCCCACAAAACAAATTCTTTCACTCTAAAATCATAACCATGTCTTTATTAAGTATCACTCAAAAGGAGGGAAATATACAGGACAATATAACACACAAGCACCCCCGGAGGGACCGGTTCCACCCCTGAGGCTCCGGTTCCTCTACGGGGAAGATGGGCAGAATCCTTAGTTTAAAGGACTATGGGAAAGGTTAAGAACTGTAAGGCAGGTGAAACCCTTGCTCTGGGGCCAGCAACTGGTCGCACCAACCATTATTGTCAGGAAGTTTGGAGCGTTTAACATCCCAGATGGGGTCTGTATATTTCCCTCCTTTTGAGCGATACTTAATAAAGACATGGTTATGATTTTAGAGCGAAAGAATTTGTTTTGTGGGGTGGGGGATCTACTCAACTTCTTTTGTTGTTTCTGCTTCAGAAAATATTTAAACAAATTTGAACATCTAAACAAAGACAGTTTTAAAGCAAAGAACCTAAGTGCCCTGTGTCTCCACTGAGCATTTTTCAACAACGTTGGGCCCAAAGCCAGAACATGTTAGAGACTTTTTGAACCCACCCCACCCTGCCTCAGCACAGTCCTCCCCCATAGGAAAGAATTTGATACCATGCCAGCAAGAGAATCCTCCTGGAATATCCTAAGGCCTTCCTCCTCTTTGTTTTAATACAGAAAAACACATCTACGCCAGCATCTGGCATTTTGGGACATTGTGATGTGGGCTAATCTTGCTGGAGTTAGCTGATATCTTAGAGTAGTTTTGATTTGCATTTCTCTGGTGACAAAGACGATGTGCATTTTTTTATGCATTTGTTGGCCATTCGTCTGTCATCCTCAAAGAAGTTTCTGTTCAAATCACTCGCCCACTTATAGAGAGGGTTGTTTGCACTTTTCTTATTGTTTAATTTGAGTTCACTGTAGATTCTAGTTATCAGGCCTTTGTCAGATTCATAACATACAAAAATCTTCTCCCATTCTGAGGGCTGTCTGTTTGCTTTGTTTCGGTACTCTTAGCTGTGCAAAAGCTTTTTAGCTTGATCAAGTCCCAGTTATTTATTATTGATGTTGCTGCAATTGCTACGGGGGTCTTCCTCATAAAGTTTTTTCCCAGGCCAATATTCTGGTTGGGATTGCAAACTAATACAGCTCTTTTGGAGAGAAGTCTGGAGAATCCTCAAAGATCTAAATGTAGACCTTCCATTTGATCCTGCAATCCCATTACTGGGTATCTACCCAAAAGAACAAAAATCATTTTACCACAAAAACATTTGCACTCAAATGTTTATTGCAGCTCAAGTCATAATAGCCAAGTCGTGGAAGCAACCTAAGTGTCCATCAACCCATGAATGGGTCAACAAACTGTGGTATATCTATGCCATGGAATATTACACAGCCATTAAAAAAAAATGGAGACTTTACATCTTTTACGTTTACCTGGGTGGAGTTGAAATACATTCTTCTTAGTAAAGTGTTGCAAGAATGGAAGGATGAATATCCAATGTACTCCATACTAATATGAAATCAACAATTACATGTTCCTAAGAACAATAAAACACTATTATAGTCCAGTTTGGGGGTAAGAAGGAAGTGGAGGGGGGAGGACGGATGGCAGAGGGAAGAGGGCATGAGGTGGGATTTCACCTAATGTGCACATTATGAGGGTGCATAACACGCCCCCTGGGGGAGGGGCTCTTCTACAAATGGAACTTTGCCCTGGATGTGAGAACAATGTAACCTAAATATTGTACCATCATATTAATTTGAATAAAGTCTTAAAAAAATGAAAGACAAAAAAAGTAGCTAAGAACTTGAAGTATAACAGGCTTCAGAGTAGCCAAGGGCAGAGCCCAGAGGCTGCTACTCAGCCCCACAAACCTGTAGCTCAGGGGCATGTGAGTGAAGGCTTGAGCCTCAGGTCCCCCTGGCTGTGAGTCGGGAATAGTCCAAGCATCCACCGGGCTGGGTTCTGGTCCACTCTCAAGTCTCCCTCAGCTCCCTTATCACTTAGGGAGTCTCTGGTCTGCCTCCTGCGGCTGCCCCTGGCCTCTTGCGGTTGAAGGAGGGCTGCCCACTTGCCACTCATCCACTGCCCACCCGCTCTTCCCTCACTCAGCTGCCAGGGCAGGCAGGAAGGGTGGCCAGGAGAGAGCTGACCCGGGAGGGCCCAAGCCATACCCCATCAGCTGTGAAAGAAGGATGTGGAAGGGAAGTCCTTCCAAGGAAGACCTTGGAAGTCCTCCAGAGCTGGGGATTGGCTACCACTTCCGTTTTATCCCCACATTTGCAGGCCCTGAGGGACACTGGCCTAATGCATCCTGCCCTGCACCCTCCCAAGAGAGGGCGGAACACTGCCTCAAAGAGGGGAAATCCTTTACCGCTTTGCACAGCTAGTCCATGAACTGTGTCTAGAGCTCAGATTTTCTTTTTTTTTACTTCATTCCAAGAGCAGTTTTTCCCAGTCCACACAGTAACTGGCACTTTTCACTGCCAAGATCTTAAATTTCGAGTCTCTTTCTCTCAACTGATGAATTCTGCTTTTGTAGGCTAACCTTGACCCGAATTCCCCACACAGCAACACGGCCCACCCCTTCTGTTTTCCACCAACCTCTTCTGGATTTACTTCTTCCCCCACACAGGCTGGACTCCTGGGTCTAGCTCCAAAGGGCCCAGGTGTCATCTGCCTTGTCTGGGTCTCTCTAGACTCTGGCTTTTCTTGCTGGTGGCCTGGCTGGGTTCCTGTCACGTTGGCTGGGGTCTCACTGCTGCTCAGAGCCCTCTCGATCCCATTCAGCCTTCCCGCACTCTCTGGCCCTCATCACTGACATTCTGCTGGCTGGCTCCATTCACCCAGTCCTCTCTGCCTCCCCTCATCTCTGAAAAGCCCAGAGAACTCCTGAATCACAGAGTGTTAAAGACGATTAGAGCCATTCCCAGACACGGAATCAAGACCACCTCTCTTTAGAAACGAGTATGTCAAGTTTGAGCCATGGTGCCACTTACCAGCATCCCGGAGCCAGCCGGCCAGGTGGGCCGCCTCCTTTTGTCTCCCACCCGCTCCTCAGAATGCCATCATTCCCCTCTCTGCCCATTCCGTGGTGTATTCTGAGGGTCTACTGTACGTTCAGCATGAAGGAGGCACTGAAAAGATGAACAATTCACACCCCACCTCCCTCCTAGAAGTAACAAGTACAGCCCATCAGTTTTAAATAAGGAATTCTTCTCTCATCTCCCCAAATTACATTTATTTGTTAGAAATAACTATTCCATCTCCAAACTCTGTCAGTTTCCTCCTCTATCATTATGAACCTCAACTTCTCAAACTTCTATTTTATACAAGGATCCAGTAGATTTTAGAGATTTGAGGCCAAGCCACTTTGCTGTCTTAGCAGAGAAAGCAGAGACAGAACCTGCCCTGTACCTCACCACCGTGCCCCCGACCTTGTCACCCCGCCCTGCACCTCCCACCCTTCCCTGCACCTCATCACCCCGTCCTGCACCTCACCACCCCGACCTGCACCTCACCACCCCGTCCTGCACCTCACCACCCTGCCCTGCACCTCATCACCCTGCACCTCACCACCCTGCACCTTCCCACACCGCCCTTCACCTCACCACCCTGCCCTGCACCTCACCACCCTGCCTTGCACCTCACCATCCCACCCGGCACCTCACCACCCTGCCCTGCACCTCACCAACCCACCCTGCACCTCATCACCCTGCCCTACACCTCACCACCCCGACCTGCACCTCACCATCCCACCTTGCACCTCCCCACACCGCCCTGCACCTCATCACCCTGCCCTGCACCTCCTCACCCTGCCCTGCACCTCCCCACCCTGCCCTGCACTTCACCACCCCGCCCTGCACCTCCCCACCCTGCCCTGCACCTCATCTCCCTGCCCTGCACCTCCCCACCCTGCCCTGCACTTCACCACCGCCCCCGCACCTCCCCACCCTGCCCTGCACCTCATCTCCCTGCCCTGCACCTCACCACCCCGCCCTGCACCTCACCAACCCACCCTGCACCTCACCACCCCGCCCTGCACCTCACCACCCCACCCTGTACTTCCCACCCCACCCTGCACCTCACCACCCCGCCCTGCACCTCACCACCCCGCCCTGCACCTCACCACCCCACCCTGTACTTCCCACCCCGCCCTGCACCTCACCACCCCACCCTGTACCTTCCCACACCGCCCTTCACCTCAACACCCTGCCCTGCACCTCCCCACCCTGCCCTGAACCTCACCACCCTGCCCTGCACTTCACCACCCCACCCTGTACCTCATCACCCTGCCCTGCACCTCACCACCCTGCCCTGCACCTCCCCACCCTGTGGGGCTGTAAGCAGGAAGCAGGGGTGAGGGGCAGAGCAAGAAAGGCTGGGGCAGGGCAAGGCAGCGTAGGATGCCCAGCACAGCTCTGCCACTGCATCAAATGGGTCCTTGATCTTGTGGGCCCATCCTTTCTGAAAAGCCATGGCATGGCATGTCTGTAATCCCAGCACTTTGAGGGGCCGAGGCAGGAGGATCCCTTGAGGCCTAAACAACAGAATGAGACCCTGTCTCTACAAAAAACAGAAGATTTAGCTGGGCATGGTGGCATGTATCTGTAGTCTCAGCTCCTTGAGAGGCTGGGGCAGGAGGATCACTTGAGGAAGAGTTTGAGTTGCTGTGAGCCATGGCAGTCTAGCCCAGACAATAAAGTGAGACCCTGTCTCAAAATATGAAAGAAACAAACAAAACCCACAGCCATGATATAAACTGCGCCTAGGGTGGGGACAAAGGGTGAAGAATTTCCTTTTCAGTTCTCATCTTCCACTGGCTGAAATTCTCCCCAAGGGCCTTGCTGCCTCTGCACTTCCAGGCTGCAGGTGTGTGAGGCTGTGTAGGGGTCTGTCCATGCCTCGGTATCAGATGCAAAGCCTCAGGTTAGAGACAAAGGGGAACGTCGTGCAGAGAGGGGGAGGCCTGGTGAAGGCATCTGACCCACCTACCATCAGCCTCTCTCCCCTGTTTCCTTATGAAAACGGGGATGACAAAGTTGTCTGCAGCTGTTATTAAACCTGTAACTCCATGGTTATGAACCAGACATGGATAAATTAAGTTGGATGAACTTAATACTAACCACCTCACCCACATAATTGTGTTCACCTATCTCTTAGTACCCCCAAGGGTCAGGCTTGAGAGGACTGATCTTTTAACTGATCAGGTAACCACTTGAAACACTGCAAAACTGAGATGTTATAAAACCTCCTGCTTTTGAACTTGAATTTTTAATGATGAATTGCCTACCATTAAGAATTAAAACACCATGGGCAGCGCCTGTGGCTCAAGGGGGTGGGGCGCCGGCCCCATATGCTGGAGGTGGCGGGTTCGAACCCAGCCCCAGCCAAAAAAAAAAAAAAGAATTGAAACACCCACAAAAAGAATTTAAACACATAGTCTCTATGCAAAGGATGTAGTTTTACTACCCATGTACTAGGAGTGGTCTTTATAGATTATTAGTCCCAACAAAGTTTTGCCCGAAAGAATGGCTTAAAAAGCTTAATGAAAAGTCATCTTCTTTGGCACATGTTTTTCACATTCAATCAGCTTCCATCTATAATTCCATGTGGCAGATGCACTTAGTCCCCCACCCCGTCTTCTCTGTTAGCACAATCCTGATTTTGTTTCTGAAGCCCCCTGTCCTCCGGCGGCTCAGTGCCAGGTCCTAAGTGGTGTAAATCTGCCCTGGTCCAGTCGGTCATCTTGCTGGTTTAGTGCCTTTGGGCGCAGACAGACACCTGACCCCACCAGGGGGCTGAGATGTGAAGCCAGCTGAGGGACCTTGGGAAAGATTATACCACACCTAAGGTAAGTAAGAATGAGGAATGACCTTATTGTCACTGGATGTTGTCGAGTGACAAAGGGATGGTTGGAGTTTCTGCAGCTGTCTTGTGACTGGAAGGCGAGCCAGCCTTAAGGTCTGGCAGACAGCTGGAAAGATGCTAGATTCTTGAGAATGTCTTTCAGCCACTCAACTAACCAAACCTGGAGATGTCCAAGCTATGCTTTTGTTATTTAGGGATAATAAGTCCTTTCTTGCTTGGTCTAGTTGAGTCAGGGTCTTTGTTACTTGCAGTTGAAAGCAATTTGACATAGAGGGTCGTGTTGAGTGCTTTATGTAGGCATACAGTATACAGCTAATTTATATTGAAGAGCTCACCAGCAAGGCATGCTGCTTAGAATTAGAAGTTTTATGAGAATTTTATTTAGATTTATTTATAACTTTGGTGTGAAACTAATGTTAACTTCTTTAAAATTTTCCAATTTAAGGCAAGGTACAGTGGCTTACACTTATAATCCAGCATTCTGTGAGTCTAAGGTGGGAGGATTGCTTGAGCTCAGGGGTTGGAGATGAGCCTGAGCAAGAGTGAAACCCCATCTCTACTAAAAGCAAAAAATTAGCCGGGCGTGGTGGCAGAAACCTACAGACCCAGCTGCTCAGGAGGCTGAAGCAAAAGGATCACTTGAGCCCAGGAATTTGAAGTTGCTGTGAGCTAGGCTGGAGGCCTCTGCACACTAGCCTGGGCAACGGAGTGAGACTCTGCCTCAAAAAAAAAAAAAAAGAGAGAGAAACATCTATAGCCAAATTTACACCACAACTCTAGTAACGTGGGTCACATCTGGATTTAATATTTCCTATGCTTGGTTTTTTACTTTACCAATTCACTCATCTATTTACATTCTGTGTGATTTTATAAGTGGTTTCAGATCCCTTGCAGAATGAGGTGGCGTTGTGAATGACTCACGGGTGGGAGCACCCTTATTCTGCCTTCTGTTTCCTCCTTTGCGAGGATGTGCCCGCCTTCCCTGCTCAAATTTCCGCTTCTGCTCCACTGCACTACATCCCAGTTTCTGTCCACGCATCCCTCGTTGCAGTGACCTGGGTTCATAAGCCAGGAGTCATCCGTAGCTCCTTCTCTGCCTTCTCCCTCAGGTGGTCACTAGGTCCTGCCAGTCCTAACTTACCAGCTGCCGCCAATCTGTCCCTTCCTTTCCATTCTCAATGCCAGATTCTTGCCCAGCCCTCGTCGGCTCATGCCCAGACCACTGCAATAGTTTCCTAACGTGTTTCCCTGGCTACAGACCTTCTCCAGCCCAAGTCATCACGCAGATGGGCATCATTATTCCTAAAGCACCACCCGATGTACAGAAACTTCTTTTTAAAAAAATTTTTTTTGTCTTTCCTAAATTTAAGCCCCCCCCCTTTTTTTTTTTGTAGAGACAGGGTCTCACTTTAAGGCCCTCGGTAGAGTGCCGTGGCATCACACAGCTCACAGCAACCTCCAACTCCTGGACTTAGGTTATTCTCTTGCCTCAGCCTCCCGAGTAGCTGGGACTACAGGCGCCCACCACAATGCCCGGCTATTTTTTTGTTGCAGTTTGCTGGGGCCAGGTTTGAACCTACCACCCTCGGTATATGGGGCCAGCGCCCTACTCACTGAGCCACTGGCACCGCCCAAGCCCCCATTTTTTAATGTTAAGAGTCTTCTGCTGTAGATCAAATTATCTTTGACACTTTCCAGGTAACCCCTGGGTGACCACAAAGATCTAGCTCCTCCCCTTATGAAAGCTGAGATACTGAAAAGGTAAGGCTGTTTCCTGACCTTGTGCTGTAATGAGCCCTCTCCACTGTGCGAATGACCGAGGTCAGTATATGGACGCCTGCTGTGGGAGCCAATCCAAATCAGGCCTTCTTTTTCTTTTTTTTTTGTAGAGACAGAGTCTCACCCTATTGCCCTCGGTAGAGTGCTGTGGCATCACAGCTCACAGCAACCTCCAACTCCTGGACCTAGGCAATTCTCTTGCCTCAGCCTCCTGAGTAGCTGGGACTACAGGTGCCGGCCACAATGCCCGGCTATTTTTTTGCTGTTGTTGCAGTTTGGCCGGGGCTAGGCTCAAACCTGCCACCCTCTGTACATGGGGCCGGTGCTCTACCCACTGAGCCACAGGCACCACCCTCAGGCCTTCTCTTTTTTAGCCAAAGACTAGTCTAATCCACTCCTACCCTTAATTCAGACATAACTATGCTAAAGCCTTGTCACAATTTATGCACAAACAATGTTAATTTTTTTTTTTTTTATGAGACAGTCTTACTGTGTTGCCCAGGGTAGAGCACTGGGGGGGTCATAGCTCACAGCAACGTCAGACTCCTGGGTTCAAGTGATCCTCCTGCCTCAGGCTGCCCAGTAGCTGGGAGCACAGGTGTCTGCCCCTACACCTGACTAGTTATTCTAATTTAAGTAGAGACGGGGTCTAACTCTTGCTCAGGCTGGTCTCAAACTCTTGAGCTGAAGGAATCCACTCACCTTGGTCTCCCAGAGTGCTGGGATCACAGGTGTGAGCCACCACACCAGGCAAAAACAATGTTAATTTTAAGGATACTCATTAAAAGCTAGGGACTATCATAAACCTTTCCCTACCTTACTGTTCCTCTTGACACCTCATCTTGGGCCTGTCGTCCTTGTTTATCTGCAATAGTCAGCTCAGTTTACTGTTGACAACACGTCCAGGCCAGGTGGTTGTTACTTACACAAGTCTTGTGTTGTCTGCTTCGCACACCGGGTTAAATGCTGCTGTGATCTCAACCCAGACGTCTGACTACTCTAAGTGTGTCCTGTTCTGCTTTACCCCACCCTAATGTGACAGTATTCGATGGTTCCTCACAGCTGTCCTGTCTGAATAACTGACTGTACATATTTTGTCACTAGCAGCCTTCCCTTTTCAGTTAGCTCTCACACGAGCACGCCCCAAGAAAGAGGGCACAGTTAATGTTGTCTACGATTTTGACATGTTAGTTTCTGAAAAAAAATTTTTTTTTTTTTTTGTAGAGACAGAGTCTCACTTTATGGCCCTCGGTAGAGTGCCGTGGCCTCACACAGCTCACAGCAACCTCCAACTCCTGGGCTTAAGCGATTCTCTTGCCTCAGCCTCCCGAGTAGCTGGGACTACAGGCGCCCGCCACAACGCCCGGCTATTTTTTGGTTGCAGTTTGGCCGGGGCTGGGTTTGAACCCACCACCCTCGGTATATGGGGCCGGCGCCTTACCGACTGAGCCATAGGCGCCGCCCCAAAAAATTTTAAAAGGAAATCAATTCTTACTGTAAACAATTCAACACTTAGAGAAAATGTCTATAATTAAGACTAAAGCCCATTCTAAAAGGAAATATGCCAGTGACTGCGGACCCTTGACGGACACGGGTTTGAGCTGCACAGATCCATTTATACGTGGGTTTTCTTCTACCTGTACCACCCTTGAGACAGGAAGATCAACCTCTCCTACCCCCTCCCCCCCGTCCCCTCCCCCTCCCCTTCCCCCCTTCTTCCTCTCCTCCCCCCCCATTCAGTGGGAACACAGCGAGGGTGAAGCCTTCGTGCTGATCCATTTTCACTTAGTGAACAGCAAATGCATCTTGTCCTCATGCTTTTTGTCACTGACTTTTCTCTAGCTTGCTTCAAGAACACAGCATATAAGCCACGTAACATTGAAATATGTGTCCCTCGACGGTTTACGTTACCAGCAAGGCTTCCAGTCAACAGCAGGCTGTTACTAATTACATTTTGGGGGAGTCAACCGTTATGCATGGATTTTTGACGGCACGGGGTGGGGGGGCTTGGCACCCCACCCTTCGTATTGTTCAAGAGTCACTGTATTATACAAAGTCAGCAGTTCTTCCCAGCCTTGCTGCCATTCAAGGACAGGTGTTCAGTCTGATAGCACAACAGAACAGACTTACTCAAATATAATAATTTACTCCACTAGTCAAAAAATATATTGACCATTTAAAATTTTTCTCACACCACTTAATATGTTTCCAAGTCACATTTTTCAGACCTTTATATTTATCTACCAAAAAATAGCCCAAGCAACAAAATGGTTCAGACTTTATAAAACTCTGGGTGGGAAAATAATTTGCCTGGGAGATTCAATAGATAAACAAATCTCACCTTATCTATAATAATCATAATCCAGGGAAAATGAAGTGATTTATTAAAAAAAAAAAAAAAACTCACTTTACAGTTAAAATATTTAGAGGCTGTCACAGGTGTCTCTCTTGAGGGCAGGAGTTCCAGATCAGCCTGAAGAAGATCCATCTCTACTAAAAATAGAAAAATTAGCAAGGCGTGGGGGCAGGCGCCTGTAGTCTCATCAGGAGCACGTGAGCCCTGAGGGGTTTGAGGTTGCAGTAAGTCCTGATGACACCACTGCATTCCAGCCCATGCAGCAGGGTAAGAGTCTGTCTCAAAAAAAAAAAAAAAAACCCACTTTGCAGACATGTTTTAAAATATGCCAGTGACATATTATTCCTGAAGCTCGAAGAATGTAAAATGAGCTAATGACATTTTATAATCAAAACTGTCCCAGTTTTCCATTTTTAATGGGATCTGTTAAAATCTCTATAAATTTGGTATACATGCTGTGTAAAACTCTTACATAAAGCCCGTGAGATCTAACTTGACACTTCCGACAGAGCCATGTGGAATGTTTGGGTCTCGTCAGACAGGATCAGGCAGATACGCAGTCACAAACCCGCAGACTGAGCGGCATTTCAGCAGGTGTATAACCGCATTCACCACGTGATACAGATTTAGGAGACTAAACACATTCAAACAGATTTCAACCAGGGGTCCTCAAACTGTGGCCCACGGGCCACATGAGGCGGTGTGAATTGTATTTGTTCCCGTTTTGATTTTTTACTTCAAAATAAGATATGTGCAGTGTGCATAGGAATTTGTTCATAGTTTTTTTTTTTAAACTATAGTCCAGCCCTCCAAAGGTCTAAGGGACAGTAAACTGGCCCGCTGTTTAAAAAGCTTGAGGACCTCTGTGAGCCCACTTCAAGTACTCTTAGCCACTGAGACTTCTCTAAGTTCCAAGACTTGCACGCTTCTCAGCAGGCACACGTGGGATCCTCACTCTGTATCCTACGCCCTGCATCACTGTACTTCTGACCCCAAGGTCACTAAAATCCCTCCAAAAGCAGACAAACCTCTAGAAACCCTCAGCTTCCTTCCCAAGCCTCTTGAGATGGAAAAGGTGACTTTAGGTACAGCCAGTTCCTTTCAGAACCTCTGAGCCAACACCTATTTATTACTGGATCAAAGAATTTATAATTGTACTTACATTTTACGGTCTGTCTACTTCTTTCCTTTTGTGTTGATCTTTACTGCTTTCTCGCCTGTTTTTTTTTTTTTTTTTCCTTTTGGGACAAGGTCTCACTCTGTTGCTCAGGCTGGAGTGCAGTGGCCTGATCATAACTCACTGTAACCTCAAATTCCTAGCTCAAGCAAGTCTCCTGCCTCAGCCTCCTGAGCAGCTAGGACTACAGGCATGCACCACCACATCCAGCTAATTTTTAATTGTTTTGTGAAGACAGGGTCTCCCTATGTTGCCCAGGGTGGTTTCAAACTCCTGACCTCAAGCGACCCTCCTACCTCAGCCCCCCCACAAAGTGTTAGGATCACAGGCATGAGCCAACAAGCCCAGCCTCTCTTTTCTTAGCTGCTTCTTTTCCTATGAAGTATTCTAAGCTAAATTTGTCTTTCTCAAGGAATTGCAGTGACCACCAATCTTGATAAATATTAAATTTGACATATAGCCTCAAAACTCACAAAAATACAAATTTTATCTTTGACACATCTATATGTTTTAATAGGATCATTGGGCCCCTACCAATTAGCTACCAGTAGTGACATTTCTTGGAGACTCTAACATTTGTTCATATTTTATTGAAAGTGTGACATGTTAACTCATCAAGAATGGTCCAATATAGTGGATTTCATTGGTTTACACAAGGATTTCCAAACTCTAATGTATAATACACAATTTATCTCTGACAACGGCAAACATAAACTCAAACTCAAGTTGCTCAAGAGGCTAGTATAATTTGATGGCTAAAATAGTCCTAAATAATAAAATTGCTCAAGACCATTTTTATTGGCCGACTAAGATGAAGGCTGATAATATTTAGTGCATTTTATTATGCCCGAATAAACACATTAAAACAATCATTCAATAAAGGGGATAAAAATCATTTGCTTAATTAAAACTAATAAAATCAATCCTTATTGGTTAGTATCCTGATTAGGATGAGGCTAACTAAAAATGCAGCATAAAATATGAGGCTGATCACAGTAGCTAATGCCTGTAATTCTAGCACTTTGGGAGGCCAAGGCCAAAGGATTGCTTGAGGCCAAGAGTTTGCAACCAGCCTGGACAATATAGTGAGACCACTGTCTGTGCAAAAAAATTAAAAAATTAACCAGGCATGGTGGTACCTGCCTGTAGTCCCAGCTACTCAGGAGGCTGAGGTGGGAGGATCACTTGAGCCCAAGGAGTTCCAAGCTGTAGTAAGCTGTGATCTCACCACTGCACTCCAGCCTGGGTGACAGAGTGAGGCTCTAACTCTAAAAAAATAATAATAACATTAATAGCAAAAATAAGTTTCAGGACAACTATTATGTATCCATAAAAATTAAAAATGAACAAATAAATAAAAGAGCCTTTGAGAGAAAAAATAGGCTCCGATGTTCTCTTGGTGTCTATAATTATCCTCATATACCTGTGTCTCTCTCTGCTTTTTACTGATGACATTGCACAAAAAGAGAGGGAGGCCCTTGTGGTGAATTTCACTTCTTTAGGATCTTGTTTGGACAAACTTGTTGATGGTCTCTCCCCCTACTAGAAATATAAGTTCCATGAGAAGAAGGACATGGCCTTACTCACCATTGCACCCTTGGTCTGCCTGGATGTAAAAGTGCTTGGCATGTAACAGATGCTGATGAGAATTTGTAGAATAAATGAGTTTCCTTCTCTTGCCCAGAAATAGGACAATGTGGAAGCATTCTCAGCACTTGGGAGGAAGAGCCCAGCTGGCCTTTTGGTGGTGACCTCAGGTGTGGCTGTGGCCATGACCAGATATGGGGAGCAGTGTTTCAAACCAGAGAGCAGAGACACCTCTGCGGGGCTGTCAGAACCAGGAGCTCAGAACACTGGCTTCATCATTCACTGTTGCTTCAGTAGCCCAGGCTGGGTCCTGGACACAAGCATGCATCTTTGGGAATTCCAAGATCTATTTAGGGAGACAGGCTCTGGAAGAGAGTGGACTGCCTGCAGTACACTGTCACCAGGGCTTAGATATGTGTTTTAATGGGACCACAGTTGTCTGCCAGTTTTAGACACTGGTATAACAATTATACATTTTGAGTATGTATAATTAGCCTTCCTGACTTATCTGTAAATTTCTCAAGGGCAGGCACCCAGTGTATATGGGCGGGGGGTATTTTGCTGTTGATACAATGAAAATATCCTCCAGAGGTCTGAATCCAGGGAAAGGAAGAACAATTAAAAGTAGGTCAAGATCTTCCCATCTCATCCCGTGGTCTACTCAGGAGGCCCCTGAAAATAATTTTCAAACCACGCGGTGTCAGAAAATACAGCAGCAAGAGGCTGATTAAATTAATATTTAAATTAAATAAATCTAATTGAGCATCTAATGTCATCTGATGATGGTATCTGCTTCTTCCTTTTTCAGAATAACCTAAAACATATTTCCTTTTTTCTGTTCATTATTTAGACAGAGAAGCTCAAAAAGAACCTGACCAAGAATAACGGGTCAAGCCTAATTTAGCTACTGACTTCTTGTGTGATCCTGAATCCTTTATTTAACTTCTTTTTTTTTTCTTTCTTTGCAGTTTTTGGCCAGGGCTGGGTTTGAACCCGCCACGTCTGGCATATGGGGCCGGCATCCTACTCCTTTGAGCCACAAGTGCCACCCCCTTTCTTTAACTTCTTTCCAACTATATTCCTCCTCTGCTAAACAGGAATCATACTTGTCTGGTCTCACAGAGTGGTTATATGCATTAATAAAAGGTTATGTAATAGCAAAGGTACTTACGATGTAAACTATTCTATATTAAAAGTGTTTGAGTACCCCTATCAGTCAACAAAGGCATTTTAAGCAATATTAGATTCTGGGCTATTTACTAACATTGAAAAAACCCAGATGGTCCTCTATGGTGCAAAGTTATACCATGACAAGGTCAATACTTTATTATAGAGTGTTCACAGCAAAGAGTCCTCTGTGTGCAGTATTTGTGAGGGCAGCCATTATTTTCAGTTCAGAAATGTTCAATTACAATTTCCAAAGCATTTCCAAAAGTGGAAGGGATATTTAACATGCTGGGTTCTTAAAAGCTACATCTGGCTCAAGCCAGTGGCTCAGCTGTGTGCTTTAATCTCAGCTCCTGGCTGAGCACAAGCAGTTGTCACTGCTGACGCCTGTACACTGTGGCCCTCGCTGTCAACCTCAACCTCCTGACAAAGCAAGAGTCGTGATACAGGAAGCATTTCTTACAGACTAGGCTAGAAAACTGAAAAGATTAATCAATACATGTTAGGAAAAAATTGTAATTAAGGCCTATACACAGAGCCAAAGACATTTGTAAAGGCTCCAAAAGTTTCAAGTACTTTCTGTCTTCTTACTTTTCACCACCATCCCATCAGCAATGTGGTAGAGTTTGATGTTTGATACATGCAAATTTAAGAAAAAGAAAAATTTGTATTCCTTTGTGAATATAGGATAGGAAAGCCACTTAGAAGGCTCCGAGTCTGCAGAATTAGAGAGCAGGGAGGAATAGCAGGCAGACGTTTAAACGGCAGGCACCAGGAGGTTTTCCATTTTGTCTTAAAAGATTTTCCAAAGATGGTTATTCTGTTTTCATTCCGAGGGATCTAATTTTTAAGCTCTCTTAGGTCAACAGAAAGCTTTCCTTCTTTGCTGTAAGTTAGCACATATTCCATTTCCTCTGAAGAGGCAAAAACCCAACTATTTAGCTTTAACATCTTGATTGCCATTGAAGTTTATAACTCCACTGTATAGTTACAGTCCTAGTAAATGTGGAATGTAAAGGTCTTAGCAAAATAACTAAGAAAATGCCACGAAAGCTATGTTAACTAGTGTGATAAAAATGTGTCAGACGGCCTATGAACCAAGTGTATGGTGCCCCACGATCATACTAATGTACACAGCTATGATTTAATAAAAAAATAAATAAATAAATAAAAAACAATATGTAAAACCTGTAAGTGCCTTTATAAGAATGAATGAAGCAGATACAGAGCAGTGCAGTAGCGTCAGCCTAGCCCAGGGCAACCTCAAACTCTTAGGCTCAACTCATCCTCCTGCCTCAGCCTCCCCAGCAGCTGGGACTACAGGCACCCACCACAACACCCGGCTAGTTTTTCTATTTTTTAGTAGAGATGGGGTCTCACTCTTGCTCAGGCTGGACTCAAACTCCTGACCTCAATGGATCCTCCCACCTCGGCCTCTCAGAGTGCTGGGATTACAGATGTGAGCCCCTGCGCCCAGTCTGTAACACTGAGATCCCAAATGCCCCGTTCAGCTTAATCATTTATAATGTCCCCTTTTAATTCCTTTTCTGACACTCCCTCTTGGTCCTGCCTGATTTGGTGGCATCTACAAACTTAACCAATGTAAGCTCAATACTTGATTTCAAGTCAGGTGGGAGACTCTCTCTTAGATCTTCCAGTCTTGATGGGGCCCTTGGCAAGGGTGTTAAATCACGTAAGGCCACGTCTCTAAAAGCATAAGAGCCAGGGCCAACGCCCTCCTCTGTACCAGGTGGAAGAGCAGACGCTTCGGTTCTGTGGGAAGCAGCATCTCTGTCGTGGCTACTCCATCTACCCTTATAGCCCAAAAGCAGCTGCAGACAATCGCAAGCAAATGGGTGTGACCGCTCCCAATACAGCTTGATTTATGCACACTATAATTTGAATTTCATATGATTTTCATGTCACAAACGTTCTTTTCATTTTGATTTTTTCTGCCCTTTTAAACATTTAACAACAATTCTTAGTTCACTGCCTATGTAAAAACAGGCCATGATTTGCGGGATTTGCTAACCCCAAAGAAGAGCTCAATCTCTGTAGTAGGATACTATGAGCCAGAGACAACTCAGACTTTCACCCTCCCCTGCAAAATCTGCCGGGCAGTCAAATCACTAGCATCAAATCTACAAGCCAGAGGTCGAAAATAATAAAATTTCCTTTATGAAATAGATTTCATATTCAATCTAGAAACAACCACTTCCTTCAAGTTGGACTACCCATTGCTATAGCTAAGTAGACGAGGTTTTATTCACACGAAGTTTTGGATTTTCAGAACTCCCCTTTCCCTTCAGACATTGGCTTCACAAAGTTTTTGCAGAAAAAACATATAAAAGGATTTTTCACTTTGTGTTAATAATAAATAGCTTCAGGCGGCGAGCGCTGGCCAAGCTCCGTGTTGCCCTTGGCTCTGGCGTGGACCCGGCCCTGTCGACTTCATCTTGTCTTAGGAGAGTCTGATTCAGGGCCTGCAGTCCAGGCCTGGGGTCCCCGCTTCCAGCTGGCTGCACTCTTCTGTGAGTTGGATAAATGATTCTGATTCAAGATGCTGGGTTCCATGCAAATTCTTTTTCAAGAGGAATTTCAAGCTGATGGAATGAACTGGGGAGGAAGAGCTGATAGAGAAACAGAGAAATTTCCTGTGGCAGAAAGTTTAAAGTAGCCTCCCAGAATAGGACCTCAGTAGGACTTTGGGCCTGAAAACACAGCACGCTGGAAGATGAGGAGTCTGTATCCTGTGGGTTTAGCTACGATGTCTGGGCCTCAGACTGATGTCAGAACCTCCGCCTCCACGCCTTTGGCTCATCCTGGCCTCGGGACCCTCTGCTTCTGGTACCTTCCTCTGTTCTGCCCAGAGGGTTTCCAGGTTTCTGCCCCTAACCCTCACCTGACCTCTATCAGTGTGACTGCCCTTTTGAATTAGTGATTCTCTTTCCCTGCTTTTCTGCTCTTTTCAAAGGGCAAAGTTGGGTTTGGGGAGAGGAAAAGAATGCAAATTAAAACCAGAAAGTATTATGCTTCTGCATCAAATCAGTAATGTACATAAATATAAGTTTTTGTTATATCTAGTTATAAGAGTACATAGTTTAATTCTGTTAAATGTGTCATAAAACATACTCTTGTACAAGGCAGGTAGGTGTGCAAAGCAGTGTACTAGATAATCCTATTAGAATACAGTTTGACACCATACATCAGAAGGCTTAAAATTCTTTGTACCCTTCCATTGCAACCGTCTCTAGGAATACACCCTAGGTTCTAGGGTATATTCTAGGGCCTAGAAGAATCCTAAACATAGGAAAGAAAACCTTTCAGCACAGACATATTCATCATAACATAATTATGATGGCAAAAGGATGACCTAACTACCCAGGCATGGGGAAGACCGAGCTGTGACGTATGTATGTGACGAGTGGCATGTTGATAATACAATAAAAAGAGAAAGAAGCTAGATGCAAGATTGTATGCACGCTTTGAATTCCACCATTTAAGAGAGTATTTGCACAGAAAAGGCTGGGAACAGTGTTCCAGGAAATAGTTCCTCTCCTGTTTATACCTGTTTACACGTCACAGGCCACACGGGTACACTGGTGCTGCCGCCAGTACAGCCAGAGGGAAACGAATGGAGAAGTCAGTTGGAGAGGGACTGCTTAGAGAAAACGTCTGAACACAAAGTTGCTTACACAAAATAAGCACAATGACTTTTTAAAAACCTGAACTCTACATCAGGGGCATCAGACGTAAATGCCTTCAAGAGCCAAGCCAGCAACATAAGCTAAGAAAGGAAGCCACAGTGGGCCAAGGGCAATCCACAAGCCTGTGCCCCTTCTGAGGGTGGCTGCCTCCCTCAACTCCTGCCCTTTGGGAATGCAGGTTCAGTTTTGTTTGTTTTTTTAATTTACCTTTTTTATTGCACTTCAGAGTTTTCTTTTCTTTTTTTTTTTTTTTTGCAGTTTTTGGCCAGGGCCAGGTTTGAACCCACCACCTCTGGTATATGGGGCTGGTGCCCTACTCCTTGAGCCACAGGCGCCGCCCCAAGGTTCAGTTTTCCAAGAAGAATTCCATATCTGGGACTTAATGTGATATCTCTTGATTTTCACATATCAAGATCTAATTTAAACTAAAAATATATTGCACAGGCCAAAGAAAATATGCCAGATGTTTTGGGGCAGGGGTGGCAAAGGCTGCCCACTTACCTCTTCTGCTCTGTATTTAAACAAAGACGTGACTCATTAGACTAGAGAGAATCAGATCAAAATGGAAACAGCTATTATGGCTAGATGGTAGGAATCTGGTGATTTCTATTATTTCTTAGGCTTCCATATACTCTAAATTTTCTTTTTTTTTTTTTTTTGTAGAGACAGAGTTTCACTTTATTGTCCTCGGTAGAGTGCCGTGGTGTCACACAGCTCACAGCAACCTCCAACTCCTGGGCTTAAGCAATTCTCTTGCCTCAGCCTCCCGAGTAGCTGGGACTACAGGCGCCCGCCACAATGCCCGGCTATTTTTTTGTTGCAGTTTGGCAGGGGCTGGGTTTGAACCCACCACACTTGGTATATGGGGCCAGCGCCCTGCTCACTGAGCCACAGCTGCCGCCCCTAAATTTTCTTGAATATACATGGATACTTTTATATAATGGAAACATTAAAGCATTGTTTCCCACTAAAGCACCGAGTTTCTTTTTTGAAAATTTCTCAGACCCCAAAGCTTCTTTTTCTGCTTTCGCTCCACACATGATGGCTGTTGAATTAGATATTTAATTGTTCTTAAAGGCAGAAGTTATACAGACGGTGCTGGCAGAGTACCACAGACATACAGACTTGTAGACACCAGCACAAAATGTGGCCCCTACAACATACAGACAGGAAACGGCTGTCAGTCTACCTCTGTCCCGCCCCTTCCTGCCAACCAGAAAAGAGAATCAATCCCTTGCACCTAATTTATTACTAGAGTGCAGATCAGGAGGGCTGGGAACTAAGTACAGTTATGGAATTTATGATATTATAAGAAGAGCTGAGGTCTTGGAAAAAGTGGAAGATTTTACATTCTTCCCAGATTTGAAAGCTCAACTATTTCTCCAGATACTAAAAAGAAAAAAAGAAGTCACAGAAGACCGCCTGCAATTCTACTCAAGGCAGAACCTCAGATGTTTGAGAAAAAACACAAAGTAAGTCAGATCTTCTCTTTTAGAAGTTCAAGAGCCATTAAGAGCCCTTTTAATTTCCTTTACATTTTCCCTGTAAGTTCAAAGGAATAGTTCAAGTTCTGCTTCGTGTTCAGCGGTGGCGCGGCCTGTGCGGGAGGGAGTCGTTTTTTCATTCTTTGCTTCTCCTTGAGAAAGTCTTGACTCTTAGTTTCAGGGCCAAGGTTGGGGGGCGGGCTTGCTGGGGCCCTGGGGCACCGTGGTGGGCAGGGGACAGTGAGGTGCAGTGCTCAGGGAGGGGTTTGTATGACTTTGAACTTCTGCCAGAATTTCTAACGGTCCCGAGAATTTTTCCCCATAGGTTATAAGTTTGTTCCAGGGCTGGTTAACGTTTAAAGACCAGTTCTCCAAGGAGAAGAGTCTGATTTACAGCATCTCCTGATTTTTGCAATATTAATATTCCCAGCATAGCTGATTGTAAGTTACCAACCTGATGTCACCATGCGCAGAGCCAGGAAGAACAGCACAGGCTGGGCTCCTGTGGCCACCCGGGGTCTGCTCTGTGACAGCTCAGCCAGAGTCAGCCCCACTCTCCAGGGGGGCTGTGGAGTCCCCTTGAGAAGTTTGTGTCCAGCTCAATTCCCCACTGCTGCTTTCTCTTCCTTTGTTTAGACAAAAAGCTCAATCTTACTCTGTGATCTTTTAGCATGTAGATTGTTTAACCTCAAAATATTTTAACCATATTGGTCCTTTTCCTGTATTTTATCTCTTATAATAGTTTTAATGATTTTCTTTCTTTTTATTTATTTTATTTTTGAGACAGTCTCACTCCCTCACCATGGGTAGAGTGCCATGGCATCACAGCTCACAGCAACCTCAAATTCTTGGGGTCAAGCAATCCTCCTGCCTCAGCCTCCAGAGCAGCTGGAACTACAGGCATCTGCCAAAACCAGCTATTTTTTAGAGATGAGTCTCTCTTGTTCAGGCTAGTCTTGAACTCCTGAGCTCAGGCAACCCACTCACCCCACCTTGCAGAGTGCTGGGACTACAGGCATGAGCCACCAAATCCAGGCTGATTGTATTTCTTTACTCTTGTTTATTTCAGATGGGGAACACTGGGGGTGGGATCACCGGGAGCTACAGATAGTTCAGGCACAGTTCATAATGACAGGGCCTCATCACTCACGGAAAACACATGCGAAGTTCAAAAATAAACAGCACATGGTATTGTTCCTCTGTGGTGTACTAGAAATTATGATTCATAATACAAAGAAGAAAAATTGCATGAGCAAAACGAAATAAAAATTGCCCACAATTCTAACAACCAGATATAACAACTATACATGATTGGCGCGTGTGTGTGTGTGTGTGTGTGTGAGTCCCCTTGAGAAGTTTGTGTCCAGCTCAATTCCCCACTGCTGCTTTCTCTTCCTTTGTTTAGACAAAAAGCTCAATCTTACTCTGTGATCTTTTAGCATGTAGATTGTTTAACCTCAAAATATTTTAACCATATTGGTCCTTTTCCTGTATTTTATCTCTTATAATAGTTTTAATGATTTTCTTTCTTTTTATTTATTTTATTTTTGAGACAGTCTCACTCCCTCACCATGGGTAGAGTGCCATGGCATCACAGCTCACAGCAACCTCAAATTCTTGGGGTCAAGAATACACACACACATTTTTGTTCACAAAATGAATTCGTACCGTGCATTCCTCTTGGTAACCCTCCCCTTTCCATGTCAATGAATGCGTTCCTACTCAGTTCTAAGGCTGCAGGGCTAGCGTTCCATGACACTGACAGGCCTTACTTTGTCCCCGATCCTCCTATAGTTGGGCAATAGGCTGTTTCTTATATTGTGTGTCCTCGTGTGCATACTTTTCTATATCTTTGAGTGTTCCTTTAGGCTAAATTTCTGACAATGCAACTGCTTGATCACAGGGGCTGCAAATCTTGTTCCAGGCCTTTGGACGGCCAGACGGAAGCTGGAGATGGCAGTAACAGCTGACACAAATGCCACTGTAGAGAGGGGACACAGTGAAGTACCTTGTCCACTACTAAAATGACAGCTAAAGAGGGGAGGGGGAGGGGAAGGAGACCCTGGAGTCCTTTATCCAGACTGGATTTCCTCCAAAGGTGGAAGGATGCTAAGGGGCCTGGAAAGGTGAGGTACTGGGATCTGCTCTCGGAGACCTTGGAAATTTGAGCCTTGGGTCCAAGCCCGGCTTCCCCCACCCCCAGGAGAGGAATGCTGTCAGCTCTGCTCTTCAGGCAGGGATGGCTGACTGCAGGAGTCAGCTCCTGCTGCAGTTGCACTGGGTTTTAGACACCCTGGATCTTGGCGGCTCAGAATAACAAATGCTTCTTTCCTACCCATGGTCTGCAGGTCAGCAGCAGTGACTCCCATTCATGCTGAGTGTCAGACTGCAGGCGTAACCCTCCCCGGGACCCACGGTGAAGGTGTGCTGGAGCTCCCGTCAGAGCAGACACGTGAAGACCCCAGAGCTAGTGCTCACAACGGTCACCGTGGTCTTCTCTGTCCATGTTCCATTGGCCAAAGGGAGTCACATGGCCCAGCCAGGTGGGGACAGATGGGGAGGCCCACTGGCTCTACAGGGAAGGGGTAGAGAGAGGCAGAATTTGCTAAACAGTGTTCAATCCATCATAGCAGTTCCATGAAGTTTTGCACATTTAATGAAGGTGCTATGTGAGTTAGTTTCTCCTGAAAGTGCTTCCAAGCTGAGAAAAGGGTGTAGAATTAAAGGGTGAAAAACAACAAAATGAGCAGCTTGCTATGTAACTGTCTAAGAGGATACCCTCTCCCAAGTTCCTGGCCACCTCCAAGTCATACTAGAAAAAAACAGGTTGAAATTGCTGCCTGGAGGCCAGGTAGATCCTGATTTTGAGGGGTACGCACACACACATACATATGTTTTGGGGAACAGTGTTAAAGAGAAGATATGCAAAATTATAAACATAAATTAGATTAAAAAGTGTTTAGGGCAGGGTGCAGTGGCTCATGCACTCTGGGAGGCCAAGGCAGGAAGATCCCTGAGCTCAGAAATTCAAGACCAGCCTGAGCAAGAGCGAGACTCTAAAAACAGAAAAACTAGCTGGGTGTGGTGGTGAGCCCCTGTAGTCCCAGCTACCCAAGGGGCTGAGGCAGGAGGATTGTGTGAGCCCAGGAGTTTGAGGTTGCTGTGAGTTAGAGAGATGCCAGGGTACTCTAGCCTGGGGCAACCGAGTGAGAGTCTGTCTCAAAAAATAAATACATAAATAAACAAGTGTCTATTTAGAATGTTAAGATAAACTATAAACTACACATTTTGAAAAATCTGGTAATTGACAAAAATACCAATGTCCGGAATAGATAGATTTCATCATTCTTCTGACATGGTAGCTTCTGACTCCAAAATTTCACACTTGTTCCTTCTGTACAATCTTCACCTGCTCACCGCATCATGCCTCTGGCCCTGGACCTCCATGTAGGCAGAGAGCATCTCTGGAAACAGCCTGCATGTCCATCAGATGACGAACAGGTGAACAAATAGCGTATCCCTCAGCCATAAAAGGGGGAAAGCATTGATTCCTGCTATGACACGAATGAATCTTGCAAATACGCTCACTGAAAGAAGCCAGACGTGGAAGGTCCCATATTGTCTGAGTCTCTTTACGAGGAAAGTCCGGAGTAGGGAAACACATACAGACAATAAATGAGAGGCGAGGGGCTGGCAGTGGGGAAGTGACTACAGAGGAAGTGATGAGCATGTTCTAGAGATAGTGATGATAGTTGCTCCACCTTATGAAAAATGAAAACCATTGGATTGTATGCTTCAAAAGGTCAGTTTTATGGAATGAGAGTTACAGCTCAGCTTTTGTTTTTATTTCTCAATGACTCTTTGATCAGGTCTTTATTCAATATATCTCAGCTTTTTAAAAAAAGAGAGCAAGAGAGAGCATTCCTGGACGCCATGCCTACTCCATTCAAACAGCTGGGAGTGCCATCCGCAGAAGTGCCCAAAACGGGATAAATGGAATACCAATAGGAAAACACCAATGTGTCTTTCCTGCTCTTACCACTCAGTACAACACTTACACAACCACATATGTGAAATGTCTCTCCACACATTGAACAGCCATCTAGCAGACACAGCTGGGTGTCCTCTGTTTAGTTCCGTTCTGACACCACCAACCTGGACGCAGCATTGGGCCCCACGGGTTAAGGGCTCAGTCCCACAACCCCACAACCCCCTGCAGATACCCGGCAGAAGGCCCAATTGCTTTGCCAGTGTTTCTGGCTGACTGGCTGCAAAGCAGGACCATTGGACCGCTTCTCTGGGTTCAATTGATCTGCTAGGACAGCTCCCAGAACTCAGGGAAACACATTTACCGCTTTATTGTAAATGACTTTACAGGCCAGGAGCTCACGCCTGTAATCCTAACACTCTGGGAAACCCAGGAGGGGAGATCACTTGAGCTCAGGAGTTTGCAACCAGCCTGAGCAAGAGCAAGAACCTGTCTCTACCAAAAATGGAAAAGCCAGCTGGATGTGGTGGCAGCAGATGCCTGTAGTCAGAGCTACTCAGGAGCTGAGGAGCAGCGCTTGAACCCAGGAGTCTGAAGTTGCTGTGAGCTTTGATGATGCCACCGCACAGAGTGACAGAACAAGACTCTGTCTCAAAATAAAAAATAAAGGACAGTGCAAAGGATACAGATTAACAGCTGGACGGGAGAGATGCAGAGGTCAAGGTGGGGGCCCCCAGTCACCTCGTTAATATACAGAGACACTCTTAGCACTGCAGAGAGTCGGATGACGTTAAGAACCGTGTGTCAGGAACCAGGGAAGGGAACGAACACTCGCAGTCCTGAGGGGAACAGCAACGTTCAGTCAGGGAAGGGCTACCTATATGACCGTGGTCCGGGAACATAGCGCAGCCAAAGATTCCTACTGACAACGCAGCTGCCACAGCACTGCAGGGCGAGGCGTCACTCACACAGCCATGGTGACACTGTGTGAACAGACCAGCACAGCTATGTACAGTGCATAATCCTTGGTAATAACAATAAGTGACTGTGTTACTGGCTTATGCATTCACTATATTATACTTTTATCATTATTTTAGAGTGTGCTCCTCCTACTTATTAAAAAAATAAATTAACTGTAAAACACCCTCAGGAGGTTTTTCTGGTTCTCCAGGGAAGGCCCTGACAGCTCCATGCCTGTCACTGCCCTGAAAACCTGCCAGTGGGGCAGGATGTGGAGCTGGAGACGGTGACACAGACCATCCTGACCCTGGGTAGGCCTAGTAATGTCTGTGTGTCTCAGTTGATAACAAAAAGTTCAAAAAGTAAAAAATAAACAAACAAAAACAAGTACAGTGCCCCATGGGGAAAAAGTGCAACTACATTCAAATAGGGCAGAGGGGACGGTGGTGCGCTACCACCTCTGGAAACAACAGAGGGGTACATGGCACCCCTCCTGGGTGCAGGGCTCAGCTACAACGTGGACTTTACCGAACAGATGCAAACAATGTAACCTAATTAATTGTACCCTTATATCAATCTGAAATTTCAAAAAAGTAAAGAACGTTTATAGAATAACAACATCAAGAAAAGAAATATTTTTGCAAAGCTATACAATGTGTGTTTTAAGCTAAAGTGTTATCACAAAAGAGTTGAAAAGTGAAAGGAAGTATTTTTCAGCCTTTTTTAATCTCACGGCACACTCGAACCTATAGTTAAACTTCTTTTTTTTTTTTTTTTTTTATTAAATCATAACTGTATACAATGATATGATTATGGGGCATCATACACTCACTTCATAAACCATTTGACACATTTTTATCACAGTGGTTAACATAGCCTTTCCGGCGTTATCTCAGTTACTGTGCCAAAACATTTATATTCTACATTTACCAAGTTTCGCAAATACCCCTGTAATATGCAGCACAGGTGTGATCCCACCGATTCCCCTCCCTCTACCCACCCCCCCCTTCCCACTTCCCCTATTGTTAAGTTGTAGCTGGGTTATAGCTTTCATGTGAGAGTCCCAAATTAGTTTCATAGTAGGGCTGTGTACATTGGGTATTTTTTCTTCCATTCTTGGGATACTTTACTAAGAAGAATATGTTCCAGCTCCATCCATGTAAACATACCCAGAAGACCAAAAATCACAACATAACAAAGATATTTGTACCAGAATGTTTATTGCAGCCCAATTCATAATTGCTAAGTCATGGAAAAAGCCGAAGTGCCCATCGATCCACGAATGGATTAATAAATTGTGGTATATGTATACCATGGAATACTATGCAGCCTTAAAGAAAGATGGAGACTTTACCTCTTTCATGTTTACATGGATGGAGCTGGAACATATTCTTCCTATAGTTAAACTTCTGAGGCATACTTAAACTATGTTCATCAAAAAAAGTAAAAAAAAAAAAAAAAAAGAGTATACTTATCATGCTCTGAACTTTCTTCAAAAATAATTTAATTAATGGTCTTTAAAAATTTTCTCAGCACACCTAAGACCCTCTCGTGGCACTGTGCCATGGCCCACCAGTTGAGAATCCCTGGCCTAGGGGATCAGGGCCCACATTTCATCTCACTGCTCTGCCTAAGGAGAATTCCAGAGCCCTTCCATGTTCACAGCACTGACGACAGCCCCAGGCGGGCCCTGGCCGGCAGGACACCCGCCCCCAACCCCGGCTGCCTCCTTCTCAAGCTTCTTTTTCCTTCTCTCTTGAATGGGACTCAGGTGCCTGAAATCTCCCAGGTGTCTGGAACTGAACTGCTTCTCAGGCTGGAGAGGCAGCATGGAGTCCAGGAGCTTGAAATTCAGCCATCTGTGGGAGGGCGGGGGTCATGTAATTTCAAACGCCAGAAGACAGAGATTTTGTCTTCTTTTTTTGACATTGAGTGTGTTTTACTGACTCATTTCTCAGTGACCAAAAAATATTGTTTTGGATATAAACTTCTAACTTTGTATACAGGCATTAACAAGAAAGCTACTTTATGAAAATAAATTGTCCCTTCTCCTTGAACAAGCCTACACACTCTCTTCTTATTTTACTGGCAACAAAGCTGGTAAATAAGCTCTAGTGCCCACGGCCGTCAGGGAGCTGGTTTTGGAGAAGCCTGGGTAGCCTGCCCAGGACCGAGGCTTCCACTGCAACGTGGCAGCTGCGCCTTTCCAGCTGCAGCGCCCTCCAAATTCCCAGCAATAGTTGTGCTTATAAACTAAAATAAGAGCATGTCTGCATAAAGTCAAAGCTAGACCTGGGGGGCTGAGCAGAAAAATAAAATAAAAATTAAAACATAAAAGAATTTGGCTACAAATCATTTAAGGGATAAAGTTGAGGAGGTTGGCTTGGAAAGGACTCTATGGTGCAGACTGGGAGGAGACTGCTGAGATAGGGGGGCCCGGACTTGGTCTACACCTGAAAGTGGCCTATACTTGGAGCAGAAAGGGCAGGAAGGGGTCCGAGGCCACAGAAGGATGTGGATATGACAGCAGCACCCCCAGGCAGGACCCTGCCCCCGAAGCTAGCTGGATCAGAGGCAGAGCAGCAGGTGGCTGGTGTGACCTCAGGAAGGAGTGGTGAGTACCAACCCCCAACAGACCGGTCACTTAAGGCACTGCCGGATGACATGTCCTGTTCGCCCTATCCCTGAGAGCAAGTCAGAATGCAGGTGACACAGGCCACTCTTGCCTCTTTCCCAGGGACGGCAGAGTCTAACAGGACACGTCAACCACAAAGATGAGCCACAAGCAAGAAACACGAAGCGTTTGCAAGAATCACCCGGCCACAACCCAAGACAAGGAGCGAAGGAAACAGAAGAGATAAAAAAATCAAAGAAAGTTAACGGGGCCATCAGAACAGCACTCACACAGGACCTGGCGTCCCAGTCCTCTCCGGCCACTGTCCTTTCCTCTGCTCCACCCTGCATCCATTACCAAGTCAGAGACTCCCTATAAAATAGGGGAAATATTTTGAAGACACTTATTTTCCCAAATAAAAGCTATTGGGGGAAAAGAACTCATGTTATCGTGAAAGAGGCCACACAAGGAAGGGCCCTATGACCCTCCCTGAACTTTCTGTACCCTGTTCTAATCACAGGTCATGTGGCCATGATGGCTCTGGAACTCACCAACAGCAGCTAATTATTCCTGCTGTCCCACGGCTCCACCCCACGTGTCCCCCCATCCATTCTCTGCTTAAAATGGCTGATATGCTGATAAGTGTTTGGGACAGGGCAAGAGGCCTAAGAATGGAGAAGTCACTCCAGCTACTCCAAACCTTTCAGCATCTTCCTGCAGTTCTTTAAACAGAGGTCACAGGCCTTCAGATACCTGAGACAGCCCAGGATCTGCCTCCGACCTGTGTGTCCTACCTCTGGACACTTTCACAATCGCCCCGCCCCATCCCCTCTGCTCACTAACCCACCCAGGGCAAACTTCCTTCCTTTGTTCTCTGGTCTCCCAGCAGCTTTCTCTGCTAGGAAAGGTTTCTCCTTCCCTTTTTTACAAGGCCAAACTATTTACCCTTAGGGTTTCAGCTCTGGAGAGCCTTCCAGAGCCTCTTCTGTCCTCCCAGGGGACTAATACCTGGGTCTCAATTTATCTCTCGGGATAATGGCACTGGAGCACACGCCCCAGAGGGCAGAGACCTCTTGTCCGGTTTTATCCTGTGAGGCCTGGGAAGCACACAGCAGAAAGCTTCAGAACACACCAGCCATCTGAGGCCTTTATGGGAACTTCGGCTGCCCACTGTGAGCAAAGTTAGAGACCGAGGGACACATGGCCATTCTCCTCTTCTAGAGAATTGACTTGCAGGCTGTTTTGAAACCTATCTTGACTCGTAGATCAGCTATTCGCTCAATGAATTCATTGGACAGACACAGTGGAGGGCCAGGTGCTATTCCACATGCTGGTACAGCAATAAACAGAACAGACACAAAACTCACCCCCGTGGCGTCAATTATACAGGAGGTGATGCGACCACCACCCTCCTCCTTCCCTCCCACCCATGCAAGACCAACTTGCCTTTCTGCTGGACTCCTCCCCAGCTGTGGAAGGGTCCTGCTGGTCACAGGACATCATGTTTTATAACCATACTCCAGCCTTCTAAATTTCGCTTCTATTTTTAAGCTTTGTATAATGGATGATTTCAAATATAAATGAAAGTAGCTGGTAATGGGATAATGAGCCCCAGTGTGAGGACATCTAACACATCAACGTTGTCTGGGTTGTCCCATTCACACCTCCCACACCCTTTCCACTGCCCACCAGATGGTTCTAAAGCAAAGCTGACGCCTAGTCCTGTCACTGAGAAATCCCTTCTGAAGGAAGAGGGTTCTCACGTGGACATGGAGAACGGGTTGGGCACTGACAGGTGGAAGGAGGGCGGAGCGGCATCCCACATAGGAATGGAAACACAAGGACAATTTCAGACAGGAAATGAAAGTTGTGCACAAAGTGAGGAAGATGCCATCTGCATGGAGAGACAGTGCCACAGGGCAGGTGGAAATGGTTATGAAAATTTCAAATCCTGGCCTGAGGACATGAGCTCCTGGGGAAAAAGTTTAGTTCAGTATTCACTGAAAGTTTTAGGTGTGAAGCAGTGTCACAGTGAGAGCCATCTGGGATAAAAGGGGGCCCAGCAGACCCAAGAGAAAAATGGATACAGCCAGAAACATCAAGAGCCCATTATTACAATTTGGTGTGAACAAGCACCCTGGCCACCACGGTGATGGCACATATGGATGGGGGATGAACTAGGATGCTTTGGAAAGGCTGAAGAATTCATTGCCTGGCTCAACACGGTGGTTAAGGGGAGAATAAGAGATTACAGAGATGGTCAGAAGGCTCCGAGTCTGTGCAGCTCAGGGACTGGGAGTGTCATTCACAAGGCCAAGTTTTATTTTGGATTTGATAATGAGATCTACAAATCTCTCATAGTCTGTGGAAGGTGAAGGATTGGAACGTGGGCGAAAGTGATACAGGTTTAAATTCATCCACCTAAAATCCATAGCTGAGGTCAAGTATCTCCTATTTTTAAGGATGGAGAATAGAAAAGGACAGAGAAGAGGAGGAAGAGAAGAAAGGAGAGGACAGAAGAAGGCAGGGGAAGGAAAAAGAGAGACAAGGAGAAGGGAATAGAGGAGAAGAGAGAGAGAAAAGAAGGAACAAGAAAAGAAGCAGCTCGGCTAAGGCGGAAAACAAGCTAAAAGCAGCAGATAGTAAAATAACCCCCTCGGCTGAAGAGGGACACCTTCCTAAAAGGACATTTGGGTCGTCAGTCAACTCTGGCAGCTGGTGAAGCCCGCTGACCGTGTGTGATGTCACCCCCTGTACATTCACACACACACAAGGCCACATTCACTCTGCTGACCTGGAGGGCAGAACACAAGGCTGGGTTGTTCCCGAGCCCTTGCCTCTGAAGAGAAGTCTGTGTGGTCAGAATTTTAATTCTTGAATCAGGCTGGTTGTTAGCTCTGTTGTGACGTGGACTAGTTTTCAGGAACTGGAAACTTCATTTCTGCGTCTAGCCACTGTAGTAAGTAAATGGTGGCTAGTAGGCGTGGGAGAGAAGAGGGCCCCCCGTGTGGTGTCAGGGATGGAGGGACACAGCCAGGATCCGTCAGGGGAAAAG
This sequence comes from Nycticebus coucang, assembly GCF_027406575.1. NCBI lineage: Eukaryota > Metazoa > Chordata > Mammalia > Primates > Lorisidae > Nycticebus > Nycticebus coucang. The sequence continues at coordinate 5,329,041 of NC_069785.1, read as the reverse complement.
AACCGACCCAGCTTGGCAGGAATGAGTCCGGCCCCAACCCAAACTGTGACTCAAATGCCATTTGAGTGCCTTCCTAGTGAGGTCAGGAAAAATGACTCTAATCTGTGACCATTTTAAGTAAACTGAAATCCAATAAATCATATTATTCATAAGGAAATTTCATCACGGCAGGGAGGAGGTGGGGATGACATGACCACTGTAACAGAGGAACCTCTAAAAAGGGAATGAGAAAAATTGAAATTTGAGTCTTACCAGCGTCATTTAAGAAAGGGAGTTTGGGTCCTATAGAATGGGCAGCCACCCCACGTAGAGAGAAATGGAGCCACCAGACGGACAGTCCATGAGGGGGTCTTGCTCATTTGAACTTTCTCCAGGAATATCCCATCAGGATAACACTGACTCTGTGGAGTGAGTACAATGCACGTTCTCTCCTGTATTCTGAAAGGGATAGTATAAAATTAGTGCTATTTTCCCATTTTTAATTTTCTAATCCTGTGATTACCAAGATTTATTTTTTCTGATGTTTCTAAAACTGTGCTTCTTTAGAAATAAATTAGATTTTAATTATTTACCAAGAATTTTCCTTTTTCAAAACCTTTAATGTTAGACATTTTCAAACTTGGATAGAGGTAGAAAGACCATCAAGACGAACTCACACGTGTCTATTCCCCTGTTCCAGCAGTGAACGTAAGAGATGGATTCTGAGAGTAATCTGAGGACCGTGGCCTGGAGCCAGCCCCAAGAACCCTTGAGTGAGGGACTGTCTGTGGATGGGTTACTGTCTGGGTGTAGATGTTTCAAAGACATGGGAATTACACGTAAAGTCATAAATCAATACAGGGAAGACACATGTTATTTGTGGGGGGGAAGGTGGGGCATTTGGCCGGTGGGCCTGCAGAGGATACCTGGGCTCAAAGACTCCATGATTTTTTGGTTAAAGAAATGAAGCCTTGTCTAAAGGCGTGGGATATTTCAAGGTGAGAAAGTCTGTTAATCGGAGACAAATGACCAGACACAGACCCAGACTCAAGGGATTTGCATAAACTTAGGTCTACTAATGAGTCACAAAGGAAGTGGGCCAGGATGAGGCAAGTCTGGCCTCCCTTCTCACAGCCAGAAACTCTGCTGTAGGGTATTTTTGGGTCCTCTTAGCCAAAAGGGATCCATTCAGTCACCTGGGGAGGAAATTAAGATTTTATTTAGTTCACAAATGTCACTTGTATTTGAAGCAACAGCCAAGGTTCACCAGATATTTAAGAAAGCCCAAAAAGTGAAAACGGAAAAAATAAAGGGAATGGAAGAAAACATTGATGCGTAAAGAGCCTGTAATTAATATTTTTAGACACATGAGATATTGCCCCTGTGCAATTACTGCAAAGATAATCTATATTTAGTAGTCTCGCTGTAAGTAATATGGGACTTGTTATTTTTAAAGTATAAATGTGTTACATGTTAAAGTTAATAAGTCATTTTATCAAACTATTACTGAACCAAACTGGGGTCTGTTCCCCCAGTGCAGCAAAGCAAACACTGATGTCAAGATTGCGGGTTGACTTCATGAAGACTTCAACACCAAAATAAACAAATGGGACTAATTAAGTTGAAAAGCTTCTGCACAAGTAAGTATGCAACAATTACCTCAAATAGACAACCTTCAGAATGGGAAAAAATATCTTCATGTTATGAATCTGATAAAGGGTTGGTAACTAGAATTCACAGAAAACTCAAATTGATCAACAAAAAAGAACAATCCCATCTACCACTGGGCAAGAGAAAGGAATAGAACCTTCTCTAAGGAAGACAGCCAAATGGCCAAAAAACACATGAAAAAATGCTCATCATCCCTAATCATCAGAGAAATGCAAATCAAAACCACCCTGAGATATCACCTAACCCCAGTGAGAATGGCCCACATCACAGCGTCCCAAAGCTGCAGATGCTGGTGTGGATGTGGAGCGAGGGGAACACTTTTACACTGCTGGTGGGACTGCAAACTAATACAGCTTCTTTGGAAGAAAGTATGGAGAATCCTCAGAGAACTCAAACTAGATCTGTCATTTGACCCTGCAATCTCATTACTAGGCATCTACCCAGAAGAAAAAAACCAACCATTTTATCATAAGGACATTTACACTAGATTGTTTATTGCAGCTCAATTTACAATCACCAAAATATGGAAACAACCTAAATGCCCATCAGCTCAGGAATGGATTCACAAGCTGTGGTATTGTATACCGTGGAATACTATTCAGCCATAAAAAACATGGTGACTTCACATCTTTTGTAATATCCTAGATGGAGTTGAAACACATTCTTCTTAGTAAAGTATCACAAGAATGGAAAAGCAAATATCCTGGGTACTCAATATTCATATGAAGCCAGTAGACGATCTAATACACACCCACACAGAGGAAAAACTCAATTCAGTCCAAGATGAGGGGGAGGCGAGGGAAGGAGGGAGGGGGAGTGGTGTGCTCCACTGAATGAGCGCAGTGTGTGGGTATGTGGCACACCTCCTGGGGTGAGAGACAGCTACAACAGGGACTATCCTAGCAAGTGCAAACCTTGTAACCTAATTCTTTGTACCTTCAAATTAACCTGAAATAAAAAATTAATTAATTTCAAAAAGGAGTTGCAGTGGAAGAAAGAGGTGTCTTAGTGGCATGGCACCATGACAGGAGACCTGGCAGCTCATGCTTAGGATTTGCATTCCCTGATGGCTTCCAAACCGGGGTTCTTAAAGGCAAGATTGCAAATCAATACATAAAGGTTATACGTATTGGCTCAAGAAGCAGAGTCCAAATCTTCAGTTCCTCTCTGCATTTTCCACTGGTGAGGGTTTGTCTTTTCTTTTGTCTCTTCTCTTTTCTTTTCTTTTTTATCTTTTCTGAGACAGAGTTAGGGTTAGGGTTAGCCCAGGCTAGAGTGCTATGACATCATAGCTCACAGCAACCTCCATCTCCTGGGTTCAGGCGATCCTCCTGCCTCAGCCTCCTGAGTAGCTGGGAGTATAGGTGCCACCATACCCAGTCTTTAGGGAACCAAAATGCCTCCCAGCTGTGTCTCCTTGGAGGGCCTCTGCTCTCATTAGGGTGGTCAGGTGCCTGGACATCCTCTGAATGGGACCCAAGATTTTCCTTTATTTCCATTCTCGGAAAGCCCAACAGAGCGCTAAGAGGGGTTCCCACTCAGCCTCGAAGCCTAGCTTTTCAGCATAGGAAAAACAAGATACAAACACAAAACCAAAAAGTTAAAAACTCTGTAGTCATAAATTTAAATGTGTAACAGTAAGAGGAAGTCAGTTTTTCTCATTTTCAAAAATATAAATCTTCTTATTCTGTGTACTCTGGGAAAAAAACACTAAACGATGATGACTTTGTGCCAGAAAGAACTGGGACTCCTTCAAAAGACAGCCTAAGAATTTAATAAGCCAAGTCTAGAACGGGGGGAACTCTACAGAACCTGTGACCTAATCTCTAAGAACAAATAGTGTGAAAAAAGAGAGAAACGAATGATTATTTTTTGTGTTGCTCTTATTTGGTTCCCAACTCAAACCAATTTCAAAGACAACATACTGTAGACAAGTAGAGAAAGTGGAACACGGGTGTTACGGAATGTGAAAGAATTACTACTTTTGTTACATATAATAGTAACATTGGTATGTTTAAAAAGTCATTAACTGGGGAGGCTGAGGCAAGAGAATCTTCTAAGCCCAAGAGCTGGAGTTTGCTGTGAGCTGTGATGCAACAGTACTCTACTGAGGGCGACAAGGTGAGACTCTGTCTCCAAAAAAAAAGTCATTAGGTGCTAGCAATATATCCTGAAGCTTTTGCAGATGAAATAATGTGATACTTGGCATTTGCTTTAATAAACCTAGAAAAAAAAATTGAAGGAAGAAAAGTGAAATAAATTTGTCAAACTGTCGATAAAGTCAATGGTGTGAGTTCATCATGCTGGGGAGGGAAGGGCCTGGAAAAAATGGCAAAATTTTTTTCTGTCTCCCCAACTTTTTCAGGGAACAGCAACCTGCATCCTTGCCTCAGGCCAGTAGCCAGAAGGGGCAGGGACCTCTCCCATTCTCTGTGGAGACAGCTCAAGGGAATCCTCTGGGCAAGGTCACAAGAGCCTCTTAGCCAGTGACGTGGGTTCTTCTGGGAGGAGTTGGAAAGACTGTCCAGAGGCCATGAGACTGTCTTGGCCCCAGATGGGATTATGGGATCGGAACCTTTAAAAGCTCCATCTTCTGCTCAGAAGTGGGAACTTGAATTTTGAGACCTTTGGCCATTTTCCTCCTTTGCTGGCAAAGTAATAAACTTCTCTTTCCTTCTCCTAAACCATGTGTCCTTCTCATGTGGCTTTGGGGGACAAGGGCCAAACTTCCCATAACAATCACGCTGTCCTCTGGAATGCTTGTATGTTTGAAAATATCCTTAATTTTAAAATGTTAAGAGATTTAGCCTTTTAAATCATAACCAAAGAAAAAGGTAATTAATTTAATTAAAGATCGCAAGAAGGAATCCAGCTCAAATTCTAGATCCCTGGGTCCAGCCCCTAGCAGGATGTGGCCCCAATTCCCCGATGCTCCTGCCTGGGGCAGCAGTGAGGGCCACAGCAGCCTCTTGCTCCAGAGCCCTCTTGAACTCCAGTCAGTAGCTGGTTGCATTCTCCACATTTTTATGCAGATGAGTTGCAGGGGTGGACTAGGGGGCTGCAGCAGACGACCAGGAAATCACCAAGGGCAGCTCAGGAAAAAGGCCTCCCTCAGGGACATCACAGGAAACCAGCCCCAAAGCCATGTCTTTTGAAACTCAGCAGAAAGCTCAGGTCCCTTTTGGTCTGTTCCTTCGCCACGGTCTCCAGCCGCAGCCATGCTGGAGTGTCCCTTTCTGCAGCACCCGTCTCCCACAGTAGGTGTTTTACCTCTCCCACCAGGGCAGAGAGGCCCTGCTGCCTTTAGAGAACTCCCGCTGCTTCCTGCGGTGCTGATTCACTGCTGCTCCCTGCATCTTCCCCGTGGCCAGACCATTGTTCCCACATCCTTCCCACCCCCAGGAAAGAACAAAGGCAAAGCTCAGTCCTCTGGCCAGAGTCTGTGCTGGGCGCCACCTCCCACACCTGATGGAGTGGAGGGTCCCAGCTCCCTTAGGCTCCCAAAGCACTGGGAGATAAGTTCCAACGGAAGGATACATTTGCCTTCCGGTTGGAGTGAAGGGTTATATGATTCATCTGTTCCCAGGGATTTCCCGTTATAGTCATGAAATCTGGCCTCTGCCCCTGATACAAAACCCTCGTGTTTATAGGAAGTAACCCAAGTAACTGACCACATGTTCACAGTCAAATGTGCGTCCTGTCCCCCAAATTTGTACATTTCAGGAAAATAAATTTTTCCTTTCCAGCCACACTTGAATAATTGATACAGTTGAAATAAGTTCCAAATAAGGTAGGTTTGAATAAGTTCAAACTCAAGAATTTTATCTTCTAAATCCTCCCCCAAACCATAGATAGCCATATCGCTGGGACCTTGCATTGCATTTGATTTCACCAAAAATCAATTTCCTTCTCCTCAAACCATCTGTCCCTCTTCTTCTGATGCTTCTGGGGACAAGTGCTTCTGCCCAAACAGAAACAATTCATTTTGGCAAATTCGAAGGGAGAGGAGTGGCCTCAGCCATCTAGAATTAGATTTGAGACAAATGACAAGTGAGATCCTCAGAATCACAGAATGTTAGGGGAGGACTGGACTGTGGCCAGCGCCTTTCACAGGTCAAAAAACTGGAGTCCACAGAGAGTCATATTTGGAAGCCTGAGGCTCCAGAAGGAGCAAGTGAGGCCAGGTTTTCCACAGAAGACCAAAATGCCACTCTCTCATGCCTGTCACTTTCTGAAGGGCTCACCTCTTACCGGCTCCTCTTCTTTATTAGTCATTTCCTGTCCCTTCCACCTGTCACCCATCCTGCTCCCTGCCACAGCCACCTTCTCTGCAGCACAGCTCTGGACATGTCTCCCCCAGGTCTGGACATGACTCTCCCAGGTCTGGACATGGCTCTCCCAGATCTGGACATGTCTCTCCCAGGTTTGGACATGACTCTCCCAGGTCTGGACAAGTCTCTCCCAGGTCTGGACATGACTCTCCCAGCTCCGAACTTTTCAGCAGGCCAGGGGCTGGGCCGAGCCCCAGAACATTTCAGCTGAACCTCATGTGGCTCTCAGGGGCCCTGCCCAGCCCACCCGGGAAAGCAGCTGCTCCTGGGCTAGCTCTGAGCTGCCCCAGGCCCAGTGCAGATCCACTTTCTCCACGCTGTCTTCATTCACTCTCCTAAGTGGGAGCTGGCCCTTCCCTCCTTCCCTCCTTGCACTGCGCACTGTGGTTGTCTATTTGAGCAGGAACAACGTTCCACTGGGAGTCATTCCGTAGTGAATTATGAACATTTTGCCTCTTCCCACTAGATCATAAATTCCTTTAGGTCAGAAACTAGATCTTATTCACGGTCCTAGTATAGTTATTTGCTCAGAATTAACATCGAAAAATTTTGTTAATTAAATTGGGTTGAAATCCACTATCTCTGGACACTAACAGCATTCAGACATTTCATCCTAAAGGGCCGAAACTTAGAATTTTGTGTATTTCTATCCTTGGTCATCTTGGGTGTCCTGGAAGTCACATTTATCTCTAGCAATGAGCCATGGGTAGAAATAGGAAGGATTCTCTTTTCTTGCTATTTCCTTAGATCATGCTCAGTAAAAAGTTCCACTAAACACATATTTATTGAACACCTAGTGTGCAGGCAACAGGGGGCTAGGCTGCTGCAGGAGGAGAGAGATGGAGGCCTGGGGCCCCGACCATAAAATAGTTGTGATGGGATAATATTCATAGTTGTAGACTCAAGTACCAACCCAGGCGTTAACTCTCAGGCACTTCTCAAATATACGACTGCCAACCCACCCTGTCCGCCTTTAAAGAAAATTATAAAAGACCAATAACCTTCAGAACTATCCTTGATTAAGAATCAGAAGACCTTGGGTTTCCGTCAGACTACACCAGACTATGCTGACCTTGGACGAGTCACCATCTCAGTTCATCTTCCTCATTGGTAAAGCAGAGGAAGAGCTTTTATGGGCTTTTTCAAGGTGCCTCCTACCTAGAAACACTGTGGGCCAATTCTGCCAACTTAGGGCAGGAGTTGAAGCCGTGGGTCCCAAGCTCTAGTTCCCAGACCAGGGGCACCGTCAGGAACTTGCAAACGGATTGAGGCAGACCCTCTGGCTCCTGGAGCTTCCTTTCCTCCAGATGGAAGGTGACGCTGCTTCTGTGGGAAGCTGAGCTGGGGTCGTTTCTCCCCATCCTACCAGCTCATTGTCCAGGTATCCCAGAGCGAGTCCCGTGTCACCTGCCCACAGTTCCACGTGCCAAAGGCACCGGGAGCCAAGCACCTGCTCAGCCTCCACCAGAGGCTCAGTAGATGTAAAGGTTGTGAAAATACTCTGAACATGGAAAGAAGCCATCTAATTATAAATATTGCCGAAGTTGCCAACACTTTAGGGAGGAGGTGTGTGACAGGGGGAAACAGAATGAAGTCACTGATGACAGTCCCATAAACTGTTCTCAACTCCTGAAGAATCACCTTTTTTGACAGCGTGCAAAGCTTCCCTCCCTCAATGTTGTCCTGCGTGTCTGTTTATGCTTGAAACAAAGAACATGGAGTGAGTGAACACACAGTGATGTCAAACGAAGCCCGGTAGCCTGGGACGGGCCCTGGGCTACCTCATGTGCTCTGGCGGGGAGAGTAAGAACTCCAGCGCCCTCATCAGGGCCCAGCTGGAAAGTGCACAGGCCTGATTCCAGGGCAAGTACAGCTGCCCCTCTCTTCCGACAACTGGGTCACTTGAAAAAAGAATCTGAATTTTTCCCATGTTGTTCAAACCTATAATCTACCACGGTCCTGCCTGAGAAAGACAGATTGGGTCTTTACCAAATGTAAAACTATTTGGCCTGTGTAACTTCCGCCCTCCCTGTTCTCACAAACTGCCCGTGGGGAGCTACTTTCTAGAGCAAGCAGTGCAAAGAGGCAGCGAGTGATTTCCACTCACAGAGCCAGTAGTTAGACCTCTAGTTACTACCCACTGTGGGCAATCCTACCTTGACCTCACTGCCCTCAGGGGATTCAAGTGGACATTGGTCAGTATTTGCAGACCACATTAAATATAAGGAGACATTATCAAATTGCTGTTAGTAAAGCATGGGTAGACTAATAAAATTATTCCACTCAAGGTCTTTTCTTTTCATTCCTTTTTTTCCTCAGAGACTAGGTCTCCCTCTGTCACCTGTTACCCAGGCTGGAGTGCAGTGGTGGATCATAGCTCTCTGCAGACTCCAATTCCTGGGCTCAAGGATGCTCCCGCCTTGGCCACCCTAAAGCTGGGAATACAGACATGTGTCACCACGCACAGTTAATTTTTCTATTTTTTGTAGAGACAGGGTCTCAATATGTTGTCCAGGTTGGTCTCCAATTCCTGGGCCAGGCAATCCTCTGGTCTTGGCCTCCCAAAGTGCTGGGTTTACTTCATCTACAAAAATCTTTTACTTTCAAAGCAAGAGATTTTTTAGACAGTCTCAGATCTGCTCTTATTCTCAGCCTCCTGTGATACATTATTTTGGTTGAAGTATATGAAGAAAATTCAGCCTTACACAGATAAGTAGTTAGAAAAGGGAAGGATATTTCAACAGCCTTCACATATTCCTGTGGTTAATTACCCTTTTTATATACTTTGCCAACTACCAAAATGTTAGTTTCTATGGAATAGTAGTAATATGGTATCTAAAACTATATCAATGAATGTGTTATACTCTATTACATTCCAATCCACTGATTATCCTGAACTTTTGAAAAGATCTTTTACTCATGCATAGAGTAAAATCGTGATTCAACAAGTTATGCGAATCTGTAAAGCTTTGACACATTTCATTAGCAATATAAAAAGCATTTGATTAATGAATGTCACCATCAAATGCAGCAGAAAAGTTCTCAAAGGTGAAAAACTTATGAATCTCACTGTGGTAGATACAAGTTTCCCAGATTTCTAATTTTCACTTCAAAGTTCAAAGTTTATCATAGGTACATATGCTGTTAGTTGCTTGTCTTAAATGGATGAGCTCACTTTATCTTTGAGAAAATATTGGCCAAACACTGAAGTCTGAAAAACCATAATTTGTCAGCCAGTAATTTGTGTGTGTGTTTAAGTAAAAAATTGTGTTCCCAAAATGGGGATTCTTGCCTAGGCTGCACAAGTGTTTTTCTTCAAAATGAACATCCTACTTCAGTATGCAGCAAAACTGTTCTGTGCTGTGAACTAAATTAAAATTTAAGGCTACCCACTATCAGTAGCCAACTAACTGGAACCCCTTTTAGCCAAGAGGATCCCCTAAAAGTGAGTTTCTAGCCATGAGATAGGAGAACAGACATGTCTAATCATGTCTCCCTTCCCTTCTTAAAGATGTGACTCATTAATGGGCCTAAAGCGACACAAGACACACCTGCAGGTCCTCAATATACACAACAAACCACTTGAGTCTGGGCACAGGCCTGTCTCTGATTAACAGACCCTTATCTTAACTCAGCATTCCTTTTAGCTGACTCCTGGTCTGTTAAACAAAGCCTATCTCTTTTAGCCAATTGTCAACTAAAGAATCTTTAAACACACCTATAACCTATAAGCCTCCCACTTGGAGATGTCCTGTCTTTTGGGGCCAAACAAATGCACGCCTTCCATGTATTGATTTATTACTTTATCTGTAATTCCTGCCTCCCTGAAATGTATAGAACCAAACTGTAACCCCACCACCGGGAGTCCACTTGCTCAAGGCCTCTTGGGCATGACTTTGGGTCATGGTCCTCCAATAACCCCCCCTACTTTATCTTACAGAGAATGTCTCCCTTTCCACTGGCATGTGTTTTCCTCCATTCTACCACACTGAATATAAAAAGGATGTGAATTCAAGGGCTGAGAGTTAATAAAATTCAAAACTTTCACTGCTTGATCAAGGCCATTTACTCTTAGGTGAAACTGGCTTTTTTTTTTTTAACTGCTGATGTGCGATAGTAAAGAATACACCCCCCACTAGAAACGTCCTGTGCAGTGCGCTGGGCGCGCGCCAAGCGCTTTTCACCCCCACGCCTTCTGCACCAACTGGGAAGATGTCAACCCAGGCGGAGAAGGTATCTTGGTATTAGTCTGAAAATAGTTTGAACTCCTGGCCCCTGGGTCTCAGGGACTCACCTCCTAGGAGCCTGGGAACCGCACTCTAAGGATAACCTTCTGCCCCAAAGATCAAATCGTAATTTTCTCTGAAACCTCTGTTGAGAGCGTTGGTCTGGAGCAGATCGCGGGGAGCAGGCAGCGGAGCCTCCGAGGGATCCCTATCCTCTCGCGCCCCCTGCCGGCGGCTGCCCGCACTGCAGCCGGTCGCGGGTGCAGGTGTCCCGCGTTAGGCCGGGGAGAGGCGAGGAAAACCATGTTCTTGAGGACGTGGCGGGGGTCCCTGGAAAAAAGACCAGGTGTTGTCCTAACTCCAGGGCGCCCCGCCACCCCTTCTTCCCAGGGGACGCCAGCTACATCTGTGAAAACTTTTGCCACCTTTCCATTGAGGAAAAAACTATACTAAAATTCTTTTCTAACTTTTCTATCCTCAAACAAACTTTTAAAAAATGGGTCTAAGGGTGTCCTCTCGTGTAGGAGTAAAAGGGAGGCGGGGCTGGGATCCTAGCAGCTCCCCTGCGCCTCCTGTTTTCACTGAGATCTCACCGGGAGATGTAAAATCCGCACACAGACGCCCAGTAAGGCCTTGGCACTTCCTGAGGACGTGTCAGGCCTGGATACTTGAGAGAAGCCTGAAGACCAAGGTCGCCAGACCCCGGAAGAGATGGGAAGAAATGGCCTGGCAGCTGCGTGGGGCTCGGCCTGGGCGTCTCCGCCTGGCCATTCCTGTGTCCGGAGCCACGTGCAAAGCTGGGCTGTGCCAACCAGGAACGCAGGCGACAGAAACTCAGAATGCTTCCGAGGGAGCAGGGATCAGACTGAGGACTGGGAGAGACAGACAGACCTGAACCTGTAGTTAAACTTCCATGGCACACTTACATTACATTGATTTTAAAAAAGTAAAAAAAAGAAAAAAAAAAAAAAAAAGGATACACTTACTGTGCTCTGAACTTCTTTCGAAAATAATTCAACAAAGGACCTTTAAATTTTTTCGTGGCACCCCTAAGATCCTCTCACAGTGGTGCCACAGCACACGGGTTGAAAATCACTGCTCAAATCCCTTTTAACCAACAGGAATTCTTCACAATTACACAAACATTGAAGGCAAGAACTGAGGTCCAGGGTCATCCCAGTTCCTCACTGTGCTCTTCAAGCCTCATCTCCATCTGGTCCCTATATATTCTCCCACTCTGGCTCCAGCCCATCTTAAAATGTTCTAATGAGCAGCATGGAGTTTCCTAACCCTGTCTCATCATCCCCAATCTCCAAACCAGCACCTGCCGCCTCCCAGGCTCCAGCCAGTGGCCCCTCTTCCCACTCATTCCACCTTCAGACCCATCTTTATCTGCACTGGGGTTCCACACGTAAGTTCCCAGACAGTCCTATGTAAGTGATGCTGACTTTCCCTTCCGATCTCACCAAGCTGTGGAAGGATTAAATAAGTGATATTTGTAAAGCAATCAAGCTGGTGCATGACACACAGTAAGTACAGGATACTCCATTGTTATTGTTATTTCTGAGGTTATTATTGTCATCATCATGGAGCTAATTGATTATGTCTGAGCCCTGTTGTCCTGAGGTTGAAGGACCCAGATGGGAGGTGGAGTCTGGGTGGAATGGGGCTCTTGGAGGACCTTGGGATCTATGACAAGAGGGACACCCCAAACATCGGGTCTTCCTCTTTTGTCCTCCCATATGAAGGTCCCACAGCCTAAAGATTCCAGGAGCTACTGGGTAAGTGTTCCATAGACGCCAAACCCAAGGACCAGTGAGTCAGGTCTCCCCTGAGTACACGGGCAAGAAGCTTGTTTCCCTCCCCTTCCCAGAGCTGGTCAGTTCAGTCAGCTGGAGGCGAGATTCCAGGGAAAACTCCCACCACCAGGGCCAGTCCCAGCTCCAATGTCTCCTCACCCTACTTGAAATTCTACCCACTAGTGGCTTGTTTGACTCAGCAAGGAGGACCCCCAGAGAAGCAGGAGTTAGTGGCACAGCCACGTGCCTGTTGAGGACAGAGATTGCTGTGGGCCCATCAGACAGTCTGGATCCCTTGTCACATTTTTAAGTGCATTTTTAAAGCTAGAGATTACAAAGGAAACCATATTGAGATAGTTGCCAATGTGATTTTTAATGTGATACAATATATATGCTTCTCTACAACTTATAGCTACCATCATTTCAAAGGAGCGGTGAGGGTTTACGATCTTTCGAAATGTCTGCAGCCAGCATGAGGTGCCCTGAGAAGATCCGTGTCCCCTGTGGGGACAGAGCCCCGGGTATTGCTGTAACTACAGGAGTGTGCTGCCTGTGCTCATAACTGAGGGGAATGCTTAATTTCACCTGAGGTTGGTTAAAAGAAGTGATTGATTTCTTTCCAAGCTCAAGGAGCTTTTGAATTCTTCCCTTAATAAGAGTCCAGTTATGTAGATTAAAAGCAAAAAATGTAAACAACAATAACAAAAATCTCTTGTTCTAAAATCTCAAGTTAGGACTTTACTGCAAGAACCCAATGTTAAGAAAATGGGAATTTATATGGAAAGGCCTGGAGACAGGAGAACCTTTGGATGGTGGTTCTCACCTTTTACAATGCCCCCCAAACCCGGGAGTTACTAAGCACACAGGCTCTGCTTCCAGACACGCTGGTTCAGCAGACCTGTGAATCGGGGCTGGGATCCTCCCTGGGTCTCCCAGCTAGCAAATGACTCTGCTGGCATCTGAACTCAGGTCCATCTGACCCCAGAGCCTGGGATTCTAAGCACTGAACTCTCCTTCCATTTGGGGATAGGAGCAGGGCCAGAATACCACCTGGAAAGGAAACCAGAGTAATGGCAGGTTGAAAAAATCATGCAAGACACAGCTAATGTCAGAGCAGAACTTTGAGTCCAGGACCCCAGACCCTAAGCCCAGCCTTGCAACACCAGAGGGGCATATAAAGGAAAGGAGAAACATGCAACTTTACAGCCTAGTCTAAACTGACTGGCCCTGTCCCCTACCACCACTGTCCCAAAGGTCAAATCGCTGTCCTGTGACTGTTAGGCAAGCAGCCCAGCCATTCCTGGTCCCGTCTGCTGCCAGTGAGAAAAGAAGACACGGTCACCCCCTCAGCCTGTGCACCCATAGCTGGCCCCGGTCAGAATGGCTAGCAAGAGTCAGCACGTGCCAAACTTCTGGAATTATCTCCATTTAGCAGAGTCTGCTAACTTCCACCTGCTGACCCTATCTCTTTGATTTGAAAGTTCAAATCTCAGCTGAGAATTTCCATGGGGAGCATTTCAATGCCTTGCTGGGCCCAAAAGACATGATTAGGTGGAAACACCGTCCTTGGGGGATTACCAAAGCAGGGACATCAGAGGCCACCACTAGGGGGCATTCAACAGGTCCGGTCAGTGAATCCCAATCTCATTTCATGGCTAAAACCCTACAGGAACCGAGAAGCCAACACTCATCTCTTCTTCCACCCCATATCATGGGTATCTGGTCACTGTCCTTCCCTTGGATGAGTTAGATCAAGAGATGTCCTATCCAGGAGCACGAGAACCCCTGGGCACTGTTGTTAGAAAAGTGAAATGGCGGAAGGGGGAGAGACAAGATGGCGGACTGAAGCCAGCTTTCCACAGAGGCTCCCGTCCAGAAGGAGAGTTAAGGGACAGGAATTTAGTAAGTATCCTGGTGGATCTGAGCCACACCAAGAGAGAAGGTGGAAGAATGCACATCAACACCGCTGAGGCGAGCTGTGATCACAAGGACACAAACAAAAGGTACAAAATCCACCACCAAGCGGACAGGAGTCCCCCTCCCCCATGAGACCGGCTCAAGAGCCCCACAATTAAACAAACGGGCAGAAATTAAAGGCCCTCCCACTACACTCCACGGGAGAGACCGTCTAAAAACTGGACCTACCGCCCCTACTAGGGCGCCATGGCGTTCTCCTGCCAGGCATAAAACTGTATAAAACTTTAAAAGTCCTTTGCCGGCAACCCTGAACCCCCAACACTCCCCTCCCACTCACTGAGGTCTGGAGGCCTGTCCCCCAGGAGTTCGGATTCTTGGGTGATTTCTCAAGGGGAGTGGACAGTCCCTGAGCTGCAACTGATCCGCGCTGACTCTGAGGCATGTGAGTGAGGAGAGGGCACTCGGCTAAGGGGGAGTCACGCCTTGGTGGCACTTCCCTGTGGTGCAGTGCAGCAGCCCTCCCCGGGCAACAATACAGCCAGGCATAAATCTGAATGAAACTCTAGCTTCCCTGCTAAGCTCTCAGCACTCCCCCCCACTCTCACTTGGGGTCTGGGGGCCCATCCCCCAGGAGTTCGGATCCTTGGGTGATTTCTTGAGGGGAGTGCACAGTGCCCGAGCCGCGACTGGTCAGCGCTGACTCTGAGACACGTGAGTGAGGAGAGGGCACTCGGCTGAGGGGGAGTCACACCTTGGCAGCACTTCCCTGCCGTGCAGTGCAGCAACCCTCCCCAGGCAACAATATGGCCAGGCATAAAACTGAATGAAACTCTAGCTTCCCCGCTGAGCTCCCAGTACTCCCCCCCACTCTCACTCGGGGTCTGGGGGCCTGCCCCCCAGGAGTCCGGATTCTTGGGAGATCTCTTGAGGGGTGTGGACAGAGCATAAACTGCGGCCACTCAGTGCTGACTCTGGGGCGCGAGACAGAGGAGAAAAGGGTTGGCTGGGTGCCCACACCAGAGCGGCAGTTCCTGAAGGCAAATCAACAGCCGTTTTTTCTTTAACAGCAAAACGGCTCACTTCTGGATATTCTGAAGCCACACCCCCTGTCTCCCTGGGCAACCAGAGGAGGCCACCAGTGAGCAAAGGATTTGCCTGACGCTGCTCACAAACCCGGGAAGCTTCCAGGGCAGGGCCAACTCAGAGAGGTAATCAGACACAAACCTCCAGCAGCAAAGACGTTTGAACTCAGAACAGCCCATCTTCTGTAGGCGATTTTAGCAGAAACAGAGACAGAACCCCGCAAAGTTGTCTGCTCTGTTCTGTTCTGTTAGCAACATCAATCAGGGATGGGGCTAAGCCTGAGTGAACACCTCCCTCCCACCACCTGCATCAAGCACTCAAAGATGTCAGGCCCCATCTCCTCCTGCTAGATAGCGGCAGACTGCAGGGGCCTGGCAGACTTCCTTGCAATTCAGGCAGGTGCAAACCCCTGGAGCATCTGTTCACTACAGGCAACTGGGTTAGCCATCTGCAGAGATACCAGTGACTGGGTCTGACCAAGGGGCAAACTGGGGAAGGAGACATCAACTTTCCCAGACTGATCTATTTGCTAGGTGGCTCCTCCTGACTCCATGCAGCACTGCAGTAAGCCATATCAGAGGAGTCACCAGATCCCTATGATCCAGTTCCCAGAGACCTCTTAAACTCTCCCACCCGAGACAGGTGCTGATTGAGACAATTGATTTGGACCTTTTGAACTGAACTAATGGACTGAGGACTTTTCAGGCGGTGCCCTGGGTATGCGGTTGTAGGAAGGTTTGATTTTCCTTTTCCTTTTCAAATTGGTGCCAGAGGTGGGCGGGCGGGGTGACTTAATGGCTGGTTTTTCCACACAGCTGAGACTTCAAGCCAGAGTAAATGTTACAATAGGATGGAACAGAAACCAACTGAAAACAAGACAGAACCACTTCACCCCACAACACAAGACAGGGCCCCAGTTTCTCAGGCCACAACACTGTACGGGCACTCGATAAAGCCCCAGGGGAAAAATCAAAGGGAGTAAAATAACCATGGGGCGGAATCAGCGGGAAAACTCTGGTAACAGGAATAACCAGGATAGATCAACCCCCCCCCCAAGAAAAGATACGGCAGATGTAATTGAAGATCCCTTTCATAAATAACTGGCTGAGATGTCAGAAATCGAATTCAGAATTTGGATTGCAGACAAGATTAATAAAATGGAATTAGGAATTCGAGGAGAAATTCAAAAGTTGTCTCAAGAATTTAATGAATTTAAAGACAAAACAACCAAAGACTTAGACACACTGAAGTGAGAATTTACAGCCCTCAAAGATATGAAAAATACAGTAGAATCCCTCAGCGACAGAATGGAGCAGCAGAAGAAAGGATTTCTGACATTGAAGATAAAGTCTTCGAATGCTCCCAATCTCTCAAATAGGAAGAGAAATGGAGAGCTAAAACGGATCATTCACTCAGAGAACTCTGGGATAATTCGAAGAAAAGAAATATATGAATAATTGGGATTTCGGAGAATGATGAAGTGGCCTTGAAGGGCACAGAGGCCCTTCTGCATGAAATTATGAAAGAAAATTTTCCAGACATGACTAGAGAATCTGAAATTCAGATAGCAGACAGCTTCAGAACCCCAGCACGATTCAACCCCAATAAGTCATCCCCCAGGCATATCATAATTAGCTTCACTAAAGTTAATATGAAAGAGAAGATTCTCAAAGCAGCCCGGCGAAAGAAAACCATTACATACAAAGGAAAGAATATTAGAATAACTGCAGATCTCTCTGCTGAAACTTTTCAAGACAGAAGAGGGTGGTCATCAACTTTTAATCTCCTAAAGCAAAATAACTTTCAACCCAGGATCTTGTATCCAGCTAAACTGAGTTTCATTTATGATGGAGAAATTAAATACTTCAATGACATTCATATGTTGAAAAACTTTGCCATAAGTAAACCAGCTCTTCAGGATATTCTCAGACCTATCCTCCACAATGACCAAACCAATCCTATACCACAAAAGTAAACTCACTCAGAAACTTCGAATCAAACTCCAACTTCCACACTGGTGAAACGATTAAAAATGTCCACTGGACCTTTGAAAAACTCGATACCCAAAATTCCACCAGACTTGTCAATACTCTCCATTAATGTGAATGGCTTAAACTGTCCTCTAAAGAGGCAGAGGTTAGCTGACTGGATACAAAAACTCAAGCCAGATATTTGTTGCATGCAAGAGTCACATCTTAACTTAAAAGACAAATACAGACTCAGGGTGAAAGGATGGTCATCCATATTTCAGGCAAATGGTAATCAGAAAAAAGCAGGTGGTTGCAATTTTATTTGCAGATACAGTAGGCTTTAAACCATCAAAAGTAAGGAAGGACAAGAATGGTCACTTCATATATGTTAAGGGTAATACTCAATATGATGAGATCTCAATTATTAATATCTATGCACCCAACCAGAATGCACCTCAATTTATAAGAGAAACTCTAACAGACATAAGTAACTTGATTTCCTCCAGCTCCATAATCGTCGGAGATTTCAACACTCCTTTGGCAGTGTTGGATCAATCCTCCAGCAAGAAGCTGAGCAAAGAAATTTTAGATTTAAACCTAACCATCCAATATTTAGATTTAGCAGACATCTACAGAACATTTCATCCCAACAAAACTGAATACACATATTTCTCATCAGCCCACGGAACTTACTCCAAAATTGACCACATTTTAGGTCACAAGTCTAACCTCAGTAAATTTAAAGGAATAGAAATTATCCCT
Organism: Nycticebus coucang; assembly: GCF_027406575.1. NCBI lineage: Eukaryota > Metazoa > Chordata > Mammalia > Primates > Lorisidae > Nycticebus > Nycticebus coucang. The sequence goes on along the minus strand of NC_069785.1, from coordinate 5,311,303 downwards.
TGCATCTTCTCGGACCATCATGGAATAAAACGTGAATTGAGTAACAACAGGAATCTGCATACTCATACAAAAACATGGAAGTTAAATAACGTTATGCTGAATGATAGCTGGGTCAGAGATGAGATTAAGAAAGAAATCACCAATTTTTTGGAACAAAACGACAATGAAGACACAAACAATCAGAACCTCTGGGACACCACAAAGGCAGTTCTAAGAGGGAAATTTATAGCACTGCAAGCCTTCCTCAAGAGAACGGAAAGAGAGGAAGTTAACAACTTAATGGGACATCTCAAGCAACTGGAAAAGGACGAATATTCCAACCCCAAACCCAGGAGAAGAAAGGAACTAATCAAAATTAGAGCAGAATTAAATGAAATTGAAAACAAAAGAATAATACAACAGATCAATAAATCAAAAAGCTGGTTTTTTGAAAAGGTCAACAAAATAGATAAACCTCTGGCCGAACTAATCAGAAAAAAAAGAGTAAAATCTCTAATATCATCAATCAGAAACAATAAAGACGAAATAACAACAGACTCGTCAGAAATCCAAAAAATCCTTAATGAATATTACAAGAAACTTTTCTGAAAACTTCATATTCTCAGAAATATGAAAATCTGAAGGAAATTGACCGATACCTGGAAGCACGCCACCTTCCAAGACTTAGCCAGAATCAAGTGGAAATGTTGAACAGACCCATATCAAGTTCAGAAATAGCATCAACTATACAAAACCTCCCTAAAAAGAAAAGCCCAGGACCAGATGGTTTCATGTCTGAATTCTACCAAACCTTTAAAAAGGAATTAGTACCTATATTACTCAACCTGTTCCAAAAGGTAGAAAAAGAAGGAAGACTACCCAACACGTTCTATGAAGCAAACATCACCCTGATCCCCAAACCAGGAAAAGACCCAACAAGAAAAGAAAATTATAGACCAATATCACTAATGAATATAGATGCAAAAATATTCAACAAGATCCTAACAAACAGAATCCAGCAACACATCAAACAAATTATACATCATGACCAAGTTGGTTTTATCCCAGGGTCTCAAGGCTGGTTCAATATACGTAAATCTATAAATGTAATTCAGCACATAAACAAATTAAAAAACAAAGACCATATGATTCTCTCAATCGATGCAGAAAAAGCTTTTGATAATATCCAGCATCCCTTCATGATCAGAACACTCAAGAAAATTGGTCTAGAAGGGACTTTTCTTAAACTGATAGAGGCTATCTACAGCAAACGCACAGCCAATATCATATTGAATGGAGTTAAATTGGAATCATTTCCACTCAGATCAGGAACCAGAAAAGGCTGCCCATTGTCTCCATTGCTTTTTAACATTGTAATGGAAGTTTTAGCCACCACAATTAGGGAAGAAAAGGCGATCAAGGGTATCCATATAGGGTCAGAAGAGATCAAACTTTCGCTCTTCGCAGATGATATGATTGTGTATCTGGAAAACGCTAGGGACTCTACTACAAAACTCCTAGAAGTGATCAAGGAATACATCAGCATCTCAGGTTACAAAATCAACATCCATAAATTGGTAGCCTTTATCTACACCAACAACGGTCAAGTTGAAAAAGGAGTTAAGGACTCTATCCCATTCACAGTAGTGCCAAAGAAGAGGAAATATTTGGGAATTTACCTAACAAAAGACGTGAAAGATCTTTATAAAGAGAACTATGAAACTCTAAGAAAAGAAATAGCTGAAAATGTTAACAAATGGAAAAATATACCATGCTCATGGCTGGGAAGAATCAACATTATTAAAATGTCCATACTACCCAAAGCAATATATAATTTAAATGCACTCCCTATTAAAGCTCCGCTGTCATACTTTAAAGATCTTGAAAAAACAATACTTCATTTTATATGGAATCAGAAAAAACCTTGAATAGCCAAGAATTACTCAGAAATAAAAACAAAACAGGAGGAATCACACTACCAGACCTCAGACTTTACTACAAATCGATAGTGATCAAAACAGCATGGTATTGGCACAAAAACAGAGAAGTAGATATCTGGAACAGAATAGAGAACCAAGAGATGAATCCAGCTACTTACCATTATTTGATCTTTGACAAGCCAATTAAAAACATTCAGTGGGGAAAAGATTCCCTATTTAACAAATGGTGCTGGGTGAACTGGCTGGCAACCTGCAGAAGACTGAAATTGGACCCACACCTTTCACCATTAACTAAGATAGACTCTCATTGGATTAAAGATTTAAACTTAAGACATGAAACTATAAAAATACTAGAGGAGAATGCAGGGAAAACCCTTGAAGAAATTGCTCTGGGTGAGTATTTTATGAAGAGGACCCCCCAGGCAATTGAAGCAGCTTCAAAAATACACTACTGGGACTTGAGCAAACTAAAAAGCTTCTGCACAGCCAAGAACACAGTAAGTAAAGCAAGCAAACAGCCCTCAGAATGGGAGAAGATATTTGCAGGGTATATCTCTGACAAAGGTTTAATAACCAGAATCCACAGAGAACTCAAACACATCAGCAAGAAAAAAACAAGGGATCCCATCGCAGGCTGGGCAAGGGATTTGAAGAGAAACTTCTCTGAAGAAGACAGGCGCACGGCCTTCAGACATATGAAAAAATGCTCATCATCTTTAATCACCAGAGAAATGCAAATCAAAACTACTTTGAGATATCATCTAACTCCAGTGAGACTAGCCTATATCACAAAATCTCAAGACCAGAGATGTTGGTGTGCATGCGGAGAAAAGGGAACACTTCTGCACTGCTGGTGGGAATGCAAATTAATACATTCCTTTTGGAAAGATATATGGAGAACACTCAGAGATCTAAAAATAGATCTGCCATTCAATCCTGTAATTCCTCTGCTGGGCATATACTCAGAAGACCAAAAATCACAACGTAACAAAGATATTTGTACCAGAATGTTTATTGCAGCCCAATTCATAATAGCTAAGTCATGGAAAAAGCCCAAGTGCCCATCAATCCATGAATGGATTAATAAATTGTGGTATATGTACACCACGGAATATTATGCAGCCTTAAAGAAAGATGGAGACTTTACCTCTTTCATGTTTACATGGATGGAGCTGGAACATATTCTTCTTAGTAAAGTATCTCAAGAATGGAAGAAAAGATACCCAATGTACTCAGCCCTACTATGAAACTAATTTGGGGCTCTCACATGAAAGCTATAACCCAGTTACAACCTAACAATAGGGGGAAGTGGGAAAGGGGGGGGTGGGTAGAGGGAGGGGGATTGGTGGGATCATACCTGTGGTTCCTCTTACAGGGGTGTTTGCGAAATTCTACATTTGGTAAATGTAGAATGTAAATGTTTTGGCACAGTAACTGAGATAATGCCAGGAAGGCTATGTTAACCATTGTGATGAAAATGTGTCAAATGGTCTATGAAGCGAGTGTATGATGCCCCATGATCATATCAATGTATACAGTTATGATTTAATAAAAAAAAAAATAAAATAAAATAAATAAAAAAAAGAAAAGTAAAATGGCATAATCACAATGGAAAACAGCAGGGAGGTTCCTCAAAAATTAAAAATGCCATGAAGGCCACATTGAACAGTTTGATGAGAATATTTCAGATTGTATATGAAACCAGCACATTGTACCTCTGGTACTTCTTTGTTTTTAGAAAGCAGAAAAGCTGTAATCTGTGGAAGTAAGTCATAGAAATGTTTCAAAACTCTCCCTCGACTCAGCCAATGGACTTCTCTATGGTACAGAACATCTTCACAGGCAACATTTAGCCCTAGGCAGATTACCAGTTTGGGGCCCCCATGCAATAACACTGAGCACTGACCATTTGCATTAACACTGACGGCTGGCCATTGGTGATAACACTGACTGCTGACAATTTGTGTTAACACTGAGCACTTAGAATTATCATTACCACTGAGCACTATTTGCGTTACCTCTGAGCTCTGACAATTTGCATTAGCACTGAGCACTGACTATTTGTGCTCATTTATCACTGTGATGCAACCCCCCTAGAAACCACCCCCAACCAACTTAAAAAAAAAGGCTCTCCTAACTTCAAAAATACAAAGGTGCCCACTCTCTGCAAAAAAAAAGACCTCCTGACTTCAGAAAAAAAAAGGCCCCTCTTAACCGCAAAAAAAAAGGGCCCTACTAACTGCAAAATTAAAACAAATATAGACCTCCTAACTTCAAAAAAAAATAAATAAATCCTAACTCGTTCTTGCCTCAGTCCTTAGGCAACAGCAGGCTCTGCACAGGCAACCTGGTGACTCCTCCAATTACACCAGAGACTGAGAGGAGGATTTGAGAGACAGAGAGAAGGAGCAGAGTTGGAGAGTTGGTGCACATTCCACACATGCGCACTGCGGCCTGGGACAAGTCTGCTGCTAAGCAGGACAGGCAGCTGTGGCAAAAAACCCCAGCGGGCCACATGTGGCCCACGGGCCGTAGTTCGAGAACCCCTGGTTTAGAGAAATGCAAATCAAAACCACCCTGAGATAATCTAACCCCAGGGAGAATGGCCTACATCACAAAATCTCAAAACTGCAGATGTTGGCCTGAATATGGAGAAAAGGGAACACTTTTACACTGCTGGGGGGACTGCAAACTAGTACAGCCTCTTTGGAAGGAAGTATGGAGAACCCTTAGAGAATTCAAACTAGACCTCCCATTTGATCCTGCAATCCCATTACTGGGCATCTACCCAGCAGGAAAAAAATCCTTTTGTCATAAGGATACTTGCATTAGACTGTTTACTGCAGCTCAATTTACAATCACCAAAATGTGGAAACAGCCTAAATGCCCCCCAACCCAGGAATGTACTAACAAGCTGTGGTATGTGTATACCATGAAATACTATTCAGCCATTAAAAAAGATGGAGACTTTACATCTTTTGTATTAACCTGGTTGGAAGTGGAACACATTCTTCTTAGTGAAACAACAGAGAAGCATGAATCCTATGTACTCATAAGAACAAGTAAAAAAGTCAGAAAAGGAGAAGTATTTTCAGTAATTAAACAAATTTTTCTTGTAATCAAACTTCAAAACAGAAAATTTTCAAGACTGCCTCAATTATAACACTATAATTTTGAGTCTGTAGAGGCAGAAATTGTAATTAGAAAATTGTCAAAATGATTGCCACATACCACCAACTGTTTTGAACACAAAAGATTTTTTGCAATTTTCCTGAGCTATGCATTCCAAGTACAAAAGTTCTTTGAAGAAAAACTAGGCACATCCATTTGGTGAATTTTGGTCTTGCAAGGTTGGGAATGTTGCATATCAAGGCAGGATTAAGACTTGCTTTTACTCGAATAACTTCTTTCACTCTGAACACCTTTTATTCCTTCTTCAATCAACAAGCGGAGTGAGTATGTGACCGGGCAGTCCTAAATCCCCGGTGTTCAGGCCGATGGAGAGGCCAGTCTCTCTCTGTGCACACCAACACCCGAACCCTCCCTCTGGGACTGCTCCTGTGTGAGCTGAGCCCCCAGCTGAGCCTGGGAACAGCACACCTCTGTGCTCACCATCCCTAAGGCATCCACGGACTCCATCGTGGCTGTCACATTGTCATTGACTTTACTAATTTTCCCTTACATGAATATTTATTCAGTCAGATTTACTGTCATTTTAACTGTGTGAGACCCAGAGGTTTCTTGGCATCCGAGTAAAGGGAAGCAGTGTGCAACAATAATCAACACTAATTCAACACACACGGCACATCCAGATGTCTGATGAAGACGGTGCGGACATCAAAGAGAAAATAACTGCTTACGCTAGACAGTTATTAGAGAGTGAAAAAGACTTGATAACTTAGTGATAACATCAAAATCAGCAGCACCCCAGGCTGGGAGAGTTACCCGAGATGGTCCCACTGCTGCTCCTGCTGCCCTCCTCAGTGAAGAGCCAGCAATGGCTTTAGTGCCACATGCTGCCCGGGTGCAGCCTGGTGACCCGTGGAACCACAGACATGTGCCAGTGCTCAGAGCATTGCATTTCTGCACAACAATGTCAAACTCCTAACATCTGACTATTTAAAATGTCTATACTAAAATTGAAATAATAATTAAAGTTTGATAACACTACATTTATTCTCAAGTCACAGAAATGCAATCAATAGTGATGATATTTGGCCTTGGACACATATTGATTTTAACATTCATCATTCGGCCATTTGGCATTTGACCAAAATGTGTGTGTGCTGCATCTGTTTTGCTCTTGTCCTGTGGACTTTTATTTGTAAATTTCTTTAGTGGCATTACCATAGTGAGATTTTGAAAGGGAGGAAAAACAAATATACTTGATTAATTGAGGTATACCGTGTTCATTTATTTGTTCATTCTGAGACAGAGTCTCACTCTGTCCCCTGGACTAGGTGCAGTGGCGTCAGCCTGCTCACAGCATCCTCAAGCTCCTGGGCTCAAGTGATCCTCCTGCCTCAGCTTCCTGAGTAGCTGGGACTACAGGAGCCTGCTGGGCTTTTCTATTTTTAGTAGAGACAGGGAGTGGCAGGAGGGCTCACTCTGCTCAGGCTGGCCTCAAACTCCTGAGCTCAAGCAATCCTCTGGTTGTTTTTAAAAACCTCATGGGTTTCTTTAGTTCAAGTTGCCATAACAAATATGCATATACCCATAGACTGGGTACCCTAAACCACAAACATTTATTTCTCACAGTTCTGGAGCCTGAGAACTCCCAGGTCAGAGGCCTGGCCTATGTGGTGTTGGTGAAGACCAGCTTCCTGCTCTGGGGACGATCATTTTTTGGCCGTATCCTGACATGGCAGAGAGCAGAGAGGGGAAGAAAGCTCCTCCGCATCATCTCATGGGGGCACTCACCCTTTCCTGAGGCTCCATCCATATAGCCTTCCCATTTCACAAAGGCCCGACCTCCAAAGGCCATCAAATTGAAGGTTAGGATTTCAATATATGAATCTGGGGGGACATCAACATTCAGTCAACAATAATAATCGTAATAATAGTTGACATATACGTGGTGTTTATATGTTCCAGAAACTCTTCCACATGTTTTATAATAACTCTTCTATCCTCTCAGGCAAGGAACTTGCCCACCCTCCCTAAGCTATGAAGCGGCAGAGCCGGGACTCACACAACATTTTGGCTCCGGAGTCTGTGCGCTTAGCTGTTAGATTTCTGCTTCTTGACCAGCTTTCCTTACCAACAAATATCCTTCTACAAAACCGTGTTTAGGTACTACTGAGAATTCCATTGCGCAGATAAATAACAATTTAGATTTTAAAATCTCCCTTAATTGAACATCTAGGTCATTTTAATTTTTTCCTTATTAAGCTACGTTAAGCCAAATGTTGCTATGTTTGTGCTGCCTATTGACTTTCTAAAGTAAGAATGTGCATTTTAACCACAGTCACTTAGAACTGTTATAAAATGTAGCACTACCCGCCCAGCCAGCAGAGCGGGCCCCAAATAAGGCTGCAGCTCTGCCTTGCTTGAATAATTCTCCACTGGTACCTGCCCCATTGTGACACTTCCTGTCTCGGGGTTTCACAGCTCCTCCCTTTAAATCTCCCACAGTGCTCTTCCCTCACACTGCTGGATACCGAGCAACATGCACACACCATCCACACATGCACACACCATGCATATACACACGGACACACCATGCACACACGCACACACACAGGCACACACAGAGACCATTTGTCTCGGTTCCACAAACTCTCATCTAGCAGTGAGGAAAGGTGGGGGTAGTAAATACAGGTTCAAGGCGTCACGCTATGACCTGGCGCTGGCTCGAAGCCTTTCTCACCTTCCCCAGGCACTTCCTGATCTATTTCTCCCACAAGCCTGTCCATTTCCTGCTCTTTGACTGACACTCTCCTTTCTGTTAGGTTGAAGCACAGCAACTGCTGATATCCATCTACTTGTGACCTACAAAGTGGAGCCTTTCACCTGGTCCACACCAACAAGGCTGAGATGCTTATTTATCCCTCAGAAAACATGGCGACCAGTTGTCAAGCTGTTCAAAACCTGTGAAAACTCCTCTATTGGGGGCAGGGGGGAATCTGTTAAATCTTGGTTTCTGCAGCTCACATGCCAAAAACTTGCCTTCTCAGCTATTCCGATCAGATTCTCCCCAGAAGAAAATGACAGGAAGAGAGACTCTCCCTGGAGGAAAGAGGGGGCCGATGGTAGGAATTGGGTGGAGAGGGGGTTTCTAGGGCTGCCCTTATAGCTGTTTCTTGACCTGCATTGTGGTTGTGTGGAGCCTGATACGGATGCTTTTTTCTATTTTATGGGCTTGTCGTGTAATTCTTCATCTTAAGAAAAGTTTTTAAAACTCAGTTGTGGCACAGCATGGGGACAGACACTGCGTGGCCAGGAGGCAGACAGAGGTCCTGGTGGTGCCCAGTTCCTGTGTCAGCAGTGGGAACTGCCCCTGCCCCCAGGAACAGTCCTGCAGGCAGCTGTGGCCCAGGGACGGCAGGCCGTCTCCATCACTGTTTCTCTGGCTATCCTAATTTCTGTGAGCTACCGAATATCCCTTTGTCAATACTTCCTGCTGTCATTAGCCACAGAAAGTTCTTGTTCTTGATTGACAGAGAAGAGCTGATGATACAAGGGAATGCCGGTTCTTTCCAGGACAGACCCTGACTTGGCAGAGAAAATGTTGTCCTTGGGGCCACCTAAACGCTGCCTTTCTGGGCCCTCCAGACTGCAGGGCTTCCTTTGTTCTGCAGTCAGAGCATGGAGGGTTGAACGCAGAGGGGCTTGCCCACTGCTTGCAATTGTCTATCAGGACTGCTGATAAAATGTAAAACTGTTTACATTCCTCTCCACTACTTTCCTCTCTCTAACACTTCCTGCTCCCTCAGATGTGCAAGTCCACACACACACACATATGCACACACCCCGCTGGCACCACTGTACACACCTAGAAGTATGTGGAAGTCACGGCATATTCCCATCTTAATAGAATCTGACCTCCCTGGGTAGAGACGTTCATCTATTTTGTTCTGTGCTCCCTCCCAGCATTTGGGACAGTGACTGGCTCATATTAGGTACCCAATAAATACCTGTTAAATGAATGAGTTCCCTTCTCTAAAATACACCCACCAGTGTGAAATCGCATGTATTGAGAATTAGATGGAGTCCAGCAGGCGAGTCCATCTCCTTCACCCCATCTCCCATTCTTACTGTTTGGTAAATTTAGCTCCCACCCTAAAGATGCCCATCTGGAGTAGTTTAGGTGGATTGACTTAGGAGATTCCCTTCTGAACTGGAATATTGTAATAGGCACTGAGTTATGCTGATTGTTATTTGGACTAGGGGGTTGATGTGGTCTTTGTTTTGAACTTTTAGGTCTAAAACTATAATTTTGGAGCTAGAAATGCAGAACAGTCTTGGAGAGGCTATGCTTACTGTTCTCCAGAATCCAGGCCTTTAGACAAAGTTTGGTGCACCTGTCCCTGTCTCTGCATATGGCTGACAGTGACAGGCAGCTGTACCCTCTCCGTCCAGTAGCAAGCGCCTCTACCAAAAAGCACCTGCTTACGAGGCTGCTGGCTCAGGCCCTGGCCTGGGTGCTGGGAATATCCAGGGACTCAAGGCATAGTCAGCCCACGGGCAGCTCACAATGAGCTGATGCTGCCCACAAGCCTCTGAGTATGTGTCCTGTCCCTTTTGTGAGCCCAGGTGGAGCTGCTCTTTAATGAAGATGTGGGGCAGGGCAGGACTTTCACTCAGAGGCACGGCCTTCCCCTGCTGAGCTCAGTCTTCAGGCTGAAGAGAAGGGAGGCAGCAGGAATGCGGGAGGTAGATGAGGTGCCCAGGCAGGGCCCACATTTTTTGTTCAGGTGCTGCGTTGGCTCAATGGTTGAAAGTCAGGGTCAATCATGAAGGAGGCACCATCAGAAGGCCAGGCAACTGTCGCGCTCCACCAGTCCTCAGCGGCTTCTCCTCAGACGAGGAATGAGGCCGCACTCCTCCCCCTCACATGCTCTGGCCCAGGGAACGTCCTCTCTGCCCGCCCTGCCCTCGGCCCCATCCTCCCCTCCTCCCCGTCCCACAGCACAGCACACTGAGCTGCTTCCCACCCTCAGCCTGGGATCTTCCAAAGCCTGGTTGGTCCTCGTGTGTGTGTGTGTGTGTGTGTGTGTGTGTGTGTGTGTGTTGGTTCCCTTTTTTAATCATTGAAATTCAATTTAAAATTTAAATGCCCTCTCCTCACAAAGGCTTTCCCTAACCACCCAGACTGGTCCACTTGCCATTTCTTTTTTTTTTTTTTTGGCCGGGGCTAGGTTTGAACCTGCCACCTCCAGCATATGGGACTGGTGCCCTACTCCTTGAGCCACAGGCGCCACCCCCACCTGCCATCTCTTTGCTGCCGCCTGTTCCAGATGCAGGGACACGATGTTTCCACGTGTTCGGTAATTCTCTTGTGTTCAACATTCTTCTTCCACCCTTCCTTCCCCTCCTTTCATTCTCCCCTCCTTTCCTCTGTTCTCTTTCTTTTCTGCTGCCTCCTCCACCAGAGTCTTAGCTCCATGAAGGCAGGAGGCTCTGGGCAGGTCGCCCTGTGTAAACAATGCCTCACAGACTGCAGGCCTGCCCCGCGCATCTGCTTAAAGAATACATTCATCCGCACCTCACAGCTCAGGCTCACATCGCTCCCTCCCAGAGCGAACTTTACAGGCCAAGTGTTGAGCAATTTGGGCAGAATTTCACAATTCCAAAGAAACTCTGTGTAATGTAAAAACCGAGCTTCCTGACAAAAGTGCCTGTGGGGATAGAGTCTAGGATACCCTGGCTGCAGGAATGTGAAAACAGGAAACGGCTCAAACAAGATAACAGTTGAAAGTCAAGTTAATGTAGCCAGATGAGCAAGAAGAAAGTCAGCATTCCAATTCCCCAGAGCTTGAAATTTATCCCTTGTTATTGTGAAATTAGAGAAGTTTAATGTGCTCTATACACCACTCAGGGAACAATCATCCAAAATGGCTTCTCATCATAGCGATTTTATTTTATTTTATTTTTTGAGATAGAGTCTCACTCTGTTGTCCAGGCTAGAGTGCTGTGGTGTCAGCCCAGCTCACAGCAACCTCAAGTGAACTTCTTGCCTCAGCCTCTTTGAGTAGCTGGGACTGCAGCTAATTTTTCTATTTTTAGTAGAGACAGGGTCTCACAGTTAATCAGGCTGGTCTCAAACTCCTGAGCTCAAGTGATCTTCCCACCTTGGCCTCCCAGAGGGCTGTGATTACAGGCATTAGCCACCACGCCAACCTAAAGTCTATTAATTTTTTAAAAAATGCACAAGTGTCTTTGGGAAAATATCAAATGGTATACCATATGTGTAATTGAGATTTTAGTGTCAGGTGGGGCAGAAAACATATTTAGAGAAATAATTCCTGATCTTTTTTTAAATTGATAAAAAATATCAACACAGATCCAAGAAGTTTAATGAACACCAAGAATGATAATCACAAAGAAACCACAGCAAGGCCCACGGAAATGACATTGCTGAAAACTATTCACAAGCAGAAAATCTTTAAAACAGTCAAAGGAAAAGGTATATGACATATGTCTTTATATATTATGCCTCAAATTACATAGGGGCTTTATCACAGCTGATGTCCTCAAAACCAGCATAAGTCAGAGGACAATGGGATGACTTCTTGGAATCACTGGGGTGAGGAGAGGAACTTTCCATGAACCAATGACTACTTCCTTTAAAAATGAAGGTGAAATAGAGGTACTTTTCATTAGCATTCTACACTATAAGAGATGTTAAAGAAACAAGTTCAGGCTGAAGGAAAATGATAGGAGATGGGAACTTGGATTTATACAAAGAAGTAAAGAATCCTGGGCGTGTTAATGCATAATACAGGAAGTCTATTTTTTATTCTAAAATCAGAATCTATATCTGAAAAATCCAAATGTAGATGTTTTAGGCAGTCAGTAGCTCAAAGACCACTATAGCTTTCTAATTTTATGCTTTCAAAAAATTATGGAGGCTCAGCGCCTGTGGCTCAAGTAGCTAAGGCGCCAGCCACATACACCTGAGCTGGTGGGTTCGAATCCAGTCCAGGCCTGCCAAACAACAATGGCTGCAACCAAAAAATAGCCAGGCGTTGTGGTGGGCGCCTGTAGTCCCAGCAACTTGGGAGGCAGAGGGAAGACAATCACTTGAGCCCAGGAGTTGGAGGTTGCTGTGAGCTGTGATGCCATGACACTCTTATCCAGGGTGACAGAGTGAGGCTCTGTCTCAAAAAAAAAAAAATTATGAAATATTAGGACAAAAGTAGAGGGGGATAGAAGGGAGGGGGGAGGTTTGATAAAGGGAAGGAAAATGGTGGGACCACACCTATGGAGCATATTGCAGGGCTACAATTCAAATCTATCAAGGATAGAACATAAATGTCTTAACACAATAATTAAGTAAATGAAGTGAAAGCTGTATTTAAAAAGTTTGATGTAAGCATTCCAAATTGTCTAAAAAATCAACACATTGTACCCCACAAATGCATAAATGTTTTCATGATCTATGTGTATATGACTTACTAAAGTGGGGGGAAAACATAAATAAAAGTTTATGTTTGGGTTTCAGTAACATTTTGATAATAATTTCTTTTCTCTGTATAATAAATTTGATTATTATATTATTATATTATAATAAATTTGATCATGAACCTTTTGATTCATTCTTCACTCCCTAGCTGACCTGCTAATTTCACTCTTTCTCATCCAGACATTCAAACAATTTTTAAAAAATAAAATTTAAGAACAGTATTCAAGAAAATCTGTAAGAGAGAATCATGCACATTTCTACCTAGGTTCTTTTGGGTTAAGGCAAATATATATATATTATTGCTGTAAAAACGCTGTATGTGTAATTTTGTATCTCACTTTTTAATTTGACACTATATTATAGTTTCATTTTTATTTATGGGTATAATTTTCCACTCTGTAGATTTCATTCTTTTTTCTTTCTTCTATTGCCTGTGATTCGGAGCTTCTTTTCAGTTTGGAATTTGGGTTGCAGGGTATGTGGTGCCAATGAGTCACTCTGTTTTCTATGCATCCTTGTGTTCACTGTTTCTGATCGAAGGCTGGTTCTTATACTATCTCATTTGCAGCTGAGTAGTAATTCCCATTACAGAAGCTTATTTTTCCAACTTCTCCCCTTTTCTTCCTTTTCTGCCTTTCACATTCCACCACCAAAATATGTGATCTCATCCACCCTGCAGGGTCCCATTAGAATCTTTCCTTCCTCGTTTAACTGCATCTGAACTGCTCTGAAGTTCCATGGTACAGGACATATAATAGATGTTCAATAAATACGTGAGTGTATTGACTTACGATTGAACAACAGGAAGTGTGCTGACAAAAAATTAAAGTGAATCTTTATATTTGAGTACAAATTGGTGTAGAGTTATTTTCCTCCTGGATAAGTCTATTTCTCACCAATCCTAAAACTCGGTCTTTCCAAATAAAGTATTATGTTATAGTGTCTCACTGTGGCTGTGATGATACAGCTGTCGTTACCCTCTCTTCAGAGCTCACAGACAGGGAACCGATATCTGAAGGAAGGAGCTGAGTGCCCTTTCAAACGTGGCACATTACCAGTGCTCTTGACACTGGAGGTAGAGTACGGCATTTCATCAGCTGAAGAGCAAAAGTGATTCCAAAGAGTTGGGCTCTGAAAGATTGGGAAAATCGTAATGATTCAACCAATTTCAATAGCTTATAATTTTCCTTTGAGGTATGTACCAGCATGTTATATATAAAAACTCTGTCTAATTCGGCTCGACACCTGTAGCTCGGTGGCTAGGGCACCAGCCACATACACCAGACCTGGTGGGTTCGAACCCAGCCTGGGCCTGCCAAACAACAATGACAACTACAACCAAAATATAGCCAGGTGATGTGGCAGGCGCCTATAGTCCTAGCTACTTGGGAGGCTGAAGCAAGAGAATCACTTAAGCCCAAGAGTTTGCGTTTGCTGTGAGCTGTGACGCCAAGGGTAAGCACTCTACCAAGGGTAACATAGTGAGACTCTTTTTTTTTGAGACTCTGTCTCATTTGCAGATGAGGCAGGGCCCTTTTTGAGACTCTGTCTCAAAAAAAAAAAATCTAATTCTAAATCATTTAAAATTTTAGGTGATAAAAAAGCATTGGGATCTTTTTCTTTCTTTTTTTTTTTGACACAGTCTCACTCTGTCACTCTGGGTAGAGTGTGGTGGCACCAGCATAGCTCACAGCAACCTAAAACTCCTGGGCTATCTCCCCACGTCAGCCACCCTAGTAGCTGGGACTATAGGTACCCACCACCACACCTGGCTAATTTTTCCATTTTTAGTAGAGACAGGGTCTCACTCTTGCTCAGGTCGGTCTCAAACTCCCGAGCTCAAGGGATCCTCCCGCCTCGGTCTCCCAGAGTTGGGATTATGGGCATGAGCACCACGCTAGCCCATTTTTTTCTTAATGGTTAAAAAATAACTATGTATCTTACGACTAATGGCATCTTGGATTCAGTAAATCAGTAAACGAGGGCAGGTGTGATGGGAAGAAGAGGATGCACACGGTGGGGCCTGGGAGGGTAGAGAGGACTGGGGATGACGGCGGAGGGAAGCACAGAAACTGAAAGTTGGAAGATACCAAAAGCCAGATTTTATGTCAGGACAATTCTGTGCGTCCCACAGAGTTGATGCTCAATTGCACACTGCCTTGCGTGATTTTTCTGTGTCCTTCATGTGTCACCTCTATTTTCTGACCCAGAACATAGATGTGTTGAAGGGAACAATGATGTGATCTTCCCCCAAAGATCTGGCAGGGCCCTCAGCCCCAGCATCAGCTGGCGGTGCCTGGCTACGCTTCACTGCACCCAGGAACACGCCCACCAAGAAGGCATTTCTGCTTGGGACTCTAAATGGTAAGCCAAATTACCCTTTCCTACTTATGATCTTACGAGTCCATATGAATCAGAGTCTCATCAGTTTATCTTTCTTTTGCAGACCTGCTGCTAACCGACAGCCCACTGGCTGAACTCGTGCCCATATTCACATTTGAGTATCGCAAAGAAAAGCCAATGAAATTCTGCTTCAGTCAACATGTAGATTGATGCTAACAAAGACAGATGGAAATCCTTGATCTCACCTCTAAATTCTCTGATGGAATATTATGCACATTTATCTTTAAATGTTTTCAAATATTTTAGAAACAAATGTTCAAAATCCTCAAACACAAAGAGCGAAATGGGAGAGCGATGGAGGAGAAGCAGTAGGGGTCAAGAAAGCAGAGAGGACACAGCCCTGCAAGCCGGCGTAACGGACCACGGGCACAGCCCACTGCTGACATCGGGGCCACACCAACGCCTTTCCTCTGCTCAGAATGAGGTTCTGGGGAAATGTCAGCCCCCAGATCTCTCGTGCTTTACATGCACTCTTGTTTCAAATTAATGCTTGTAGGCATATTCTGGAAATAATGTTGTTATTTATTGTACTTGAAAACATGGATGTGAATCAGGAAACAGATGTTATTAATTTTTTTATAGTTATCTCTCTTTAAAAGGTCCATGAACTGTCAGAGTTTATTTTTAATCCAAATAAAAATAAATAAGAATAAATCCAATATTTATCCTGTCTGTAACAAAATGCTTCCAACAATTTATAATTATCTTTTAAGTGCAGTATTTATTTTGGAACTTTGTCAAAAGGGTTTTGAAAAATCTAAATAAATTATATTGGGTATTTCTCCTTTATCAATACTTCCAATTTATCAATACTTCCCCTCCCAAAAGGGTAACAGAATTTTACCAAAGCTTCTCACTATAAAGAATGGAATCTCAAGTAGCAGAAAAGGAACAAAACAAAAATTCCATTTAAGAGTTCCGAGGCTCCACCCAAAGTCATTATTTCCAATTTACAACCATTATATTATTTCCCCTGCTGCTGAGTGTAAATTCATAAGAATTAAGGCTTTCAGGCAGGGGGTAGGGAACTCTGCAAATAATTACATCACAGACGAATAACATTTATGCATCTGCATATATATGTTAAAAGGACACATACAATACGCGTGTCTTACACTCGCAGTAAAATACATATGCATTTTATATTATATGTGTGTACAAAATACATGCGTGTCTAATATGTACATGCAACGTGTATATGTGTGTGTATAAACACATACAATGACTTCACTATGAGGGAAGGGCTAGAGGCAAAAACAGGGACTGACAAAGAGCGAGGAGCATTTTCAGCACAGAGAGGAAGTGAAGTTGGCTCCACGGGAACCTCGAAATTCCACATGTCCAAAAATGTGGCTCCTCACCCTCTCCTACCCGGTGGGAGGATGGAAAGAAGAAATTTTGCAAAGTTATTCAAAACACAAAATCACTGAGACTTGGGAGAGCGTGTGGCACAGGGTCCGGCTCACAGGTCATAGAGTCACACCTGGCCTGGAACCCCGGCTCTGCCACTTGCCAGCTGTGTGACCTTGGGCAACTCACCTCAGGGAACCTTCATTTTTGTAAAATGTGTGCCAATAATAACAGTTATCTCACTTGGTCCTTACTGGACTCCACGGATCGTCCCTTTCTTCTGACCTCAACCTTGTCACCTCCCTGGGCTCTTGGCCCAGCTCTTAGCTAGTTGCAAGCTTCTCCCATCTTTTTTTTTTTCTCAGAAAAGCCTCCCTTGAGCTTTGACCTTTTCTAGCCCTAAGGCTCTGTTTTATTATCCACTACTTCATCTTGGATTTTGGATGCCAAAAGCCTGTCAGCATTTCCCCAAATGATTATCATAAGTCATCATTCCATAAATGTTAGCGAAATAGGATTACTTGAGAAAACGTGCCCCCATAGTCAAATACATGGGGGTATTGCTGGGTTACAGAACATGAAACCAGGTTCTTCTACTAAAGTGTTTCTCAGAGCTTTTAAAGTGCTAATGTATAAGCATCATAGATCTCCAAAACATGAAAATGATGTTTAGTTTTACCCAAACTGAAGGGAGCGTAGGACTCTTTCCTAAAGAATCACAGTGCACGTTTTGGGATGGAGACAATGGCTCAGACGCTAATGGTTACCATGTTTTTTCTGCGTCCAACTCCTTATCTCTTGGGAAATCCTCGTCTGCGGCTTCTGACTCTCCCTATGGCCCCTCACAGGAGTCAAGGAGGCCATAATTGGCTGGGTGGAAAGATGTTGCTTCAGTACGAGAAGGCTCCAATTGATACAGAAAGTGATATGAAAACTGTCCATGGTCATTGACAACATTGGGAAGAAGATGGTTCAACCACACAACCAAGGCTTTAGGGGAGCAGGTATTGTAGACTCACAGTCTCGGGAAGCAGTGAGGAAACCTAAGTTCTGGTGCCCCAGACAGTGTGGGAGACTGGTACCACTACATGACAGATAAACAAAAGCTTTTCTCTATGGTTATTTTAAAATCATCTTAAGATTCCTGTAATAGCCAAGAACTTACATCATTTAAGATTCCTGCATCATGACAGCCTAATTATCCTTGACATAGGACTATAAATTATCACCGGGTTGTAAGTTAGAACTTTGAATCTCATGCTTTAAACTTGAGGGGGCCAGAGAAGTCTAGCTACTAGAAATATTCCAAGTCTTTAAAACATGATCCTGGAGTGAAACAAAGGGGTGATTTTTAAACTGTCTTTAGCAAAGAGCTATGTTAAGTCAGTTTAGTAAGAACGCCCACCTCTGGTGTCCATTCACCCTCCGTATCTGACCGAGCTCCTCTTCCTGGCTTCAACCCGGATCTTCTTGACAAAATCCCGTTTCCCTGTCTGGTGCTGTATCTGCCACTTCTGCCCAATATGGCCGCCACCCCACCTGTTACCTACCAAGGTAGCCCTGTCTGCCTTTTTACCTCCAGACTTCTCTGGCCAAGTCGTCACCAAGTAAGAGAGACTGAGCCGGGGCAGGGCTTTCCTGAAACTTCCCTTTGCAACCTACAAAATCAGTTGGAAGTGTTAGATTTCCACCATTAAGAAAGTCTATTTTAGAAAAGCGAATCATGGCATATTTGGAATTAGATAAGTTATATATTGGTAAGGAGATGAAGTTTTTATTAATAAATAATGAAAGAGAGGGAAATTTCAAACACCAGCTGATTTAGAATTTTCCTTTAACTATATGGAGACTGATATTATCTTAGTAGTACTGAACAAAAAAAAAAAACAAATAAATTAAATACATAATGTATCCTATATTTTGTTGCAATTTACTTCAATTAATAGGATCTTAGGAGTTAGGCTGGGAAGTTAGTCACTCTGTATAAACTCTTTCCTGGAAAAGTTTCAAACTCCAGAGAAGCAACTCATCCACTAATTTGTGAATGGTTTTAATTCCCATGCTATGCTGGACAATGATAAAACAGCACATCCCCCGCATTCTCCAGAGACTTTCTTTTGTGCCAGAAAACACAAATTGGGAATTTTTTCTATGTATTTTTGAAAAGAGATTGTTTGCTTACTTGAACATTTTAAATGAAGGCTTTTGGACTTAAGATTTTTTTTTTTTTTTGAGCAGCCCCTGTGTAATTGGGGGTGGGGGCAGGTGTAGGATGACGATTAGTATGCTCCTAGTCTTTTAAAAATTATTCTTTTCAGGCGTACACTAATATAGACAGAAAATAAAATAAAAATCTAGCTTAAAACTAGATACCATAATCAATGTTTTTCAGCCGTTTTTATCTCACGGCACACTTGAGCCTATACTTAAACTTCTGTGAACATCTAAATTATGTTGATCCAAAAAAAGAGTAGAAAAGAATATAGAAGAATATACTCACTCTGCTTTGAACTTCATTGAAAGTTATATTGAAAATATATATATATATATATATATATATTTTTTAGAGACAGAGTCTCACTTTATCACCCATGGTAGAGTGCCGTGGCATCACAGCTCACAGCAACCTCCAGCTCTTGGGCTTAGGTGATTCTCTTGCCTCAGCCTCCCGAATAGCTGGGACTACAGGTGCCTTCCACAATGCCCAGCTATTTTTTGTTGCAGTTTGGTTGGGGCTGGGTTTGAACCCACCACTCTCAATATATGGGGCTGGCGCCCTACTCACTGAGCCACAGGCGCTGCCCTTTTATTTATTTATTTATTTATTTATTTTGAGATAGAGTCTCAAGCTGTGTCCCTGGGTAGAGTGCCATGGCATCCTCATAACTCACAGCAACCTCCTGCTCTTGGACTCAAACGATCGTCTTGCCTCCGTTTTTCTATTTTTAGAGACGGGGTCTCGCTCTTGCTCAGGCTGGTCTTGAACTCATGAGCTCAAGCAATCCACCCACCTCAGCCTCCCAGAGTGCTGGGATTATAGGCGGGGGCCACCACGCCCAGCCAAAAGTAATTTAATTAATGATCCTTAAAATTTTTCACTGCACAGTGACTGAAAATCACTGCCATAGATGCTACTGAGCTCTCCCAATCCCCCTGAGGCCCCATTCCCCTCTCTCCACCCAGAAAGCGGTGTCCATCATTCCCAGGCACATTTCTGCAGTTCCTCAGCACACACATGCCTCCATGGACAGTATGTGGTACACATGTTACTCTGATGGTTTTAAAATGTATACCAGTGGTGCATAGTGTACATGGTCTCCTACAACTTGCTTTCCCCCCTTCACATTCTTGTGCAACGCAGCCCCATCGACACATCGCCGCCTTGTTGCATCCCACCACTTACTATGGCTGCTCCTCCCTGCTGCTGCTGCGGCTAGGAAGAGGTTTCAATAGGTCATTAAATGTGAAATATCCTACTTCATATCAAAACGTTATATCTCAAACAAGGAGTATCAACGTATGTTCCTACACCAGCAACCCAATTTTACATCTTAACAGCAGTTCGTGTTTGCCAGCAGTGAGGAAGCCTGGAGAGAGAGTGGCGATGGAGTCACAAGAGGCATTTTTCAGTTTGTTGAGAATTGAAGTACTTTTTCCAGTAAGTTTGGTCTAAAGCCAGGAAGAAGTGGTAACCAGTTGGTATGACGTCCGGTGGACACGGTGGATGATGGAGATTCCGAGTTCAGCCTCCCTAGTTGGAGCAGCAACATGTCATTATATGATGTGTGGTCTTGCAAGAGGACTGGCCTGTCTCTACTGACCAGTCTTGGCTGTCAACCACAGCATTTCATTGGGTTGTCCAGCTGATTGCAGTAGACGTCTCCTGTAATGGACTGACCAGTTTCATGGAGCTGTAGTGGATGACACCAGCACTGGACCACCACACCCAGGCCATCAGCTTTTCTAGATGAATACTTGGGTTTGGACTGTGTCTGGCAAGTCTTCTTTGTCCAACCATTGTGCCAAACACTTAGGATTGTCAAAAAGCATCCAGTTTTCATCACACATAACAATATAGCGTAGAAGTGGTTCGCCTTCATGTTGTGACAGCAAAGAAAGGTGAGCTTCAAGATGATTTTTCTTTTGATGGTCATTTAATCCACACAGAGCCCATTTATCCAACTTCTTGACATTGCCCATTTGTTTCAAATGGCACAATACTGTTGGAATAATAACATCAAACCTGCTGCTAATTCACGCATAGGCTGAGATGGATTTGTTTCCACTACAGCTTTCAGCTCATCATTATCCTCCTTGGTTTCAGGTTGCTGGCGAGGCTTCTTTTCAAAATTAAAATTGCTGGAACAGAACTTCTCGAACCATCGAGGAATTGCACATTCATTAACCACCTCTTTCCCACATACTTTACTGATATTACATTTCCATCTGTCTGCGCTGCACTGTTCCATGAACAGAACCCATATTTGAAAATAACACAAATTTCTCACTTATCCATGGCTTCACAAAAATTGCTCTAAAAAGTTTTAAAAGATAATCATGAGCCAAAATGTACATTTAAAAGAATGAGGATGTACCTTCATCATAAAAATAAAGCAAGAAGTGTCAAAGTGAAATGTCAAAGATACCAAGTGTGAAAACAGTACTTAAGGAAATAGGACATTTCACACTTACTAATATTTTGTGCTTGACACTGTTCCAGGTAAAGTTTACTGTATGGACTCATACTCACCAAAATCTTAGCAGATCGGTACGGTTGCAAGCCTCATTGTGAGGTAAAGAGACAAACAGGCAGAGGTTTAAGCTCAAGATCACGTGACCAATAAGTTAGTACAGAGACACCACAATTTACCCATCCTGAGGACATCAATGCGATTCGCAATTATTAGCCATTAATAACAATGTGGCAGTGAGTGTCCTAATACAGAGCTAGTCAAATTTGCCAATGTTTCTTTATGGTTTGGGCTTATTTTGTCTTTTTAAAAAATATCTTTTCATACCCTAGCATACATTTGCTTAAATTCTCCTCCTAGCCCTCGGAAGGTTTGCCTTGGCCATCAATTTCTAAGTCGTTAGGAGTCTGTTTCTGTGTCTGGTGAGGTGGGACCTCGGGTTTCACGTTTCCTCCTGTGGTTTGCCATTTTCCCCCAAACCACGCCACGTAGTTCCTCCTTTTTCTGCAGATCTCTCTCTGCGGAATCTCTGGGGATCTCTCTCTCTCTCTCTGTCCAGCCTGATTTCTTTTTTTTTTTTTTTGGCCAGGGCTGGGTTTGAACCCACCACCTCCGGCATATGGGACCGGCACCCTACTCCTTGAGCCACAGGCGCTGCCCTCCAGCCTGATTTCTCACATGCATGAGAAGAAAAGGGGAAGAGACAGATGCTCACTGGACAGAGCAATTAGATTCAAGTGGGTAATTGAAACTCAAAGGGGCTGAATTATATCGAATTAGCAAGATTAAGTCTCAGACCTTTAGCAAAGCCTAAATGGAGCCTGTCATAATGAGGTGCCCCCTTCTCACACCCTCAAATAGAAACACTGGCTTTCATAACCAGGAAAACTTTCCCTTTTATGTCCATCTTATTGGAGTCAACTTTCTCTTTTTTTTACCACTGCAACTTTCTCATTTTATCTGTTTTGTTCAGTTTATGGCTTTACTGGCCACTAAAGTTTTTCCTTTTTAAGCTTTCCTACTAGGTTCTCTTTGTATTTTATTACTGATTTAGCATCTTTTTTAACTTTCCCTTTTAAGTGTTTATTAAAATCTATTCTAGCCATTACAGAACAACCTCATATGGCAACACAGTTTTCGACGGCACGCATTCCCCAGATGTGTGCTCATTCATTTCTCAACAGTCCTTGAAGCTCTCAATAGAAACTTTCATATTAAAGGAAAGCTCTTGGCCCTCCTTAGTAAACAGACTGAGTTGAAGCTGCACACTTATGATAAGATGAAGAGTAATTATAGATTTAACTTACATTTTATGGCAAACCATGTTGTAAAATTTGCTCACCAACTCCCTAACCTATCTAAATAAAGGCTAATTGTTAATCCAGCGCTTTCAATGCTTTCAACTCATAAAATGGCTTACGTCACCAGCTTCCTAGAGTTTTCTTTCAAGTTCCAGTTGAAAAACTACGTGCAGGGGGAGGAGGGAAGGGTGAATTCATAACAGGTACAGTGCACACTATCCAGCTGATGGGCACGCTTTGACTCAAGCAGTACAAAAGCAAAACATTTGTACTTCTGTAATATTCTGTAATTTTAAAAAAGGGAGGGAAGCTCTTCATCTGGCTAAAATGCCTGTCAGATTAAAATACAGAGTGTAACTTATACATATTCACAGGTGCTAGAATGGAGGCATATGGGAAGATCTTCTGAAGATGAAAAAAAGATAAAATAAATAAAAACATCTATGCCTTGGAAGGAAAAAAATAATAAAAATAATTTGCACTCTGGTGTTACTTATAATTTCAATCAAGCCTGAATCTAGGACATTGGGGTACGTGATACTTTATTTCCCTATATACAGTTGCCCAACACAGTATTAATTTCATCAGTTGTATCTCTAAATGAAAAAGCAGACTGAACAGGATAGTGTATATTTTATTGTTCCTGTTATTACATGTATTCAATATTATGGTGACAAATACCTAAACATTGATATGTAATTCTGTCATCTCTCATGTTCTTGAGGATCAGAAATTTGAATGTAAGAAAACGAGATGCAAAAATAACAAAGTGAGAGGAGTAAAATCCTGGGGTCCTGAACTTGAATCCCAAGTGTCAGATGAGAACACAAGATATTTTATCTTCATCTTATACAGAGAATGTCCCAACAGTTTTAGGGCAATATTAAGCCACAAAATTTCAAGAATACAAATGTGACAAATTTATAAAACATGTCCTTTGGTCAGGAACAGTGGCTCACCCCTATAATCCTAGCACTCTGGAAGGCAGAAGGATCACATGAGGCCACAGGTTCAAGACCAGCCTGAGCAAGAGTGAGACCCTGTCTCTACTAACCATAGAAAAATTAGCTACACGTGGTGGCAGGTGCCTGTAGTCCCAGCTACTACTAGGGACAAGGCAGGAGGGTCACTTGAACCCAGGAATTTGAGGTTGCTGTGAGCTATGATGATGCTACGGCACTCTATCCTGGGTGACGGAACAAGGTCAAATTAAATTAAATTAAAATCAAAATCAAATTAAAAAATACTTTAAAACTTAAAGTATCTACATTTATGTTTTACTTATTCAGTTTTGTGAATTTTGAATAATAAATTTGCCATCTTCGATTAGAAGTACTTCTGGTAAAAGATCCAAGTATCAGCTGTGGCCTTGTCAAAGAGTTTGAACCCCAGTCAGATCAGTCCTCCAGGTCCAGATGTCAGTTTATGGGAAATGCAGAGGGGAGGACCATGTTCAACTTCCCTGTGAGCGCAAACCCGCAAAATCCAAACAGCGGGAAACTACGTGCGAAAGGCTTGGATTCTTCAACAGATAAATTGTCAGAAAAAGACAGGGCCAGGGAGGAAAATTGTGGATTATAAGAAAGAAACTTCAAAAATGATCAAGTCTAGAGGGTCTAGGAATGTACGTTGGGGTGATTACAAAGACAGACAAGGAAGTGATAGACTAAAAATCACTACAAATCATAAAAATTACTAAAGCTGGGAGGGAGTTTCACTGGATGAGAGCATGAGGGGCTCCTGAGGTGACGAGAAAGCATACTCGTTACAAGGATATTCATTATAAGTCCTTTCATGTGTTTGTTTTGTGTGGTTTATGTATCTGTTTTATCTTACAATACAAATAAAAAATGTTAAAATAATTTTAAATAAATGTAAATTAAAAAAGGAAAGAACACCCATGTATGGTGTCTGTCGTACGTGATGTATTCACATAGAGTTTTAATTTTACTCTTTTCTTGGATTTGGGTGTTTACTTTTTAAATTTATATATGGTTACATTTATTCTTTTTGGTTTAGGGTTCTATGAGTTTCGACAAATGCCCAGAGTTGTGTAACCCTGGCCAGAATCAAGAAGCCGAGCATCTTCCTCACTCCCCGCTCTAGGATTTCCTGTGTTACACTTTGCTATATAATTTCTAGCCAAGGCTAAATTGTAAAATGTGTCTTATACTTTCCTGTTTCTAAAAGAGATGGGGTTAGTCCTAAAGGAATTCAGAGAGGTCAGGGGCACTTCAAAGGCCTGCCAGGAGCAAAGTGAAAGGGAACAGTAATTAACTGTCAGCCCTGCCTGCCCTCATCCCTACTGCCTGGGGTCTTAGGACCCCTATGATTTTGCCGCTCCCGTGATGTCCCTGTGATGGACGAGACAGTGGACAGCCTTCCGGCTCTGGCCTCCTCCCCAGCAGGATGCATCTGAGAGTCCCCAGTGTCGTGGCTTGTACCCGTCGCCCGCTGGTCTGTGCTGCTGCTTGGTGCTTTTATTTCGGAGTAATAAACATGTTTGTCCATTCACCAGTTGGAAAGATTGGCTTATTTCTAGCTTTCAGAGGTCATTAATAAAATTACGGTAAATATTCACACACAGGTTTTCATGGGAACATGTTTTCTTTTTCTAGAGTGAATTTTAGTATTTTTTTAAAAAGTTATTATCCAAACTAACAGAGCCTCTTTGGAAATACGTATGAAGAATCCTCGAAGAGCGGAAAGTAGACTTCCCATTTGATCCCACAATCCCATCACTCAGTGTCTACTCAGAAGAAAAAAAATCATTTTATCATAAGAATACTTACACGCAAAAGTTTACAGCAGCTCAATTCACAATGGCAAAGATGCGGGAACAACCCAGGTGCCCATTGGCCTATGACTGGATTAGTAAACTGTAGTATATGTGGACCATGGAATACGGAGTACTATTCAGCCATAAAAGATCACACTTACTACAACAGCCACCAGTATCATAACTCATCTGAGGAATTACTGAGAACAACAACTTTGCATCTCTTGTATTTACCCGGATAGATCTGGACAATATTCTCCGAAGTAAAGCATCTCAAGAACAGAAAATCAAGCATCCCATGTACTCAATACTAAGTTGAAATTAGATCAACAACAAACGAGAGAAAAACACAATTAAATTCAAGCAGGGGGGAGGGGGTTCAGCAAGTTCCCACCTAATAAGGACACTTAGGGGTATATGGTACATCTCCCGGTGAAGGACTCAGCTACAACTCTGACTTCACCTTCAAATGGAAGGAACTTAATTAGTGGAACCTAATTGTGTGTATGTACCCTCACAGTAATACAAAAGAATTTTCATTATCCTTAGATGTTTGCCCTTTAGCTAATAAGTGAAATGCAGAAAGCTCAGACACACAGAGGCCAACTACCAGGGGAGTTCCTGCCCTGCACACTGGATGGTTAATTAATGTTCCCTTCCACTTTGCTCCTGGCAGGCCTTTGAAGCACCCCTGACCTCTCTGAATTCCTTTAGGACTAACCCCATCTCTTTTAGAAACAGGAAATTATAAGACACATTTTAAAATTCAGCATTGGCTAGAAATTATATAGCTAAAGCCAGAGGTCGCATCTCAATTAACAATTTGCAGAAGAATTTCAAGAAAGGAGACCCTGTAGATGCTGTTTTGAGGATACAACAGGCATTTTGTCTTATTCATTGAGAGTAAAAGCTAAAGAATAGGCTCAAGCGGCTAGGGCACCAGCCGCATATACCAGAGCTGGCAGGTTCGAATCCAGCCCAGGTCCGCCAAACAACAATGACAGCTACAACTTAAAAATAGCCAGGGGGCATTGTGGCAGATGCCTGTAGTCCCAGCTACTCGGGAGGTTGAGGCAAGAGAATCGCTTAAGCCCAAGAGTTAGAGGTTGCTGTGAGCTGTGACACCTCGGCACTCTACCCAGGGCAACAGCTTGAGGCTCTGTCTCAAAAAAAATAGAGAATATTTCAGGGACATTTATCTTGAAAACATCATGAATACAAATATTGGAGCGGCCGAGGTGACAAGCTCATCT
This sequence comes from Nycticebus coucang, assembly GCF_027406575.1. Classification (NCBI taxonomy): domain Eukaryota; kingdom Metazoa; phylum Chordata; class Mammalia; order Primates; family Lorisidae; genus Nycticebus; species Nycticebus coucang. The sequence goes on along the minus strand of NC_069785.1, from coordinate 5,284,980 downwards.
CCTCAGACATACACATGTTCTCTAAGGTGCTTCCTTATGTTTTTCTAAGTAGTTATGGTTGCAAGAGCTCATTTTAAATTCTGACTTTCAGTAATTAGTGTTGTCATAATCCATACTCTTATGTCTAAGTTATATCCATTTATTTGTTATGGAAATATTAAATTTACTGATTATATGTTTGCTGTGGGAAATTACATTCATTAGAATTTTTGTTTTTTAGCGTATTAAATTTAATAAGCTGTCCTAAGGAAGTGACCCAAATATACAGTGACTGAAACAAGAGAGTAGCTCATTCCTTGCTCTTGGGGAGTGTCCAGAGGCGGGCAGGCCATCTGAGCCTTTAAAATTTCCACTCCACCGGGTCACTCAGGGAATGCCCTCTTCTATGGCTCCATAAGTGCCTAGAACAGATGCTTTCCGTAAAGCTTTCCGCTTGTCCCAAACTCTTTCTGTAAAGGGCCAGATGATTTGCATTTCTCTGATGATTAAAGATGATGAGCATTTTTTCATATGTCTGTAGGCCGTGCACCTGTCTTCTTCAGAGAAGTTTCTCTTCAAGTCCCTTGCCCAGCCTGGGATGGGATCACTTGTTCTTTTCTTGCTTATACATTTGAGTTCTCTGTGGATTCTGGTTATTAAACCTTTGTCAGAGACATAACCTGCAAATATTTTCTCCCATTCTGAGGGCTGTCTGCTTGCTTTACTTACTGTGTTCTCGGCTGTGCAAAAGCTTTTTAGTTTGATCAGGTCCCAGTAGTATATTTTTGAAGCTGCTTCAATTGCCCCGGGGGGTCCTTCTCATAAAATGCTCGCCCAGCCCAATTTCTTCAAGGGTTTTCCCTGCACTCTCTTCTAATATTTTTATAGTTTCATGTCTTAAGTTTAAATCTTTAATCCAGTGAGAGTCTATCTTAGTTAATGGTGAAAGGTGTGGGTCCAGTTTCAGCCTTCTACAGATCAGCGCATATCACAGAATCCCAAGACCAGAGATGTTGGTGTGGATGTGGAGAAAAGGGAACACTTCTACACTGCTGGTGGGAATGCAAATTAATACATTCCGTTTGGAAAGATGTGTGGAGAACACTTAGAGATCTAAAAATAGACCTGCCATTCAATCCTATAATTCCTCTACTAGGTATATACCCAGAAGACCAAAAATCACATTATAACAAAGATATTTGTACCAGAATGTTTATTGCAGCCCAATTCATAATTGCTAAGTCATGGAAAAAGCCCAAGTGCCCATCGATCCACAAATGGATTAATAAATTGTGGTATATGTACACCATGGAATGTTATGCAGCCTTAAAGAAAGATGGAGACTTTACCTCTTTCATGTTTACATGGATGGAGCTGGAACATATTCTTCTTAGTAAAGTATCTCAAGAATGGAAGAAAAAGTATCCAATGTACTCAGCCCCGCTGAAACTGATTTATGGCTTTCGTATGAAAGCTATAACCCAGTTACAACCTAAGAATATGGGGAAGGGGGAGAGGGAGGGGAGGAAGGAGGAAGAACGGGCAGAGGGAGGGGGATTGGTGGGATTACACCTGTGGTGCATCTTACAAGGGCACATGTGAAACTTAGTAAATGTAGAATATAAATGTCTTAACACAATAACTAAGAAAATGCCAGGAAGTCTTTGTCAACCAGTGTGATGAAAATGTGTCAAACGGTCTATAAAACCAATGTATGGTGCCCCATGATCGCATTAATGTACACAGCTATGATTTAATAATAAAAAATTAAATTAAATTAAATTTAAAAAAAAGAGCCAGACGGTAACTATTTTAGGCTCTGTGGACCACATACTTTCTGTCCCAGCTTGTCAAGTCTGTGCTGTATGGAGCATGAACATGGGGGCGACTTTATCCCAATAAAATTCCATTCACAAAAACAAGGCGGCAGGCTAGGTTTGTTCCCTGGGTCACAGTTGGCCAAATCCTGCACTAGAGTGTGGTCTTCATGCCTGAAGATCCTCCATACCCTGGTTTATGGGACGGCAAGATCACTCAGAAGTGGGTGCTTGTTATGCCTAAGAAGTAGGTGCCCAAGTCCTGTGGCCACATTCGCCTCATGACGACGGAGGCCCGGAAGTGTCTCTAGCTGGGCAGCTCTTTTAGCCATTGCTAAAATGTAGAAATTTGATTATCAAAGACAGGTGGAGAGACTGGACACTGGTGAACAAGTAGGGAGCCCTAACATCTGCCAGGCCCCTAACGTCATTGTAACACACAAGCCAGCACTGCGAATTTTAACTTGCCACTAAGGCTTCTCGGAATTATTCCGGAACTTAAACTGGGGCTTGTCTTTACTTGTTATGCAGAGAGTATCAAGAGCCTCTCTGGATTTTCTTGTTTTTTTCCTCTGTCAGTAACAGGAAAGTCAGCATCTGAGTCAGGCCAGGGTCTAAACAGAAACTAAAAGATGGAAGGGAATGGTCTGCATTGAGGGGAGGAAGGCGAGGTGCAGAGATGCGAGACAGGACCTTCAGAAAGGGAGTGGGGAGAGGCCGGAGGCCTGGCTGACGACCTCGCACTTCCCAGGAGGCTGGAAGGTGCGTCTTTTTTTTTTCTTCTTTTCAGGTTAACATAAGGTTACAAACAACTAGGTTACAAGGCTTGCACTTGTCAGGTAGAGTCCCTCTCATAGTTGTGTCCTGAACCCAAGAAGTGGAAGGTGCGTCTTGCTTTGCAATCTGTGCCTGTCCCTTGACACTTAAGCGTCCTCGGGTGTATTTCTGTTCCTTGCAAACAAGACATGTTTAAGAAGCACATATCAACCTGTCCCAATATACTTAATACCAAGTAGCAACATTTTTATTTCCAGAAGGATTACAGGAAGGCTGACAGATTTTATATAAAAGTCTCCAGCTTTATAATTAAAGCTAATTGGCTTAGGTTTGGATTATATCAAAGAATATATCTTATGACTAAGTAAACAACATTTATTGTTGGGCCAGGTATAGTTCTAGGGTGGCATTTGCTTTCTTGTATAATACTTTCCCTGGAGTTAATTAGTTGCCTGATATTTTCATGTTCTTTGTTTTTGCTGTACCCAACCATTCACCCATCACTAACCCGGCTGCCAATCCCTTTTTTCTTTTGAGACTTTCCCCCTGAGCCCTCATCTTCCACTCCTTCCAGGCGTGGCTGCTCTGTGGATTCCCAGTGACCCTTCTCCTCGTTCTGAGAATCCTACCGCGTGCTTCTTGTGCCAGCTGGCCTCTTTCTTGCATCCTCTGCCTCTTTTCCCGGCCTCTTGTTATTGAAATGCATCTCCCACCAGCTTCCTATGAAAAGGTTCATGGCAGGAAAAGTCTTTAAAACATCTGAAGTCTGAAAGTGTTTTTGTTCTGCACTCATTCTGATTGATCGTTTGGTCAATTTTCCTCCGAATGTGGAAGTCATTGCGTCATTTGTGTTCAATTTCCAGTGTTTAAGTCAGGAAGTCGAAATTGAACATAAGAAGCGTAGATGTACTGTTAGCGATCTAAAATTTCAATAAACTTGACACTTGTAAATTGTCACCAGCACAACTGCAGGACCCGGCCTGATGCGCTCCTATCTCAGTCCTGCTGCTGGGTATTCTGTGGGCTCCTTAACTTGAAAACTTAGGCTGTAGTTCTGCAAAATTGTCTCGCACCCTTTCCCGACAGGCTCTTCCCTCCATCTTTCCTGTTCTCTCTTGCTTCTGTGCTGGTTAGACTGATGTTGGGCCTCCTGGATTATCTTTATTTCGGTTTTTGTTTCTCTGTTACTGTCTTTCTGTTAGTCTTTTTGTTCCACTTTCATTCAAAGTTGATGGTATTCAGTCAGAACCATAACACTTAAATGCACATATGGAAGTAAATTTCAATGATCATCAAGCTGGAGGGACTGGAGGGGGTGGGCACATTCACACCTGTTGGGTACAGTGCACACTACCTGGGAGAGGGGCACACTTATGAGAGTAACTTCGACTCAATCTGTACCCAAAAAAGTAAATAAGCAAAACATTTGTGACCCCTAATATTCTGAAATTTAAAAATAAAAAGTATTCTCTTTCTTGCTATTTCTGAATATTCCCTCCTTATGTAACATCTCATTTATTGTCTTATAGATAGCTATGCCAGTGAATAACAATGATTTTATTTTAGGAATACACTATTGACAATGACAAACAACTCTCAACATTTTTGTTTTTTTTATTTATTTATTTTTGAGACAGAGCCTCAAGCTGTCACCTGGGTAGAGTGCCGTGGCATCACAGCTCACAGCGACCACCAGCTCCTGGGCTCAAGCGATTCTCCTGCCTCCGCCTCCCAAGTAGCTGGGACTACAGGCGCCCGCACAACGCCTGGCTGTTTTTTGGTTGCAGCCGTCATTGTTGTTTGGCGGGAGTGGGCTGGATTCAAACCCGCCAGCTCAGGTGTATGTGGCTGGCGCCTTAGCCGCTTGAGCCACAGGTGCCGAGCCATCCCAAAATTTTTAAAAGAAATATTAGTAACAAACTGTGTGAGACAAAGTCCCCAAAGGGTCGCAACATGTGTGTCACAACAGACAAGTGTCTAAAGTTGCTGCTGCATCGTCTCTGCCTCCTCTGTCTTAGAAAGATTGTCCATGTCCTGTGGATGCCCATGTAGATTAAGAGAAAGGTACTTAAAAAAGAGAGGTTGGAATCTCCATGTACCTGAGCAGGGACTGTCTCAAGGGCAGGGGCTGCTTCTCTGCAGGGCGACCTAGGGTCACCACGTCTCAGCCTTTGTAGGTCTTCTCCCTTGAGCTTGCGTGAGAGTGACATTTTGTGTTGCATTTTGGAAATGGATATTCTATAAGCTCCATCTTCTATTTCACCTGCACAACTACACGAAGGAAATATCTAGGGCACCTACATGGTGAATGTGAAAATTTTAAGAGTGTGGTGATGTGCAGAACCACAGATTTCCACCCACTCGCTCCAGAAATCCCGCCACAGCAACACCGAATGAATTCAAAAAGCAAGCGGGAGTGAGGTTCCTCGCTGAAATCAGAAGGCTGACGTGAAAGGCCGCGTCCTGAGCTGCGAGAGCCCTGGCTAGGGTCCTCCCCATCTCGGCTCTGAAAAACGTGACACCGGATTTATGGCCTTCGTCCCAGGTGGAGCGACCAGATGGGAGGTTGGAAATCTCTCTGGAGAAAATGACCAGCAGATGAAGAGGAAAGGAAATGAGCAGGTTGCATGGCATATGTATTTTTAGTAAGAAACACACAGAAATAAAGATGTGGTTGAAACTAGCACTTCCGATTCAGGGCTATTTGCCTCACGTTCATGAGAAGATGGATAATTAAAGGATTCTTCCATCTGATTGTATCAAGGATGCGATGGATAAAAATTCCAAGCCAAACGGGCAAAGTTCTCTTTCAGTTTGGTTTTCAGTTTCCACATGCTCAGACTCTGAAAAATATAATATGCCATCGCTTAAATATTTGCTCACGGGGGGCAGAGTCTCCATGCTATGTAACTTCTGAACACTAGACTAGTAATCTGTAATCTTGACACTCCGTATACCATAGAAAATTCTATTTGCTAGAGATAATTGTTCACCTAATTCATAAGCTTTAGTCATCATGGGAAATGGAATTTTCCATCTTGTTCTGTTATAATTAACACTGATTATCACTATACTTACTAAAATTTTCAGTAACTGTTAGTAAGTTCTGGCCAATGAAAAGTAAACAGAAGTGGTAAGTGGAATTTCTGGGATGTCTCCTTGAAACAAAACGAGAACAGGTTGCTCGTCTTCTTCCCGTCCTCCATCCTGCGTCCCCATAATCAGGGGAGATGCTGGACCCCCAGCGGCAAGTGGCCGTGTGAACCATTCCGGAGAAGCCCACGGTTTGGGAGCAAGATTTGCCGCCTCCTAATGGGCAGAAAGGAGAAAGCCTCACTTTTCCAGCCATGCCCTGCCTTGTCTTTTGGATGTCACTTTGTCAGCACCTTATACTTAAAACTAATTCAACTGCTTTGTGTCCCTGAAGCGGGATAATGAAGGAAGGCAATGGCAGGCTGATGCTGTCAGCCCTCGTCCACCCCTGGACCCGTCAGGCGGCTTCTTGTTAACTAAGTGGTTTTAGTTTAAGCAGCTGTTAGTTAATAGGATAGCTGGTACTTGCAGCTGAAGGTATTCCGGCTAGTACACAGTTCTCCCTGGAAAGCTCCCAAGGCATTGTATTTGGACTCTGTCACTTGCTTCCAAGAATCCTGGCTCTTAGAAAATAAATTTAAAGTCCAGCAAAGTGTACAATGAAAAAAATCAATGTAAAGAAAGATGGGCATATTGGTGATTTTAATCTCAGAGGAAATAGGTTTGAGCTTCCAAACTCATGTGATATCAGAAACTATCTGCTTTTTATCTTGAATCATATTCTTCCCACCAAAGTGCAACCAGATGGTTTATATGTCTGGTCTCAATTACACAATCCACCAATTGGCAAATTAAACAAGATAAAGCCTGTAAAAGACCTAGAATCGAGCTATATATAGTAGGTGTCCGATAAATTGTAGTTATTATCATATATTCTTTATGCTTGATGGCTGGCGATTTATTTTGGCAGATTAAAGGCCACGGTTAATGACAGTGTCTCTGAAGCCCCACCTGGAGCTAAACTGGGCTGATGAGATGGCACGCACGTCTGCTGATCACCTCCAGAAGGATTGGTAATTCCCCCCAATATCAAAGCAGGCGATCTATAGAAAAAAGAAGAAAATCTCTGGGAAAGCTTCATCATAGTCCAATTAGGGACCCATGCTGTAAACCAATAATAGAGGTTTAGCCTAATACTAACGCAACGGTACATGTATTTGTGTATTGCTGGTGCAAGGTATGTCTTTCTGATGCTGACCCTCAAACAGACCTGGGCCAGCACCTGCTTACAAACTTAACCAAACCCTTCCTACCCTAAGATGGAACAAGGGGGCTCTCACTTCCATCAAAAGCTGTGTCTTCTCAGGATCTGAAGCTCTTTTCAAAGTGCCTCTAGAGAGAGACTGTCTCAATCTTTTGTACCCAGGGACGGATGACAGACTGAAACAGTCCCCTTTGTCCCTCCTTCAGCAAACATGGGCCTTGTCCTTATAATTCCAGGTTTAATAAGGACTGTTAAGAAATTATTATCCCATAATAAAATTTGGCAAGGATGCTTGTGAAACAGCACCCACAGGGTGTGTCCCTTCATATACCCACAAAAGCCAAATTGGGTTTGGGTTTTACCGAGCAACAAGGACACTTGGTCATTGTACTGTGAGCAGGAACCCAGGAAAGGCCTTCGCCTCCGTCTGTCAGTTCAGTGGAAGCTTAGAACAGTGCCTGGAACACTGCCTGGCTCCGGACTGCCAATTGTTTTGTAATAATTTTTTTAAGACTTAGAGGAACCAGGGTGCTACATTGCAGTGGTCACCCAGAAAAGATGAACTCTGAGACCTGCAGTATCCTTCTGGGGCGAGGAGAATTTTACTGCACTGCTGCAGACTGATCTGCTTTTTTAAATACTCTCTTTCTGACAATTAACTTCTTTGCTTCTCAACCCTTTAGTCTATATTACACTGTATTATTTCTTAGAGACTTTCATTGAACTTTATGTATTTAATGCCTTTCTAATTTCTGCAAATTGATTTTGTACAGCCACTGGGAAAATGGACATTAGAGTTCATTTGTTGGGCATTCATTTCAAGAAACATGAAGAAAATCTTTGAACTTAATTTTTTAAAGTGAAACAGCCCATTGGAGATACCACGTGACAACGCGCTCTGCTCTACTCCCCAATAGAATTGCAACTCAATCCACACTGGATTTGGCATTTTAAATCCAAAGCACTTAAAAACCTCCCCACACCCTGGGAAAAGTGTGAGCCAAACAGAGACATTCTAATAAAGGGCCATTTGGTCCAGACCAGGGAAGAGAATCCTTCCCCACCCATCTCTGAGCGTGCAGCCCACAGAGGGATTGAATATCATGTTTCCATCCTTCCGAGGCTGTTTCTACTACGGGGTTTCTTCACCATATTTCTTTTTTTATTTTTTTGGAGACAGTGTCTCACTTTGTCACCCTCAGTAGAGTGCTGGTGGTGTTATAGCTCACAGCAACCTCCAACTCTTGGACTAAAGTGATCCTCTTGCTTCAGCCTCCCGGGTGGCAGGGACTACAGGCGCTCACCACAATGCCTGAGGGGCAGGGGTCTCGCTCTTGCTCAGGTGCACTCTCTCGAACTCCTGAGTTCAAGCAATCCGCCCTCCTCAGCCTCCCAGAGTGCTGGGATTACAGGGCAAGCCACCGCCCACGGCCTCTGCCCCGTATTTCAAGTGTTGTCAGTGTGGTAGGTATACGGTCTGGGCCTAGTCAAAGACCATTTTTGCAAGAAAAATACCCTCCCCACAGGGGCAGGCGTCACCATTTGCCTGCCTGAGCTCTTGTTGCTTCTCCAGGCTCCCTGGAAACAGGTGCAGAGGCCACAACAAGGGACGTGCAACTCTGGTCACAGTCATAATCTTTCACACAAACCCAATCCCTCGTGAGCAAGTCAGCCACCTGCAGCTAGATGTGAAAAATTCAGCTTTCCTGTTTGTTGTGTTAGATATCTTTTCACCCATCTTAAATGGGACTTAAATGTTTTCCTCACCTCTGTCCCAGGCTCCCCGGAACAGTCAAAAGAGCCTGCATGCTAAGAACTGGGCTCTGTCAGGGCCACCCTCTCTGAGGGGACTATGTCGTTAAGGTTCCCTGAGCTTCCCTTGACTTCCCTGTCCCTTGTCATTAGGCATGGTCAGGGGACTTGCTGTGGCCCATGGAACGTGTTGCTCCTGAGAGGAAGCATGATTGCTGGTCCCCAAGCCCCAGTGTGACTGTCTCTTCCTTGGTCATCAGAGTAGCGCTTGCTGGGAAGAGCCTCCCCAGCCCATGACCTGAGTGACTGTGATGAGTAAACCACCCCATCCCACCCTACTCCAACACATGCTGGACATGAAATGGGCTGGAAACAAGCCATTATGGTTTGTAAGTCACAGGGATCGTTGTACTGTTCCATCATAACCTCATTCATTCTGACAGAGGGCCTTCCTAAGTGGAAGGAAGGCTTTTGAGGATGAGGGAGTGAGAGAGACATGCTGAGCCTGAGGGGAGGCCAGGCAGCAGGTGAGTGGCGTCCTGGAATGGGCCCTTGGCCCTGTCCTTGTGTGTGCCTGTCTGGCAGTGAGCAGCAGAGAATGCCAGGGCCAAGAGCAGGATTCCTGGAAGGGAATTATGCCTGTGCCCAAGAGCTGAGCAGAACCAGAGAACTGACTTAGCCCAGGAAGCATGTGCCAAGGAGGCTCCCAGGGCTCTGGCTAAGGGTCACATTGCTAACAGCTCTGTGGAACTCATGGGAAGCTGGTTGCCCTGGTCCGAGTTGGTTGATAAGAAGCAGATGCCATAAGGAGATTAACAGGTAAGAAGTTCCTTGGCACAACACCAACTCAGAGAAAAATGGGAGGGAGCCGGAGAAGGCAGGGGAACAATCAGGTCACAGTGCGTTCTTACCCCTGTGAAGGACAGAGGGGAAGAGAGGAGGGGAGCCAGGGACTGCTGCGTAGCAGAAGGAACATTTCAGCAAGACTGATGAGCAGTCCCCCAGCCCAAATCACCAGTCAGCGGAGTCCTGGGCCTCTCACGCCTCAGTCTCCCCGCTACACTCACCATCGACAGGACCAAGTCCCTGGAAAGCATGGCCTGGTGTTAACCTTCGATGGATTCATTCCTGACTGCAGCGGCTGGGCCCCTCACTCAGCAATGCCCTGTAGCCGGAGAGCTGAGAGAATGTTCAGACCCTGCCCCACTCAGCCACCACATCACCCTTGATCAAGACTGATAATGCATCACAACATGTGAAACGTGACTTCTTGGTGCTGCTAGTACCACCTTGTATTTGTCTCTAGATTTACAGCTCACCATGGGCTTTCACGTATCTCCTCCATTTGAAAGCGTCGGGGTAACATTATCATCTTTATAAGAGTCCCAGGGGGCAGGGACACCTTGCCCTGCTGAAGGGCCCTGGACCAAATGCCTGATGTCTCACGCTGAGTCCAGGGCTCAGGCCACTGTGCAATAAAAGTGCCTGCTGAAACTCAGTGTTCCCACCATGTTTGTCACGTCTTTAAGTGAGAATTAATCCTAGGTCACCTGCTGGCACACTGCTCCAGAGAGAAAGTGCAGTTCAAGGCAGGTGCCTCTTCTCTTTGTCCTGATGCTGCGGTAGCCTTCATAGGGACAGGCTTGTCGCTGGCAGAGAAACCCATCAAGATGGGTTTTAAGGTCTCCTGTCTACTGGGAATTTCTATGAGTGGGGTACCCATGGGCTGGAGTCCCTTGTCACCAGAGCAACCCTGTGTGGCCTCAGGAGAGGGGTGAGAGACCTCTGGCCTGAGACACCCTCACTGGAGGTGGAGAGACAGTCTGGCTTAGCACTGCAGGTTCTGCCAGGAAAGCCCCCCAAAGCCGTGGTACCTTCCTCAACATCACAGCAGGCTCATTCATGTGGGACTAGACCAGCAGAAACTTTTCTTTAACATTAATGGAGATTTTCTTCTTTCCAAAGATCGCTGGTCCCCAAGCCCCAGTGTGACCATCTCTTCCTTGGTCATCAGACTGCTCCAGAGAGAGAGAAAGAGTGAAACAAGAATTGCCCTGACTACAGGAAAACCCAAATCCTAGCTCCATCCCCAAATGGGCACAGCACAGACCCTGTACGGAGTGCAATGTCTCAGCTGAAGTCAAAGAAGGAAGCCGGGTAGACACAAACTCGGAGCCTTCCCATACCCAAAAGGAAGCACCACAATGCGTCGATTCTGGGAAACCAGCTGAAAGCATCAATATTTTCACTAGTTGTCAGAAAAACACCTAAGACCTTTCAACAAAGACCTTTCAAACTTCAACATTACCTCCCAGGGGAGTAAAAGGCCAAGTATTTCCACCCCCACGCTGCTCCCCACATTGCACATTGCTGTCCCAGGGCTTCTGGTGGGAGGAGGGTGTCCCAGTCCTTTAAACAGCGTGGCACTGACCTGTGTCTTGTACTTGAAAACTTTATTCAGGGGCAGGAAATGGCTTTTCTCAGCAGAAGCAGCTGGGCAGCCATAGAGGCCATAGCAGCACAGAGGGGCTGAATGAGGTCTGTGCTGATGACACCACTAAAGAGGCTGTTGGGCAGGTCCCAGGACCACCTGCAACTTCTGCTTCCTTATTTATAAAAGGAGAAAGTTGTTAATGGTTCAAAGTGGTTTTTTGCTCTTCTAATTGACCTGAGACGCCTTGAAAGAAGATAGATGCCTCAGACCTCTCACAGACCCACTGAAATAGAATCTCCAGGAACCCATGTTTTTAGAGACCCCCTGGTGACCTGAACATGGTCATTCTGCACAGCAGCATTTTGGGAGTGGAACGAGGCAAGGTGTTCACAGACCCTTCTAGTTGCCAACGTCTGTGAAGGGGGTGGGGACAGTGCAGGAAGAGGAGGAGGTCAGGGAGAGGCCATTCCTGCAGGCCAGGGAGCACCTACTCACTTCCGTGTTAGAGATGCAGAAATCTAGTTCAACAAGGATGCCAGGTGGTTCCCAAGAACATCTCAAGTTAGAGAGCATTTTCCTAGTCCATGAATCATGAGTGACCCTGCCCACCACGTGCCACAAGTCCTTTCCCTACCCGCTCTCTCCACCAACCTGGGAACGTAACACAAAGGAAACACCCAGCCTCAAGTGACATCACTCACTGGCCACCACCCAGCTTCAGGTGACATCACTTACTGGCCACCACTCGGCTTCAGGTGACATCACTCACTGGCCACCACTCGGCTTCAGGTGACATCACTCACTGGCCACCACCCAGCCTCAGGTGACATCACTCACTGGCCACCACCCAGCTTCAGGTGACATCACTCACTGCCACCATTCAGCTTCAGGTGACATCACTCACTGGCCACCACTCAGCTTCAGGTGACATCACTCACTGGCCACCACTCGGCTTCAGGTGACATCACTCATTGGCCACCACTCGGCTTCAGGTGACATCACTCACTAGCCACCACTCAGCTTCAGGTGACATCACTCACTGGCCACCACCCAGCCTCAGGTGCCCTCTCTCACTGGCCACCGTTCTCCTCAAGGCACAGGAATTTGGGAGACCACTACAAGGCCCTTCACAAATTTGACATGCATGCTCATGAAGGCAAAAGAGAGAGGCCACAGGGGGAAAGAGCTAGGATGTGTGTGTGTGAGGCGATATTATTCCTATTCCATCTATTAACCAAGTAAAATTTTCCAGATGAACTCCAGAGAAGAGGCTTCTTCCTCGGGAAGAAGGAAATCTTAAACAGCGTTTGACTATTAGTATTTGACTGGGCACAGGGAAACGGAACAGACCCCGGCTGAGCCCTTCTCAGGCACTTGCTGTCTTTACCTACAGCCTGTCTTTGGGGCCAATCACCAAAAACACTATAATATCTCCACAGAGAAAATACTCATTTTTACTTCTGGAGGCGTTCAATTTACGAAATTCAGATAGAGTATATAAAAGAATTAGAAAGCCAGAAAAAAATTTCCTGGACAAAATAAAATCTGTTGCTACTTTTTTTCCCTCAAGAAAAAGAGCCTCCAGTTTCATTCTTTATGGCACTCCCCTGAAATAAATATCTTAGAGAAACCCCAAGGCTTCTGGGTGTTGCACTGGTGACTCGGGTGAGTGTTCGTTATGGAAAGTGGATGAGCCCCTTCCTCTGAGCACAGGATTCCTCCTGCTTCTTTAAAGGTGTGACATCTTGACTTTGTCTTCTAAGAACTTTGTGTGGCAATTTTTCATCAATTTTGGTTTGTTACTCAGGCATTAGTCTTGACATAACACAGGAATGAGTATAAATTGCCGAGGTTTGAAAAGCAACCCGCAGCTAAGACGTGCTTAACCTTTGTGCTGCTACACGCATCACTCAACATGCGGAACAAGTGGCTTCCAAACCCTGGGCCCTAGTGCAAAGAATAAAGCTCACAAGCTCCACCCTCCCTCTCACCTCACACACCCCCAAACCACGTCTGCGTACACTCTTACTTCCTCAGGATAGGGGAGCCAACCTGTCCTTCGTGACTTTAGTATAAGTTTCTCAGATTGTTATCCTCGGAGACTAAGCAGTGGGAATGCCAGCGGGAAATCAGATAGACAGGAGGTTGGAGAAGGGGAGGATGGAGTAAGTGACCCAAGTCAGGTGTCTTGCATTCCTCGGTAGAGGCCTTGAGGGAGCAGGACGAGTGTGGGCTGCATGAGGACAGCATGATTGTTCAGAGGTGAGGGTCAAGGGCCAGGGCTCGCGAGAGGGAGGCGGGAGCTGCAGAAGGGCGGGACAGCATCGAGGTCCTCGCTGCGGTCTGCTGTGTCCTCAGATAGCCGTCCTTTGGATGCGTGTGGAGGGCTGTTCCTTCCAGCCTATACTGTCTTCCTCCCAGAGATGTGCAGGAAACTCATCCGCACTCTGACGGTTAAGGGATGCCAGCCTGAAGTTTAGCTTCATGTCTCTTATCCAATTTCAGGTATTTTTTGATGAAGAAGTTCTGTTCTTTTTAAACTAGTTTCAAGCATGTATACATGTTTAAAGGTGTGTACACAGCATATTGACGGGTAAATGCCACGAACACTTGCCTCTTCCCATCCTGTGAACACAAACACATTTCTTGTACCCAGAATCACCAGTGAGGGATTTTGTGATCTGTGATTTAATATTTTCTGAGTCAATAATCTCATTACCTCCTTGGGTTGCCCAACCTACCATTGGACAATGTGTTGGAAACAAAGACCTCTTTCTACGTCTTTCTACCCTTCCACACAGTGTTTCCCCGTTGGCCCTCATTCTGCCCAGGGGCTGCAAAGAACAGAACTAATTCCCATCTCCTGACATAGCCCTTCAGGTCCCTGGAGAAGGTGATCAACTCCTTGTAGACTGGCTGCTTGTTGTTTCGTAAATATGCATAGGCCCAAAGGAAGGAATAGATTGAATCAGATCAAAGCCTAGACAGGCACTCTCCAGGCACTCTCCAAAAATGAACTTGTATGCTCTCTTCTCTGTAATAATGCTTGTTTACCATTCTTCAGCGTCCCTAGACCAATTTCTATCACTGTCACCATTACAGAATTAACATTGCATCACCTCATTCTGGATATGGGTTTTTTGAACAGGAAGTGCTTTTTTTTTTTTTTTTTTTTTAGAAATAAGGTCTTTCTTTATGTCCAAGCTGGAGTCCAGTGGCATGATCATAGCTCCTGGGCTCAAGTGATCCTCCCGCCTCAGGCTCCTAAGTAGCTGGGACTGCAGGAGTGTCACCACATCCAGCTAATACAATTTGTAGGGTTTTTTTGATTTTTTTAGAGATGGGGTCTTGCTATGTTGCCCAGGCTAGTCTCAAACTCCTGGCCCTAAGTGATTCTCCCCCCTCAGTCTCTGGAGTACAAAAGCTGATGTCTATTTAAGATCCTATAATTCTGAATTAAGCCTGCGATTTTTCCCTACAAAAGCAGACATGTGAACAAGATTAACAGTCTTTTCTTAGTGAATTAGATGATGCATTAATCAGACTCATTTTTTAGACTAATGATTCTCAACCTTCTTAGCACGTTAGAATTACCTGGGGAGCTCTTAAAAATCATGATGCCCAGGCCATACTTCAGACCATTTAAATCAGAAGCTCTGGGGAAGGAAGTCAAACATCAGTACTGCTATAAACCTCCACAGGTAATTCCTATGTGCATTCAAGGTTGAAAACCTGCCAGAATCAGGAGAGGAACAAACGCAGAGCTCGATGTGAAAGGAGATCAACGTGAGGAGCCTGAGCTTTTGGTGGTGGATTTGACGGCTGGTTGACGGGAGGAAGGCATGATTGCTTCTAAACAGGGTTTGGCGCTGCTCGGACCACAGCTGGAAAGGATGTCGAAGTTCACACTCTCAGAGCTCACAGGAAGAGCGTGGCCAGACAGACCCAGCTGGGCCTGCTCAGAACCGTCCTTCCCAAGGCAGAGTTCTCTCTCTTGTCCTCCTCGTCCCTCCTCACACGCTGTGGGCCCTTCTGCAGACCTCTGCCTGCCTCAAAATCTCAGTCCACACAACAAGTGGCTCCAGTGGTGGCAGGCCCTGGGCAGCAGGAGGGACCTGTCTGCCACTGCCTCTGGGAGCCTTCGGTGGCTGACACACCAGAGAGGCAGCTGGTTCACCTGCCACTTCAAAAAGCCTCTCCACTTCCTAGTGCTCACGCACAAGGCAAAAGGCGGTCGGGAAGTGTTGCCGAAGAAATTAACTTGAGCCTCTCCTTGTCTTCCTGGCACTTGTAACACCCATGCCCCTGCCCCACCTGAGAGTAAGCGTCATATGTGGTTTCTTGTCTAGTACAGCCTCAACATCTATCACGTGGCTCACAGTGGTGCTCAATAAATTCTTGAGGAAGGAAAAACTAAATAAATACTTCCTTGGAATCTCATACAACGTCCAGAATAGTACTAACTCTAGAAAATATTTGGTTGCTTGATATTAACCTGAAGCTTCTGGAAACTGCAAAGCCGGAAGTCTCCGTCATTTCTCGCTCCAGCTCACTGAATGATATTTTGCAATTTCCTCAAATGTAAAGCAGCAGCAGTAATGTGCATTAGGATGGGAAAAGCATTAATAAATTGGTTGAGTGTGCATTTCAAAAAATGAAACATGCAGAGTCAGAAACCACAGAGCACTAAAGGATAGTGGTCGGTGAAGGGTTACTTCCTGCCCTCCCTGCCCCATGACATAGTGCAGAAAATAAACAATGGGGGGGAAACTCTCATATTTTAAGAGAAAATGTGAAGAAATCATGACTCAGTGGTATGATTCTAGTTTGCTTAACTTTCTTTATGGCATCTTCTTCCATGCAAGGAGCTGATGAAAGCAAAGGAAAAGATGTGTTTTCAGAGGTGGATATTACTGGGCAAAATTGCATGCTGAAGCAAGACCCTCTGATGAGGGTGCTAAGACTTTGGCTCCCAAAAATGTGGAAAGTCCCCAAAATGTAAGTTAGCAAGCATTAAAGGTCAACATTCACAAAGTCAGAAAGTCCCTCAAGCAATCAGCTGGGTTTTGTCCCCTTCCCCTCAACAGGGTAGCAGTTAAACAGGGGCAAGGAGATATTATAAAAAGAAAATTCCAGGAGCGGCGCCTGTGGCTCAAAGGAGTAGGGCGCCAGCCCCGTATACCAGAGGCGGTGGGTTCAAACCCAGCCCCTGTCAAAAAAATTAAAAAGAAAAAGAAAATTCCAGAAGAGTGCTTAACATTTTTCTTTGGAAGTGCCCTTTACTCCCTAGTCAGATTTATACTGAATAAAATAAACAAACAGAAAACCTTTGCTTTTGTCTAGCTGGAACCCCTGTTGCAATTTAAAACTATTTCCTAATTTGGTTCTCTGTAGCAACAGAAAATAGTAAGTTAATTTCTTCTTCATGAAGAAGAAAGTTAAAAATAAGTTCATTTCTTCTTGAGGAAGAAATTTAAGCTAATTCAAATTACTCTAAACCTTTGAATTTTCCTTACTGAATCCATTTTCTGAATTCTTTTAAAAAATTTTCTGAATTAAGGTTATATCCTGAATATTAAAATCCTAATACGAAATCCTAAAATATCAAAACACTTTAAATTCATTTATGATAACTAATAACTTGGGAAAGAACAGCAATGAAAAGTATTATTGTATATGCAATGAAAAAGACACTAAAATTATTTACAATATGTTAAAGTCCACACAGGAGATTAAATATTAAAACTCGGTGGGGCAGGGGGAGAAAAGAGGGAGGGGGCAGAGCAAGCCCTCCCCTAACCTGTGCAATGTAGGGTGTGCAACACACTCCCTGGGTGTAGGGCTCGACTACAACTTCAACTCCACCTTTGAAACTCAAACAATGTAACCTAATCATGGTACCTCATATTAAAAATACTAAGAATAATAATAAGTATTAAAATACTTCATCAAACTGCAAGAAAATAAAGCAGTGTGGTCCTGGCACAGACATAGGTGAACGGGTCAACAGAATAGAATACAGTCCAAAACCAGATCCATTGACTGGGCACCGTGGCTCATGACTATAATCCCAGAACTCCAGGAGGCCAAGGCGGTGGATTGCTTGAGCTCAGGAGTTCAAGACCAGCCTGAGCAAGTGCCAGACTCCATCTCTACTAAAAATAGAAAAACTGAAGCAAGAAAAACTTGAGCCCAGGAGTTTGAGGTTGCAGTGAGCTATGATGCCAGGGCACTCTACTCAGGGAGACAGAGTGAGACTCTGCATCAAAAAAAAAAAAAAAAAAAGATACATTTATACGGTTACTACTAATAAGTCATAATGAATGAATGGAGACCAGCCTGAGCAAGAGTGAAACCCCATCTCTACTAAAAATAAAAAATCTAGCTGGGTGTCATGGTCCCAGCTACTCAGGAAGCTGAGTCAAGAGGATCATTTCAGCCCAGGAGTTTTATGTTGCTGTGAGCTGTGACGCCACACACTCTACTGAGGGCAAAAAATGAGACTCTGTCTCAAAAAAAAAAAAAAATTATTACAGAAGAGGTACTGGAACAATTAGCTAAAATGATAAGAAAAATATAGTTAGCATACTCCCTAATATCATTTTTTTAAAAAGTTCTTAGAATAAAATCTGAAATGTACAATTAAAAATTTTTTAATACTATATTAAATACAGAACAGTTCTACAATGTTAAAGAAGGTCATTCTTAGAATGCCACCAAGGTCAGAAAGTACAGAAGAAGACACCGTGAAGAAACTTAGGCAACCCTAAAAAACACTTGCCATGCTCATGAGAAACAAAAAATTAATACCCTTAGTTATAGAATACATTGACAAATAAACATGAAAAACCAACATCTCAGTCAAAACCGGGGAAAGAATATGAACAGACATTCCACAAAGAAAGATAAATTGCCAATAAACATATAAAAATATGCCATGTTCACTTCTGAGTGTTATAAAACTCTAAAAACACCCAGAGCAGGTGAGGTCGGGGGTGGAGGCACAGGTGTTCCTGTACACTGCCAGGAGATTTGTAAACTGATACAAAGCAAAGTAAATTTCCTTATCTAGGAAATAAAGGAGATGGATTAAGTAATCTCTAAGATTCTTCCAAGATCTAAATTCTAAGGATCTATACTTCTGTAAGTGACATCAATGATGCATGAAGGATATAGCAATCAACAAAATACATTTTTGTAGAAATAAATCACTAAGATATGTTTTCCTTTCCAGGGATTGAAGTCTATTTTGAAATTTATATGATTTATATCAAAAGCCTTATTGCACCCAACACAAACACCAATGCAAACGTACCAAGGCAAGCGTGCACGTACCCTGGGTACTAGAGTGTCCAGGAATTGACTGGGCTAAGGAAAACAAGAAATAAATACAGTGGAACTTCTGTAAATTGACCACCCAAGGGGCTGTCACACATTGGTCAACACATGGAGGTGGTCAACAAAGGAATTAGGCATGTCCAGTCTATGAGGTCAACTTGAGGAGGTGGTCAGTTTGGGGGTGGTCAGCTATGGAGGTTCTATTGTAATTATAACAGCATGAAAAGCTGGACCGGTGCTTGGCATAGGTCATGGAGGCCCATGAGACAGGCACTGCAATCAAACCCGGGATAGGCATTGTCAGAAAGAATTTCCATGACGGCACCATATGCAAAGTCCAGGCTGCCCAGACACCACAGCAAGCTACAGGGATTCACTGAGGTCTGGATAGCCAGGAGTGTGGGGAGGAAAGGCCGGCTTTACATGTCAGCTTAAGAAGCCTGGATTTTATTCTTAAGGTAACAATAAATCCCTAAAGGAATTTAAGCATGAAAGTGACCAAATCAGATTTGCATTTGAGAAAAATCATTCTAGGAGAATCCCATTTCCAGCAAGATCATAGAAAGAGCTATCCGGAAAAAAGAAAAAAAAAAAACCTCCAGGTATAAAAACATGAAATGGGTAAAAGTTCTAAAAAAAAAAAAAAAAAAAGTTTAAAACTATAGTTGAAATCATAATGAAGTGAAATTCGTAGACACAAAATACAGAGAGAAGTGAAGATGTGGGTAAGTGATGGAGTGGAGGTGACCTCCTCTAAACAGAGTGGGAAGTTTTGTCTGAGTTCAAGGACTTGAGCTTCACGGATCCCCACGGGGCTGGGTCCTGGAGGAGAGGAGGCTCCCTGGACCAGTTTCCCCTCTGTCATCTCATCCCTGCCCATGGACTCAAGGACATCACTCCCACTGTGCTGCCCTCTCACACGCACATCAGCAATTTTTTTCTCCCGCTGAGTCATTCCCCACAGCAACGGAACATGCTGTCACCTCTCCCAGCTCTGACCACAGAGCCAACTATCACCCCATTCCCCAGTTCCACGTGGCAAAAAAGCTCCTCAAAAGAGTTGTCCATGCTCAGCATCTCCAGTCTCCGTCTCTCCTCATGGTCCGCAGTGAGCTTGGCAATGCAATAGACTAAATCTTATCCAGACCTCATCCTTTGCTCCATTAACGTTCCTCTCTGTTCCAGGCCTGTACCCAGCCCCAGGCTGCACTTAGCTGTTACTTTTGCTCAATCTCCTCCAGTGAGTGGCTGCTCCCTGGTCTTTACTTATCTTTCATGACTAGGAACTTTTGAAGAGCACGGGGGAATGATTTGCATCACATTCAAAGAGAGAGGGCAAGAGAGAAAAACACCATCAGAAACAATTTTATGTCAATAAACTTGAAACCAGGAGGTCACAAAGGCCACCTGCAGAAATAGAACAAGTCAAAGGAGATTCAAGAGGAAACTTTAAACAGGCCAATAGCTATGAAAGCAATTAAAATCTACCCTCCAAAATATAAATTAAAATAAATAAACATTAGGTTCATTCAGTGTTTTCATTGTCTTTTATGGGGTGGGGTTGGGTGGGGGACAGGATCTCAGCCTGGCTATTTTTTTATTTTTTTGTAATTTTTTGTAGACATGGGGTCTTACTATGTTGCTCAGGCTGTTCTTAACTCCTTCCTGGCCTCAAGCTATCCTCCCCCTTCAGCCTCCCAGGTGCTGGGATTACAGGTGTGTCCTGTGGCACCTGTCAGGTCCAGCTGGTTTTACTTGTGGATTCTAGCAAATCTCAATCTCAATCTTTCACAAACGGGTCCAGTGAAGAAAAAAGAGGAACCACTTCTCCATCTTACATTACAAATGGAATGAATATATGCTCAATGCTAAATCTAGATAAGGGCTGTATGAGGAAAATGTGCAGTCTAATTTGTGAATTTGGGAGCAACTTATGTGAGTAAAAAAAATTGTCATCTCAAGATTTAGAAAAAGACTAATAAAAATGACTTAATATTTAGGAAAAGACTTAATAAAAGATGACTCAGTGATGATTTTCTAAAAACTTTCTTTTTTAACTTTTTTCCCTATTTGCTTCAAAGATAAAAATTCTCTTAACAAGCTACATGTGTACAGGAACTTCCTTAACTTGTTTAAGATCAACTACCAGAAACCTACAGCAGATATACTTAATGGAGAATCATTAGAAGCATATCTTTCAGATAAGGAAACAAGACCAAAGATTCCGGTGGTCACTGTTTCCACTTAACAGTTTACTAAAGGTTCAAGGAAAAGATAAAAAGACTTACTGCATAGAAGGACAGAAACAAAACCGTCATCACACACAGATGCTATGGTTCTCTGCACATGAATCCAGGAGAATCGATGGGTAAATGATTATAAATATTAAGAAGCAGATCTTATTTGGTGCTGGAAAAGAGAAGGAAGAGTTAAGGATGACATCTGGTTTTAAAGCTTGGGAAACTCTCATGTGGTACCATTTACTTAGGTTACTAATTCTGAAGGAAAGTGAACCCAGAATCAGGGAAGAGCCAGGTATGTGGGTAGCTTCCTAGGGAACTCTATAGGAGCCTGAGTATCACTAGAAATGTAAGGAGATGGAGAAATTTGTCATTGTCAAATCTCTCTCCATTAAAGAGATTACTACACGGGCTACAGAAATACTCCCAGACGTCACTTGAGATGAGGGTGAGACTCTCCTCCTCTCAAAGAAACTTGCTACTACAGGTGATAGTTCACCTGGATGACTCCAAAGGAGGGCAGATCTAGGCAGCCCTGTGGGTTTCATGTCTCTGAATGGGATATCCAAATTTGGGATGAAGCTATTTGGTTAGGAAAAATGAGTCTCTGCATCAGTAACACTTCATTCTCCCCTCTTCCCCTCAAAAGCTCTCTGCCTCTATTCTAAATTAACACTGAAAGTGTGGTGGGAAATGCAAACTAACAGCCCACTAGGAGACCCATCAGGGCCCGTCTCATGGGGGGTGGCAGAAGCTAAGGAGGTCAGTTGAGTGAAGGTCGTGAGGCTTGACGATTTTAAGTAGAGCATTGGATGGCTGTTTCTAGAAATGCACATGTGGGAGTTATCAGTATCTGGAGGACAGTCAAAACCACAGGCACGATGGAACAGGTAAGAAAGAGGCTGGGAGCAAAATGAGAAGAGACAGCCCCAAGAAGGGAATCCTGAGGGAGAGGAGCTGGCGCAGGGCAGCCAGAGAGGCGGGAAGAAAACGGTGGCAGTAACTCAACAGGATCCAGAAGGAGACAGACCATTAGAAGGAAAATCTGCAACGGTGAAAATATTAGCAGATGACAATGCTCCCTGTCAAAGCCATGCTGGACAATGAGCCAAGCACAGTCTGTCCTTGTTGAACGTAGTGATCTGAAGGCACTAAGATCTCACCCTGACGAGTTCACTCCTTAACTCGCCTGCTCACTCCTGTAGTGAAGATCAGGCAAGGTCTGTCCCATTTTCTCTCTTCCCTTCCTATGAAGCCAAATCCAAACTCTTTTCTGCTTATTTCCTGAGCTTCCAAGAACCAGCATGGATTCAGTACATAAACTCTGAGCTTCCAAGAACCAGCATGGATTCAGTACATAAACTCTGAGCTTCCAAGAACCAGCATGGATTCAGTACATAAACTCTGAGCTTCCAAGAACCAGCATGGATTCAGTACGTAAACTCTGAGCTTCCAAGAACCAGCATGGATTCAGTACATAAACTCCCCTTTTTTCCTTGATTAATTTCTAAGTCCCCTGGGCTCAGCATTCCATTCCTGCATATGTTAAATAATTCTCGGATATTATGACCTTTGGTTTCCTATACATTATCCCTAGGGTTTCACTGTCATCAAAACTTCATGTGTCAAGCCAAGTGTGATGGCTCACACCTGTAATCTCAGCAACTCAAAGACTGAGGCAAGGGGATTACTTGAGGCAGCGGTTCAAGACCAGCCTGAGCAACATACCAAGACTTCCCTCTCTAAAACCAAATGTGCTGTGGTGGCTCCTGCCTCATAGTCCCAGCTACTGGGGAGTCTAAGGCAGGATGATCACTTGAATTTCAGACCACAGTGGGCTATGATCACACCACTGCACAACAGCGTGGACGACAGAGCAAAACCCTGTCCCTTAAAAAAATATGCTTGTCTTCTGGGCAGCGCCTGTGGCTCAAAGGAGTAGGGCACCAGCCCCATATGCTGGAGGTGGTGGGTTCAAACCCAACCCTGGCCAAAAAACTGCATCTTCCCTTATAATCTTATTTCATAATTCTCTAAATCAATACTGTTCAGTATTCTATCAAGATTGTCTATAATGAATCTTGTCTGATGCTTTTTCCTCACTGGATTGGGATGCTTGGTCCCAAAGCCACTTCACTACACCCCCCCACTATTCAACATCTACTCCATGAAGGACCTTAATATCTTATAAGGAAGATAAACCACAGAATTAAATATTTATAATACAAGACAGAATGTGCCAGAAGAGTGAGCCAAGACTGGGAGACCTCATGGGAGAAGAAATCACCATGGGCCTGAGTGACCTGAATGGGCTTTGTAGAAAACGGGGCATGTAAGTGAAGTCTCAAAGAAGGACAAGGATTCCAATTACTGGATATGGGAGGGGGCCGGGGGCAACAGCATAAGCATGAGCAGCAAGGCAGGAAAGCACAGAGAAAGTCTGGGAAAGGAGGTGCAGGGGTACTTGGTGGTAGAAATACATCAAAGACAAGAATGGAGACAAAGCACTGAGGACTGACAAGCTGGGCAGCCGACAGAGCGCTCATTCACCGTGCCACTGAACCCTCCCTCAACCCACAGGGACCACACCATTTCCACCTAACAGATGAGGAACCCGAGGTACAACAGATCAGGCCTTTCACCCAACACTGCCCAAGTGGGAAGTGGCTAAGCCAGGATTTGGACCCTGCAAGTGCACTCTGTGGGGGCTGTCAGAGAAGGTGGGGGTGAGGGGATTTAGCGGGAGGTGGGCAGGGATCCTGGAAAGCGCTGTATTGCTGGCATGAAGAGATGAAAGAGTGTCAAGAAAGTGGGAGTTGTTTATAGTTATAAATCTCCCCCCAAAATTCATGGCTCAGGATGGATAAAAAGCTTTTGAGGAGGTAAGTGGTTGGCCCCTGGAGACCTTTTGCAGCTTTCAGCAGAGCAGAGTTGAAGAAGCCCAGACAGGGAGTAAGTGGGAGAATGGGGTGGGGAGAGGGGGGACAGCCACCTAAAACCACTCCAGCTAGAACTGTGGTGCCCTAGGCCAGGAGAGAGAGGACAGCAGTGAGAACAGAGTTATACTTTCATGATGGTTTTCAGGATAACAATATTCTGCCCATTTTGAAGTAGAGACAAGTTATGGAACAGGTTAGAGAGGAGACAGCTGAGGTGCCAAGTCCTCTCTGCAGTGGGCGGTAAAGTGATCAGGGATGCGGGTCCATAAAGAGAAGGATAGGCAAGGGGAGAGAAGGGAGGAGGAAGGGCTGAGGGGGAGGCAGGGCTGAGGGGTCTACTTCTGCTGACAGCTATCACCCCAGTAAAGGAGAGGTCAATGCCGGTTCTGGAGGAGGTAGGTCTGGTTGGAGGTGGAGAACAAAGGGTGGTAACAAGGGTTCAAAACATGCAAAGTCAACCAAAGCCATGCTGTGTCTGGCCTGGCATCAGGAGGCTAATGCCTGTGGTCTCCAGTCATGATGCCAGCCCTGAAGAGCAGGCCCGCAGCACAGTCTCCTGTCTGCCTGCCCTTCTGAAACCAGCCACCTCCAGCACTCTGGCTCTGCTCAGTTTGTGCCTGCCCTGCACATCCCAATCCACTGGCCCTGGCCTAGGAACACATTGCTGTTCACATTCATGCTTGGTTTGGCTTCTCTAGTCAGCTCCCACCTCTGGTTTCTCAGCTCAATTACAATCCCAACTCATCCCTCTGAATTCTCTGCTCACAGCTAAATAATTACCTGCTTCAGTCCAACCTGAGCCCTGGACCCTTCACATGTGCTAACATGCTAGACCCTGTTCCCTCAGGGTAAGGTGTGCAAGGGCTGCTGCATACTCAGTAGCTCAACTTAGCCTCTGCACTAGAGTCTCACTTCACCCTCCAGATCCTCTCTCTGCCTTTGCCCACCATCCTATGCCCCAGAAGGCTGATCTCTACAGACAGGACCAAAAAGTTTCCCTTTCCCACCAGTTGGGTTGGGCCAGTAGGAAAGACTGGCCAGAGCTTGCCAGCAAGCAGGATAACAATCACTCCAACTCTCCTGCGAAGTGGCAGGCTGGCAATGTCTGTGTTCCTCCACCAAAGGCCATAGCTTTTCTCTGGCAGCTTCTCCTATGGCTCCAGCTTCAATATTATAGGACACAGCATGGGGCTAAAAGTTCCAGGCACTAGGGACAGAGTGATCTGGGAAAAATCACTAGACAGCACACTGTCCCAGCCCTAAGTCAGTTAACAGTGATAAGAAAAAGATAAGACAGAAGTTTAGTAAACAGAATGTGTTAAGATCAATCATGCAGTTAAAGAAAAATTACTTGTTTTTCAACCTGGACTCTCTCTTTGAAGCTTGCCACTGTGCTGTGTTTTCTCATGCCTGAGATTGCAATAAAAGTCGGTGAGGAACATCAGAGGGGGCCTCACCCTTGTCTCTCCAGACAGAGGGCTTGCTGGTGTTGGCCTCCATGGGTCCCTCAGTTCAATGCATATGGACTGAGTAGGTGTTATTTGTTTTGCATTGAGTCACACCAACAAACTCTTATAAATATTAATAGTAAAAAAGGAACCACTGTTTGCCCTTTCGGGGCTAAGAAAGGTAATGCCACTGGTGCTTCAGTACTTCTGTCCTCTTAGGGTAACATCTTTCTAAACAAACCATGAACCCCTCCTCCCTCCTCAATCTCCCTAGTTAAGTGTGGTGTCTTTCCTGCCACAAGTTAAATGGATTCAGTTAACACCCTTTCAAGATACAGGTAGCAAGACTGAGAATCTGGGAGTGGCAGAGTTAACTTAGGTGACAGAGAATCTTAATCTGAATGTCTCGCTGCTGTCCTCAATTTAATGTATACAAAACTGAATTCATCATGATCTTCCCTTACCTGACTTTTTAAAATTTTATTCATTCATTTATTTTAATGGATTTAGGGAGTACAAGTTGAATTCTGTTACATGTATATATTGCATGCACAGTGACAAAGTCTGGGCTTATGAACCCACCACCCAACTAGTGTACATTGTACCCATTAAGTAATTTTTCATCCCTCACCCACTCTGATCCTCCCATTTTTGAGCCTCTAATTGTCTATTATATTGCTCTGTGTACCCATAGTTAGCTCCCACTTACATGTGAGAACATGCGGCATTTATTTTTCTGTTTGTAAGTGACTTCACTTAGGCAGTAACCTAGAAAGCTCCAGTTCCACTCAAGTTGCTACAAAACACATTATTTTATTCTTTCTGATGGCTAACCATATCCAAATCTATTCTTCCTCTAAACTTCTCACTTTGTTTCCCATTCATTCTTTAATTGATTTAAGTATTCACTATTTGTATTAATTGAATGCTTCCTGAGTGCTGGCCATTATGCTAGACATTAGGCTTTCAAAGATAACTATGTCAATCTAAAATTAAGACATCACAGAAACTATCTCCAAGTATGTTGAATTTACTCAGCAATGAGAAATGGGGGTTATAACCCAGGGTGCTGCAAGCTCGTCTGGAGAGAGAAGGGTACAGGGAAAACTTTATCAGCAAAAAGAGATAAGGGGTCACATGAGATGCTTAGAAAAAGAGTTCATCAGTCCCAGAGGTCTAAAGCCAGAACTGTCGTCAATTCACTGGTGGAGATGTGGTTACTGGGCATGTGTTCTTACGAGAGCATCTTTAAATTACTGCCGTCCTAAAGGAATCTAGTGATAAACCTTGTCATAGAGACCCACGCAAAGCAGGAGATGCACAAAGGATGTGAAGGGCTTCCCGTGGGGTTTTAGAAAGTCTGCTGAGGTGGTTCTTGTCCCAGATGTGGGAGCAGGAGCCTTCCAAGCCCTATTCGTCTGAGTCTGACAAAAGGGAATTTATCCCAGTATCATCATCTTTCATACCCAGAACTCCCCCTGCCTCTGCCTCCCCAGTAGCTGGGACTAGAGGTGTGTGTCAGTACTCCAAGATAATTTTTCTAGTTTTAGTAGAGATGGGGGTCTCTTCCTTCCTCAGGCTGGTCTTGAACTCCTAGCCTCAAGCCTCCCAGAGTGCCAGAATGATAGGTGTGAATCACCCTGCTCTCACTTGCTTAGTCTTGAACTCCACTTTTAACAGAACAATTGTATGTCCAACTGGAAATTCCTAAGTGACCCTGAAAGGGTGTAGAAATATGTCCAATCTCTAATGATCCCTAAATGGTGAGATATTCTTCTGAAGTGCATCTTGGCCAGGGCCCCAGAAAAAAGTATTCACATTTTTCATAGGGAAGGGCTCAAAGAAAGTAAGGCCTGGTTTTGGAGTTCCTGAGATTTTTTTTTTTCCAAAATATTAAGGGGGTATGAATGTTTTTATAACATGGAAGTCAGGGCTTGTTAGAGCCTTGAGTTCTGTGGAAAATCCCCTAAAGGATTAAGGGGGTGGTTTATACTATAAACTTTACTCTTATTTATTTTTAGGACAAGGTCTCTCTCTGTCCCCCAGGCTACAGTGCAGTGGCATCATCATAGCTCACTCTAACTGCAAGCTCTTGGGGCAAAGGCTTAGACAGAAGCTGGATGGCCCCACGTCCTCTGGCAAGGACTGACCCTAGAGAGAGTTGCTCTTGATTTTGGATGCCACCCCCACCCCCACTTACAGGGTTTTTGACACAAGTTAACCCCTGCTTGGCTCCTCTTTTGGGGCTACATTTGGGGTGTTTCACCATCCCTGCTGAGAGTGAGGGGCCAAGAAATCTCACCAACCCTGTCTCACCAGTGGTTCTGTTTCCTCTTTCCTTCCTTAGCCTCTGTCCTTTGCTGACTTCCTCTTTCTTACCCAATGGGTTCTGGTTCCCAGGAATGTACGCTGGAGAGGAGGCAGGGAGGAGAGGGCTTATCTACTGTTTTTCTGAGTCCTTGGCAGCAGGCCTAGGTAGGTGCACTACAGGAGGGCCTGGTTGGGAATCTCCATTGCTCTGACTTCCCTTCCCTTGGTTAATAAACACAAATGCTTGTCATTCAAAAAAAAAAAAATTCAGATGGGACCAAGAGAAAAAATAGACAACAGAAACATACATAGAGATGACTGAGAGTTAACTGCCATTGACTTTAAAGTAACTGTGATTAAAATGTACAATAAAATACGTCACAGGGAAGAGAATTTCGCAGAACTGGAATATATTAAAAAGTACCAGCATAAATTCTAGAACTCTAAAATTTTGGAACACAGGTATGTAGGCTGCAAGTTAATATTAAGAATTAATGGAAAAGTTGTGAAGAGAAAAAGGAAGTGAAGGATATGACAGAACAAGAGAAAAGTCTTTGGAACGCAGCCATGGGAAAGAAAAGACTCTGAAGCAAAGACTTGCTGGGTCTTGCACCCACATTCCTGACGCCACAGGGAGGAGACAGCAGAGCTGCCGAGCAGCAGTGTGCCCACGTCTGCTGGGCGAAGGGGGGATTTCAGGGAAATGCTCAGCTTTTTAAATCCCAGGAATAGAGAACAGAGTTTAAAAAAAAACACCTTGGTGCACATGGAGAACAGTTAAACAAACGGCCCCAAACCAAACTGCTCAGATTATGACGGGGTCCAGGAAGAAGCTGTGAACAAGTCTACCCATAACATCCAAAAGGAACTGATCTTCTGAACAAATAACCATACACAGACAAAGAAAGATCTGTCTCAGAAGCAATCAGCTTCTTCTTCAACTCATTCACTGTGTTTGTTTGAAAGTTGTGTTTTTAATTTCAGAAAATCTCTTTGAGCTATACTTGAATCTCCTTTAGTGCTTTTATTATTTATTTTTGTTGGTCCAAATTATCACCAGATTCGGTGGCCCTGGTATATCAGAGCCTGGCTTAGTTGTTCTTCCTTTCCAGATAGTTGATCCTTTGGGTTGGATTTTATTTCCTTGGTGCTGCTCAGAGGGACTCAGTTGACCTGGATGCTTTTCTCTTGCGCTCTCACAGTTAGCAAGGTCTCACCCTTCTTCACTTCCTAAGAATCCAAATAGCCTGGGCATGTTTCCAACAGCTTATATAGATTACAGATCCCAGACATGAACATTTGTGGTTTTCTTACTCAGGGTTCACCTACTGTTGTCTCCAAGATCTCACTCATTTGGACCTCAGAGAAGTGACCGACAGCTGCTACAACTGGGTTTTGGAACTCATGAACTGTTACTGTCATCATGGTTCTCTCTCTCTCTTTTGTTTTGTTTTACGCTAAACTCACTTTAAACCACAGATGCATTATTTTGATGGCTCTGTCTTTTTAAATGTATACTCCAAAATACACAACTAACAAAGAAGTCATCGAGTTTGTACTATTACACTTACTGCTAATGGCATTTGCAGAGTTAATCTGCAAAATAAACTACTTGAACTATGAATATGGAACGATTGCCTCAAAGATTCTATTGGGTTCTATGAGTCTCCGTCACTACAACTTGCCACATAATAAAACAATTCTTTCACAGCTTTTCCTTGTTGGAACGAGCACAAAAAGTTTCTTTTCACGTTGTGCCATGATGTGATAAGGGCTTGGTATCGATGTTATCATGAGCAGAAACGAGGGGTCACCTTGCCTACACAAGCCAGGAGAAATTTATTTAAATGTTTTGGATTATTTAAATGAAGGCATGAAATTAAAACTTCTTATGGAACTTGTTTATTTTTGCGGATACGTTTTGGGGTTTGAGTTTGAGAAACTTGCCATAAAGATTGCCCCCAAATAGTCTCTGTCTAGCCACGAGTCTCAGAGCCTACACTCAAAAGCCTTACTAAGGTTACAGTAAATTGTTTTCTTTCTTTAGAAGCAACGTCAATTTTTCATGTACTCATGTGACAAGCTACCAGATCCCGTTCTGTTTTTAGATGTTTATGCTTGAATTTATGGGAATTCTTCCTTTATCAGCATTTTTCCTGAAAAAGAAGTTGAATTGACATGCTAACTCCTAATTTCATTTCTTTTCACAGTATCTTAAAAATATGAATTAACTAGCTCCTGTGCAAACCTTTAAGTACCAGCCTGTCATAAAGCCTCTAGAAGCCAATTTTTTGAAGAGCTATAATTTCTTTGCGACTTGTGGTTGAGTTTTCTCCCATTCTTCCTTTCTCCTCACTGCTGATTGATAGTTCAAACCCTGGGAAACCGCACTGGAAAGGCAAAGGGCAGGAGTGATTCTTGATTTATTTGAAGTTTGCAAAGAATATCTCACTTTTAATCTCATTATAAATGGTACATAAATAGATTCCTAATTTTCTTAGTTTCATTGTACCTAATATGTGGCATTTGCTTCTATCCATTGAGAAGCAGCTCGATTTTTCTTTCGAATCCAAAATCTGTACTAACTTTAGTTCATTTATATTTCCTGGTATTTACAATATATTTGGATTTATATCTACCATGTTGTTTTTATTGCCCCCCCCCGTTTTACATTTTTCTTTTTTCCTTCTTTTGAATTTGCTAAATATTTTGCCATTTCTCCTTTACTATTTATATATCCTTTCATTATTAGTTAGACGTTACCTAGAGATGATGACGTGCTTTCTTTACTTACCATTGTATAGTGTACGTTAATACTTTCATCACTCCCTAGATAATGCTAACACCTTAAAAATATTTTAACTCCAGGAATCATCACAGCTCACAGCAACTTCACATTCCTGGGCTCAAGTGATCCTCCTGCCTCAGCCTCCCAAGTAGCTGGGACAACAGGTCCACCACCACACCCACCTGATTTTTCTATTTTAGTAGAGATGGAATCTTGCTCTGATTCAGGCTGGTTGTGAACTCCTGAGTTCATGGGATCCTCCTGCCTCAACCCCCCAGAGTGCTGGGGTTACAGGCGTGAGCCCTGGTACCCGGCCAGCTCAGTATATTTTTAAACTACCCACAACGTTATCGTTATGATTGTGCATAACACGTATTCATTTAGATTTACTCTTTCTGCCCGCTTCACCATTTTTCCCTCTGTGAAGATTTTCATTTTACCTGAAGATTTCCCTTTAGTATTTATTTCAGTGTGAATCTTCTGGTATTTAATTCTCTTAGCTATTATTATTATTATTTTGAGACAGAGTCTCACTCTGTCATCCTTGGTAGTGGCATCATCATAGCTCACAGCAACCTCAAATTCTTGGGCACGAGAGCTCTTCTTGCCTCAGCCTCCAGAGTAGCTGGGACTACGGCTGCCAGCCACCATGCCTGGCTAATTCTTAGCTTTGATTTGTTGAGAAATATCCTTGATTTTTCTCTGATTTGAGGAATATTTTCACTGGGTATAGAATTCCAGGTTGGCACCAAGGGTATTTCTGAAACCACTGTCCCTGTTCCTGGGATTAACAAAACTTGACACTCTCCTGCAGACTTCCTTGTAGCAGATGGCAGCGCACTGCTGCTAGGCTGCTCCTCTGCCCTCCCCCACTCTGTGGGAGGGACACAGGTGCAAGACCCAGGAACACCCTGCTTCAGATTCTCTCACTTTCCCGTGCCTGCACCCCAAAGCCCTCTTCCCAGGCTCTGTCGCACACTTTTTGCCTCCTTTTCTCTGCACCCCTTTCCCACTAATCTTCAACATGAATGACTTGCAACCCACATACACATTATTCAACATTTCCAATTATAGGAAAGACACTGAGAAGTAAATTGGCATGTACTTAACTTTTGTGTAAAGAAAATTGAAGCTGAATTAAAAAAAATGGAGACTTTACATCCTTCGTATTAACCTAGATGGAAGTGGAAGACATTATTCTTAGTAAAGCATCACAAGAATGGAGAAGCATGAATCCTATGTACTCAATTTTGATATGAGGACAATTAATGACAATTAAGGTCATGGTGGGGGGAAGGAAAAGCAGAGAGAGGGAAAGAGGGAGGGGGTGGGGCCTTGGTGCGTGCCACACCTTCTGGGGGCAAGACATGATTGCAAGAGGGACTTTACCTAACAAATGCAATCAGTGTAACCTGGCTTATTGTACCCTCAATGAGTCCCCAACAATAAAAAAAAAAGAAAAAATAGAAAATTGAAGCTGAGAAGAGTTTGCTATACGTTAAACTAGATAACTGCATGACTATTAAGTAATCTGACTTCCCATCTGATTAATAATTTGATTAGTTAGGGAAAGAAATGCCAGCTGGCTTCTAGAACAAACTACAGAATCTCAGAAACCAGCCCGATACAAGTTTACTTTGTATTCAGAGAATCCCATTGGATTTCCCGTGGGCAGCCCTCCACGTGGAATTCAGGGATGCTGGCTAATTTTTTTTTTTTGTTTTGTTTTTTTTTTTTTGTAGAGACAGAGTCTCACTGTACCGCCCTCGGGTAGAGTGCCGTGGCGTTACACGGCTCACAGCAACCTCTAACTCTTGGGCTTACGTGATTCCCTTGCCTCAGCCTCCCGAGCAGCTGGGACTACAGGCGCCCGCCACAACGCCCGGCTATTTTTTGTTGTAGTTTGGCCGGGGCTGGGTTTGAACCCTCCACCCTCGGCATATGGGGCCGGCGCCATACTCACTGAACCACAGGTGCCTCCCGATGCTGGCTAATTTAATCCCTGGGCCTGAGAAGCTTCCTTTGCCTTTAGCCTGCAGATTGAGAAGAGAGCAAAGGGCAGCTTGTGCCAGGCTGCTTCCCACAGGCCAAGGCTGCAGGGGGCGCACCTCACGTTCACGGGCTTGCACCTGCCAGGACTCGGTCCAACCGCCGCGCACAACTTTAAAGGAGGCTGGGAAATGCCATCAAGCTGTGTGCCCAGGAAAAAGAGGACACTGGTAGTGAGCAGCTAGTCTCTACCAGAGTAATTAACAAGAATCCAATCTAGAATCACTTTTTCCAAACTTAGCTCAAGAAGTTACAGGTTCTTTAATGTACACTTGCGCTCAAACTGACTCGTGTGATAAAAATTAATATATACTAATGTGTTAGTAGTTTTTTTCTCTTTAATTTACACAAAAATAATAAAATTAATGGCTTTAACATAGTCGATTGTAGGCCGTGGAATTTTCACTAAATTGGACTATTCCAAAATGCACTATACTTCACTTTAGGGGTATCACACCCCCTGGTCTGTCCCAAGTATTGTCTTTCCCTGCCTGCCTTGGGGTCACAGAATGTGAATGCTGAGAACGGAGCCGGGTATGGGACCCACCACGACTCCAGGCTAACTTCAGTCACGCTCTCAGCTGTCAACCACCAGCACCATCACCACCTGGTCACCTCCCAGCATCACCTAAAGGCTTCCCCACATCAGCTGCTCCATTCTTTTGATTCTTCATCCTCCTGACATTCGTTACTTCAAAGAAACTCATCTTTTCATTCTTGTTTGTTTTTTTTTAGGTGGTACGCATTTTATTTACATACTTTATTTTTGTGCAGATCAAGTCAAAGTTGTAAGTGTACATGCCCTTGACCCAGACAGTGTGCACTGTACTTAGTCAGTGTGAATTTACCCATCCCCCAAACTCCCTTCATATTTTCATTCTTATTTAATCGTCATTTTTGTTCAGGGACCATCTCTTCCCTTTTCATGTAGACGGGAACCCCATCTTCCACATTCACAGCTCTGTCCCCAGTGATATCTGGTGAGTGAACAGATAAGGCTATCTGGGGTCAGCTCTATAAGGTACCTCACTTCCCACCTCAAGACATCTGTCTCAATATCCATTCATAGCTCCTGTCATGGGAGAAGATCTTTCTTTTCTTTCTATGGTTCAGTTCTTTACTATGTGTCTAATTCAAATATCTCTGAGCCTTCCTCCTTCAATCGTTTTTTCTCTCTCCTTTGTACTGATTTTTCTTTGTAAGCTCTTAAAATAGAAACAGTTTTTGACCCACTTGAAAAAGCCTTGTTCTGCCCCCTGCCACTCAAGCTTCTAATTTCTTTCTGTTTCTCTCCCTCCCTCCCTCTCTTTCTTTCTTTCTTTCTTTTTTTTTTTTTTTTAGACCAAGTCTCCCTCAGTCTCCCTGGGTAGAGTGCAGTGGCATCAGCCTTAGCTTACAGCAACCTGCCTTTGTAGTAGTTAGGACTACAGGTACCCGTCACCAAACCCTGCTAATTTTTTCCATTTTTAGTAGAGACAGGGTCTCACTCTTGCTCAGGCTGGTCTTGAACTCCTGAGCTCAGGCAATCCACCCACCTCAGCCTCCCAGGGTTCTGGGATTAGAGGCATGAGTCACTGTACCCAGCCTAATTTCTTCGTTTATTTCACACCCCAAATTACATTGCTACTGCCAGTGACTCAGAGCCCATGCCATCCTTCATCTGCAATCTGATAATTGCCCTTCTCTGTGCTCTTAAAGGTCATCAGCAACTTCCTATTTGCCAAACTCAATTATCTTTTCTAAGTCCTTGTTTTTCTGGATCACTCTGCACAACCTGAACCATTACAGACCACAGCAGAGGCTGCTATTTGACCACCAGAGATCCCAGCCCCGCCTTCTTCCTTTTCAACACAACTCCAATTTATTCCAGGTGGTGGTGTGGAATGAAAGGGTAACATTTCCCAGCCTCTCTCATGGTAGCGATAGCCTTAGGAAATGTAAGCTGACATGCTGTTTTCATTAGGTTAATGCCAGCTGCTTTAAAATAAATTCCAAATTCTCATCAGCATAATGCAATGGCATGTTTTTTTGTTGTTGTTGTTTTGTTTTGTTTGCTCGCATATGTTTAGAATCTATAATCCTGGTCAGCTGTAAACATTCAACACGGTCATTCTGGGATCCCAGTTCCTTCCATCTATCAGGTCATCCTTTTCTAGAAACTACAAGACCCAGACTTGTATGTATACTAATAATTTTGAGACCCAGAATCCTCCTAGATTTAGCTGGTGGAGGGAGCAAGGACACACGAACAGTATGTGGGAGGCTGGAACTCGGCTGTATGGAGACTCAGAGCTGCAAGGGAGGCGGGGAAGTGTGGCTTCCATGACTGCCCAAGAGGAGGAAATCGAGTTGGTGGGCACCTCGCCAGTCGCTGCTGCACTGCTGGCCCATCCCACGAACGCACTCTGGCCCTGCTCATGGGCAGGCATGTTTGAAACATCCAGAGTCGCTGCTCCCTGGCTGGGTTTATTCTAGGGTGGAAAAGCTCACTTGATCAGTGCCTTAAACCAAGATCAGTGTTTTTTCTGCACTCTCTGCCACAGCAAGTTTATTACTCTTAACATTTTTCCCTGCTTGTTGTTGTTAATCTGCTCTCTGCCATCAAAGGAACCATAACCCATCACAATCAGATGAATCGGACATTACTGCTGCAAAAAGCAAAGTTTGAGAAATAAATACTGAGATAAGGAATAGATTAGATAAACTGTCCCATGAAATTGTATTTTTAAGGAGAGATGAAATTATAAAATTTGAATGAGGTTGTGTTAGGTAATTGCCCCAGAGAAAGCCCCTCCCCCAGAAAAGCCCCTTCCTGCTTTCTACAGACCAAGATTAGCTGTCTCACTCTTAAAGTTACAGCTACCTGCTGAAAATTTCAAACTTATGGCCGGCCCTAACGGCTCTTCCGGCCAGGGCAGTAACTCCTTCTTGGCTATTCTACCCTCCCATCACCATTCTAAGACTTCCCCTAACCCAACCTATATAGCTCTCTCTCTCCCCTCCTCCCTCCTCTTTCTCTTCTCTCAGTCTCTCCTCTCTCTCTCCCCGTCTCCCCCTACTCTCTTTTCTCTCTCTCTCTCTTTTCTCCCCTCTCTCTCTCCTTTTCTCTCCTCCTTGGTGCTGCTCTGCAGCATCCCTCCCTCACCAATAAAAACCTTTTGTACAAGCCTTAGTGGTCTGTGAGATCTCTGCCAGGCAAGTGCCCCCCCCTTCAGGTTGGCTGTTGTCAACAATAATGTTTTTTTTGTTTGTTTTTACCAAGTACAAAATAAAATACAGATGAGGTTTGTGAGATGTACAGAGACAGTTTCGCACCACTCCTAACATCCTTTCACAGCAGACTGGTTGAAAATCCCTGCTCTAATGACACGACCCCTCTGTTTTTTTGTTTGTTTTTGTAGCTGCAGGTAAATTTTAAGGCAATTTAAATTAAGGCAATGCTGAACACCAGGGTGTTTGGACGGGGTCTGCCAGACAGGAACTTTCTGCTCCAGAATGAATACTCTCCCAGCAGTCACCCCATTCCCAGGAGGCCACTTCTCAGACCCAAAGTTCAACCCCAAAGTTCAAGTCCATTAGCTATAAAGACTGATATCTAAGTGTAGAAAGGAAATGAAATATAACTACATCTGCAATTTTTAGGAAGTAAAAAAAATTTTTTGGAACCATAAATAAAAAATACTTTATCCAAAAATTTCTCTCTATTGACCAATTAGGGTGAAAACAAGCTTCCTTCAAGCTTAGAGGGGATGATGGATCAAGGACGGGTTAGTTGATAATGTTCCAGGGTTTTTTTTGTTGTTTGTTTGTTTTTTCCCTGTTCCTACTCCCTCACTCCAGTTGCCACAATTTCTCCCTAGCAACTGGAAGAATCCGCCCTACTGAAAAGAGGTAGCTTAAAAGAAAAACGTCTTATTGGTCTGCCCTCACAGTGAAGGCAATGTCCCAGCACTGAGAACCTCAGCTTCCCGAGTTACCAGCTAAGAGGAGCTGGGAGGAAGGGTTAGAAAAGGTTGGTTCAAAATAAGGACTACACACTGCTGCTGTGAGCCCCCAGAGAGGGACGGAGCCCCCCTTTCCTCTCACTCTACGCTTCTCTTCTCGGGCTCTCTCAGTGATTCCCAGGGCAAAACGACCCACGAGCCACATGATGCGTGTGGTCGAGGGCCTCTCGGGCCCCGGCCACCTGCTCTGGGTCAGGACACCGCTGGACAGGTCCTGGAAGGTGTGGATGCCAGAGAAGGTGGCTTGGAGGTCTTCCACCTGGTGACGAGCCGTGCTGCCTTGTCCTTCACGTTGGTGGGCAGACCCCAGATGCTGGACCCAAGGGAGACACGGTGGGACATGACCCCTTTGGTCAGGAGTAGACTGACAGAGATCATAGCATCTCACTGCCCAGATCAGCATCTCTCTTATGAGTTTAATTTGTTCCAGAGACTCTAAGTCAAAGTTCTCCCCAGCATCCCCCTACCATGTCCATAGCCTCAGGTGAAGTTCAGTCTACTCCCGATCAAAGAGATTTCCAATCAGTGTGCTGTGAGAAGATTTTAGGTGTGGTGTGAAATATTTAAAGATCATTAATTATTTTCGAAAGACGCTCAAAGCACAGTAAGTATACATTTTTTTTAGTCTTTTTTTTTGAGCAACATGTGCCCCAGAAGTGTAACCATGGGTTCAAGTGTACCATGAGATGAAAAAGGTTGAAAAACACTGGTCTAGATTCTCCTCCTCCTGCTCAGATTATCTCTAGCAGGGAGAGCTTTATCTGTATTTAAATCCAGGTTGGCCAAGAAACATTTGCACTTGGCGATTTTTCCCCCTCTCTCCAATCTCATTAACAGCAATGATAATATTTCATTCTTAAAGTCGGACATTTCCAACTCTTTCCATTATTTATTCTCAAAGCTTTCCTGCTTTAAAAAAAAAAAAGTGTGTTGTTTTAAATTGTCATGTATACATTAACACCAATTGATATCACAGATAGAGAAAAATGATCAATTTTATGAAAATTTTAAGACCCAGACTTGTATGTACTTGCATATAATTTGTGTTTATTTATCTTAACTCTCTGCCTGGTAGTTGCTTCTTAGAATAAGAGACCAAAATTGTTTAAGAAAAATAAAGGCTTTCAGGACAGGAACAAATGATAGACGGTATTGTGGCTATTCACTTATTCAGTGAACATTTTCTGGGAATCTCTAGCAGTGTGTGCTGAGACACAGGGGACAAAGCCCTCCACAGACTCACACCCCACCTGCCAACACACACCACCACCTTCTTCCATCAGCTCCTGGGCGGGCACAGCCTAGACAGTAGGAGACCTAGGTTTCCAATGAGTGTGAGGAGCTCTGGGGAAGAATCTGAAGAAGCCTGCTGAGTGATCGGAGAGATGAAATAAAAATTCAAGACTATGCTGAGGAAAGCTAAATCAAAAATAATGTGAGTTAAAAAAAATAGTCTTAAAATGCTGCAACCTGGGCAGCCATCACCCCACTTGCCTGGCTCACCTCAGACATGTTCAGGGAGGCCCCTTTAAGCCTGAGGTAGGTATGCTGGAGCTTAAGGGCCCCTGGCCTGTGGCTCTCAGCTCAGCTGTCCACCTGCACTTCCCCCAGTACTGGGCTGGTGATGAGGCCGCCCAGACCCCTTCAGGACTGAGAGAGTTGCTGCATGCGTCCAAGCCTCTGTGCCTTCCCAGAGCAGCCTGCCCCTCTCAAGGACACAAAGACCCAGGACTGTACCCTCTGCTCAGGATGACTTTGAGGGTCCCTTTTAGCTTCTAAGCTTCCAGTTGGTCGATTAAGGCCTTTTATTGGAACTATCACAACTCAATTTCTCTCTCTACCCAATCCTGCTTCTGTTCCTTCCCTCTCATGGGTGTTAATCCCAAAAACACCTTATAATAAATGTCCTACATATTCTCTCCTAACACCATCCAGAGTCTGCCCAGACGCCAAAGCAGCCGCACCTGCCAGCATCTTCCCTCCGAAGCGCAAACTTGTAGGAAAGCTCAGTAGCCAGTGAAACCCCACAAGCTATACTCAAGTTAAAAATGGATTACTCCACAATCTACTCTCTGGTCATTGCCCAAAGGTATTTTCAAAAATTCATGCTGATCTTCAGAGGTTAAGCTGCAACCAGGATAAAATTGAAAGTTTGTTTTCTCCAAGTCCTGACCATACAGAGATCCTGATCCTGATCCTGACCGACACGTGGACACAGACCAGACATTGGCCGAGGTCCTCAGTACGTCTGGAGGAGTTAATCTCCCAGGTGAGCTAGATGAAAGGTCGGAGAGCCCCAGAAAGCAGGAATCAGAATCAAACAAAATAAGACTTTATGAACCCACCTGCAAATGTTAGCAAACATTTCAACGTGGTGTGGATACAGACTTCACAGAACATCACGCAACCCTGGAAACAGAAAACTGACATGCTGAGTGGCCCTGTGGGGAGCTCTGCCCCAGCTTCTGAGCAGACAGAGGAAATCGGGGGCTCCCTCCTTGCTCTCTGGTTCTGTCTTATCCACTCTTCTCTCTCTCCAAAGTAGGGCCTTGGGGAATCAAAACATCCTGGGTGTCATTCTAGACTCATCATACGCTAGTTACGTAAAGTGGAACAAGTTATTAACCTCTTGCTGAGTCTCATACTCTTGTCCAAAAAATGAGAAATAAACAAAACTTCTGCAGTGCAGTTGGCAGGAATAACAACATCAAGGATCACTTCGCAGAGCCCCGTGGAGCCCCACACGGGGCACCACGCAGCACTGTGCTTCACATTCTCACCGAGCCGTGCACAGGAGTTAACTGGGAGCTTCCAAACATGCTGAGGCCTGGAGGGCATCCCAGAGCATCTGATATAATCAGTTTGGGGCGATGAGCATCAGAAATGTTTAAAGCTCTCCAGGTGGTTCTAAAGCACAACCAATGTTGAGAACTGTTGCTCTACGCAGATTAATTCTTCAGAGCCACGCAACTACCGTGTGTATGCAGCACCACTGCCCCCCCCCAACTTCCCCCAATTTTACAGATATGGAAATTAAGGTTTAGAAAGGGTGGAGGATTACTCAAGGGTAAAGAGTCAGTGGGGTACAGAGCTGAGAGTGGAAACCACACAGTATGACTGTCAGGGGCTCACGCACCAAGTCACACTGCCGGACTCCACCTGCTGAATGTGAACAAACATCTAGATGCTTTCCAGCCTTCGCAGAGGCTCCTGGAGACTCCACCTCTTTTATGCTTACCTGGATGGAGCTGGAACATATTCTTCTTAGTGAAGTATCTCAAGAACGGAAAGACCCAGGAAGGCTGTGTTGACCAGTGTGATGAAAATGTGTCAAACGGTCTAGGAAGCTAGTGTATGATGCCCCATGATCATATCAATGTACACAGCTATGATTTAATAATAAAAAAAAAGAATGGAAAGAAAAGTATCCAATATACTCACTATTATTATGAAACCAATATATAAACACGTACACACTCATACAAATGATAAAACACAAATATAGTCCAGAAAGAAAGAGGGGACAAGGAGAGGGGAGAGGAGGCGGGAGGAAAAGGTGAGTGGAGGGAGGGTATTTGGTGGGACCTCCCCTAACGCGCACAATGCAAGGGCACACGTCACAACCACCAAGAGCATATTATAAATGCCTTACCACAAAAAATGAGTGAGGTGATGATTATGTAAATCAGTTTTATTTAAGCATTCCACATTGTATACAAATTATCACATTGTACCCCATAAATGTACACAGTTAGGATTTAATAAAAATTAAGTAAAAAATAAAAAATAAAAAAGAATATGCTATAAATTGGGGATCTAATTTTGTTCCTCACTTTTTGGCTTCCCTCCCCTCCATTCTCTGCTCTTCACAATCCCCAGCCAAAAATGTTACTGGGAGTTAAGTAGGAAGGAACAATAGATACGATTTAGAAACATGGGCAAAATGGATCTAGAAAAAAATTATTTCTTCCTCCTCTTCTCCTTCCTAAAACTTGGCCATGAACATATCCTTCTTTTATGTCTAAAATATTTTAAAATAATGTTTACCTGGATGGACTTGAAATGCATTCTTCTTAGCCAAAGTATCTCAAGAATGGGGGAAAAAAATATCCAATGTGCTCAATACTAATATGAAACCAATATATAAACAATTACACACCCACACGAATGATAAAACACAAATATAGTCTAGCAAGGGAGACAGAGGGTGGGGGAGGAGGCGGGAGGGCGATTGATGGGATCTCACCTAATGTACACAATGTGAGGGTGTTCAGCCTACCCCCTGGGTGAAGGGCTCAACTACAACTTAAACTTTACTTTAGAATTGAAAACAATGTAACCTAAAAATTTGTATCCTCCTATTAACTTGAACTAAAAACATCTTTTAAAATAATTATTACAGATACTGAAAATGAGCATATATTGTTTTTTGTCTACATTATCATAATATAATTATATATTTAAAGTAGTCTGTTTATGGGGAGGCACCTGTGGCTCAAAGGAGTAGGGCACCGGCCCCATATGCCGGAGGTGGTGGGTTCAAACCCAGCCCCGGCCAAAAACTGAAAATAAAATAAAGTAGTCTGTTCACATGATGTCATACATATTTTTCCAGAAGATTTGTCTTATAACTCAATTAAGCAGCCTGGTACAGCTCTTTAGATAATATAAATATAGGTGATTTTACCATTAATTGGGCTTGAAATATTTTCATTAAAAGTTTCCCCCTAAAGAAAAAAAAAAAACATTTAGCCTGGTTATTCTGAAAGCTGATATTCAAATCTGTACGCTTGTAAAGTCACACAACACGACGTTTGCCTTCCCTTATTTGCTGGGCGTTCCTGGGTGCCCACAAGCCTTACCCTGTTCCCGGCACAAAGTAGGAGCTCAAAAAAATCCTTGATGCATGAACAAATGATACTTTCCTTGGCACTGCAATGAAGTTATAAAATCGGATTTCTTTTAGGAGCAGGAACACAACTCTCCAAAATGAAGCCTGAGGACAGGGCAGGGTGGACAGCAGCAAGGCAGGCAGGAAAGACAACCAGAAACCCCATGGCAGAGACCAGCTACGTTGCCCAGGAGGAAATATGTGGTTTCCTGAATTGTGCTCCTTCAAAGCCTTCAAACTTCGAATCATGACATGTGTAAACCATGTCAGGGGACCACCGCCCGCCATCTGCCACATTTGGGGGTTGTTCTTAAGATGTTTACATGATCGGGCTCTTCTCTCCCTAGCACTATTTCCAGAGGGAATAAGAAGTTGGAGACAGCTGTGACAGAAAAAATGAGGCTGCGAGAGCTGTAGTGGGTACTTCAGAAGATGAGCCATGCATAGGAAGGATTCTTTCGCTAGTATCTGTCCGGCCTCCTCTGGATACTACAGGGGGACTTCAGAAAAAGGAACACCCTGAAATTGATGTAAAGAGTGTGTGTGCACCTGTCTGTCTAAGGAGGAGACCTCAGCTTTCATCCACTCTCATGTCTTCTGATTTTAGGGCCCACTCCTTCTTCCCCTCCATGAACTCAAGTGGGACCCTTCTGAACCCATCTTTATTTGCTCCGAGCTGGAGCTGGGGATGAGAGGTGGGGCTGAGAGACAGAGAAGGTGCAAGGCAGAGGAACCTCCTTGTGAAAGGCCTTCTATTGAGCTAAGAGATGTGAAAGGCTTAGAGAGTGCCCAACATACAAGGTATAAAAGGACCTATAAATTCAGTTCTTATTAACGCTTCATGTTTTCTCAACCTCACAACAACCCCATGAGTTCAGCCTTCAGCCTAAGTCCCATATCCTATTTATGAAGAGACTGAGACTCAGAGAGGTTAAGTAACTAATCCAGGGTCACACAGCTATGGTGGAGTTTATAATGATCTAATTCCAAATCATGGCTTCTTACCCTCCACCCCCTGGCCTGAATTACTAGCCAGGCTTTCAGTCCGGAGGCAGCCTCTCTGTCCACCCTTCCAGCTTCCTCATCTAAAGCCCAGGGGTCCTGCTCTTTCCACGACTGTCCATTACAACAGGCACAGAGCCAAAAAATGAGTCTCTTCAAGCCAAGGCATAATCTACTTGCTTGCGTAAAGTGGCCTCAGGCATCCCGCTCACATTCCGCGCTGGAAGCCAGGGTATTGGATGTTAAAGAAAAAAACAAATCGCACTTATCACAGTTAACTCCCTTGCCTTTAATGCAGCCAAGTCAGAGGCCAGAAGGGAAGAGATGTTTCTTGTAGTCCCGGCTACAAGTGTGAGAAAACAAACCAAGTATACTATTTTCTGGTTCTAAAAATCCATGCTAAAAACTTCAACTAAGCATAGGCTCAGCTAACTCCCTTCCATCCTGTGAGAGTCGCGACAGAAGCAAGGGCTGAGCGCTTCCTATGCGCCCGCACTCGCCACCTGCCCTTTCTGTGCCTCCAAAGAGCAGACTAAGCAAGTCCCCCAGGCACAGAGCAGCAGCAGCAGGCCGGACCCCAGGCCTATCAGGGGACAGCAGCAGCGCTGTTAACCTTGCCCTTCCCAGGGGTCTACACCGTCCCCGGAGCTGTCTCCCCGCTTCCCTGAAACCTGGCCGACCTCTTGGGAGGATGAGCCGGGGAAGCAAAACAGATGGACTCTATCGACAGGAGATCCAGGTTCGAGGCCCAGCTCTGCCACTTACTAGCTCCGTCACCGTGGGTCTCAGTTTCCCCACCTTGCGATG
Source organism: Nycticebus coucang (assembly GCF_027406575.1). Lineage (NCBI taxonomy): Eukaryota > Metazoa > Chordata > Mammalia > Primates > Lorisidae > Nycticebus > Nycticebus coucang. The sequence goes on along the minus strand of NC_069785.1, from coordinate 5,242,108 downwards.
AGCTGATGGTTAATGCTGCACATCAGACAGTCTAGAAGAGAACGGCCTCGGGCTTACAGCGCTGGGCAATCGTGTTCCCTTCACCCCTCCATACCTGCTAAGTCAAGAACAGGTGGGGCCCTGGGCCCCCTTGGCTCACTCAGCGCTCTCGGCACCCACAGAGCTGCGACGCCACCCCCGCGCCCGCCTCCGGCGGCTGCCGCCCGCTTCCCTCGCCCCTCCGGGAGGGCCAGTCCTGCGCGCTCAGACTTCTGGCCACCTCCAGTTCTCCCCCCTACCACCCCCCGGCTTCGGGCGTTGGGGTCGGCCTCTCCGGAGAACCCCGCGCGCGGCCGGGGCGGCGGGAGGCGCGTCCCGCCCTCCGGAGAGGGCGTGACCGGGCTTACATAGGAGGCGGCCGGGCAGCCCCGACGCCGAGCTCCCTCCGAGGCGCGGCCTCCCCGCCAGAGCCCCGTGGCCGGCCGGGGGCTCCTCCGCACCTGCGCCCCGGGGCTCCCGGCCCTCCCGCGGCCTCCACCCCGCCCGCCATGAGGTCGCCGTTCTACCGCTGCCACAACACCAGCTGGGTGGAGAAGGGCAACTCGGCGACGATGAGCTGCGTGCTGTTCAGCGCCGGCCTCCTGGGCAACCTGCTGGCCCTGGGGCTGCTGGTGCGTTCGGGGCTGGGGTCGCGCCCGCCGCGCCCGCCGCCCTCGGTCTTCTACGTGCTGGTGTGCGGCCTGACGATCACCGACCTGCTGGGCAAGTGCCTGGTGAGCCCCGTGGTGCTGGCCGCCTACGCGCAGAACCGGAGCCTGAGGGTGCTGGTGCCGGCGGCGGACAGCTGGCTGTGCCCGCTCTTCGCCTTCTTCATGTCCTTCTTTGGGCTCGCCTCGACGCTGCAGCTGCTGGCCATGGCGCTGGAGTGCTGGCTGTCCCTGGAGCACCCCTTCTTCTACCGACGGCACGTCACCGCGCGCAGGGGCGCGCTGGTGGCGCCGGTCGGGAGCGCCTTGTGCCTGGCGTTCTGCGCGCTGCCCTTCGCGGGCTTCGGGAGGTTCGTGCAGTACTGTCCCGGCACCTGGTGCTTCATCCAGATGGTGCGCGAGGAGGGCTCGCGGTCGGTGCTGGGCTACTCCGTGCTCTACTCCAGCCTCCTGGCGTTGCTGGTAGCCGCCACCGTGCTGTGCAATCTGGGCGCGATGCGCAACCTCTACGCCATGCACCGGCGGCTGCGGCGCCTCGCGCCCTCGGCCACCAGGGAGCCGCGCGCCGGCGAAAGGGACGCATCCCCACAGCCCCTGGAGGAGCTGGACCACCTGGTGCTGCTGGCCCTGATGACCGTGCTCTTCACCATGTGCTCCCTGCCGGTGATTGTGAGTCGCTGGGCGCCCGGGCCGCGGGGCGCGGAAGGGGCGCGGGCGCGGGGCGGGCTGCAGCGTGACTCACACGGTCACCGGGCTGGGAGCTTTGTGGCCGCACTCCCCAACTCCACAGAATCCCAGTTGCGGGGTGGAGACATAAAGGGAAAGACTGAGCCTGACTGCGTCTCCTTAGCTTAACGAAAGCATCTCCTCTCTGCTTGCCTGTGGGGAGATCTTAAGGTCACTTTTGCACCCCGGGCTTTTGAGGAGCAGAATTTGCTTCCTCCTGGGCAACGCAAGGCCTCTGCTCCCCGATGGGCAGGTGGTGTCTCTTCAAACCTGCCCATGATTTTAGAGGCATCAGAAATAGGCGAATGACTTCAGGGGGCTCTTCCCCAGGTGCTAGCGTGGAAAGGGGAAAGGGGAAGGTTTCATTCTGCTCGAGTGTTTTGCAGAGATGAGTGACTGGATTCGTAGGTGTAATTCTGAAAAGCTGGTGCGCCACCGCCCAGGCGGGTGGAGCTGGAGGCTGTTTGTACGGTTCACCTGGTCAAGTGATTTTGACAACCTGTCTTGACAGGTTCTGTTTCTATCTTGACAAGTGGAGTGACTTGAAAGCCATTATCTCGGTTTCAATTTACTCACGGGGATGGTGGTGGAGATTGAATTACCTCCATGTTTTGAAGGCTGTGGCTCCTGGGGTCCCCGCCAGGGGACCTGGCTGAGCCTCGCGCCCCCCCTCTCCTCCGCCCCAGGGCACCTGTCCAGCAGGAGCAGCGTCTGAACACTTGCGTTGCCGGCTCGCTGTGCCTGGAGTCTCGAGACTTTTCATGAATAGGAAAAGTTGTTACTTTCTTACCACTTTATTGGTGATATCACTTTATTGGTGGATGAAGGAGAAATAGAAAATGATTTTCCCTTAAATGAAGTCCTTAATGTGTGGTAGAAGAGTAGTCACGCATAATTACACAGGGGTCGATCACAGCTCCCCAAATGAATAATCAGGTAAATCTCTGTCTGTGTAGATACAGATACATGGGTGATACGACATCCAGCTGTGATTAGCAAACTGTAGCTGCTAGAAATTGTCAACGGGGCTTTTACAGAGACAGTTGGCTGGGCCCCATTTCCCAGAGCCTCTGACTTAGAGATTTTTGAATAATTTTCATTCTTAAGTTCCAAGGTGATATCAACGCTTCTGATTCAGATCACTTTTGTAGAACCTTCCTCTAAAACAGGAGTTGGCACAGCGCCACCCACAGGCCGAATCCACCCTGTCTGCTGTCTTTGTACAGCTCTAGAGCTAAGGAGCATTCTCACAAATGAATATTTGCCATCAGTTACAGGGCCCACGAGCTTGGAGCTCCAGTTAAGCCAAATACTATGCCAAGAAACCATTTCATTCTTCTCCTAGTACACATGTACATTATATTACCAAAAAAATTATAATATCATGTGTAATATCAATCACCACTGTTATTATTGATACATTTTGAATCTCATCAATAAGCCTACATTCAAATATTTCTGATTCTGAATTATTTCTCTTTTTAAAAAGCATCACATTGATAGGAGAAGTAATACAAGGACTGTTCCAATTAGTCCACTGATCATAGACAAAATATTTTAAAATAAATGAAACTTACTTTGTATTCTGATTCTACATGTTCATTTGAAGAAGAGGGGAAAGGAAAAAGACAAAATAACTATTTAGAGGACCATGCTTATATGCAATATAAAACTACAGAACTAAAAATACTCAGTTATTATAATTATTTAAAATGTGCTAAAGAGACATACCAAAAACTAAACTTTCATAAATACTGGGGAAAAAAGAGATAGTGTTTTATCATCTAAAGCAGTGGTTAAAAACCACATTATTTATGTGGATTATATCTATCGGTATTTATCATATTACAAATAAAACTAATGCATTTTTTAAATTTTTATTTATTTATTGAGACAGAGTCTCACTCTGTTGCTCCAGGCTAGAGCACCATGTCATCATAGCTCACAGAAACCTCAAACTCCTGGGTTCAAGCAACCCGCCTGCCTCAGCCTCCTGAGGAGCTGGGACTACAGATACCCACCATAATGCCCAACTAATTTTTCTATTTTTAGTAGAGACAGGGTCTCACTCTTGCTTAGGCTGGTCTCAAATTCCTGAGCTCAAGTAATCTTCCTGCCTCAGCCTCCCAGAGTGCTGGGATTACAAGCCTGAGCCATACCACCCAAACTAAAACTAAGAAATTCTAAAAATATTGTTGCAAAACAAGATAACAAAAATGTACTTCCTGTGTTTTTCCAGAGGTGCATAGAAAACTGGGATTTCTTTTGCTTTGAGATAGAGTCTCACTATGTCAACCCCAGTAGAGTGCTGTGGCTTCACAGCTCACAGCAACCTCCAACTCTTGGGCTTCAGTGATTCTCTTGCCTCAGCCTTCCAGTAGCTGGGACTACAGGCACCCAGCTTTTTTTGTCATTGTTGTCATTGTTTAGCAGGCCTGGGCTGGGTTCAAACCCATCAGCCCCAGTGCATGTGGCTGGTGCCCTAACCACTGAGCTATGGGCCACCCCCGCGCCCGCCTCCGGTGGCTGCCGCCCAGAGCACCAAGCCAGAAATTTAATTCCAACTGTTTGAGAATGCTTGATTAGTTGGGATCTGAGCACCAACCCAATTTAATTATAGGCACCAAGCCAGAAAACTGGGATTTCAAAAGGATTTAATGAGGGTGGCTCCTGTGGCTCAAAGGGGAAGGGCGCCAGCCCTATATGCCTGAGGTGGCGGGTTCAAACCCAGCCCTGGCCAAAAATTGCAAAAAAAAAACCCAAAACACTCTTCTGAGGAGTGGAACTAACTGGAAAAATAAGGCCACATCTGAAGGTAGAGGTCATAAAACACAGCTCACCCAGAACACAAACACTACCCTGGTAAAAAGTTTTTTGGAGTATATTTTATTAAATTGACAACCATGCTGGATAAGAATGTGATACTTAGCTAGACTGAATTTTCAAATTTCCAATTTGATATACTAGGAAGAATATAAAGTACATGGCATGCGCCATAGAGGCAGTTCGCAGCGCCCTCTCTAATGCGTATAACATATTTTCACTGAAATTATTTTTACCTTAGAAAATCTGAGTGTGCTACAGGTTGGTGGGGAGGCAGGGATGGATGAGAGAGGGTGGGCGTGGATAGATTGGGTGTTGCAGTTGAGAGGTTTGAAGGCCAGAGAAGGATGGATACCAACTTGTGTAGTCATGTACCTCAGATCCACAGGGTCAGAGAGGAGAATAGAGGATATCACACCTGCACTGGGATTGCTGTGTGAACCACTTTGGCAGGCAGAAGAAATAGGGCCGGATGCTCCTTCCAAAGGAGGCTGTTAGAGGTACATACACAGTGGGGGATGGCAGGGAAGAGATGGGCCTCCTTTGGAAGGGAGAGGGTCCGAAGTGGATTTAAAGGTAAAGTGCAGAAGGTGAGGTGTGGATGGGCTGAGTAGAAGAGGGCCTCAGAATGGAGAGAGCAGTCTTCCCAGCAGGGGCATCCTGCCCAGGTAAGTGACCGCGGAGTTGTCAACAGCACCATAGCCGCAATGACTCCTGATTCCAGCAGAGGACACTCTGCTCACACCGGTTCTCTGTGTGGAACCAGCCACTTTAAAAAACGGCAGGTGAAGGATAAAGCACTTCCGAAGGAAATCCAACGACTGAGAAATACAAACGACCTGACAAAATCGGCCTGGATAAGCATTGCATCAAAGTAAAATCGTTTAATTATCATTCAGGTGCTCAGATCCCAACTAATCAAGCATTCTCAAACAGTTGGAATTACATTTTGCCACACCCCACTGTGAGGAGAAAGGGGCAGAATACAAACTCAGAAGTATTTGCTTCTGAGGTCAGTGTAAGCATATGGCTACTGCCTGCTGTGTCTGCTTTAAGCACCCTCATGTCTGGTGCCTACTACGCACCATTCCTAATGGACAGAGGAACAAAGCCAGCTGAGCATTTAGTTCTCATTATATGCTAGCACCTGTTCTGAGACTTTACTCATTCAAATGCAACCACAGCCCTGGGAGGTAGATACTGTGATCCCCACTGCAAAGATCAGGAAGCGCCCAACTTGCCTGCAGTCCCACACTCAAAGAGGAGACTAATCCCAGTAGACCCTACAGCTGATTCTTGTAGCCACTGCCTCATGGAGTCTTCCTGAGGGGGTGATGCCCGAGGGGGACCCTACAGAGAGGTAAGATTAAGGCACACAATCAGGGGACCCTACAGAGAGGTAAGATTAAGGCACGCGATCAGGGGACCCTACAGAGAGGTAAGATTAAGGCACGCGATCAGGGGACCCTACAGAGAGGTAAGATTAAGGCACGCGATCAGGGGACCCTACAGAGAGGTAAGATTAAGGCACGCGATCAGGGGACCCTACAGAGAGGTAAGATTAAGGCACGCGATCAGGGGACCCTACAGAGAGGTAAGATTAAGGCACGCGATCAGGGGACCCTACAGAGAGGTAAGATTAAGGCACGCGATCAGGGGACCCTACAGAGAGGTAAGATTAAGGCACGCGATCAGGGGACCCTACAGAGAGGTAAGATTAAGGCACGCGATCAGGGGACCCTACAGAGAGGTAAGATTAAGGCACGCGATCAGGGGACCCTACAGAGAGGTAAGATTAAGGCACGCGATCAGGGGACCCTACAGAGAGGTAAGATTAAGGCACGCAATCAGGGGACCCTACAGAGAGGTAAGATTAAGGCACGCAATCAGGGGACCCTACAGAGAGGTAAGATTAAGGCACGCAATCAGGGGACCCTACAGAGAGGTAAGATTAAGGCACGCAATCAGGTTCCACATCTGTAAAATGTGGATAATGACCATACTTACTCTATGTGATCTTCGTAAGAATAAAATGAATTTTTTAAGTAGGATGCTTAGAACAGGGCCTGGGAATAGTAAGCCCGACTGGGCCTTACCCATGAGTAGCAGTAGTATCGTAGTGGTAGTAAGAGTAGTAATACTAGTAATACTAGTAAACTGCATGAATGGGAGAGGGCATTGGATCTAAGTAACAGCTGAGTCTGCTGTGAGGCATCTTCCTAAGTGCGTAGATTGGAGCAGCTGAACCCGCTGAAATGCTCTATGGAGAAGAATGCAGAGGGTCAGGAAATGTCTGGGGACGCCTCTTCTCCAGAGTCCCTCCTTAGCCATGCCCCTTCCTACGTAAGAGCTGCTATTGTATTTCCATGTTTTCCGTTCCACTAGAATCCATTTATCCCACTAGAGATTTAGAGTTCAGTAGGCATGGGGAATGTACCCGCAAACCCCAGGGCTGATGGCCTCAGGCAGGGCGAGAGGCGATGGAGGGTCTCATCTAGACAGTGCTGTTGGCCAAACAGCAGGAAAAGCTGGGCTTTGAGGCAGTCTGCAGGGCTCTGGGGAGGCGGTCGCAGTGGGCTAGACACGGGTAAGTGGCCTTATTTTGTGTGTGTGTGTTTTCTCCGCTAGCCTGAAAAACAGGATGTCAACTGTGAAAAGGTAATGCCCTATCTCTGCTAAGAGGCAGGAGAGTGGCTCACATGCCTTGACGGTTTCCTCGGTCCCGTCGCCTCGTGGCTTCGCATCATCACGTTTCTTGTCTCTTCGCATTAAAACATGTTTCATTGGTGCCTCCGTAATTGTGACATTTCACAAGTGTGGCTTGTTTGTGAGCAAACTGATGAAAGAGGGTGGGAAATGAGCAGAAGGAAGGACACCGGGGGAGGTGTGGACTGTGAGATCACCCTTAGACAGAGAATCTGTATTTACGGACGCATGATGGCCCAGGGACCTGAGCACTGGAGCCCAGGAGGTACTGGGTCCCTGATGTGCACCTCAGCTTCACCCCTCCTCCCAGGGTTTCTCCCCTTCCCAGCTCCCCAGGGCGCCCAGCAACACCGTCGGCTTCGCGGCTTATCCACTTAACCAAAACCGAGCGTCCCGCGCCAAGCTGCAGGGCTCTTACAGACACCTGGGCAAGCGAATGCATTGCCACCGCCAGCCCTTCAGTATCATAATGGAATGTTTTTCTTCAAAACAGTATCGGGCTTACTATGGAGCATTTAAAGATGTCCAAGAGAAAAACAGAACCTCGGAAGAAAAGGAAGACCTCCGAGCCCTGCGTTTCCTGTCCGTGATTTCCATCGTGGACCCCTGGATTTTCATCATTTTTAGAACTTCAGTATTTCGGATGTTTTTTCACAAGATTTTCGTAAGACCTCTGATGTCTGGGAACTGGCGCAGCAATTCCTGCCAAACCAGTGTGGAATCCAGGTTGTGACCCTGTCTTACACTCTGCGGTAAGCTGAGGGAAATATCACATTTTCAGTCAAAGCAGCATAATTTTTAAGAAACTCTTACACTTTAAATTCTTACAAATTATCTCCCCTAACAAAAGCATCGAAATGTATTTTAAGTATTTAATCTATCTTAATAACGTGTTGTCCCTCAATAGTCAGTGCATTTTTTTGTTAAAGAGCAGTTAAATTTCATATATTGTAAACAATGTTAAAAGTCTTAAAGCAATGATATTAATTGTCCCAATGTTTGTACTTGGTAGCCCTAACTTTTAGAGATGTCTGAGACCTATGGGTCTTCATTTAAATGTGTTAAAAACATTACCCTTTACAATTAGGAGATGGATGTTTTTAAAGAGCAGAAGAATTGCTTATCCTATTTACTCCTAGCGAACATGATACCATATTATAATTCCTCTGTTCGGTTCTTTTCTTTGCCAGTTGCTCTAAGGACAGCCTACATTTCAGATGCTCCTAGGAGAAGTGAAGTGGGAAATGCGCTCAGGTGAAGCAGTTGGAGGGGCCTTCCCAGCCCCTGTCTGAGGAGGACTCCACTGCCTCCTATGGACACCAGAAGCTACAAGTGGACGCAAGGCAAGAGACGGCTACGGCACGCACCCCAGACAAGGGAAAACTAATTTTTATCTTTTGAAGTTCGACTTCTTTTGCATTGAAGCAAGGGTCAATAGTAATCAAAATTTGGGAGTGGACTTCAAAATGTTCTTTTGATTTGGGGAACCTCCATTTTATAAAAAGGTTTATCATATTGATGGATTCTTTGGTGAAAGGATTTATGCTTCTGTGAAAAACAGGGATGTGTGAAAACCAGAGAACCATGTGTGCCATTTGGCTCTGCGAAGCTGCCAGCATTTGGCATGGTGAAAAGCCCACCTAGGAGGTAGGGAGCTGCAGGAGAGGGAGGTGTCAAGGGCCTTGACATCTACCTTAACTACCTGTAACAGCCACGTTCTACTCTTTGTGGAGACAGGAAGACCTTATTGAGGACCCGGAGAGCTACACTTAACTTTCAAAACTGGGGCGACATGTAGCTCAGGAGCAGCATAACTGAGCACTTGAACTGCACATTTAGAAGTTTACAAAGGTTAGCAACAGTGACCTCCAGGGAAGAGCAAAGCCACAGCTGCTAAGGGACTGGAAACCCAGTGTGCAGGTATGAGATCCCGCCTTTGGTAGAAGAGATGGGGCGGGACAGAAGTGCAGCCTCTCCAAAGCCTCTGAGAGGCAGAGCCTGCTGCATCTGAGTTGTCTTGAGACCCCCAGCCAGCAACTTCTTCCAAAGACCAGAGTACAAGTATTTACTTTATTTCCTGCTTAGCAGCAACTTCAATTTTTTCACCTCTGGTTCTTCTGGTATCTAAGAGATAGTCTAAACCCGGATGTATATGCAGGAGAACCTCCATAGCCGCCCACCTCCTTAAGTTGACCTAATGTTCATAGACCAGACATGCACCACATGTACATTTCAGTACAGTGGGCTTAGTTCCCTTTGGTGACCACCTCCGTGTGTTGACCAGCATGTTACAGTCCCTTGGGTGGGTGGGCACCTTACAGAGATTCCACTGTGCATATACAGAGGGTGCCCAAAAAGTGTGTACACATTTTTAAGAGATGTTATCTATGTATTAGTTTTCAAAGTTGGACTGAAGGTGTTGTTACTGGTCAGGTGCACTGGACACTATCTGCACATCCGCTCTACCTGCAATTCATACGGTTTTGAAGAATAATCAACTTTACTTCCAACAAGATCTCTTAAAATGTGTGTACACTTTAGGCATCCCCAATATATGTGTCGTTTTTTTTCTGTATAGCAAAACTGTGAAAAAGACTAGTCAGGAATACAAGTAAAATTTGAGAGCATGGAATAATGAAAAAATGTAATTCTTTGAAGTTTAACTTTTATTTGTATGTTCAATGTGTAATTATGTGTGTGTGTTATTGTCAGAGGAAGTACATCATTTTTGTACTCTCCTTTTGAAGATGTGTGTTTGACAACTGTCCAGATAATTTGAAAAGGCCCCAGATTTATCAATAAACTAATTTTGTAATATTTTGCAGAGGAAATTACTTTTCTTCAAATGAAAGGAAAAGGCTTGGTTTTCTTTTTTTAAGCAAACAGTTTGCTGGCAATATTTCATTCCCTAGCAGTTTAAAAGTGTAAATTTTTTTATATTGTTCTATGAGAACATTTATGATTTTAAATAAGATGTATTCAAGGAATCATCGCTCCTCTTTGTTTTTTATAAAATGTAGATATACCATCCGGATGAAATCCATCTTAAGTTGAAATCAACACCAGAGACCTTCATTGATTCAGTCATTAGTTTATTAAATAATTGACACAGACCCTGTGCCAACCAATTGGTTAGGTACTAAGGGGAAGAATAAATAAGACTCAGATCTTGTTCTGCTCCTTGTCCAGTGGGGGAGACAAAAATGTAAACAATTATAACCCAGCACAGAAATTCTCAGTAGTATGTGCACACACACAGGCCTACTCAAAGAGGAGGCCCAAACTAGGGCAAAGATGCTTAAGTTAAGCACTGAAAATGAGTAGGAATTTTGACTCCAACTGAAAAAAACATAAATGGTTTGCATAAGAGGAAATAGATGCATTTAATAAAGGTAAAAAAAAAAATCCAGCCTAATCACCAAATAAAAAAAAAATATGACTCACTAACAGAGAGGTTATTTCAGGGGGTACATTCACGTTTCCCTGTTGAGTTCGTAAATCTGCAGACTGACAGCGAGTCCCGAGAGCTGACAGTATCCTTTTGTGTTGCCCCAGTAATTCCAGTCCAGCATTCTCCCCCAGAGCACAGCCGGGGTCCCAGGGAGCAGCAGTATCATCACCTGGAACTCACAGGCAACGCAGTTACCCAGCCCACATGTGACCTGCTGAATCAGAATCTACGGGGTGAGGCGGGCAATCTATGTTTGCACATGGCCTCCAGGTGATTCTCATGCTGGTTACAATTTCAGAAGCACTGCTCCACACAAAAATTAAAAATACAGACAAGAAAATATGCAACAGACTCCTCAGATCACCTAATCACTCCCACCTGGATTCCTGTAGGGTCTCACCTGTGATGTTCTTGAGGAAGTTTAGCTTTTAAAAATCTTTATCGGCAGCAGTCACTGACTCTGCCCCACATTTAAAGTTCTGACAGTGGTGATGAGACCTGTGTCACCTCTACTACCATGGCAGTAGACATGCTCGCTCCCACCTGCTGCCTCTTTGGCCTTTTGGGCCTAAGCCTGATGGTTACTTCACGTGAAAGAAAACACACTGCAAGGACGTCATTCACAAAATCAGGTGAGCTTGCATTAGGAATTCAATAATATTTTTAGATCTCTATGGGATAGAAATCTCCATTAAAATAGGTAAATCTTTTAAAAAAAAAAAAAAAAACCTTGTAATTTGACCTTCTTGTATATTCCTAGGAAGACATTATACATTCCATCTCCCTTTCCAGGTTTTAAAAGCCTGGAGGACTAAATAATCACCTATTTTTTCCTTATTTCCTCTAGTAACTAAGGTACACACTGTAGAAGGTCCATAATATACTATAAACGTGTTGAATAAAAGGTGTTATTTCTCCTGATATCTCCAAAATATAAGTATACTCAGTAAGAGGCTGCTGGGACTCAGTCAGCGTTTCCTCTGCATCTGATTAATGTTCTCACTCCAGCATGGAAAGAATTTTCTCTAAGGCCATCCAAAGATGAAAGTAATAATTATAGGAGAAAATATTTTTGCTCTTTATTTTTCCTACTGTCATAGACAACATGAAAATTAATATGCATTTCAATTTTATCTAGGAAATAGCAACTCATAATTAAAATAATATAAAAAGTTCATGTACTAGGCAATTTTAACGTTGTAAAACAGCCTTATCTTGTTGGAACAGTGCTGAGCAGCCTTCCCTTGTCATTACTCTGTTAAAGAGTACGGATCACTGGTCTGGAGGTTCCCAGATGGCAGAAGCTGCGCTGGCAGGAGGGCTGTGCTGCCATGAGGCTCCTCCCCCTGCCATGAGGCTCCTCCCCAACTATGAGACTCCTCCCCAGCCATGAGACTCCTCCCTCAGCCCTGAGGCTCCTCCCCCCACCTTGGTGATTGCCTAACTCAGGGCACTGAGTGAGTCAGCAGGTCTGACCTGGTCCAGCAAGGTTCCTTCCACTCTTCTAGACGATTGAAAAAATGACTCTCAGCCAGGTCACGCCAATGTGCTTGGCTCTCCAGCAACAAACGGACCACACTTGTGAAGTGTCTGTTGTCCATCAGGGATGCTCATTAGCATCTAGGTGCCCAAGGTTTTGTGGGGTTTGATCACATATCAGCCTCTTTCTGGCACAACCCAAAATTTCAGACTCCAAGAAGGAAATCAGGTTGGTGTTCAGTGTAAAATATACTGTGTGCACAAAACACCCCAGGCCCAGGAAAACGACCCTGTGCTGGAGGAATGGCAGGAACCCTCTCAAAATCTGGGTTTCCAGATGTCAACCCGGGCAGGTGACCTTGCACGCAGGCTTGTCCAAAGATAACAGTTTGCAGCCTTGCTAAGGTACTCCTTTCTTACATGAAAAAATTTTACAAGAAAAGTATTCTTAACTGATATTATTATATATACATAGAAAATATAAAGAAATCATCTGATAAACTATTAAAATGAACAAGATCAATATGACAATAAAAAATATATAAAAATCAGTAACATTTTTATATACTAATGGTAACATAATACAAAAACAAACAAAAAGATCCTGTTTGAAATAACAACTTAATGCCTGGAAATAATGTTAACAAGGCATGTAATGACAACATGAAGAAAAAATACAAATTAAGAAATGTAAAATAAAACCAGCTCATGGTACTCCATGATTGCATTAATGTACACAGCTATGATTTAATAAAAAAATAAAAGAAATGTAAAACATGACTTTAAAAAAGTACCCATTGGTTATTTCTTGTTAGGAAGATGGAATATGAAAATAACAGTGTCTAAAATTAATTTATAAGTAATCCCAGTCAAACTCTCTACTGCTTTGAGTCCCTTTTTAAAAGAAAAATATTAGTTTTTGCCCACTTTAAGAAAATTACCTTAAAGTTCACTTGTGGAATGAAAATTCTGACAAATATAGTTACAGGAGGGTTAGTCCTGTTTTGTCAGGACTATCTAATCATAACACAAAGATACAGGGATTAAAATGATGGGGTAATTGTACAAAGAATAGGCTGGATCAATGAAATAGATAAGCCCACTATCAGGTAATAACAGAGAATGCCTGACCAATCAAGGAAGACAAAGGTTAGTCAAGATACAATATAGGAATACCTTTAGCAATTTGGAACATGTTAATCTAGATTGTACTTTGTTTTTAAAAGAAAAGCAAGCCACGGAATATTCTTCACCCATAAAAAGACGGAGACTGCACATCTTTTGTATTTACCTGGATGGAATTGGAGTACGTTCTCCTTAGTAAAGTATCACAAGAATGGAAAAGCAAGTGTCCAGTGGACTCAATACTAATATAAAAGCAGTGGAGAAATACATGCCAAGAAAAGAGAAAAATGCAACTAAACTCAAGTAGGGGACGGGGGGCGGGGGGGAAGGAAAGGAGGAGGACTGGTGAGCTCTCACCTGAGGGGCACAAATGTTAACAATGTAACCGAATCATCTGTACCCTCACATTAACCTGAAATAAAAATAAAGAAAGCCAGGCACGCCTCAACTTGTTACTTCCAATGGCCTTTATATGGCACATAATGAAAGCCAAGATGTGTTTGGCTTTAAAAAGGACTTGCAAGTTACAGTATTATATGCTACTTTTGTATGTCAAAAAACATGTAAAATTAAAGGTCTATAGCTTTATAAATACTGTAAACTTTGGCTCACTAAATGTATAAAAATTATTTTTCGTCTTCTGACAGACGAATGGCTAACACATGAAAAAATGTTCATCATCTCTATATATTAGAGAAATGCAAATCAAAACAACCCTGAGATATCATCTAACCCCAGTGAGAATGGCCCACATCACAAAACCTCAAAACTGCAGATGCTGGCGTGGATGTGGAGAGAAGGGAACACTTTTACACTGCTGGTGGGACTGCAAACTAGTACAACCTTTCTGGAAGGAAGTATGGAGAAACCTCAAAGCACTCAAGCTTGACCTCCCATTTGATCCTGCAATCCCATTACTGGGCATCTACCCAGAAGGAAAGAAATCCTTTTATCATAAGGACACTTGTACTAGACTGTTTATTGCAGCTCAATTTATAATCGCCAAAATGTGGATGGAACAGCCTAAATGCCCACCAACCCAGGAATGGATTAACAAGCTGTGGTATATGTATACCATGGAATACTATTCAGCCATTAAAAAAAATGGAGACTTTACATCCTTCGTATTAACCTGGATGGACGTGGAAGACATTATTCTTAGTAAAGCATCACAAGAATGGAGAAGCATGAATCCTATGTACTCAATTTTGATATGAGGACAATTAATGACAATTATGGTTATTGGGGGGGGAAACAGAAAGAGGGAAGGAGGGAGGTGGGTGGGGCCTTGGTGTGTGTCACACTTTATGGGGGCAAGACGTGATTGCAAGAGGGACTTTACCTAACAATTGCAATCAGTGTAACCTGGCTTATTGTACCCTCAATGAATCCCCAACAACAAAAAAAAAAAAAAATTATTTTTCATCTTCAATACTAAATTAACCTTAGCTTGCTGGATGACCACTGTCATACACTCAGTCCATCCTTGACTGAACGTTGTTATGTGGTACATGATGGTTTTATATCTTTACATGAAGCAGAGGGTAGACAGTAACTCGTGCAAGGCCGTGTGGCCTTGGATAAGTTACTGTGCTTCTCGAGGCTCAACTTTCTTCCTTCTTGTGGGTTGTAGCAAGAATTACATACATGTAAAGCTCTTAGCATAATATCCGACATATTCTGGTTGTTCCACAAATGATAGTTAATAGCGATGCTGGTAGAGACAGTAAGAGCTCACATTACTAAATAAGAAAACGTTTCCAAAGAAAAACGCATTTTTAAAAAACGTAAACAGTTCTCAAAAGAGGAAATAAAACTCATAATCTTGGAAAAATGTTCATCCTCACCAAAAGTCAAAGAAGTTCAAATGAAAAAACTATGTGATAGCATTTTTTTTGCCCACAGAATTACCAAAACACCTTTAAAACAGTAGTATCCAGCACTGGAAGGGGGTATTGAAATTGGAATTTTCCTATATTACTGATAACATAAATTAGAACAACCCTCTTAGGCAGTGAAGTGGAATATGTACCGTCATTTCAAAAAAAAATCATATTCTCTGATTATCTTCAAGATTCAGTCCTAGGACCAGAATCACAAAGGCGGAAATGCCATACATATAAAAGCATTAAGTGTCGTTGTTCTTGAATAATTGGACACAGTGTAGCAGTCCAGCAATAGGAGGAATGATTACAGCTTACTCAGTAGATATGATGACCAGGGGGATTACTACCCAGAAATACCTGCAAAAAAGAGGGTATAAGGCCGGATGCCATGTGGGTTGGGTAGCTGACAAAACTGGAAGCCAGTATTTCAAATTAGAAACAGTAATCATATCAAACTGGTGTTCTGATGGAGAATTACTACTTTTCTAATTTTAGTATTATAGTTAATTAAAACTGGGTTTTAATGATTATTTCCAAATAACGTTTCTTCTCTTGTGACACCAAAATTTAACCTCAAAACTCTCACCAAATCCTCATAGCCCTGAGGTTTTATCTTACTCCTCTAGAGGGCACACAAGTGCTTGAAATACTTCACAGCCACAATTCTGTTTTGCCAATAGTCAAAAATTACACAGGTGCAAAAAAACACACTCGATTATTATTCTTAGAAAGAGACAGAAGACAGTCTCTAGCTGTAAGTAATTTAGTTTCTATTATCAATGTCGCTTTTCAGTGACACGGACTTTCTCCTGTCGAATATACATATAATCTCTTTGAATTGAAATTCTCAGAGAAGAGGGAGATGAGAAAAAAGTCAAGGATAAAAACTATTAACATCTCAAAACTCCAGTGTTCCTGATTGGTTTGTTTTTAGCATCCTATTAGGTTCGGGTTCCACAGAGCACCAAGAAAAAGAAAGGAAAGTATTTTTAGCTTTAACATATGGGCTAATTTGGGTAGAGGTCCACCCAGGTAGGAAAAATCTGATCAGCAATTCAAATGATTCACTTTGGTACCTGAAGTGTGTCTTTCCTGCCATGAAGGCGACAGGGTCAGCTCTGTACAGTCCTCGGGCTCAGCCACTTGGCCGCTCTGAGTCCACTCCAGCTGTTCTCATGTTTGTCGGGTTTGAATTTCAAAAACGCTAAATAAGGGGTCAAATCTCCTTCTTGTGACCCAGTTTTGCCTTAAAGCTACTTGGAACCAAGAACAACAGGAAGAGCCACAGCATCTTCAGAAGTGTTTATACCTCTCTGCAGCTTCATATGCCCAGAAAACAACAATGGGAAGGAAAGATGGGGATGGCAGGAGGCTGCGACCTTTTTTCTCGTACTTGAGCTGGATAATGAAAATCTTCTCAGACAACGTTAATAAGTGGTAGAACTCTCTGGGCTGATAGGCAGAGGAACAGGAACAGGACTATTTCTTTGGGGACCCAGAGGTGGAAATGCCCCATAAAGCTTTTCTCGTTGGGGGTGACCCACTCAGGAATCTTGTTCGCTCCACTCCGTGCAGTTGGTGGGGTAAAAGGCCAGGATCCTGGACGGCTGTCCGGCTGTGGAGTCCTGACCCCATAGGAAGGTGCTGCACTTCATCCCCTGCCTGGAGGGGTCCCCTCATCCATCTCCTTTCTACTTTCAGACTGCTACATATTAGTATTATTATTATTGTTATTATTATTATTTCATTATTTATAAAGGATATGTGCACTCTGGAAAGTTACCCAAAATACCCAAAACCCTTGCTTATGTTACCTAAGTTTCTCCAACTTTTCATGTCAATACATTTCCATCTTGTCTAATATCTCGTCTGTATGCAAATTCCCACAATTTGTTCCCAAAACGTCTTGAAAGGTCCGTTTGCCCAAACCACAGCCCAGTCCAGGACCATGCCTTGTATCTGGCTATGTCCCTACGTGGAATCACACTGAATTTTAAAAATCCGTGTCTACAAAAAAGAAAGAAAGAAAAAGGCTGACAAGAGGACGAGTAAGTGCTCTTTCACCTTGGTGACTGGCAGTGTGATCAGTGTAGCCCTGTTTCCTCGTCCTAATGACCCTGACTTGGTAAGGAGATGGCTATTTGTCCTCATTCCCAGCTCTGCTTACCACCTTGCCACATCATCCAACGTGTTCTTCCACTCCTGACATTTAAATCTGAGGGTTAAAACTAAAGACAACAAAGTCAAGTTAATTTTTAGCACATCATCGATGGCGTTGATCTCCCTGTTGTAGTTTCATCATTTTAGAGATGGTCAATATCAATGGGTTGGTAAGATTCGCCCCCTGGGTTAGGCTGACAACAGTCTAAGCCTTTCATTGAACAATTAGTAACCGCTTCCAGCTCTTACAACATGAAAGCGACCTCTTCAGTGTTATTTTGGTCTTATATAACTTTCTAGTTACCATCCATCATATACCTAAATGGTTTGTTTTAAGGGCGATTGAACATTCTTGTCTAAGTCACTCAATTTAACAGGGGTGATAGAAGGCTGCCTTTGTAATTCCGTCATTTCTTCTACATGATTGGTTGGTCTTCTGTAAGATAGAACTTTCCCCTAACAATGGGGCTATCTGGTTACTCTAAGATACATTTTTTACAGAAATATGAGATAAATGCCTAATTCTTTCTCTTCACTTACCAATTATCAAGGTAAAAACTACTTGCTACCCATTTCAAAAGAATACTTATTAGTTCTCTTTTTGGCTTTTTCTTTCTTTTTTTTTTTTTTGTATCTTTAGAGAGATACGGATTTTTAAAATTCCGTGTGATTTAATCCACTAAACCATTCTCTTTTTTTTATTTTCAAATTGTTGCAAATTTGGACCATGGCTGGGGGTCCCCTATTTGGACATACTTTTCTTCTCTGTCAATATATATTCTTTAAATTTCAGGTTCATTTGAGGGTGTGTATAATTGGGTTACATTATTTGTGTTTGTAAAGTCCAAAGTTGCCCAGGGGGTGTGCCTTGTATCCCTCCATTGTACCTGTAGACGGGAACTTACTGAATTCCCTTCCCTTCTTGAATTTAACTGTGTTATTCTCCCAGGTGGGCCTAGAGGGCGGCGCCTGTGGCTCAAAGGGGTAGGACGCTGGTCCCCTATGCCGGAGGTGGCGGGTCCATGTGGGCCTAGAGTTGTTGATCTACCATTAGTAGGTCAGATTAGTACGAGTACATGGTACTGTTGCTTTTCCATTCTTCAGACACTTTAGCTAAGAGAATGTTCTCCAAATCCATCCAGGTAAATACAAAGACACAAAGTCTCCATTTTTACGGGTGAATGGTATTCCATGGTACACACATGCCACAGTGTAGTAACCCACTCAGGGGTGGATGGCCCTTGAGCTGTTTCCACATCTTTGCAGTTGTGAACTGAGCTGCTATAAACACTCAAGTGCAAATCTTTGGACATATTTTTTAACTTAGATTTTATACATACTATTCCTTCCTCTAGGCATTATCTCAGTCCCCAATTCAGGTTCAGTATTTTTTGATCATGTTCTTCTCTGTTCTTTTATCTGTGTATGTTTTGTCTGTTATAAAAATCCTTCTACTTTTTAATTTGCGGTTTAACAATCCCTGCTCATCTGAAGTGTTTCTCTCTGATCTGCCAAGTCCGTAGCTTGTTCATTGTCCTCTCACCCTTCAGAATGCTATCACTGCTCTATTGTCTTCAGACACGGGCGGGAGCCAGGGCATGGAGCGCCCCCCATGCCGATTGAAGAAGGCACCTGCAGGCAGTGAACAGACACGAGCAGGGAGCATGGCCATCAGATCTCCTTTTGTGGAGTAACGGCTTAGGCCGGAATATGGGGAATGTAGCAGAGGCTGACGGGACTAGAGGCTGGAAACCCAGTGAGGAATCTAATCTGCAGCCATTCAGGGAACCAGGCCTAAGAAAGTGGCAGTGCAGGCGGAGTCAAGGACAGAGCTAAAAGCTGTTTGGAAATAAACACCCACACGATTATCTAGATGTAGAGGGGACAGAGGAGGGAAGAGTCAAGGCTGACCTCACGTGTCTGGCGTGGGTGACTGTGTGGCCAATGATGCCGCTCCCTGAGATGGAGAGGGATGATGTGAAACCCGTCTGAGAAACCCGTCTGAGAAGGGGCACAGCGAGTCGCCTCTGCAGACACCAACTTCTATGTCTTAACCTCGAAGAGATACAAGCAGCCATACTGTGCTGGCAAATGTGCTTTTCTTTCTTTTTTTCCTTTTTTTTTTTTTTTTTGAGACAGAGTCTCACTCTATCACTTAGCCCAACCTCAAACTCTTGGGCTCAAGCAATCCTCCTTCTTCAGTCTCCCATCTTACTATCTGGGATTACAGGCGCCCACCACAATGCAGGGCTAGGTTTTCTCTTTTTCATAGAGACAGGATCTCACTTTTGCTCAGGCTGCTCTCAAATGTCTGAGCTCAAGCATCAAGCAATCCACTCAGAGTGCCGGGATTCCAGGTGTGTGCCACTGTGCTCAGCCCAATGAGCTCTTCTATGCCAGGATTTCCACTTGAAATCGCCAGCACCCCCTCTTAGTTCTTCTCTCCAACAGGCTCATCCCCCACCACCAGTTCCCCCAGCCGACTGCATCTGTGGGGCCGCACACACTGACTTCCACATGGCTTCAGGGGAAGAGATGTGCCTTTCATCTTCACGACACCCTCTCTCTACCTGCTCCCCAAACCTTCCCCCTCAACTTCTTGAGGGGTTTGCACTGGCAGTCACTGATGTTTCTCCTCTGTATCACCTTTCCTCCCTGTCTGGGGGACGATTTCCATCTTAAACACTGACCCCCCCCATCTACCCCCACGATTTCTCAGCATGGTCCTGGCTGCTCTTCAGACTCCTCATCTTCATTTCCTCCTTTACTTCATCACTTTCCATTCTTTCCCCCTTCTCCCCCCAGCTCCTTACAAGTCAGGTTTTTGTCCCCTTCTCTCCACCAAAAGAGCTCTCAGCTGGGCCCCAGGGTAAGATTCATCCTGCAACAGTCAAGGCCAGTTATCTGATCCAAGTGGTTAGAGACTTAAGCAGCCCTGGCCAAGTCCACCACTCCCCCCTTCATTCACTCAGCACATGTTTAGTGAGCACTTACTCCATGCCAGGCACCATCCTAACCCTACTGAATTGAAAAGACAAAGATCCCTGCCCTCTGGGAACTTAGATTCTAGCAGGGGGAAACAGTTAACAAGGAAAAAACAATAAATAACTAAATGGTGTGGTGTGTTAGAAGATAAAAAAAGGCTAGGAAAAGAGAGAACACAGAACTCAGTAGTAGCCTTGACGAGTTTCCCTTTTAACATTTAATTGTCACAATAACAAAAACATACCCTAAGTGATGATATTTAATATCAAGTCACGTTATATGATGGCTTTATGCCGCCACACATAAAAATGAATCACGTTTCCATCTGCTGCCTTCCTCTCCTGCTTCTCCCAGATTAGATGTGAGGATACCAGAGGAAAGACAGACAGAAAAGTGGAAACTCAGAAGGGACAGGAGGGTTTAGCATTTCCCGGTTTGCAATGCTATATATCAGGTCTGGCAGCCTCCCAGGGCAGGAGCTGACTCCTTTTTCACCCCCTTGTCAATTATGCCCAATGAGAGCTGCCTTCTCACTGTGAACAGCGGATCAGGAGTGAAGTTCTCTTACATTTTGCTTTAATCTTAAAGTAAAACTACTGTGTAAATGTAATGATTATAAGAAGTATAGATTCCATACGAGGAATGACAGCTTCTTTGCAAAACTGACTACAATTCCTTCGTCCCTGTGTGCATAGTGAGATAGAGGCAGGTTCCTTCCCGTTTCCTTTTATCCAGACTGGCCTGGGGACTTAGATTGACTAACAGAATCTGGTAGAAGTAATGATGTGAAACTCCCACATCTGGGCCTTACAGCTTCCACTTTCACCCTGGAGGAATACAGGGCCACTGCAGGAGCAAACTCAACCGAGTGTGTGGGCTGAGCCTTCTAGACAGACCGCTCCGCAGTCAAGCCACCCATGACTGTAACCACAGGATAAACCCGTCAAGACCAGCATGAGAACCTCCTAGCTGAATCCAGGCCAACGTTCCTGACCCCACCAATCACGAAAAAATAAAATGACTGTTTTAAACCACTAAATTTTGGAGTGGTTTGTTACACAGAAATAGGTAACTGATATAAAAGGTATTAAGTATTTACTATCTTTTAAATAATAATTCATTGCTTTAAAATTAACCATTGATCCTTTAATAAGTTAAATTTTAGTAAATAAATGTAATATTTACAAAGTGAAGGAGCAGTGGGGTGTTGTACACTGGGACCTAATTTTCAACAAAAAGTCCACTAGTCATATATCTTGGTATAAGTGTTTATTTTTACAAAAATTAAACCATATTATAAGTAGTCTTTCCTGACTTACTTCTTTCATCTAACAGTATAGACAAATATGTATCTGTATCAATCTAATAGTTGCATAATCTTTCATTGTACATATATTTACAAAACTGCCTTTGGACAGATGTTTAGGCTAGTTCCCAAGACTAACACGTTATACGTGACACCAAAAGGGAACTCCTTAGTACTTACCACTTTGAACACTTACCCTTTAAGCCTCAGTTTCCTCATCTGAAAAATGGGGATATCTCTGAACTTTCCTACAGAAGTGTTATAAAGATTAATGTAGTGAGATGTATGAAGCCTTTAGTAATTTGGAGGATGTGGGAACCCTTAATAAAATGTGGTATTTTCAAGATTATTATTATCTCAGTAGAAGCTTCTTTAGGGCAAGGACCATGTCAGCATCACTTAGGGGCTGGTACGTAACAAGGGACACCTGCTGGATGCTTCCTGTGGGCCAAGCCCTGGGTTCAAATGCAACCTACAAAGTAGGTATTGCCATTATCCCCATATCACAGATGAGGAGACTGGACACATGGAGTGAGGCAACTTGCCTAAAGACACAGCTAAAATCTGAATTCAAAGCCAATCTGACCCAAGGCCCCAAGCTCTTAAAGCTGTATCATGCTGCCTCTGTAAATGCAGAAATCTAGCCAATGCAATCTGTGGATGTTAGGACATGCGTATTTTTAAGGCCTTTAATACCTATATGCAACATAAGCCATTTATTATAACATTAAGTTTTTGAAAAGCAGTTTATAAAATTCTCATATACAATATTATCACAACTATGGAAAAAATGTGAACAAGAAAAGTTGAAGGGAACATATTAAAATGTTGAGTGACCAGTTTTGAGGGACAATGAGAGGTGACATTTTTCCTTCTATTTTTCTAAAATTGCCATAATTTGTTGTTACCTCCTACAAACAAGCTAAATAACCAAAGCCTTGTGTTCTATGCGCTTTCTAACCTCACAGTTGGTTTTGTCCTCGGAAGCAAACCCTTCTAAGGAAAGAGAATTGTCCTGATTAAATTGTATTCTTTATCCTCTATCAATCTTTAAAAGAAAATTAGGATCAGAGTTAATCTGCCTTCCTACTGTCAGGACGGTGACTCAGTGGCCCTGACCTCTGGTGCTCATAAGCGGTGTTCTTGAGTCACCTTTCTGCTCTTTCCAGCACGAGTGAGCACAGGGGAATAGCTGTGCTCTTCCATCTATTTGTAAAGCACTTATTGACTCAGGATCTTACAAAGACTTTATCTAATTGTTTCTCAAATAAGCCAGTGAGGCTGCAATAAGTCCCACCAAGCCTTGGACACACACACACCCCTACATGAAAGCAGATGTGGCAGATAATAATTTCACATATTAACCTAAGTGTTTTTTGCCCAGGACTTCCTGATACTCCAGGCGTTTCCTCCATGAAAGCAGCAGCCTGGGGTTCTCTGCTCACTGCCTCAGAGAAAGGACAAAATAAGAGAATTGAAAGGACACAGACTTGTTCTGAGGCCTTTGGAGACTCTGCCGTACAGGAGGCCCAGGTCCGAGATCAGGAATAGGAAAGTTCCACCACTTCTCCCCCAGCTAGTTCCACAGGCTGTGGGCGAAGGAGGAGGCAATCAAGAGAGCGAGGAGAGCTCAGGTGTCTTCCACGGGCTTCTTGGGACATGTGGCCCTGCACCCCTGTATCTCAGAGAGGTTGAGAGGATCCGGAAACGCAGAAAGCCCATGCGTCACTTCCTGGGTGGCAACAGGGCCAACAGCAGGAAACAATAGCTCTCTGAGCCTTACGTGGGTGGAAAAGTGAGACTGTTTCCCACGAGCACAAAAGCAATGAGGTGACCAGAGGTGACTAGTCTGCAGGGTCATCTTTGGCCAACTCAAACCTGCTGTACGTTTTAATTCTGTTATAGAATCTCTATTTGGTTATTCCTCTAGTTTCCATTTCCCCACCTGACCACTCACAATTTCCATAGTTCTTTGAACATTTATTAAATCCAAAATCTAAGCTATCTGGAATACGATTTTAATTTACTCCTTTTTTTTTTGACACTTTGGTTGCCTTTTGTTACTGTCCCTTTATGAAAGAGAGACTTCCTGGTGATGCTAGGGTCAGAACTGGGTAATGCCCTGCCTCTAGGAAATGACAACAATCTACTATCAAAGGAGTGGCGTGCCCTGGGGCAGCTATCACCACAGCAGAAACAGTGCAGTAATGTCTCGGGGTTCCAGTCTGCAGATAAAAACAGCAGCTGCAGCGTGAATGTGGAGAGAAGGGAACACTTTTACACTGCTGGTGGGACTGCAAACTAGTACAACCTTTCTGGAAGGAAGTATGGAGAAATCTCAAAGCACTCAAGCTAGACCTCCCATTTGATCCTGCAATCCCATTACTGGGCATCTATCCAGAAGGAAAAAAATCCTTTTATCGTAAGGACACTTGTACTAGACTGTTTATTGCAGCTCAATTTACAATCGCCAAAATGTGGAAACAGCCTAATGCCCACCAACCCAGGAATGGATTAACAAGCTGTGGTATATGTATACCATGGAATACTATTCAGCTATTAAAAAAAAATGGAGACTTTACATCCTTCGTATTAACCTGGATGGACGTGGAAGACATTATTCTTAGTAAAGCATCACAAGAATGGAGAAGAATGAATCGTATGTACTCAATTTTGATATGAGGACAATTAATGACAATTAAGGTTATGGGTGGGGGGAAGCAGAAAGAGGGACGGAGGGAGGGGGGTGGGGCCTTGGTGTGTGTCACACTTTATGGGGGCAAGACATGATTGCAAGAGGGACTTTGCCTAAAAATTGCAATCAGTGTAAACTGGTTTATTGTACCCTCAATGAATCCCCAACAATAAAAAAAAAAGTCATAGATTAAGCCACAAAAAACAAACAACAACAACAAAAAACCCAGCAGCTGCAGGACCCTTGGGAATAACATAAGGGTAGCATCCCCATCCCTCCTGGTCGGCCTCAAACTGCCAGCAAGGCCTCCCCACTGCCTAAAGAGAAGAATGAGAAGGCAATTGAAGACATTAGCACCTAAGTCCTCGCCTTCCACCAAGTAGGAAGAGTTTTTACTTACAGAAAAATCAACCAAAACAGACAAGTATAAAGAAGAAAGGACTACCCCCCAAAACTACCATGAGCATTTTGTTGAACATCTTTCTAGACACTGCTATGTAAACAGTCATGCATATAATTTTATGTTAATGGTATTACATAGACTTTTAACTCCACATGTGTTAAAGATCATTATCAGTATAGACATATATCCTTTGTAATGACTGTATGTTCCAATGCACAGCTGTACCAACATTTATTAAGCCAGTCCCCTGTGCAAGGATATTTATTTCTAGATTGGTGCATGAGTGAGCATTCTTCCTGTGTGTGTCTGTCTGTGTGTGACTACACCCACATCTGCACAAGTGCAGCCTCTGTGTACTTGTCAGAAATCTCTCCTTGAGCCAGCACATTTCTATAACATTGTTTCTGGGCTGAAGCATACTCAAAATTTTTAATACCCATAATAAACTAAAAAAATTTCCCACCAGAGGGCTGCGCCTGTGGCTCAGTGAGCAGGGCGCCGGCCCCATATGCCGAGGGTGGTGGGTTCAAACCCAGCCCCGGCCAAAACTGCAACAGAAAAATAGCCGGGCGTTGTGGCGGGCACCTGTAGTCCCAGCTGCTCGGGAGGCTGAGGCAAGAGAATCGCATAAGCCCAAGAGTTAGAGGTTGCTGTGAGCCGTGTGATGCCACGGCACTCTACCAAGGGCGGTACAGTGAGACTCTGTCTCTACAAAAAAAAAAAAAAAAAAATTTCCCACCAGAAGCTCTGCACCCACTGACGTTATCACCAACAGCGAGCCCTTTTCTCTCATGTATACTGAGCATGTGCAATCTTTCCAAACTACCAATCTGTCAGACGAAAGGTAACATTTAAATTGTGTTGAGTGATTTCGGTTTAGTGCTGAGGATCAGCATCTTTCCACATGCTCCTTTCTTGCTTTAAATGGGCAGTATATTCAATGTCTGGGGGCCTAGAATACAAGTAAGACGGTCTGGGCACCCCACCCCTAGACATAGTGCACTAACTCTGTCCTAGCAGAAGCCACTACACTCTTCAATGCCTCAATTTCTTCACATGCAAATGAATTTGGAATAGGTGCTCTTGAACTTCCCTCCACCCTTAGGAGGGAATGGAGGGATGACCCAAGCAGATCTGCGGCAGACGCCATTGGCTGACCAACTCAACAGCCATCCCCGGCCCCTCTCCTTTGCCTGCCTCCACTCTCAAAGAGGCTGTAAAAGCTCAATGCCGTTTGGCAGCCTCCTTGACATTAAGGGCTGGCCATGTTGCCAAGTTCTGGCTAATGAAACACGGAGGAAGGCCAGAGAGCAAGCACGTGAGTACTATCGCTCCCTCAACTGGGCTCACTGCAGACTTAACGCCCGGCTCCAGGGCAGTGTGGGGGCTCTGTGGTGCATTGGCTGGGCTCGGCAGGATCTGACGTCCAGAATCCTCACAGAATTCCGGGTTAGGGTGGCCACAGGAAAAGTGGTGCGGGAGATCTGGGAGGCAGCCGCAGAGCAGCAGCTGCGGGTTTTCTGCTCTGAAGCACACAGCAAGGCTCTGGGCAGGCTGGCTGCTCTCACGCATTGTCACTGACCTCTGGCTCATCTTGTGGGTGTGGGGCTGCACCCAGGCTCACAAGTTCCACCAGCTCTTATCAGATCTCCCCCTTCATGTTCTTCAAGTTGTAAGCCAAGTGTATCTGTAGCTCTGTGAAAGGTGCCAGCTTCTTCTGCAGGACACCTGCACTGTTGAGGGTGGAGGTAGTGAGGGACACACGCAGGTCCAGTTTGTCCTCCAGAACTTCTGTCATTCGTGGTGCCAGGGCTTCCTCACAAGCTCCAGTCTGCACTTCCTGTCCTGCACATCAGTCTTCCTCCCTGGTCTGCCATTCAGGCTGACTTCAGGTTCAACACCGGAACCACAGAAAACAGCTTTGCACAGTTTCCTCCGCCAGCTCCCACACGTGCGGTGTCTAAGGCGGCACGGTCCAACACAGTGTCTGTGACGGTGGAAGGGTCTCATCCACGTATATGACCTGCCCAGTAGGGCAGCCACTGGCCAGTAGTCAACTGGCTATGGAGCATTTGAAATTTACCCAGTCAATGAGAAAAGTAAAATCTTACTCTTATTTAATGTTAATTAATTCAAATGTAAGTAGCCAGATGTGGTTAGCAGCTCCCAGAGTGGATGAGGCAGGCCTGGTGCCTGATAATAAGGTCACATTCTCACCAGCTCTCACAGCTCTGTTTCTCTGCGGGAATCCTGACAGATGCAAGCAGCAGGTAACTGCAGGAGTCAGAGCGTGAGGACACAAGGAATGGCAGGGCTGCAAGACAAAAAGAGCCCGGGTCCTGGCGCCCCACCTGCCTGTAAGCTCCAAACTTCCCAGGCAAGAACACAGATGCCTGGGGGTAGTGCATTCTCACTGGGCCCTTCCAGGAAATGCTCCCTCTCTCTGTAGTGGCTCTGTTTCTTGCAACGATGTCATATAAACCTTGTCCAGAACTGCGGGACACAGACGTTGTTCTTAGAACTCAAGCTGAAGAAAAAGTAATATTATACATAGGAATTATAAAATATGGAGTTAAATTAGTCTTTTGAAAGAGGCAAATGACATATATAGAACTATGAATGTGAATGAGCTTTCTCCCCAGTCTCTCCTTCGTGTTTATCTTGCTGTCTCTGAAGAATGGTCTACAGGAGGTGAGCTGAGCTGCCTTCCTCAGCCCTTCTTTGAGTGATGGACACATACGTGAAAGCTGTGAACCTTAAGCGACCAGGGAGAAAACTCTGAACTTTAGATGTTAAAAAGTGTCTATAGGGCGGCGCCTGTGGCTCAGTCGGTAGGGCGCCGGCCCCATATACCGAGGGTGGCAGGTTCAAACCCGGCCCCAGCTGAACTGCAACCAAAAAATAGCTGGGCGTTGTGGCGGGCGCCTGTAGTCCCAGCTACTCGGGAGGCTGAGGCAAGAGAATCGCTTGGGCCCAGGAGTTGGAGGTTGCTGTGAGCTGTGTGAGGCCACGGCACTCTACCGAGGGCCATAAAGTGAGACTCTGTCTCTACAAAAAAAAAAAAAAAAAAAGTGTCTATTGGTCAAGGTTATCCAGAGAAACAATCAGGACATACAAAGATACTTATTATAAACTATCGATTCACACAGTGATGGAGGCTGAGCGGTCCCACAATCTGCTGTGTACAAGCAGGAGCCCTGGACAGCTGGTGATGCAGTTAGAAGGCCTGAGAGCTGAACCTGCAGCACAGATCCAGGCCTGCTCTGAGGCCTGCGGGCCAGGAACGCCAAGGGCAGGGGAGGCTCATGGCCCAACTCAAGCAGTGAGACAGAAAGTGAATTCAACTTTCCCCCACATCCTTAGTCCTCTTCAGGCCCCTGATGGACGGGGTGATGCCCACCAACACTGAGGAGGGCGGTCTGCTGTGTTCAGCCCACCAACTCAACATTAAACCCTTCCAGAAACGCTCTCACAGACGTACCCAGTGACGTGTGTAGCCAGCTCTCTGGGCATCCCATGGCCCTGTCAAGCTGACAAATAAAATTACCCATCACGTGTGTTCCCCAGATACAGTGACCCCACAAACAGGAACTAAAATTTAGCAAAGCTCTATGACTCAATTCTAGAATTAAGGGCATTAGTCTGTTTTCTGTTAAGAAACTCTAGGCTCAATGCAACCGAAAATGTATTAAGATGCTGACACTAAAATTAGAAATGGGAAGAGGCAGCCTTAATTACAAAATTGGGGGAACTGACCCACAAGATAACACAAGACTTGGACTTACAGGAACAAACCTGATGGTCCAGTTGAGGAACTAGGGATGGCAAACTAATCAATCCTTCTAGTCAGACATCTGGCAATGTGGAACACAGCAAAATTGTTAAACCACACACACACACACAGTGCAAACACCAGAGGCAAATAAAACGAGTAATGTGAATGTTTGGTAACAAGTAAAGCTGGGCCACATAGTAATTGACAGGATACTGGCCACCAAGATTTGAGGTCCAGCCCCTGACTCTGGTCTTCCCCTTGTCACACAGTTCATCTAAGGACCTGTAGGCACTGCTCACCTGGACCCCACACCCCTCCATTCCAGACCACCTTCCAGGCCCTGAGCTCATAGAATTCCCTGCTTGAATGTTGGCACAGAGCCAACTTCCAGGGCTTGACACAGGCATCTTCTCCAGGTCCAGCCACTCCAGGGTCCACTGTATGCTTGGAGTACATATCCCCAGCCCTAAGGGGTGGCTTTGGGGGAAGAGCTTGGTCATTCTTCAAGGACTGTGATGTCCACATACTTCCGTGGACTGAGAAGGGCAGAGCCTGAGGGGAGAGACTCCAACTGCAAGCTTCCTCTGGTGCCTATAAAAGTCAGGGCAGGCCGGCCACCAGGAAGCATCCAGAGGAAAGATGCCGACAGATGCGGAGGGTGCCAAAAAAAAAAAAAAAATGCCTACACATTTTAAGAAAGTAAAAAACTGTATTAAAATTGTAATACTGATCATGTGTATGCATATCGCATCTGAGGTCTCCTGCAGTTGCAGAAGTCAAACATGACTTGAGTATTACAATTTTAATAGTTTTTTTCTTTTGTAAAAATGTGTATATTATTTTTTTGCACCCTCTGTATATAGGAAAAATTCATTTGTAGGTTGTTGCTGTGAGAAGCCTTATGAAAATAGAAAATGTTATTCCAAAACATTCAATTCTGTGAATCAAACACCCCTTTGTCAACAGTAAAACTGGAACACAGACCCCCGGGGTTTTCCTACTGAGAAATACTTGATTTATATAAAGTTTTCTCACTGCTTGGGGTGAGCTAGGGGAAGGGCGGGTGGGGGAGTAGTCAGAGATGGGTGGCCAAGTTGGTCATGAGGTGTTGCTGCCCTGCACTTTGCACTGTGAAAGAAAAACCCCTGAGGTTCAGATCCTTCCACAGCACTCCCCAGGCACATCCCACACTGAAGGGTAGGGGCTGAGATAGTGGCTGGTGATGTGAAATGGGCCTGTTGGCTGTGAAAGTGACCCAGTACATTCTGCTGGCCCTACTGGGAAAGCCCTTCACATTCCGGGCCCCAGAACAGAGTCCCGGCGAGCTGAAGTAGCCCCCAGGCAGCCGTCTTCCTGGGGTTTGCTTTCTGCAGCCACCTTCCCTTCCACGAGGACAACTTTCTTCTTGCAATTTCCTGTGCACCCTTCCTCTCCCCAGGCCAGGGCCCTGCCAAGTAAATAGGACGCTTCTTACAGAACACAGTTAGCCACACTGTCTGTCGAACTGGATTTTTTGATTTCTCTGAAATATCAGCCCATTTCATGACTCTGAATTACAACACGACGTGGTAGGCTGCCTCCGCCCAAGGCTGGCCACTTGCCATTCACTGGAACAGGTCCCTCCTGACCAGCCCTTCCTGGTTAACCGAATGAGAAAAGATTAATTAACTGCGGGACAACTGGACGTTTTCTTTCAAGGCTGAGCTTGAGCAGAGAACAGTGGCGTGCAGTAGTTTTCAGGCTCTGACCACAAACACACTCTACACAATTACAAGAAACATTAAAAAAAAAAATCGTTGCTTAAACAAGTGGTTATGCGTTATGCTGTTGACAGAGGAAACGCTAGTAGCTAGTAACGAAGCAAGGCAGCGGGCACAGGCGGCCCCGGGGGTTTGGGGTGCGGCTTGTTCCGTGGGGGACAGGCTGCGGCTTCTCACCGGCTCCGCGCTTTCGTCCCGCCCTCCCCAGAAGGGTGAAACAGCAGAGCGCACCGGTCTTGCTGCAGCCGTCTGGGCATCCTGGTTCCCCTGTTCTGCACGTTTCCTGGGACAGGGTTCTCCCTCCTCTCCCGTTTGGTGAGTTCCTTTGCTTTGCTAGTTGCCCCGGACACGGCAAGTGCCCGCCCCCGCCGCCCCGGCCTTCTGCTGGGCTTAACGCTTCCTGGCCCGGTCAGCCGGGCTGTGGGTCTCCGACGCGAAGAGGGAGGAACGCGGCTCCCGCCGGCCGCCCACGGGTCGGGCCACCCGCACGCCGCTGCCCCGCGCCCTGCTCGGCCGCTGCCCCGGCGCCTTCTCGCCCCCTCCCCGCGGGTGCGCCCCAGGGACTCTCCGCGGCGTCCGGGAGAGCGTGACGTGTCCCGCCTCCCCGCAGCTGACCGCTGCCCTGCGGACCGCTCCTGGGCCCGCCCCGGACGGTGCGGGGGCGGAGACGGTGGCGACTCTCTCCTGCGGGCTCCCAGCCCCGGGCGCGGGTCAGCGCGGGAGCCTGGAGGGTCGGCCGGATGCGGCAGCCAAGCGGCCACTCTGCGAGCGGCGGGAGACCGGGCCCAGCTCGCCCTCGGAAGGGGACTCTGCATTTCGGTCCCTGCACGTTCTTTCGACGCCCGAGAGCACACACGCCCTCAGACCCTTCTGCTCCCAGGAGCCGGCCGGGGCAGGAGGGCGCCCCGCTCCTCCAGGCACCCCACCATGGGCAATGCCTCCAATGACTCCCGGCCCGAGGACTGCGAGACTCGACAGTGGCTCCCCGCGGGCGAAAGCCCGGCCATCAGCGCCGTGATGTTCTCCGCCGGGGTGCTGGGAAACCTGATCGCGCTGGCGCTGCTGGCTCGCCGTTGGCGCGGGGACGCGGAGCGCAGGAACGCCATCTCCCTGTTCCACGTGCTGGTGACGGAGCTGGTGTTCACAGACCTGCTCGGGACCTGCCTCATCAGCCCGGTGGTGCTGGCTTCGTACGCGCGGAACCAGACCCTGGTGGCCCTGGCGCCCGAGGGCCGCGCCTGCACCTACTTCGCTTTGGCCATGACCTTCTTCAGCCTGGCCACGATGCTCATGCTTTTCGCCATGGCCCTGGAGCGCTACCTCGCCATCGGGCACCCCTACTTCTACCAGCGCCGCGTCACGCGCCGCGGGGGCCTGGCCGTGCTGCCGGCCATCTACGCCGTGTCCCTGCTCTTCTGCTCCCTGCCGCTGCTGGACTACGGGCAGTACGTGCAGTACTGCCCCGGGACGTGGTGCTTCATCCGGCACGGGCGCGCGGCGTACCTGCAGCTGTACGCCACCCTGCTGCTGCTGCTCATCGTCGCCGTGCTCGCCTGCAACTTCAGCGTCATCCTCAACCTCGTCCGCATGCACCGCCGGGGCCGGAGGAGCCGCTGCGGGCAGGCCCTGGGCAGCGGCCGGGGCGGGCCCGGGATCCGCCGGCGCGGGGAGCGGCTGTCGGTGGCGGAGGAGACGGACCACCTCATCCTCCTGGCCATTATGACCATCACCTTCGCAGTCTGCTCCTTGCCCTTCACAGTAAGTCGCTCGCTGGGTTTCCACAGCACTCGCTGCTCTCACACCCCGCAGTTTTGTCCGCCCTGTAACTTTGCAACTTGTAACAGCACGGCTCTGATTTGTGAGGATCCCTAGCCCTCACCTTCTCACCTTACCCCACTCCCTTCCTCCTGGTCCTGGTCCATGGGCGTTGCCCCGCGGGTGTTTCTCAGGCAGTAAGCCCGGGAGCATTGGCTAGCCTGGCTTAGTAACCGAGAGGAAGGCTGGCTGCCCACCTTAGGATGGCTGTCGCTGTCAACCCCTGCCCTGAGCTGCGGTTTGCCGCCATGTCCCCCCACCCACCCACGCACCAGCGCCAGCTCTCCACACTTCCCTGCTTCTGCCGGGGCAAACGCAGTCCCCAACCCTCAGCATTCGGGCTGGCACTGGACAGGGTCCCAGATGAGAAGCTTCCCTATTGCAGAAGTTCAGAGCCTGTCATATTTGTCCTAAAAGTTCAACAAACATCTAATTTACTGGCTCCCCAATGTGTATGTTTGATTATAAGTCTTTATTGCCATAAAAATTTATAATTCGTCCATAATGACAATTAGGGGGAAAGACAGGTGCTTGCAGGAACCCCTTGCTAAGCTTTTGAGATCCCCCCAGAGGAGGCATCTGAACCCTCTTAGGAAATATCCTCCAACTGTCACTGTCAGAAATACCCACAGGTGCTGGTGGGCTGCGGTCATACACAGTGTGAGCACAGAGACACAGGCAGGAAGCCTGATATATCAGGGAGTGGGGAGTGGGGCTGTCTAGGAGCTGTCCCCTGGTTGGGGGCAACTTCAGCAGTTAGCTCTAGGATGCTTGAGTTTGAGCCTCCTATAGCCAAACATTTTCGCAGCACCTGGAATATGTCTGAGAATGTGCAGGCTCCTGTAGCAGGCTGGGAGTTGAGAGAAGTGTGGGTCCCACCTCCTAATCTTCCCGGGAACAAGGTGGACCCTGCAGGGGCAGAGGCAGTTAACTGTGACTCCCACCTGCCCCAATCTTGGTGAGAAGAAAGAGATGGACAGTGCCTAACAATAGCAGGAGGTCTCGAGTGTGAAAGCTGGAGGACTGTACCCACCTTCTGCCTCTGTCTTTGCTTCTGATTGTCTTGATCTGCCCACCCTCAGGGATGGAAGGCCACAGGACCCCAGGAGCCTGGGTACGATTCTCTCCTCCCCACCCCAGAAATCCCCTTTCTCAGCTCTGTTCTCTTTTCCCTGGTCCTCACCTCTGCTCCATCCTGGTCAGGGGAGTAGCTGCTCTGCAGGGGTCAGTTACACTTTGGGGAAAATAAGATGGGGCATGTCCAAAGTGTCCTCTGGAGTAGGACCGTGGGTGGCTGCACGTCCCATCCCCCCTGAGCAGGGGGTCTGCAACAGAAACCCTGCGATGTGGAAACTAACATGACCTCTGTAACTTTTGTTTTATTTGTAGGTGGAAGCTTTCAATTAGGTGAGGGGGGGGACCATTCTGAATGAGGAAGTACCTAATTAGGATGGTAGGAATTAGGATGTCACTTCTTGGTGTTTTATCTGTCACCCCCCACCTCCAGCTCCTTAAATCGCCTGGGTATGGTCTCAGGGGTGATCACACACTTGTAATTGTTACTCCCTTTCCTAAACCATTTGCAAAGGCTTAGGGGGGAAGTGCTGCCCCTTTGACCATTACCAACCCACTACATAAACTGTATTTTTTTAAATAAAGGCAGTGATTTCCAACAGGTTTCCCCTATTTGCACGTAAATTTAACTTTTGTCATGCGAACTCCATCATTGCCGCATGTTGCTTTTTAAGTCTGCATGTGTATGTGTGCATACGTGTGTGTACACACACACACACGTATTTTTCCCCCTCTGTAATTTAATATTAGGCTAGGGGCAGCTCCAGAGTTGCCAAATGGAAGGGCTTTAGAGAGAGAAGCCTGGTTAGAAGGGAGGAGGGAAGAGAAGGTCTGCTTTGAAGTAGTTGTATTTCAATTGCCTGTTTAGGACTTAGGGGTGGGGGAAGATGAAGAATATGAAGGGGCTTTAGCTCCCCCATGTCACCCTTTAGCACTGATGCTATCAGCAAATGTTTCTGGCAAAGAGTCCCAAAGAGCAGGAGAAATCCTAATATGAACATAACGAGAACGCTGGCCACCCTGTCTTCTTGCCTGGGGACTATGAGGACCCCATGTCCAGATGAATGACAGATGATCTACTAGGTACAAAACAGGACTGAAGTTATCAAGTCATCTCTTAATAAGGCACTCTCCATCAACTCACTTCATTTTGTCAATAGATTATGGGTAAGAATTGCGTCTTTCATTTACACAGCACTTTGAAGCTCCCTGAAGTGCTGCACAAGCCCAATTTCAGTAATTTCTGGAGGGGCTTGCCTGACAATTCAAAACTCACAGCTTCTGTTCAGTTCATTCTGCTATGTTTACAATGCGTGGCGCGTGCCCTGGTTTGTGTAGGGGGATTATTCCCCCAAGTCCTTTATTAAAATTTCAGATTATAAAATAATTAATAATTAATAAATGATAAATGATTAGGTTACACCATTTGCTTTCATTAGGTAAAGTCCGAGTTGTAGCTGAGACTTCACCCAGGAGGTGAGCTGTAAGCCCTTACACTCCCCTAGGTCCTTTTGATCTACTTGGCTCACTCTGAAACTTTAGTCATGAGTGACTTATACCCATCTCCCAGCTGAGGCATGAATTATTTCCACCTGTCCTAACAGGGGGCTCTGTTAGACAAGGCAGAGGCCATGGTTGCTTCAGAAATTCTGCTGTTTCTCTAACAGAGTACACAGAGTTTGATAAAGTACCAGGTGAACCACGAGTGTCAGCCACAAACACTACACTGAATTTTAAATTTTATAGTAGCCACATAACAAAAAGTAGAAAGAAACAGGCAAAAATTAATGTTAATTATAGTTTGTTTAACTCAGTAATCTAAAATATTATCAATTCAGGTGTTATCCAGGTAAAGTAATTATTAACGAGATATTCCAACTAATTTTCTTTTTTGTGCCGCAGATCGTAATCCACCCCATCTCTGCCCATTCCTTCCTCAGATAACAGCTACTTTCTTTCTGTGTCCCTCACAAATGGACCAAACCACTGGCCAACCAGCAGGGGAGTTCACAGCTGTGCCCAGTGAGACGCTGGTCTACGGCACAGCACTCCAGCAATGGAGGAAGAGGGAATGGGGAATTCAGGAGTCCGGGAAGTACCACTGTCAGCCACTGTCCCAGGCTGGGGGCACACTGGAATTACTGCTTCCTCCAAGGGTGCCAGGCTAGGACTTCCAACGCTGGGGAAGTAAAACTATCAACATATTTTTTAAAAATGCTCAGTGCCCTGAAATGAAGTCAAGTTCAACCTCATAGATCATTATTGTCAACACCAAAATGACTAACACTTCTGAGTGCTAATTTTTACATTAACCCATTATCGTCCCCCAAACCTAGAAAATAGACAGTATTAGGATGCTCATTGTACCAATGAGGCAAATAACATGTCCTGGTCTCACCGCTGGCGATTCAAAGCTTGGCCGTTTATACACAGAGCCCATGCACTTAACCACAATGCTATCCAAAAGGAGGTACTCATTTAGAGGGAGTGACATATGAGAAAATTAATCTAAGGTTTCATTAAGAGGCTTGTGAGGATGTTAAAATATTTTGGACCACTTTGCCTCTTAATTCCAACTAGTTAGCTTTAAAACTAAAATGGCAAAGGCGGTTTTCTCTGCGTCAGCTGCAGGGAACTGAGCTGGGCCAAGTGCATGGTTCCTTTCTCTTTTCCAGAGACTTGAAAAATAAAGGCTGAGACTGAGATTTTAGGAGATTGACTAATGTAAATGCTGGTCTAAATTAAGAAACAATCAGATTACCCCTCACATGAAATCTTCCACGGGTACACATAAAACATTTCTTAAGTGATAAAAAAGCATGTGGTGTTTGGGAAGTGACATGATTTTGGCTGTCCAATATGAAATCCTGCGTGAGACCAACAACTTCTTCCAAACTGTTTATCCACTGAAGGGATAGTGTATAAATTAATAAATTCCTCCTTATGTTAATCAGCTGTTGTCATCATTTCACAGCGATAAATAGAAACTTTCTTCCTGAAATGGAACAGAGCACAGGAAGCGTATCAGATCTCCAATCTTGGCCTCAGATACTATTTGTATCTTAATTTCCAACCCATCTCAAGCCACGTTATCACCACTTTGCTAATTGTGGCAAGCCTCTGGTCATTTTAAACTATTTTCCACATGCTATCAGGATAAAGGGCCTATGGATGTTATTCAACTTCAGAATTTCAAGAGTGAATCATTGGCTCATTCTAAAAATGTCCCCATCTTTAGAAATTCTTTATGGCTCTAATTTCTAGGTTAATCTGATTAGTGGAAATGTGATCTTTACAATACAGAGAAAAATTCAAGTCATTTGTAATTTCCTGTTCATTCCTGGTACTCTTTATGTGAAATGTAAGGGATTGAAAAACTGATATAAAATCGGCCACTTACATACCTACGAAATAGAACAATTCTTGTAGGGATAAAAGAGACATCTAGAAATAGCTTACTTTGGTGATATATTAAGTTAATGTCCATGAACAACCTGAAGGCCCTTTATCATTCAAGCCTCGTCAATGATGTGTTTGGAGATTGTTGAGATAGTTTTAATACACATTACCTTTTAAGACAAAATTCCTCTCTATAAGAATGGTTTCACTTGATATTATGAAATGGCGATTATGAAGAAAGACACAGTTACACTGGTTAAAATTTAGACTAAGAACCACAGTCCTTTTCCCAAAAGGGAATTTGTGCTGTATGAATACACCTTTGGTCAAGTGGATCCTCACTCCTGTTTTGGGTGGTTTAGATGAGGTCCTCAGCTCAAAGAAAAACAGCCTGTAAGGGGAGAGCATATTTCTTCCTTGGAATGTCAAAGAGCCCATCACATTATTAAGTTTACAAAAGAACAGAAATGGTGAGACGAGGCTCTAGAACATTGGTTCTCAGGCTTGGCTGCACGTTAGAATTACATGGGGGGCTTTTCAAAACCCTGATACCCTGATATCCAGACAGACTAAGCCAGAGTCTCTGAGGGAGGGAGGAGGGCATCTCATTTGCTCTAAAATTCTGAACCCACTTTGTAGTTGTGTTAAAGCTAGAAAAGTACTTCAAACATATAATGCTGGGTCAATGCCAAGGTGAAGCTCTCCACAGGAGGCTCCTCTGTTACCAGACGGTGCTATAACAGCACCAGCTCCCATCCCTGCCGCTTTTCCTAAGGGTCGCCGTCAGCTCTATATTCTCAACCCAGCCTACAGAGAGACTGCCCCACAGAACTAAAAATTGCTTGGCTCATCGGGCATAACACAACTAGTAGTAGTAGATGCAAAACGATGTACAAATTCTACTTCCCCCTCCAAAATGGAACTCCAGGACATGCCGCACATTATTAATTAATGGCCTTATGCTCCTGTGTCATCCTTTAATCAGAAACTCGGGCCTGGCTGGAGGGAGCAGGGAGTGTGTGTGATTCTTTACCAAGTACGGCACTTCAGTTTGGGGTGATGGAGAAACCTCTGGAGACAGACGGTGGTGGCGCTGGCTGCTGTCTGTGTTGCTTCATGTTCCGGTCAGTCAGGTGCACGGAGGAGACACACGAGAGGCGCAGGAAGACAGCACAGCCCAGCAGGCGGGGCCCCGTGGGATAGCCCCAGTGTCAGCCAGGAGGATGCGGGACAGGAGGGCGGGGAGAGCTGGGCCACTGCCTCACTGGAGTTTCCACACGAAAGGCCCGGCCGCGTGGACGGTTAGGGGCTGGCTAGTTTGAATAATGCATCAGACTCTAAGCTGGGCCTGGCCCCTCAATGCCTGGCCCCGGAACTGGGATGATTAAGGCAGAAGATATTGGTGTGTGGGCCAGGTAGAGGAGGTCTGGCTCCAGACTGGTTAGTCTGTATATCAAAGACATGCTCCCAGCTGACCTCTTAGCTACCTCTAACAAACAGCCCGGCAGGGGCAGTCACTCCCCAGCCAGAAAGGTTGTTAAGACACCAGAACATCACAATACTCCCTAGCTGACCACCTCCCACACTGACCACCTCCTTCAGCTGACCTAATGTTCACAGACCAGACATGCACCACCTGTAAGTATCAGTACAGCAGGCCTAGTTCCTTATGGCGACCCCCTCTGTGTGCTGGCCAGTGTGTTACACAGGTCCCACTATACATGCAAAAGTGAGACTGCAGGCAGCACAGGTGCACAGTGATGCAAATGGGCTACAGCTGCTGAACTGCAGAATTGGAGATGACTGCAGCGGGAATGTTACGTTATGTATGCTTTACCACAATTAAAACAGGAAACACAGAACCCACAGATCAAAAACGGTGCTCAGGGCAAAAGAAAAAAAGATGGGGAAGGAGGAAACAAAACTTATATCAAAAGCTTCCAGGGTCACTGAAGTATGTCTCTTCCGAGTGTAAAGAAGGAATTATCTTCTACAAAGCTTTGCCACCACCTAAAGTGTAACTTTAAGTAAGTCTAAAAACTACCCAGCGTAATGGATGAAAAGGAAACAGTACAGAATTGCTTCACCCTCCAAAAACAGTTTTCACTTCTCATTACTCTGTCATGCTCTAAAGAGATCAGAAACCGTGGTGGGTGTTATTTTCCCCTGAAAACCTGACTCATCTTCAGGCGTAAGGCTGTGGCGCACGTGCGGAGCCTTCCTGCCCTGTCCGTCCGGGCGGCCCATGTGGCACCCTCACGTTCTCTGGCTAACCTAGATCAGAAACTCAGCCGTAGATTTTTACCACCACAGAGTACTTGGTTATATATGCACCTGCACGTTTGTGTGTGTACTTAACGTAAGGACTGTATTTTAATCTAACTCTGAAATTCCTTGAATACACTACCCTCCATATTTCTCATCCAGAACAGTTTAACTGGCAAGAAAACTTGCCCCACTGCATATCTATACCTAACTTTCCTCTCCTGTCTATAATCTGGGAAGCCCACCATCAATTCTTCTTTTTCCTTACTCATGGGCCAAATCTTTTCTCCATTCCCTGTGCCAAGATTGTCTGGCATAAACACCTGTGGCTGCCAAACCTCCCTGCTATTGTCCTAACATAAGCAGCCCAAAGATGAGTGCTTTTTTCCCTGCCAGGCTTCGCTTTGTATACCCAGCTGCCAGATGCCGCAGAGTACTGCTTGGGGGAGGACAGGACTGTTCCTTCTTCTGGGAAAGGAGAATGGAGGAAAAGAGGGGATCTCCATTTGTTTTCCTCTTTTCTGTAAGCTACATGGAAATGTTTGATTTTCATCAATCCTTCCAATCTGACCAAAAACATTGTGTTACTCCTTAAATACCTAAGGAGGCAGGTGGGACCTGGGAGACTAATTTGAAGACACAGACCCACGTGTACGAGGTGTTGCTTTCCAGCGTTCTAGACACTGTTCTGAACAGCTTTGCCCTTGGTGCCAGCCAGGAGCCAGGTGCTGTCGGGAAAGCTGTGTTCTGATTCAGCCATTAGCCAGCCCAGGAGGGGCGAGTCGCCTCAATTCCTACACCCTTGCTCATTGATAAAATGGAGATAATAATGACTAGTGTAGTGGGGCACACACCACATGCCTCCCTTCATCTCCCAGCAACCCTGTGAAGTTGGTGTATTATTATTGCCCATTTTAAAGATGTGGAAACTGAGTCGCAAAGGTTCGTTTCCTTGTCATTGCTCCCCATGCTATAAAGTCAGTCCCTGAGTTATGAACATAAGACTGTCATACAACTCACAGGTAATAGGCAAATGTACGTGTTCCAAGTTACATACAACTTAAAACTGAAGAACAAACCTACAGACCCTATTTCCTGTGTAACCTGGGGACTGCCTGTACACTGAGCTAAGATTCAAACCCAGGCATTCCAAAAGTAAACCCACACTCCCACTGATGGTGCTGTGTGGCCAGCCCTCTCTCACTGAATTGTGATGGTCAGATTTAGTATTTGGAAGTAAATGGAACATGTTATTATCAACTTTCTTGAAGTTCACTTCCTTGTCTGTTAAAAAAAAAAAAAAAGACAATATTTAAGTTCTAGAGTTTTCCTAAGGAATAGAGATACACCGGGTTTAGTCCCCAGAACAATTCATGACACATAGATTATTGCTAAATGGGAGCCACTAATATTATTGATTTTATTGAAAGAGTCTATTCTAGGTAGCAGGAAGAGTTTTTTCATTTCCCTTCATTCCCAATGACAAGACCAGGACCTTCGCACATGGTGGTAATGTTAATTATAATTCACAGAGAACATGCTTTCATTGAGTTCAAGGGGGAAAAGGTATGTTAATTGGGTTACAGTTTTTATGTATAGAAGAAGGGTATTATTTTGTCTCCCCACCCCACCCTCATTCATCACACACAAAACATGGTTTTGCTTTTAATAATCTCAAGAACTAGCATAGGATCTGAGCCTGTTCACTGCTACAGTGTAAAGCTAACATCATATTTTCTCTTTGTTTCTTACAGATTTTTGCATATATGAATGAAACCTCTTCCCGCAAGGAAAAGTGGGACCTTCAAGCTCTTAGATTTTTATCAATTAATTCAATAATTGACCCCTGGGTCTTTGCCATCCTTAGGCCTCCTGTTCTGAGCCTCATGCGTTCCATCCTGTGTTGTCGGATTTCATTAAGGACCCAAGATGCAGCACAGACTTCCTGCTCCACACAGTCGAATGCCAGTAAACAGGATGACCTTTGTGGACAGTAGTTAAAAAGTGCTTAGTCGTTAAACATCTGGAAGATCATTTTGAAATGGCTCCTTAGAGAAATGAAAACAGTTCGTAGGTAAACAAAATGAAGCTACCCTAATAAAAAGGTTAGTAAACAAACATTTAGGCAGTGGTCAGAGCTGCGGAGGTGCTGACAAGGTGTCAGAAATGTATAAAATCTCCATCAGCGTGTGACTTGGCCTTGACGGGAGATCTAGTGGTGTTTTGATTTAAGCTTTCCTACTGAATGACAAAGCATGTGGTTTTGTTATTTGTTGCAAACCCCAATGGTTGCTGTCTTTTCTATTTTAAGCGTCTGTGCTTTGGTAAACATACGGTGTACAGACCAGCTCAAACTTCATAGGCGTTCTTATGGAAGCAACCAAGCCTGCTGTCTTAAGATTTTCTAACGAACCCTTTATCTGGACAGTGAAGTTGGAAATCCTAGGTGCCTTCTCCTGTGATGCTTGTGTACGTGGGAGTCTTGCCATCACTACAGTCTTACCCTTACGAGAGTGGACACAGTGGGTTAATGTTCACTCGTGCCCTGGAGCTGTTCACCAAATTGTCAGGTGATATATTTCACACTGTCCGTTATGTAATAGTAATCAGGAAGACTTCAGAAATTTTCCTCTTAGTAAGAAATAATAGAAATGTTTCAAGAAAGTGAATTCTGATTAATACTGTTTATTCTACTGCCAAAGAAGAACATGTGTAGCTACATCGGAAGCCATATATTAGGGTTAAAAATGGAAAAATCTGCTTCATTCTTCAGAGAGACTGGAACTCTTTCAATGTTGACATTGGGGCTGTGAGTAACAGACACGTTATGACTGTGTTGTAGTAAAATTCATCTGTCTATATTTTATTTAGGAAACATGGTTTGACTCATATAGGAAATCATGTAACCGTGATTCATAGCTCACATTTCTAAATGTTTGGCATAGTGTGAACTCAGCATCAAAATATTTCAGTGAATTTGCACTGTTTAATCATAGTTACTATGTAAGCTCAACTGAAATGTTACAGAAATAAACTAGAAAACAAAAATTTGAAAATGGAATAGGGTTTGATGAACTACCCCATATCACATTTTACAATTAATATAGGCATAGTGTCTTTTAAAAGGGGAAAAATTATATTTAATTTGGCAGATTTATACATATGTAGTGGCCAGGTTTTTAAAGCATGGTTGCATTGTAAATTAGAGTTTAAAATCTTCAATATAGTACTTGGAATTAGAAGATGTTTTTCCTTTCAGTTTTACACTTCCAGTATGATCTTTATTTTTTTTACAGTGTTATTACAGGAAAGCTGTTATTTAAAACAAAAGTTATTTGTTATTTTTTCCCAAAGTCTCATTGAGTTGTTTACCCAAAACCGTTTCCTATAAGAAGTTATCAAACTTGATGATCACTTAAAATTATTCCAAACCAATTTAGTCATTAGTGCATTTTGATATAATCTATGTCAAATTAGCTCTTATGTTTTAAAAGAATAAATAAATGGTTTGCTTTTCTATAAATTTAAACAAGCCAGGCAAAATTTAACTTTACTAAAATCTGGACACATAAATAAATCTTTCTTCCACACCAGGCATTCTAAAGTTAAATTATTCTAAATGGGACTAATTAGGCCCCTGGGTAATTTCTAAACGTGAAATTCTGAATTTACTTTGATCTTGAAGATCAATTCCCTTTACTTCAAATGAAAATGTCAACTACAATCCCTCAACCCACCTCACCACCCCTAAAATTCCAGAATAATGCCTGCACACTAAAAATGTTGGACATAATACCACTGATAGGAACAAAATGATTCAATCTAGGACCCCCAAATAATAAGAACTTAAGTCGTTTAAGAACTGGTAGATTTCTGGAACGTTTTTTCCTCATGCACTCCTGTCCCGTATACTGTGTTGAATGACTAAATCCTATTATTTCATTTGCATCAATAAATACATAAAAGGAATTTGAAAATGACATTCTTCTGTAATGGTCAATCACCTATTAAAGACCATTTAAAGGTAACTTAGAAAAAATACTAAGATTAGAGATGGAAATATTTCCTTTCTATTAATCCTGTCACATCAGACTTTATTCATTCTCAAGTTAAATTTAAAAAGAAAGAAAATAGCTTAATATATTACAGAACCAAATTCTGATAAAGGAACTAGATTTTATTCTTTGCACTCAGTAGTCATTGAATTGAACTGGGAGAAAGAGAATACCAGGCCTAACTTCAGGTGTTCAGCTACGGAATAGACCCAAGCAGTCTGCTCTTAGCCAAGTTGCTCCTGGAAACATCTTTTCCGAGAAAGAACTGGAAAATGCTGATGCCAAATCCTTGAATATTAAAGACTTACCTAACAGGGATCTGAGCCTGCTTAGAAGTTACAGAAAGCTTCCAGAAGGCCTACACCTTAAAATGGTTTAGACCCACAACAACCTGGAACCA
This sequence comes from Nycticebus coucang, assembly GCF_027406575.1. Classification (NCBI taxonomy): domain Eukaryota; kingdom Metazoa; phylum Chordata; class Mammalia; order Primates; family Lorisidae; genus Nycticebus; species Nycticebus coucang. The sequence goes on along the minus strand of NC_069785.1, from coordinate 5,199,134 downwards.
GGACCAGAGCTCTAGAAACAGCACCCACCCAAAACCATGATGCTTGCAGGGGGCTCGAGCCCTGAGACAGGAGGGAAAATCCAACCCACATCACTACAGTCTTAGGGCAATTCAGTTAGACTTTTGGCATCCCCGTCTCCCTAGTGTCTGCACTTTGACAAAGGGGTAGTCCTAATGCTAATGTCAAGTTAGCCCTAATTTGAACCAAGAAGAAACAACATGTTTTGAATATGATGACTTTGACAGGCAGGAGAAGACAATTAGCTCTCATGTAGGCTGAGGTTTATCTCACTTAGCTCAAGACAAATCTCATGGTTTTTCTGAACTCAAGAAGAGCCCCTCCTTGAGTGATTCACAGAGAGAGAATTCTGGTCTGCAAGTCAGCATTTCCTACCCATGAACTTGGAGCGCCCATGCTCACAGGCTGTGCTGCAACTGCAATACCACATGGCTTCCTTCAGCCTTCACCAAACACTTAATTGCATTGGATTTCCTCTCTGCATATTTACAACATGTCTCCAACCACCTAATAGCGATATAAATGACTTCTTGATTTCACAAAGCATTTTGATCAGCTGAAATACACACTATGGAGCATATTTATTTTAGCAGTTCACCAAGGCTGCAGTCTAACTACACGTGGCCGAGGCCATGCATTAGGCTACTTCTTTCACACAGTTACCCTTTTTTTTCTTCTGGTAGCTTTTGTAATTTTTTTTATGGAAAATTTTCTTGAATTATGTATTTTTATTTCCTATAAAATGTATGTAATATTAAAGGTCAATTTTAGTAGTTTAATGCCACAATCCACATATTTCACAACATATGGGAAGTGCTGACAAGATGAGGGATTTGCATCATCTTCAGTGCCAGTTCAGGGTCCCCTCTGAGTACCTCACCCTGAGCTCCTGCCTCCGAGTCAGCAGGGGTGGTGCTTGGAGTGATGGTGTCTATTTGTTCACTGTGGGTACCTGTCAAGAATGGTGATGATAATACGCCCTTGGGACAAGTCTGTATTTCAGAGATTGCTGTGAAGACTGGTGCACAGAGGATGAAGTCCAGGGGGAGGGACGGGGAAGCACAAAGAGAGCCAACAGAGCAGAGGTCCTCGCCCGGGGTGCTTCCTGCGGACCTCATCCCACTATTGCTGCCAGAACCACATACCAAAAGTTCTGCACCAGTCTTACCAGACATGCCAATATGTCAGTTCCTTGCTTGATCTGGTTCTGACGTTTCCATTAATGCAACCTGAGATACAAACCTTTCTTAGACGCAAGGTCATCCTTTACAACCTTTAACAAAGGTCCCACTCCACACAGAGGAAAAGTGGCCATGCAGGGGCAAAGTGGGCTTGTCACTAAAGACATCCTCCTGAGACGCCCTTAGTATCTTGCCAACCTGAGACCACCTAGTCACCTGCTGTCTCTCCTGTCTCTAAGTTCTTAGATGGGCCTTGCCACTGGGAATGGGGAGCTTTGGTGCTTGCCAGCTGAACTTGGCCTTTTGGGTTAATAAGTTGACCCTTGAAGTGAACTGGAACTAGAGGTCAGGGCCCTACCCCAGAGAGCATAAGTCCCTTCAACTCTTAGTTATCCAATGATAGACTCACTCAAGTTAGTTGGTCAATACTCATCTCAGTCCTAAGAGTGTGCCTATCTGTCATGATAAATTAAACATTTAAAAATTGCACCAGCTGTACAATCAAGCCTTTGATGATCTACCAAGACTATCTTTCAGCTCTGGAGCTGGAAAGACCTCAGAGGAAGAAGCCACAAAGCCCGAGACTTTTGGAAACCCAATGTTAATCTTTTATATTTTTAAAAATAAATGTCATCCTGTTACTTGTAGAAGGACAGGCACGATAACCAAAACCCTGCAGGCTGTAACCTGTGTGCTATTCTCTGACCTGAAAAAATAAATCTTTCTGGTGTGAGTCGGTGTTCTGATAACAGGAGAGCAAGCCCAGCTATAAACCAGAGACCTTCATTCTTTGTACTACCTATTATGGTGATTCTGGAGTTGCACGCCCACTCTGAAAGGAAACACTATTTCAGATGTGCACAACCTTCCACGGTGTGCCAAATCTAAGGAAGCTGGAGAGTCAGACTCCTGTCTCCCTTCTACGATCCTCTTCTGCGTCCTCAGCGAAGTTATATGAACCACAAAGGATGCAAAGAAATGCTAAGTAGGAAAACATATTGTCCTGTGTTATCAGTAGTAAAGTCTTTGTCAAATAATAAGACGTTGCCTTTGGTTTATCTATGTGAACACACTGAAATGCTACAAATTAGAATTCTTTGCAACAGGAATTCTGGATAAGGCGAGAAATCGCATTGAGGGGAAAGCCTTGCTAACTTATTTTTAATCTCACACACTGAAAGAGTGGAAAAGGTGACACTGGGCTTGGAATGCAGTTACCTGGGCCTCCTCCCTGTCCTGTCCTGCCCTCATGGACCCCAGCCACGCCGCCGCCATGCCAGGCCTGGGCTCCACCAGCTGGGATCTTGCCCTGGCTTCTGTCTCTTCCTGCCGTAAATAAGTGCTCTCCTCCCTGATGGCCCTGGCTCGCGTCCTCACTTCCTCACATTCTGCTCCAGTGATGCCTTCCCAGTAAGGCCTTCCCCAATCACGCTTCTTAAAACCACACCCCTGCACCCCCCTTCCCTTTACTCTTCCTCTTCTGCTCTTTCTTCCCCATCTCTCTGAACGACTCGGTCCTAAGCCCTCTGGGTGGGGCCGGGCAAGGCAGGCTCCTGCAGTTGGGAGGAGATGGCCAAGCAGGACCGGGAGGGAGCCACACAGAGGGTGGGGGGCCCCGTGTGGGATGTGCAGCTCCCGGGACTGAGAAGGCTGCTCGCACAGAAGGCAGCCTGGAGTAGGGTCAGAGTGCTGAGGGGGTGGGGAGGGTATCTACATCAGAGACGTGACCCGGCATGGGGGGTCAGAACCCCAGTGAGGAGAGGGTGACCTGGCATCAGGATGTTGGAGCCTAAACAGCATGAGGCATAAGCAGGTGTCCACTGAAAAGCCAGCCTTGTATAGCTTATCAGAGGCCAAGGGCGATGGGGGCAGGAGGTGGGAGGGAGCATAGGGCGTCCTTGCAAAGGCTGGCCAGGGGCAGGGTCGAGGAGCCCTAGCAGGGTGAGTAGGGTGTGCACTTGTGGGACCCAAACAGAGCGAGGGTAGTGTCCATGTGGGGCAGTCAGGGGCTCAGAAAGGAAAGTGAGAGCTTGAGCAGAAGAGGAAGGTGTGGGAGGGGACAGTGGCAGGGATGGGACATCAACCACATACAGAATGGTTTACCGAATAAGCAAATAAAGGATGACGGAAACCAGATTAGTCATTGTTAGACAAAAAGGAAAAGGAAAAACTAAAATAAATGCTTTGGTGTTAAACTGGAATTGGGGTATCAGTGTTATCTCATATTTTTCAACATTGAAAGATAAATATAGAAATAATTATATTATGCAGTGTGTGCGTGTGCACGTGAGTGTGCATGTGCACATGTGTGTGTGTGCACGTGTGAATGTGTGTGCACATGTGTGAGTGTGTGTGCGTGTGCACATGTGTGTGCGTGTGTGCGTGTGCGCATGTGTGTGCACGCATGTGTGAGTGCGTGTGCGCATGTGTGTGTGCGCATCTGCGCATGTGCGTGTATGTGTGTGCGTGTGCGCATGTGTGTGTGTGCATGTGCGTGTATGTGTGTGCATGTGCGCATGTGTGTGTGCATGTGTGCATCTGAGCATGTGCGTGTACGTGTGTGCCTGCACGCGTGTGTCTGTATGTGTATTCTCTAGCTCTCTTCACCAACAGCACCTAAAACCAACAGTCTCTAGCAATGAGCACAGCTGGCACACAGGTCCGCATTTCTAAATACCATTGTCCTGAAGGAACCCAGACTCCTCAGAAAAATGGCTGATTCCAGGACTGGGGCAGGAGAAGTAGAAAGTGAGCCTAGAACATCTTGTGCAAGAAAATAAGGAAGTGCTCGAGGAATGAGGGAGCCACAGCACGAGAACGTGGAAGCCAGTCTGAAAGGGGGATCCCCACGGAGCAAACTGCAGCAAATGGAGCATGGAAATCCATAATGATAATGGCACATTACAACCACTCGGGCAGAACAGGAAACAACGATTCCACGCAGATAAAAATCATCTTAAAAATAAACATTTAATGGTGAGCAGAGTACACCAGAGTATTTATAAGATTGTTCAGAGTACCTGCCTATGAAATAATTATTAACTACAAAGTGAGAAATCCTGACAGATTCTAACTTAATGAGAAGACCAAAGGTCATACCATCAAGGATGACCTGGTTTGAACCGTGTGCCAGGAGGCAGGCTGCAATACGAGGGCAGTGTCACTTCTGTGATATTTCTTTCTGATTCTTAACCTGAATCTAACTGTGAGGAAATACCAGACAAACCCAAACTGCAGGATTTTCTGCAAAATGGTCTGTAATCTTCAAAAAGAGTCAAGGTCACAAAAGTCAAGGAAAGAGTGATGAACAATTCCAGACCCAAGAGAACCACCAGGGAAGGAGGACTCACTGTAACAGGTGATCGCAAATTAGATCCTCTTGCTACAAAGGACATTATTAGGCCAACTGGAAACACTTAAGTGGGTTCTGAGGAACAGAAGGATTCATCAGTGCTAAATCCCTGATTTTGGTTATTATATTATGGTTATGTAGGTTAATGTCCTTGGAAACACACACTGAAGTATTTGGGGGTGTCTACAACCTCATCTCAAATATTTGGAGGGGGCTTAACTGTACCACAATTCTGATGTTTCTGTGAGTTTATTATTATCGTTTCAATGTTTAAAAAATAAAACAGTAGGCACATTTCCTGCAAAAGGAAGAAAAAAAATAATTCATGCTTTCCATATATAGAGTGAAATTGACACAGTAATTTTTTTTTTTGAGACAGAGTCTCACTATGTCACCCTGGGTAGAGTGCTGTGGTGTCATAGCTCATAGCAACCTCAAACTCTTGGGCTTAAGTGATTCCCTTGCCTCAGCCTCCCATGTAGCTGGGACTACAGGCACCCGCCACAACGCCCAGCTATTTTTTGTTGTTGTTGTTGCAGTTGTCATTGTGGTTTAGCAAGCCCAGGCCTGGTTCGAACCACCAGCCCCGGTGTATGTGTCTAGCGACCTAACCCCTGAACTACGGGTGCCAAGCCAACACTGTAAACTTTAAAAAAGGAGAATCTAATTTCTATTACTCTAATCAGTTTTTTCTCATACAGTTTGTTCTTGAGCTGTGAATGTGTGAAGATACATGAATTGAAAATCAAAACTAAGGATCAGTGACCCAGGCCCTCCTGGTTGCAGGTGAGGTGGTGCATAAAGCTGCTCGTTATAAGAGATGCTGTCGAGGTTGCACTGACCTGTTCACCAACACATCAGGCGAAGCATTAATGTGATACCAAAGGTTTGGTTTAAAGAATTTATATTCCTATCGTCCTATTCCTATTAGATAGAAATAAGCCAAACACATTTTCAACCATAAATTGTTATTTGAATTTACATGACTTACATTGGAAAAATAATGCAGTTATTTCAGCAATGCCTTAATGATAATTTAAGTATCATACTAGAATATAATTCTGTCCAACAGAAAACTGTGGAGGCCCCCACTGGAGGCCCAGCTCACTTATAGCAGAGCTACCCACCGGAGGCCCCGCTCACTTGCAGCAGAGCCACCTACTGGAGGCCCAGCTCACCTACAGCAGAGCTACCCACTGGAGGCCCAGCTCACCTACAGCAGAGCTACCCACTGGAGGCCAGGCTCACCTACAGCAGAGCTACCCACTGGAGGCCAGGCTCACCTACAGCAGAGCTGTCCTTCAGCCTTGTTGTTACTCAGCTCAGCTTGCACAGATGCAACAAGGTTTGAATCTCAAAGGAGATGTGTTACTCTTAAAGATGAATTTCCATGAGACCTTTTCCATAATGAAATTTTCATTAAACTTTCCACGCATTTCCATAAGGCCAGTAAGGAAATCTGCCTGCTCACTTTTCCTGCCAATCACATATCCACGCTCAGAAGCACAGAGGATTTGTGTTTGTTCTGAAGACAGTGCTAGGGCCCCTAGGGGAGGGAGCAGGCTGTGAGGAAGTCAGCCGGTCTCCGCTCCCCCCCCCCCCCCGCTACTCCCTCACACCCTGGGAGGCAGAATGGCACTGTGGTTGGTATAAAGCTTACACTTGGAGGTTCACCAGGCCTGGTTCCAAACTCTGTGTCTGCCCCTTACTGTGGGAGCAGCTTGCTCATACTTTCTGCACTGCGTTTTTCACCTACATCATGAGGGTGGTAGTTGCCCATCTCACAGAATTTATAAAGAATCGAATGATAGATACATCTTATAAGATATTTAAATGCCCGGCACATGGTAAGTGTTTTTAAAATCCCAGTTATTATTATCATTATTGTAATGTTGTTAGGATCTTACAGTGAATACACTGACTTTCAGTCCTTAGCTGTTCAACCTTCCTGATCAGGAGAGCCGCACACTCAGACCATCCCCACCGACACCACCACCGTCGTATTCAAGCCCTCCTAAAGATGTTGACAGACCTTGCTAACAACTCTGAGGTTGACTGGAGAACCTGAGAGCCCACTGAAGTCAGAGGCGATGCAAGAAATGTAATCAGCATCTGTGTTCACAGCAAGAAATCCTCAATGAAGCAGGGACTAGAACACCTGTCCCCACCCCATCCCATCAAGACACTTTAATGCATTCACATGCCTTCCTAGGCAGTCTCATGGCTCCCTCCCTAGTTCTGTTAAGGTCGTCTCCACAGAGAAGTCTTCCCTGACCTATAAAAATATAAAATAACTGTATAAAATATTCTCATGACTCTCCTTCCCCTTCTCCTCAGTCTAAGTTTTCTTGATAACTTTTCTTACCCTATTGCTACCTGGAATTATTTTGTGTGTGTATCACCTTTCTCTCAGTAGAAAAAACGTCTCCATGATGATGGAGTAGTCTTTGCATTTTTTTGTTTAGCACAAAAACATTATCTTATTTCGTACTTGTTCAATAAATACTTGTGAAAGAAAGAATGAATGAATAAATCTATTGGCCAGCAATTTAGAGACAAATGACTCTAATTTTTGAGGCCAAAAGCCTTGGGAAAAATGAAATATTGCAATGTTTGCTACGGGAGATTTACAAAGGAAAAAAGACAACTTCAGTACAGTTAATGCAAAAAAAAAAAAAAATTCTCCAAATTAGCCTTCACTACAAAGCCCTTAATACAGATTTCTTATCTGTTTATTTTCACAATTAAGTCTCTTTACCCATGAAATAGGTTTTCAGGAACACAACCCCACTCTATAATGTTGCACCTGTAAGACCTAGGCCCCAACTGTGATCCTGGTTCAGAAAACAATTCACTCCTACCTCACAGCTCCTACATCACTGGCTCCCCACCTCTCCGGGTGATTGGGAGCCACGCTCTACAGTGGGCAAGCAAGGGCAGGCTGGGTCTGCTGCCTCCTGCTCCATCTGCACTGTGATCTTTGGCCTCACCTCTCCACGCCCAGGTCTGCCCGCCTGCCCCCTCTTCTGCTGTGCCTCTATTTCCCAATCCTTATCTGCACCTGTCCATTTTAAGTCTCTGAGGAAAGTATCCCCGACTGCCCCTTCCTAGCAGCAATAATAATGAAAATCAAACAAATTCAACACTATCATCAATAGTACGTCTGGGGTATGTCTAACCCTTTTTAAAACTGGTTAGAGCAACTATAACTAACCCCGCCCCTGCTTTTCTCTGAAACTATATGTTCTCTGAAGACATATTTTTAAAATCTTTCTTTTTGTTTTCTGAAAGGAGTTCATCCCATTCCAGATCAACTGTAGATTCCTAAATGCTAATCATGATAATGTAATTGGCATCTCACCAACACCCCTATAACTGTACTATAATAGAAATCTATAAAAATGTTAAATACAGATAGAAAAATAAGCCTCAAACTAGTTTTTCTCCTCCAGATAATCTTACAAACAGCACTCAGCTTTTAAGGAAAAGCACAAAATAAAACTAATCCTAACCCTGATTCAGTCACATGTATCTCCATGAGTTCATCCTCTAATCTTTTAACTCAGTAAGAACTTTAAATATTGAAGCTCAATTCCATGTGACACAAAATTTCATATCTCAGAAAGATTTTCAGAGTATAAGTTATATCTCAGAAGTAATGGTGTAACTACATTATTGTCCATGAATTTTCTCACGGCAAAACAAAATAAAACTGATATCTGATAAACATTTGTATTTCTTATGCCAAAAAACAACACCCCAGGGGCTAAAACTCTTAATGGAAGTTATAGTTGGAGTTTCCTAAGAATTCAAGATAAGGTCTCAATATATGACATAGTTAATAAACTAGGCCAGATACCATACATACACACGCAGAAAAACTTTTTAGTAGGCTCCCACGTTAAATTTTGATCCCAAATTTTTTATTTATGTTCAGACTACTTATTTAGAGTAAAGAATTCTTAATCAAGAGTCAGGACGAACCAGCTGTGGCTGAAAATTAAACAGGAAAGAGAAATCAACCTAATAAATGCAATCAGTGTAACATAATTCTTTGTACCCTCAATGAATCCCACACAATAAAAACATAAAATAAATAAAATAAAATGCTAAATTACAACACCAAAAAAAAGAAAGAGAAATCAGCAAATACACATAAAGATGAAAACTTGTACTTTGCATGTGATGTGATCGTTATGACTGTATATTTTGTTCACAAACATCAGTAAATAAGAGTGTTCACAGAAAGAATTCTTCCCTGGAGATGCAAGTGTTGATTAAGAGGAACCTTCTTTCAACTTTTCCTTAAAAGTCCTTTGGGAATCAAGTACGCTTGTAGAAATATTTTGGTTTTATATTCTTGTATCCGTGTACTCCCAAAAATTTTCTGAGGAAACTTACAATAGTAAATCACTTATGCAACACAATCGTTATATACAATTATATATTTGTATTTAAATGAATAAAAATGAAAAGAACCTGTTCCTTCCTTGATACTACATTGCCTTTCATGTTGTTGACATGATAGACATTTGTTACCTGGTCCAAACAAGGAAAGAATAACAGCTCAACTGCCAACTATGAGGGATTCTAGAAATTAATGGAAAATGGCCAGTGTTGGAAAAAAGGAAATACTCATTTTCCTCAAATGAAGCCTTAATTGACCTTTTTAAAGTTGGCCTGGTGCAGGTGCCCAGCACGCAGCCAGATGATAGGATATACCTAAGGTACTTCCCACTCAGCAGCAGGACGACGATTGTGGTGGCTTTGTATTGTGTCATTGCAACTGGGGTACAATGATGTTTTCCAGAGCTCCCTTCTCTCCGTGGTTTTGGGTTCAGGTTGGCCACAGAGAAACTTTTGCTAGACGTGGAAGGCAGAAGTGAAACAGCAGCCATGTTTAGGCTCAGAGTGTGGGCGTTAGCTCGGGTACCGCTGTGGGACTCGTGCAGAATGGTTGCCAGCACGGGTAGGCAACAGTCGGGCCCCGAGATCCCCAGCTACCCCTAGATCTCCTTGGGACAGCAGCCTGGCCTACTAGAAGCTGTACTTCTTCCTTGAACTTGTGTGAATCCTGCACCAGGCTCATGTACTGCTCCAGGTGAATGGACCAGATCTTCTGAAGGTCTGTCACATCACTGAACAGGTGGTGGGAGACCAACAACAGATACCCTAGAGGTCTATCCCAGATATCTTTGATAAAAGAGATCCTAGAAGAGATAAGGCTATTACTGAGACTTATTTGGCTCACTGTTCCCTTTGGGGATAGTTTTAGCTTCATTCCACAAACAGGGTTGTAAGGGTTGTAAGCCAACTTTCCCAAGAAGGCTGTCATTTAGGTCAAAGAAAACAAATGTTTAAAAGGTACAAAGATGGGAACTCATTCCAGAAAGATCTTTATGGAAGTGACAGAGCATTGTAGTCCCAGCTACTAGGGCTACAGGGGCAGGAGAATCACTTGATCCCAGGAGTTTGAGTCCAGCCTGGGCAACATAGTGAGACCCTGTCTCAATTGGAAAAGCAAAATTAAAAAAAAAAAAAACTGACAGAGTAAAAGAAGCAGCTGATCCCATGGTTTGGGCAAGCTATTCCTAGAACAGTACGGGTTGTTTCTTTATTCAAAATAAAAAAAATTTTCAAGAATGAAGCACATAGCGAGTAAAATTAGAACCAAAATATCTGACGAGCACCTGAGAACTCAGGGAGAATTGTAGCTACTTATATCAAACCGATATTGACAAGTTAGTTTCTTAAATACAATATCAAATATCTCACTAGTTTTATGTTGCCCACTTTTTTATTTTGTAATAAAAAGTAATTTAAAATAGAAATAGAAATATATATGTGTGTGTGTGTATATATATATATATATTTCATACATAAACTATAACAAAGCCAGTTGTTCACAACATAAAGGAAACAACTTAGGAAAATGCTCTACTTGCCTGGAAACCTAATGATGCAATTAGATAAGAAACCAAAACAAACAGGAGGATTAGATGGGAAGATATGGTGTCTATAAATAACATAATGATTGTCTGTGTGGAAAATCCATTGGGCACTTTAGGCAAATTATTAGAGTAATACTTTTTAAGTTCATCAAGTTTGCTGGAAAGAGAAACTTGGAAAAAACCTATAACATTTCTACACACAAACAATGATAAATGAGAAAATTTAATTTAAAAAATTCTGTTCCCTGAACAACAAAAACCGACAGGGGTGTCGAATCTGGTGCGTGGGCAGCATGTGTATTATTTGAGGACTTTCTTTTTTATCTGTGCTGTCGAATATCACGACAATTATACATGGACCTTTTGTTTGTGCTCATCAGCTTTCATTTGTGTGTGTGTATTTAATGTGTGGCTCAAGGCAATTCTTATTCTCCCAATGTATGGCAGAGAAGAAAAAAAGTTGGCTACCCCTGAAAGTAGTGTGGAATAAATCTATCAAAGATGTGAAAAGACCTTTCTGGAAAAAATTACACTACTTTAAGTGTACACATACAAAGTCTGACAATGAAGTTCATGAACTTGTCCTACAAAACATGCTCGTCCCTCATCGCTGAATATCACTATAGTCACCTTTGAAGTCTTCCCCTTGGGAAGCTGTGCACTGATGCCAGAGACGAGCCCACCCTTCAAAACAATTTTGGAACTCTTTTTTTGGAATGGCCATCAAAGCTGTTGTCAGATTACCCTTGATGCCCTGAAAGTCATCAAAAGGTCTTCCTTTCAATGTTTCCTTTATCTTTAAATAAAGAAAAAGTCACTGGAGGCCAGATCAGGTGAATAGGGAGGGTGTTCCAATGCAATTATTTGTTTACTAGCTAAAAACTCCCTCAGAGACAGTCCCATGTGAGCTGGTACATTGTCGCGATGTGACAGCCATGAATTCTTGGCCAAGACTTTACTGTTTCTCTATCGATGTTTTGGTCTGCTATGCTTCTCACAGTCCACCAATGATTTTGACGCACAGTTCAGCAAATTTCTGCAGCATTTTCATCTGTTCTGCTTGTTACTGGCCACCCTGACCTCTCTTCATCAGGGACACTTTCTCTCCTCTCAGAAAAACATTTAACTCATTTGTACCCTGCCATTTTCTTCATGGCATTATCCCCATAAATTTGTACTAACATGTCCCTGATTTCATTTCTACTCTTGCCAAGTTTAATAAGAAATTTAATATTCATTCATTGCTCTAATTCAAGCTCTGACATGCTCATGATGGCACACAAAAACACACAACACTAACAAATTCCACTCAGCAAAACACCACCAATCACCTACATGAACACAGCTGTGAGACACTGATACATGAGGGTTATAAACCCTTACAGAGTTATTTGTACAGTGCTGTCAACATAAGCACACGATGACAAGTCTGTGAACTTAATCATCAGACCTCAATATGCTTACAACTGGGAAGACTGAATAATGTACAAATATCAATTCCTACCAAATTTATATCTATATATATTTATATCTATCTATAAAGTCCATGCAATTCCATCAATATTTTTTTGTGGATTTGTGTGTGTGTGTTCATGTGTGTAACTTAAGAAAATTATTCTAAATTCATGTACAAGAGTAAAGAGAAAGAATAAGTATATTAGTCTCTAGTTGCAACTGCAACAACTCACCATAAACTCTGTGATTTAGCTTTTATTATCTTACTTCTCTGGAGGTCAGACATTCAAAAGGAGTCTCACAGGGATAAGATGCATCGGCCAGGCTGTGTTCCTTCTGGAGTCTGGAGGGAGACTCCATTTCTTGCCTTTTCCGGCTTTAGAGGCTACCTGCATTCCTTGGCTCTCGGCCACATCCTTCTGACCTCTGCTTCCATCATTCTGTCTCCTTCTGAACCCTTTTGATTACACTGGTTCTGCCTGGATAATCCAGGATTATCTCTCTATCTGAAGATTCTTAACTTGGTCATATCTACAAAGTCCTTTGTGCCATGTGAAGTAAACGGGTTCCAGGGATTAGGACGTGGACCTCTTCAGACTAAGGAAGACTATTTTGAAGAACAAAGAGAAGGTTCCTGCCATAATAGATACTAGTACTTACAATAAGCCTCTAATGATCATAATTGGGTAGTATGGGGAGAGGTATAAGTAAGCAGAAAGCAGGATAGGGCTATCAAGTATGTGCACTTAGTATATGACACATGCAGTCTTACAAATTAGGAGGAAAAGACCATAAATATTGTTTGCCATGTAAGAAAAATAAATAGCTCCCCATCTCACTACATATATAAAAGTAGATTCCAGATAAATTGAGTACCACTAAAGATGAGGAAAACATAGGCAAATAACTTCATGACCTCAGACAAAGATTTCTTAAATAGACCCCCAAAATACAAGTGATAAATTATGTATACATGTATCCTAATGGGTACAATGAATACCACCTGGATGTTGGGCACATTTATAGCTCTGACTCAAGCATCGCAAAAGCTATCCATGTAACAAAAACATTTGTACCACCTTAATATTTTGAAATTTAAGAAAAGAGACAAAATGTAATGTGCCTTTATCATAAAAGAAATTTTGCATAAAGACAAACCACAAACTCTGAAAGATCTTTGCTATCCACGTAGCAAAAAAAAAAAAAATTAGTATCGATGATATAGAAAGAACTTGTATAACTCTCAAAGAAAATAAAATTATATAAAAATTAACTTAAAATGGATCAAAGACCTAAACCTAAGAGCTAAAAATCATAAAAGGCTTAGGAAAAAATAGGAATAAATGTTTATAACTTTGGATTTACTAGTGGTTGCTTAGATATGCCAGCAAAAGTATAAGGACAAAAGGAAAAATAGGTAAATTGGACTTCACCAAAACTAAAAACTTTTGTGCATCAAATAACACTATCAAGAAAGTAAAAAACAATCTATAGAATGTGAGAAATATTTGCAAATAATATATCTGGAAAGGGTCCACTATATAAAGAGCTCTTACAACTCAACAACAGAAAGATGAGTGACTAATTTTAAAATGTCAAAGACTTAAGCAGACATTTCCCTACAGAAGACGCACAAATGGCCAATAGGTGCAAGGAAAGGTGCTCAATACCACTGGCAATGAGGAAAATGCAAATCAAACCCACATTCTATCCACTAGACAGGCATAATGACAATTTTTTAAAATAGAAAATAAGTGTTGGGGGCTGCCTGTGGCTCAGTGGTAAGGGTTCTGGCCCCATATCCCGAGGGTGGTGGGTTCAAACCCAACCCTGGTCAAACTGCAACAAAAAAAATAGAATCACCATGTGACCCAGCAATTCTATTCCTATTAAAGTTGGTCACTTCTGCTATATACACTGTTTTTCTAATTTTTTTGTTAGTATTTTTTTCCTTCTTTTCTTTTTTCCATCTTTTCCTTCCTTTTTTCCTTCTTTTCTTCGTTGCTGAGGTTGCTGCTATTTTTAGCTATTAAAGCTTTTGTTTTGCTAATTTGTTTGGTTGGTTCTATTCTTAACTTCCATTTTTACTTTCATCAAAAGCAAGGTCTCCTATATTTTTTGGTTATGGTATTTTAGCCTCATTTATTCTTTCTATTTTACTCCTCTCCATTCTATCTTTTGATAGAGACTCTTCTATTTTGGTCATCTCTCCCACATAAATCGCTCATGCAATAGCTAAGATACTCTCTCCTTTTTTTCCTGGTCTTTCTTCTTTCTTTCTTTTTTACATTTCCCTCACTTTCCTTTATTTCATACAAATGTATTTTTAATTTCCTTTACCTATTCTTATTTTATTTTTTTTTTCTTTATTTTTTTTCTTTTTTTGCTGAGAGCTGGGGTGGCACATCTGTGGTCTGGCAGGGAGGTCGCAATAGAAGTCTGGCTCAAGGAGGCTAAGAGACCATGGTCTAGGGAGCCCTTTTACCTTTGGCCCTAGGAAGAAAGTATTGGCAAAACTACACTGTGGAATTTTTCTATTTCTTTTTCATTATATTTAATTATTCCTTCTTGTTTTTTGTTGTTGCTCTTTTCCTTCTCTTCCTATTTTTGGCAGAGGAAGAGTCTGGTAAGGAGCTCCTGATTTCAAGGAACCCATCCAGCCCAGCCCCTCAAAATCCTTGAGTTACAGGTGTGGCCTCAGCACCAAGCTGATCAATACCATTTCTTCTATCATTCTCATCCTCTCTTCCTGTCCTCCTTCTCTCCTGTTGTTTAATTCTTTTTGTTCTTCCTCCATCCTTTTTTTCTTTTTCTTTTCTTCTTTCATTCTTTCTTCTTCTTTATTTTCCTCTGGTTTCTCCCTGCTCACTCTTTACCCTTCTCTTCCTTTTGGCTTTATACCAAGAGGCCTCTTCAACACCTAAACTCTGAGACAAGGTAATTTTAAGCAAAGGAGGAAGTGAGAAGGAAAAAGAAGTACAGGAGGTAAACAAGAAGAAAGCACACATGAGGAGGAACCAACAGAAAAATTCAGGCACCATGAAAAACCAAAACAGAGCAACCCCTTCAAGAGACCATTAAGCAGCTATTACAGAAGACTCCACCTATCAAGAATTAATGTATTTGACAGAAAGGGAATTTAAAATATGGATGATAAAGTCATTAAAGGGAATGGATGAGAAAATGGAAAGACAGAACCAAAAGTCAGATGAGAGATATGTAGAATATAGAAAGGATGTGGTGGAGTTTAAGGAAATGAAGGAGACAATCAGGGGTAAAGATGCAGGAGAAAGCATCAAAAATAGATTAGACCATGGAGAAGAAAGAGTGTCAGAGTGAGAGGATAAAGTGTTTGAGTTAACCCAGATAGTTAAAGAGGCAGAAAAGAAGAGAGAAAAAGCAGAACACTCAGATGAGTGTTCTGAGAGAACTATGAGACTTCATGAAGTATTCGAACATATGAATAATAGGGATCCCTGAAAGGGAAGAAGATTGCCTCAAAGGCATGAAAGCCCTACTGGAGACTACCATAATTGAAAACTTCTCATGTTTTACTAAAGATCCTGACATACTCCTTTTAGATGGATATTGAACCCAGGTCATCTCAGAGCTTTTCCAAGACACATTGTAATGAACCTGTCCAAGGTCAAGATGAAGGATAAAATTCTACAAGCAGCCAGAAGTAAGTGTCTACTGACCTATAGGGGCAGAGCCATTAGGATGACAGCAGACTTTTTCACTGAAACTTTCCAAGCCAGAAGAACATGGTCATCCACCTTCACATTCTTAAACAAAACAATTTTCAGCCAAGGATATTGTATCTGCTAAACTAAGCTTCAAAACTGATGAAGAAATCATATCTTTTTCAGATACACAAGGACTAAGGAAATTTGTCACAAGACCAGTTCTACAGGAAATACTTAGACCTCTTCTCAACACTGAACATCACAATGGCACCACCAGAGTAAACACAAGAAGCTAAAGATCAAAACCTAGCTTCCACAGTGGCACAAAGGATAAAACTACACAACAGACTTTCACAAAATAAGATGAATAGAATTCCACCACACTTATAAATTCTCTCAATAAATGTCAATGGATTGAATTCCCCACTGAAGAAGCACAGGCTGGGTGATTGGATAAAAAAGCACAATCCATCCATATGCTATCTCCAGGAGACACACTTAGCCTTGAAGGACAAATCAAGACTCAGGGTTAAGGGATGGAAAATCATATTTCAAGCAAATGGAAATCAGAAGAAAGGAGGGGTTGCAATCTTATTCTCAGATACGAGTAGATTCAAAGCAACTAAAGTTAAGGAAAACAAAGATGGATACTTTATACTGGTCAAAGGAGCAATAAAACAGGAAGACATTTCAATTTTCAATATTTATGCACCCAACATAAATGCTCCCAGATTTATGAAATAGACCTTGACTGGGCTGAGCAATATGATATCTCATAACACCATAATAGCTGGAGACTTTAACACTCCTCTGACAGAACTAGACAGATCCTCTAAATAGAAACTAAACCAAGATATAAAGGACTTAAATGTGACCCTAGAAAAAAATGGGATTAATAGACATATACAAAACACACTATAAGAGTGCAACTCCTCCAAGGGACCATGAGGCAGCTAAAGAATATACATTTTTCTTGTCAGCCCATGGAAAATAGATCACATCTTAGCATACAAATCAAACCTCAGTAAAATTAAAAGAATAGAAATTATACCTTGTGTCCTTGCATACCAGATAATGAAGGTGAAACTCAACTTCAATAAAAACATTCATCCCCACACAAAGGCATGGAAATTAAATAACCTTGTGCTGAATGATACTTGGGTTCAGAAAGATAAAATAGGAAATTGTTAAATTCCTCAAATATAACAACAATGAAGACACAAGTTACCCAAGCCTGTGGGTTACAGCAAAAGTGGTCCTAAGAAGGAAATTTATCACACTAGATGCCTACATTCGAAAAACAGAAAGCACATCAACAAACTTATGAACCATCTTATGGAACTGGAAGAAGAAGAACAATCTAACCCTAAACACAGCAGAAGAAAAGGAGCTGGAACATATTCTTCTTAGTAAAGTATCTCAAGAATGGAAGAAAAAGTATCCAATGTACTCAGCCCTTCTATGAAACTAATTTATGGCTTTCATATGAAAGCTATAACCCAGTTATAACCTAAAAATATGGGGAAGAGGGAGAGGGAGGGGAGGGAGGGGGGAGGATGAGTGGAGGGAGGGTGATTGGTGGAATTACACCTATGGTGCATCTTACAAGGGTACATGTGAAACTTAGTAAAGGTAGAATATAAAAGTCTTAACACAATAACTAAGAAAATGCCAGGAAGGCTATGTTAATCAGTGTGATGAAAATATGTCAAATGGTCTATAAAACCAGTGTATGGTGCCCCATGATCACATCAATGTACACAGCTATGATTTAATAATAAAAAAAATTAAATCAGAGATTAATAAAACTGAAAACAAAAATATTCAGAAAATTAAAAAAACAAAAATTTGGTCTTTAAAAAAAATAAATAAAATCAATAAACCTTTGGCCAGATTAACTAGAAACAGAAAAGTAAAATCTCTAGTAACCTCAATCAGGGATGATAAAGGGGAAATAATAATAGATTCCACAGAAATACAAGAGATTATCTCTGAATACTATAAGACACTCTCTGCCCAGTAATTTGACCATGTGGAGGAAATGGATCAATACTTGTAATCACACCTTCTCCCTAGACTTAAAACCAAGAAGAAATAAATCTCCCAACTGACCAATTTCAAACACTAAGATCAAAGAAACAATAAAAAAATCTCTCAACAAAAAAATGCCTTGGTCCAGAGGGCTTCACACCAGAATTCTATCAAACATTCAAAAAAGAGCTTACGCGCATACTGTAGAAATTATTCCCAAAAATTGAGGAGGGAAGAATCTTCCCCAACACGTTCTACAAAGCAAATATCACCTTGATACCAAAACCAGGAAAATACCCAACTAAAAAGGAGAACATTAGACCAATTTCACTAATGAATATAGATGCAAAAATTCTCAATACAATACTAGCCAATAGATTATAGATTCTCATTAAAAAAATTATTCATCATGATCACGTAGGTTTTGTCCCAGGTATGCAAGGTTGGTTTAACATATGCAAGTCCATAAATGATATTCACCATATCAACAGAAGCAAAAACAAAGACCATATGATCCTCCCAACAGATACAGAAAAAGTATTTGATAAAATTTAGCATCCTTTTCTAATTAGAATACTTAAAGAATATATGCATAGGTGACACATTTCTTAAGCTGATTGAAACCATCTACAACAAACCCACAGATAATATTATACCGAATGGAGTAAAACTGAAAGCTTTTCCACTTAGAACTAGAACCAGACATGGTTGTCCTCTATTACCACTACTATTTAACATAGTACTAGAAGTTCTAGCCAATACAATAAGCAAGAAAAGGAAATAAAGGGCATCCAAATGGGCCTCACTCTTGCCGACGACATGATCTTATACTTGGAGTACCCCAAAGACTCAACCAGAAGACTCCTGGAAGTGATCAAAAGATACAGCAATGTCTCAGGATATAAAATCAATGTCCACAAATCAATAGCCTTTGTACAATATTTATGCACCAACATAAATGCTCCCAGATTTATGAAATAGACCTTGACTGGGCTGAGCAATATATCTCATAACACCATAATAGCTGGAGACTTTAACACTCGTCTGACAGAACTGGACAGATCCTCTAAATAGAAACTAAACCAAGATATAAAGGACTTAAATGTGACCCTAGAAAAAAATGGGATTCATAGACATATTAATCTATTGGTCTATAAAACCAGTGTATGGTGCCCCATGATCACATCAATGTAAACAGCTATGATTTAATAATAAAAAAATTAAATCAGAGATTAATAAAACTGAAAACAAAAATATCCAGAAAATTAACAAAACAAAAAGTCGGTCTTTAAAAAAAATAAATAAAATCAATAAACCTTTGGCCAGATTAACTAGAAACAGAAAACTAAAATCTCTAGTAACCTCAATCAGGAATAACAGCCAAGCTGAGAAGCTAATCGAGGACACAATTCATTTTACAGTAGATTAAAAAAAAAATGAAATACCTAGGAATATACCTAAGAAAAGAGGTGAAGGACCTCTATAAAGAAAATTACAAAAATCCTAAGAAAAGAAATAGCAGAAGATATTAACAAATAGAAAAACACACCATGTTCATAGCTGGGAAGAATCAACATTGTGAAAATGTCTGTATTTCCCAAAGCAATCTATAGATTCAATGCAATCCCCATTAAAATATCATCATCATACTTTCAAGATTTGAAAAAAATAATTCCTCATTTTGTATGGAACCAGAAAATAACCCTGTATAGCCAAGGCAATTCTTAGTAATAAAAGAAAAAAGCTGGGGCATCAGCCTACTATACTTTAGGCTGTACTACAAGGCCACAGTGATCAAAACAGCATGGTATTGGCACAAAAATAGAGACATAGACATCTGGAACCAAATAGAAAACCATGAGATAAACCTAACATCTTATAGCCACCTGATCTTTGATAAACCAAACAAGAACATACACTGGGGAAAAGAATCCCTATTCAATAAATGGTGCTAGAACTGGATAACCACACGTAAAAGACTGAAACTGGACCCGCATCTTTCTCCACTCACAAAAATTGATTTAAGATGAATAAAAAATTTAAATCTAAGGCATAAAACAATAAAAATTCTTGAAGAAAGTATGGGGCAAACACTAGAAGATATCAGCCTGGGGAAAGATTTTATGAAGAAGACTTCTGTGGCAATTGCAAAAACAACAAAAATAAACAAATGGGACTTAATTAAACTGAATAGCTTCTGTATAGCTATGGAGACAACAACCAAAGCAAATAGACAGCCTTCAGAATGTGAAAAGATACTTGCATATTATGAATAGGACAAAAGCTTGATAACTAGGATATACAAAGAACTCAAATTAAGCAACAAAAAAGCCAACAATCCCTTATATCACAGAGAGATGAATAGAACCTTCTCTAAAGAAGACAGATGAATGGCTAACAAACATGAAAAAATGCTCATCCTCCCTAATCATCAGAGAAATGCAATCAAAACCACCTGAGATACCATCTAACCCCAGTGAGAATGGCCCACATAAGAAAGTCTCAAAGCTGTAGATGCTGGTGTGGATGTGGAGAGAAGGAAACACTTTTACACTGTTGGTGGGACTGCAAACTAATGCAACGTTTTTGGAAAGAAGTATGGAGAATTCTTAAAGAACCCCAATGAGACCTCCATTTGTTCCTATAATCCCATTAACTGGGCATCTACCCAGAAAAAAAAATCATTTTATCATAAGGACATTTGCACTAGACTGTTTCTCACAGCTCAATTTACAATCACTAAAATGTGGAAACCACCTAAATGCCTACCAATCCAGGACTGGATTAATAAGCTGTGGCATATATATACTATGGAATACTATACGGCCACAAAAAGATGGTGACTTTCAAGATTTGGAAAGTCTCCAAATTTTGTATTAAGCTGGACTGAGATGGAACCCATTCTTCTTAGTAAAGCATCACAAGAATGGAGAAGCAAGAATCCAGTGTACTCAATTCTGATATGAAGGCAGCAGATGAGCTAATACATGGTGGGGAGAGTGGGGAGAGAAGAGGAGGGAGTGAGTTGGGGGGGTCACAGTGTATGACATACCTCTTGGGAGCAGGACACAATTTTACGAGGAAATTTACCTAACAAATGAAATCAGTGTAACCTAATTCTTTGTACCCTCAATGAATCCCAAATAAATAAACAAACAAAAAAGAACCAAAGAGAAGATTAGACAGAAGGAAGAACCTAAATGGCCAAGGAAAAGAAAGTATGAAAGTATGTTCAATCTTACCAGTCATAGAAAAACGCAAATTAAAACATGTTTTTCACCCTACCAAACAAGTAATCACACATCAGTTAAAATGAATGAATAAACTAGATTGAAATGCTTTGCTATGGATCAAGCTGAAAACAATGCTGAGTAAACAATGTCAGGTTTCAGAGTGATCTGTAGAATAAATTGACACTTCTGTAAAATTTAAAAGCACGTGCTCCGAACCAAAGATTTTTGTGAGTGAAGACATCTAGAGTAAAGGTACAGAAACTTAGAAGGACAGACATCCATTACCTTCCTGATATTGGTTGTCTCTGGGTATGGAGGGAGAGGAATGGCACGAGGTGGCACAAGAGGGACGCGGCCCTTCACTTTCCTTCCTTAAAAGAAGAGCTGAAGCAAATGGAACACCTGGCTGACATGTGGTGATTCTGCTTAGTGGGCACCTGCTTTCTGTGCATCCAAAATTTTTCAGAATTAAAGAAAGCTAATATTCTATTAATGTGGACAAATAAAGTAAGACACAATTCTGCACACACAACATATCTGTGTAAATTTTGCTATGGAGAGAAGAATGATTAAGTGTGTGTGTGTGTCTGTCTGTGTCTGTTGAAAGAGAAAGAGAGAGAGAACGTGTTATGCAGTGGAAGCTGCCAAGTGAGTTTTTCTGAATCCTGGAAAAGACTTCACAATGACAATTTTGGTGACCTGCCTTGTCAGAGATCCTTGGACAGGGCAGTGCCTGGAGACTTGTACGTATGCCCAGGACAGCGTGTGCAGCAGCTGACTAAGGGAACTTCCTACTGCTCTTTGGAAGAAGTCAGCCAAACAGCAAAATTTAAAACAAAAATGGTTACTCACTCCTGGCTCATCCAATCTTTGTCAAAGACCACAGGTTCATTTATTTGCTTATTGACTTAAATCAGATATAAGACATAATATTATAGGTTGGGTCAAAGTTTTTTAGCCTACCGTTGTTACTGCAATCACAACTGAGGAAAGAATGTCTCCAACCCATTTGCTTTTGAGGCTCTTGCCTGGGACCTGCTTGTGTTTTCTGAAAAAGAACAGAAGGAAAATGATACCTCCACTTACTCCTTTAACAAATGATCTACTGTTGATTTTCACATATTCTGCGTTAACATACAAACAGCAGTACAGAAATGACACCTGACTGACGAAGCTGGTTCAGAAGCCCCGGGGACTCCTCAGTTGAGATCTCGTTCTAAGGATGGTGAACGCAGACTGCCTGCTCAGGGTGCAGGAGTGCGTAACGCTGCATTCCCTCACTAACAAACACCCCTTCTTAACAGGAGGCTAACTGGCAGAAGCCTTGACATTGTGTTCTTGGGTTTTTTGAACCTTACCACAAGAGATACAGCAGGGAATTCTGTTCCTAAGAATCACTGCAAATTTATAAATGCTGTATGTTAGAAAATAAGGCATTAGATGGAATTTCTGTTTGGCAGGATTGGTGACTGGTACTTTCACAGCAAGTTCTGAAATAAGGAGCGTGTAATTACTCCTTAAGTAGAGTACACAGTGAAATTTATGATCCTTTCCCAAATCTCATTATTCAAAAATTTCTAGAACACAGTCTCCCTTGTTAGAATATAACCTTCTTGTGGGCAGGGACTCTGTTCTATTTATTTATCATAGCGCTTGGCACTTGGCTGATATCTGCTGTGAACAGTACAAACACCAGAGAATCGCACGGATTGCAGACTGTGCTATCTAACTAAGATTCAAGACGCGGGCCCTATCTTCCACCCAAAGAAAACAAGAATAACAACAAAAGGGAGTAAAATTATTAGGATTTTAATCAACCTCAGTCAATAAAATTGTTTTTTTATAGATGAAGAAATTACAAGTACAGCAATTATGATTTTGAAACAGATCTAATCTCACACTAAAATCTGTAGGGTGACATATGAACAATTACTCCCTGATCTCTAGAGAGCAATTTTTTATATTGAAGGACAAGAACCAAGATGTTAAACCTATGTAAACACACACCTACAGAACAGGCAACAACATGGTGCCGTACAACCTGACATCTTGGTTTTGGCAGGATGGTCAAGGGGAAAACTACTGGGCCACTGTCCTTCTCTTCCTAGAAATGGACCCAGGGCAGCTGAGTCAAATATGCATGTGTAACAGCACCTGCAGTGCCTAAGCTTGGTCACTCACTGGAGGCCACATTTTGTTGTGTGAACTGCAAAGCAGGAAACGCTGGTCAGTAGAGAGAGAAAGGAGGTGAGTGAGACTGGGGTATGAGCTTCCTGTGGCTGCTGTAACACATGACCACCAACTTCCTGGCCTAAGGCATGCAAATTTACTCTCTTGTAGTGCTGGAGGTCAGGGTCTAAAATGGGTTGGCAGGGTTGCTTTTTTTTTTTTTTTTTGGAAACCATATGGGAAATTCTATTTCCTTACTTTCTCCATGTTCTGGAGGATGCCTGAATTCCTTGGCTTGTGGCCTCAGCACACCAACCTCTGCTTGCCCGTCACACCCTCTTTCACACCACCTCTGCTGCCTCCCTCTTATAAGGATCCTGTAATTCTACTGGGCCCACCTGGATAACCTAGGATAGGGATTTTCCACTGCTGTGGCATGCATACTGGTGTGCCATGAGAGGGTCTTAAGTGTGCCACCAAAAAATTTTTTACTTTTTAATTAAATTATTTTCAAAAGAAGTTCAAAAAACACAGTAAGTATATTCTTTTTTTTTTTTTTACTTTTTTTATCAACACAGTTTAAGTGTAGCACAGAAGTTTAAACTATGGGTTTAAGTGTGCCAGGAGATAAGAAAAAAAAAAGGTTGAAAAACACTGAGATTGTTGGATAATCTTGAGAGCACATACAGTGAAAATAAGATGGAGTCTGCCAGGCTGGGCAGACATAACATAACTGGTCTGGTCTGTTTGAGTCCTACCAATTATTGTTTACTATGGGTTGTGGGTTCAGCTGACCATTGTTTAAGAAAAGGGTTAACCTGCTCTTCACTTTGAACTCAAATGTATACGTATAATGTTAGAAAGGGAAGATCAGGACAGTCTTGGAGAGGCTACTCTCACCATTCTCTAGAATCTTGACCTCTGACAAATCACATTTAGTGGACCTGTCCCCATCTCTGTATATCGGCTGACAGTGACAGGCATTGCACGGTAACAATCTTTCTCCCTGTCTCTGTCTCTCAAAACCTTTAATTTAGTCACACCTGCAAAGTCCCTTCTGCTACATAAAGCAGCGTTTTCACAGCTTTTGGGGACAGGGGGTAGAGGGGCATTACTGTGACCACCACCAAGTCTCAAGGAGGAACAGAGAAGACAGAGGAAGCAGTGGCTTCCACGGCCTGTGCTTCTTGCCCTTGGGTACCATGACACACTTTTGGGCAGCAGCATCCTGGAGAGCTCTTCTGAGAAGAGTTCTGCAGGCTTGCTGGACTGCTGGACTCAATAACCATGGGTGCTAGAGAGGAGCCCTGGGCCACATATGTCACAAATCCACCATCTTCATTCTACATTACGAGTTGGAAAAATAGCATGGCTGGGTATGAAGGGTAATTTTTTTTTTTAATCAAAAAAGGGCTTAAAATATGAACATTTAAATCCTTGTTAATAATAGCAGAACTTTAATTAAGGGACATCTATATCCCTTAGGCCTGTGGTCCCCAAGGCCTGGGTCACAGACCCATCCTTCATGGCCTGCTGGGAACCGGACGGCACAGCAGGCGGTGAGCAGCAGAGTTTAATCTGCACTTACCTCTCCCCCCACTGCCTCCCGGCAGACACGGGCATTACACACAGGAGCGAGCCCCCCTCCCTGGGGGCACCTAACGCCTGAGCTGTGAGATGGAGCCGAGGCGGTGATGCCGTGCTGGGGAGCGGCTGCTAACACAGGAGGCAACCGTCTAATTGCAGGAAAACAAGCTCAGGGCTCCCACGGATCTTGCACTATGGTGAGTTTTATATTATTTCACTACACATTATAATTGACAGTAATAGAAATAAAGTGCACAATAAATGTAATGGGCTTGAATCATCCTGAAACCATCCCCCTCTCCCAAACCTACTTCCCCTGTCCATGGAAAAACTGACTTCCATCAAAGCAGACCCTGGCACCAAAAAGGTTGGGGGCTGTTGCCTTAGGAGACTACCTGTCATGGGCTATCTCCGGGGGTTTTGAGTGGGCTGCATTTTACCAGGCACCAGACACCTAGCACTTAGAAGACAAAAAATAAAATAAAATAATAAATCAGCCTGGTGCTTTCTCTACCCAACATCTCTTGCTTTGTGCAAAACAATTGCTGTTCTCAATTTACAATTACCAAGTTGTATAATCAACCCAAGTGCCCATCAACCATGAATGGATTAACAAACTGGGGTATATGTACACCATGGAGTACTATCCAGCCGTAAGAAAAGACGGAGACTTGGCATCTTTTATGTCTACCTGGATGGAGTTGAAACACATTCTTCTTAGTGAAGTATCATAAGAATGGGAAAAAAAAGTACCAGGTATACTCAATGGTAATATGAAACCAATATGTATATGAACAACTACACACTCACAAAAGAAAAACAGGTGCACCGTCTAGCAGAGGAGGGGCGGGGAGGGGACGGGGGAAGCAGGGAGGGTGAGTGGTGGGATCTCACCTAATGAGCACAGTGTGAAGGTGTTCAGCACTCCCCATGGGTGAAGGGCTCAACTACAACTTGAACTTTACCTTAGAAGTGAAAACAATGTAACTTCAACATTTGTACCCTCATATTAATCTGACATTTTCAAAACACAAATAAAAAACCAGCTGCTCTTCAGGGCCCTGGTCCCAAGCCTGCATAGAGCAGGCATCTTATCTACCTCTCCTCCTGGGTAGTGCGGCCACAGCCGGGAGCAATCTGTATCACTATACACAGCATTTTTTCCCCGTCAGAACACTTTCTCACAGGAGAAGGTCATCAGTTTCAGGAACTCCAAGTTTTATTACTGTTGGATTTGTTTAGTGCTGTACGCCAACAGCTCACTTACGCCTGCATCCTTGGCCTCACTGTAGTAGGGAATTTTGCCCTGAGTGACACTTAATGACCTCACTAATCACTCACCCCAGTGTTGTCAGTGACTTCCAAGGGCTGAAATTACACCGTCACACCAGCCAAAAACAGAGATAAGAGGAACCCCTCAACCCCCAGGATTTGTGCACAGCCAGAGGGCAGGCTGGCTGGTGTTGCTGGATTTATAAGGGGCATCAAGCATTCAGTCTGTCTGTCGGGATCAGGGGACACTTATAAGGAGAAGAACCAGACTGAAAGAGACTTCTTCCTGTTCACTGCCTTAAAGTGCTCTTTTTGAAGAATTCTTTCCTCTATGAAGATTTAAGGAGGCATATGTGATTTAATCCCCACTGCAGCTTTTAAACCCTGTAGAATGAGTGTTTACAGAGTAGGATCTTTTACTAGATTTTGTAATAGGGATGTCTGTGCATATGTTTTGCCAAGAAATTAAGATCCAGCCTTGCCAAGAAGCATAAATACACTTGGCAGAATCCAGAGGCTCAGTAGCAAAGATAAAAGTAATTGTTCCCTTCAGCCAATTGCTCACGCTTATTACAAAACATTTGTCTTCCCTGGGGTAGATTTTCTCCTCTGATGCAGTCTGGCTCTGGGAGATCTCACCATCTGGGGTCCCAGGAGATCCTCAGGGCCACCTCAGTCCCTCCCTGTGCAGCTTCAGATCCGTACAAGTCACAGAAGTTCAACTATCCATCTCTCAGCAATTTGATTCGTATTTTTCCCTCCAGTAATGACCAATTTTCAAGAAAGACATTTATATTTTAACTGTGCCATTCTTTTCACCACTTTAAAATCTGATTTGCTTTTCTTTGGCTCTCTGGCCTTTGCATAAATGTCAGTAAACTGTCAGCACTTAGATTCATCATTGATTAACAGGAGATTTCTTAGTTTTACGTTCAGGGAAGCAGCCCAGGGACTGCTCACAGGAGCGCTGTGGTGCATTTCAGATTTTCCCCTTAACCGTTCTATATGCTCTGAAAGACATTTCACCCTGGGAGAAAAACAACCATAACATCTCAATTCTAAACAAAACCCTCTGTTCTTCCCTTCCCGCTTGCACCCCAAGCCAACCAATTATCAGAAAACTAAACACTTTGCATATACCCAAAGGTCAAAAAAAGCCTAACATTTCAACAAAAATTTGTGTCATTGTCAGTAACTAAAATTTGATAATACTTCTTGGCAGTTAATTCAGTTTACTCTAAGTACTTGACAATATTATAGCTACTTTTCTTTGAAAAGTAGCGTATATAACTTTCAGAATTCCTCACTTGCTCATTTGTTTAGAACTATAGTTGTTTGTGAACTTGCCCGACTTTGCTTCCAAATTGCATGTTCCTAGAGGGAGAACACCTCAAAGCATCGCAAGAGACACCAAACCTGATCAGATACAAGAATTCAGTGAAACTCAGGAGATAAGACCCATGTGCAGAGTGCTGTCCTCACCTTCCGATGACCCTGTCCTCTTTCTCTTCTGACCCCACTGGCCAAAAACATACAAACATTTCTTATTCTTTATAATTTAAGTCTTGTCAAAAACTTCTGCAAAAAAAAAAAAGGAAAGCAGTCACTCCAGGTCCTTGTTGAAAAAGAGTAATCCACATTGTAAATCATTCTTATAAATTGTCATAGTAATATCTTTCTTAAGAGAGTGACCAAAGTAAGCCATTTGGCCATAGTATAACATAGTAGGTCACATTTTACATAAAAGTGGGACATTGCAGGTTTTAGAATTTGAATTTTTTTAAAAAATTGAACACTAATGCTTTTAGTCCATTAGTAATATTATTACTAAGATCCTTTCCCATAAAACCACAAATAAAAGGCTATGGGATGTATGTCTCTGCCTGTTTCATCGCCTGACAAGTAATTACACAAACCAGAATTCCTTTTAGTAAACCAAGTCAGACCTTCCAGGAAAAAGAAGAACAGTGCAAACAAATTGAAATCTACTGCTAAGGTTTTTTTTTTTTTTTTTGCAGTTTTTGGCCGGGGCTGGGTTTGAACCTGCCACCTCTGGCAAATGGGGCTGGTGCCCTACTCCTTTGAGCCACAGGTGCCACCCTGCTGCTAAGGTTTTTAGATAGCAAACCACTTAAAAACAACTACCTTCCACATTCTTTAGCACACTTAATAAATCAACACTCGGATTAATACAAACAATAACCTATGAAATAATTTGATACTATGAAGTCAAATGCATCATCTAACTTTTCTTGTTGTACTAAACAGTTGTAAACATAATTTTAGAATTGTATATGCTAAGTAAAGCAAAGTGCATCATAACAGGAAACAGCCTCCCTTATGAGTAAAACACAGATCTTCCAAGATTTTAGCAAAAATAAAGCCCCTGGGCAGTCTCTCCAGAATGGGAGTCCCCCTGGTTTTCCTCATGTGGATTCCCACTGAAGCTGTGACTCCCAACCCCTACCCCTTTCTCTAGTTACCCTTAACCCAGTTGAAACAGATTTGATATTTTCTTTTATACTCGTAAATATACGTACTTGTGTTGCTTTTGACTTTAGTGTAGTTTATCACTGACTTTTTTTTTAAGACTTTAACTAAATAAGGAAGAACATACGAAATAATTAAGGCAATAAAAATAGGTGCACTTCCAAAACACGTATTTCTGATCCTAAAATGACTTCCCTCTGTCCCTAAAGGACCAGGACTTAGCAGCCACCAGGCCCAGCTTCCATCCCCTCCAGTTCTCTGCATTCTCAGGTTAGCCAAGACATGTGAACCTGCACCAATCAGAACCAACCTTACACACAAAACGGTTCTTAGACACTGAGTCTGACCATTTTATTTCCTTTCTTTAAGCTTCCCTCATCCTCACACCCTCCATTTAATCCTAGTTTCCCATCTGAGGAACGCAAATGAATTATCCACCCAGATTATAGGTTCTGTCCACTTTTTTAAAAATCTTTTTTCTGTTAAAAATAATAAAAATCTGTATGTGTGTAGGTTCTGTCCCTTTTTGGAAGAGGCTGTGACTCAGTAACAGCTCACCGCAGGTTGCCCCAGCTGGATGATGTCCCTAGACTGTTATGTCTTGCTCCACACCACTGACCTTGGAAGGCATAGAATCCAGGGGGATTCAATTTGCTCAGATCTTACCCATAAAACCATACACATCAGCTGAGTATGCGGGGGACAAAGCCCCCCAAGACTTCAGAAACAAATGACATGATCACTCACAGAAGGGAGCCCTGGCACTGACCTGTTTGAGCTACAAAGGGTTGGGGGAGGAAGTCACTGGGACATGAAGCTTCGAGTAACAGCCCAGGGCAGGCTGGGCTTTGCCCGCCTGGCGTTTCTGTCTCAGTGTGGAATGTTACCGAGTTTCTTTCATGGACGTTATTCACCTGTGAAACATAAACTAGGAGAAAAATCAAACAACAAAACAAACTCTCAGTAATTAGAACAGGTTCTATATTTCCGCTTTTATTAGCAAAACTACAGTTTGACAGCAGAGGTTTCTTATAAATGAATTAACTCTTAATATCCCAGAGAAGATAGCAGAAACCACAGATTAGTGAACTTCCATTCTTTTCTTCCTTTCTTAGATGGTTCTTTATTCCATTTTCCTGTGGGTGGCCCACATATTCAGTCATCATTCACCCAACTGCCAACATTTGTCCCTGCGTCTTAGGGCTTTCTTCCTCGCAAGGTGGGGGAGCTTCCTACTTACAGCCCAGGCCAGAAGTGTGCGTCAGTGACTCTGAGTAACCCTCGGTCCAGGGGCAGATGTGTGGTTGGTGGATAAATACTCTAACCTCTTTACTCTTGGGAATGGCCTGGAAGCGCGATCTGCTCAGGCTCCAGGGCTCCCCAGGGCCGCGGAGCTCTGGCTGCCCACACTGATAATCTGACAACACACCCTTTACAGGCTGCCTCGCCTTTCCCATCCCTTCCTCCAGTTCCCTGTTGGTGTTTCCTCTCATTTCCCTCCCAAAATTAATGCACTCAGACCTTCAGGGTCTGTTTCGGGGGGAACCCAAACTAAGATAGGGTCTTGGCTCCAGATAAAACCCCTTGTCCCAGTGAGCCAGAACAAGACTGTTATGGCAAATCAAGACCATGAGGCACATCCCTGGGCAGAGTAGTCCAGGTGTCCCTCTGTTTAGCCATCCCACACCCAGGATAATGGAGAAGACTCAGTGGGGACTAGAGATATAGGCCAGCATCACGGGGGCCCAGGGGGGACAGAGATACAGGCCAGCATCACGGGGGCCCAGTGGAGACAGAGATACAGGCCAGCATCACGGGGGCCCAGTGGAGACAGAGATACAGGCCAGCATCACGGGGGCCCAGTGGAGACAGAGATACAGGCCAGCATCACGGGGGCCCAGTGGAGACAGAGATACAGGCCAGCATCACGGGGGTTCAGCGGGGACAGAGATATAGGCCAGCATCACGGGGGCCCAGTGGGGACAGAGATACGGACCAGCTTCACGGGGACCCAGTGGGGACAGAGATACGGGCCAGCATCACGGGGCCCAGTGGGGACAGAGATACAGGCCAGCTTCACGGGGGTCCAGTGAGGCTAGAGATACATTAACATTTTTAATTTTAAAATGAATAGACATTTAAACAAAGATAAAATTGGATCCATATTCCATACCATATACCAGTATACATTCCAAGGGAATCAGATCTCTAGATGTGCAAAATGAGCCTCTTTTAGTATTAAAAGAAGTGGGTTTAAAACCTGAGAGTGGGGAAATTTTCCTATTGAGGATTCAATCCAGACACTATAAAATAAAAAAGCTTTCACATGGCAAAAAGCTCTGAAAGCAAAGACAAAAGGCGCATGGGGAAAATCCTTGCCATGTCTATTTCAGGGCTACTCTCCACAGTCCATAAAGA
This sequence comes from Nycticebus coucang, assembly GCF_027406575.1. Classification (NCBI taxonomy): domain Eukaryota; kingdom Metazoa; phylum Chordata; class Mammalia; order Primates; family Lorisidae; genus Nycticebus; species Nycticebus coucang. Next base: position 5,168,290 of record NC_069785.1, on the reverse strand, counting down.
GCTTCTAAAGACCATGAAGAAGAAAGCTGACTACCTGACCGAAAACTTAGAAACATTCTAAACAGTTTATAGAAAAATAAAAGCAGTGGCCTTTAACATACAAACAATTCAACCTCACTCACCCCAAGAAAAATTAAAATATGAGATACTATTTCTCTACCAACAGACTGACAAAAATGTAAAATCTACAAGTTGCTTTATTCGCCATGTTGTAGAGAAACAGGCACTCTCACACTGTTGGTGGGAATGCATAATTATGAAATATTCTAATTATACTTAGCAATATATAGAAAAATTATATGAATGTATCCCTTGACTCACTCATCCCATACAAGTCTATCCCAAAGGGGGAAAAACATAATACAAAGTTACTTATCACGATGTTATTTATAATAGCAAAGGATTGGAATCAACCCAAATATCCATCAACAGGATATTGGTTTTTATTTTTATTTTATTTTATTTTTCTTAATTTTTTTTCTTTTTTTTTTGAGACAGAGCCTCAAGCTGTCACCCTGGGTAGAGTGCTGTGGCATCACAGCTCACAGCAACTTCCAACTCCTGGGCTCTGTCCTGGGATAGAGGCCATATTTCTCTAAAGATGACTTGTTGTAGTTTGACCAGAATCTACATCGCATGTAGTTAAAAAGAAATCTAGTCAAAAAAAGAAAATTAAATCAAAATGAAGAAAGTCATTTCTATAAATTTAAAGCAAACTGAAATAAATGAAATTCATCATATATCATATTGGTAACATAATTTCACAAAGAAAGGAAAAACTTCAAGTAACTTTAGAGCGCAGTAATTTCATGTATTTTTTGTGGGCTATGGTCAGTAATTGCAAGTAAATTTCAACATCATTCAGTAGTTTTATTAGTAGTTGTAATATTTGCATTGTTATTTTTAAACTATTCTAAATAGTTTAAAATAATCAAGCTATTATGTTGATATTACGTGAAACCAACATTTTTAGGATTAAAAAATAGATACAAGAATACAATCAAGGGTAACCAATAATTCTATAATCAGATTTTAGTTGAAAATGTCAGTATAAACTGAAATTTTTTATAATTTCTTTTCTACCTCTGACCACTGAAAAGTTCAGTAACAATTACCACTTGCAACAGGCAGAGTTTGGTTTCTAAATATCATCTCCACCCCCTGGAAGGGGACACTGAGATCCCTTGGAGGAGTGATAAATTCCAAGTTTGTAGAGAAAAAGAAAGAAAACATACAATAAGACCCTGAGACTTTTTTGTGTGCCAGAAAGTAATAAATGTTTTAAAGAGGAATGGGGTTAAATATTTAGAGAGTCAGCTTGAATTGATTCCACAATTTGAAAATCAGAAGACTATAATTGAAATCATATTAAGTATAGAAAAATCCAGGCATTTATGATGGGAAAAAAAAGTCCTCCCCCAAAATTCTGTCCATTGAGAATAGCCAGTGCATAAACTCCATTTCTAATTAATGGAGAAGAAGTAGGCATTTATTGAGCCTTTTCCATACAAACTACATTTCAAAGTATCCGAACAGCTCTAATTGATGTCAGAATGGGCCTCATTACAGAATGCGTTCAGCTGATGCGTGTTGAAGGCACGATAAAATTTGAAACCAGCTATTTTACAATTTCTCATCAAATAATTGGTTCAGGCAAGGGTCATCAACAGATGTGACAGACAAGGCAATGGGAACTAGATATTTACAGGGTGCCAAGCACTGATTGGGGGTTTGTTGTAAGGGGAAAAGAAAAAATTTATACTGGGGGGATGGGGCTGTGACCCCAAGCACACTGGTGAATCTTGACAATGCTGGCAGTGTGACAGCAGCTAGCGTGTGCCTCTGCAGGTGACACAGCTGGAGGACGCGAGACCACCTGGGCAGTATTCCCGCAGAAAGTTGATCCTCAATCTAATCAACCATGAAAAGATATGTCTTATAATTATAAAAGGCAACTGAACATGGATTGGATATGAGACGCAGGGGTTATTTTCAATTTTGTTAGATGCGGTTAGGAACATGAGCTTTTTTCCCTTCTTGGACCTGCATAGTAAAGTTTGTGGGGTGAAATGTCATGATGTCAAGGATTTGCTTTGAATGCTTCAGAAAAAAATAGGTGAAACATGGCAAAATGCTAATCACTATTAAATTCAGATGTTCTTTACAATCGTGTATCATCTGACTGTTAGAAATTTTTCAAAAAAAAAAAGGGACATGTGATAACTAAAATTTATCACATTCCACTTTTTATTCTTAAAAATACATATATATGATTTTCTGTGTATAGTTCTTTGTTCACACATTCATATATAACATATAGACACAGAGAGAGAAGGTACAAAAAAATACACATTTTAAGGAGAAAGCTGTATTAAAACTGCAATACTCGAGTCACGTTTGAGTTCTGCAGTGACGGGAGAACAAGCACACTGCACAAGATATCAAACATTAGCAGTATATACTGAGCCTGCGGTGATGGCGCTGCTCCCCATGGCAGGCACAGGGGCTCTAACCCTCACAGAGCCTACATTCACACAGAGGAAGCGAACTAGCTATGAAATGACTTAATTGCACTCGTGATGAGACCTCAAAGGAGAAGACCAGGTTGAAGGGCACATCTAACACTAGATCTGGCCTGGCATGGGCAAGTGATGGGCCAAGACAAATGTATCATTCCCCAAATGCTGCAGAGTCTCAGGCTCTCGGGTAGAGCAAGGAGCTGGATTGTTTGCGGCAGGAGAGGGCTTATACGTTAGGGGCCAGAGCCAGTTTCCGGGTGGACCCAGGGGCCAGTCAGATGAGGGCAGTACCCAAGGACACAGAATCTCCCGGGACCCACATGGAGGACTCACCATGTGGTAATCTTCCAGGGAAACTGGCTCCTTACCAAGCAGGATGAGACAGAGGAAGCTGGGCAGGCAGAGAAGCTGGTTAGGGCCGTCCTGCCTGGACTCAGCTGACCCACATTAGCAAATGGAGCATCCTGAAGAGCCAGCTGGGAGAAGCTGGGACAAGGAGGGCCGGGAAAGCCAGGCCAGACTCACCCAAGCACACATAAACTTGGACAAAAGGTCAGAGACGAGTTTGTTTACAAACAACAGTGCATTACTTGAATTCCCCAAAGTAATACTCTGGAGGAGTATTAACTGTTAACTAGTAATCCCTCCAGATTGCAGACTTCTCTCGCCGTGATAGTAACACAGCTTGTCTCTTCTGTCTACATTGAAGAACATGTTGGAGTGTCTCTGGAGTTCGGCCGGGTATCCTTTTCGGAACAGTCAGTGTGGAATATGACTTTCTCTTCCCTTATCCTTTACAGCTGGGACAAATGCAGTGAGTCTGAAAGAGATTGTGCCTATTGGAAAAAATGTGAAATATTTTAAGTACATTGAGAGACACAGAGAATATATACAAACATTCCTCACCTACCCCCCAGGATTGAAAATATGTAAAATATGATTAGTATATTTGCTATTTAAGAAGAAAACATTGCAGGTACCATTGAAATCCTTTTTACACCCTTCCTCCAATCCCCTGGCCTTCCCTCACGAAGGCAACTACTTTCCTGAGTTGACATTCTCATCTTCTCCTCATGCTTTTTATACTTTTCACATATGTATTTCTATATAAACAGTATGGTTTTGCACACCTGTAAACAATTTTTATGATGTCACCCAAAATTGATGAAATATGGCAAAATGCTAATCACTGCTTAATTTAGGTTAATGGGCTCTCACAGAGTCCATTACATCACCTGGGGTTGAGGGGCTGGAGCCAGCCTCCAGATGGGCCCAGGGTGAGGGCAGCGTCCAATTATCTCATCATACTACAAAGTATCAATCTGCAGATGGTTTTTGTCACTTCCTATTTTTCAAGATTGGTAAATGTAGATCTAGTTGATTTTAATTATTGGTTATATTCCATTATGAGAATATGCTACCATTTGTTTATCCAGGTCTCCTATTGGTGGGCATTTTAAAATTGTAAACCTTTAAATATTACAGGCCACACCACTGCAGCACACATCCTTGTATGTTGACATTAGATGAACATGTTCAAGAATGTCTCTAAGATTTAAACCGAGAAGTGGAATTTATGTGTTTCTTACTTTTCATCGAAATGTAACTCTGGTGTGTCAAGGTGCAAAATCTGTCTTTAAACAGATTTGACCTTGGAGGTAACAAAGAGATGTAGCAGAAATTTTAATGAACAATATCACCTTGTGGAATAATTAATATATTTTTATTTGTAGAGCATTTATACATTGTTCTACAATGTATTTATTCATTCTCTATATATGCTTTATTTTGCTTTATTTATTCATTTATGTATTGTAAATTTGTTAATCCGTTAATGACTCTTCATGGTAGGTCTGTGTACTGAGAATTAATTTCTTTTTTCTTTTTTTAGAGAGAGTGTCACGTTGTCACCCTCACTAGAGTGCCACAGCATCACAGCTCACAGCAACCTCAAACACTTGGGCTCAAGCAATCCTCTTGCCTCAGCCTCCCCAGCAGCTGGGACTACAGGAACCCACCACAACACCCAGCTAGTTTTTCTATTTTTAGTAGAAACAGGGTCTCATTTTTGGTCAGGCTGTTCTCCAACTCCTGAGAGAAATCCACCCTCCTTGGTCTCCCACAGTGCTAGGATTACAGACTTGAGCCACTGTGCCCAGCCAATAGCTTCTTTGTAAGTTTTCTACTTTGTTGGTATATACACCCTCTACCCTAGGATACCTAATTAAACAAATCTTAGATCCCCTAGAGAAATCCCATAATCACACCTTTCTCCCATCTTTTATAATCTAAGGACTATTTTCCTATCAAACTATATATATATTAATTCGTTTTTTCATCTTATAATAATAGGCCTGTGGCTCAAAGGAGTAGGGAGCCAGTCCCATATATGGGAGATGGCGGGTTCAAACCCAGCCCTGGCCAAAAGCTGCAAAAAAAAAAAAAAAAAGAAGAAGAAGAAGAACTACTCAACCCAAGTTTTGGATCTTTAGAAGATAAACCAGTATTACTGCATGATTATATATACTTTCTGCTAACTAAACTCTTGACATTTTAGCTGTCCTGTGATTTCTTCAAACACACCTACTTCAATAGCACCACTGGTCTAGAAGTCAGCCGAGCTCACCTGTAATATCTAAACTTTTGAACTAATAAAAATGATTTATTTAAACTATTAACACACTCAGGTATTTCATTTCAGCTATACATGTAACTCACACATCACCTAGAAAGACCGCAGAGAAAAGAAAAAGAATCAAATGTTAGGTGCAAAGTAAGTCAAAGAGCTGTGCAGATCATGAATTGATAACATTCTCTAATGACTGTTTATGGCTAGATTCCCTCCGTCTTTCGTCATTGTCTTATTTTCCATCCATACAGGAGACAATGCAATGTGGTAATTCATTCACATATGCTTGGGGGAGATGAGAAAGCTCATTAAAATGTCAGATGTATGGAGCTGGTTTAATTCAGTTAAAACAAATCCGGTTATCTTGACTGAGACCACCATTAGACAGTATTATCTGAAAAAAAGACAAGCTAAACTTCAGCCAAACACAACAGGAATAGCAGAGTCTGTTTTTCATCCCTGACCTCACAGGTATCCTCTAAACTTCAGATGACCTGGTATAGCCGAGAATGGACCAGAAACCCTGGATTCTCCCCCATTCGAGACGGGCTGCTTCTGCTGCACCAGGTGGAAGCAACCTGGATTTGTGTATCAGCTCCAACAACTATTAAAGCGAATAAGCAAGTGCTGAGGGCCATATAAAACTTGTTGAGCCTTATAGGAACGTTTAGCTCCTGTGAAGACATGTGTATCTCGAACATTTCAAAAATGCAAGGGTATAGCTGCGTAAACGGTCACATGAAGTTGGTGTTCATATTGTCACTCTCACCAGAAGGAAACAAAAGTTTACCTTTCCAGAGAAGATAGTGTATGTGGGGGCATTGCCTACAGGTGATACTGACAGGCCGTGGTCAGGACTAAGGGGCAAGATTGCAGCTGGGAGGAAATTTTGTTGCTGATTTGCACTTTAACTGAATCCCACCAGTCAAGAGCCACTGGTTTGAACAAATGTTGAGAAACCTACCCACCATCTCCATTTTGGGGGTCCAGACCCCGTAACGGCTCATGGTTACTATGTGATCGGCACTGTTCTACATGCTTTTGCTTATATTAATTCATCTAACCCTCCTTAGCCATATGCCAAACATACCATTTTTATCCCCATTTTACAGAAGAAGAAATTGAGACAGAGAGAGATTAAGTAATTGGCCCAAGTCACACAGTTCCAGAATGTGTGTTCCCAAGCACAAGATGACAGTGCAAATAGTACGTGGCTCTGATATAGCCAGTCAGCTACTCCCTGGCGTGGTTTAAAGCCCTCAGGGAGACTGGATTCCTTTGAGAGCCATTCTAGGATCTGGGACCCACTGCCAGACTCAAAATCCAGAAAGAAAGACAAAGAAAATCAAGAGTAGAACCTGACCTCCCCTGGGAGGTATCCATCCAAAATTCCTGGAACTTCAGAGACTCTTCAAATCAAACCTATTAAGAGCCTATTAAGATGAGGCTTCCTGGCTAGAATTTCAAAATATCCACTATTATTCCTCAATTGCTAATAGTTGAATCACAGCAAAGTGCAGGGAGACCTCCCTATCAAGTAAATTTGAAATAGCAATATTCTGCTGAAGATTCATAATGAATCACAATGAAAATGATTAAAGACTCACAGAGCCCTGAAGTCAAGACATACGTTTAATTTCGTTTAAGGCAGCATTTCCATAACTTGTGCCCCTTAACATTCTACGGAATAACATTTGAGACCAGTGTTCCAGAATGAAGTTGACAAAAGGCATCTGAAGACAGGTGAGGAAAACATTACACAAGCCTGTTAAGGCCCCTGCAGGCTGCTTCCCCAGCCTGGCCTCAGGGAGCCCTTCTCCTCTGAAAACTTTGGCAGGCCGAGGGTTCTAAGGTTGGGGTTCCACACTCCCAAGCCTAGGGTTAGCTTCCAAGTCCCCTTGGACTTCTCTATCCAACGACTTAGTGTGTGGCCCTGTGCAACTTGAAAATGAGCCATTCTGTTCTGACCCCCAAACCAAGGAGCAAGACATTTTGTTTGGACTCTCAGAAGCTCTTTGGCAATTTTCCATATAAGTGGTTCCTCAACAAGCGATGAATCATAGACATCCATGGTGGACAGGCGCAATTGGGTAATAATAGAACAGATACATGCTGTCCTGAGGGCCTTTCCTCCAAAGGAGGGGCTAAATTGAATTAAGTTTGTTCCCACAGTATGCTACTCAGGGCTCCTTAGGGTATGAGAAACCTGGAAATCACAAAGCAGCCACAAATGAATTGCTGCTCATAGTCATGCTCAGTTAAGTCTCACAACTAATAGGCACTTGATAGCCAAAAAACGGAGAAGTGATTAAGTCACACAACTTAGAGAAAGTTAAAGTCGTCTGTGGCCAAACACAGCAGTTCCCAGTCTATTCAAGAACACCACCCAGGCAGTGTTCCATCTACCAACGATCTCAGAACATTCTCGGAGCACAAACTGAACAGGACGTTCATCTTCCTGGAGCAGAAACAGCTCATAGGCCAGTGCATTTGTTTCAGGATATCGTTGTCTTTTGCTAGGGAAGGTAGAAATTAGGACTGACTTTTGTAGTTACGGCATTCATGAAGATAGCAGATGGCATTTTGTGTTAAGTTGTAATTCTCATAAGACACAGATGAAAGCTTCTCATTAGAGTGTGACAATAATGACCTGAAGGCGTTATTATAACAAATAAAATCTGTACAGTGGAAAGGAGGACAGCTATGTGGCCTTGGCTGGGTGTCTTTGTTTCCATGGATTTCGTTTTCCCATATAAGAAGGTAAGATTGAAGAAGAAAATTATGAAACTTCCGGGCGGCGCCTGTGGCTCAGTCAGTAAGGCGCCGGCCCCATATACCGAGAGTGGCGGGTTCAAACCCAGCCCCGGCCAAACTGCAACCAAAAAATAGCCGGGCGTTGTGGCGGACGCCTGTAGTCCCAGCTGCTCGGGAGGCTGAGGCAAGAGAATCGCTTAAGCCCAGGAGTTGGAGGTTGCTGTGAGCTGTGTGAGGCCACAGCACTCTACAGAGGGCCATAAAGTGAGACTCTGTCTCTACAAAAAAAAAAAAAAAAAGAAAGAAAAGAAAATTATGAAACTTCCTTTAAGCTCTGAAACTCTATGAATATACCCTAGCCTGTTATAAAATTTGAAATGATCCATTCTGTAGAACTACGTAATTAGCATTGAACTTTTCATGTGCCTTTGTCTTAATTCCTCAAAAAACGGTAGTCTCCTCAAGGCTGTGACTGCCACTTCCTATACCTCTTTTTGAGTGTCTTGTACTAAGGCTATTTGGTTTTCTATTGTACCTCCAGGCCTAGCACAGGGCTGGCCCATGACTGGTGCTCAATAACTGTGTGTTGACCTGCTGACATAGGAGGACACACAATTCCGCCATCACCATGCCACCAAAACTTTTTGCACGGAGTCCTTTAGCCACCTAATGTTTGAGCCAAATGGCCTCCGGTGGGTCCTCACTCTTCTTGACCTCTCTGTAAGTTGGAACACCATGGAATTCAATCTTCTGCTTTTTTCTTTGACTTTTGTACGTGTCTCAAGGGACCTAACCCACCAATACAAGGGTCATTACAAAAGTGTTGGCATGCATGGACGGAAACAAACGAAGCCCTTCCAACAACACCAATAAGCTGAGCAAGTGGATATTTCGCACAGATGAATCAGAAAGGAAGGGCTCTGTTTCTTGGAAGTGAAATAATGGACCATAAAACAGTCTGTCTCAAAGCTTTTGTGTTGATCTATGTAGCTCTTTTCAGGGAAAAAACACTTTCTGAAGAAGTGGGCTTGACAGCCACATGTTATGGCACCTGAGCCCCCAGCCACTGCACTGACCCTCAGGTTTCCTGATCCCGTGTGCTGGCTTGGAGTTAAGTCCACTCAAGTCTCTGGCCCAGAACTGCCTGCACTACAGACATAGAAAAAATCTAGGCTTTTGGCTAGTAAGTGGAGTGAGAGAGAGGAGCTGGCCGAGGAATGCCCAGCAACACTGGCTAGTCAAGCATGATGGCAGAGTCAGCAGGGGTACCACAAGTGGAAATTAGGGAACTCTGCCGGCACCAGACACGGTGCTTAGTCCCGCAGGGTGAAATGGAAGCGGCGCTAAGGAATGGCGGTGGCTGGGCAGCCTCTGGGGGCTGCCATGAGGGCCTCGTCCACCTGCAGCTTAGTCTCATAAACACAAGGCATGTGGGGGTGGGGAGCATACATACAGCATTATCACAGCACTGTCCGCTTCTACATTCCTGTGATTTGAAGATGAGAAAGAAACACTCCTCCGAGTGTAACAGGAGGAGGGCAACTCTAAATCTTTCTAATCCTGTGGATAAGAAGGGCCAGGAGAGGAAGGCAGCCTTTCATGCTCATGGGTACTTTAGATTTTATACTTGCACATGGTCAAGGAAGGAACAGAGTGGTCTGATGATTCATTTTACAATAACACTTATTAGGAGTTACTAGGCACCAAGTGTGCTCTGGGCACCATCACATTTAATTCTTATAATAACTCTATGCGGTAAACATCATTCTTCCAATTTTGCAGGAAGCCAAGGTTTAGAGAAGTTTATTATTTTCTCAAGATGGCTGGAATTTGAAGCTAACTCTCCCATGCTCTTAAGCACATTTACAGAACATCTCAATATTTGACAGATGTGTACCAACTATCTACTCTGGGAAGAGTGCCATTTTGGACCTATCGAGGTTAAAGACATGAATTAGACATATAGGCCCTCCATTCGAAGAGTTTGTCATTTGATAAGGTAAATAGGATCTAGTCAAATAGTATTAAGTGCAAAGAAGCATTAAGTGCAATCGTGTATTAAATCGTCCACAGGAATTGGAGACACAGTGAACTGTGTGAGTATAGGCACCAGAAAAGAAAAACCCAATACAGACACCAGGACTGCTAGAGAGGAGAAAGCTTAAAAGAAGGAAGGATGTACAAGTGGAATAGTAGTTTGGAACAGATAATGAAGGATTCTGAATTTCCAGCCTAACTTTAATTATATCAATTCTGGAAAACAGGTGACGTTTTCAAGCTGGAAGCTACTTTCAGAAGTCTGGAAGTGGTTTGCAGTGAGAGCTGGAAGTGGACCAGCTTCAGTGAGGAAGGACATGAAGGAGGCTGGAAACCAGGGAGGCTGAGAGTTCCGGCCCAGAGGCAGAGAACCGGTGAGGCTCGAGCAGTGGGGTCAGAGCAAAGGGGACGGATGGCGGGGGGGGAGCAACTGGGGTTGGCAAACAATCCATGTGGCAGATTAAGTGGGAGAGGACTCCAAAAACTGGGTGATAAAGAACCTAATGGTATCTATCAGAAATGACTGTGGAACTCAGAAAGGAGCTGAGGAGGAAGAACATTTAATAGGGAAGGTGATGAGTTCAACTCTGATTACCAATCTGGAAGCATCCTCAAGACGCCCAGGGGCAAGCCTGTGGCAGGAATGGGCGGTGCCTGTGGCTCAGTGAGTAGGGCGCCGGCCCCATATACCGAGGGTGACGGGTTCAAACCCAGCCCCGGCCAAACTGCAACCAAAAAAAAGAAAAAATAGCCGGGCGTTGTGGCGGGCGCCTATAGTCCCAGCTACTCGGGAGGCTGAGGCAAAAGAATCGCTTAAGCCCAGGAGTTGGAGGTTGCTGTGAGCTGTGTGAGGCCAAGGAACTCTACTGAGGGCCATAAAGTGAGACTCTGTCTCTACAAAAAAAAAAAAAAAAAAAAGAAAGTGAGGACAGGTGATCAGGAGGTCGGTCATGACTGTATAAAGAAACGGGTGTGCCACAGGCATGAAGCATTGAGCCATGGAGTGCCAAGGGAAAGAGATCTTCAGTTAACTTCTACCAAGCCCTTACTCTGTAGGCACTAAGGGTACAGTGCAGACAGAGGCCCTGGCTTCATGAACTTACCTTCTGGGACGGAGACCAAAGAGAAGGAAGCCAAGGCAGAGTTTCAGAGGACGGCTGGGGAAAAAGTGCAAGGCAGGTAACGGGCACAATACTATGTCTGAAATGCCAAAGGAGGAGGCGTTTCAATAAAGAAAGAGGAAAAACATTGAAGAGGGAATGAGTTTCATTTTATTATTCCATAAACACTTACGACTTGAACTGGTAAACATGAAGATGCAACAGAAGACCAGGGGAAGAGTCTACCCTCGGGAAGCTGACGTTCCAGGAGAAAAAAGCAGAAGGTAAACAAATTAAACAAGATGATTACGCATCTTCATTAGTGCCGTAAATAAATAAACAGGCTGCAGCAGGAGGAGAAGCTGGAGAGGGGAGAAGGTCTGTACAGGACGTTCAGGGGAGACCTCTCACAGAAGTGACGTGGAACCAAGACCTGCAGGTGGCAAAGAATTCCAGAGCAGTGATAAACAAGGCAGGAGGAACGCGTGCGAACGTGCAGAAGCCAGAGGCCGGAGGAGAGGACGGCACGGCTGCAGCCTCTGAGCAGGCAGGAGGCTGCTGCAGATGAGGCTGGAAAAGCATCTCCCAGAGCAGAGGGAGGGTGTGTCTTGGCCTTGATTGGTGACAAGGGGGATGAAATTAGATCTGAATTGAATCTCTTGATAGATTTGCTATGAGAGATGAAAGAAAAGGGAAACCAAAGATGGCTGACTCTGAGGTTCTCTGCTTCAGTAATCAGGAAGGAGGTGGTACCATTTATTTTCATGTGGAAGACTGGGAGAGAAATACATCAGAGGGATAAAGAACTCCACTTTTCCCATATAAAGTTTAAGATACTTAGGTGATCACTATTTACATTGCTCAATAATGGGGTTTGGGCAATAAGGCCACTGGTTTCCAGACAAGGATGTTCTGGGGTCCTATCCTCATAGCCACCTTCTTGTCAGCTCCACCAGAGACTCTGATTGGGTCCAGGGCCAAGCCCACGGACATTCACTAAGCAAATGGACTCCCAAGACTGGATCTTAGCTGTCCCATTTCCATTCTCCTGACCGGTGGGCAGCAGAGGTCAGGGAAGGGCCGCCGGGCACCAGGGAGAAGGTGAAAGGTTATGCCACAAGACGACGAAAATCCCCACAGCAGGAGAGCTGGCCCTCTTCTGCCCATATGACAGTTTTCATACCAGTGTTCTCCCCACTAAAACATTAGAACAATCTGTATTTTACTTTATTAGAGACAAAAATTACAGTGAAAAATTGTAGTGGTATGTGGACATCTTTTTGCCAAGACCGGCTTGCTTTGATGTTACAGCCAATTGGCTGCCCCTGAGCGATTCCCGCCCAGAGTCAAGAAGTCTAAACAATAAATTGGCTATTTGATCTTAGCGTTCATTCATTTCCACACTGAGTAGTGTGTGCTAGGAGACACGGGGTACATAAGATGGTAAGACAAACCTTTAATACGTGGGAGGGATGCGACATCAACAAACTGCCCACAGAGACAATGGGTTAAGTGTCATTTGAAACAAAGTCCTCGCCAGGAACCTGACGGCCATAACTGAAGAAGGGGGTAGTACTTGCAGAGAAAAAGATGAGAGAAAAGAGGTTTTGCTGAGCATAGAGGCAGGAAGTTCAAAGTGGGACTGTAATATGGCCAAAACATAACTCCAGTAGGACTTGAGGCTTGTACTGCAAAGCAGTGGTCACAGCTGGAAGGCAGGTGGGGGCTGGAGGATAGAAGGCCCTGAAGGCCAGGTCTGGAGGACTGGAATTGATTGGACTCATCTCATGGACCGGCAGGGGAATCCCAGGATGTAGGCCAGCAGTGCCAGAGGAGGGTTGATTTGGGAGTGGGGTGGGGAGCCACCACCCACTGGTTCCCCTCTCCCCAACCCCAGTGCACATGGGGAGCAGGTGGCGGTGGGAGAAGAGAGGACCATGGAGACAGGTCTGGAAAAGCCCTGGGCTGGGCTGGGGGTGGAGGGGAAGGAGGGGAGAGTTACAGAGAGAAGCAAAAAGGGAAAGAGGTCAAAAGTGACTGAGGCTTTGAGAATAGCGAAAATGAGAAAGGCAATTGGGCTGCAGAGCCAGGAAGCTCTGGCGCTGGGGGAGGTAGATTGGTTAGAGCTACATGTAAGCTTGTGGGATCTGAGGCACCAGGGGACAGCCTGGGGTGGCTTCTCAGCTCCCGGGGACTGGAGCCTGGAGCTGAGTGGTGGCAGCTAAGCATTCGGGGCAGGCTCCAGATGAGGCTATAGTAGAGAGTCCCAGGCAGGAGGAGGGAGGATGCTGATGGGAGTCGGGCAGGGTCAGAGGTGAAGCCAGAGAGTAAGTAAAGACAATACACTGTGACAAAAGCCATCAGCCAGAATTCTCATGTCAGACACTTGACTTCAGAGAAACAGGAACCTGGTGACAAATTGAAAACACATCTTTGATCCTTACTCACTTCACCAGGGGAAACCTTCAGGCTGAGTCCTGAGCTGCATAGTAACCAGGATTTGGCCCTTTTGTTTGGAAGTGCATTTGCCAAAAGAGCTAAATATGTCCTGGTCTCACCAAGAAGACAGGCCTTGACAGCTTCTCCAGCCTGGTGGGGAATAAGGGAGCCCAGGAAACTGTACTCACCTGGAACCTTCACAGAGGGTGGTGGCTTATTTAAGCAAAAGGATGACTTTGGGTTAGGGGAAGTAGAAAACCTCATCTACAAGACTAATTTTTCCTCATTCTTTCTCTGTTTTGACAGGAGAAGGGAAAGGATTGGAAATAAAAATTCAGTGACGTTGGCCTGGGGCAGTGGTCTAGCACTTTGGGAGGCCAAGGCAGGAGGATCCTGGAAGGTCAGGAGTTGGAGACCAGCCTGAACAACATAGAGAGACTCCATCTCTACATAAAAAAAATTTAAAATTTAGCCAGGAGTGATGCCATGTATCTGTAGTCGCCTACTTAGGAGATGGAGGCAAGTGGATCTCTAGAGCCCAGGAATTGGAGGTTACAGTGAGCTAGTGTTGTGCCACTGAATCCCAGCGTGGACTACAGAGCAGAATCCTATCTCTAAAAGCAAATTCACAAATAGTCCAGGTTCTGTGGCTCACACCTGTAATTCTAGCACTCTGGGAGGCCAAGGCAGGAAGATTGCTTGAGCTCAGGAATTCAAGACTAGCTTGAGAAAGAGCGAGACTCATCTCTACTAAAAATAGAAAAAAATAGGTGAGCATGATGATGACAAGGGAGGCTGAGCCAGGAGGATCACTTGACCCCAGGAATATGAGGTTGCTATGAGCTATGATGATGCCACCACATTCTAGCCTGAGTGACAGAGCAAGAAAAAAAAAAAAAGAATTACAGGGATATAAAGACAATATATAGTCTTTATCATTTTGGTTGTAAAAGGTTATACCCAAATGGGAATTATGGTTTAATTGGGACCATTTTAGAGGCAGAATATGGTACTTCTCATTAGGAATCAACAAAATCTTTAGAGCTTGTCAATAGAATGTACATAAGAGTGAGGAAAAGGGAAAAATCAGACAAGAATCTCAGTGAGCCCTGAGATGTGGCTACGTGCGGGGAGCCAGAAGAGAAGTTAGGGAAAGAAAAAGGTGATGGTATCAGAGAAGGAGAATGAGAGTCTAACTAGATTTAGAAGTGCTTGGGATAGGACTTTCAGGATCATTCTGAGATACTTGGTTAAAAATGGTGGACAGTACCATATTGAATCTGGACTTGTTCAGCGTGGGCTGATAGCATGACACCTGAATGGAGGCAATGGAAGATCTAGAGGGCAGTTAGATGAGGAGAGCAGAGACACAGAAGTGGGAGAAATCACAGAGAGGAGTTAAAGACCTGAGAGTCGATTAGTACTGTGAGACGTGTCTTAGCTCAGCCTGCTATACCAAAATACCGTAGACTGGGTGGCTTGAACAATGGGCACTTATTTCTCATTAATTCTAGAGTCTGGGAAGTTCAAGATCCAAAGTACTGGAAGATTCAGCTTTTGGTCAGGGTCCTCTTCCTGACCTTCCTGGGTTGCAGAAGGCCACCATCTCCCCGTATCCTCAAATGACCTCGTGTGTGTGTGTGTGTGTGTGTGTGTGTTAAAGAGAAAGAACTCTGGTGTCTCTTCCTTTGCTTATAAGACTACTAATCCTATTGTGGGGACTCCACCTGTTCAACCTGGTCTAAACTTAATTACTTCCCAAATACACCCCCCCCCACACTTCAATATATCATTACATTGGGATTAGGACTTTTACGTAGGAATTTGGTGGCCTGGGAGGGAGAAGGACTGCCTTAGGCTCATAACAAAAGAGATGAGCCGAGAGCCACAGCTTGAGCCCTGGATGTGGCTACATTCAGGAAGAGGAGTCAGGGAAAGGAAAAGATGATGCCATCAGAGGAGGAGAGTCTTAAATAGATTTAGAAGTCCTTGGGATAGGACTTTCAGGATCATTCTGAGATATTTTATTAAAAATTAATTGGCAGTTTCCTGGACGAGAAGCTTGGGACTCAGGGTCAAGTGACTAGCTCAGGGGACCATCATGAATCAGCAGCTACACTTCAGTCCATCACACATTCAATGTAAGCTGAGAAAGGAAAGAAAATAGAAATTCTTCAAATTAAACACAAGGGCTATCGCAGTTTAAAATGCCAAGAGTTTAAAATGTGTGATTGAGGGACTTTACCTAACAATTGCAATCAGTGTAACTGGCTTATTGTACCCTCAATGAATCCCCAACAATAAAAAAAAAAAAAAAAAAAAAAAATGTGTGATTGTCATTTCAAAATCATCTGCTTCAGGAAAGCAGAAGGGGCACTAGCGGCAGGGAGAAGGGCCGTCGCGGCTGCTTCATGAACTGGGTATCCGAGTTAATGCCGACTCTCTGTTCTGAAGGCTGGGGAGTGTGCAGAATTTGCTAATCGTGAATACAACCATGAGAACCTTCTGAAAGAATTGGCAGAGTCACAGAATCTTAGGTTTGTGAGACATGCTTGGTGAATTATAGGTAGAAGAGTCCCAGGTTGTGCTTCCAGTACTGAGTATCTAGTTTGATCACCAGTAACGAGCCCCCTTCTGCTTTTGTCCTCATGGACCCGGCAAGTGCGTCTCCTCTGGCCCATCTTCTTTCTCCTTAATTGCTTGTTCTTTGGTGCCTTATCCTCTTTCCATTCCTTAAGTTCATGTTTACAGACATGGATCCCTAAGTCAACTCTCATTTCTTCTATCAATAGAAATAGTTTCTTAAACTATTTCAGAACATGTTTCCATCCTATCAAGTCTCTGCCTGGTATCTCTTCTTTGCTTGTAAACGAAACCTCCTGGGCCCTCCCTTCTACCTATCACTGTCTGTGGAGGTGTTTGCAGGGGTTGTGGGAACTCAGAGCAGGGCCAGTGTCCAGAAGTCCCACTGGAAAGGCTGGGAAGAGGTGGCTCCTCAACTAAGCTCCCTTGTCCATCCTTTCTTGTCCAGACCCTGGATTGCTCTCGAGATAGTCCACGCTGTGTCACTGGTGTAATTTTGAAGTATATCCGCAGCGCTGATCAAGGAATAGTGAACGTTGCAGTTTACACATATTGATTCTTTGCTATGTGCTGATCACTGTTCTAAGCAGTTTCTAACTGACTTAATCATTATTAACTCTCTCTAAAGATGAGAAAATAAGGCACAAAGAGGTTAAATAATTTTCCAGACTGGCAAGTGAAGGAGCCAAGAATTGTCCCTGGGCAAATGTAGATATATACACTGTTAAACGTCAGACTACCCTCCAGGGCGAGTCTGTCCATCCCTGGAGTCACACACTGTCTACCTAAGGTACCTACAACAGACCTGCCAACAGGAAGTAAGTGGATTGAAGAGATCACACCTAATTTGTACTTCAACCGCTGTGGTGAGGGGTGGGCATGGTGTTCTTGTAGAGGCTAAAGTTCTCCCTGCCTTTCATTTCTACAATTTTTGATTCTTTGAGAGAATGAAAGTATTCCAAATTGCTAAGCCATGGGTTTTTTTACACGGCCCATAACTTTCCCTAACAAAGCAGAAACTCCCCTTACTTAGTTCAAGGGGACAGTGTTGCTTCTGTTTCAAATTGTGGTAAAAGAGACATCACGTAGAATTTACCAGTAGAAGCATTTTTGACCATGTGCTTCAGTGGTAAGACATGCACTCCCGCCATGGTTGCACTCGCTTTCTTTGGTTGTTAAGACAAACCTAGCAACCTGAGGTCATGATTGGCCTAAGGACAGCCATTCCCCTCCCTGCTGAGGAGTTAGACCCATGCTGTCTAACTCCTGATGCTAGAAAAACAAGCCTGGGTGGAGAAAAAAGGAACACAGCGGTCAGAGAGGCCCGTTGGGTGGGACACAAAGGGGCAGATACAGCGAGGGAAGGAGGAGGCGGGAGCAAAGCTGACTCAAAACACCAGAAAGTTGCCTAGTCCCCTCCTCCCTGTTAGCCTTCCAGTCCATCCCCATGGCTGCTTACAAGGCCCTTTCTGTGCACTTTCCCTCATCACACCCTGCCTAGCCCCGGAGAGCCCCCACTGGCCTGTACTCTGTCCCCTCCCGTGACCACCCACTGCCCTGACAGGCATTTCACTGCTCTCTGAAATGCATAACCTCCCACTGCCCTAGACTATTATTTAGCGGAGTCGCATGTTTCCCACTTGATCCTCCAAATCAGTGAAGGCTTTTCCAAGTTAGAGACTATGTCTTAGGTAAGATGTTAGTCCCCCTTCCCATCCACCACCATCCCTTAAAAAGCCGACCACATCACAGGTATTCGGTGAATGCTTCTTGCCTCAAATCCTATCATTGTGGAAAACCTTCTAAGTGACCTTTGCATGAGTAAGTTCTCAATCTTTAACTTTGTATTTGTATGCGCCATGCTACTGGAGATCCATTGTTTTAAATTGTTTCCAGAATTTCTGTTTACTAAGTATGGCTTGAGTTATTGCATGCAGGCAAAAAAAAAAAAAAATGACTGTTGGCTTCCGGAAAACATTTTTTATGACATTATTATTGGCAACTCATGCTGTCATGGAACTGCTTCTTTATTTTGGCTGAACTTTGAACGTAATTCACGTTCTCCAAGTTTCTTTTGGAGTCAACTTTACTCGCATGCAAATTTCCTGAGATTGCTAGCTAAATCTCTAAATATGAAGCAGGAATGGCTGTGTGGGTAAAAGAGTGATCCAGCTAAAAGTCCAAAGTCTGTGTTCATTTTACTGCTTTTAGTTAAAATGTTCTGCTAACAGCAAGACTATAATTCCCAAATGTTCACCATATGTATGAGCCCAAACAAATCAAACAATTTTCAGTTATGATTAGGTCATAATATGGCCAACCTTCTGTCTTACTATTTGAGCTTGTGATGTGAGCAATTGCAAACAAACACCATTTCTTTCAAGGCAGCACAAAGATTTCCAGGCCAGTATCATTCCAGAATTCACAGCATCTAGAGCTCTGTATATGCCAATGACTATCCCACCTTCCCAAGCTCTTTGAAATATTCATCATGGAGGTTTATTTTCTTAATGATGACAAATCCCATTTTATAATCATGTAAAGTTATTTAACTTTCTTGTATTTAAATGTTAGCATGCAATTAGACTTCAAACTGTAAGCAAATAAACCATTTTTTTACATTTCCTTTGTTTCACCTATGCTTTGATACAAGTAACAATCGTTTAGTTGACTCATGATTAAGTCAACAAAATTTGAAGTGGCTTTTTCCATCAGATGGTAGATTTTGTTTCTCTTGGCACTGTGTATTCAGAGAATGTTACTATCGTCTATTGATAAGTTTTACTTATAAGTATTTACACTATATTTAGTCAGAGGGTTGCCAAGACCTATAAGGTGCTAAGTTTTTGCTGTATATGTTGGATCTTTCAAATATAGTTTTAAAATTATTGAACTACTTTTTAGCTTTTATCCCAGGCCTGGTCCTATCTCAGGTGGCTTTTCTCCTTGAAACAATGCCAGGCCAGCTAGACATTTATAAAAATTATTGTTAATGGTAAATTGTAGCATTTACAAATACGATGATATTTCTATCCCACGTTTGACAGCTGAGTCTGGAATGCTGAGCCCCGCAGGCAGTAATCTGTTAGACTGTTCACTTGAGGAAGCCAGGACACCACTAATCCCCGCCGCCCAGATCTTTAATGGACCCTGAGTGGCTCCCCGGCGGAATTCCGTTCCAGGCTGTGCTCACCAGCCAGCTGGGGCAGCCATGCTCCTCAGCTCTCCTTTCTTGTTCTCTTTCTGTTCTCCGTTCTCCCCTCATCAGCCTTCCCCTGAGCACCCCAGCCGTGGGAGAGCCCTGCGTGGCACTTCTGATGTCCTTCCCTGTGCGGCCATCACTCCCTTCTCACCAGCTGCCCAGATGCCTCCTGCAGCCACCGTGCCCTCTCTTCCTGCCCAGCCCATGGCCGGAAGCCCCGGTGCCCCTCGCCCTCCACTGTCACCAGGGCACAGGTGAAAGCCAGGCCAGTGCAAGTGAGGAATGGGGAGTGAGAGGCAAGGAGGGCACTTTCACTTCCGGGATTGTGAGAATCCCCAGTTGAAAACTGGAACAAATAGAAACAAAATAAAAGACGATGTCTTTCTCTTGTGCTCTCAGTATCGCTGGCCATATCCAACAATGCTGTGGGGACTGGCCTGAAAAACTAATAATCTTTTGATTTATTAACAAAAAAATTGAGGAATGCATTTTGAGGTCCACTAATGTACAGTCATCCCCAGGTTCTCTTCACCCCTTTCCTCTCCGCCGTCTCTGCTTCATTTCCCTGACTGGGCCCATTGTTCTGTTCGCACCCTACACAGGTAAGTCAAGTGCACCTTCTCCTGAGTACCAGACACACAGCCTGAGAACAACTCCGGCTGGGCTGTCCGGAAGGTTTTCCCATTCAGTGAGGTACAAACAGAGCTCAGCACCTTCCCCTCACGTCTTTCTAGGGCCCGTGCTTGGCCACCTGTGAGGATTTCTGCAAGGCATCCCCCTGGGAGGAGGGGAGAAGAACATGAAAAGTGCCTGCCCCTTCCTTCAGGGGACCAGAAGCAGGGCTCCCAGGTCAGGGTGCTTAGTTTAGCTACCAGAACAAAGGCAGAATGTCAACCCTGGGCTGTCATTCTTGTACAGAAGCTCTTCTTGCCACCTTCCTCTTTTTGTAGCTATTTTCAGTCACCAAGGTTTGGAATCTTCTGGTCAGCTTCAATGTCAGGTCTTCCAATAAGTCTTTCCTGACCCCCAGAGTTAGAACAAGGTCCCCTCCACGTCCTCCCTCCTATGCTGAGTTGCTGCCCCACAGCCCCCTGTCGTCTGAGTACATTCCCACCTACTTAGCGTGGAGAGGAAGGAAGAAACTTAGCTGTATTGTTTATATGCCCTTTATGGCAATTATATTATTTCGTTTTATATTTTTGGTTTAGAAAGTTGGGTAAGTGGCTTGGTGCCTATAACTCAGTGCTTAGGGTGCTGGCCACATGCACCCGAGCATGCGGGTTCAAACCCGGCCCCAGCCTGCTAAGCAACAATGACAACAACAACAACAAAAATAGCTGGGTGTAGTGGTGGGTGCCTGAGTCCCAGCTGCTTGGGAGGCTGAGGCAAGAAAATTGCTTAAGCCCAAGAGTTTAAGGTTGCTGTGAGCTATGACACCATGGCACTCTACCGAGGGTAACATAGTAAGACTCTGTCTCAAAAAAAAAAAAAAAAAGTTGGGTAAGAAGTATTGAAATTTCTTGTTTTCCTCAAACCACTTTATTTTTATTTCAAACTCCCATCCCATTATGCTGGGGTATATTTCAGTCTCGTTGTCATTCTTAACCAGCACCCCCCCTCCCGCCCCCAGCAGGGTCAAGACCCAGGGAGATTCCTCTAGACCTCAGTCACTAGGGCCTCCCATGATCTGTGTTGCAACAGCTATACTGATTGATTCTGGGCCATGCCTGGGGGCACAGGAATCTTGGAAAAGCCAAGAGCAAGCAATCCTTTCTCTGAGGTCCCACCCACCTGCCCCCAAACTAGGGGAAACACCCCCATCCATGCTCTTACCTCTCCTCCAGGACACCCAGCACTTCCTCTTCAATGCACGTAGGCTTTTAAAAACCAAAAGTCAGGGTGGGGTGAGGTGCTCATGCCTGTAATCCTAGCACTCCGGGAGGCCACATCAGGTGGATTGCTTCAGGTGAGGAGTTCGAGAACAGCCTGAGCAATGATGAGACTCCATCTCTACTAAAGATAGAAAAACCAGCCAGGCATGGTGGCAGGACCCTATAATCCCTACTGCCTGGGAGGCTGATACAGAAGGATCACTTAAACCAGGAGTTTGAGGTTGCTGTGAGCTAGGTGGGTGCCAGAACACTTTAGCCTGGGCAACAGAATAAGATTAGGTCTCAAAAGAAAGAAATAGAAAGGGAGAGAGAGGAGTGGGGGAGAGAGAGAGAGAAAAGAAAGAAAGAAAAAGAGAGAGAAACTGAAAAGCCAGAAAGGGAAGTGTCTTGGCAGCAACTTCTGCCTTCTGCCCCCTCGGAGAAAGGTCAGAGCCTGCCTCTCCGCTTAAATGAGAGAAGAGAAAGAAGAAAAACATGAATTTGTTTCTCAGGAAACTTCCCAGCCATTTACATTTCATCCCTGTCCTCTCCCCGGCACCCCTGTGGTGAATAATACCCCCAGCACTGCCCCACCTAAAGTGCCTCCATTCTAATGCCCACAGTCTTGAATAGGTTGCCTTACATGGCGAGAGGGACTCGCAGATGTGATTGAGTGGAGGGATCTTGACATGGGGGTTATCATGGATTATTGGAGTGGACCCAGTGTAATCACAAAGGTTATAAGAGGGAGGCAGGTGCACTGGAGGAGGAGCTATGAAAATGGCAGTAGAAGTGAGAGGCCGCATGGCTGGCTGTGAAGGTGGAGGAAGGGGCCATAAGCCAAAGCATGCAGGCAGCTTTTACAACAGGCTGTCCAAACTCTCAGCTTCCCTGGGCCACACTGGAAGCAGCAGCAGGTGTCTTGGGCCACACACTACGTCCACAAACACTAACAAAAGCTGATGAACAAGAAAAAGGTCTGTGCATAAGTTTCATGATATCCACTGTCACAGAAAAGCAAGCATCCTTACATCATAATCCTAATTACGCAGAGTGTTTTAAAATCATCAAGCGGGTCCCAAGTTTGTGATCACTAAGATAGAAAATGTACACATGTAAGTAATGAAACAGCTTTGGGAGGTTTAAAAAATATTTTTATTATAAAAGTAAAAGAAAAGTGGGCAACATAAAACTAGTGAGATATTTGACATTGGATTTAAGAACCTAATGAATCAATATCTGGTTTGATGGAAGTAGCTGCAATTCTCAGTGAGTTCTCAATGTGCTCATCAGATATTTGGGTTCTAATTTTACTCTTTATGTGCCTCATTCTTATAAATGTCCTGCTGCCAAAAAGTGATGACATGAATGAGGTGTGATTATGAAGTGAGGGATACTTGTCTCTGGGAAGACAGGTCCTATAAAAGTCCAGTAAAGAGACATGATCAAATTTTTCTTTCAGTTGACCGTCAGCTCTGTGAATTCCATGTGAAAATTGGCAGGTAACATATTAATGTTGACTGAAAATAGTCATAAATGCATCAAAAATTATTTTGCCTGAAATCTTGAAATCTCTTTTAGAATTCTTGTATCAAATTGAAAAGCAAAGCTGCATATTTTATGCTGTTCATAGGACTGTGTTTAGCCAATGAGTCAAAAATGCATAAAATATGTTTGCCTTAATTTGAGCTTGCCCTGATTTTAGTTTCATTTGGAATGCTGTTACGGTTTGAAACATTATATTGATAAGTTGTTTTTCACCTTGAAGACCCCTGTTCAACTATTCAAATGAGCAGTTAAATTCTCACTAAAAATGCTAAATTTGTAAGCCAGTTTTTGTTGTCAAATTTGGCACAGATTTGGTTTTTGATACCGTAAACAACTTGATAACATGTTGTAAACCATAAAATCTTTTCATCATCTGGCCTTGACGCAGCCATCTTACTTCTGAAAAGTAAAGATGTTGCCATGGCCAGCATCAATACCTTTAAGGAATTCCTGAAACACCAGTAATCATAATTTGATGTCTTGGCCCTTATGAAATTCAGTCTTGATGATTTGCATGACATTCTCCATTTTTAAAGCTTGTACAGATACATTTTCTTGATGTACTATGCAATGGTACTTGATCAAACATGAGTTTTGGGTAGCAATTGCTTCGTCTTCTATTAATTTTACAAGTCCCTCTTTCCCACCTACCATTGCCAAGGCACCATCAGTAACTATATCAGACACATTGACAATGAACTAAGGAAATTGCTTTAACATTATTTTTTACTGCTTTGTATAAATCTCTTGATTTAGGTGGTCTTTTATCTTTTAATGGCACTAAAGAAGTCATTCCCTCAGTAACGTGATATTCGTCATCAATACCTCTAATAAAAATGGGAATTTGAGCCATATTTGTAGCATGAGTGCTGTCATCCATCACCAAGGCATAAAGTTCAAAATTAGCAGCTTTATTCTCCAAACTTCTTTCGATAGATTTTCCAATTTCTTTAGTTGACCTGGCTATAGTCTGATGAGACAAACTGAATTTAGAAACATTTGCCTTTTTTTTTTTTTTCAGGGCAAATCATATCTGCCATATTTCTGTGCATTGCTTAATAATCTCAGCATCCATAAATAGTTTTGATTTTTTTGCTATTAACTATACTGCCATATAACTAATTTTTACAATGGAATTTGCCTGAGTTGTTACGGCCTGCTAAAACAAACTTTGTTGAGCAGACTTTTTTTCACTTCTATTTTGTCCTCACACACAATCCTTTCTACACATAGAATTTGGCAGCACATTTTTGCATATAGCGTCTTTTCAAATTCTAGTCTTTGAAAACTTGCACAAATTCCCTACAAATTCAGAGCGTCTCACTATTTGCCTCCACAAAAAAGAAGTCAGCTATCCGTTTTTCATTGAACAATCTTCCTTCATTTGTAATTTTTCTTTTCTGAGGTTCTGTTTTCTTTTGGAATATTGTAGGAGCCATGCTTGGATTAAGAACTACTAATAGGTAAGGGACAATATTTACTTTTATTATGAAAATAACTGACAAGAAAATAGAAAGCAAGGCTTGGGCCCTTCCACATCTTGGCTGCAGGGTGAGGCAGAGGCCGACTATAAAACATAATGGGCAATCTGTGAGGTGCTGCCAAGGAGTACAAGTACCTTAATAATCAAATAAGAATGCCCACCTGACTGCTAAGTAACAATGGAGTCCTACTTTTGCAATGGGAGGTTGACATATTATTGATATATGTCACCGTGAGCACCTGTAACATCTGATGGTGACAGTTGAAAGACTGCTCAGCACCTGGCTTTTGAGCAGCTGGGGAGACCTTCATCAGTTATAAGATCCAGGCATTAAGAGAGAACCAAAGAGTTTTTAAATTTTTCCAAAAATAAATAAATAAATAAATTCCTTTTAAACATTAAGAGCCACAACTGGCCAAAGTAGAGAGTGGACTTAATAACATAAATCGCGGAGCAGAAGGAATGTGTGATGGTGTAAGAGCAATTCTCACCAAAAGAAGAGGCATTCCACACACAGGAAGGCGGGAGAGATTCCTAAACGCTGAGGTGCGGGGTCAGCTGCAGCAGGTTAGGAGAAATGTCCATGCTTTGTGCTATCAGCCTCTGGGCCTCTGGCTTGAGCATGAAGGGGTGGGAAGAACAAGGGAAACCCTAAGTAGGTTTGGGGAATTTTGGTGCGGAATAGACAGCTGAGACAAAGTGGATGCGGGTCACGTGGTCCTAAGGGCAGCAGCAAAGTTGCAGACACGGATGACAGATTCCAGGTGGAGTGTCAGGGACCAGGCAAGGTGGTGCCGCTCAGCCAGTACGCATGAGGGGACCACGCTTGGAGCCTGGACCCCACACCAACATCAAAAACACACCCTCACCCTCTCTTCTCAGACAAGGGGGCTGGAGTTTGCTTTAGGATTTAGGCCAAAAGAGATTGTTTGATCAAGTGACTACGATTTGGTAACATTGTGCCTTCCAATACTACTGGCAGAATTGAGTGCTTGAGAATAAAATAATGTTAGCTATGGACAGATACAAACAATGATTTTCCTCATATCACACATGTGTAGCCTAGTAAAAAAAATATGCTAACAAATTTTAACATAGCTGAAATGGAAACTTTTATTGGGATGACACCCAACCCAGTCACAGAATATTTCTCTTTACCCACCACAATTCAAAGAAAATAATCCTATTTTATGGCTTCATAGTTAAAGCATGCTTTTCTTTCTTAAAATTTTTTTTACAGTTGTTCCACTATAGTTTTTTCTCTTTTTGGCCAAGATAAACTTTATAAGTCAATTCTACTTTTAATATGTGTGTACATATTACAAACATGTATGCTAAGAATTGTTTCCCTTTATCAAATATGAGTTCATCATGTAAAACCCCACTTTTTATCCCACATCCTGGGAAAATCTTGATGCAAAAGGGTGATAATTCACTCAGGGGAAGACGCCCGTAGTAATTTGTTGTTAAGGGATATCAACACTGCTGCAGCGGCCGTGGCCTCCAGGCCCACGATGTTGCAGCCTCTGGCAAGAAGGGAGTTCCTGAACCCTGCCAATACCCTGTCTCCTCCTCCTGCATTTATAAAATGAGGGAGTTAAAAGAGATGATCACATCTCTTCAACATAAGGCAATGTTTCCCACTCTTGAATGTGTGGATCCAGTTCAAATGCAGATTCTATTTCAGTAGACTGAGGGGGAGGGCCTGACATTCCACATTCTCACCAGCTCCCTGACAGACCAAGGATGATCCATGGACCATGCTTTGAAAAACAAGATTCCAAGGGACAGCTCATATCTAAACTTTCTTGCATTTCATTAACACATGTATTTGTTCAGAGTATGCTACTTTTCACATTTTAAGAATACACCTTGGAGGCCGGGCATGGTGGCTTTTGCCTGTAATCACAGCACTCTGGGAGGCAGAGACAGGTGGATTGCTTGAGGTCAAGACCAGCCTGTGCAAGAGCGAGGCACCATCTCTACTAAAAATAGAAAAACTAGCAGGGCATTGTGGTGGTCTCAGCTACTCGGAAGGCTGAGACAAGATGATCATCTGAGCCCAAGAGTTTGAGGTGGCTGTGAGCCATGACACCATGGCATTCTACCCAGGGTGACAGAGTGAGACTCTGTCTCAAAAAAAAAGACAAGACAAGACTACATCTTGGATATTTAAAAAGGACCTGTCGGGCGGCGCCTGTGGCTCAGTCGGTAAGGCGCCAGCCCCTTATACCGATGGTGGCGGGTTCAAACCTCAGCCCCGGCTGAAATGCAACCAAAAAATAGCCGGGTGCTGTGGCGGGCGCCTGTAGTCCCAGCTACTCGGGAGGCTGAGGCAAGAGAATCGCTTGAGCCCAGGAGTTGGAGGTTGCTGTGAGCTGTGTGAGGCCATGGCACTCTACCAAGGGCAATAAGGTGAACCTCTGTCTCTGCAAAAAAAATAAATAAATAAATAAAGGACCTGTCATTGTTCAGGTTTTAAGTTTACTGGAGACTGGGGTCACTGTTTGAGGACACAACACATGAGCACACACCTTCTTCCTCTGGCCCAGTGTACATTAGCATCACCCATGGTGCTGTCAAACATTGCCAGGGCCTACCCACCTAGGCCCCCTTTCCTCTGCCCCAGAGTACAATTTAACTGGTCTAGGGAGGGGCCCAGTCTCTGGGTATTTCTCAAACGTACTGTTTGTGATTCCAGCCTGTGGTCAAGATGGAGAAGCCCTGCAGGCCAGCCCCCAGCTACCAAGGCACTCCAGGTATGACCAAGTTGTTTTTAACAAGACCCACGGCTGTTATCCATTAACTCAGTGCATTCTCATGGAAAGCTTAGTTAAATTATACAGCTCACATAAACATTTCTCTTATTAACTTGTAACTCAATAAGGGTTCTCAGCAAGGGACATAATAAACACAGAGGAACTCTTAGCTTTGTTTAGTCCTTTTCAGAAAAATTTTTTTTAAATTATCAAATTAAAAGGTACTGCATAACTATAGAGAACACAGTGGCTTCGAGGGAGATTTTGTCCATTTTCTCCTTTGCAAACCTCAGCTCTAACCGGGAAAGTTTTGTGAAGCTGGCAAAAGCCAGCAGAAGCAGGAAGGGTTTCTGGAGGTTCAAACATCAGCAGAACAATTGCTCTCTATTGTGCTGTCCTGGCTCAGAAGCCAGACCGTCCAGGTTGGAATCCTGGCTACACCATTTTCTAACTACCTCACCTCCTAACTGGAAGATCTTGGACAATTTTCTAACACCTGCATTTCCTCATTGTAAAATTGGTAAAAATGATGATGATTAGGTTATGAAACTGCAAATGGGTGAATGTGTGCAAAGTGTTTTTTGTACGTTGCTTGGCATAAAGTAACCATCTATTACTATCTACCTTGTGAAGCTGGAAGTGGAATATGACTAATGCCCATTTAAAGTTACATTGTTGCGTTGCCACCGCAAGGCTACAGGATATGTGTGTTTGTTCAGAAGATGATGGAAAGTGCCGCATAGCTGCTGGCAGGGCGGGCAGCCAGAAAGCCAGAAAAGTAAATTCAGCTGACTTTGTGGCATACCTAACAGGCTGGGCTTAGACGGCAAGATTGATTCTATTGGCAACGGAGAGCCATTTAGTGTTAAAGCCAGAGACTGATAAGATCACTTTTCTGATCTGAAACAGACCCGTGCAGGGTCTGGGGGTTTCCAGGTTGTCTCAGCTCTTCTCGAATGTGTCTGCCTACTTCTACAACTGACACCGCCACAAGATTTATATTTGCAATTTGTGGTTATGCTGAAGCAAAGAGGGACTCTCAAACCACAATATTTCCTTTTCTGCCCCAAGAGGATGA
The DNA here is from genome assembly GCF_027406575.1 of Nycticebus coucang. Lineage (NCBI taxonomy): Eukaryota > Metazoa > Chordata > Mammalia > Primates > Lorisidae > Nycticebus > Nycticebus coucang. Next base: position 5,140,288 of record NC_069785.1, on the reverse strand, counting down.
CAGTTGAACAAAACCTTAGAGGCCTGGTGTACATTCTGACAACTCCCAGCTAGCTACAGACCTGGGGCGATTTCACCTTTCTCTTGAATCTTGTAACAGATATTTGAATCGTCTAAATCACTTAGGATGTTACATTGCAGTTCCTAGCAAGACCCAGTCACAGCGAGAGAGCAAGGTAAATGGGAGAGATGTCGTGGATCATTCCGGAACAGGCCCTCCAGGTGCTCTGGGAATGTCTCACAATTGAGAGAAATCACTAGACTCCTCTCAAGTAGATGACAGGTCTCAGGTCAAGGAATTTACAACTGAGAGTTGGGGTTTGGTGGATACCATGACACAGAATGTGAAATTTTATGTAGGATGTAAATGTTATGCGAATAATCTTACACATAGTAAAACCAGAGTAAGTAAAAGTGGATAGAATGACTCTGGGTTTCTGCTTAAGAAGAAGACAAAACACTCAAAACAATTATATTCCTCCCAGCTCATAATATTTTGGGAAGTGGAGGTGAAGTGATGCGACTTGTCAACCTAGTTCTTCCTTGATTTGGGAAGAGTTATTTGATATTTAAATTTCTGCTCACCCGAAAATAAATGATAGTAACAAATTGTCAATCATCCTGATGTTGAGTGCTTACTGTGTTCTAGCCACTGTGTTTTATTCAATAAATCCTCACCATAACCCCACTTTGCAGATAAGGTAATATAATTAACCCCGCTTTGCAGATAAGGAGTCTGAAAGAGATTGAACAGCTTGCCCAAAGCCACAGAGCTCAAAGGTAGCAGATTCAGGATTCGAACTCGGAATCTACAGTCTGTGGAGCTGCAGTAAAGTGCAGGCACTGCCTTAAACAAACTTAGAGCCTGGTGGGGAGGGAACAGAGCGTGTACCAACGTGCTTACAACACAAGGCCCGTCTTCAGGAAATCGAAATGGCAGTGATACTAAGGAAGGTTAAAAGAGAAGAGAAAAGACGTTGCCCAAGTCAAAAGGCTCCTGGGAAGAGTAGAATCAGAAATGGGCTGAGAAAAATGAAAGCAAATATCAGGCATATTTGTGATGTATCACTACAGTGTCTTAGCAGAGGAGTGTGGCAGAGTGGGTGGAAGCAGACTCCACAGAAGCCTGGAAAACTAATAAGAGCCAGAGCCAGCTGGTGGAAGGAGAGAAAGCTGGAATGAAATCTGTGAGACACTGCAAAGGATGAGCACTGGAATTTGGTCCTCTTTACGCCTGTGTTGAATTCATCTTTATTGGGGTGTCTAGTCCTGTATCTGTCACAGAGTAGACTCTAAAGTCATATTAGTTGATTGAATGAAGAAGAAAAAACTGTCAAAAGGAACCAATGATGGATCAGAAGTAGACTGGGTATAGATGATTCAGTACATACCGTGCAAGAACCCTGTGGTTGAACATGTGAGTAAATAGTAGAGCCATGAATTGAAATAGAGAGGTCCAAAAGAGAAATCGGTGTGGAGGACTGCCAGCCTACCTCATGAGGTTCTGGCAAAAGTAAAATCCAACAGTGCGGATGCCATGCTTTTGTTCCTCTATTTGAGGCACGCATGTTTGCACTCATTTCTTTACTAAACGGTCTTTTTTTTCCTTTTTTTTTTTTTTTTTTGAGACAGAGTCTCACTATGTCGCCCTTGGTAGAGTGCTGTGACGTCACCACTCACAGCAACCTCAAACTTTTGAGCTCAAGTGATTCTCTTGCCTCAGCCTCCCAAGTAGCTGGGACTACAGGTGCCTGCCACAATGCCTGGCCACTTTTTGTTGCAGTTGTCATTGTTGTCTAGCTGGCCTGGGCTGGGTTTGAACCCGCCAGCCTCGGTGTCTGTGGCTGGTGCCGAAACCACTGTACTACAGGCGCTGAGCCGATTTACTACTAAGCGTTCTTGAGCATTCTCTGAGCCAGGTATTCATTCAACAAATATTCCATGAGCACCTCCACTCTGCGTTAGAGATGAGTACGACACTCACCTGAGAAACACAGTCAAGTGGCAGAGGTGGAGGTGAAGTGGAGTAATTACAGGAACAGCCAATGTTTATTGAATATTTATAATATGCCAGGTAGAAGTACTTTGTGGGTTGATTCATCTTATCTTTAACCATCCTAAGTGACACACAGTATTCCTTTCTGTGTAGACAGAATAATAGTCCCCAAAGATGCCAGTGTCCTAATCCCAAACACCTGTGACTACGTTACATGATTTGGCAAAGAATTAAGAAGCAGATAGAATTAAGGTTGCTCATGAAGCCCCACTGAGAAAGAGCACGTCCTGGGTTGTCTGGGAGTGTATTCACAGTGTATTCACAAGGGCCTACAGAAGTCCATGGGGAGGGGGCAGAAGAGCCAGAGTCAGGAGCCTGTGACAGTGAAAGACGGGCCTGCTAACACAAGGGTTTTAGCCCAGTGAAAAGATGTTTTAGTCTTCCCACCTACAGAAATGTGTATAATGTAGTTTTGCTTTTGGAAGCCACTAACTTTGCCATTATTTGTTACAGCAGCAGTGGAAGGACTAATACACTGCTCTATTTCAGAGATGAGAGAATAGAGGCACAGAAAGAATAACTTATTCATCCAAATTTCGCTTACTAAACTGCTTGTCCTTGGAAGCGCCCTGGTTTTTCTTACACCTCTCTGGCCACTTTTATCCAGGCTCCATGAGAGAGTCTTTACCCCTCCCCAAGCTCTAAATGTTAGTGTTTCTTAGGGATTTCTCCCAGAAATACTCTTGTCTTTGAATTCTTTCTCCAGGTGATCTCACCTATCCAAAGAGTTTTAAATACTAATACTGTATTCCACTGATAACTCCCAGACTGGTATTTCTAACAGGGACCTTCTCCTCTGAGCTCCACACTAGAAAGCTTGGAAGCTGCCAATTTGACATGTTTATTTGGAAACTTACAAATATTTTAGATCTAACATATTCAAAACAGGATCAATTCCTACCACAAGACCAGTTCCCCACCCCTACATTCAATTACACGTGGCCCAGGGAGCTGAGTCGAGCTTAGATCCTCCCACCCCCTTGGCTTCAATGTTTGTCCCTCCAGCACTGTCCCCGTCCTTGTGCTGTGGTCCACCTTCCCTGCTGCCACCTGGCCCAGCCACCCCTCCTCCTGCGAAGACTGTAGTAGCTTCCCAGCAACCTCTCTGCTTCTGGCCTTGCTGCTCTACAGAGCTGCTTTCCCCACCGTGATGAGAACAGCCACTTCCCTGACGAACAACCCTAATGGCTTTCCTAGGTGCTCAGGATAAGATTCAAACTCCTTTTCAGTGACTAAGAAGCTGCTACACAATCCAGCCCTGCCCACGCTGTCCTCACCTTCTACCACTGCCCCTCACAATTGCCTTTCTTCAATCAAGGGAGGCTTCTCTCCTGTCTCAACTCCCAAATTCAGCCTTGACGTCTTTGTATCAGCCGCTTCCTTTTTGTGTGGTGTACACACGCCTTTCACCTACTGCTCATTCTTCAATTTTCAGGTTAAAGGTCTCCTCCTCGGAAAGGCCAACCCCAAACTATGCAAACAAAAGTATTTTCACTCTGCCACCCAACTTCTCTGCAGCTGTATTCCGTCCCAGTCCTGTTGTTCCCTTCTCAGCACTCATTACAACCCACAATTGTTTGTCTTTTGGTTGCTCGTTTTTCTGTTTTGTTTTTATCTTTCTAGAATCTTAGTTCCTTAACAGCAGAGGCTGTGTCTTTCCTGGTTACCAGTGTAACGCCCATAGCCTAGTACCAGGCCTGACACACAGAAGGTGTTTGATAAGTAAGTTTAAAATGCTACGGAAGAGTGATGACATCCCGTTCCAGCTCTACATCCTGACCAGCTGCACGACTTTGTTGAGCTCTCTGAGTTACTTCTCCGCTAGAGGAGAGGACACATCCCTGTGCCTCGCGGGCCCACGAGAGGATAGAATGAGATAGTCCGGGCGGAGTACCTGGCATTGAGCATAGCACAAGATAAACATTCAGTTTAACCATAATGATTTATCTCTGTCTTCTGTAAGTTTATAAGTAATTGTTATATATGAATGGAAGTGGAAAGGGACCTGTATTGGAAACTATTTATGAAATTGGTATTTATTTTAAAGAATTCACCATAGGCTTGCCAACATAATTGGGACAAATCCCACTGTAATTGTCAGAAGGTTGTAACGTGTCCATGGCACTCTGTGGAGTTAGAAGGCTCTTCTTGTTAGCTGCCCCTCTTTCACTTAGATGCTGCCATAGGCAAAAGCAAGGAGAGCCTGGTATGATCACATGCTAATCTAGAAACGTAATTATGCAACAAAACTTATTTATTTTGAAGGATACAAAAAGGCGTATATGTAGTTAACACAGAGAAAACATGTACGTGAAAAACTATATTATAAATCAGTAAAGGAGTTGGGAATATCCTCCTCTCCTGTGGTTTTAACTATCTCTTGCATTCTGGTGACTCCCAAACCCATATCCGGTACCCTAGCCTCTCTTCTGAGCCTCCCATTTGTAGTTCAAATGATGGCTGAATAGCTCCATCGAGCACAGTGCGCCCCGACCATGCCCGGCATTCACTGCCCTCCCGCCATTGTTTCTCGTCACTCATGCGGGAAACCCAGGAATTCACCTTAACTGCTCTTTCTCCATTCCCCCCAAATGCCATCAATCTTTCAGTGCCCTGGATTTTGCCGTCTATATTTTCTCCATATCCGTCCCTTCCTCTACACTGATACTACATGTCAGCACTACACTAATTTTCTCTCATGTAAATTATTTTAAAGCTGCCGAATAGGATGCCCTACCCTGGCCTACAGTCAGACCACATGTGGTCAGAGTCCCCCAGTTAGAAATGAAGCTGACTTCTCTTATTTAATACCCTTCAATGTCTCCCTCTGTTTAATAACTCCCTAATAGTGTCAGGGCAAAGACTAAGCTTCTCAGCAGAGCATGCAAGGTACCTTAAGGCTAGACCCCTTCCACCTCATCCAGGTCAATCATTTATTCATGTTTTCACTCATTCATTCAACTAATTTTTACTGAGTGCCTGCGATGGAAGCAGCATTGTACCAGGCACTCTGAGAAACACAGGTGAGATGCTTACCTTCATAACCATGTACTCTAGGAAAAGACAGAGAACAGAGAGGGGAAGAGGGGGAGGGAGAGAGAGGGAGGAAGGGAGGGTTAGGGAAGAAGAAACTCAGGACAGACTATAATGTCAAGTAGAGATAATACATAGGAAGGCAAAGCAGGGGAAGGGGACAGAGCTGGACGGTGGTCACTGCTTTTGGTGGAATATTAGAGGAGGCCTCTGTGAGGAAAAGACCCTTAAGCAAAGATATTAACCCGGTTGAGCAATGAACAACTAAAAAATCTGGAGAGAAGTGTCTTAGACAGGAAAGAGCTTGGAAAGCTTGAGGAACAGAGAACAGGCAGTTGAGGCTGAGACTCCCCTAAAGAGCGCAGGACGGTAACAGGCGGGGAGAGGTAGGCAGGGCAGGGGGCAGGACTTTGCTCCAAACTACATACAGTTGATGAATGCAAACAACAGAGATTCAAAATGATCCTGACAGGCTAGAATATTGTACAGAAATTTTAAAAATCATTTAAACAATTATTAACTGTTAAGCCCTACATTCAGCCTCACCATAGAAATTCTGGGCTTCACAGCAATTCCAGTTCAATAGACTAGAGTACATAGTTAATTACAAATGCAAAATTAGTTTGGAAAAAGTATGGTTTCTTTTCAGCTTTCTTAGCTGTAGTTGGTATTCATAGGAGTATTATACTCGGAATGCTGGAAGTAATAAATCCATGTCATTCGGCCATGATGAGATATTATGGTACGTTCTAGAGAGCACTGCACAAAAAAACTGGAATATGTCCTGGAAGATGTGACCAAATCAAGGGAGATCTGGCGAATGTGGGGGCTGAAAGATGTTCCAGGGATGTGTGACCTCCGGGGAGAGACAGGGCAGACATGGCTGTCCTGTCCCACCAGGCTACCATGGGGCAGAAGCCACAGACGTCCTCCCTGTGCTTCCGGGACCGGCAGGGGCCGGCAGGGAGTGGGGCAGGTAAAGTGTGCCCTGACTCAGGGTCTGGAGGAACCAGCAGCCACCAAGCAGCATGTCCCTAAGGGCCAGGCCTCTACTCACCTGCTGGTTTTCAAGCAAAGATCCTGTCACTCTGCATCAGGGATTTTGAAGTGAGGCAGCTTTGTTCATCGGCTAAAACTGGATTAAAGCAACATTGTCGTTCCTTCCAAACTGGAGTTTATGTAACTTATTTACAAATTAGTAAGACAAGAAGTTAAATCCTATAGATGCCAGCCCTGTACATGGTATTTATCTTTACCAATGGGAGGTCGGGCAGAGCTGCCCAAGTGTCTGTCTCACTATTTACCTTTTGTAGGGTTGTTTTGCTTCAGGCACTGTTGCAAGCAGGCTGGAATTTCTGTCTGGTTTTACTCTGTTAGTATAATGGGTAAGGAGACAGAACGCTGTGTGCGAACTGTAGTTTTACCAGTGTGGACTTAGAGCACACAGCTTGGCCTCTAAGCCGCAGTCTCGGTCCGTAAACATGGGAGGAACAGGCCGGCTGGCAGAGCGGGTGTGAGGGTCACCCGGGGCAGCGTGTGCAGAATGCTCGGACGGGACCTCGGCCAGTGTCACCTGTGCCTACCCACTGCGCTGCTGCAGCAGTAACCCAGGCCTCCTGGCAGCGTGTGCCCTGGGGTGTACCCTTCAGCTTTGATTCCGTCCTGCTTCAGGGGCTGAGTGAGTTTGTTCTGCTAATTGTTCTGCTCCAGGAATAGCAGAATTGAAGACACCAAAGGGGTGCCTTAGACAGACAGAAGTGGGGGCATGGCACAGAGCTAAGGGCAGGAACCTGGGTCCCGGGCCTCCCGAGGACCAGCCCTGTGACTGTACAAATGACCCTTGCATTCCCTCTTAACATGTCTTATCATAACTACGGATGGAAAATAATGAATCACGAAGGCAGAAGGGACGGGAAAGTGGAGAAGCCTAAACACTGACTACTTAAAGGAGTCTATGAATCAGAGCATCTCCCTTGCAAGCTTTGCTGGGTAATGGATGGTCCTCGTGAGCTATCTAAAGGCAATCTAAGCCAATAATAACCATGTCTTCCAATTTTAATAAGAGTGTACCTGGTTCAAGTGAGGGGAAGCTAAAGGAGACACCAGCCAGACACTGCCACAGTACTTATCTGCAGTCCCAATGCTGATGGCTAGAAAACCCCGGTCTGTTATTACTCAGTTGGTACTGAAATTCTGTATGTAGATTACAAAATCATGAACAGATAGAATTAAAATAATCCTTTTACTGCCAGGTGGCCACCTGAAGCTTTACTCTAAGCCAGAACTACACTCACTCTGTGGCCCAGTAATCAGGGCACTAGGCTCCCTCCCCACCCGCTTATGGAGCCTCCAAGGTGAATGCACTGTGCATACGCAGCGTAAGATGCAATTCCTGATGTCTGGGAATTCAGGCGTCATAGAAGAAGCAGACACACAGACCACTGCAAGGCCATGTGACAAGGGCAATGCAGACATGTGTTTGGGACGGTATCCAAGTATCAGAGGAGGGCTAGTTTACCCAGATTAGGAGTGGGGAGGGAGACAACTAAATGGGAGAGAACTCCTGGGCAGCAATGGGAACCAGTCTTAAAAGTTACATAGGAATTAGTCAAGTAATGGAATAGGAAGGGGGAGGCCCAGCAGGGAGAAACGGTGCAGGATAAATCTGTGTTGCTGAATCATGATGTGCCAGGTAGGAGGTCGGAAACACAGACCAAAGTGGTTCACAGGAAACAAACTGAAAAGATGCTATGTAACTAGACTGGCAGTTCTCGGGGGTGGCCAGAGCCCAGCCGCGTCCACGTCCCTGGGAACTGGGACACGCACCTTCTCAGGCCCTGTCCTGGACCTACTGAGTCAGAAACTCTGGAGGTCGAGTGCAGTTCAGAGATGATTCTGATGCACACTACGATTTGAAAAACGCTGGCCTAGATTTTTTCCTATAGCAGGAAAGGAGAGGAATTTTCTAAGACAGTTAAGAAGAATGGGGCGGTCAGATTTGCATTTAAAGTCTCTATTCAGGTCTATACTTACCCCCCAAATCCCCGTCCCCTGTTGTAGCAAAGACAACCCAACGACCTTCTAGCTCAGAGAATCTTTAACATTTCATGGTCTTCTGGGCCAGCAGCAGTGGACAGGAGGGCCCCTGCTCACAGGCCATTTGTGGAAGGCTATTTCCATTACAATGTGTAATCCCTCCTATAAATCCTAACCAAACAGTGCCACCAAAGTGATGAAGAGGATTCCGGCACAGTACCTGCTAGTTCTAGCTGAAAGATCAAATTCCTTTATGCCCGTGGCTGAGTTCTGCTACCACGATGGTGTCAGTACCTCAACTCACAACACCTGGCTTTTCCTCCCCAACACACCTGCCACCTCAGAACCTGATGAATCTCGGTCCAGGTTTTGCTTCCTGCCCTAGTTCCTGAATGTTGCAGCCAAAAGACAATCTGTCTGGTCCCTGATCCTGTGTCAACATCTTGGTTTAGCTTTTTCTTTAATCTCCCCAAAACAAACCAATTCATGATCTCAAATATGCATTTCCCTGTTCTTCATGATTTTAGAGATTATTGCTCTAAGGAAAGCTCACTGGAGAAAATGGACTTGCATCCAGGGGCAAAATAAATCATATTTTCACACATATCTGTTTTTTAAAAAACCATAGAGCTGGATGGCATTAAGCTGACAGATCCCACCTTGTTGAAAAAAATCTTGGTCATAGAGACAATATCTTTATAGGCTACAAAAATGTATTGGTCTAACTTGACCCATCATCAGTGAAAAATTAGTTTGTAAAAAATACCATGTAGACACCATGTATTTAAACATTGAGAAATTGGTCCATTCCAACCATAAATCTGTGATTTTCCAGTTTTATTTTTAGCAGTGGAATGTTTTCTAAGTACCATTGATACCATCTAACAGTACCTAAAATAAATAAATTCAAGTCATTCTGGTTGAGGCTCAGGAAAGGAACAACAGAGGACCACTGCTAAGCACTTTTCTTGCCCCCTTTTGACAATCCCTGAAATACTTCCACAAGCCTATTTTTTAGTATCATTGATCTAATTTGCTCCTAATAGGCATGACAGATCCCACTCTGCTGCCAGTGGTTGTATCATGAGACTCTGTAGAGAAACAGAACCAATAGGATGTGTGTGTAGCCATTCTATAAATATATATACATAATCCCTCAAATTATCTTTAAATATACTTATCAGCAATAATATATAATGTATATATTTACGTAAATATACTCACGTGTATTTATTATAAATAAAGATTTTTTTTTTTTTTTTTTGGTTTTTGGCCAGGGCTAGGTTTGAACCCGCCACCTCCGGCATATGGGACCAGCGCCCTACTCCTTGAGCCACAGGCACCACCCATAAATAAAGACATTTTAAAGAATTGGCTCAGGTGGTTATGGAGGCTGGCAAATCTGAATTCTGTAAGAAATCCCACCAGGAGCTGATAACTGCAGTCTGGAGACAGAAATTCTCCCTTCCTCTTCAGGGGACCTGGGTCTTTTCTCTTATGACCTTCAATGGATTACATGAGGCCTGTGAACATGATAGTGAGTTATCTGCTTTACTCAATGTCTACTGATTTAAATGCTAATTACATCTAAAAATAATGAATGTTGTTACCTTCATAGCAACATCTGGACTGGTGTTAGAGCAAACAATGGGCTGCCAAAGCCTAGCTACCTTGATGTGTGAAACTGACCTTTCTGGGAGTCGCCCACAGCTTGTGCTGAGTTTCCCGTCTCCTGATGTAACGAGAAAGGCCCTAACAGTGGTGACCATAGATGACAGATGAAGGGTGAGCACTGAAGTGCCAATGTGGTCAAAGATGCTTCTTTGAAATTAATGGTTTCCTAAAACTAGAGGCCAAGCAGGGGTCATAGGCAGGGTAAGGAGGCCGAATTTGGGTGAATTTTGTTTATCTCAAAAAACAAAGTCCAGGTAGAAATTAATTAGATTAGGTAGAAATGAATCACCAGAAATTTGCCAAAAGCTGGCAACTTTTCATTAAAGATCTATTAACATTTGAGGCTGATAATGTGAGGTTGAAACTGCAGCAGATTGGAGCTTCATGTGTGACTGTAACCTATTTCCTAGCAGCTGGTTCTTGTCACCAGGGTGTCAGTGAGGACAATAAAATTTTTGCTGGAGCTCATGCTTCTTCCTCAGAGGACCATGAGTTCTTCCATCTAAAAAAAAGCAATTCAGAAAGAGTGGCTGAGTGATAACCAGGGCAGTACAGGCCATTTGTGCCTGTCAAGGCTCAGCAAGGTTTCAGAGTGTGAGCTGTGGTCTCTTGCAGGGCCCGGCCCATCTCAGAGTGAGCCCCTTCTCACCCGCTGCTGAGCTGGACGACAGGGACTACTGTGCTGCCACCACCCTCGTTTTGGCCTCAGCCGTCACATCAGGGCAGCCATTTTCTTAATTTGACAAATAACATTGTATGATTTTTTTGTTGTTACTGTCTCGGGGGCCTTTTTGAGACAGGGTCTTGGCTTGTTTCGTTACCCAGGCTGGAGTGCAGTGGCATCATCATTGCTCATTGCAACCTCCAACTCCTGGACGCAAATGATCCTTCTGCCTCTGCCTCCCATGTAGCTGGAACTACAGGCATACACCATGATGTCCAGCTAATTTTGTTCTGTTTTTTTTTTTTTTTTTTTTTTTTTTTTTTTTGTAGAGATGTGGTCTTACTCTTGCTCAGGCTGCTCTCAAACTCCTAGCCTCAAACAATCCTCTCACCTTGGCCTCCCCAAGACGTGAGCCACCACACCCAGCATTGTATGTTTTAGTCACGCTTGACATGGTGTTTGAAGTGTATATACATCGTGGAATGGTTAACTCTAGCTAGTTAGCAAATGCATTACCTCACATAGTTACCATTTTGTGGTAGGACTACAATCCACTGTTTATTCTTCCAACCATAGTCATCTCGTGGTGCAGTAGAGCTCTCAAAATTGATTCTGCCTAATTGTTAATGATGTATACTTTGACTGACATCTCTCCATATTCCCTGACCTCCACCCCCAGCCTCCAATAACCACCATTTACCCTCTGCTTGTCTGAGAGCAACTTTGTTAGCTCCCACATATGAGTGAGATCATATAGCATTGGTCTTTTTGTGCCTGGCTTATTTCACTTAACAAGATGTCCTCCAAGTTCACCCCTGTCAAAAATGGCAGGATTTCATTCTGTTTTAGGGCTGAATATTATTTCATTGTGTAAGTACCCATGAGTGGATTCCCTGTCGCGGCTATTGTGAACAGTGCTGCTGTCAACATGCCAGGGCAGGTATCTCTTCTGTATAAGGATTTCATCTCTTTTGGATATATGTGCAGTGGTGGGATTGCTGGATCATATGGTGGTTTGATTTTTATTTTTTGAGAAGCCTCCATATAGTTTTCCATGGCAGCTCTACTAACATAGATTCCCACCCTCAATGAGTAAGATTTCCTTGTTTTCCATATCCTCGACAATATCAATAGCCTTTGAGGTAATCTGGCACCAAAGCTTTGCTCCAAAGAGCAAATGGTGACTAAGTCTAATTCTCTCTTTGAAGAAGTTTTGAGTACTGAAAATAAACTCAATCAAAAGCAATTGATAGGATCTTCAAAGGCTAAAGAGCACAGAGAAAAGTCAGGGGAAAGGAACTCAGAGATGAGGGAGGCGCAGAACATGACTTCGCAACCTAGCAGAGGTGGATGAAAAGAAAAAGAAACTTGTCACGCAGTATGACAAATAGGACAGTCACAAGACACACAAGACGCGATGGGGCCACAAAGGCACCCTTGGTGTAGCTGAGGAAGGGGACCAAAGGTGGCCTTCTGGAGGAGACACACCTGCAGCTGAATAGTGACAGCGGGTATACAACAAGCAGGGGACATGCCAGCTCCTGAAAGCCAGAACTGGACCTCCAGGAATAGGAATCTTCTTGCTCTCAAATCACATCATGATTGTCTGATGACCCATAGAGGCCAGATAAGGGTTTGTGGCTGTCTCTACACAACTCCCGGTTCCTTTCCTGTTACTTGGTTCCCAGGAGGCCTGAGACGCTCCTTGGCCTTATTTTTCTCTGTGTGTAGTTACAGGAAGATCCATGACTGAGACAATCAAGACAGTCAGTGTTAACCTATATCTGAAAGCCCCACATGCTACTTGTGATTAACTACTTGTTATACCAAGAAGCTTTACAATTAGTCACAACAACCTATAAGCCAAATTTTGAATTCAGGATAAATCACAATATCCTTAAAATTCTAATTTCACAAATGCAAAAAAGGACTTATGCCAGGAAATCTTTATCAAAACCCTGTGGGATTTTACTCACATGCATCACAACTGATGTGTACTAGACACAACAGGGGGAATTTAGACTTTCTTCCCATTCAGCTGGGACTGAAAACCATGAGTCAAGAGTCAAAATGAACGGTCTAAATTGCTGTACCTACTGCAACTTCAGATGTTAAAGTTTTCCACGGAATGCTGAATCAAAATGAAAATTAAGCACACCCATACACACATTTTATGAAACCAGAACTAGATCTATGTATTTTCGAAACCTGCCCTTAACTGGTATTTTATTTGATTCACTCTCTCCGTTTGGTTGGGTTTACTTAGTGGTCAGACTGGATATAAAAATAGCACAACTCAGATAACTAATGAAGAATGAAGAGAAAAGCATTTCCCCTTTTGAATAGCTGAAGCGTCACCATGCCAAGAGTGGTGTTACCTACCAGCACTACCGATTGATTGTGCAAGGTAATTCGGCACCGGAATCTCGCAAAAGATAAAATTAATTAAAAACTGGAGCATCCTTAAAATTGGAAAGAATGAATTTTCAATTTATCACACATATACTATAACATACCTGATGCAAATATATGCAAATTAAAATTGTGTTAACTTGAAAAGGCTGGACTGAAAACATCGAGAAAGTTTCACTTTCAGCACAAAATCAGAAATACTGTGAACCTATTTTTTTTTTTTTCAGTCTTAAAACGGGTTATGACTTTAACCTGGAGGAGGGAGGCATGAATGACCACTGAGTTTATATTACTGGCATATGTCTCGGCCACTTTTGTTAGTGAACATCCTTGTCAGTCCTATGGGAGCAATTAGACGTGAAATATGTAAGTTTTGAACTCAGCAGTCTCATAAAATGAAACTGTGTTATACTTCCTCTGCCTGTACCATTTATGCTGACGAAGTGGCTTTATTTTAATTTGTTGCCTGGCATCAGAGTGTTAAGAGACAGAAGAGAGAGTCACTTATGCTTCGGGCTATTAAGTGGTATTTAGAAAAACTGAATTACACGTAGTATAGCTCATTGGACACAGTCATCTTCTTAGGTTTGGTCATATTGGGCCTTTTTTTTCAGTAATGAAAACTTTTGACAACCTAAACAAAGCTGCAGATCTAATCCCCAGAAAACATATGTGTCCATGTGTACACTCTGCTCTACCTACACATATTATGGACCCCAACTAAATAATCCTTCAGACATGCAGTCTTTGTGGAGCAGAGGTCCACGTAAGCAAGGACACGCCCTCTAGCACAGTCACCTGTGCCCACATGAGGTCATTCACTAGTCTACTGTGAACACGTGTAGGTAGAAGGTGGTCCTGGGCCCCCATTACCCTTCCTTCAGCTCTTTAATGTTTGGAGATTTGTCTTTGTACTCAGGATCAAAGAATTTCATACTATTAACCCAAAGGTGAACCAGGGCTCCCGATGTTGCGAGCACAATATCTGCACCTTTTCTTTTTTGGTAACTGTCAGAGAACAGTAATCACAACCAAGACAAGTAAAAATCAGAAAACAGAATGAATTGCTCAATATGCTAAATTTCATATGATAAAAATAAAATACAAATCAGGTAATCAAGGATTTTTTCCTCTTTAAATAGTTTATGAAATCGATTATGCCAGAAACACACACATACGCATGTATGGTGTACAGGCCAAGCTCTGAAATTACATGAATGTGCACAGAATTTAGGCTAATGTGCATTAGAACATTACGCATGAAAATATGCCTTTCTTTAAAAGATTTGGGTGGCGCCTGTGGCTCAGTGAGTAGGGCACCGGCCCCATATACCAAGGGTGGCAGGTTCAAACCCAGCCCCAGCTGAACTGCAACCAAAAAATAGCCGGGTGTGGTGGTGCGCACCTATAGTCCCAGCTACTTGGGAGGCTGAGGCAAGGGAATTGCCTAAGCCCGAGAGCTAGATGTTGCTGTGAGTCCTGTGACATCATGGCACTCTACCGAGGGTGGTAAAGTGAAACTCTGTCTCTACAAAAAAAAAAAAAAGATTTTAAAAACTAAAAACATAAAACAAGAATTTGTGGGTGAGTTTTCATTTAAGAACATTTCTTAATCTTTTTTCTTTTAATGGTACAAAATGGGCTGGGTACAGTGGCTCATGTCTATAATTGGGAGGCCAAGGTGGAAGAATCAGTTAAGGACAGAAGTTTAAGAGCAGCTTTGGCAACATAAGGAGACCTGGTCTCTACAAAAAATAAGAAAGCTGAGCATGGTGGTGTCTTCCTATAGTCCCCAGCTATTCAGAGACTGAAGCAAAAGGATCACTTGCCCCTGGGGAGCTGAAGGCTGAAGTGAGCTATGATTTGACCACTGTACACTGGCCAGGGTGGCAGAGCAAGACCGTGTCTTTAAAAAAAAATAATAAACAGTCTATGAAACCAGGGTATGGTGCCCCATGATCACATTAATGTACACAGCTATGATTTAATAATAATAAAATAATAATAATAATGATAAAGGCCTGGTGCCTGTAGTTCAGTCGGCTAGGGCGCCAGCCATAAACACCAGACCAGAGCTGGCAGGTTCCAATCCAGCCCAGGCCTGCCAAACAACAATGACAACTACAACCAAAAAACAGCCAGGAATTGTGGCAGGCGCCTATAGTCCCAGCTACTTGGGAAGCTGAGGCAAGAGAATTGCTTAAGCTCCAAAAGAATTTGAGGTTGCTGTGAGCTGTGACTCCATGGCACTCTACTGAGGGCGACGTAGTGAGACTCTGTCTCAAAACAAAAAGAAAAAAAAAGGTACGAAATAATTTCTTCAACTAGAAGTGTTGTCTGTTTAACCACTTGTCACATACGTGTATGAAAGGGCATTTATCTCATAGGATTATTCATTAGGAAAACATAAAATGTAAGTTGAAATACGTCATCAAAGGAAAAGAAATCCCAATTTTAAAAAGACACTTGGGAGCCACAAAAATACACTATTTTCTCTAGTAGACGAATAGCTAAAGATTATTTTCAGAGCTAGACCAATTCCAGATTCTCCATTGTATCTAGTGGGGGTGGAAAACAGCCATTTTAGGAGGTTAAGATTAGAGCAAGTGTTAACAAAATAAAGTCTGCTACACATTTTTTAAAAAATTCTCATACCAGTCCATTAAGGGATTAAGGGAATTACTAGAAATAACTCCAAAATTCTTTCCCACCAATACTAAATTTTGATTATTTTTACGATGTGTGTCTGTCAATAATTATAAGAAGGAAGAGTAAAGCAAGGAAAACAAATCATTGTATAAGGTTCCATTATGAACAAACTGTATTTTTTTAATTTTATGTCCTCCATGTTAGACATGATTTTATGCTCATAATATTTGCACTTGGAGCTTGAAAAGGGAAGATTACGTAGTTTATAGGTTTTGCCTTTCCTTTCAGAAAGGCAGATCATTTGTGTTTCTATAAAAAAAAAGACATTGTAAATTCTTGGGCTCATACTTACAAAATAAAAAATGCTTTCTCAAGAAAAGTGAATTATGATTGGAAAGTTTTTAAATCAGAGATGCAGGGCTCAATCAGAAATTCCTCCACTGGACACGGAGAAAGGACCAAGGATGGGTCAGGACATCCTGGCCAGAGAAGTTGCAGGTACTGGTGTGTCTTCCGTGTTCTCCTGAAGACAACATCAGATTTGTGTCAGACGTGGGAGGTCTGAGAGGCCTGCTGTGGACCCGAGACAAGGCTGTCCCAAACCTGGACCTCTGTGACCTAACGGTTGGGATAGATACAAGATGTGACAATAGAGAAAAGGGGAGCGGCTGGAAAGAGAAAGAACAAACTACATTGTGTAGCTCCGTCGATGATTAAAAATATAAAAATAAAATACAATTCTCAACCAGCAAGAGATGAATGATGGCACAAAATGTGCCTGAAATGTGTTCTCCCCAAATCAGCTTTTTAAAAAAATCCTGCCTAAGGCTGAAATTTTTCATGGACTTCCGAAAATAAGAATTTGGCAAGTCCCAGGTTCCAATACCCAAGAAGAAATCTCAAGGCCAAGGCTGAGTGGTTTTCTTTGGTGACGTGAACAGAGTAAAGTAACGTCACAGCCCATCGCGGTCTCCTAGAGTTTATTTTACTCTGTTTTACAGGCTCTTCTTTATTCTATATTTAATCAGGGTTTGATAGTTTCTCCCACGTGTCTGTGGAATGTCGTAGTCAAGTTCCTTCACTTCCTTGGACCTTGGTTTCATTTGTAAAACAGAAGTGAGAACATGTACCACTCAGACCTTCCCTCTGAGCGTGAGTGGAACGCATCTTCCAGGATACGCAGCAGCTCACCCCCGTCCACCTGGGAACCAATTACAGTTCCAGGGTGATTATTTTTTCAGCAATCTGTCTTCAACTTTACAGCTTCTCATGGACGTTTTCCACTTGGGTCCTTACAAGATACAAAGGACAAACCGACGTGTCCTGTGTCTTGTTCTCCGGCATTTCCTGCTTTTTGTAACAGAAACCAAAAGACGACACTCACCTCGTGAACAGCCCCACTCACAGCCGACCTGTCCTCGTTCCCGTGATCTCACAGTGTTACCAGTCTGAAAATTTCTGATCATTGACTGGCACTCCATCCTCATTTTCACAACTTCTTTTTAGAACGACAATGGCTTTGGGATTTATCTTTTTTATGTTTTTATTTTATTTTTTTTGAAGTTTCTAGCCAGGGCTGCGTTTGAACCCGCCACCTCTGGCACATGGGGCCAGCGCCCTACCCCCTTGAGCCACAGGCACCACGCTGGGATTTATCTTTTTGCCACCGATCCAGACCTTCCTACATCCTTCCCCCACACCCCGCCGCCCTGCACCTCAACCACTGCTCCTGCTTACCTAGTAATCTGTGGGGACACCTGTGACTTGCCATCAGCATCCCTGGTTTGAGTTCTGGTTCTAATCCTTAAGAGCTTTAAAAGAATTCCCTTAACCAAGGTCACTATCAGCATCACCTGGGCACCTTTTCATTTGAGACAGAGTCTCACTCTTCCCTGGGTAGAGTGCTGTGGCATCATAGCTCACAGCAACCTCATATTCTTGGGCTCAAGTGATCCTCTTGACTCAGACTGCCAAGTAGGTGACACTGTCACAACGCCCGGCTAGTTTTTCTATTTTTAGTAAAGATAGGGTCTCGCCTCTGCCCAGCTGGTCTCCAACTCCTGAGCTCAGACAATCCACCCACCGTGGTCTCCCACAGTACTAGGCTTACAGGCAAGCACCACCAAGCCCCACGCCTGGGCAGCCTTTAACCGTTAAAGCAGAATCCTGGAGGGTGGAGGTGAGGAGTCAGGCACACAAACCTATCTTAGGAAAAGCTGTCCCAGGTGATGCGAATGAAGACTAAAGTTTGGGATTTATGTGCTGTAACCGTGTGGTTTCTTTCCTACCTTGGAAAACTTTGAGTCTATTTTATAGTGATATTGTAACACCAAACAAAGCAATGTATAGGAAAGGGTGTTATACTACATCAATGGAAAAACTGAGTACAGTACAAGGTAGTAGGAATCGATACTTTTGTGAGGTAAGGAGGAAAATAAGCTTATTGTTAATCATTTCAAGCATCACACACAGGAATAGAAAAAATGTATCAGTAACAGATATTCTGCAGGGCTCACAGCGCAGAATCTCAGGGTATATACAAAGCGGTTTAAAACCGATAGAAAAAATGTTTTTACTACATTTTAAAATAAAACCCACCTACAAATAATTTCACCCTCTCTGACTTCTTGGATTTCATTAAGACTTCATCACAGGAAGCTGCTTCTCTAAGCCCAGTCTTCTACGAAACCAGAGAAACACTGAAACACTTTGATGCCAAACTAAAGAAAGAAATTTGATGTGCAAATATTGGTATTGGTCTCTGTTGTTCCCATATCTAAGTTGTTTCCTGGAATCATAATAATCCAGATGCTAAGTGAGGTTTACTAACTCAGTTCCCATTCGTGCATTTTACATTGCAGGAGAAAAAAAAATGGTACTCTAATAGCCTGGAAAAATTACTGCAGGAAATGACTTTGACCCTGGAGAATATCTGATTCATTATAATTTCCAGGATAAAATATTCACCTACAACTTTTAAGTCCCCAGAGGGCTTAATCTATTTAAGCTAGTGCAAGCAATGAGGCTGGTAGAAAGGGATCCTTCCTCTAAAATATTGTAAATATCATTTTGGGGAGACCACAGGTTTATATTCAATCTGTCACAGATGTTTAATTTTCCTCTTTCATCGTAATAGAAACCTTTGAAGTTTATTTTTTCACTCTTGGGAGTAAGTGGGGAAGCACCTAACATGTGTACCTAATTCTAACTTACTCTTCAGAGGTGGAGCGCGTTTGTTCAGCGACACTGGGCAGTGTCTGGTGTCTGCTCCTCTCCGGCCTCCTAGACGGCTTTGTTCCAAATGCCCTTCACTCCCTACAGAACTATTTTCATTTCTGCATGTAACAGGCTGTTGGAGACCAATACGTCATCACCCCTGCACTTCTCTTTCCCTGGAAATTCCTTGAGCAACTTCTATTCATTCTTTAAAACTCAGCCTATGCGTTCTCTCCTGTTGGAGGGTTTCTGGCCCCCAGCCCGACAGGCTCCCCTTCCTCTGGGATTCCTGCCACCCTAGGCGACCCTCTGCCCTCAATAACACAAGAGGCAAAAGGGATTTCCATGGCTCCCCCTCCTGGCCCCCTGACGCTAGGTGCTAATTAAGGTCCTTTGGGGGATGGATTGAGCCTGACATGACTTTACGTCCACAGCACAGCTCAGGAGCTGGCACTGGGCAGGTGCCCAAGTGTGTGTTGGTTGAAGGCATGAATGAAGGCGTGACCTGAAGGTTGTTGTGTGAAACCTCAAAGAACTGACTATGCCACTTACCAATATGGCAGCAACTGCACATGTTCTGATTTTTTGTAGGAAAAGCTGAACTCCACTTCTCTGGTAAGCAAGCAGGCGATGGAGGGAGTCACCTGGGGTGATTTTCTTTGTTCTCTGAAGCGTCATCTGAATTGTCCTTATGTGTTAAGCAAATACAAGCCAAGATACTCTGCCTATAGAAAGGGTATATACCAATCCTTTTTGGTATCCAAAATTCCAAAAAGGGTGTAACTTCATTCATGTAAAGATTCCTTGGTTTGAGAGATGTTCCCAGGGAGCGAGAGTACCCCTGAACAGTGCTCAGGGGCAGGCAAGGACGAGGTCCCCCACACAAGCCTTGAGGATAGAACAGACGAGGATTGCTGGGTGGACCCAGCAGTGCGCTGACCGAGGAGCAGTGTCCTGAGTCGAGAGACAGCAGATGCTAGAACTGCCTCAACCCAGCTGCAGGGAACTCTCCCTCCCTGGCAAGTTGCTGGTCACTCAGAGCTGGAACGACTGGGGCCCAGACCTGCCCTTGGCTGAAGCTTCTCAATGGAGAGCTTGTGGGTCCTTCTCACTGCTGGGTCTTCAAATCAGCACCACCGTAGCCAGCCCCATCTCCCACTTCCCCTCCTGTGCCCAAGGCTGTGCACTGGCCACCCCATTTTCGATTGCTATTTCTCAGTGTAGAAGTCAGAAAATCAAATATAGAGCTTTCTTTTCAGCTCTTTTGCAAATAGGAGTGGCTTCCCAGCTCTGATGATACACAAGCAAAATTTCCCAGAGGATTTCTGATAAAAGCTTTATTCTTTTTTTTTTTTTTTTTTTGGCCAGGGCTAGGTTTGAACCCACCACCTCCGGCCTATGGGGCCGGCGCCCTACTCCTTGAGCCACAGGCACCGCCCGATTTTTCTAATTTTTTTATAGAGACAGGGTCTTCCCCAGGCTGGTCTTGAACTCCTGAGCTCAAGCAATGCATTTGCCTCAGCCTCCCAGAGTGAATCATTTTCTTATGTGACCTTCAGGATGAGAAGCATAGCATTCAGAAAATTTAATCAAGTTACCAGAGGTCCTAAATTTCAAAGGTGGAAAGAATCTTACAAGTTGTTTAATTCATTTCCTCCAATGAGTTTGGAGGAAACCTAGGATTGGGTGACATTTCCTTTTTTTTTTTTTTTTTTTATTAAATCATAGCTGTGTACCTTGATATAATCATGGGGCATCGTTCACTCGCTTCACAGACCGTTTACCAAGTTTCACATATACCCTTGTAAGATGCACTGCTGGTGTAAAAAAGCTTTATTCTTCATATAAAATGGAGCTATCTGGTACCACCACCCCCCATCCTTAAATACATGCTAGAAGAAGAGAAGAAGCTAGCCATTGTTCTAGACGGATATATAAATAGTACAGGAACTGATATTGTTCATCATGGACATGCCATCATCTGCAGACTGTCACTCAAGTAAATAAAACCCTGTGTGTTTAACCTACTGTTAGATTTTCTGTACCTTGCAGTCGTAGCCCCTAGACACCTATAACCACGCGTGATATCTAGACTCTGCACTCCAGGGATGCCAAGGGGATATAGTTTTCAGCCAAATAAAGGTCCCTCCAGGTAAAAGTGGGTTAATTTTTAAAGTTTACGTCTGAAGAGCAAACTTCAGTCCAAAAAAGCATCTATTGACTACATTAATACTCGAATGGGGCAGATTCTTACACAACCTCTCCCTTTTGACCTCAATGTGAACACCAAACACAGATAAAATCTTTAATACCACAAATAAAAAAAAAATTTTAATGTTATATTACGAAAAGAAAATGTAAATGGAATTTATGAATGTGTTCTAACACAGGTATCTTCGCTTGATCTGAGCCAAACAGCCAAGAAGTGATTAACTAACATACCTGGAACCCCAAGACATAGTGAAACATTATAAGGTCAAATAGAATCCATGTTGTTAACAGCCGTTATCACTTGACTCTTTGAATTGGAGGGAAGTGAGGCTGGCTACTGCTTTTTTGTATGTACATATTTCTCTACTTTTAAATCTTTATTGTAAGAATGTATCACTTTACTAATAAGAAAAGATTTCTAGTAAATCAGCCAGTCTTTAAGATGGCATCCATCAAATGCTTACTGTGTGTACTCCCAGTGAATCCTCAACACTATGTGGGGGCAGTTATTTTCACCAACAAAGGTGTTAAGATGGATGATTGTAACTTACTTTAACAACGCCACACAGATAACATTTAGGAGAGTTAGGTCTCAAAAGTTCTCCAGTCCAAATGCAATGCCCCCTCTCTCTAACCAGCGTGCTATACTGGTTACATCCTCCAGAGATTATGGATATTCAGAGATTCCCAATTCTGCTTAACAAACTTGTAACTTTGAATACCACTTTTGTTAGACTATTGTTAAGGATATTATTCTGATAGCTTTCCCCCCCAGTATCTTTAGGAACAGGAAGAATCCTACCTTCTCACCATGTCTGAACAGGGATTTATAATACCTACTGTTCACATCTGTCAAGACCACGCAGGGCTAGTGTGTCCTTCGAGTCACACCCTGGTAACTTTGGGAACGTGATTAAATGTATTAGTCACTCTTAACTACCCTAACCCAGACCTTCAGAGAGAGTTTCAGGACACGAAGAACTGGGTAGCTGTTTAGGTAATATCTCTAACAAGGAAATAAGTTTAAATGTGAGAAAAATTAATTCTTCAAAAATACCCTTTGTAATTATATAAAATATCCACATGAGGAAGGGAAAGTCCAGATTGCATTTAATGTCAGAGGAAATGAGTGCTTTATTTGATTAAAAGGCTGACGTGAAATACTGCCCACTACAAGTCAGGGGCGCTGTCTGGAATATTTCACAAGACTCTAGATTCTGCATTTTTTTTTTTTATAGCTCTTGAGGCCCAAGTAAGGACTTGACCCTGGGTTATCCAAACTAAATCTTGGATAGGCTTCCATTAACATTATCTTAGTAAAATAAAAAAGGTTTATTTTAAGAGAATGTGAAATTATAACTATAACCCTCAAGTGTTAGAATATTAATCAGCTCTAAGTAGGAGGGATGGTTGAATTGTCTGCTTATTCAACAATCCAGTAACAGGCCATTTTTGTATTATTTTTGAGAATTATAAATTTTCAATGCAGAAATGTTATGAACAAGAAATGTTGTACACGGTATTATCCAACTAAAGGGACATGAGGGAGACTCAGGTTTAATTCTGATTTTTGCCATTAATAAGCTGTATGATGCACAGAATTTTATCCCAGGCTCAGGCCTACGTATCCAGCTCCTTAACTCCAAGTCTGTAGGTAACATTTTGTTGTCGATTTATAGACTAATTGCACTGTGTTCAGATAACATGCTGTATTTTAATCCTTTAACAATTACAGAAACTAGCACTATAGCCCAGCATAGGACAATTTTTATAAATGTTCTGTGTGTGCTTGAAAATAACGGACATTTGGTATTCTGCAGTTATTAGGTGGAGTTAGGCCAAGTTTATTAATGACATTGCTTAAATCTTTGATAAATTCCCTTACTTTTTTTCTGCTGGCTCTATTGATTACTTAGGTATTTAAAAATCCAATATGGGGGTGGTGCCTGTAGCTCAGTGGATAGGGCGCCAGCCACATACACCGAGGCTGGTGAGTTCAAACCCAGCCCGGGCCAGTTAAAACGAAAAAACAGGGCATTGTGGTGGGTGCCTGTAGTCCCAGCTACTTGGGAGGCTGAGGTAAGAATATCGTTTACGCCCAAGAGTTTGAGGTTGCTGTGAACTGTGACACCATGGCACTCTACCGAGGGGGACAACTTGACGCTCCGTCTCAAAAAAGAAAATCCAATATGATGGTGAATTTGTGTACTTCTATTAATTTTTGCTTCACATAATTTAATCCTATATTAGGGGACCACAAATTTACAACCACTAGAACTTATTGGTGAACTGAACATCACTATGAAGTGACTATTTTTAATAATGCCTTTTGACTTAACATCTATCCCATCTGACATAAAGGCATCTTATCTGCCCAGCTTTCTCTGACTTAAAAATCACATGGTGTATCTTTTTTCTATCACTTTACTTTTAACTCCAGGAATTTTGAAAGACTCCATGAATATTTCATCACAAGGACTGGAAGAAAGGGACCAAGTTTGGTTTTTTAAAAATCGTCAACACAGGTGAAACAAGAGAGGTAACAGAGGCTGACTGATGCTATGCAGGATGTACGTACGCACCGGCCCACCTCTGTGAGAGGACCAGGGGGACACACGGCAAAACTATGCCCGACTAAGGCAGAGAGAGGACTTGGGGGCTCTCGAAAATGGTAAGATGTGACAGAAAGTCCTAGAAAGGACCCGGAGGACAGACAGAACAGCAAGTAGGTTTTCTATTGCACTGCTGCTGTTTTTCCTCTCCTCACTCTTCCTGGTAGACAGAGACTTCCTTCATGAGGTTTATGTCTTCTGCAACTGCAAGTACTATTAGGAGGGCCAATGAAAGTGCCTCATCTTCCCCAAACCAGCCTCTGAGCCCAGGACTCTGAATCAAAGTGGATAGGAAAACAGTTGGGACTGATCCAGCACTGAGCTGTAAATTCCTGCTACATAAGCCCCAGACAGCCTTCGTTCCTATATTTTTGAATATTAGTTTAATTTTTCTTGTAACTCTGTGAATTACCCAACAGTTCCATTTTGCTTAAGTTAGCCATGGTTGGATTTCTGTTGCTGGCAGCAAAGAAACCCAACTGATGTGCAGGGTGACTGGTCCAACAGAAGGCACAAGAGAGGCCAAGAAAGCTTCTGAAGGTAGCTTGAAGCCCACTTTATTTAAATTTAAATCCGCTTTATTTAAAATTATTAAAAACATGTACTAATGATTTTCAAAATCACTGGCTATAGCACAATGACTAATCAATTTCACTAATCAAATTTATGTATTTGTAGTTAGTGTTTTCTAACAATTAGGCTGAAGTTTTCTTACTACAAACTAGAGTTCGCTCTCCTATCTCCCATGTTAGAAATAAAAGCAAATGAGGATAAACTGAATTAAGGCATAAATGCTACAGGAAAAAAAATGAGTGGGTATTGCCAGCAGTAGCAAATGGTCTGTGTTTTAACAAAATACACACCTTCACTGAAATCTAGCTGCTGTGGTGTTTTCAATTCCAGTTAAGAAACTCAGCTGTACTAGGCAAACCATATGTGGAGAAAGTTTAAAGGACAAGATATTATTACAAGCGTGCATTACACGGAGAAATAGGGCAGAGCACCAATAGGTTATTCCCAACAAATGTCTCAAACACTGCACAGAATAGACGTGAGGCAAACAACGGCTACAAACCATCCATCTAACGAGGAATTGAGAGAGAAAACATTAGCTTGGAGGTTAATCTTGGCCTCCCGTTAATAGCCGAGTCACCACGGCCCAGGGACAGCACTTTGATTTGTTTAAAGCTTACAAGGGTGGGTTTTAGACAGTTTTAGAAGGAGCCTCTCTCTTGTGAGAAGATGGCAGAAATGTTGAATTCCTGTTCAGTCTGAAATTTAGCCACATAATGTATAGAAATAGGGCAAGTTTTAGGACTTCCTTCAATATACACATACACATCATTTTGAGTCCTTTTTTAGGGTTACCTCATCACTTTTTGAAAAACTTATTAAAACTCATTTGTTAGAAAAGATAAGGGTATAATTAAGCAGAACCAGAGAATCCAGGAAGCTCAGTCTGCCACAGGTTGGTTTGACCTGGGGTCACTCAACTTTGGCTGCCCAGGGTGTGGTATGTAGCAGCGTCCCTGGCCTCTACCTCTCAGATGCTAGTGGTCCTGTTAGTCACGATATCAAAAACGTCTCCTGACATTGCCAGTATCCCTGGGGTCGGGGGGCAATCGCCCCATTTGAGAAGCACTGGCTTTAACATCATGGCTACAATAAACAAATGTAACTGCCAGCTGTATAACTCCACTGAGGAGTCCACTGTGATTAAACTAGAGGTACATTTTTATTTTAATCAAAATCATATCATGGTTAGAACTAAACAAGTTACAGAAGTTTCTGTCTAGTACTGAGCTGTCCGGTATAGTAATCACAGGTCACACATGATGCTAAGCACCTGAGACCTGGCCGTCCAACTTGAGGAGGGCAGCCCGTGTGAAGGGTGCTGCATTTTGAAGAGTTGGTATGAAAAAAGAATGCAAAAGATCTCAGCGATTTTTATATCAATTGGGCTATTTGGGGCATACTTACTGGGGGACATATAACATTAAAATTAACTTCACCTGCCCATTTTTACTTTGTTTCATGTAGCGACTAGAGAATTTGAAATGACTATGTCACTTGCCTTATAATTCTGTTGGATAGCATCGGTCTAGAAACTTGAAATGATTTATTATTCTTTAATGAAATAAATTCCTAAGTCCATCAAGTCAAAAAGACCTTGGAAAGAAAAGCACAGCCCTGTGCAGCCAGCCAGTTGTGGTGTCACAACTCTTGATCCTGCCTCAATGATTTTTCAGCTACTTTAAACCAATTGTTTCGATTCCAATGCTTTATTCTCAACATCTCAGCGGGTTCTTTCCTAGCTGCTGAGTCATCTTCATGTTGTTCCTTATCATTCTGCTGCACATCTGTTTCTTTTGTACACTCGGGAACTTTCCTGGTGGGATGTGGAGAGGCAGCATCCATCATGTTTAGAAAATCATAAGCAGGAAGAGGAGGTCTCCATTCTTGAGCAGGTAAAATTGCTGGAAGGTACAATCAAGGGTCAGAGATTAATAGCTATGCAACTATCATATGAATATACTAGAAAATATTTTATTTTGAAAAATATATTTGTAAGAGTAAAGGCTTTATTAGCTTTATCTAAGCAAAGCTAGAATTTTTTTTTTTTTTTTTTACTGTCATTGTGTAGTGGCTCATGTCTATAAACCCAGCCCTCTGGGAGACTGAAGTGGGTGGATTATTTATTATTTTG
Source organism: Nycticebus coucang (assembly GCF_027406575.1). NCBI lineage: Eukaryota > Metazoa > Chordata > Mammalia > Primates > Lorisidae > Nycticebus > Nycticebus coucang. Next base: position 5,114,019 of record NC_069785.1, on the reverse strand, counting down.
TTATTTATACAAGCGTTTCTTTACATTTTCAAGCATTTTATGGTTTTGAAGCTTTCTAATCATGGTGGGATTATACCTGTGGTGCATCTTACAAGGGTATATGTGAAACTTAGTAAATGTGGAATGTAAATGTCTTAACACAATAACTAAGAAAATGCCAGGAAGGCTATGTTAACCAGTGTGATGAAAATCGGTCAAACAGTCTATGAAACTAGTGTGTGGTGCCCCATGATCACATTAATGTACACAGCTATGATTTAATAAAAATAAATAAATAAAAATAAAAAGCTTGTTTTATAAAAATAATGAAAGACAAGGATTAATGCTACTCTGGAATCAACTGTACTGTTCATAGACAGTGATTAGATACTTTTTCTTAAGTATGCTTCATGGCGGTGAATCTCAGCATTATTTTAAAACACTGGTCATTAAAATTGGAAAACTAATGAAAGCTGATCATATAATGTCAACTAGACAGATTTTACAACACAGAGTTAGGATTTATTGGCTCATTTAAAACACTATTTTGAGAAACAAACTATATAAGGCAACGTGCAAAGTAAACCTTTAAAAAATAAATGCCAATGAAAGAATCTATATACAGTTACATGTCAAAAAATAATAATACTCATAAAATATAAACATGAGCATTTCTTGTAAGTATCTTTAAGAGCTTAGAAAATACATATAAATTTCAATTTCATAGAGTGAATTAAAGCTCAAACAAAAATCTGTGTATGTATATGTAAAGTACTTTTACTTTATGTATACTTTACTGTATATATGCAGTACTGTACTTAATGATATATAATTTCTTCACTTAGATTCAATTATACAAAATCTTTGTACTTGGTACATCACCAGGGTATTAAATTTAGACTACTTATGGAACTGATGTTTCAAATTGGTGTTGACAGCAGATTCAAAAGTAATAAACGATGAAATATTTTCTTCAATGTAATAAATAGGTAAGAAGAATAACCGTAGTTTGCACTATGTAGATCAATGTATATTAAAGTAGTTGAAAGTGTAACAAATAGTTAGCAACATTGGGTGGTACCAACAAAGGAGTAGGGCACCAGCCTCATATACCGGAGGTGGTGGGTTCGAACCCCAGCCCCAGCCAAAAACTGCAAAAAAAATAGCAACATTTGAGTTTCTGACAGAGTCTCACTGTCATTTAGGCTGGAGTACAGTGGGGCAGTCACAGCTCACAGCAGCCTTGAACTTCAGGGCTCAAGCAATTCTCCCACCTCAGCCTCTCGAGTGGCTGGGACTACAGGCATGCAAATACTTTCTTCAATTTTTTGTAGAGACAGGGGTCTTGCTATTGCCCAGGCAGATCTCAAACTCTTGCCCTCAAACAATCCTCCTGCCTCAGCCTCCTTGTGGGAGGAAACCCTGAAGTATTACATCTGGACCTGAAATGCCAGAAGGTTTTGTGCTTCTCTGATATCTGCACAGGGTTGCTCAGGATGACTCAGCCCTCTCTTTACAGCTTCTTCACTTTGCTGTGAATCCTGCACATGCTTTGAAACTGCGCATGGGGGACTATATGACAATCTCCTTGTCTGCCTTTCTGTAAACCTATGAAAGGACAGGGTGACAGGCCGAGGAGCTCGGCCATTTGGTCTCTAGTCCGCTGTGGCCACACTGGCTAAAATAAAGCGCTTCCTCTTTCAAACACAGGTGTTGGGGTGATTTGTTTCTATGAGGCCTTGTTTTCCTTCAACATCCTGAGTAGCTGAGATACAGGCAGGAGCCACTCTGCCCAGTGTAGCAATATTTACTTTTTAAGGTAAATGCTGCAGCCTAGTGGTCTGAGGCTATGACAAAAATGCCCCAAACTATCACCACACTTCTGCTAACTACTTGCTAAGGAAACTCTACAAAGATCTTAATTTTTAATGGCAAAGAAAACTGTTATCTTATATAAGTAGTAAATACATTATTCATAAAATTAGTAATAATAATAAACATTTATTGAGCTTTTAATTCTATGCATTATTCATTTAATCTTTCTTTTTTTTGAGACAGAGTCTTAATATATAACACCCGAGGTAGAGTGTGGTAGCATCACAGCTCACAGCAACCTCAAACTATTGGGCTTCAGTGATTCTCTTGCCTCAGCCTCCCGAGTTGCTGGGACTACAGGCGCCTGCCACAACGCCCGGCTATTTTTTGGTTGTAGTTGTCATTATTGTTTGGCAGGCCCAGGCCGGGTTCAAACCCTCCAGCCCCCGTGTATGTGGCCAGTGCCCTAGCCACTGAGCTACAGGTGCTGAGCCATTTAATCTTTACAATGAGGTAAATATGATTATTATCCCAATTACATATATGAGAAGACCAAGGCATAGAAAGGTCAAGGAACTAGACCAAAGTTAACTGTAAATCTCAGATAAGAATAGCCAGTCACCACAATTCCACAGAAATTAAGATGTGCAGCAAGCAAAACGAGGCAGACATCTGTGGCGTCGTGTACCAGTTAGCTGTTCCCAGATCATCCCTGCAATCCACCCCCCACGCCAGCCCCAGCTTAGAGAGGGTGGGAACAGGGCCTGCTTGTGCAGAAGGCAGAGTCCAGGGCACAGGGAAGGACCATTCAGTTTTCTTCTCTGCTGCAGACGCTGCAGGAACAGCTCATGAACAGCAGCCGTGACACACGGCAATGGCTCACGAACAGCGGCCGTGACACGCAGCAATAGCTCACAAACAGCGGCCGTGACACGCGGCAACGGCTCACGAACAACGGCCGTGACACGCGGAAACAATGGAAAACCTCAGAGTGAGTTGGTGAAGACATGAACAACATTGCAGTGGAAAATACTCCAGTCTCTCAGGACGCTCGGAAGAATCAGAACCTCTTGGTAATGATTTCAGTTGGGGACTTAAAGCCCCCAGGGAGGCTCCTGGTAGAAAAGGACATTTACATGATAACACTTTAGAGTCGTACTTTACAAAGTGCCCCTGTACACAGGGTTCACGTGATTCTTAAAGTCAGGGATGTGAAGTCTTCAGACAGGAATTATTAACCTCATGTTACAGTTGTAGAGTAGGAAACCGAGAAAGACTTGAGAGCCATCTCAAGGCAGGTCCCGAGCTTGGGATTCTGTGTTTTGAACAATACTATTTCTTTTGTTTCATGTCAAAAAATACAAAGCAAGAAGTTTGTATTGAGAAGCACACTGGCCCCAGCTGCACATAATCCTGACCTACAGGGGAATTCTACGTCACTGCAGCTGTAAAACGACAACATTCAACTTAATTCTGTAAAATGGCAATGCAGATGGTGAAGTGAATGTGGGGCATGTGGGAAGGTTAAGTACAGCTGGAAGGATCCCTGCACCGGGGGGCATGTGGCAAGGTTAAGTACAGCTGGAAGGACCCCTGCACCGGGGGGGCATGTGGCAAGGTTAAGTACAGCTGGAAGGATCCCTGCACCGGGGGGCATGTGGCAAGGTTAAGTACAGCTGGAAGGATCCCCTGCACCGGGGGGCATGTGGCAAGGTTAAGTACAGCTGGAAGGATCCCTGCACCGGGGGGCATGTGGCAAGGTTAAGTACAGCTGGAAGGACCCCTGCACCGGGGGGGCATGTGGCAAGGTTAAGTACAGCTGGAAGGATCCCTGCACCGGGGGGCATGTGGCAAGGTTAAGTACAGCTGGAAGGATCCCCTGCACCGGGGGGCATGTGGCAAGGTTAAGTACAGCTGGAAGGATCCCTGCACCGGGGGGCATGTGGCAAGGTTAAGTCCAGCTGGAGGACCCCTGCACCGGGGGGCATGTGGCAAGGTTATGTCCAGCTGGAAGGACCCCTGCACCGGGGGCATGTGGCAAGGTTAAGTACAGCTGGAAGGACCCCTGCACCGGGGGGCATGTGGCAAGGTTAAGTCCAGCTGGAAGGATCCCTGCACCGGGGGGCATGTGGCAAGGTTAAGTCCAGCTGGAAGGATCCCTGCACCGGGGGGCATGTGGCAAGGTTAGGTACAGCTGGAAGGATCCCTGCACCGGGGGGCATGTGGCAAGGTTAAGTACAGCTGGAAGGACCCCTGCACTGGGGGGCATGTGGCAAGGTTAAGTACAGCTGGAAGGACCCCTGCACCGGGGGGCATGTGGCAAGGTTAAGTCCAGCTGGAAGGACCCCTGCACCGGGGGGCATGTGGCAAGGTTAAGTACAGCTGGAAGGATCCCTGCACCGGGGGGCATGTGGCAAGGTTAAGTCCAGCTGGAGGACCCCTGCACCGGGGGCCATGTGGCAAGGTTATGTCCAGCTGGAAGGACCCCTGCACCGGGGGCATGTGGCAAGGTTAAGTCCAGCTGGAAGGACCCCTGCACCGGGGGGCATGTGGCAAGGTTAAGTCCAGCTGGAAGGATCCCTGCACCGGGGGGCATGTGGCAAGGTTAAGTCCAGCTGGAAGGATCCCTGCACCGGGGGGCATGTGGCAAGGTTAGGTACAGCTGGAAGGATCCCTGCACCGGGGGGCATGTGGCAAGGTTAAGTACAGCTGGAAGGATCCCTGCACCGGGGGGCATGTGGCAAGGTTAAGTACAGCTGGAAGGACCCCTGCACCGGGGGGCATGTGGCAAGGTTAAGTCCAGCTGGAAGGACCCCTGCACCGGGGGGGCATGTGGCAAGGTTAAGTACAGCTGGAAGGACCCCTGCACCGGGGGGCATGTGGCAAGGTTAAGTACAGCTTGAAGGACCCCTGCACCGGGGGGCATGTGGCAAGGTTAAGTACAGCTGGAAGGATCCCTGCACCGGGGGGCATGTGGCAAGGTTAAGTACAGCTGGAAGGACCCCTGCACCGGGGGGCATGTGGCAAGGTTAAGTCCAGCTGGAAGGATCCCTGCACCGGGGGGCATGTGGCAAGGTTAAGTCCAGCTGGAAGGATCCCTGCACCGGGGGGCATGTGGCAAGGTTAAGTCCAGCTGGAAGGATCCCTGCACCGGGGGGCATGTGGCAAGGTTAAGTCCAGCTGGAAGGATCCCTGCACCAGGGGGCATGTGGCAAGGTTAAGTCCAGCTGGAAGGATCCCTGCACCGGAGGGCATTGGCAAGGTTAAGTCCAGCTGGAAGGATCCCTGCACCGGGGGGCATTGGCAAGGTTAAGTCCAGCTGGAAGGATCCCTGCACCGGGGGGCATGTGGCAAGGTTAAGTACAGCTGGAAGGATCCCTGCACCGTGTAGCGACAATGCAGACATCCATGATGACTGACAACCACAGGACAGCTTCCTTCCAGACTGAATCACACAAAACAGTGCACTTAATTAATTTTGTCCCATTTCCTAGGGAAACATTAAAACTAATAAATTATCTAAATTATCTCAGAAAATTAAGACAAAACTACCATTTTAACGGAAAGAACAGCCAAAATAATCTTGAAAATGAGGAATGAAGTTAAAGAAATCAAATTTCTAGATTTTGAAGTATTTACAAAGCTATAAGGAAGACAGTGTTGTGTTTACTAACCTAAGGATGGGCACAAAAACATGTATGCAAATGTTCACAGCAGCATTATTCATAAGAGCCAAAAGGGAAAGCAACCCAAATGTCCATCAACCGATGAATGCAAAATCAAAGTGTGATCTAGCCACACCACAGACCATGTTCAGGGGGACTGTGTTCATGGACTGGGTGCGTCAGGCTATGACATGGAAATCCTTGAAATCCTCACACTGAGTGAAAGAAGCCAGACATTAAAAAGCTATAAATGGTATGATACCTTTTACCATGTCTATGAGCCATCCAGCTTAGGCAAATCCATAAGGCCAGAAAATAGATTAGTGTTTGCAAGAATATAGGTGGCCCTGAGGGATATTATAGTTAGTAAAATAAGCCAGGTACATAAAGAGAAATATTGTATAATCTCACTTTTATGTGGAATCTAAAATAACTTAATTCAACTCATGGTGGACAATAAATCTAAACCTAAGGCATGAAACTACAAAAGTTTTAGAAGAAAATGCTGAACTAACTCTTATAGACACTGTCCTAGGCAAAGAATTTATGAAGAAGATGCCAAAAGCAATCACAACAACAAATAAAATAAATAAATGGGACTTGACCAGATTCAAAATTGTTTGCACAGCTAAGGAAACAATTAGTAGACGACCTACAGAAAGGGAGAAAGTATTTGCAAGTTATACATCTGATAGAGGGCTGATAACCAGAATCTACAAAGAGCTCAAGCAAATCAGCAAGAAAAAAAAAATCAAACAACCTCATTAAAAAATGGGCAAAACACATGAACAAAAGCTTTTCAGAAAAAGATAGACTTAAGGGCCAACAAACATAGGAAAAAATGCTCAACATCTCTCATCATTAGGGAAATGAAAATCAAAACCACAATGAGATATCATCTAACTCCAGTGAAAATGACTTTTATCAAAAAGTCCCAAAACGACAAGTGCTGTTGTGGATGTGGAGAGAAAGGAACACTGGTCTACACATGGTTGGTGGGACTGCAAACTAGGACAGCCTCTGTGGAAAGGAGTAAGGAGATTCCTGAAGGGACTAAAAGTAGACCTGCCATGTGAGCCAGGAATCCCACTACGGAAGCAAAACAAGACATTTTATAAAAAACACACCTGCACCTAAATGTTCATAGCAGCACAGTTCACAATTGCAAAGATGTGGAAACAAGCCAGTGCCCATCAATATGTGAGCAGATTCATAAAATGTAGTACATGTATACCATGGAGTACTTACTACTCAGCCATAAAAGAAATGGTGAACTGATGCCTCTTGTATTAACCTGGATGGAACTGCAGACTATTCTTCTAAGTCAGAGGTTCTCAACCTTCCTAATGGCCACAACCCTTTAATACAGTCCCTCATGGTGTGGTCACCCCAACCATAAAAGTATTTTCGTTGCTACTTCATAACTGTAATTTTGCTGCTGTTACGAATTGTAATTTAAGTATCTGATATGCAGAATGGTCTTAGGCGACCCCTGTAAAAGGGTTGTTCAATCCCTACAGGTTGAGAACGGCTGTTCTAAGTATCACAAGAATGAAAAAACACATACCACATGTGCTCTCTATTAACCTGGAACTAATCAATCAACAATTATGTACACATATAGAAATAACATTCATCAAGAATCAAGTAGGTGGGGAAGTTGTAAATTCACGGGTAGAGTGCACACTATCTGGGTGATGGGCACACTTGTAACTGTGACTCAAACTGTACAAAAGCAATGTATATAGCCAAAACATTTGTACCCCCATAATATTCCAAAACGAAAAATACATATAAAATAAAATAACTAAACTCACAAAAGGAGAAGAGGGTAGAGTGGTGGTTACCAGGTTTGGCTGGGGGTGGGGCGATGTTAGAGTTCAAAGTTTATTAAACAGGAGCAGTAAGTCCCGGAGACCTGCTGTAGAGTGTGGTGACTGTGGTAGGTAACACTGCGTTATATACTTGAAAATTACTAACAGAGATTTCAAATGTTCTCACCACAAATAAACAAGAAGTATGTGAAGTGATAGGTATGTTAGCTAGCTTGGTTTAATCATTCCACAATGTTTACATATATGAAAACATCATACTGCATACTGTAAATCATCATTTTCTTCATTTGTCACTTAAAAGAAATTCTGGCTCTGGAGTAAAAGAGATCCAGGTTGAAATCCAAGCACCCTCATTTACTGGTTAATTATGACTGAACTACAGGTTGACTTAACTGTTCTATAGACAATAATACTCATCTGAGCTTTTCGAGAATTTAATGAGAATGTCTGTAAGTCACTTAGCATTGTGCTAGCCACCTAGTAGGCATTCAATAAATGTTAGCTATTATTAAATTTAATAAAATGTAATCATGGTACTTATTTTTATGTGTAATAATTCCTACCACATAGGTTTCTCATGAGGATTAGATGAAATAATGTAAGAAATGTATTTTTGTCAGCTATTATTTTATTCACGTTAAATATCCTGAATCAAGGAATGTCATCTTATTCTTTGTCCAGATGATAAAATTAAGATATTTATTAAAATACTATTTCAATAAGCAGAAATTCTTCCCCCGAATATTTATGACTATAGACTGGACATAATGGTTATGGGGTTTAGTTAAAAATCAACACAAACTCAATTATCACCTGATAATCTTGGTGACTACTCAGACTGAATTGCACGGTTACCTGGAGATTCAGTAAAACAAGAAAATGATATGTTAGATACATCAGGCGATCGAGTCGAAATGAGGCTCTGGACTTAAGATTGTTCGGTTGGAGCTGCACTGGGATTTATTAGTGAATAACCTTTGACAAGTTACTTAAGCTCTATCTTAATTTTATCATCTGGAAAAAGAATGTGATGATGACATGCAGAATCCTGAGGTGGTTGTGAGAATAAATCAGAGAGAGCTTCCCGAAATGTACTCAGCGCCAGGCCTGGAAGGAACACATTCTTAATGAATACTGGCTATTATTTTTATTCCATCAGTAGCTTTCTATGAAGTAACTGTCCTAAAGTGTAAAAGCCAGATGTATCACAACCTTCAGGGTAGAGCCATCCGATCAACAAAAGCAATAATAATAAACATTGAGGGAAAATCCAAAGATAGTTTCAGTCTGAAACGCACATTCTTAGATACACGCAGACCTCACTTTGTTGTGCTTTGCTTTAATGTACTTAGTGGATATTTTGTATTTTACAGATTAAAGGTTTGTGGCAATCCTGCTTTGAGCCTGCGCTCTCTTCACATCTCTGTCATATTTTGATAAGTCTCATGATATTTCAAACTTTTTCATTATTTTCATTACTTTTTTATCTGTCTTGGTGATCTGCGAGCAATGACCTTTGATGTTATCACCGTAGTTTGGCAGAGATGTGACACAAACCAGTCCCACCTAAGACAAGGAACTTCATCAATACATGCTGTCCCTGTCTCTCTCCCTTCAAGATGCAAGAATATTAAAATTGGACCAAACAATAACCTTCCAATGGCCTTTAAGTGTTCAAGTGAAAAGAAGACTCTCTCACTGGACACTGAAACCTAAAGATGGCTAAGCTTTCTCAGTGAGGCAGGCACGCTGAAAACCAAGACAGGCTGCAGCCGGCCCTCTCTAGCCCACCTGCTCTGTTGTGAATGCAAAGGAAAAGTTCTTGAAGGAAAGTAAAAGTGCTTTTCCAGTGAACACACAAATGATAAGAAAGCACAACGGCCTTACTGCCGATAGGGAGAAGTATGCAAACAGAAGATCAAACCAGCCGCAGCACTACCTTAAAATGAAGCCAAAGTTCATCCGGAGCTAGGCACTAACTCCCCCAGTTGTGTGAAGGCTGAGGCAGGTGAGGAACTGCAGAAGCACAGCTGGAGTTAGCAGAGGCCGGTCTGCACTTTAAGGAAAGACGCTGTCTCCATAACATAAATGTGCCAGGTGAAGCCGCAGGGAGTGCCGGGGCATCGCGCAAGTTATCCGGATCACCTGATGAGATCACCGATGAAGGTGGCTGTGCTAATACCATATATTCAGCGTGACGAAACAGCCTACTACAGGAAGAAGATGCCATCTAGGACTTGTCAGAGAGAGATGCCTGACTTCAAAGATTTAAAGGACATTGTAAGCTGAAGCCGATGTTCACTGACCATTCCAAAACTCCTAGGGCCCTCAAGAATTATGCTCAATTTACTCTGCCTGTGCTCTGAAAACAGAACAACAAAGCATGATAATAGCAAGATTGTTTATAGAAAAAAGATTTCCTTTCAAAATGTAATTGCTTATTGACAACGCACCTCATCACCCAAGAGCTCTGATGGAGACACACAAGACTAATGTTCTCATGCCTGCTGACACAGAATCCACCCTGCAGCCTGGAGATCAGGAGTCATTGTGACTTTCACGTCTTACTATTTAAGAAATACATGTCATAAGGACATAGCTGCTATAGACAGTGATTCCTCAGAGGGAGCTGGGATGTCAACTGAAAACCTTCTGGGAGAGCCACTCTTCCAGCTGCTACTAAGCACGTCTTGTGAGCCATGGGAAGAGATCAAAATGTCAACATGAATAGGAGTTGAGCAGAAGTTGATTCCAGCCTCCTGGATGACTTTGAGGGGTTGATAATTCCAGTGGAGGAAGCAACTGCAGATGGGCTGGGACTTGGAAGAGAGCTAGAGCCAGAGACTGAGGAGGGGCTGAACTGCTGCATCTCGTGCTGTGAAGCTGCTGCTCACGGATGAGCAGAGAAAGTGGTTTCTCGAGATAGTACCTACCAGTACGATGCCATAACACTGCTGAAATGACAGTAAAAGCTTTAGAATATCACATAACACAGCAACAGGGCTTGAGAGAATTTTGAGAGAAGTTCTACTGTGGGTAAAAAGCTATCCAACAGCATCACACGCTTCAGAGAAATCTCTCATGAAAGGAGTTGACCAATGTGCAAACTTCATTGTTGTCTTGAGAAATAGCCACAGTCACCCCACCCTTCAGCAACCACCAGCCTCCTCAGTCAGCAGTCATCCACACGGAAGCAAGACCCTCCCCCAGCAAAGAGCTTAGAGCTCACTGAAGGCTCCCAGGATCATCAGCATCTTTTAGCAATGAAGTATGTTTTACTTACAGTATTTACTTTTTAGATACAATGCTACTGTACGCTTAACAGACGACTGCATAATATGAATATAACTTTTGTACGTACTAGGAAACCAAAAATTTTGTGTAACCTGCTTTATTGCAGTGTCTCAAAGCTAATATCTCTCCAATATCTCCGTGCCTGTATTAAGGACCAGAGTTTTACATAATAAGAATGTATTATTTATAAAATAGTCTCACTTTCTATAAACTACATATTTGCTTACAGCCATAGAACTGGCATGTATATGAAAAAGCTACACAGGAACTGTCTTGTGAAATCTACAATTTTATGTCTGTAAAAAGAGCATAAAGGACTTGTGCTTCAATAGAGCAATGCTCCCACTATAACCTTCCTTTAACGTTACAAATTACTAAAATTGTATTTTTGAAGACACTGGCAATCTATACAAGCAACACGGAATCGGTGAATTAAAATTCGAGAGCTGGAAGAGGCCTTTGCAGGCGACTCCGCTGTCTCCAACTGAGGCCTTGCAGCTTTGGTCTCACAATCAGAGTATTAATATTTAGGATAATTACAAATATTACAATTCAACTCATTCTAGCATTCATTAGCATTATTTAAAAGTTTAAAATTCAGCCAGGAGGGTGGCTTATGCCTATAATCCTAGCACTCTGGAATTCTGAGGCAGGAAGATCACTGGAGCTCAGGAGTTTAAGACCAGCTTGAGCAAAAGAGCAAGACCCCATCTCTACTAAAAATAGAAAAACTAATGAGGAGTTGTGGTGCACACCTGTAGTCCCAGCTACTCCAGAGGCTGAGGCAAGGGGATCGCTTAAGCCCAGGAGTTTGAGGTTGCTTGTAGCCAGGGCAACAGAATGAGACTCTGTCTCTAAATAAATAAGTTAGTTTAAAATTCATGGAACAAATTGCAGAACTGTGTATATTATACAAAACAGAAAACTTACTGATGTGGTTTTCTAGTCCTGCTTCTAATTTCTTAAGCCACAATGTAAGGTTTTGCTCAGTTATAGTCTGGCCTGAAGGAAATGCAAACACTTGGCCACCTGCATGCAGATTCACCAAAACGAGAACAGGAAGGGGAGGCACAGGGTCAAAGTATGCCTGTAAGATTCCTCTCCCCACAGGAGTATTCTTTCTACAAAAGGGAACAAATGTACGTGTTAATGAATGTTTCTTTTTATAACAAAACCATGAAAATAGTTTATAGAACATTATTAATCTTTAAATAGTCTTATGCCAGTAAGTTTATTTTACAAAAAGGTGTTCTGAAAACCAAAAGGTCTCTGACAGTGTAATCAGTCATCAGATTCTTTAAGTTTCTTTGTAACAGGGACAGTCCCCTTCTCTTTGAAGAAAAAAGACCTGACAGTTTAATGAGAAGCAGTCACAGCCCACAGGCCTATCAATTTAGGCCCAACATAGTCAATAGGTTCCTTCCAAAGTTTAGTCAAGTATCTGATAACATGTCAACTCAAAAATTAGTTACATAACTATAAATATTTCTTTTCCAAATAAAGTTGTGCCTTTCCTCCGGAAAAAAGAGGGTATTGATTTCAAATTAAAGAAGTGAAAACTCCTTATGTTCATATAAGGAAACATAAAGATACCTGGTTTTCCTAATGTAACACATTCCATAGTTTTTAAAATACTATTTTACTCTTAGATACCTACAGTGATAATTACCCAGGAAAATTTTGCCTCAAGCAATAGGATGTACTATTAAACTCTTCACAGTAAAAATGTACATTGCCCTACTTTGGTAATGTTTCAAATGAATTAAAAAATAAAATACGCCTTTTATCTGATGAAGCTGAATAAGGGACAGTGTGTGTATTTGTAAACTGTGTTCAAAGACGTTAAATGTAACACAAACAGTGCATCTAGAAAACACACCAGGAAACCCTACAGATGATGCTCCGAAACCGCTGTGTAACATTGTGGGCTGCACTTTAAAAATACAGAAGTATGAAAAAGAAACTGAAGGGAAAGGTCAATATGCTTACTTTTCGGTATTTGCCAAATTTTCCTCAATGAACGTCAATAACTTTTTTTTTTTTTTTGAGACAGAGTCTCACTATGTTGCCCTGGGTAGAGTGCCATGGTGTCATATCTCACAGCAACCTCCAACTCTTGTGCTTAAACAATTCTCTTGCCTCAGCCTCCCAAGTAGTTGGGACTACAGGTGCCTGCCACAACACCCGGCTATTTTTTGTTGCAGTTGTCATTGTTGTTTAGCTGGCCGGGGTCGGGTTCAAACCCACCAGCCTCAGTGTACGTGGTCAGCACCCTACTCACTGAGCTACGGGCACCAAGCCAACATCAATAACTTTTAAAATCAGAAAAAAATATAACTTAAAAAAACTTGTAGAATAAAATTCAACCTCTACCAAGGTCATCTTAGATCTTGTCAAGAGAGTTTAATTACTAGAATATCACAGTATACCTGGTCCCTTAACATTACCTTTAAAGGCAGAGTTAGAGAGTTGTGTTTCCTAATGAAAATGCAGTAATTATTATACTTTTGCTATCTCTTACATATTAAAAAATATACTTACAGATTTAACCAACAAGGAGTAAGTGTATTCAAGTGTTTCTGCTTTGCCAGTGTCAATATTGTTTTTTCATGCTGAGGACTTATACTCCCATCACTGAACAAAATCAGTAATGGTTTCTTAAGTCTTAAGTAAGTGGGAAGATTGTCCACAGTGATTTCTGGCTGTTAAAAGAAAGGGACAAAAAAAAAATTTTATATATATATATATACACACACACACGGAGGATGCATAAAACAGAAAATAATACTCAAATCGCTCATGCACTGTTAGTTTATAAAATATAATTCAAACACATTTCACATCAGCAGAGACTTAACTACACTAACTAAAAACTATCCATCTCAAGCTTCTTAGTAAGTTATTTTTGAAATGAACCTGCTAATAGAATTGAGAATAATTTAAAGGAGCCCCCCCCACTTTACAAGAATGTAACATTTCTAATAATTTCTTATGCTAAAATCTGGACCAAACTAGCCAGTACTCACATGAGAAGTACATAAAATTCCTGGTTTTTTTTTCCTCTAGCATAAAATACTTTTAATTTTATTTTAATAGACACGTAATTATACATATTTATGGAGTATACAGTATTGTTTTGATACACATATAGTGATAACATAAAATTTTTGAAACATATAAGCTAAGAAGAAATGTTCCTCCTTTTAATGTATATAGTGGCTTAAAATAAAAATTAATAGAGGCTAGTGGCTTCCTGTTACTACTTACAGATGGCTTGTTTGACTTCCCAACTCTTCCATCACCTAAGTAATCAAGTCCCTGCATTGAATTCTCTTTAAAGAAAGTACCTTGTTTTTCTTTGGGGAGGCGGAGACAAGATGGCTGACTGAAGCCAGCTTTCCACAGAGGCTCCCATCCAGAAGGAGAGTTAAAGGACAGAAATTTAGCAAGTAACCTGGTAGATTAGAGCTGCACCAAGAGAAGGTTGAAGAATGCATCTCAACCCCGCTGAGATGAGCTGCGACCCCAAGGATACAAACAAAAGGTACAAAATCCATCACCAAGCGGACGGGAGTGCCCCACAAACAAAAGAGCAGAGGTCAAAGGTCCTCCCACTACACTCCATGGGAGAGACCCTCTGGAAACTAGACCTACCTCCCCTAATAGGGTGCCACAGCATTCTCCTGCCAGGTATAAAACTGTATAAAACTGTACATATTCTCTACCTGCAATTCTGAGCTACGAGCACTCCCCTCCATTCTCACTCTGAGGTCTGGAGGCCTGTCCCGCAGGAGTCCAGATTCTTGGGTGATTTCTCAAGGGGTGTGGACAGGGCCTAGACTGCAGCTGGTCAGTGCTGATTCTGTGGCACGGGAGTGAGGAGAGGACGGTCGGCTGAGAGGGAACCACACCGGAGCAGCGGTGCCCCGAGGTGCAGACCAGCAGCCATTTTTGGCAACAATAGGGCTCATTCCCAGATATTCTGAAGCCACACCCCCTTGTCTACCTGGGCAACCAGAGGAGGCCGGGCATCTTCTCAGGTGGCAACCACAGTGGAACAGATCTGGGACGGAAAGGCAGGCCCCGTTGAGTAAAGGGTTTGCCTGAGGTGGTACCGGCCTGGGTGGAGTGTGGGGACTAGAAAACGCATGCGCAGAGCCGGGAAATTCCCAGGGCTGGGCTGACCCAGAGGACCGCTTTACTGAGTCTAAGATGCACACGGCCCTCAGGGGATCGTCAGCCTATAGACAAAGGAAGACAGGTGGCTAGAACTGACAGCTAACCGAATACAAACCTGCAGGAGCAAAGACAGGGCCTAAGGCACAGGCTCTGGGAACTCAAAACAGCTTCTCTTCTGCAGGGGAATTTAGCAGGGACAGAAACAGATTCCCACAAACTTGTTCTGGTTCTGTTCTGTCAGTAACATCAATCAGGGGCCGGGCTGGAACTGAGTAAACACCCCCCAGCCTCCATCAAGCACCCGAGGTTGTCAGGCCTCACCTCCCCATGCTGGATAGAGGCAGACCACAGCGGCATGGCTGAGCAGAAATAGATTTCCTTGTGACTCAGGCAGGTGCAACCCCCTGGAGTATCTGTTCACTAGAGGAAACTGGGTCACAGCCCTGCAGGGCTATCAGTGACTGGGTGTGACAGAGGTGCAAGGTGGGGAAGGAGGCATCAACCTTCCCAGACTAATTTATTTGCTGGGTGCATCCTCCTGACTTCACGGAGCACCGGAGCAAGTCATATCTGAGTTGTCACCAGACCCCTCGATCTAGTTGCCAGAGACCTTTTAAACTCTCCCACCTAAGACAGGTGCTGACTGAGCCAATTGATTTGGACTTTTTGAACTGAGGCAAGTGCCTGAGGACTATTCAAGTGGTGCCCTGGGTGTGTGGTTGTAGGAAGGTTTGATTTTCCTTTTCCAATTGTTGCCTATGGGGGGTGGGGTGACTTAATTGCTGGTATTTCTCCACATCTGAGACTTCAACCCAGAGTAACTGTTTCACTAGGGTCAGACAGAGACCAGCTGAAAACAAGACAGAACTACGTAGCCCCACCATACCAAACAGGTCCCAGTTTCTCAGGCCATAGCACTGTACGGGTTGTCAACAAAGCTCCAGGGGAAAAGTCAAACGGTTTAAAATAATCATGGGGCAGAATCAGTGGAAAAACTCTGGTAACACAAATAACCAGAATAGATCAACCCCCCCCCCCCCAGGAAAGATATGGCAGATGTAACTGAAGATCCCATTCATAAACAGCTGGCCAAAATGTCAGAAATCGAATTCAGAATTTGGATTGCAAACAAGATTAATAGAATGGAGGAAAATTTGCAATTAGAAATTCGAGGAAAAATTCAAAAGTTGTCTCAAGAATTTAACGAATTTAAAGACAAAACCTCCAAAGATTTTGACGCACTGAAGCAAGAATTTGCAGCCCTCAAAGATCTGAAAAATGCAGTAGAATCCCTCAGTAACAGAGTGGAGCAAGCAGAAGAAAGGATTTCTGACATTGAAGACAAAGCCTTTGAACACTCCCAAACTCTCAAAGAGGAAGAGAAATGGAGAGCAAAAACAGATCATTCTCTCTGAGAGCTCTGTGATAATTCGAAGAAGGCTAATATCCACCTCACTGGAAATCCCTGAAAGTGATGAAGTGACCTCGCAAGGCACAGAGACCCTTCTCCATGAAATTATGAAAGAGAATCTTCCAGACATGCCAAGAGATTCTGAAATTCAGATAGCAGACAGTTTCAGAACCTGAGCATGACTCAACCAGAATAAGACATACCCCAGGCATATCATAATTAACTTCACTAAAGTTAATATGAAGGAGAAAATTCTGAAAGCAGCCAGACGTAAGAAATCAATTACCTACACAGGGAAGAATATTAGAATGACTGCAGATCTCTCTGCTGAACTTTTCAAGCCAGAAGAGGGTGGTCATCGACTTTTAATCTCCTAAAGCAAAATAACTTTCAACCCCGGATCCTGTATCCAGCTAAACTAAGTTTCATTTATGATGGAGAAATTAAATACTTTAATGACATTCACGTGGTGAAGAAATTTGCCATAACCAAACCAGCTTTGGGATATTCTCAGACGTATCCTCCATAATGACCAGCCCAATCCTCTACCACAAAAGTAAACTCACTCAGAAACTTTTGATCAAACTCCAACTTCCACACTGGCAAAAGGATTAAAAATGTCCACTGGACTTTCGAAAAACTTGATAAACAAAATTTTACCAGACTTATCAATATTCTCCATTAATGTGAATGGCTTAAACTGTCCTCTAAACAGGCACAGGTTAGCTGACTTCATACAAAAACTCAGGTCAGATATTTGCTGCATACAAGAGTCACATCTTAACTTAAAAGATAAACATAGACTCAGGGTTAAAGGATGGTCATCCATATTTCAGGCAAACAGTAATCAGAAAAAGCAGGTGTTGCAATTTTATCTGCAGACACAACAGGCTTTAAACCAACAAACGTAAGGAAGGATAAGAATGGTCACTTCATATTTGTTAAGGGTAATACTCAATATGATGAGATTTCAATTATTAATATTTATGCACCCAAGCAGAATACACTTCAATTAATAAGAGAAACTCTAACAATCATGAGCAACTTGATTTCCTCCAGCTCCATAATAGTCGGAGATTTAAACACTCCTTTGGCAGTGTTGGATAGATACTCCAATAAGAAGCACTGCAAGCCTTCCTCAAGAAAACGGAAAGAGAGGAAGTTAACAACTTAATGGGACATCTCAAGCAACTGGAAAAGGAAGAACATTCCAACCCCAAACCCAGTAGAAGAAAAGAACTAATCAAAATTAGAGCAGAATTAAATGAAATTGAAAACAAAAGAATTATACAAGAGATCAACAAATCCAAAAGTTGGTTTTTTGAAAAGGTCAATAAAATAGATAAACCTTTGGCTAACCTAACAAGGAAAAAAGGAGTAAAATCTCTAATCTCATCAATCAGAAATGACAAAGACGAAATAACAACAGACTCCTCAGAAATTCAAAAATTCCTTAATGAATATTACAAGAAACTTTATTCTCAGAAATATGAAAATCTGAAGGAAATTGACCAATACTTGGAAGCATGTCACCTTCCAAGACTTAGCCAGAATCAAGTGGAAATGTTGAACAGGCCAATATCAAGTTCTGAAATAGCATCAACCATACAAAATCTCCCTAAGAAGAAAAGCCCAGGACCAGATGGCTACATGTCAGAATTCTACTAAACCTTTAAAGAGGAATTAGTACCTATATTACTCAACCTGTTCCAAAAGGTAGAAAAAGAAGGAAGACTACCCAACACGTTCCATGAGGCAAACATCACCCTGATCCCCAAACCAGGAAAAGACCCAACAAGAAAAGAAAATTATAGACCAATATCACTAATGAATATAGATGCAAAAATATTCAACAAGATCCTAACAAACAGAATCCAACAACACATCAAACAAATTATACATCATGACCAAGTTGGTTTTATCCCAGAGTCTCAAGGCTGCTTCAATATACGTAAATCTATAAGTATAATTCAGCACATAAACACATGAAAAAACAAAGACCATATGATTCTCTCAATTGATGCAGAAAAAGCTTTTGATAATATCCAGCATCCCTTCATGATCAGAACACTTAAGAAAATTGGTATAGAAGGGACATTTCTTAAACTGATAGAGGCCATCTACAGCAAACACACAGCCAGTATCGTACTGAATGGAGTTAAATTGAAATCATTTCCACTCAGATCAGGAACCAGACAAGGCTGCCCATTGTCTCCACTGCTCTTTAACATTGTAACGGAAGTTTTAGCCATCGCAATTAGGGAAGAAAAGGTGATCCAGGGTATCCGTATAGGGTCAGAAGAGATCAAACTTTCGTTCTTCGCAGATGATATGATTGTATATCTGGAAAACACCAGGGATTCTACTACAAAACTCTTAGAAGTGATGAAGGAATACAGCAGTGTCTCAGGTTACAAAATCAACATTCATAAATCGGTTGCCTTTATATATACCAACAATAGTCAAGCTAAAAAAACAGTTAAGGACTCTATTCCATTCACAGTAGTGCCAAAGAAGAGGAAATATTTGGGAGTTTAGGTAACAAAGGACATGAAAGATCTCTATAAAGAGAACTATGAAACTCTAAGAAAAGAAGTAGCTGAAGATGTTAACAAATGGAAAAACATACCATGCCCATGGCTGGGAAGAATCAACATTGTTAAAATGTCCATACTACCCAAAGCAATATACAATTTTAATGCAATTCCTATTAAAGCTCCACTGTCATACTTTAAAGATCTTGAAAAAATAATACTTCGTTTTATACGGAATTAGAAAAAACCTCCAATAGCCAAGATATTACTCAGAAATAAAAACAAAGCAGAAGGAATCAAGCTACCAGACCTCAGACTATACTATAAATCAATAGTGATCAAAACAGCATGGTATTGGCACAAAAACAGAGAAGTAGATGTCTGGAACAGAACAGAGAACCAAAAGATGAATCCAGCTACTTACCGTTATTTGATCTTTGACAAGCCAATTAAAAACATTCAGTGGGGAAAAGATTCCCTATTTAACAAATGGTGCTGGGTGAACTGGCTGGCAACCTGTAGAAGACTGAAACTGGATCCACACCTTTCACCATTAACTAAGATAGACTCTCACTGGATTAAAGATTTAAACTTAAGACATGAAACTATAAAAATACTACAAGAGGAGGGGGCGGAGCAAGATGGCGGCCAAGTAACAGCTTCCTTGCATCTGGGCACCGTGAGTCTGGGGAGATAGGACTCCAGGCATCTCTGGCTGGTGGGATCTACCTATCATCACTCCTATGAGGATACAAGGAGTCAGCGAGAGACTTCTGGACCCCAAGAGGAGGACTAAAACAGTGGAAAACCGGCAAGTGGTCGCATATGTTCAATCCATCTAAACCCGCCCACAACTGTAAGTTCAGTAGCAGCGAGACTGCAAACCAGAAAGGCCTTACCTGTGAACTGTTTTGATGTCCTTGGACTTGGCACTGAGTTGAACTGCCTTGGGGAGGGCCTGAGCGGGAGTGCGGAGAACTTTGGCCGTTGTCTAGGGCCCCCGTCTGAGCCACTGAGCCAGACGGAGCTAACAGTGTTTGGCGGTGGGTCACACGGAACCATTGTCAGTGATCTGCCCAGGTAAGCTCTGCCCTCAGGGTCGCAGAGCTAGAAACGGGTGGGAGCTGGTAACCCAGCAACCAAGTAGCCTAAGGGTGGGGTCTGAGCCGCCTTGCAGCCCTAACCCTCAGGGGCAGAGTGAGACCGGTTTTGGCACCCTGGGTAAGTGAATAGCCACTTCAGCAGTGATTCCAGCGAGAAAGCTGGGAAAGCTTCTGCTCAGCAAGTTTACCAGTTCAAAGTGCCTTTTAAGTGGGCTGAAGAGAGATTTAGGGTGTCTACCTGCTGGGGTTGGAGAAATCAGCAGCCTCCAGTCGTATCAGAACTGTGATTAACATCTCATACCCCAGAAGACCACGTGTTGCCCAGACAATATTCAATAACATATACAAACTGCTTTGTTTTTGGTTGTGTATTTTTTTCTTTTTTTTTGTTTGGTTGTTTTTTTTGTTTATTTTGACATTGTTGATATTATTTTGTTTTTTAATTTCAATCTTTTCCATACAGATACCTTTTTCTTTCTCAATTTTTCTAGTTTAATTATAACTTCCCATTGCTGCCTTTTTTAATAACTACAACTTCATTTTTCCTAGTGTTTCTACCGCTATCATTTGGTTTTTCACCCAATTTTATCCCCGTAAAGTTTTCTGTTTGCTTGTTTTGGTTTGATTTATAGCATTTTTGTC
This sequence comes from Nycticebus coucang, assembly GCF_027406575.1. Lineage (NCBI taxonomy): Eukaryota > Metazoa > Chordata > Mammalia > Primates > Lorisidae > Nycticebus > Nycticebus coucang. The sequence continues at coordinate 5,093,562 of NC_069785.1, read as the reverse complement.
TTTCCTCTCTACTTGGTGGAGGTGGGGTACTGTGTCTGATCAGTTAGCAAAGAGCTGCTGACCTCAAGGGAACCACCCAACTGGGCACCCCCAGAAGGTGGGATTTTTTAAGGTTGTGTCAAAGTACCCTACTGTACACCTATATTGCCCTGTCTCCCTCTTTCTGTGCCTCTCTTCTTTTTGTCAGTATTCCTTATACCCACCCCCCTCTCTTTTCTCTATTTTTCTTTTTTTTCTTATCACTCGGTCCTCCTTTCTTTCATCCCTTTTTTGCTCTTCAACCTTCTCACCCTTCTGGTCCTGTAACCCTTAGTCCACAGGCACTCATGAATATAGACGCAAAAATTCTCAACAAAATCCTAGCCAATAGATTACAGCTTATCATCAAAAAAGTCATTCATCATGATCAAGTAGGCTTCATCCCAGGGATGCAAGGCTGGTTTAACATATGCAAGTCCATAAACGTTATCCACCATATTAACAGAGGCAAAAATAAAGATCACGTGATCCTCTCAATAGATGCAGAAAAAGCATTTGATAAAATCCAGCACCCTTTTCTAATTAGAACACTGAAGAGTATAGGCATAGGTGGCACATTTCTAAAACTGATTGAAGCTATCTATGACAAACCCACAGCCAATATTTTACTGAATGGAGTAAAACTGAAAGCTTTTCCTCTTAGAACTGGAACCAGACAAGGTTGTCCTCTGTCACCTTTACTATTCAACATAGTGCTAGAAGTTCTAGCCAATACAATTAGGCAAGACAAGGAAATAAAGGGAATCCAAATGGGAGCAGAGGAGGTCAAACTCTCCCTTTTTGCTGATGACATGATCTTATACTTAGAGAACCCCAAAGACTCAACCATAAGACTCCTAGAAGTCATCAAAAAATACAGTAATGTTTCAGGATATAAAATCAATGTCCACAAGTCAGTAGCCTTTGTGTACACCAATAACAGTCAAGATGAGAAGCTAATTAAGGACACAACTCCCTTCACCATAGTTTCAAAGAAAATGAAATACCTAGGAATATACCTAACGAGGGAGGTGAAGGACCTCTATAAAGAAAACTATGAAATCCTCAGAAAGGAAATAGCAGAGGATATTAACAAATGGAAGAACATACCATGCTCATGGATGGGAAGAATCAACATTGTTAAAACGTCTATACTTCCCAAAGCTATCTACCTATTCAATGCTATTCCTATCAAAGTACCTATATCGTACTTTCAAGATTTGGAAAAAATGATTCTGCGTTTTGTATGGAACCAGAAAAAACCCCGTATAGCTAAGGCAGTTCTCTGTAACAAAAAGAAAGCTGGGGGCATCAGCATACCAGATTTTAGTCTGTACTACAAAGCCATAGTGCTCAAGACAGCATGGTACTGGCACAAAAACAGAGACATAGACACTTGGAATCGAATTGAAAACCAAGAAATGAAACTAACATTTTACAACCACCTAATCTTTGATAAACCAAACAAGAACATACCTTGGGGGAAAGACTCCCTATTCAATAAATGGTGTTGGGAGAACTGGATGTCTACATGTAAAAGACTGAAACTGGACCCACACCTTTCCCCACTCACAAAAATTGATTCAAGATGGATAAAGGACTTAAATTTAAGGCATGAAACAATAAAAATCCTCCAAGAAAGCATAGGAAAAACACTGGAAGATATTGGCCTGGGGAAAGACTTCATGAAGAAGACTGCCATGGCAATTGCAACAACAAAAATAAACAAATGGGACTTCATTAAACTGAAAAGCTTCTGTACAGCTAAGGAGACAATAACCAAAGCAAAGAGACAACCTACACAATGGGAAAGGATATTTGCATATTTTCAATCAGACAATATCTTGATAGCTAGGATCTATAGAGAACTCAAATTAATCCACATGAAAAAAGCCAACAATCCCATATATCAATGGGCAAGAGACATGAATAGAACTTTCTCTAAAGACGACAGATGAATGGCTAACAAACACATGAAAAAATGTTCATCATCTCTATATATTAGAGAAATGCAAATCAAAACAACCCTGAGATATCATCTAACCCCAGTGAGAATGGCCCACATCACAAAATCTCAAAACTGCAGATGCTGGCGTGGATGTGGAGAGAAGGGAACACTTTTACACTGCTGGTGGGACTGCAAACTAGTACAACCTTTCTGGAAGGAAGTATGGAGAAACCTCAAAGCACTCAAGCTAGACCTCCCATTTGATCCTGCAGTCCCATTACTGGGCATCTACCCAGAAGGAAAAAAATCCTTTTATCATAAGGACACTTGTACTAGACTGTTTATTGCAGCTCAATTTACAATCGCCAATGTGGAAACAGCCTAAATGCCCACCAACCCAGGAATGGATTAACAAGCTGTGGTATATGTATACCATGGAATACTATTCAGCCATTAAAAAAAATGGAGACTTTACATCCTTCGAATTAACCTGGATGGACGTGGAAGACATTATTCTTAGTAAAGCATCACAAGAATGGAGAAGCATGAATCCGAATCCTATGTACTCAATTTTGATATGAGGACAATTAATGACAATTATGGTTATGGGGGGGAACAGAAAGAGGGAAGGAGGGAGGGGGGTGGGGCCTTGGTGTGTGTCACACATTATGGGGGCAAGACATGATTGCAAGAGGGACTTTACCTAACAATTGCAATCAGTGTAACCTGGCTTATTGTACCCTCAATGAATCCCCAACAATAAAAAAAAAAAAAAAGAAAAAAAAAATACTACAAGAGAATGCAGGGAAATCCCTTGATGTAATCAGTCTGGGCGAGTATTTTATGAGGAGGATCCCCCAGGCAATTGAAGCAGCTTCAAAAATACACTACTGGGACCTGATCAAACTGAAAAGCTTCTGCACAGCCAAGAACACAGTAAGTAAAGCAAGCAGACAGCCCTCAGAATGGGAGAAGATATTTGCAGGTTATGTCTCCGACAAAGGTTTAATAACCAGAATCCACAGAGAACTCAAACGTATAGTTTTCACATGAAGGCTATAATGCAACTATAGCAGAAGACTATGAGGAAAGGGCCAAGGAAGGGGAAGGGAAGGGGGAGGTTAGGGCGGAGGGAGGGTAATGGGTGGGGCTACACCTTCGGTGCACCTTAGAATGGGTACAGGCGAAACTTAGTAAAGGCAGAATACAAATGTCTACATACAATAACTAAGAAAATGCCATGAAGGCTATGTTGAACAGTTTGATGAGAATATTTCAGATTGTATATGAAACCAGCACATTGTACCCCTTGATTGCACTAATGTACACAGCTATGATTTAACAATAAAAAAAAAAAAAAGAACTCAAACATATAAGCAAGAAAAAAACAAATGATCCCATCACAGGCTGGGCAAGGAACTTGAAGAGAAACTTCTCTGAAGAAGACAGGCGCACGGCCTACAGACATATCAAAAAATGCTCATCATCTTTAATCATTAGAGAAATGCAAATCAAAACTACTTTGAGATATCATCTAACTCCAGTAAGATTAGCCCATAACACAAAATCCCAAGACCAGAGATGTTGGCGTGGATGTGGAGAAAAGGGAACACTTCTACACTGCTGGTGGGAATGCAAATTAATACATTCCGTTTGGAAAACACTTAGAGATCTAAAAATAGATCTGCCATTCAATCCTATAATTCCTCTACTAGGTATATACCCAGAAGACCAAAAATCACATTATACCAAAGATATTTGTACCAGAATGTCTATTGCAGCCCAATTCATAATTGCTACGTCATGGAAAAAGTCCAAGTGCCCATCAATCCACGAATGGATTAATAAATTGTGGTATATGTACACAATGGAATATTATACAGCCTTAAAGAAAGACGGAGACTTTACCTGTTTCATGTTTACATGATGGAGTTGGAACATATTCTTCTTGTAAAGTATCTCAGGAATGGAAGAAAAAGTATCCAATGTACTCAGCTCTACTACGAAACTAATTTATGGCTTTCATATGAAAGCTATAACCCAGTTATAACCTAAGAATATGGGGAAGAGGGAAAGGGAGGGGAGTGAGGGGGGAGGTGGGCAGAGGGAGGGTGATTGGTGAGATTACACCTGTTGTGCAACTTACAAGGGTACATGTGAAACTTAGTAAATGTAGAATGTAAATGTCTTAACACAATAACTAAGAAAATGCCAGGAAGGCTATGTTAACCAGTGTGATGAAAATGTGTCAAACGGTCTATAAAAGCAGTGTATGGTGTCCCATCATCGTATTAATGTACACAGCTATGATTTAATAATAAATTAATAGAATTTTACTTTCTCCAATATTGTGGATTTTTAGCATAATTAAATCAAGGATATGCTAAACAAATCCAATTGCCGATCTCACATCTTGCAGTTTATAATAACTGAAAGAATTTAGTAAAAAATTAGAAATCTATTTATCATTTTTATTATTAGTTTTAAGATGATCATCATTCTCCTGAGATTCCCTTGTGCTGAAGTAAAATTTTCTGTGCCTTTCTGCTATCGATCTGTCTGTTGTCAGCTGATATTCAGTGAACCTTCAGAGGGAGAAGTACCATCTTTCTTTTGGCCCCTAAGCCCTTTTTATCTTAGAAATATTTCCTTTCTCCACTTTCCTCCAACTCAGAATGACACCCCCCTTCCTATTCTCTCTTTCAGAATGCCCAGGTTCATGAATTGTCACAGTTATAAAACTTTAAGCAAATCGCAAACTCGTTCCACTCACTCTGTGAGTTTAAGCTGTAAAATGGAAAGGACTGAAAACACATATAACTTTTTTTGTTTTTAAGAGACAGGGTCTCACACTCTGTTGCCCAGGCTGGAGTGCAATGGTACAATCGAAGCTCAATGTGAGCATGAAAACTGAGGGTCACGAGATGCTCGCATCGCAGACCCCTAAGTAACCAGCACTACAGGCACGCGCTACCTCATCCAGCTACTGTGTCTTCATTTCTGTGGAGATGAAGTCTTCCTATATTGCCCAGGTTGGTCTCAAACTTCTGGCCCCACGTGGTCCTCCTACCTTGTCCTCCCCAAGTGCCAGGATTATAGGTATGAGCCACTGTGCCCCATTTTTAAAAATATGTTTGTAGCAGATAATTTGTCTAGGCTGTTAGTAACAAGAATTGAAAAGAGCAATAAACAGTGCTGATATATTTAGGATTAAAAATAGCAATGACTTATAATAGTAAAGCCTCCACCATTTTCCATTTTTAGTCCCACAGCTATAATTTCATCCTCTGGAAAGACCTGTGAACTAGATAAATCATGCTGCGTGAGATAAATAATCCCCAGCCCACAGACAGGAAACCAGCAGAGAAAGGCCAACTTGAAAAAGTCACACGGCTGAGGAGGAAGCAGCGGGCTTCTGAGAACTCAGGCGTCCTGCTCACCAGCTGCCCATTTCACCGGATCACACTAGAAATTCAGATGAAAGATTTTATCTTCTGAATGGCGCCAACCACTTATCACAATACTGGCTCCTCCTCAAATGCCCAGATTCTGGTACGCCACCTTACCCCAGTCAGTTCTCAGAACAGCCTCTCTCTGCCACCTCTCATCTTTCTTTCCATTCTCTCTCTTGCACTCTCAACATCTTCTCTCCTTTTTCGTGATTAAAATCTTAGGTCCCTTTTTCTCCAAATTGTCCTATGTTGTCTAACTACCATCTCTTAGCTTTCTAGTGAAGTGTGTCCACCTACAAAACATCGACAGTTCTCATGGAGCCAGCAGAAACATCGGAGAGACAGATCCACCTCTGCTCCACTCAAACGTCCACTGAGAACTACAATGTTCAAGTAACTTATGCTGGATGCAGAGTCAACAAAGAAATAAGACACTCTCCCCGCTGTCAAACAGTTCATCCTTTAGGCAGGGGGCTGACAGCTATACCAACTGCTGAGATCCATGGAACAATCTAAAGTCTGACAATAAGGAAGTCTACTGGCTCAACACCAGACAAGCTAAAAACAAGGCCGAGGAGCTCATGGACAGGCTGAGGGACTGGTACCAGGGCTGGGCTTTGGCTAAAGACTAACATCTGGACAGGCTGATCTGTGTACTTGAGCAGGGATTCCAGAGGCAGGGCATCCTGAGGACGGGGGAGCTGCGAAGGTGTACTGGGGAGCAGCAGGTGAGAGGCGCACATGCAGAGGCAAACACGAGACCTGGGGGTGAGGCCTTCATGCATTTTCTAGCTCTTGGGAATACTGAGGAGAATGTGGGGTCAGGCTAGCGATATGGCTGTGCGTGTTTTCAGAAAGATGACTCCCTGGAATATGAATTTGAGAAAAAAGGCCAGTGATGAAACCTGGTCTTTCCTTTGCTGCAAAGAAGAACCAAGCCTTCTGTCAGTCGACAAGGAAGACTTGTCGTCCGGTTCATTAAAATAAAAATTTCATGCCATATAAAAAATTGTTACCACCTGGTCATCCATTTCTCTTCCCCCTCCAGATGAAGGAACTAAAATCTTTCTAAAATCTATTTAATTTTTATTGTAGCTGTTTAATATTTAGTTGAATTCCACAAACCAAAATATTATAAACTCAAACACCGTCACAATGCCTATCAATCTGCTTTAACTCTAAACAGATTTTGATAGTTAAGTTTAACCTAAAGTTTCTCAGGCTTAAAGAATATAATCTTAAAGAAAAATACTAGGTACCAATTTTTATCTATCAGATAGGCCAAGACAGAAGAGTAAAATGATATAAACCTATGGTAAGACAATATAGAAATAGTTATCAGACCCTCAACAATGAGCCTGCTGTTTGCACTACCAATTCAAATGCTAGGAATTTACCTTACGTACATAATCACGGACACACCCACAGATTACCTAAAAGGATGTTCCCTGCATTAAAAAAGACTAAGGTTTTAATTCATTAGTACCACAAAATTTATGCAGATATTAAAAATAAATATCATAGCTATATTTTTAGTGAAAACACACTATGAGAAGACATGTACATATACGCAAAATTTTTTTAAATCTTGGGGAAAATACATTCCTAACTTTAAACTTGGTTAGTGACGTTATGGATGATTATAATTTTCTTCTTTATAGTTTTCTGTGTAATGTGAAAAAAAGTTAAAGACTTATAATATTTCTAAAATTACACTATGTATATGCTAAGGGAATATTAATAATGTGTCAACAAAGACAAAAATGTTACTTTAATAAATAACTTAGAAAACTACCTCATGAAAATATTAATTCAATGATTTAATTATAACTTGTAAATTTAAGGTTATAATTAAAGGGGAGAGAGAAGGCACAAAAAGACTTACTAAAGACCAGTCATGTATCTGAGCCTAAAGTGCAAGGTCCTGTAGACCATCATGACCAAGGACACAAGAGAAGGACATTCACTCAGCATTTCTGGCTGGTAACCTTGCTCCTCTGTCACTTTAGAAATGCAGAGAAGTATCAGTCTAGGACATTTGAGCTATGTCAGATATAACCACAGACAACCGAAACCAAGAAACCCAGGTTACAGCTGCTGCGCCCTCAGCTCGCTACCATACCAGTAGCGTGCACACTGGATCGCGCGGGCGACAGTGATCTCAGAAGATGACAAGACTTTCTTTTACTGTACCTCTTCTGTGATTATCTTTAGATACCCAGACACTTATCACTATCTTACAGTTGCCTACAGTACTCAGCACAGTGACACGCTGTCTCCTGCTGTGGCCTAGGAGTGACGGGCCATACCACATAGCCCAGGTGTGCACGCTACCATGTTCACACAACAAAATCCCCAGATGCCACATTTCTCAGAATGTGTCCCTGTGATCAAGTGATGTATGATAGTACAAGGAAAATGTTAGAAAAAGCCTTTTGTAAGGCAGCGTTGTGTTCTAAATCTGTATAAACACTAAAAATAGCAGCTAGCACTTGCTGCATGTTTGTCGCTGGTTCACCCTGCACGTAGAGCACTGTGCACCGTGGGTCACCGAGTCCCCACAGTGCTGCCCACAGCAGGTGCTGGTGTGACCACGGCTGTGCAAAATGAAGAACAGACAACTGAAAGCACAGGCAGCAAAAAATAAATCGAGGCTTTGAAGCCAAGCAGCCTGACTTCCTGCAATGAGTGTGCTTAATGACCAGCATCAGCCTGGATTTCTGCCACACTCAGCAGGACATGTAAACTCTCTGCAGCGGGCTAGAGATGCTGTGTGCTTAACAAGTGAGCAGCAGCGCGGAGCGCAGCGAGCCAGGGCGTCTCCAGCTCACAGAGCGTCATCTCAGGGCCAGGAAAGGCTGGAAACAGCATTAACACACACTGTGTTCAACGGGTGGCGTTTTTGTTTCAAATGACATCCTCATTATAAAACATACCAGTGTGATGGAGGCATTCCTAATTCTATATGAAATCAGCACATTGTACCCCATAAATGCATTAGTGTATACATGATCTGTGTGTTTATGATTCAATTAAAAAATATATATATTCAATAAAAATAAAAATATTGAATATATTCAATATAAAAATTGAATATTTTTTTTTATTGAATCATAAACATGATTCAATAAACATCATATTGTGGCAAACATGCAGCAATAAAAATATATAAATATATAAAATATATATATTGAATATATATTCAATATTCAATAAATATATATATAGTCAATACAAATATATATATATAAAAAAGATGGAAAAAAACCCGCACTCACAAACATCTCCAGCAGCGCGTCTGTCACTATCTGAACCAGGTCCTGTGTGCGGCTACCAGCTAGTGAGATGCTTTCTATCCTGCCTTCTTTGTGTCTGGCAATCAGCAGGGCTGGAAGAGTTGCAGCATATTTATTTGACCTATAGAAAAATGCAGATTAAAATTCACAACCAAAATGTAAAAAAGTCATCAAAACACAAACAGTTAGGCCAGAAAGTCACAGTGGGAGGCGGCAAGTGGGAAGAAGCTCCACTGCTACAGGAAAAATGAGCTAAATTTCCAAACTTATTCTTCTACATGAGGCTACCTGAGAAAGTTTAAGAGTTTTGACAACCTAGATTAAAGCAGAGTAACAAATAATCTAGCCGTTTTTTTCCTACACAATTTATTCATCCAGAAAATGTCTAAACAGGATTTGGAACACAGTGAATGGTCCTCGACCTTTTTGGACTGCCTGCTACACTGCTGAGTAAGGTGGTGGCCACTTACGAGACACTATCTGCCAGGCACCACATTAGGCAATTTATTTTTATTTTTATTTACCCCTCAGAAAAGTCCTATAAGATAGGCATTATGACCCCCTTTTATAGATGAGGAGACAGAACTTAGTGACTGATATATGGAAGACGCAGACTTCCAGTGAGGGGCTCCCCACATAAAGCCTGCTCCTGACACTGAAACAAGGGCCCAAATCCACCCTCTACCACAACCACTTTTGCTAACTAAACCTAAAAGAAAATTCTCTAAATTAAATAGGAAAAATGCTTTCTGTGAAACTACTAGTGTGGCAGTTATATGTAATAACTTAACTGATGCCAGAACAAAGGGCAGACATTATAATATGATATGCATCAGTCGAAAGCTCAGGCTTCAGATCACCTAGGGAAGCCTCTTAGCTGACAGGTGGCTACCATACTCTGAAACCTGCTGGTCTAGGTCTCTGAGCCACAGCTAAGGGCACAATGAGAACAGATTAGAGGACAATCGTGATTATCCACTGTCTGGAGGATAGGTCTCAAATTTACTAGTTCAGTATTTACATTTCAAAAACCACTAATTTCACAGATAAGACACACACTTCACCATTGAGGGCATATGTCACCAGTGTTGAAGAGGCAAGAGTTAAGCTGAGAATTCTCAGTTGGGAATATTACAGTCAGAAGGTAAGAAAGGTAAACTACTGGGAGCAGTAAGTCCACTTGCACCTGAAAATTGTCTTTCGTGTAGAATGTGATGTGTATTAATAATAATCTCCAAATTTACAGTTGAGTCCTTCGTTATGTAGCAACTAAAATATTTCTGTAGTCCACAGAAGCCCTACCCTCTACAGATAAAGCAACTTAAGTAGCTACAGACGAACAAAAAAACCCACTGATTTTTAAATATATATATATATATACACACACACACACACACACACACTTTGGTAGCAAATAAAAACTTACTCTCTAAAAGTTAAACTCTTCAAAACCTCTCCAAAAAACAACTCCAAAAAACCAAAATTACAGATAAGAGAATCCAAAGAGGAAAATTTTTCTAAGATGATGAAGTGGGAATCCAGGACTGCCCCTGGTGGAGGCTCTGGCCTCAGGTGAAAGACTATCTATGGAATCTAAACGTTTGGTACTTTCCAGATCTCCCTGGAAGAAAATTAAAAAAGTATTTTTGTGGCTGTGCTGTCTTCCTTCACAACCTGAATAAAGGCGAGTAATACAGTATTTTGTGTAGCTTCTTCCACCCTAAAATTAAAAGAGCAAAAAACTTACAGTATCAAAACATCTTCTTTAGAATAAATTCCAGTGATAACATATCCTTGCAGGTACTTTCCAGCTTCACTGAAATATTCTTTTGCTATAAAAACATAGACAAGACAAAAATCTGAAACCTTGAAAATAACGTATGTGACTCAATCGATGAAGAGTTTTATATAGATGGTAGTTCTTCATTATTGATTACAAAGATAAATATTTAAGTGCAGACCTCATACAACAGTGGTTCTAAAATAAATCTGTGTCCTTTTCATGACATTTGATTACTAAAGAAATGTAAACTGATGTAACAAAACTATGGTTTCCTAAACAAATGTATTCTAAATGTAGTTTGTAAGACTCACAGCACTCCGATCAGACAGAGTTACTGAATAAATATTTGTTGGCTTTTCTTCCTAAGGCAGGGTAAATGGAGACAGCTGCCCTACAAGTAGCCTGAAAAGATAAGCAGGTTTGTAAAATGATGTGCACTTGTAATCACAAAATCTAAAGTGCTTATAAGCATAAAAAAAACCTCTAACAGTGTCTGTGCTAGGATCATGCAATTTTGACGGATTTGTGTCTCATTTTTCTATTTTCTGCATTTTCTGTAATGTGTTTTCATTACTTTTGAACTTACATTAATTTGTCTATCAGGTTTTAGTCATTTGTTAGGATATACATATTCAAATTAAAAACTATGATTTCATCAATCTACATTTATGAAAATACACACTTTCATAAATAGCATGAATAGTAACATTTTGCTTAGTACAACAAAATGTATATTTTCATAAATGGCATATTCTGCATTATGTTAATGACTATCTCATAACCAGGAAGCAAATGTGAATTAAATCATTGTAGTCAATGAGAAAAAAAGCAGAAGTTGACTTATAGGTAAAGGATGTATTCTTGCCAGATGAAGGCCAAATGACAGCTCAGCTTGCTTACAAACAGTTCATGGTGGCTCAAATACAAAAACATCAACGGAAGGACTGAGTCACGAAGCAGCTGCTCGGCCGCCAGGGATGCTGAAGACAAAGACCTGTACCTCAGCAGCCAGCAGGAGATTCATAACGCGAGAGTTCAACACCTCAACACTTGGGTAACCACACGATTACTTTCTTTTAAAAGGACACATACTTTCCATAAGATTGAGAAACATTGTCTGTAGGGAGCCAACGTACTAGGGTGGCTCAGTCAGCCAGTGAGCAGCATTGGGAACTCACTTATAATTATAAATTTCATGAGAAACTCATTAAAATATTTTCTTTAGCTTGTGCTATACAAAAATGGAAAAGACTCATAAGAAAAAAAGGCAACTAGAAATCTATACTTATTATATAGCCTAAAATTCATACAAAGACTCATAAATAAAAATATTCTTTATATATCACAAAAACAGAAAAGCATATTGTTTGTAAATAGTTGAATTATAATAAATATTAATATAGACTCATTCAATCAAATACGCAGCCCTGGCTCAGCACCATGGCTCAGTGGTTAGGGCGCCGGCCACATACATGGGGGCTGCCAGGTTCGAATCCAACCCAGGCCTGCTAAACAATAATGACAACTACAACAATAGGGTGTGGCAGGCGCCTGTAGTCCCAGCTACTTGGGAGGCTTAGGTAAGCCCAAGAGTTTGAAGTTGCTGTGAGCTGTGATGCCACAGCACTCTACCAAGGGCAATAGAAAACCAACCAAACAAACAAACAAACAAAACCCCCAAAAACGAAAACAAATATGCAACTGTGTTTATAAAGAACATTAATCACATGGAAAAAATAGGACTCAATATTAAATAAAACAAGGGCAGCGCCTGTGGCTCAAGGAGTAGGGCGCCAGTCCCATATGCTGGAGGTGGCGGGTTCAAACCCAGCCCTGGCCAAAAACCAAAAAAAAAAAAAAATTAAATAAAACAAAAATAGCAAGATGTCTAAGCGGTTTTAGCCTAATTTTATTAAAACATATTATGCTAAATATGCAATGTGTAGGTACATAGTAAAAAGATGGAAGGAATCACATCAAAATGTAATAGCACTTTTCTTTCAATAATTAGATTATAAAATTTTTATTTCTTCTTCAAACTTCTCTGTATTTTCAAAATTCTCTATAATTTAAAAAGATACTCTTTTAAAAAAAGACTAATAACCAATGAGTGTTTAACTATACACTGTACTGTGCGACTTGAAAGCTCAGCTCCACTTACCTGTTGTCATGACTGGACTGAACAGGCCCAGCACTGCCACGCTGGCAGAGGAGGTAAGGTCTCCGTGTAACTCTCCACTTAAATATTCTTCTGCTTCTTGGACTGACGTTATGGCCACTGGACAGGAAATCCTGTTGCTGGATGAATATACAACTACATTAAAATTAATTTTTAAGAATTTTCTCAGTTTATAAAAAAATAAAACACATACTATGTATTAGCAAACAATGTATTATGCAGATCAAGTATCTGACCAAAAAGACAAATATTATGCATTAAAAAAAAAGCCTCATTAAACAAAATTACTATCTCCCCCAAAAGTGATAGAATGTACACAGACATTCCTTACCGCTATTTACTTTGTGATCTCAATTCCAGTATCCTCCTTACCCTATTCAAAGTATGTCAACAAAGCATGACAAAACAGAACTTGTACCAACCCAAACACTGAGAAATGGTATGGTGAAGCTGAATACTTACAGCTGGATAAATTTCAGGAGCGCTTCCGTTCCTAACATGCCAGCGTAAGACACTGGGTTCCTGCCTTCCTTGTACAGCTTCACAACAGGAAATTCAGTAACATTCTGCTTAGTACATACATCAGACCAATCTGCACAGTTTATTCTTGCAAGCAGCACAGTGGGTGTGCCTAAATAAAAGGGAAACCTAGATTTTGTAATTATTAAAGATTAATGCAAAAAACTCATTTGCTTGACATTTTCAATACTTTTCTCTCCTATTCTTGGTTTAACTTCTCAGCATGAAACACCATTCCTGCTCACACACTCTCTTCCCTTGGTCCTCACCGTCCCTTTGCCTGTGGGCTTTTCCCCACCCTCTGACGGCTCCGTTCTGGTCCTTGCGGCACTGTCCTCGGCCAGTGGAGTTCCAAGCCACCTTCTCTTCTTGCTCTACCTACACTCTCCTCCTGGATGACCACCCACCTCTATGCCCATCCGCACCCTAATGAGCATGAAATCCATCTCTTTGCTCCAGACTCCTCCTTGACGTTCCAGACCCCTGTAGTCTTCCTGCCTTCCCTGTGTCCTTGGCCTAGAACTCAAACTCAAAACCAGACATGGTTTCCTTCCTGTGCGTACTGCTGAATGCTGCCACTCTCGTGCAACTCAGAAACAGACGTCATCTTTCACACCTCCCTGTGCCTAAACCCTCTGCATTTAATCAATCAGCACGTGTTTTCAACTTTACCACCTAAGGTTTTTAAATCTTTAATGACTGTCCATTTCCCTTCATTGCCGCCACTCTAGTCACCTCTTCTGGACGTGATAGACTTCTAATTCACTTCCCTGAGTTTGACGTCTCCATGTTAATGCTAGAGATACCTTTTCAAAACTCAAATAAAGCTCTGTTGGTACCGGCCCCCTCCCACCAGCTTCTGAGTCAGGGGCTTCTCATCCCGTGTGACTCCTTCAGGGAAGCCTTCTCTGACACGCTGATCAGCACCAGGGGCCTTGGGATAGGCTGTTCTAGAACCACGGGCCTCTCCTCACCTCCCCGTACAACGATGAGCTCATTTGCGTGGTTACCAGAACCACGGGCCTCTCCTCACCTCCCTGTACAACAATGAGCTCATTTGCGTGGTTACCTGATTAATGTCTTTCTCCACCAAGACAAGTTCTTGTGAGCAGAGACTTATCTGTTTACTCATTATTGGTTTTGCAGCATCTAGAGCACCTTAAATAACACGTGTGAATAAATGATGTAGGTGAAGCTCCTCTGGGGCTTCTGGGACCTGTCTTATCCAAATAAGATAATTTCTTTTTCTGCTCAAGAAAACTCATAGTAACACATAGTAGAATCTCACACAGAAATTCCTACTTGTTCTATTAAAAAATAGGTAAAATTCTCTAAGATATGAAAATTGCTGTGTGGAAAAAGCACTAAGTAAAAAAAGTAGCAAAAACTCAGCCACCAAAAGAAAGGAACAAGTTCAAATGGAAGAAGGCATCTTTGTGCATCAATGTAACCTTAACCTGACATGACAAAAATTGTGAAATGTGATATTCTTTTTTTTTTATTTTATTTTATTTTTTTTTGAAATGTGATATTCTAATATCTTGTCACCAAAAATTTTAATACTGAAAATTCATCTGTATATTTTTAGATTCTTGATTTCTCATAGACACAGTGATCACTTCAGTGTTAATGGTCTGTCTAATAATACAGTCTGTCCTATAGTGGCCACAGGGTCACTCATACCAAAGTTATCAATTTAAAAATGTTATTTTCTTTCCTGTAGAAGGCTTAAATATTTACTCATATTTCAATCTGAACAGTCTGATAGTCTAACATGCCTGTAGTATTACATCCCACATACGTAATCAATGCAATCATTTTAAACAGCCTCCTAACTTCAAGGGGAAAAGTCGATTCTCTTAGCTACACATACTATGTAAGTATAAAAATTTGATGTTTGCTGCCACCTTGTGACTGAGTAAAAAAATATTCTTCATTCTTTTGGACTAAAACGAGAAATGGTTTTTTCCCATGAAGTTAACATGAGCGACAGAGTGTTGGACTAAATGCCGGTAGTATGACAATACTATCCTAATTTACAAAGTTACACTGTAGGCCCCAACAAAGACACCAAAGACTATACATCCCGATACTATGCATTTCTACATTAAGCCTCCTGAACTTCCAAAACAGTCGAGTTATCTGCTATCTATCTAATTACTAAGAGGACTCTTTATAAAGAACAGACTGAATGAAAAGGAAAGCCAGACTTAGGCTGGTCGCGTGTTTGCATTTTCTACAAACACACAAAACTTAGAGCCCCGAGGGTGAGGGGGCACCCGGTGTCTTTATTTGGTCAGTAACAGAGAAGAAAGGACGGGAATCTGCTTCTGGTTTCATCTGGAAACAATGAACTCTGTCGCTCGGGGATGCTGACCGCAGCCGCACTGTGACTTACATCTTCTCCTCTTTTTCCTTCCTTCTACTTGTTTGCCAATAAGGCCAGAGATAGACAGTAGATGAAAATCGTATTACAGATACAAGGTATGATACAGTCCACCTTAACCAAATGATTACACCTAACCCATCACTTCCTCGTACTCCAGGCCTCCCTAATCCCTGTGTCTTTGCTGGAATGATGGTGTAGACATCTTGACTTAAAGTCCATTCCTTGGATTCATATTTGCCCACCGTTAGATCAGGTATCAGAGAAGAGTTAAAATAAAAAGATTTGGCTATTAAGAAATAGTCTAGTCCATGAGGAACAGACTGTGTAGTGCAAGAACACTGAAATCTCTCATCTTTCGTTAGATTGTGAAACTGGGTCTTATCTGTCAAATTTTTTTTTTTAATTTATTTTTATTTATTTATTGTTGGGGATTCATTGAGGGTACAATAAGCCAGGTTACACTGATTGCAATTGTTAGGTAAAGTCCCTCTTGCAATCATGTCTTGCCCCCATAATGTGTGACACACACCAAGGCCCCACCCCCCTCCCTCCTTCCCCCTTTCTGTTTCCCCCCCTATAACCATAATTGTCATTAATTGTCCTCATATCAAAATTGAGTACATAGGATTCGGATTCATGCTTCTCCATTCTTGTGATGCTTTACTAAGAATAATGTCTTCCACTTCCATCCAGGTTAATACGAAGGATGTAAAGTCTCCATTTTTTTTAATGGCTGAATAGTATTCCATGGTATACATATACCACAGCTTGTTAATCCATTCCTGGGTTGGTGGGCATTTAGGCTGTTTCCACATTTTGGCAATTGTAAACTGAGCTGCAATAAACAGTCTAGCACAACTGTCCTTATGATAAAAGGATTTCTTTCCTTCTGGGTAGATGCCCAGTAATGGGATTGCAGGATCAAATGGGAGGTCTAGCTTGAGTGCTTTGAGGTTTCTCCATACTTCCTTCCAGAAAGGTTGTACTAGTTTGCAGTCCCACCAGCAGTGTAAAAGTGTTCCCTTCTCTCCACATCCACGCCAGCATCTGCAGTTTTGAGATTTTGTGATGTGGGCCATTCTCACTGGGGTTAGATGATATCTCAGGGTTGTTTTGATTTGCATTTCTCTAATATATAGAGATGATGAACATTTTTTCATGTGTTTGTCAGCCATTCGTCTGTCGTCTTTAGAGAAAGTTCTATTCATGTCTCTTGCCCATTGATATATGGGATTGTTGGCTTTTTTCATGTGGATTAATTTGAGTTCTCTATAGATCCTAGTTATCAAGCTTTTGTCTGATTGAAAATATGCAAATATCCTTTCCCATTGTGTAGGTTGTCTCTTTGCTTTGGTTATTGTCTCCTTAGCTGTACAGAAGCTTTTCAGTTTAATGAAGTCCCATTTGTTTATTTTTGTTGTTGTTGCAATTGCCATGGCAGTCTTCTTCATGAAGTCTTTCCCCAGGCCAATATCTTCCAGTGTTTTTCCTATGCTTTCTTGGAGGGTTTTTATTGTTTCATGCCTTAAGTTTAAGTCCTTTATCCATCTTGAATCGATTTTTGTGAGTGGGGAAAGGTGTGGGTCCAGTTTCAGTCTTTTACATGTAGACATCCAGTTCTCCCAACACCATTTATTGAATAGGGAGTCTTTCCCCCAAGGTATGTTCTTGTTTGGTTTATCAAAGATTAGGTGGTTGTAAAATGTTAGTTTCATTTCTCGGTTTTCAATTCCATTCCAAGTGTCTATGTCTCTGTTTTTGTGCCAGTACCATGCTGTCTTGAGCACTATGGCTTTGTAGTACAGACTAAAATCTGGTATGATGATGCCCCCAGCTTTATTTTTGTTAAGAGAACTGCCTTAGCTATACGGGGTTTTTTCCGGTTCCATACAAAACACAGAATCATTTTTTCCAAATCTTGAAAGTACGATGTTGGTATTTTGATAGGAATGGCATTGAATAGGTAGATTGCTTTGGGAAGTATAGACATTTTAACAATGTTGATTCTTCCCATCCATGAGCATGGTATGTTCTTCCATTTGTTAATATCCTCTGCTATTTCCTTTCTGAGGAGTTCATAGTTTTCTTTATAGAGGTCCTTCACCTCCTTCGTTAGGTATATTCCTAGATATTTCATTTTCTTTGAGACTATGGTGAAGGGAGTTGTGTCCTTAATTAGCTTCTCATCTTGACTGTTATTGGTGTACACAAAGGCTACTGACTTCTGGACATTGATTATATATCCTGAAACATTACTGTATTTTTTGATAACTTCTAGGAGTCTTGTGGTTGAGTCTTTGGGGTTCTCTAAGTATAAGATCATGTCGTCAGCAAGGAGGGAGAGTTTGACCTCCTCTGCTCCCATTTGGATTCCCTTTATTTCCTTGTCTTGCCTAATTGTATTGGCTAGAACTTCCAGCACTACGTTGAATAGTAAAGGTGACAGAGGACAACCTTGTCTGGTTCCAGTTCTAAGAGGAAAAGCTTTCAGTTTTACCCAATTCAGTAAAATATTGGCTGTGGGTTTGTCATAGATAGCTTCAATCAGTTTTAGAAATGTGCCACCTATGCCTATACTCTTCAGTGTTCTAATTAGAAAAGGATGCTGGATTTTATCAAATGCTTTTTCTGCATCTATTGAGAGGATCATGTGATCTTTATTTTTGCCTTTGTTAATATGGTGGATAACGTTTATAGACTTGCGTATGTTAAACCAGCCTTGCATCCCTGGGATGAAGCCTACTTGATCATGATGAATGACTTTTTTGATTATAAGCTGTAATCCATTGGCTAGGATTTTGTTGAGAATTTTTGCGTCTATGTTCATGAGTGAGATTGGTCTGAAATTCTCCTTTTTGTTTGGGTCTTTTCCTGGTTTTGGTATCAGGGTGATGTTTGCTTCATAGAATGTGTTGGGGAAGATTCCTTCTTCCTCAATTTTTTGGAATAATTTCTGCAGTACAGGAATAAGCTCTTCCTTGAAGGTTTGATAGAATTCTGGAGTGAAGCCATCTGGACCAGGGCATTTTTTGGTTGGAAGCTTTTTTATTGTTTCTTTGATCTCAGTGCTTGAAATTGGTCTGTTCAGGAGCTCTATTTCTTCCTGGCTGAGTCTAGGGAGAGGGTGTGATTCCAAATATTGATCCATTTCTTTCACATTGTCAAATTTCTGGGCATAGAGTTTCTGGTAGTATTCAGAGACGATCTCTTGTATCTCTGTGGGATCAGTTGTTATTTCCCCTTTATCGTTTCTGATTGAGGTTACTAGAGATTTTACTTTTCTATTCCTTGTTAGTCTGCCCAATGGTTTATCTATTTTATTTATTTTTCAAAAAACCAACTCCTTGTTTCATTAATTTTCTGAATGATTCTTTTGTTTTCAATTTCATTGATCTCTGATTTGATTTTGGATATTTCTTTTCTTCTACTGACTTTAGGCTTAGATTGTTCTTCTTTTTCCAATTCCATAAGATCTCTTGTGAGATTGTTGATGTGCTCTCTTTCTGTTTTTCGAATGTACGCATCTAAAGTGATGAATTTTCCTCTCAAAACTGCTTTTGCAGTATCCCACAGGTTTTGGTAGCTTGTGTCTTCGTTGTTGTTATGCTCAAGGTAGTTAATGATTTCCTGTTTTATTTCTTCCTGCACCCATCTGTTATTCAACAGAAGATTGTTTAATTTCCATGCCTTTGTGTGGGGTCGAGCATTTTTGTTAGAGTTGAGTTCCACCTTCAGTGCCTTATGGTCTGAGAAGATACAAGGTAAAATTTCAATTCTTTTGATTCTGTTGATATTTGTTTTGTGTCCCAGGATATGATCAATTTTGGAGAATGTTCCATGGGGTGATGAGAAGAATGTATATTCTTTATCTTTGGGATGGAGTGTTCTATATGCGTCTATCAAGCACAGTTGTTCTAGGGTCTCATTTAAATCTCTTATATCCTTGTTTAATTTCTGTTTAGAGGATCTGTCCAGCTCTGTAAGAGGAGTGTTAAGGTCCCCTGTTATTATGGTATTATCAGATATCATATTGCTCAGACTGAGTAAGGTCTGTTTCAAGAATCTGGGAGCATTTAAATTGGGTGCATAGATATTTAGAATTGAAATGTCTTCTTGTTGTATTTTTCCCTTGACCAATATAAAGTGACCATCTTTGTCTTTTTTGACTTTAGTTGCTTTAAATCCACATGTATCTGAAAATAAGATTGCAACTCCTCTTTTCTTCTGAATTCCATTTGCCTGAAAAATTGTCTTCCAACCCTTGACTCGGAGCTTTAATTTGTCTTTTGAAGCCAGGTGTGTTTCTTGCAGACAGCAAATGGATGGCTTGTGTTTTTTAATCCAGTCAACCAAACTATGTCTCTTCAGTGGGGAATTCAAGCCATTAACATTTATTGAGATAATTGATAAGTGTGGTAGTATTCTATTCGTCTTATTTTGTGAGAGTCCATTGCTTAGTTTTATCTTTTGCATCAGTGTGGAGGTTAGGTTCTGTCCTTTAATTTCTGAGTTCTTACTTTGCTGCTGATCCATTGTGGTGGTCAGTGTGCAGAACAGGTTGAAGTATTTCCCGTAGAGCTGGTCTTGTTGTGGCGAATTTCCTCAATGTTTGTATATCCGTAAATGATTTGATTTCTCCGTCAATTTTGAAGCTTAGCTTAGCAGGGTACAGAATTCTGGGCTGGAAATTGTTCTGTTTAAGTAGATTAAAGGTAGATGACCATTGTCTTCTTGCTTGGAAAGTTTCATTAGAGAAGTCTGCGGTCACTCTGACGGATTTGCCCCTGTAGGTCAACTGGCGCTTACTCCTGGCAGCTTGCAGAATCTTTTCTTTTGTCTTGACTTTGGACAGGTTCATCACAATGTGTCTTGGAGCAGCTCGGTTAGAGTTGAGGCGACCTGGGGTCCGATAGCCCTCTGAAAGCAGTGTGTCAGAATCTTTGGTGATGTTTGGGAAATTTTCTTTTATAATATTCTCTAGTATGGCTTCCATTCCTCTGGGGCATTCTTCTTCCCCTTCTGGGATTCCTATAACTCGTATGTTGGAAGGCTTCATAAAGTCCCATAATTCTGACACTGAACGTTCTGCTTTCTCTCTCTTCTTTTCTGCCTCTTTTACTATCTGAGTTATCTCAAAAACTTTGTCTTCTACCTCTGAAATTCTTTCTTCTGCATGGTCTAACCTGTTGCTGATACTTTCCATTGCATCTTTAAGTTCCCTAATTGACTGTTTCAGTTCCTTCAGCTCTGCTATATCCTTTTTATAGTCTTCATATCGTTCATCTCTTATTTGATTCTGTTTTTGAATTTCCTTTTGGTTATTTTCCACTTTATTAGCAGTTTCCTTCATTGTTTCCATCATTTCTTTCATTGTTTTCAACATGTGTATTCTAAATTCCCTTTCTGTCATTCCTAACATTTCTTTACAGGTGGAATCCTCTGCAGTAGCAGCTACCTCATGGTCCCTTGGCAGGGTTTTTCTGGACTGGTTCTTCATGTTGCCTGGAGTTTTCTGCTGATTCTTCCTCATGAGTGATTTCTTTTATCTGTTTCCTTGCCTTAATTTTCCTTTCACTTCCTCTTGCTCTTTAAGTTCTCGTGCCTGTGGACTAAGGGTTACAGGACCAGAAGGGTGAGAAGGTTGAAGAGCAAAAAAGGGATGAAAGAAAGGAGGACCGAGTGATAAGAAAAAAAAGAAAAATAGAGAAAGGAGAGGGGGTGGGTAAAAGGAATATTGACAAAAAGAAGAGAGGCACAGAAAGAGGGAGACAGAGCAATATAGGTGTACAGTAGGGTACTTTGATACAGCCTTAAAAAAAAAACCACCTTCTGGTGGTGCCCAGTTGGGTGGTTCCCTTGAGGTCAGCAGCTCTTTGCTAACCTGATCAGACACAGTACCCCACCTCCACCAAGTAGAGAGGAAAGACAAAAATGCTATAAATCAAACCAAAACAAGCAAACAGAAAACTTTACGGGATAAAATTGGGTCAAAAACCAAATAATAGTGGTGGAAACACTAACAAAAATGAAGTTCTAATTATTGAAATAGGCAGCAATGGGAAATTATAATTAAACTAGAAAAATTGAGAAAGTAAAAGGATCTTTACTTGGAAAGGTTGAACTTAAAAAACAAAGCAACAATCAACAACATCAAAATAAACAAAAAAAACAACCAAACCAAAAAAAAAAAAACAGAACCAAAACCAAAGCAGTATGTATATGTTATTGAATATTGTCTGGGCAACACGTGGTCTTCTGGGGTATGAGATGTTAATCACAGTTCTGATACGACTGGAGGCTGCTAGTTTCTCAAACCCCAGCAGGTAGACACCCTAAATCTCTCTTCAGCCCACTTAAAAGGCACTTTGAACTTGTTCACTTGCTGAGCAGAAGCTTTCCCAGGGAAGTGCTTGTCGCTGGAATCACTGCTGAAGTGGCTATCCACTTACCTGTGTGCCAAAACTGGTCTCCCTCTGCCCCCGAGGGTTAGGGCTGCAAGGCGGCTCAGACCCCGCCCTTAGGCTACTTGGTCGCTCGGTTACCAGCTCCCACCCAATTCTAGCTCCGCGACCCTGAGGGCGGAGCTTGCTGGGGCAGATCGCTCACAATGGCTGCCTGTGACCCAGAGCCAAACACTATTAGCTCCGTCTGGCTCAGCGGCTCAGACTGGGGCCCTAGACAAAGGCCAAAGTTCTCTGCACTCCCGCTCAGGCTCTCCCCAAGGCAGTTCAGCTGAGTGCCAAGTCCAAAGACACCAAAACAGTTCACAGGTAATGCCTTTCTGGTTTGCAGTCTTGCTGCTACTGAATTTACAGTTGCGGGTGGGTTTAGACGGATTGAACACACACGACCACTTGCCGGTTTTCCACTGTTTTAGTCCTCCTCTTGGGGTCCAGAAGTCTCTCGCTGACTCCCTGTATCCTCTCAGGGGTGATGATAGGCAGATCCCACCAGCCAGAGATGCCTGGAGTCCTATCTCCCCAGACTCACGGTGCCCAGATGCAAGGAAGCTGTTACTCGGCTGCCATCTTGCTCCGCCTCTTATCTGTCAAATTTTTATCTCCAGTATTTAATAGTTATTCATACAAAACCCACACTTAACAAATGCTTGCTGAATGACTGAGTTCAGCCAAGAAAGGTTACTGGATTAACTGTGGAGCCATAAGCCCTCAATATATAGGATCTCTATTTTAAAACACAGTCCAATGAAGACAAATCAAAATGAGCACTTTTGAAACTCTTGGCTCATTAACTGAACCTTGGAAACAAACATAATAACCCAAAATTGTACAGAGTTTTCTGTATGTCCTACCATGGCAGTGCACTACAGCCACAGCTCAGAATCAGGAAAAGGAGCCAGCACAGTACCTTCCAGTTTAGCTGCCACGTCGACATAGGACTGCAGAAATGCCATGGAGACTGCTTGCCCTACATTAAAAAGAAAAAGCCGACAGATATTACGTGTGTATCTCCAAAGCATCCATACTTACTTACAACAAACAGATTTATGGCATTACCCAAAACTGTTATTTCTTAACAGGAAATATCCTGGCATACAGTCCTCAGTACACACACTAAGAGACTTCTAAGTTCACGTGACTTTCTGCATTCATACCACAGAGAATACAGCTGAATGGCTATGGTTTGAAGATAAAAGCAATATACTACTATAAATCCGTAAGAACTGTTAACATATTAAAAACACAATTCAAAACACAATTTTTTGAAATTAATACAAATCTAGTTTAAAAATTAACTGTTAATTTGTAAATCAGATATGAACATACATAAGTATATACAGAGGGTACCAAAAAAGTATACACATTTTAAGAAAAGAAAAAACTATTAAAACTGTAATAATATATACCAATAACAAAGATAAATATAAGTCACATTTGATTTCTACAATTATAAGAGGTGCTCAAAATGGTTACCATCAGGATCCAGATACTTCTGATTACAGCAAACAAAAATTAATACATAGATAACATCTCTTAAAATGTGTAGACGTATTTTTTGGTACCCCTGGTGCACGCGTGCACACACACGCTGTGTATGTCAATTGTACGACCTATCAGAAATAAACACTTCAATGTGTGCTGTCTACTTGAGACATATGAAAGCTCCATCATTTTACAACATGCAACGTGCAAAACGACTTTTCAATGTCCTGGTACGTGCTCTGAGGCAGTCCCCTGGCAGGCTCACACTCACAGCTGGCGTAGAAGAGCACCATGCTGTCAGCAGCCAGCACTGTCGCGTTAAAGGTCTCTTCCGTCAGTTCCACTGTCAGCTGCAAAGGTAATTTTCTCTTCCTATCTCTGTAAACAGTTTCTGCCACCTCATCATCTTGAATATCTAAAATGTTTGAAAAGAAATTATTTTAAATATATACGTACAATTTAAAATATCTAAGCTCTTCTTAATAATTAAGCATATGAAAATTGTGTTCTTTGTACACTGTTCATACTATCTTACTAGTTAAATGCATGACATTAGAAAACTTGCAACGCGTCTGGCTTCCTTTAAATGATGAGATGCTTCCTAACCCAGAAATTCTGAACTTTTGGTCAATTCCAGAATTATTAAAATGTGTTCTATAAATATAAATAGTGCTATTTTGATTAACAGATTAGTTTATAATCCAGGAAGGTGCTGCAGTACATATCTGATGGTGTTTGTTTTGCCTCTACTACGTGCAGAGCACTGTGATGGGCAGGCGGGAAAGCATCTGGGCCACACGGAGCTGCTGCCTATGGAAAAGTCAGGTAAACTGGTCACGGAGTAAATATATAATCGTAGACTGTGTCAGCTTATGAAGAAAGGTAATGGATACAGAAAGGGGCATAACAGGGAGATTTAGACTGGGGAATCCAAAGTCTGCCACATAGAGAATCAAGAAAACAATTTTATAGAGAATAAGAAAGAATAACTTGTCAAAAGCTCGGAGACACAGAATTTATGAGTTTAGCACATCTAGAGGCACTGAGAGAAAACACTTCGACTAAAATAAGAGAGGGTTGAAGGAATAGATGGTGTGAGAAATGTCAGGGCGGGCAGAGGTGAGATCACACAAAGCCATGTCAGCAAAGAATTTTAGATTTTACACTAAGTGCATCAAGTTATGGGTGGTTTCTAAATATGTGACAACCTTTCACTAATTTAGATAGATCAATAAATTGATAGAAGTGAATGATGCCCCATGATCATATCAATGTACACAGCTATGATTTAATAAAAAAAAAGAAAAATAAATAAATTGATAGATACATAAACCCATCCACATATGTAGTAAAGACACATTTTGAATCCATAAATATCCTATTGTAAGTTTGTATAGACTGAACAATAACAAAGCCCCTACCTTGATTAAATAATTAAAACTTCTTAGAAGAGTTGCCGCTAGCTCAATGTTAAAAGAAAAATAAAACTCAGGTAGACAGAGAAGGGAGGCGGTGGAGGCACAGAGAGCCAAAGGCCTGATAGCTACAGGAGCACGGGACGTGAAAAGCATGATAGAATTGGAAACTCAGACACTAGGTATCTGATGCTATTAAGAATTAATTTTTAGATGTAATACAGTATTAACTGCATTAATTTTAAAAGAATCCTGGCGCCCGTAGCACAGTGGTTACAGCGCCGGCCACATGCACCGAGGCTGGCAAGTTCAAACCTGGCCAGGTATACAACAATGACAGCTACAACAAAAAAAAAATAGCCAGGCATTGTGGCAGGCGCCTGTAATCCCAGCTACCTGGGAGGCTGAGGCAAGAGAATCGCTTATGCCCAAGAGTTGGAGGTTGCTGTGAGCTGTGACACCACAGCACTCTAACCAAAAGCAACACAGTGAGACTCTGTCCCCCAAAAAATAAATAAATAAAAATCAATACACAAAATATGCAGGAAATATTTATGGATGAAATTATATATTTGGAATTTACTACAAAACATTAAGGGGTAGAAAGCAATCAGAGCAGGGTTAGGAAGGGGCTGGAGGTGGTTGGGGCCCCATGATGGATGCCAAAAGGTTTGCTGTGTTATCCTGTCTACTTTGTGGTGTGCTCATAATGATCTGTAACAACACATTAAAAAGAAAGGAAGAGAGAAAGGGAGGAAGACCTTGAACTACAGCATCACTTGATGCATTTGATGTATTTCTAATATGGTCGCACTGGGTAACAACGCTTTAGTTGGTGACAGAGTGCATGTACAACTATGGGCCAGAAGATTACAGTGCAGCCAGAACATTGCTACCACACAGCGACATGGTGGCTGTCTCAGTATCAGAGCACAACACGCCACCTGTGTGTCTGCAGTGATGTGCTGTAGACAAACCACTGCGCTGCCAATTTTATGAAAGTCAAACAAGGTACAATTAGGTTCAGCGCATGATCCATGACAATAGTAAATGGTGATGTCATGGTTTATGTATTTACTGTGGTACTGTCATTTTATAGTGTACCCCTTCTACTTATTAAAAAAACTTAACTGTACAAGGGCCTCAAGCAGTTCTGCAAGGGGCGTCCAGAAGAAGGCATTACTGGTGTGGGGACGACAGCTCCACACCGGTTACCGCCCCAGAAGGCCTTCCAGTAGAGACGGTGACATGGACAATCCTGACCCTGTGTAGGCCTAGACTAATGTGTGTGTTGTGTTTTAGTTTTTAACAAAAATGTTACAGTAAGCTAAGATTTATTATTTAAAATATTTGTGATAGATTTAGCACAGCCTAAGTGTTAGTGTTCACAGTCCCCAGCAGTGCACAGCAATGTCCTCGGCCCTCACGTGCTCTCATCACTCACTCACCAACTCCGCCAGAGAAGCTTCCAATCCTGCAAGCTCCATTCATAGTAAGTGCCCAGTACAGGTATGACATTTTTTTATGTTATACCTCATTTACTTCATTTTTACTGTCCTTTTTCAACGTTTAGATGTGTTTATTTATTTATTTATTTTTGAGACAGAGTCTCACTCTGGCACCCTGACAAGAGTACCACGGCATAGTAGCTCACAGCAACCTTATGTTCTTTGGCTCAAGCCATCCTCTTGCCTCAGTTTTCCTATTTTTAGTGGAGATGGGGGTCTTGCTTTTGCTCAGGCTGGTCTTGAACTCCTGAGCTCAGGCAGGTCTTGAACTCCTGAGCTCAGGCAATTCACACACCTCGGCCCCAGGGTGCTGGGATTATGGGCATGAGCCACCACCCCTGACCTGTTTAGATGTGATTAGATGCACATTTAGACTGATTAGATGCGCAAATACTTACCATTGTACTGCAAAGTGGCTACAGTACTCAGTACAATACCCTGCAGCACAAGTATGTAGCCTCAGTGTGCAACCTGTCCCATGTAGGCTTCTGAGAGCATACTCTGTGATGTTCACACAAAGACAAAATGACCTGAGTGTAGTTCTCAGAGCGTGTCCCCACTGGTGAGCGGTAGGGGAGTGAACTATAAAATAGAATTCCAGATCTGACTCTCAGCTCATCTCAGCCACTCTGTGGCTATTTGACTCTTTGGGTCTCAGTGCTCAGCTCTGTGACGCATGAGAGCTGCCCTGCAGTGACTTCACTGTGCTTTCAAACATCACCTTTAGTCCACGACACTTGAAAGTTATGTCCTCAATTCCAGGATCAGTAAAGGCCTATTTTCTTATTTACTGCGTGTTTTCTCCTTCTTCAGATATTTTCATTTTCCTCCAGTCTGATTTCCTAATTCATCCCTTCTTCACTTACTTTGTTCCAATGCTTCCTTTCTCTTCCTCCCATACTCTCAAATGAGCTACCCTCACTTGTAACGGACTCACTCCGCAGCTACACCCTTCACCTATTCATTGACGCTTCCAAGTGTGGACTGGACACTGGTGTTGGTGTACAGCTCCCCACAGGGAGTCCTTGGAAGGTGACCTAATGATACTCAGCAATGAGGATGTAGCACTTTTTCTAGGCTGAGTTTGTGAACTTAATTGCTAGGCCTTGTACGTTTCTTTTCCTTTTTTCATGTTTATAGAACCCAGCCCTTTTCATTCTAAGTTGGGCTTTGGCTCATTTCCTTTGGGGAACACTTGCCCCTGATTTCCACTCTCAGATGGTATCAAATTCTTTCCTAACCCTCATCTAGTTTTCCTACGTAATGGAAATGATACAAGGGGGATTGTGTATGTGGGCATGACATGGCACAGGATTCTGGGCCAGTATGAGTTACAAACAATAGGAAGTCAAATATGAAAAACAACCAGAAACAGGCTAGAGAGAGCAGGCAGGCAGGCTGTCAAACGAAAGGGAAGGAATCAGTAGGGGGCAGATTGGCTGTAAGGGGTCTTGAAACAGGCGCCTTTCAGGACAGTGTCTTACTAACCTGAGACTGGGGCAAGGCCCCTAACCCTGAAGGGTTCGAACATATGAACCACAACAGGAATAAGGCATGGAGCAAGAGACCAGACAGGTCTGCCCGTGCCCCTGAATAAGGACAGCATGATGAAGAACCCTGGAGGGGAATCACAAACCTAATCTCCACACAGCAAAAGAACTAGCGCCCAGCTCACTCCAAAAAACTGGGTGCTGGTGTCAGTTAAAGCTCTTATTTAAGTTTACAACATAGACTTTAACCATAATAATGAATGCATCTCATGAGAAGAAGACGTAAACTGCTTCCATGGTGGAGATACTATATAAAATATTCAAGTGTTTACTAAATGGGCTAAAAAAATGAAAAAGGCATGATTCTTAATTCAAGATACTCACAGACTAGTAGAGAAGAGAGAAAAGTAAATGAGCAATTACAGAGAGGATTAATGTGATGAAAGGAGTCATCAGGAACAGTAACAATGACAAGTAAGATTTCACGTCACAATGCTTAAGCTCTAGTCCGGCTCCGCCACCTGCGTGACCCTCAGCAGGTCACGTAACTGCAGAAATGCAGGCTCTTCCATCTGTAAAACGAAGGTGATGTCAGCTCCTAAGACGGTAACAATCAAAGTAAACAAAGTGTGAAGAAAAAGTCTTGAAAGCTACAGCATACTTCATACCAGAGCAAGACGTAAAGCAGAAATCATTTCTGAAAAGAAGTATGGGAACATCGTTGACATTACTCTCTACACCACTAACAAGCAGACCGACTTAGTGTCACGGATATGACAGTATTTATGAGAATTTCACTTCCTAACAGGAATAATAAAAATCAATGATCCTATTATGGCTTCCAGGTAGAGTTTTTAAACATGGGCTGGGCCAGAAAGGCTGAAAGAATTTTGATTTGGAGGATAAAGACACAGATATGGGAAATTTGAAGCCTGATACGTAATAGTGAGAGGTATCACAAACAAAATATAGCATCCTTACACCTTTTCAACAAATAGCCTTGACAAAACGTGATTCAAAATAAATTTCTCCAGGTTTCTTCACAGAGTACGTTCTGTGAAAAGTTAACTCGCTGGAAATGTCCCGGACTTAATGGGTGTGGGCAGGACGGGTGCTGGGCAGGACGGGGGTGGGCAGGACGGGTGCTGGGCAGGACGGGTGGCGGGCAGGACGGGGTGCGGGCAGGACGGGTGCTGGGCAGGACGGGTGCTGGGCAGGACGGGTGGCGGGCAGGACAGGTGCTGGGCAGCATAGGTGCTGGGCAGGACGGGGGCTGGGCAGGACGGGTGCTGGGCAGGACGGGTGCTGGCAGGACGGGTGCTGGGCAGGACGGGGGTGGGCAGGACGGGTGCTGGGCAGGACGGGTGGCGGGCAGGACGGGGTGCGGGCAGGACGGGTGCTGGGCAGGACGGGTGGCGGGCAGGACGGGTGCTGGGCAGGACGGGGTGCGGGCAGGACGGGTGCTGGGCAGGACGGGTGCTGGGCAGGACGGGTGGCGGGCAGGACGGGTGCTGGGCAGCATAGGTGCTGGGCAGGACGGGGGCTGGGCAGGACGGGTGCTGGGCAGGACGGGTGCTGGCAGGACGGGTGCTGGGCAGGACGGGTGCTGGCAGGACGGGTGCTGGGCAGGACGGGTGCTGGGCAGGATGGGTGGCGGGCAGGACGGGTGGCGGGCAGGACGGGTGCTGGGCAGCATAGGTGCTGGGCAGGACGGGGGCTGGGCAGGACGGGTGCTGGGCAGGACGGGTGCTGGGCAGGACGGGGGTGGGCAGGACGGGTGCTGGGCAGGACGGGGGCTGGGCAGGACGGGTGCTGGCAGGACGGGTGCTGGGCAGGACGGGGGTGGGCAGGACGGGTGCTGGGCAGGACGGGTGGCGGGCAGGACGGGGTGCGGGCAGGACGGGTGCTGGGCAGGACGGGTGGCGGGCAGGACGGGTGCTGGGCAGGACGGGGTGCGGGCAGGACGGGTGCTGGGCAGGACGGGTGCTGGGCAGGACGGGTGGCGGGCAGGACGGGTGCTGGGCAGCATAGGTGCTGGGCAGGACGGGGGCTGGGCAGGACGGGTGCTGGGCAGGACGGGTGCTGGCAGGACGGGTGCTGGGCAGGACGGGTGCTGGCAGGACGGGTGCTGGGCAGGACGGGTGCTGGGCAGGATGGGTGGCGGGCAGGACGGGTGGCGGGCAGGACGGGTGCTGGGCAGCATAGGTGCTGGGCAGGACGGGGGCTGGGCAGGACGGGTGCTGGGCAGGACGGGTGCTGGGTAGGACGGGTGGCGGGCAGGACGGGTGGCGGGCAGGACGGGTGCTGGGCAGCATAGGTGCTGGGCAGGACGGGTGGCGGGCAGGACGGGTGCTGGGCAGCATAGGTGCTGGGCAGGACGGGGGCTGGGCAGGACGGGTGCTGGGCAGGACGGGTGCTGGGCAGGACGGGTGGCGGGCAGGACGGGTGCTGGGCAGCATAGGTGCTGGGCAGGACGGGTGCGGGGCAGGACGGGTGGCGGGCAGGACGGGTGCGGGCAGGACGGGTGCTGGGCAGCATGGGTGCTGGGCAGGACCGGGGCTGGGCAGGACGGGTGGCGGGCAGGACGGGTGCAGGGCAGGACGGGTGGCGGGCAGGACGGGTGCTGGGCAGCATAGGTGCTGGGCAGGATAGGTGCTGGGCAGGACAGGGGCTGGGCAGGACGGGGGCAGGCAGCATAGGTGCTGGGCAGCATAGGTGCTGGGAAGGACGGGGGCTGGGCAGGACGGGGGCAGGCAGCGCAACACAGTACCTACGTCTGGCTCCTCTGCATCATCGTTTTCATCTTCTTGTATTTCTTCAACATGTGTAGTATTTTCCACATGGGATACTATTAACTCAACATCATGTACCACCAAAAATTCCAAAGGCACTCCCTAGAAATATGATAATTTTTTTAATGACTAAAATATAGCAAAGCTTTTTTCCCCCCAGACACAGGGTCTCACTCTGTCACCCTAGCTAGAGGGTAGCAATGCAATCATAACTCACGGCAGCCTCAAACTCCTGGCCTGAGGCCCTCTCCCACCTCAGCCTTACAAACAGTTGGGACTATCAGAATGCATCGCCATGTCCAGCTAAGTTGTTTATTCCTTTTTTTCTCTCAGAGATAGAGTCTCACTGTGTTGCTGAGGGTGGTCTTCAACGCCATCTAGCATCCTAGGTGTGCTTATTTTTATGTCTCCTGCCACACTTGGTTTTGTATAGATCCTCAGAGCCTAGGATTGTGCCTGGAAAACCACAGGTGAGGCACAGTAAATATTTAATAAAAATAATACTAGTTACTGTCTATTAGTACGTAGGGATTGTTGGACCCTGTGTTAAGAAAGCACTGTATATTACTTCATTTAACATACTGACTCCGTAACCCTTCAAAGTAGATATTAGTATTCTCTCCACTTTATAATGGAAAAAAATAAGACACATAGAGGTCAAGTAATTTGCCCAGAATTACAAAGTAGAATTTGAACTAGGCAGTATGATTCTACAGCATAAATTCTTAATGCTATATTGTTGATCACTGCTGTACACAAAAAAAGTATCAAGACTAATACAAAGCTAATAGAAATCTATATATTATAAGGCTTTTATAAGTATATGAAACTGTGCAACAAGTTGCAGAACTTAGAGACTAAGTACTAGACCCTTTGCCTGGAAGGGCACAGGAGACAGAAAGGATGATTATACAAACCCAGGATCAACATTACTGCCCTGATGAAGTTAAAAAAAATTTACATTAAATTTAATAAACTCAAGAAAAGCTTATTCTATCCTCTACCAAAGAAACCTCTATACAGAGATAGCTATCTAGTACATAACCTATCTTAGCTTACACTATACAAAATTATTTTACTATATTTTAAAATTTAAACATCAAAACTGGGAAATTAGCATGAACTTTAATCCTTTTACAAAACCTACTTTTCAGTACCAATACTATAATTTCTTACTTAAGGTTCTTTACCTACTAGCAAGAAACGGCTTCAGGAAATTCCACCTGTGTTCTTTCCATCATGTGGTCGTATGTAGTGCACACCCACCCCGTACTACCACACATTGAACAATGCCATCGTTTGCAAAGTATTTGCCCATTTGTCTTGTAAAATTTATTAGAAGTTGGAAGAAGAGGTTTCATGACTATTTCATAAATGAAGAAACTGAGCCTTGGAGGGAAGTTAATTCATTTATCTAGTCCTAGAACTAGTAAGGAACAAAATCCAAGTTTTCTAATTCTTTTTTATTGTTTTTATTTATTTTAGTTTAGTTTAGTTTAGTTTACTTGTAGAGGTAGAGTCCTGCTTTGCTACCCAGGCTGCAGTGTAGTCATGCAATTACAGCTCACTGTAGCCTCGGACTTCAGGGCCCTTGTGATCCTCCCGTCTCAGCCTCCCCTATAGGTAGGACTACACAGGCTGCCACCACACCTGGCTTTTTTTCTTTTTCTTTAATTTTTTTGTAGAGACGGAGTCTCACTATGTTGCCCAGGCTGCAAGTTTTCAAATGTTCTTGCCATAGATTTACAGCAAGAAAATTTAAGTTTTACTCTGGCAGTTCTTAAACATATCAACCACCTTTTTTAGCATATTTATAAAGTATTTAGAAGATGTTAGGAATTCAAGACTTCTTAATAATTAAGAAAAAATTGAGGCTTGGTGCCAGTGGCTCAAGCGGCTAAGGCACCAGCCACATACACCTGAGCTGGCAGGTTTGAATCCAGCCCAGGCCCACCAAACAACAATGACTGCTGCAACCAAAAAATAGCCAGGTGTTGTGGCAGGCACCTGTGGTCCCAGCTACTTGGGGGGGCAGAAGCAGGAGAATCACTTGAGCCCAGGAGTTGGAGGTTGCTGTGAGCTGTGATGTTACAGCACTCTGCCCAGGGTAACAGCTTGAGGCTCTGTCTCACAAAAAAGAAAAAAAAGAAAAAATTGAGAAAAATTTAAGGAAAAAAGGACGGTAACAGAAATTTACAAAGGAAACATAAATGGCCAATAAACCTAAAAAAAGTTCAACCTCACTAGTAGTCAAAAACATGCAAATTAAAACAGGAACTTTTTTGTCTATAGAAAAAAATTTTTAAAGATAATTCTCACCACAAACCATGTCTCAACACGTTCAAAAAAACAGAAATTATAACATACATCTTCTCAGACCACAGTGTAATAAAATGAGAAATCAACTCCAACAGAAACACTCATCTCTACATAAAGTTATGGCAACTAAACAACCTATTGCTGAATGACAGTTGGGTCAAGGAGGAAATTAAAATGGACATAAAGGATTCATTGAACTAAACGATAAAGGGGACACAATTTACTAAAATCTGTGGGATGCTACTAAGTCCTGAGAGGAAAAATTCATAGCCGTAAATTCCTCCATTCAAAAGACAGAACAACCAGGCGTCAACAATACAATGAATCATCTCAAGGAACTGGGAGTGGAAGAGCAAACCAATCCCAAATCCAGCAGAAGAAAAATAACCAAGATCAGAGTCGAACTAAACGAAACAGGTACAAAAGAACTACACAGATTAACAAAACAAAAAGTTGTTCTTTGGAAAAAAATAAATGAAATTGACAGACCACTTGCCAGATTAACCAGAAACAGAAGAGAAAGGGCTCTAATTAGCTCAAACGAGAATGAAAAAGGAGAAATCACAACTGATACTACGGAAACACAAAAATATCATCTCTGAATACTATAAAAATCTATACTATACTATACTGAATGCTATAAAAACCAGAAAATGCGAAGGAAATGGACAAATTCTTAGAAACATACAATCGCCCTGTGCTCAATCGGGAAGAAACAGACTCCCTGAACAGACTAATATCAAGTTCTGAAATTGAAGCTGGAATAAAAAATCTTCTAACAAAAAAAAAAGTCCCACAGCAAAGGGGTTCACAAACAAATTTTACCAAATCTATGAAGAAGAACTGGTACCCATCCTGCAGAATTAATTCCTTAAGACAGAGAATAAAAGAAATCCTCCCCATCACCTTGACATCAAAATCAAGGTGTCAACAAAAAATTAAACTACAGATCAATGTCCCTTATGGATATAGATGCAAAAATTCTCAATAAAATCTTAGCAAACCAAATTCAGCCACACTTCAAAAACAATTCACCACAACCAAGTGAACTTCATCCCAGAGATATAAGGATGGTTCAACATATGCAAATCTATAAATATAATTCACCACATAAACAGAAGTAAAAATGAAGACCATACTATCCTTTCAATAGATGCAGAGAAAGCATTTGACAAAATCTGGCACCCTTTTATGATAAGAACACTTAACAAAATAGGCATGGACAGGGCTTACCTCAAAATTATAAAATCCATATACAGCAAACCCACAACCAACATCATACTGAACAGGAAAAAACTGAAAACATTCCCACTTAGAACTGGAACCAGACAAGGTTGCCCACTGTCACTTCTATTCAACATAGTTTTAAAAGTCCAAGCCAGAGAAATCAGACAAGAGAAGGAAATCTAGGGTATTAAATGGGAAGAGGTCAAACTATCACTGTTTGCTGATGATATAATCTGATATACAGAAAACCGCAAAGATTCTTCCAACAGACTCCTAGAATCAATAAATAAATTCAGCAAAGTCTCAGTAGAATTAACATACGCCAACAACAGTCAAGCTGAGAGCCAAATTAAAGACTCTATACCCTTCACAATAGCAACAAAGAAAATAAAATACTTAGGAATATATTTAACTAAGGAGGTAAAAGACCTGTACAGGGAGAATTATGAAACGCTGCAAAAGGCAATAGCAGAGGATATAGAAGGTGGAAAACCTTACCACGTTCATGGAGTGGCAGAACCAACATTGTTAAAATGTCTATACTACCCAAAGCAATCTACAGATTCAACGCAATCCCCATTAAAATACCAATGTCACTTTTCACAGATCTAGAAAAAAAAAATTCTACATTTCACATGGAACCAGAAAAGAACCCGAATAGCCAAAGCAACCTTAAGCAAAAGAACAAGTTGGGAAGCATCACCTCACCAGACTTCAAGCTCCAGTACTACAGTAACCAAAGCAGCATGGTACTGGAACTGGTACAAGAACAGAGACACAGACCAATGAATCAGAGCAGAAAACCCAGACATAATAAAACCATCCTCATATTGCCATCTGATATTTGACAAAGCAACCAGAATCCTACACTAGAGATAAGAATTCCTCATCAATAAATGGTCCTGGGAAAACCAGATAGCCACATGCAGAAGACAGTATCTGCACCTCTTAATGCTCACAAAAATTAACTCAGAATAGATAACAGAACTAAACTTAAGACATGAAACCATAAGATTTCTAGTAGTGAAGAATTTATGAAGAAGACCCCAAAGGCCATCACAGCAACAACAAACATAAACGGATTTGATCAGATTAAAAAGCTTCTGCACAGCTAAAGAAACATTAGAGCAAATAGATAACCTACAGAATGGGGGAAAATATTTGCATGCTATACATCTGATAAAGGGCTGATAGCCAGGATCTACAAAGAACTCAAGCTAACCATCAAGAAAAAACCAAACAACCCCTTTGGAAAAGTGGGCAAAGATGTGAGCAGAGGCTTTGCAAAAAAAGATAGACTGATGGCCAACAAACATAGGAAAAAATGTTCACCATCGCTCATCATTAGGGAAATGCAAATCAAAACCATAATGAGGCTACTCGGGAGGCTGAGGCAAGAGAATCGCTTGAGCCCAGGAGTTGGAGGTTGCTGTGAGCTGTGTGAGGCCACGGCACTCTACCGAGGGCCATAAAGTGAGACTCTGTCTCTACAAAAAAAAAACAAACAAAAAAAAAAACAGAAAAAACCATAATGAGATATCATCTAACTCCAGTGAGAACAGCTTTTATCAGAAAGTCCCAAAACAACAAGTGCTGCTGTGGATGCAGAGAGAAGGGAGGACTCGTCTACACACGGCTGGTGGGGCTGCAGACTTGGGCAGCCTCTGTGGAAAGGTGTATGGAGATTACTCAAGGAACTAAAAGTAGACCTCCCATTCAATCCAGCAATCCCACTACTGGGAATTTATCCAAGGAGAAAAAAGACACTTTACACTTGAATGTTTACAGCAGCACAATTCACAACTGCAAAGAAGTGGATACAGCCCAAGTGGCCATCAATACGTGAGTGGATTGACAAAATGTGGTACATGAACACCATGGAGAAACGGTGGACTGATGCCTTTGTAACAACCTGGGTGGAAGTGCAGACCATCCTCCTAAACAAACACATGTACTCACTATTAAATTGGAACTAATTGATTGATACTGATGTGCACATATGGAAATTACACTCATCGAATTCTAACAGGGTAAGAAGGGAGGAGATGGGTGAATTCACACCCAGTGGGCACTGTCTGGGTGATGGGCACACTTACAACTTCGACTCAAATGATACAAAAGCACTCTATGTAACCAAAACGTTTGTCCCCAGTAATTTGCCAAAATAAAAATTAAATTTTAAAAAGGTATTGGCAAAGAAATGAGAAACAAGGAATTCCAAACCTTGCGGATAAAAGTATAACCTTTCTGGAGGGCAATTTGACAAGAGGTACTTTAAGCCTAAACATTTCCATTTCCTTTGACCAATTTTACTTTCAGAAATTTTGTCAAAGGACAAAAAATCAGTGATGTTCCAAACAGTGCACCAAGGCAGGCATTATATCACAAGGGCAAATAATTACACATAATTTAAGGTGCAAAGTAGGATGTACAGTATGAGTTTGATTTCCTTTACATGTGTGTCTATATATGTGTACTACACATGAACAACACACAGAGGAAAAGGACAGACTGACGCCTGAAAAGAACACCAAAATGTTTACTGCAACTACCTTTGAGTAACTTACAGATTTTTTTCAATAATAAAGATATCTTCAGTATCTCTAGGGCCATACGTATCGACTTTAACTACGCAGACACTGTAGACCAATACATAAAACAACTCACCTTGTCTGCTCTTTTGAAGACCACATTAGCATGCTGAGGAATGTTCACTTCCAAAGAATCCCTTTTTCAAAATGGAAATAAATATTTTATGTTGCTAATTTGAAGAAGTATAGGATGTAAATCTAAAATAAAACTATAAATTCTTATACTAAAAAATGTTTACAAACAGAAGATTATGATTTAGTGAGTCTGAAAATTTTATACATAAATATCAATCAGATTTTCTAGTCTCCATGTTAATCTGCATCTTCATTTAGACAAGGTTTAAAGTTCCAAATTCTCATCAAGATTACAATTAACATACCGACTTTAGCTTAGCAATTGGCTCTGACTATATAGGAATCTTAACAGGATTTTGAGTTCATATGATTAAATTACCACATTGTAAAATGTGAAAACTATTAATATTTTCCTAAAGATACTGAACCCTGAATGTTTAAGGTACCTTAACAAGAGGAGAACTCCTGCTTTTCCCAGAAGACGCCGCGCAACCACTTCTGCAGTTGTTCTGTCTGCTTCATAGGTAGCTTGCTGTCCAACAATAAAAACCAGCGGTAACCCCAGCTGGAGATGAACCGTTGAAACTCGCTGAGGATCTTCAGTAACTTCAGTCTTCATTTAAAAAACAAAAAAGTCTGTGTGATTATAATACTCCAACATTTTGATTTAAACTCTCCTAATTATTATTAATAAAGCCACAAGTTAAAAACAAGTCTGTGAAATAAATTCAACATTAACAGAAATGATCTCTTAATTTCCTAAGCTTAATGTTCCCCACATCCTACATAGCTTGAGCATTATAAAGCTAACGAATTTTATAATAAGTTAAAACATAAAATATCAATAGAAGTAATAATAAACATAGTATAAATTAACAAACCAAAAAACCAGTAAATAAAACCTGTGCTCCTGTAGAGCTAAATATTTCAAAGGAAATGAAACAGATAACTAGGGAACAAACACTCTCATATAAGAACTTAAGATATAATAAATGCCATGTCACATAAAAGTTTAAGTAAACATATTAATTATCTAATAAGCTCCCTTAATGAATATGCTAATAGTTAAAATTTTCCAATGCTTAAACACTTTGCATTATTTTTCTCTCTACAGTTTGAAACATTTCTATTTTGTACACTATAGAGGTCATTGTGTTGAGATAGCTAATGGCACATTTTCACGAATGTACACTATATGATTTTTAAAAAAGAAAGAAAGAAAAGCTCTATGCCCTTCAGTTATGATGCTGCTTCTAAATTTTGTCTCCCAGTTTAAATACACAATAGTTAAATCACACAAAAAGATTAAGTTTCTTCCCTGGAAGTATATACAATATTTACTTTCCTTTTAGTTAACCAGTTCTGACTTTTCTGTTATCTTTCATTGTATTTCATTTACTATGTGGTGTTCAGCATGCAGAACACATAGTCGCCCCAAACCAAAATTAAGTAGCATCCCATTCCTCAAAGATAACTGCTCTTAATATTACAGTAAAATGTACCCTTTTTGAAAGACACAGATGCTTTACATAGACGTTTAACTTGACATATACACATTAGTTCCTCTTAAATGTTTTGCTACCTATTTCTAATATACTCTTTATATTTCAATCAATTTATACATGTGTCTGTGTGTATGTGTAAACCCTAAACCACCCTTCTTCACTGATACCCACTTTGTCAATGGATGTCAATGGATTCCTTATAATGGCCACATTGTAGACAATTGCACGTTATTTTTAAAGCAAAAAATTTATATTATTCTTTCATTATTTTATGATATAAAACAGCATAATAATGAACATTCTTACATAAAATTTTTAAAATACTAACATAGTTTTCAGATAAATTGCCAAAAGAGAATTTCCCACAACTTACCTTCTTACTCTGCCTTCCAGAAAAAGTATATATCTGCCTAAACTCACCCTTAATAAATACAGGCATCTGTTTCTGTACAATTTTACCAATACTGAATTATCTTACATGACATTTTATAAGCACACATATATTACATAAGTTTACATGGTGCCTATTGTTTTATTTCTTTAATTAATAATCAGTGATGTTGAATTCTTATTTTATAATTATTCTGTGACTAGTATTTTTACTTTATGTTTATGTTCTTTGCTGGTGTCTTCTCCTGAAATAATCGGATTTTCCTAATTGACTTATGTGAATATTTAATAAATTAATATTAATTTGGAAAAGCCAAAATAAATAAATAAATAAACGCCATGTCACAAAACAATGAGGAACGTGAGTTAAGACAGCAGATTGAATATACACATCTAACCTCACCTCCTCCAGAAACCCCGGGAAAACTATAGCAGGAGAACTTTAATGGATGAATGTTGTATGTATGTGAAGAAAGGATAAGAGAAAAGGTCGCAAAATTTTAGAAGCCAGAGAACAGAATAATAACTGACTTAGGAGACTACAAAGCAAAACCCAGGCCATGAAAAGGAAAACTACGATGTAACTGAATTTTAAGTGCAGAATCCTAGCTCAGGAACTTCAGTGTCTGGAATGTCTGGAAATGGGTAAAATGTATTGGAGGTAAAGGGGCAGGAAGGCTCTAATGGTAAGCTAAAGGGGAATGAGTCAAGTTCTTGAGTAGTAGTTTCCCCTAGTTGCACAGGCCACTGTCCCTCCCCCAAACCAGCAGAGATGCAAGAGGACGTGGGGGCAGCTGAGGCTGTGCTCAAATCAGGGATTTTAAGTACCCAAATGTTGAGTCCCACCAGACTTCTCCTCACTCAGTTACCAAAATGCTAAAAGTCAGACCTTTGTCCTCAAACAGAAGACTGGAAAATCCTTTTCTGGGCAACTTGAGTAATCTCCAAAAGCCTAAAGACGCTGACATCAGGGCTCAGCAAAACCCAGCCAGGCCCCGTCACCGTATGGAGCTGAGTTAACAAGTCCCATAAACATTCTCAGAATTTCCAGTCAGCTTTCTGATTTCAAATTCCGAATCGTGAACAGATATCCAAGGATTAACAAACACCTAAGCAAAACTTCTAACAGGAAAAATAGACCAGGACAAATGGAAAAATAAACAACATGGAGAAAACACAGACTATGCAGGAAGATGAAAGGCTCAGAAACCACCACTGATAACCTCAAGGAAAGAGAAAGACACCACGTCTGCGAGGAATGAAAAACTAACGTCAGATAAACCTCTCCAAGAGCAGAACCAAGACAGATGGAAGACAGGAGAGAAAAGGGAGTGCAACCGAAGGACTAGCTCAAGAGGTCCCACGTCCAAATAACGGGAGTCACAGAGAGAAATGGGAAGAAAGAAATGATCACTGAGACAAGCACGAAATTCTCCACAACGGAAGGAGTTGCCAGATCAAAGAACCCACTGAGTGGATCCAGTACGGTGGATAAAAGCAGATAAACAGAGATGTACTCTTGTAAACCTTCTAATTGCTGAGGATTGAAGACAATATGGATCCTAAAAGTTTCCAGACGGAATCCCATATTTACCTATCATCGACAGAATCCTAAGACAGCCCTGAAGATTCCTGCCCACGGGTGTACAGGTCTTGTGTAATCCCCTGGAGTGTGGGTAGGACCCATGGGGTAGTCATTCCCTTGATTAGTTACAGCACGAAAGAGGCTGTTACTGCACACAAGTAAAAATTTCCTGCTGGCTTTGAAGGAGCAAGCTGCACTGTGGTGAGAAGTCCCTGGGTCAAGGCAAGACAGCAGCCTCCCGGGGCGGAGAGGGGCCACTAGCCAACAGCCAGTGAGAAAATGGGGCTCTGAGGAGCTGAATTCTGCTGAAAACCCAGGTGAGTGGAACAGCCTGAAGGAGTGGGAAAGCCTGCTTCTTCCTTGTGTATTTGAAGAATTATTAGTCACTCAATATTATAAAGTGAAAAGGTGAAGGCCGTAGGGCTAGGGGTATGGCAAGATTTCCAGATCACTGAAAATCACAGAAGGACTTTATTGTGTAGGTAAAGTGAAACCACTTATGAATTGTAAGAGTTGTAACATGATTGTGTATGTGCTTACAAAACACTCTTGTCAGTCTTCAAAACAGATTTAAGATGTAAAAACAGATGTGGGGAGATGTAGGAACTGAGGCTGTTGTCCCAGATTTCTGTCATAAATGAACAGATGGTAAAATAACTAATAAAGTGGAAAAAGAACATGTGATGAAGAAGAGTAACACCTTAATGTCGGATGTGTTGAGCTTAAGGAGAGATACGTTTTAGTAGTAGTTAGATACAAGGGAACAGAGCGCCAAAGAAACGCAAGGCCTGAAAACTCAGATTTGAGACTCGGGTAGTGGGGCGGTGCCTGTGGCTCAGTGAGTAGGGTGCTGGCCCCATATACTGAGGGTGGCGGGTTTGAACCCAGCCCCCACCAAACTGCAACAAAAAACTAGCTGGGCGTTATAGCGGGTGCCTGTAGTCCCAGCTCCTCGGGAGGCTGAGGCAAGAGAAGTGCTTGGGCCGGGAATTGGAGGTTGCTGTGAGCTGTGACACCACAGCACTCCACTGAGGGCATAAAGTGAGACTCTGTCTCTAAAAAAAAAAAAAGAGAGAGAGAATCTGGTAGTAAATGCAAGAAACAGATGAGATTCCCTGAAAGGTGTGTTTTAAGTATCTGTCACTGTACAGCAAAGTGCCCAAAACTGAGCAGCTTGAAGTAATGTGAATCATTTCTTTTACTCATGTATCTGCAAGTTTGTCTCTGCTTTTTGTGGCATTACTGGGCTATTTGAAGGGGGCTGAAGATTCCTCTTTAAAAATGGCTCACATGGACAGCCAGCACACCACATCTGTCTGTTAAGAGCTCAGTCAGGACTGTGACTGAGGTGCCAGGACTCCTTTCAGCCCTCAGCTTCTCTCAGACTGTTTAGTCTAACAGCAAAATAGTGGCATTTCAATATAGCAATGCAGAAGCATGCGACATTTTGCCAAATACAGCTTCAGAAGTCATATCTCATCACTTCAGCCTCATTCTGTCGGTTAATGCAGTTACAAAGGCCCAAGAGATTCAAGGAGAGGGAACACAGACTCCATTATTCCATAAGCACAGCGATAAGGCCACATGGTAAGACGAGTTTATGATAAGAGGTACTGCTACCATTTTGGGGAAATACAACCAAAGTCTGATGGGATGCGGTTTTGGGGATCTTAAGATATGTTGGATGTATTTTGCATGTGGAGGGATGTGAATTTTTGGAGCCAACAGTCTACCCTCTGTTGGGTTACAACAGCTCACATCCCTTCCACATGCAACACATACTCCTCTCTCCTAGACTCCCAAAGCCTCGTCCCACCAGACTTTGATTTCTTTTTCTTTTTATAGAGTTGTGGAGGGGGAAGGTGTCTTATAATGTTGCTGGGGCTGGACTTAAACTCTTGGGCTCAAGCAAACCTCCTGTCTTAGTCTCTCAAAGATTTGGGATTATAGGTCTAAGCCACCATGCTTGGCCTTAGATAATTGTATTTTAATGTCCTTTTTTTGAAAAAGACTTACAAGTATTAGACACCATCCACCCCAATTAGGGCTCAGTCCTGCTCCCTGAGGATGTTTTCTTGAGATCCTTGGTTACAAACTCTGGGCCTTGATGCGCCCTCCAACTCATCCTTTCCTTTTTACGAAGAAAATGATTTCTCCTTGGTAGTAGAGACAGTAACAGAGTAGTATCACAAAAATTAAACTAAATAAAATATATAATAGAATAGAAATTAAAGTAACAACATCCAAAAGTGATAGGAACACTCTTACACTGAGGATGGGATTACCAATGTTTTGTAAAATTATGTATTACTATTAAATAACTGAAATTACTTAAAAATTACTTTCAAAAATGGATATAAGAAGAAAAGGATAAGGTTCTACTGTGAACTATTATATGCCAATAAGTTGGATAAGCTAGACTAAATGGACAAATTCTTGCAAACATAACCTACCAAGATTAAATCATGAAGAAACAGGAAATCTGAACAGTTGTATGACTGGAAAAGAAATTGAATCAGTGATCTAAAACCTCCCAATTAAAAAAAAAAGTGACTAGATGGCTTCACATTTAAACAAAAATTTATGCCAATACTTCTCAAATTCTTCCAAAAATTGAAGAGGTGAGAATGTTTCCAAATTCATTTTATTAATAAGAAGCCAACTTTACCCAAATACCAAAGTCAAAGATATTACAAGAAAACTAGAGACCAATATCCCTCATGAATATTGATGTAAAAATTCCAAACAAAATATAAGCAAACTGAATTCAACAGCACATTAAAAGATTACTCTTCATAAGCAAGAGGCATTTATCTCTGGGATGTAAGGATAGTTGAAAATAAAAAAATTAGGTAATTACCATATACCACATTGACGGAACAAAGGCCAAAAATCGCATTGTTTCACATTTCAACTAATGCAGGAAAAGCCCTTGAAAAAAAAACTTAACACCTTTTCATGATAAAAATTCTCAACAAAGTAGGAATAGAAAAAATGTCAAGATAATGAAGGCCGCATAGGAGGAACTCTAGCCCATGGTGAAGTATTCAGTACTTCCCCTTGCCACTTC
Organism: Nycticebus coucang; assembly: GCF_027406575.1. Classification (NCBI taxonomy): domain Eukaryota; kingdom Metazoa; phylum Chordata; class Mammalia; order Primates; family Lorisidae; genus Nycticebus; species Nycticebus coucang. The sequence goes on along the minus strand of NC_069785.1, from coordinate 5,050,068 downwards.
TATTCAACATATGGAAAGTCCTAGCCACAGCAATTAGACAAAAATAAATAAAATAAATAAATAAATGAATAAATAAATGGCCAGCACCCAGACTGGAAAGAAAGAAGTATTATCTCCGTTCACAGGTGTAGAAGATTCCACACCGAAAAAATCCCCATAAGAATTAATAAGTAAATTCAAACAAAGTTGCAGGATACAAAATCAACACTCAAAAAAGTTTTGTTGCTGTATGCTAACAATAAATAATCTGAAAAGGAAATTAAGATGATTCCATATGCAAAAGCATCAAAAAGAATAAAAATAAACTTAACAAAGAAGGCACAAGACTTACACATGAACACTACAAACACTTAGCCGGGCGTTGTGGCGGGCGCCTGTAGTCCCAGCTACTCGGGAGGCTGAGGCAAGAGAATCGCTTAAGCCCAGGAGTTGGAGGTTGCTGTGAGCTGTGTGATGCCATGGCACTCTACCGAGGGCCATAAAGTGGGACTCTGTCTCTACAAAAAATAAAAATAAAAAAAAAAAAAAAAAGAAAAGAAAACTACAAACACTGTAGAAAAAAAATTTTAAAAGACATAAACAAATAAAAAGACATTCCGTGTTCATGGATCAGAAGATTGTACATTATTAAAATATCCATATTACCTAAAGCAATCTACAGATTAAATACAATCCCTATTAAAATCCCAATGGCATTTTTTGCAGAAATAAAAAAAACATCCTAAAATTCATATGCAATCTCAGAGGACACCAAATTACCCAAACAATCTCAAGAAAGAAGCATAAAGCTGGAGGTGTCTCACATTTTCTGGTTTCAAAACATATTACAAATCTAAAGTCATCAAAAGACACATAGATCAATGGAACAGAATAGACAGCTCAGAAATAAACCTTTACGTAGATGGTCAAGAGATCTTCAACAGAATGTCGACATGATTCAGAGGGGGAAGGCCGGTATCTCTAATAGACGACAGTGTGAAAACTAGATAAACAGCCACATGTGAAAGTGAAAACAGATCTTCACCTCACACCACACACACAAAAATTAACTCAGAATGGATTAAACACTTAGACTGAAGACCCCAAACTAAGACTTCTAGAAGAAAATGCAAGGAAAACTTTTATAACATTGGAATAGGCAATGATTTCTTGAATATGATACCAAAAGCACAGGCAACAAAATAAAAAATAGACAAATGGGCCTATATCAAACTAAAAGTTCTGTACAGCAAAGAGAAAAATAGAGTAAAAAGATAACCCACACAATGAGAGAAAATATTTGCAAAGCATATAGCACAAAAGGGGGTTAATACACAATACATAAAGAGCCCCTACAATTCAAAATTGGGTTATTCAAAACAAATAACCCAATTTAAAAATAGGCAAAGGACTGGAATAGACAGTTCTCTAAAGAAGATATATTAACGAAAAGTAGCCAACAAGTATGTAAACACATGTTCAACACCACTAATCACCAGGAAACAAACCACCACAGCGACGTATGACCTCACGCCTGTCAGAAAAGCCACAGAACAAAAATGGCACATGGAAAACTGGCTTGTGTAGCTACTATGGAAAACAGTCACAGTTGTCTCTACTGGAGATTTGTGCCAGGACCCCCACCCCGATAGATACAAAAATCCACAGAAGCTTAAGTCTCCTATGTAAAATGGCACAGTATTTGCATACAAGCTATGCACATTCTCCCGTAAACTTTAAAATCATCTCTAGAGGACTCTCAATGCCTAATACAATGCAAATGCTGTGTAAATAGTTGTTACACAATTTTTTTTTTATATTTTTTGCTGTTGTATTTTTAAAAAATTTTTTGATCTGCAGTTAGTTGGCGGAACCTGAGGATGCAGAACCTTGGATATAGAGGTCTGACTGTACAGAGGTTCCTCAAAAATTAAAAATAGAAATACCATATAATTCATCAATCTTACTTCTGGGTATGTACCCAATAAAATTAAAAACAAGACTCAGAGAATGCCCATGTCGACAGCAGCATTACTCACAGAGACGTGAGGTAGAAGCAACATTAATGTCCAATGTGGATAAATGGATTAATAAACATGGCACGGCCATGCACTAGAATGTCACTCAGACTCACGATGGGAAATCCTGACAGCTGCTACCACATGGATGAGCCTTGAGAACCTTTGCCAATTATACGGTTCTCCATTTGTTATTGAGAAATAAGCCAATTACAAAAAAAAAAAAAAAAAAAAAAAATTACTGCATAACTCCACATATACATTAGGTAACTAAAGTAATCATACTCACAAAACTGGAAGTAGGTGGGTGTCAGGGGCTGGGAGTAAGGGGGGCTGGAAATGTGGAATAGTTGTTCAATGAGCACAGAGTTTCTATCATTTGACAGCAAAAAGTTCCAGAGACCTGCTGAACACCAATACGCACGTAGTTACTACTATATTATACGCTCAAGAATTATGAAGGGAAATGTACCTGTTTTTATCACAATGAAAAAAGACATTTTAAAACAACAGTGTCAGGAGCCAACACGCTGCTGTGCAGTACTGCACACTGCCACGGCAGTTAGCAGAAACAGAAGCTAAATGAATAAACCATGACAGCAACCTTCTCATCCTTCTAACTTCCCACATAAAAGAGGAGGTTTAATTTAATTCAAGTATCTCAAATCTATCTGAGACAGCCAGTTATCTCAGATGTACAAACAAAAAGTAAAAGTTTCAGGAAAATCCATCAACTTACTCACTTTCACATTTTATCAGATGTTTGCACTTGATTCCTTTTGGGATCCAGGTAAGGGCTTTCCTTCTATACCACATATAAACTGAATCCATCACTGAGAAAATCATCAGCTTTCCAAAATGTCCCTGATATCTGTTAACAGGACAATGACAAAACCATTTTCCCATCTGTGCTCCTTTCTGGGAACTTTAATGATGCAGGGGTCCTCAAACTATGGCCCGTGGGCCACATACAGCGGTGTGATTGTATTTGTTCCTGTTTTGTTTTTTTACTTCAAAATAAGATATGTGCAGTGTGCATAGGAATTTGTTCATAGTGTTTTTTTAAACTGTAGTCCGGCCCTCCAACGGTCTGAGGGACAGTGAACTGACCCCCTGTTTAAAAAGTGTGAGGACCCCTGATAGGGCAACCCCGTATCTGGCAGAAGAATCTCTATCTATTTAAGACCCCTTTAAAAAATTTATGCTCAATATTTATTTTCAATTTGACAGGATTAAAATGACACGCCTCCCATCAGGCATATGACAGATCAACATACACATACAAAAGCAATCTGAATCAATTTTCATGAGCTTAGATGTGAAATAACAATGCATATAAATGCAAGAGTCACACACAAAACCGCCTACTAAAAAAGCAATCATCCCATTTCCCATTTTATTAGTTTATAGTTTATAAAGACACCAAATGATTTCATATCCTGAACCCACAAACCCAGGCTAGTTTGCAAAGCAGCTTACTAGCCGCACAAAACCTAGTCATGATTAAACCTCGAAGGCTTGGTACGGACGGACATAATAGACAATAAAGGAGGAATGGTGTACGAGGGAACCAGCATTGCCGGGGCGGAGAGAGGAAGAACACGGTCAGAGGCGTTAATTCAAAGCCAACTGCTAAGAACCTGGGAAGTCTTCTAAGACCTCTCCATCCCGTTCTATAAAGTTCACAACACCATCACAATACTCTAGTTACATCAACTTTTGGTCTAAGATGTGTTTCCTATAAAAGTATTTGGCATTCCTTTTTTAACCTCAACTTCAAGAACAAAAGCAACCTCAAATACTATGGGGCCAAATGTTCAAAGTACCAAAATGTACAAGTGACCAAACCAGCTGAGACCTCTGACGCCTTCCTAAGCCTGCAAGGGTAAGGTCCTCGCCACCACACACCACCACACCGACAGCCTCATACCTTCTCTTCTGCACTCCGTATTCATCGCTCTGCTCTAGTCTGTGAAAGTCCACCAGTTGTGTTTCTCTGCCAAGCTTGTCTAGGCTGACACCATGCTGTGAATTCCTAGCTTAGCTTTATAACCGGGCACTGATCTTCGACGTTGCCTTCCAGATCATTCCTGGCTTCATGCTACTGGTCATTTGTACCTATTCCAATGTCCACCCAGGCTTCTGGAACCTCTGCCTGAATCCTACATCCTAGTTCCCTCATTGTCTAGGCAAAAAACCTCAAAAAAAAAAAAAAAGCTTATGCTTTATTCTGTAAAGGAGTTGAATCAAACCCCACTTCAGACTTTGATTAATAATTTAATATTCCTTTTGGGTGAACAGGAGCTAGGGCAGGGTCACCTTCACTGCACAATGCCAGGGAGTACAATTTCTATTGTATTCTATAAAATGTATGTTTCGGGGCTGTCATTCACACAGACTGTAAATGGTGCCCTTCATATTTTTTTTTTTTTTTTTAGAGACAGAGTCTCACTTTGTCACCCTTCGGTAGACTGCCATGGGGTGCCCTTAAATTTTTGCCACGTCAAGCTTTCCAGTAAAGCCACTCTTAACTGAATCCCAAATCATTATGAAGTCTCCAAGTATTTCAAAATGAACATTACATGATTCCTAGTATCATAAAGTGAAACAAGATCAGAGAATCTCCCTCCTGATTATCTATCTAAAAAACCAAAAAAGAACTTTTAAAACACAGCAAAAGAAAATCATGAGCAGAAACTTTAGGAAAGGGGAACAACTTCAAGCCAGACGTTTTAGCAAAAAAAAAAAAAAAAAACCAGAAGAATTAGCAAAACATGGCACGAGTCCTAATCCTGTTTCCAATAGCAAAAACATACTGGTGAGTAGACAAAACCCTGAAAATTCTTAATAATGCTCCATTGTTTGAAAAGAAGGGAATGAGGCCTAAGGGAAGATGGCAAAGAATCAACTATACAGTGAACTGTCCGCTTTCTACACCCCACCCCCCACTTCGTGCTACAGTGGGAGATCAAAATAAATTCAGAGAGATTCTTTCCATGGAAATAAGATACATGCCCCTCCCACATGAAAGGAAAGGGAATCTTTCTTTAAAAAAAAAAAATGACTTTCAACTAAAATTCCACCAGAAAAAAATTACTTAAATTAGAGAATTAAGGAATGAAGCTGGTAAAATTGTGACTGGCAAACTCTGAATCTAAATTTCAGAAGCAAGACTTTTTAAAAGGTGGGAATTCCGCTTACAGAACAAAACATAAATATTATAGATCTTAATAATATAAAAACACAAAACTAACAAAAATCAGAAGGGCGAGAAGACCTGAGACAGGAATAAATGTATGAAGTTAAGTTAATTTTCTCATCTTTTGTGACTAGAAGTCAATATTATCCAAAATAAAAATAATGAATTTCTTAATGCTTTTCATAACCACTTTAACACTTCAGACAGTATCTCCTAAAGAGCCCTCTAATGGTAAAGAAACATTTATCAAAAGTTCCATAATCCCTTTAGTTTCATGTTAGTTTCTTTTTCTTCTATTAAATTCTAGTAAGATCAAAGATAGTATTTCACACTGCAAAGCATCACACACAAAATGACATATTCATGAGTCCATTCCTTTCCCTGTACACCTGCAGACAGGTGGGGGGAACCTAATGGGATAGTCATCTATCAGTTCATCTCTGAGTGATGGGATTAGCTGATTTATTACAATTTTTTCTTTATACTTTGCTGTAACATTTAGACTATTTGTAATACACATGTAGCACTTTTACTTTTTAAAAAAAGACAAACAGAGAAGATCTATTGAAGGTTTCACACGTGCTGGCACAACCCTTCCACATCACCTAGGGAGTCCTCACAAAATTCCTTCAGGCTGATGCTAATGAGAGTATGGCACCAGAAATCCTATTGTCAGAGCATCTGCCAACTTTTAAAACAGTGAGCAAAGCATTCATACAAGAGGTCTTTTCTTAACCATGATGTGGTCACTGGGACTTGTAAAAAGTCACCAACACTGTCTTCATTATCACTACCACAGAATATTTCTGCTTACACAATGCTATATGTGGGTTTCAATGCAATAGTTTACCAAGGCAACAAAATGTCATTTTATGAATAATCTAATCTTCCATTCTACCTTTAATAAGGAACTACTCCTAAATCCCTAAAAATGGAAGAAATACTCTCAAAGAAAAGGGAAAAGATGTAATTTACCTAAATAAAACACAAACTTAGGAAGTGCTATGTATGAATTATACCGTAGTAAGATAAGACACAGACCAACAGAGGTGCTTCCATTGTCTTAATGAACAGGTGAATGTTCAGGGTGGTCAGCGGTTGTTCCATTAGGGTTCTTCTACATTGCTGGGTCAAGTCCGAGACTAGTTTACAATGGAAAAAGTAGACATGTGCATATTCTATATCCTCAGAGCTGCAAATTAGAAATTAAGGCACTCAGTAAAGTTCAACATGTGATCCTTCTACCATCCAAAAGGGCACTATAACAAATCTCTGTGTTACGTCTCATGCTTTTCAACTATTGTTTTAATAAAAGCCTAAAACAATATAAGATCAAAATAAAATGGACTTGGACAAAAAAAAAAAAAGATATAGGATATTAAAGAAAATTAACCTTCATATTTGAACAAACAAAATGAGTTGTACAAGCAATTTTTTTCCTGAACTCTTTCATGTGATAGCTTCTAAATTAGGCGGGAGGCAGACCTGCATAATTTGTTTTTTAATAAAAGGCTGTCACCTTGTGGACGATGAGATTGCCTTCAAATATAGTTGCTTTTCTAGAACTACACTAAAGGAAGCTTAGTAACACGAAGCTTTGTGTTTAATTTAAACCCAAAGCTGTTTTAAATAAACTTCAGCCAAAACATGCCTTAAATAGAAACCATGTGACAGTTTGTAGGAGTTTGTGAGTTTGTATATGAAATATTACAAAACCCAGCAAGGGTGGCTTGTAATTCAAGCTGTGGCATTCCTTTCAATTGAGAATACTAAGATAAACTTACAGTGAGGATAGGTTTGCCAAAATTAAAATAGCATTTTAAGAATCTCCATATGGCATTAGTAAGTTTGGCAAAATACTACAAAATTTTATTTTTAAAATGTCATTTTAATTCTTGAGATGTGCTTAAACTGAGTGTCCAAGGTTCACTGATTTCAAATTTAATTACAAAGTAGTTTCTAATAGATTCAATGATTAAAGAGATAATCCACTCAAAGATTTACTTACTTGCCCACGAAGTGTTGGGCTCTATGCTAACATAAGAGATCAAGATGAATCAGACAATTTAAATTACTGAAAGAAATATACCTAAATATATTTCTCCTTAAAGGAGATATATTTAGTAAAAGGATTGAAATTTAGTGTATAAGTGCTATAATATACAAAACGTTGTGAGGAACAAAGATAAGTCATTCTGCCTCAGATTGAGGAGGAGGAAGAGGAAGGAAAAGGAAAGACCACTGAGCTTGAAGATCAATGACGTCTCCAAGAAGACAGGACGGGGCATTTCAAACGAAGCTGAAGGACAGTGAGAATGCAGGACTCGTGACAGGAATCCTGCACAGTCACTGCTGCTGACAGGACAGTGTCAAGGGCAGGAGAGCCTCGTTCAGGCTGGACCTCCCACCAGAACCTCCCAAATAACAAAGGAATATTGGAAAGTTACTCGGGGTTCATTTGCTTGCAGGTAACAGAAACCAAAAAGGGGGAAATTTATTGGAAGTTTAGAAGGTTATCTCACAGATTACGAGGAAAATTCAAATAAATGGATCAGAGAAAGGGCAGAGAATAAACGTAGAGACCTGGAGAGCGGGGGTTAGGCACCTTCATTTTGCCTTGAACGCCTTTTAGCTCCCAGCTCACCCTGTGAAGACACCTCTCTGCCTTACTTCTAAGTGGATAAAAGTTCATTCCTGTGAACAAGACAGCTACCAGGATGTACAATCCAGTTTTCTTCATGTCCAGCTGTAAATTCCTGGGAGAGAAGATCTTACTCGCTCAGCTAAGTCCATGGCCTGGCTGGCCCTAGGTCAGCCGCCCACCCCTGATTTGCTGGCTGTGGTACGTGTGGGGCAAGGGGTAACAGCCTTCCTGACCTAAACACAGGCTTTCTTTAAGGAGAGAATATGGGCAGGTAGCAGAAAGTACTGGTAACATGAAGGCACACTATCTCTTTCATTTGCCACCTCTCATACATACCCTTCTTAACTGACGCAGGATTTCAACACACTCAGGTCCAACAAGATAGCAAGAATACAAAGTCTGACAATTAAGTTTGCGAACTCGTCCTAGAAAAAGCGTTACACACCTCATTGCTGAGTATCACTGCAGTCACCTTCAAAGTCCGCCCCTTGGGAGCTGTGACCGATGCCAGTGCCTGGTCCACCCTTTAAGGCAATTTTGGAGCTCTTTCTGGAATGGCCATTTAGGGCTTTTGTCATATTACACTCCATGTCCTGAGTATCATCAAAATGTCTTCTTTTCAATATTTATCTTTGGGTAAAGAAAAAGTCACTGGGGGCCAGATCAGATGAGTAGGGAGGATGCTCCAATACAGTTGTTTGTTTACGGCTAAAACGCCCTCCCAGACAGTGTTCATTCTCCCTCCCAGTAATTGTTCATATTACTATTCTTTCAGTAATAGTCCTTTAGGACTATTTTTGCACACTCCTTTCTCAGGCCAAGATTTTCAATTAAGATTTTCTTGTTTCTCTATTGATGTTGACTTGGTTTTGATTAAGATTTTCTTGTTTCTCTACTGATGTTGACTTGGTTTTGATTAAGATTTTCTTGTTTCTCTATTGACATTGACTTGATTATGCTTCTCATAATCAGTCTACAATTTTGACTCACAATGGATGATTTTTTGCAATGTTTTCATCAGTTCTGCTTGGTACTGGATGCCCTGGCCTCTCTTCATCAGTGGTGCTTTCTCTTCCCTCAGAAAAACATTTAATCCATTTGCACACTGCCATTTTCTTTATAGCATTATCTCCATAAACCTGGACTAATGTGTCCCTGATTTCACTTCCTCTCTTGCCAAGTTAACAAGAAATTTAATGTTTGTTCGTTGCTCTGATTCAAGCCCTGACATTCTCCTGACAGAAAATCAAAAAATGCAATGAAGACCCCTCAGCAAGACACCACCATGCCAATGAGAACACAGCTGTGAGACACCGACATACTCAGTTACGAAGCTTACCATGTGTTTGTATGGTGCTGCCAAGGCCAGCTCACTTGGCAAGTTCACAAACTTAATTGTCAGACCTCTTATTATGCACTCAATAAATATTTGCTGAATCGAAGAATTAACAAATCAAAGAAAGAATGCATTCACCTCACCCCAAATAAGAGACAACCCAAAGTCACTGCCGATTACTTTATCCGGAAGTGATGTGGTAGGACTTCTGTACTCGGAATCCAGTCCTTCCCTGTTACCTCAGGTCCAGGCGTGACTCCTCACCACCTCAATATCCACGAATAAATGATAATTCAAAAATCCCCAAAACAACACATACTCAAAGTAAATAAGAAACAAGATAACTGTACATTTAATTCTCAGTTAAAAATGGGGAAAAACAAAAAATGTGGCAGAATACTGTGCCTTAGTCTTAGTCAGAATCTATGTATACATAGCCATCTCTTTGCGTTTTAAGAATGTCACCATTCTTTGCAATTATTTCATTAACTGAAAAATATAGAATGTGATAACACAAGAGAAAGTACAAATAACTAGCCTCCAAAACTGTGGGGCTAGCATGGAATCATGTGGGATGGGGGATAACAAGGCATCCCCCATTCCAGGATGGGAAATTGGCAGTCTACACAGGGAGGAGCAAAGTCACTGCTAAACTACTGCTTGTGGTGTCTTCCAACTCAGTGACTACTTACCGTGAACATGAACTGTCAGTGCACCTGCCAAACTGTTAGAAATATAATTTGCACACAGACAGTAAGCAGGTGTCAAAGTTTTATTTAACTCATTCATGAGGGAAACAGCAATAGAGACTAATGGAAAAAGGAATGCTGGTTAATGTCATACAGAGCCACAAAAATATAACTTCTTTTGTATGAACTTTCTTCTCTGCCTCTCTCCCTTCTTCCCTTCCCTCAAATCATTTCACCTTACTGGTTTTCTATGCACAAGCCTCTAAATCTATAGAGCTGTAAAATTTCCAGGCTTTAAACAATTTTGGGTAGTATATCAAATAGCTGCTATTTTTCTAAAAGGTCAGCTGAGGGGCTCATTAAAGATGCTTGATGTCATTACAAAGGCCATACGACGACCACCATTTTGCTTTGCTTTGGATACTTTCCTGAACACCCTTGTGAAACCAAACTTAGTCTTTAAAATGTATTGGTTATTCCGCATGGTCTTAAGTGCTTAAAAAAAAAAGAAAGAAAGAAAGACTTTAACCCTAGCTTGGCCAGCCAAAAACAGTGAAAAAGCAGGTTTCTCCCTAGAATTCAAAGCTAGAAGCTAGACAAGAAAAATAAACATGCCATTCAAAAACTGTGCTTAAATATACTTAAGATCGTTATGACAGAGTAACTTACAGAACTCTCATGGAGAGCTTCCGGAGCTTCATTATGGAAATTCTTATTTTACCCCCTATCTGACCACTGCGGGCGATCAAGTCCTAAGATAGCCCACTGGGCCACTCACAGGATCACCTCTTGTGGCTTATCCACATCACTTTCCTTCACCTTCACCTAATGCCACTTCTGCGTATTTCAGACTGCAGTGCAGGAGCTGACGGCATGAAGGGAGGTCAGGTGGGTACATGGGTATTCACACCTGTGTGTGATCCCTCAGACACGTCCAGGCTGTGGGGTGGCCGTGCTGACTGAGGAAGGTGAAGAAAACAACAGAACACTTTAAATGGTTGATATCACCTCTTATACATACCCGATGCTTTCCAAAACAGCAATTTCTGTGGTTAAGACAAATCGGTACATGGTCCCATACACAAAAGCAGCTTCCATGACTGCTCTGTGCTCTGCAGAAGAGATGAGGGTGCGGAAGACAAGAGGAGTTAGTGCGTGTGACGGGCCTCGGTTTCTGCTCTGAGTATGGACTGTCCTGCGGGCTTTTGTCGTCTGCTATACTTAAAGAAAAATCCTTTGCAGCATCCCAGTTGGGTATTTAACTGCCTCTCAGTGCAGGCAGTTACAGAAGTTATAAAAAGTCTACGCTAGTCAAGGTAAAAGGAGAATTAAGAGGGAGTGGAAAACTACTTGAGAATGTAATTTGTGATAATTGTTTTCCAGTAGCAGAAAGAGAATACAAATGCACCATACAACTTTCTATGTTATTTTTATATCTGTGCATGTCTGTGTCTGTTGGTTCTGGTTTAGTTAACTTTTAACCAAACATGCTTATTGACAAATAATCCTACAAGGCATACTAAGGCTTATTAACAAAAACAGCTGTCCCCCCACCCTCTAGCCCATTTCCAATTCCCAAGGGACAATCACTTTCAACTCTTTCACTGTCCCTTCTGTTATCTACCTCTGAGACTTTAAATGGCATTTTCAGACTCCTCTTTCCTGATAAGAGAAATACACATACATATTTATAAAAAGTATCAGTATTATCTTTTGAGTTCTCACTATGGAAGATAATACATTTCTTTTCTGAAACCCAGCACCACAAACATACCCAACAACTGTCTCCCGATATAGTTCTGATTTTTATAAGGCCAATACTGAGTACTTACATTGTTACAATTCAGTAAATAGTATTTACAGATAAGCCATGCAGTACTGAACCACATTTCCTTTCTTAAACCTCTTCACTGCAGTTATTATTATCTTTTTAAATGTCTTGTTTTGATTTTTTTCTTAATTTTTTCCTAAACTCTTCCACAATTATCTACCCTTCTCAATACTTCAAATATTCTCAGGCATACTGTCAATTCTATCCTGCAGACATTCTGCAGAGCCTTCTGATGTGCTCTGACATTGCTTCTCGGCCTGCTACACACCAGCCACGCCGCTGATCCTCTTATCCTCCTGGTCCTTCTCCCTGTCCCCACATCTTCTCTCCTGCTCCCTCACTCCCATTCTCTAGCACATTCCTGTGACAGAGTATGTGCAATACACACTTTTTGCAATCCTACATGTCTGCAACTATATTAATTCTACTTTTGCTATAAACTATACTTGGCTCAGTAAAGAACATGAGGTTCAAATCATGTCCCCTGACAATTCTAAAAACATGGCTCCATTTATTTTCATTTCCAGCACTGCAATTTAGAAGTTCAGTGACATTCTGATTCTTGACCCTTGAACTCTAAACCATTTTCCCCTCCTCTGGAAGATTTTTCCTAATATTCTAAAATTGCAAAATGAGATGCCTTGTTGGGGCTCTGTAGTCACTCACTGTGCTGGGACTCAGGGGCCTTTCAATCTGGAAGCTCAAATCCTTCAGTTCTGGGACATTTTCTTAAACTATTCCTTTGAGGATTCCCTCCTTATTTTATCTTCTCTTTTCTCCTCTTTGCCATTCTAGACAACTACCTTCCTCTCCCACCATGTGCATCCCATATCACTATATTATTCCACCACCCCACTGTGTCACAGTCACCTACTACCCCAGCCTGGATCACTCCTCGTCCCATGAAGAACTGAGCTGTGGCCACACTGTTACTCTCTCTAGTACCACTCCTGCCATAGTGTTTGGTAATTTCATTATCCACATAGATGATCCTTTCAAATCCCTGGCCTCCCTGTCTGTGGCCTTCTCTACTGTAGTGACCACTCTTCAGCCTTAACACTCACTCCAAGCCGTGTTACTACCAACACCACAGACCCCTCCACAATCTCCACATCTAGCCTTTCCCCACATACAAACGCACATCTCGGAGTTACCCTGTCTAGCACCCAGCTCTGAGCCATCAGGACCTACAGCCCACAGATCCTACCACTCGTCACTCTCTTTCAACTTTCTCTGGCCCTCTTTTCCCACCTAATTCAGCTTAAATTCCATGGTCAACCTTTATAACCATTCCCCTGCCCATTAGGCTAAAACACAACTCAGGTTAAGTCCAACACTCTGCCCAGTCTATTCTTAACACCCACAAAAGTCAACACAGCTGGAAGGGGGGAAAAGAAACCATGAATATGCTGGGGATCTCACTTTAAATTACTCCCAACAACCATTCTGTATTTCCAGGCCTCCTAAACAACTTCATCTCTTCTTTTCTCTTCTCAAACTAGTTGATGATTTTATTTCTATTTCACTGAGAAAACAAAACCAACTTGAAAAATGAACCAAAAACACTTCCACAAGCTCCCAGCTCCGTATCTGTCTACCCACTTACCCCAGGATGCCCATATCCTTTCTGGTCCCTCCTGTCACTACAGAGGAACCTCTGGGCTCCCACCAAGAACCCCTGCCCGTGCTCACCAGGTGCCATCCCCTCCTGCCTCTGGAAGGCCTTGAGTCCCCCTTTCTGACGCATCTTTCTCATCAACATTCAAATACATGCCCTAGGAAAGTCCTGTCTTGGCCCCACATGCTCTTTTAGCTTTCCTCCTCTGTCCTCGGTGTCCACTGGCTCTTTCTCTTGCTCCCCTCCACCCCAGCTGTCAAGTATTTACCCCTGGAAAGGTGCTTGCCTTCGGTGACCTTGTGGAGGTCACCAAAAACTTCCACATTGTGAAACTGACGGCCAATTGGCAGTTTTTACCTTCAGTCACCTTTCAGCATCATTTACCACTACGGTTCGCACGCTCTCCTTAGTGGCTCCCCGCCCCTCACTGGTCTGTAAGTGCTGAAGGCCCTAATGAGGTCAGTCTTTTCCTTTCCACCTCACCTCACTGTCTTAATAATCCTCTGTGGTCTCACAGTTTTATTTCTGAAAATTTACATCCCTAGTCTGTAGTTTAGTAATATCCAACTTCTTTGTTAATATCTCTTTTTCGTGTGTGTCTGATGAGTATTTACAAGTATGATGTCAAAAAGTGGATTCCAGAACTTCCTCTCCAAATTATTCCCTATCTTCTCCACCTAAGTGATCAGCAGTTTTACCTTCCAAGTAGGTCAGGTGCAAACCCCAGCGCCACCCTTGTCTGATATTTCTCAATCCATATCTAATATGTCAGCAAATTCATTTAGCTCTATCTCCAAAATCCTGCTAAAATCCAAATTCATAATAATTACCACCTCCCTTGCTAGCATGCTGGTCCACGCCATCCACCATCATCTTTTGCCTATGCTATTACCGCAGTAAGTTCCTAATTTTCTGCCTTCCTCTGCTCTTATTGCTCCCAATCTAACAACATTCGTCAAATACTACAAATTACCCCCACTAAGCTTATATTGTAGCTACTACTACTATAAACACTGTAAGGAAATCAAAACAGAAATGGCTAATACTTTCAGAGCACCCACTGTACTCCTGGAACCATTTTAATTATTCAAATGCATTTGATTCTCACAATAATACTTAGAAGTAGGCAGAGTGATTTTCCCCATCTTAGGAGCCAGGAAATCAAAGTTCAGGAACTTGACCCTGGTACTCTGTAAGTAACTGGGCGAGCAGAGAGTCAAACCAGCAGTCTGGCTCCAGAGTTCCTGCCCAACCTCTATGCTGTGATGTCCATTCCACGAAAGATAACATAGTAGTAAAGTCCTTACATTCATTTTAAATATCAGAAAACACATCATTTCAAGTACTCCAACACACATAAGTTCAGAGACACAGCAAATACTAAAAGGAAAGCGATTAAATACCTGGTATTCCGATGGCTCTTACATATGAGAATATAATATTTTCTTTTCCTTTCAGAGCATTTTCTACATTCTGCAGGTCTTCTGGGGTAGTAACATATTTCACTTCATTAAACAGAAGAGAACTGAAATACAGATACAATTAATAGAAAAATCATGTATGTAATTAGTTATCTAATCAAAAGGAATTGATCTCCTTTGACCAAACCATTAGTAGTAAGAACTAAGCATTTTAATAACTGTGAATTCAAATCTCTCTTTAGAACATCAACCAGGGACAGGTGTGAGAAATGGTGCTGAGGGTCCATCACAATGACCTCAACAGATCTGGGGAGCTGCAGTCACTAACACCCTAGCCTAACCAGATAAGCCCACACAGATCTCTCCACCTTGAATGCTTCCAGCCCTTCACACACCTAACAGCAGGCTTGTCTCCACGGCCTAATTAGGTCCTACACGACCTAGACCTTGTCTACCTCTCCTGCCTCATTTGGCTCTCCCATCCCTCATGCCCATGACGCTCCAGGCCCACCTCAGGGCCTCCCCACGCACAGGTGCCTTCCCGGGAAGCCTTCCCTTTGCTTGTCACCTCAGAGAAGCCTTCCCTTCCCTCAAGAGGGAAGACCTGCAGAACCGGCTTTTCCTGGAGCATTTTCCTCTCATTTCACTATTTGATTCCTTCACACTACTTACAACAATTTATATTTACATATTTACATGTTTGTCCCTGCCTCTTTTTTTTTTTTTTTTTTTTTTTAAGAGACAGAGTCTCACTTTGTCGCCCTTGGTAGAGTGCCCTGGCAGCACAGCTCACGGCAACCTCCAGCTCTTGGACTTAGACGATTCTCCTGCCTCAGCCTCCTGAGGAGTGGGGACTACAGGCACCTGCCACAATGCCCAGCTAGTCCTGCCTCTTATTAACAGTATGCCCTTGGGGCAAGGATCTTGTGTACTTTATCACTATATTAATTACTTAGAACAGAACCTGAAACACTCCATTCTATGTAATTTTATGGATATGATTATTGATAAATGTTTTTTAAATGAATGAAAGGAAAAGCACAGAAATTATTTACTCCCATCCTTCATTTGAAGAAACAGAAGTTCAAACACTGAAGCGTCTACCGAAACACCCCTGTATTGAATCAAGGAGCCAGAACAGAACACCAAACAGGTGCTCCCAGTTCTGGTCCAATCATCTTCCCACTCAACCATAATTCTTCCAACTCATCTTGTCAGACTAACTTACCATATTTCTTCATCCAAAATTGTCCCATTTTTAGTTGTCTACTTCTGTATTTAGTCAAATACAGTTTCCCTTTACAGAAAACAGCATGTCCCTCTAATATAGCAGTTCTCAAACTTTTTGGTCTCAAACTTTATAGCCTTAAAATTTTTTGTGGTTCTCAAAGAGATTTTGTTTATGTAGGTTATAAACATAACCTACATAACCATAATTATCAATAATTGCCAAAATAGAAATTAAAATACGAATTTTTAAAATCTATTAATTCTTTTTTTTTTTTTAGAGACACAGTTTCACTTTATCGCCCTGGGTAGAGTGCCGTGGCATCACACAGCTCACAGCAACCTCCAACTCCTGGGCCTAAGTGATTCTCCTGCCTCAGCCTCCCGAGTAGCTGGGACTACAGGCGCCCGCCACAATGTTCAGCTGTTTTTTGTTGCAGTTTGTCTGGGGTCGGATTTGAACCCACCACCCTCGGTATATGGGGCTGGCACTCTACCCACTGAGCCACAGGCACCGCCCCTATTAATTCTTTTTGAAACAATAACCACTGTGTTAATATAAACACTTATTTAAAAAATAAGTAAATTTTCCAAAACAAAAGGAAAACTTAGTCAGAAGATGGGCATGATTTTACATTTTTGTAAATCTCTTTAATGTAGAACTAAATAGAAGACAACCAGATTCCCATGCATGCTCCCACGTTCAATCTGTTGTAACGTTACGTATCATGTCGCCTTTGGAGACTCCATTATTAAAAAATATCTTCACTGAGTGGCACCCTGAAAGCACTGCCCTGAGTTACACTGGCCCAGATACTTTCCTATTTATTACCAGTTTCTTCCACTTTTCAAAAGAGACATAAAACTTTATCTTCTATATATCGCAGGGCTCATTTTTTTTTTTAATTACTGAGTAGTATTCATTATGTACTAAATATTTTCAGGTTTTCATTAAATTTTCAACAACGTATTTCAGATATTATTTATTGAGATATTGTTTATTCTTTAAAGGTAGTAATGACAAAGTGTCATTAATAACAGTCCCAGTGCAGGTGATGCAAATGGTAGCACCCCATGCTCAGCAGTAATGAAGCTGACCCCCTCAGATTTGCTGTGTTGCAATTTGGGCTGTAATTTATAGCTGTGGGACCTTTGAGTCTGGTTCTCCAGCTCTGATAGCAAGGCTGAGGCCTCCTATGTCGTATCCATTCCAACTCCTCTTTGCTTACGCCAGGCAGAACCAGACTCTAGGATTTATAAATAAGAATCCTCGTCAATCCACTCCATCTTGTTTAATTTTTATGGCAACCATCTGAAATTGGTACTATCATTAACCCCATCTTAAAGATAAGGTCTAGGGCTTAGAAAGGTTACCTGGCCCAACGTCCCAAAGCGCATTAAGTGGTCATTATCCATGAGATAATGTAACCAAAACTAATGACATTCATCATCTAAGGATCTCTGTGATTGTTCCCAACAGCCTCCTAATTTTAAAATATGCTTTAATGTTAATTTCCAGAATATGAGGATCTGTTCCGCAGGCTGTGCTCCTTCACTCCACTGACAGAGATGGGGGAAGGAGAGTCTCTCTCGGGATTGTCTTGCTCTAACGATTGGGTAAAATAGCCAGGGCTTTCTCTGCTCAGGAGTTTTTCCTGCCCAGAAAGGTTTCTTTTTCTCTGGCTTGCTTTTCCTGAGACTTTCTCTAACCAGATCAGATACGTGGCCAAGAATTGAGTGGTTGTCAGAAATAAAAGGAATGAAGTAGTGTGTATCTGACCCGACTTTCTGAGTAGAGAGCCACTAGGTCGTTTTTCAGAAAGAGTCATCTTTCTATTTCTGTCACGACTCAAGTTTTAAAAAATTCAATGAAAAGAAAATATAACCTGCTAATTTACCATATCAAAACCCCCCAGGAAAAATAAAGATACACAGGAAGAGGGACAAATTACTTTTATCTAAAGTAATTAGATGGTATAACAAGGCAGATTCGTTTGTAAAGAGAAATATCCTCAAGTCTTTTATCAAGTACTTTCTAAATTAATACAGATTTTTTTAAAAAACTGGTAGGAGAGACAATCCAAGATGGCGGCCAAGTAACAGCTTCCCTGCAACAGGGCACAGTGAGTCTGGGGAGATAAGACTCCAGGCATCTCTGGCTGGTGGGATCCACCTATTATCATCCCTTTGGGGATACAGGACGTCAGCAAGGGACCTCTGGACCCCAAGAGGAGGACAAAAACAGTAGAAAACTGGCAAGTGGTTGCATGTGTTTGACCTAATCCCGCCAACAGCCATAAGTGCAAGTAGCAGTGAGACTGCAAACTGGAAAGGCCTCACCTGTGAATTCTTTTGGTGTTTTTGGACTTGGCACTCAGTTGAACCACCTTGGGAAGAGCTTGAGCAGGAGAGTGGAGAACTTTAGGCATTGTCTATGGCCCCAGACTGAGCCACTAAGCTGGACAGAGCTAACATGTTCGACTGTGGGGGGCAGAGAGTCATTGTGAGAGAACTGCCCTGGCAAGCTCTGCCCTCAGGGTCGCAGAGCAAGGATCGGGTGGGAGCTAGTAACCTAGTGACTAAGCAGCCTAAAGAAGGGGACTGAGCTGCCTTACAACCTTAAACATCAGGGGCAGAGTGAGACCAGTTTCGGCACACTGGAGCCTCGGGCTGTTGCCCTGGGTAGAGTGCCATGGCATCACAGCTCATAGCAACCTCAAACTCCTGGGCTTGGCGCCACCTAGACCTCCATAAGAGCTGCACCACAACCGCCAATCAGTGACCTGCACCCTCCGGGACTCCACATGCCCTGACCAGGAACTGCGGGAGCCACACAACCCTGCCTCCCCTCCCTCCTGTACCCTTCCTGCCTCCACACCAGCCTGCTCATCTGGCCAGGGACTCTGGTAGCTGAGTATCCTCCGGAGCCCTACCTACCTCTGTGCAGAGCCCTTCTCCTGGCCAGAGACTGCTGGAGCCTTGGGCTGTCTGTGCAAAAGTCACTGAGTGCCAGGCACTCCCAGAACCGTGCACACCACTTCCCGCCCTGTTGCTGGATCTGGATATGTCACACTCTGGAGCTACTTCCACAATCAGAACTCCCTGGCTGGGGCAGCCCAAGAGAAACTACACAGGGTCACTCCCTACAAAGATCCAGCAACAACAGAGTGAGCCCGCTGGGGTCTAATCTTGGAGAGACACCTCCCCTACTCTGACAACGGCCAGAGGTAACAGTAAAAAACAATCATGAGACGAAATCAACAGATAAACTATGGTAATATGAATAATCAGAGTAGATCAACTCCCCTAAGGATCAATGGGGCAGACACAGCACAAGATCCCATGCACAAACAAATAGCTGAGATGTCAGAAATCGAATTCAGAATCTGGATAGCAAGTAAGATCGAATTAGAATTCTAAGCAGTAACCCAAAAGGTATCTCAAGAATTCAACAAATTCAAAGACCAAATGACCAAAGATTTTGACACATTGAGACAAGAAGCTGCAGCCTTCAAAGAGAAACACAGTAGAATCCCTCAGTAACAGAATGGAGCAAGCAGAAGAAAGGATTTCTGACATTGAAGACAAAGCTTTCGAACCCTCCCAAACACTCAAAGAGGAAGAGAAATGGAGTGCAAAAACAGATCACTCTCTCAGAGAGCTCTGGGATAATTCGAAGAAAACTAATATTCGTCTTATAGGGATCCCCGAAAGTGATGGAGTGGCTTAACAAGGCTCACAGTCTCTTCTCCATGAGATTATGAAGGAGAACTTTCCAGATGTAACAAGAGATTCTGAAATTCAGATAGCAGACAGTTTCAGAACTCCAGCATGACTCAACCCAAATAAGACATCCCCCACACACATCATAATCAATTTCACTAAAGTTAATATGAAGGAGAAAATTCTGAAAGCAGCCAGACGAAAGAAAACCATCACCGACAAGGGTAAGAATATTAGAATAACTGCAGATCTCTCTGCTGAAACCTTTCAAGCTAGAAGAGGATGGTCATCCACTTTTAATCTCCTAAAACAAAGTAACTTTCAACCCAGGATCCTGTACCAAGCTAAACTAAACTGAGTTTCATTTATGACAGAGAAATTAAATACCTCAATGACATTCACATGTTGAGCAAATTTGCCATAACTAAACCAGCTCTCCAGGATATTCGCAGACCTATCCTCCATAAAGACCAGCGTAATCCTCCACCACAAAAGTAAACCCACCCAGAAAATTTTGATCAAATTCCAATTTCCACAGTTGCAAAAGGATTAAAAATGTCCACCAGACTCTCAAAAGGCTTATCAATATTCTCAATTAATGTGAATGGTTTAAATTGTCCTCTAAAGAGGCATAGGTTGGCTGACTGGATATAAAAACCAGATATCTGCTGCATACAAGAATCGCATCTTACATTAAAAGACAAATATAGACTCAAGGTGAATGGATGGTCATCTGTACTCCAGACAAATGGAAAGCAGAAAAAAGCAGGCATTGCAATCCTATTCACAGACACAACAGGCTTTAAACCAAGTGAAATAAGGAAGGACAAGAATGGAAACTTCGTATTTGTTAAAGGTAATATCAATATGATGAGATTTCAATTATTAACATTTACACACCCAACCAGAACGCACCTCAATTTATAAGAGAAACTCTAACAGACATGAGCAACTTGATTTCCTCCACTTCCATAGCAGTTGGAGATTTTAACACCCCTTTAGCAGTGCTGGACAGATGCTCCAAAAAGAAGCTAAGCAAAGAAATTTTAGATTTAAACTTAACCCTTCAACATCTGGACTTAACAGACATCTATAGAACATTTCATCCCAACAAAACTGAATACACATTCTTCTCATCAGCCCATGGAACATACTCCAAAATCGACCACATCCTAGGCCACAAATCTAACCTCAGCAAATTTTAAAAAATAGAAATTATTCCTTGCATCTTCTCAGACCATCATGGAATAAAAGTTGAACTCAGTAACAACGGGAACCTGCATCCCCATACAAAAACATGGAAGCTAAACAACTTTATGCTGAAGGATAGATGGGTTACAGATGTAATTAAGATGGAAATCACCAAATTTTTGGAACAAAACAACAATCAAGATACAAATTACCAGAACCTCTGGGCTACTGCAAAGGCAGTCCTAAAAGGGAAAATTATAGCACTGCAAGCCTTCCTCAAGAAAACGGAAAGAGAGGAAGTTAATAACTTAATGGGACATCTCAAGCAACTGGAGAAGGAAGAATACTCCAACCCCAAACCCAGCAGAAGAAAAGAAATATCCAAAATCAGAGCAGAATTAAATGAAATTGAACACAAAAGAATTATACAACAGATCAATAAATCCAAAAACTGGTTTTTTGAAAAGATCAATAAAATAGATAAACCTTTGGCCAACCTAACCAGGAAAAAAAGAGTAAAATCTCTAATTTCATCAATCAGAAATGGTAACGATGAAAGAACAACAGACCCCTCAGAAATTAAAAAAATCCTACAAGAAACTCTACTCTCAGAAATATGAAAATCTGAAAGAAATCGACCAATACCTGGAAATACGTCACCTGCCAAGACTTAGCCAGAATGAAGTGGAAATGTTGAACAGGCCTATATCAAGTTCTGAAACAGCATCAACTATACAAAATCTCCCTAAAAAGAAAAGCCCAGGACCAGATGGCTTTATGTCAGAATTCTACCAAACCTTTAAAGAAGAACTAGTATCTATATTACTAAATCTCTTCCAAAATATAGAAAAAGAAGGAATATTACCCAACACATTCTATGAAGTAAACATCACCTTGATCCCCAAACCAGGGAAAGACCCAACAAGATAAGAAAATTATAGACCAATATCACTAATAAATATTGATGCTAAAATACTCAATAAGATCCTAACAAACAGAATCCAACAACACATCAAAAAAATTATACACCACGACCAAGTGGGATTTATCCCAGGGTCTCAAGGCTGGTTCAATATACGTAAATCTATAAATGTAATTCAGCACATAAACATACAATTCTTTCAATTGGTGCAGAAAAAGCTTTTGATAATATCCAGCACCCTTTCATGATCAGAACACTTAAGAAAATTGGTATAGAAGGGATATTTCTTAAACTAATAGAGGCCATGTACGGCAAACCCACAGCCAATATCGTACTGAATGGAGTTAAATTGAAATCATTTCACTTAGATCAGGAACCAGGCAAGGTTGCCCATTGTCTCCATTGCTCTTTAACATTGTAATGGAAGTTTCAGCCATTGCAATTAGGGAAGAAAAGGCGATCAAGGGTATCCACATAGGGTCAGAAGAGATCAAACTTTCACTCTTCACAGATGATATGATCGTATATCTGGAAAACTAAGGATTCTACTACAAAACTTTTAGAAGTGATCAAGGAATACAGCAATGTCTCAGGCTACAAAATCAACACCCATAAATCTGTAGCCTTTATATATTCCAACAATAACCAAGCTGAAAAAACAGTCAAAGACTCTTTCACAGTAGTGCCAAAGAAGATGAAATATTTGGGAGTGTACCTAACAAAGGACGTGAAAGATCTCTACAAAGAGAACTATGAAACTTTAAGAAAAGAAATAGCTGAAGATGTTAACAAATGGAAAAACATACCATGCTCATGGCTCGGAAGTATCAACATTGTCAAAGCAATATATAATTTTAATGCAATTCCTATTAAAGCTCCATTGTCATATTTTAAAGATCCTGAAAAAATAATACTTCGTTTTATATGGAATCAGAAAAAACCTCGAATAGCCAAAACATTACTCAGCAATAAAAACACAGCAGGAGGAATCACACTACCAGACCTGAGACTGTACTATAAATCGATAGTGATCAAAACAGCATGGTATTGGCACAAAAACAGAGAAGCAGATGTCTGGAACAGAATAGAGAACCAAGAGATGAATCCAGATACTTACTGTTATTTGATCTTTGACAAGCCAATTAAAAACATTCAGTGGAGAAAAGATTCCCCATTTAACAAATGGTGCTGGGTGAACTGGCTGGCAACCTATAGAAGATTGAAACTGGACCCACACCTTTCACCATTAACTAAGATAGACTCTCACTGGATAAAAGATTTAAACTTAAGACATGAAACTATAAAAATACTTGAAGAAAGTGCAGGGAAAACTCTTGAAGGAATCGGCCTGGGTCAATATTTTATGAGGAGGACTCCACAGGCAATTGAAGCAGTATCAAAAATACACTACTGGAACTTGATCAAACTAAAAAGCTTCTGCACAGCCAAGAACATAGTTAATAAAGCAAGCAGACAGCCCTCAGAATGGGAGAAAATATTTGCAGGTTATACCTCCGATAAAGGTTTAATAACCAGAATCCACAGAGAACTCAAACATATTAGCAAGAAAAGAACATGTGACCCCATCTCAGGGTGGGCAAGGGACTTGAAGAGAAACTTGTCTAAAGAAGAGAGATGACGATCTACAAACACATGAAAAAAAGCTCATCATCCTTATTTATCAGAGAAATGCAAATCAAAACTACTTTGAGATATCGCCTAACCCCAGCAAGAGTAGCCCACATAACAAAATCCCAAAACCAGAGATGTTGGCGTGGATGTGGAGAAAAGGGCACACTTCTACACTGCTGGTGGGAATGCACACTAATACGTTCCTTCTGGAAGGATGTTTGGAGAATACTCAGAGACCTAAAAATAGACCTGCCATTCGATCCTATAATTCCTTTACTAGGCATATACCCAGAAGACCAAAAATCACAGTATAACAAAGGCATCTGTACCAGATGTTTATTGCAGCCCAATTCATAATTTCTAAGTCACGGAAGAAGCCCAAGTGCCCATCGACCCACGAATGGACTAGCAAATTGCAGTACATGTATACCATGGAATATTATGCAGCCTTAAAGAAAGATGGAGACTTTACCTCTTTCATGTTTACATGGATGGAGCTGGAATATATTCTTCTTAGCAAAGCATCTCAGGAATGGAAGAAAAAGTATTCAATGTACTCAGCCCTACTATGAAGCTAATGTATAGCTTTCATATGAAGGGTATAACCCAACTGTAGCACAAGACTATGAGGAAAGGGCCAAGGAAGGGGAAGGGAGAGGGGAGGTTATGATGGAGGGAGGGTAATAGGTGGGGCCACATCTACGGTGCATCTTAGAATGGGTACAGGTGAAACTTACTAAAGGCAGAATACAAATGCCTACATACAGTAACTAAGAAAATGCCATGAAGGCTACGTTGAACAGTTTGATGAGAATATTTTAGATTGTATATGAATCCCGCACATTGTACCCCTTGATTGCACTAATGTACACAGCTATGATTTAACAATAAAAAAAAAACTGGTAGGAACCACCTTTGAAAGGTGAGTTCAGAGTACAATAACAAAATTAACAAACTTAGTCCTTTTGTCATACATTGTATTTCCTCTCACAAGCTTATTTCTTGAAAAATTCTTACCAGAAAAATCTTAAAGGCTTAAAACATAAGAGGATTTCTGCTCCTCCCATTTTTAACAACCAAAAAGTGAAGTTTCCAAATTCATCATCCGCCAAATATTCAAGTACCTAATACATGTCGCATACATGTATACTCTGTAGAAGCACTGAAAAGGCCAAGTTTGCAGAGATAATCACCAATACCAATTACAGAGCCACAAGGAATTCAAATCCAACAAGAATTTTTTTATTAAAATTTCCTGGTAAAAAGTGTGTCATCTTCAAACAGGAACGCACTTAACAATATTGCATAGAAACAAATCTGAAACCCAGAAGAAATGAGTAACAGCTCAATAACTATTAAAAATAGATCAGCGTGCGTCCAGGGCAGGAGTCTCAGAGAAAGATACCTCCAAGGCAATGTTCCTCTGAGATTATACAGTAACATCACCTACATACTCAATACTCGGGCTCTGCTATCACAGGAAAAGAACAAAATATTAGGAGGAACTGTGACAGTTAAAAATAATTCCTGTAATAGTTTTGAAGTTCACATTATCATGAGTAGTGTGCTAACTTGAAAGAAACTTATTATCTGACAAAATACAGTACTGTCATAGGAACATGAGGTGCCACGTCTTAATGAAGAGTTAATGGGATTTCACTGTTTCTTACTAGACTATCTTTCCTTTAAGCATCATTCGGCGATTCTTAGGTATTAACAGTGAGCAGGTAAAGAAGAACGGCCTTTCTCTGTGACTGCTGCCTCATGGCAAATCTCCCCAGCTCTCTCCATGAGCTGTCACAGTGTGAGCTCGTTTTTGTTTTTCCTTCTTCACTAAAAGATGAAACTTCTTGCATTTATTAGGAAAAAGACCAACATTTGTTGAGCCCTGGGTAAAATCCACTTTTATGTGTGTTACTTTATTTGATCTTTATAATAAATCTCATGAGAATGCAATTATAACACATAAGGATAGGGAAACGGGCACTCAGAAAGGATAACTGCTCAGATCATACAGCAGAAGATAGGAAATGGGGAGACTTAAATACTTAGTCAACTCCTAGCTGATTCATCTATCACACAACCTTTCAAATTGCATGAAGGGATCACAGTGGTTGCCAGGGGTTGGGAGGAATGAGGGATGGTTAAGAAGGTGGATCACAGATGATATTTAGGGCAGTGAAAATGCTCTCTCTTATACAATAATAATGGATACATGTCATTATACATTTGTCCAAATTCACAGAATGTACACCACCAAGAGTGAACCCTAAAGCAAACTATGGATTTGGGGTGATTATGACACATCAATGTAGGTTCACTAATTCTTCACAAATGTACCAGTCTGGTGGGCGGTGTTGAAAATGGAGGAATCCATGTACGTGTGGGATGGGGGGTATACGGGAAATCTCTATACCTTCCCCCTTAATTTTGCTGTGAACCTGTAACTGCTCTGAACAATTATCTTCACACAAAACAAAACAAAACACTGCCAGAAGGACACACATACAAATTCAGGCACATGGGAAGACACCACGTATGGGATGAGAAGATTCATTATTAACACGTCAACTGTCCCAAGATAACTTATAAATTTAGGCGGAAGAAGAAAGAAGTATACAATCTGATTTAAAATAATAAACATATATAAAATATGTGTGTGTATACATATATATATAAAACATACTGCATAAACTAAACAAAACAATTTCAGCTTTTGTAGCATTTTCTTAGTTATTTTGCTAAGACCTTTACATTCCACATTTACTAGGATTCACATATACCCTTGTAAGATGCACCGCAGGTGTAATCCCATTAATCCCCCTCCCTCAACCTCCCTCCCCCCTCCCTCCCCTCCCCCTATTCTTAGGTTGTAACTGGGTTATGTTAACTAGTGTGATGAAAATGTGTCAAACGATCTATGAACCAAGTGTATGGTGCCCCATGATCATACTAATGTACACAGCTATGATTTAATAAAAATAAATAAATAAAAAAAGTCAAAGCATCGGCTCAAAAACAAAACAAAACAATTTCAGCAATTCTGAAAGGAGAAGTATGAAGGGGCCTAGACTTTTCACATATTACCTTACAAAGCCTCAAGAAATTAAGTCAATGATGCCGGTACACGAATAAACAGAAACAAAAAATCCTCAAACAGCTACAAATCCGTGGACACTTGAGTCCTTAACAAATTATATTTCCTAGCTCTGTCACCAAGGAGAATAGCAGACTGCCTGAAGTCAGGGGTCAACCGCAGGAATGGATCCCAGACAGGACTGAATTCCCAGGACTGAGGGAAGATTCTAGACCAGGGAGCTTAGATCTATTCCCTCTCAGTCAGCACTCAGGTAACTGCTCGGACTAAGAAATCTTTCTGCACTTACTGAGCAGGTACAGAGCTGAAGACTCCAGAAAAAAAATCAGGCTTGGATAAGAAGGCAGCCATGGACTTTAAAAATCTCACTGAGAATAGCAAAGACGAGCTTCTTATACCTGGTACTCGAGTCTGAATATCTGTGTCCTCCCAAAATTCATATGTTGAAATCCTAACCCCCAATGGGATAGTATGAGGAGGTGGGGCCTTTGGGAATGAGATTAGTACCCTTAGAGAAGAGACTCCTGTCTCTCCCACCATGTGAGGACACAGGGAGAATGTTGAGAAATAAATTTCTGCTATTTATAAGCTCCCTAGCCCAGGGTACTTTATGTAATAGCCTGAACACAGTAAGACACTGGCAGATCCCCCCCTCCACAGGTAGGGTCAAGAGCACCTGCATGACCATGGGTCTTGTTAAGTCATTTCCCACTTTTTAATACAAGTATGTACATTTTTCTGTATCTTTTATATTAATGAAATTTTAGATTCTTAATGTAAGAACAAAGAACAATGATTTTATAAAATTAAAATTGATACCTACAAATATAATGTTAAAAGCTAAAATATTTTAATGAATTGTAGTTGCCAAAAATGAAATCAGGCCAGGCATGGTGGCTCACATCTATAAGCCCAGTATTTTGGGAGGCCAAGGCAGGAAGATCACTTGAGGCCAGGAGTTCAAGAGCGATCTGGGTAACATGGCAAGAACCCGTCTCTACAAAAAGCTAAAAAAAAAAAAAACAAAAAAGCCAGGCTTGGCGGCACACGCCTGCAGTGTTGGCTTCTCAGGAGGCTGAGACAGAAGGACTGTTAACACCCTGAAGTCTGAGGTTGCTGTGAGCTATGATGACACCACGTGATCTCAGCTGGGCACACCGTCATCACTAGCCTGGGCAACAGAGTGAAAACTTGTCTAAAATAAATGAAACAAAATGCAATGAAATGAAAATAAAATGAAACAAATAGGTAACAAGTAAATAAGTCAACGGATATGCCTGTACTTACAAGAGAACATGAGCGACGATGGCATTCACATCAAACAAGGTGTCAGTGGGAAACTCTCTGAGCAATATGTTGCCTCTATAAAAATTTTAAAAACATGTTACAGAAATATCTCATTAGAATTCAATTTACCTTTCTCTCTAGGTTAGAAGTTCTTTGATGTCAGAGCCTGTGTCCTACCCCTTACCTCACACCTACCAGAGTGCTGGTACGTAATACACGCTCATATTTATGACATATACACTCAGTAAATACACTGACTTTTAAAAGCTTAGGCTCTGGATGTGGCGAAAAGACTGCTAAAAAAAAAAACAACCTTGAGTCCAATCTCAGCTTTTTACCATCTTCCCTTTAACAACCACACACACACACAGATTCCGCAAACTGGCCGAAAAAGAAGACGAGCAGGAGAGAAAGAAGGATCCCCAGCAGGGAGAAATGAGAGAAAGGAATCTCTCCAGACTTCCCAGGCCAAATCCAAAGGACCTGAGACAGCTCAGCAGACCAACAAAGTCACGTGCAGAGGAATCTGTCGCTGCAACACTGGTAGGTCCTTCAAAACGAAGGGATTTATCTCATACCTAGACACGGATCTGCTCAGAACACTAAATTTGCTAACCAATTTACTAATCTAACCCCACTTACTTACCAGGCACGTACAGGAGAAGTTTACTTAAGAGTCTTACATTATATTCAAAACACCCTGTGAGGTAGGTATTACTCTCCTCATTGTATAAATAAAGAAGTTCAAGTGCAGAGATGTCAGGTTATAAACCTATGACTTGACTTCCTGTTGGGCTTCACACGGCCCCCACGACATGCAACTTTATGCTGGCTCAGGGACAGATAGTTTACATACTGGAATATTCTAGAAGTATAGCTTTACTTTTATCCATCACAATAAAAAAAAAATTGCTTACCTGAATAAATACGCTTTCATCAAATCCTTTTCTTTTCCACAGTAACTTGAAGTTTCTTCTTTGACACAATTAACCTTTAAAAGATTTATATTTAAGGTTTAGCATTTACATGTATCAAAAGGTCAAATTTCCTGGTTAGGGAAACAAGAAAGAGAATTAAACACTGCAGCTTGCCTCCAGGTCAAACTTTGTATTTTACCTTTTTCCTGATTTGGATGCTGTAATTGCTCACTTATTCAAGTGTGTGAGATCATCCAGAGAAAGGCGCCCTTTCTGCACCTAAGGGTTATAGTTAATTGTTCCTAAGAGCTGGTATTTACTTCGATCTTATAGAACAAGTAGGAGGTGACCAAGCAGGGGAGGAGGGACACACTGGAGGGAAGACGTAAAGGGGGAAGACATCAGGAGCCCGGGAGCAGGACGGAGGTGCTGAGGGGGATGGGGACAGCCTCTCAGCCTCAGCGGGTGGAACTCAGGTGGCAGGCACCGCCGGTTTCCTAACCCAAATCCATCCTCCTGTTTTGTTGTGCAACAAAACTTTGCTAAAGGCAAGTACCCCATTAAAAGGCTTTGCTGGGCTCCCCAACAGCCAGGAATGACCAAACAGTGCCAGGAGTGTTCCCGGGATGGAATTCTTAGAAGCCTCTTAACAGGGGGATGAGTGACACTGTGGCTCTTGCTCCTTCTTTCTGACCAAAAAAGACAAGACCACTAGCATACCAGCAGTGACCACAAACTGAAGGCATCTTTAAGGAAGAAACTACTTGCTAAGGACAGCAAGCAGAAAGCATGGACTTGAGTCCCTGATGATGCCTGAGCAGCCATACTGGGCCTGCATTAAGTATTTAATAAGTACGTACAAGGACAATAAAAAAATAAAAAATATTAAAAATATAAGGACAATCCTGGTGGCATAATGAAGATAAAACAGAAGGCAAAAGAGCACAAAATAAGGAGGTGGGTTAAAAGAAAACCACGTTAGTGTAGGTCAAGGATGACGAGGGCCTGAGCACAGCCAGGTGGAAGTGGGGAGAAGAAGAAGAAAGTCAAGGAGTGTCCAGACGGGACAAACGGGCAGCCACCAACATAGCCACCCAAAACCAGGGCTAGAAGAAGTTACTTGGTTTTGCATTTGGTAAGGGTTTTCTCTATTTGAAGATAGGGTCTCTTATTGGTTAATTTTAGTAAGAGTTGAGAAAGCACAATGACAACAGGGAAGTGACATTCGTTTAAATAGGGAACTGACATTCAGAACAGCTATCAGGAATAGAGAAGTGGAACTAACAGAAAATAGCCATACCCTATAAGTGAATTCTAGTGTCTGTAATTTAAGAAAAATCTTTAAGTCAGCGCAAGATGTATTTGATCACCTACCATATGTCAGTTTCTGTTCTAGTCACTGAGGATATAGGTAAGTTCCAAAAAAAAATCTACTGTTAGAACTTACATTCTAAAAGCAGAGACAATTAAAAAACGAATTAGTATGTCACAGTCAGTGCTATAATTTTAAAAATTATAAGGAGACAGCATGTGATAGGGTGGTTTAGATAGGTAATCAGGGAAGGCTTCCCAGAGGAGGTAACACTTATGCAGAGAACTGAGTAGTGAAGTGACGTACACAAACACACAGACGCAGGGCAGAGATGAGCTCTAGGCAGAAGGGAAACACCTGTTAAAGCAGCAGTTCTCAACCTGTGGGTCATGACCCACAGGAACTGTATTAAAGGCTTGCGGCATTAGGAAGGTTGAGAACCACTGCGCTAAAGCCTGGTGATAACAGCACCTCTAGCAGTTTCGAGTAGCAGAAAGATGACCAGGATGTGTCAGGAACAAACTGAGCAAGGTAGAGGGACAGAAAACAAGATCAGAGACAAAGCCAGAACCACGGTAGCAGGAGCTTGTTTTCTAATAACTGTGACGGGGAGCCTCTCCAAACAGGGTGGCGAGGAGTTCTGATATATCTGACTACAAGTGGAGAAGTTGTCTTGGGACAACCGGAGAAAGGCCCATTGTTAGACGGTCACTGCAGTTTCCAGAGGAGAGGTGCAAGTATAGAAATTGGCCAGATTCACAAAGTTTTCATTGCAGAACCTGGTAACAGATGGATTGGTTATGAGAGAAAGAAGAGTGAAGGACGATGTTTTTGTTTGAAAATCTCATTTAACACAGGGATACAGACGAGAGTGAGGCAGCAGCTCCACTGCTGCGATGACGGAAGGGCCTGGAAACAGCCATGGCGACACCAGCTACAACCAGGCTGGTCTGGTTGACAGGCTAAGCCAGTGACACGGGACACAAAAAGAAGGAAACAAAAAGAAGAAAAAGGCAGTGGGACAGATTCAACCCCGGATCCACCTGTGCAGGTGAACTCCTTCCCAGGAAAGAGGACGCAGGAAGTAACAGAGGCCCCGGAGCTGTTCTCAGTGGGTCAGGAACCCCCAAAGCCATGGAGGCGGCTGGCAAGGAAAGCTGCCTATTCTGGGATACACAGCCGTCCCTGAAGTGGGTGAAGTGGTGAACACCCACAGTCTCACGGAGCCTGACAAAGACAACACCCACCAGGAGCCCTGTCCCCTGCCCCGGGGTTTCACCTGGGCGCCCTGGGCCTGGGGGCTGAGGGACCAAGGTGCCCTGAAAGAGCTGCACACCATCCTGAGTGAGTTCCGTGTGGAAGATAATGCCAACAAGTTCCAACGTGGTTCCCCAGGAATTTCTCTAGTGGGCTCTCCAGCCACTAGGCTGGCTCCCCCAGAGGCACTGTGGTGAGTGGTCTCAAGTTGGAAACCAGCTGCATTTATTAGCACCACCTCAGCAGACAACCATGTCTGTGACACAGAAGACAGTGGAAATTAATTTCCCGTGAGTACACAAGAAGCTTTTGCTCCGGCTCGGCACTCGTACCTCAGTGGTTAGGGCACTGGCCACGTGCACCTGGGCTGGCAGGCTCAACCCTGGCCCAGGCCTGCTAAAACAATGACAAGAACAGCAACAACAAAAAAAATAGCCAGGCATTGAGGCAGGCGCCTGTAGTCTCAGCTACTTGGGAGGCCGAGGCAAGAGAATCGCTTAGGCCCAATAGTTTGAGGTTGCTGTGAGATGTGACTCTACCAAAGGCAACATAATGAGACTCTGTCTCAAAAAAAAAAAAAAAAAAGAAGCAACAGCAGCAGCATCTGTGCTCCAAGAAGGTGGTGGCTCCAGTCCCGATCTGACAGAGAACCAGGCAGGGTCACCTGTACAGCGTTTCCCAAGCTGTTTACACTGCCAGCTGGTGCGACCGAAGCCTGTGGCACCAGCAGGTGCTGCCATTGGTCCCCTGGAAGCTCACTAAAGCTCTCCCACTTGAGTGGAAATGTGACCATCCAGTGTGCAGCAAAGCTCTACCAACTGCCAGAGACTCCCAAGACAGCTGGGAAGGTAATCGAAGGTCTCTATCTCCTCCGCTGAACTTGACAGAGGCTGCGACCAGCGGGAACAAAGGACCTTCCAGTAGTGCACCAGCTCCTCACCAGGTGTGTGGCAGCTTCGCCTGTCAGTCAGGCGGAACACTAGGGCCACCCCAGGAGGGGACCATCCACGTCTTCACGATGGAGAACGCAAATTGAGAGGTGACAGGTCTCCTGAGCTTTCACACACCTGCCTCCACCATCATGAACCATCTGATCCACCATTGCACATTCTTTCTACAATGTGCAAACCCAGACCCATCTTCTAGATCCCAGGAGCGATGCCCTTGTTCTTGCCAGAATGAAAGGGTTGGACATGTTCAATGTGCTGGATCTCTTGGAGAATAAAACCTTCCTGGAGAGGCTCAAGTTCAGCAGAGGAGATAACAGACCTGTGATTACCTTCCCAGCGGCAACTGCCAGCATGGGGGCAGGGAAGGCTGGGCTGGTGCTACAGTAACCAGTCGCCAGTGAGATTCTGGATAAAGCCACTGAGAATTCCAACCAGGAAACAGAACCCCACAAAATGGTCCCATTTTCACAAACATGAGAATCTCTATCAAAGGGAACAGCGTGAACTAGCTTTACCAGACAGCCAGTGAACTTGACAGTCTATCGCAACAGCTCGGGCTGTGTGGTGTCACCTTTAGCCATGTCTCTGGTCCCCCTGTTTTCCAGTTAATCACATCCTCATGCCCGTGATCATGGGAATGTAACTGCAGAAAACCAACTCATGATTGGCACTATGGAGTTAACAGGTGAATCATAAAAGTGTATGTTATATATGTAAATATTTTAACTCTCTTTCATGTTCCAAATGTAAATATATATATGTACATGTACACACTTACTAATACAGCTACACTAGACTTCTTTTGGTTATCCCTTGTATAATGTATCTTTCTCCTTCACTTACTTTGAAGACTCTGAAGCCTTTATCTTAGTCCCATTCTAAGCAGCACACTGTTGGATATGGTGGCTGTGTTCAGCTTGATGATCTCTGTCTTAACTAGAACATGTGATACATTTACATTTTACTGTTTCCTTTATCTACCTCTGTCTCTTTTTTTTTTTCTTTTGTGCAGTTTTTGGCTGGGTCTGGGTCTGAACCCACCACCTCCAGCATATGGGGCTGGCGCCCTACTCCTTTGAGCCACAGGCACCACCCTACCTCTGTCTCTTGCCATCTTAACTTATGGAAAGTCTCAAATGCTTCTTTTTATGAAGTCTTTCCCAATACCACCTGTGACTTTCTACCTCAAAATTAAGATACAGGCTTTCTTTCCTTTAAAGCTCTACTGCATGATCAGGTTCTGCTAATTTAAAATAAAATGACTTGTGAGTATGTTTTATTCTCCTTATTTAGGCTATAAACTCTCCACAGGAAAGGACTGAGTCATCGTCTTCATTCTATCCAAAAGAAAACTAAGTGCTGTAAGCTCATTTCAGTCTGACAAATATGTATTTATGGAGCATCTGCTATGTGCCAAGCACTGAGCTAGGTACCAGTACAGGTCTGTCTGATGCCCCCCGTCGCCCTTCCAAAGAGCTCAGCATCCTCACCATAAAATAGTTCATAAGTGCAACAGCCTGGGCAGGAAGCTTAACGTTAATATTCTACTACAGTTACCAGATGCACAGTTATTAGTCATTAGTCTACCAGTTACTAAAGAAACAGCATAATTACCTCTTTTCGATTTCCCACCAACCTAATATTTATTTTTTTTATACATAGTGTATGAAAGAAACATATTGTTAAAAATTAGGAAAAACCTTATTCACAGCATTAGTATTGACATATATCTTTCCATTTAAAAAAAATTACACTTTTACATAGTTGTGGTCAAACTAATTGCACAGCTTTTAGTTACGCCCTCGCTTCAACTCACTTGCTCCGTTTTAACTTACTGTGAAAACCTTTCCTAAGGATTTCACTGGATGAGGGGCCTCTACTCTGGATTGCAGTCTGTCTCCTACTCTAGGTTACAACACAATTTAAGAGCTCATGAACGGTACCACACCTAAGGGGACGGGTGGGTGACAGTTTAGGAAGGTGGAGACATTCAGTTCACCGTGCCACATGCATCTGAAGGGCCATGTCGCTTGGATAAAAGGAAGAGGGCTTACGTGGTACTTTCCCAGAGGGGAAATCAGAGGGACATCCAGATCCACAGAGTCGGCCAGGCATAGTGGTTCACGACTGCACTCTGGGAGGCTAAGGTGGGTGGATCTCTTGAGCTCAGGAGTTGGAACCCAGCCTGATCAAGATTGAGACCCTGTCTCTACCAAAAATAGAAAAATTGGCCAGGTGTGATGGTGGGAACCTGCAGTCCCAGCCACGTGGCAGGATGAGACAGGAGTATTGCTTGTGCCCTGGAGGTTGCTGTGAGCTACGATGATGTTACAGCACTCTACCCAGGGTGACCAGAGCCAGGCTGTCTCAAAACAACAATAAAACACAATAAAAACAGGTCCACAAAGTCCAGACATGGTTCAAAAAGGGAGCCATTCATTTGACAAATACATACTGTACATTTTCTGTATGTCAGGTATAATCTGCTCTTTGTATATACTTAATATCAATTGTTGTGCATTTTACATCAGAACACCTAGCCCAGTATCTTAAAGATTTTTTTTTTTTTAATTGTTGGGGATTCATAGAGGGTACAATAAGCCAGGTTACGCTGATTGCAATTGTTAGGTAAAGTCCCTCTTGCAAGTATCTTAAAGATTTAAATACTAGATGGAAAAAAACACCTGGTGGCAATGTTGTAAATAAATCTGGATTAGCAGTACAAAAACACACTGTAAGAGCATCAGAAACCGAAAAACAGATGAGGAGAGAATTCACTTTATTTTTCCAAGACTCCTAAGTCCACATGCATACCAATAAATTATAAGAAAACGTTTATTTGCTGATCACTGTTTGAATCTCGGAATTCCCCATAGATGATACTGATAGAAAATGCTAACCCACCATGATGATAAAAATCAGTCATTTTTGAATCTTCATTAACACTTGAACTATTGTATAAATGAATCAGCAGTAACAATTGAAAATTCCTTTTCACTCCTCATACAATTTAACTTCCAGTTTCAATCATCCAATGTTAAAAGTCTAAAGTATCCTCCTGGGTGAAAAGTGCACGACAACCATGTAGATGGTCAAGCACGATAATGGTTTTTAGCTGGCAGTGAAAAACAGCTGCAGCTTAGTACTTAAACCAACCTAATACTTAATTTCTAAATTTCAGCTTAAAATTGTATTCAAAGGTCCTTGGAGATGAGTGTCATTATTTTAAATGAGACCTCATTAAAAAATGGCACATTAAAAACATAGGTTTTTTTTAAAAGTCACATAGCCAAGGTTAGTTAACCTTTCTATGTCTCCTGTCCTGGGAAATGCAGCCAGAGTCTAAGAGAGACGTGCTGCGTCTCTCAGTGAAGGGAGGCAAATGAACCAGGTGTACCCATACACAGAACGCCGGGCAGGCGCTAATGCAAAGGAATCTAACCTCAGGGGTTACTTCTCATTCAGCTTCCTGGGGTTTAAATTCCATACTTAAGTTACAGAAAAGACTACACAGTTATGTGATCCATGATGCATGTGGAAATTTTCCATAATGCTCCATGGAAAGTTTGAACGTTTTTTGAGAAAAAAAATTAAATAAGTAATTTCAAGTTGAGTTGTTCTAACTTTGCTCTAAAAATAAATGTGAGAAACCTGCACATAAGCAATTATAAAGACTAACAAGAAAAGAAAAACATTCTTTAGTTACCTCAATTTTGTTACTTCCATTTGTCCTAATAGAAAATTAATAAATAGTTGAATTTTGAACTATTAAGAAATATTCATCAGACAAAATGGAACATCTAACTATTGGTATGAAAGGTGATACAAAAGGCCCAATAGTATGATTTACAAAAAAAGGTAAACGCTAAGCTAAAAACTTGTAAACAGCTTTTCCCCCCTCTATGTGTACCATGTTATATAATAATCTGAAATTATCTTTCTGTGCTTCTGTTTATTTTTATGAAAAAAATATTCTTGCAGTTTGGAAACAGATGTAGAACAAAAGTGCTCTCAGTCTTAATCCATATATGTTGTTCAGTAGGTCACTAATTTTACTAATGTAAATATCTCTCTACCTTTGCAACTGAAATTCCATAGTCCTGGAGAGGTTTAACAGCCTCTTTCAGTTCTTCAAGAAATACAGATGTACTTGGAGAACCTAAAATAAGATATAGTTTATGAATGTTTACGAATCAATTGCCCCTTAAAAAAGATGAATTTTTAAAATTAGAGCCAAAATATGCAGACACAGAGAAATATATTTATTTGTCCAACTATCCTGCAATGGCCCATATCTGAGGGACTGAACACACCCAGTTACATCTTTTCATGCTTATTTCCCTATTGCCTCATTATTCTTATTTCTAATGTTTTTGTCACGATATAATTTTGCAAGTGACATGAAAATCTTTCTAAAACAAGATTATGATAAATCAACGTTTAATTTGAACCTAAATGGCATACACAAAGCACTTGTACACATACAAACTTTAAAGATTATTTTTAAATATAATTATCAAGATACAATTATAATAAAGGAAGCAACAGAAATGGGAATTCAATTCACTTACTAATTCCAAGAAAAGTATTTTTAAGGCATGAAGACCTAAATAAGACTATTACAATTAGTTACGTTCAATAGTTACATCAGCTATTTCAGTATAATTAATGATATAACTAAACTGGAGTATTAAATTAAAGCATTACTAACACATTTAAAGTTTTAAAAAAACTTTTAAAATATTTACATGCTAAGAGCATGAGAAAGCCTACTCCCAGAAATGACTAGATGAAATTCAGATGTCATGTCAGCAGCTAATTCCTATCTAGTATTTACTATACAGTAAGTATAGTATAAGAATACTTATTTAATGCTTACAACAAACTTAAAAAGTACTGCTGTTTCTTAATAAGTCATGAAAAGACATATAGATCACACCGCAGGCCAAGTGGCAGAGTCCAGGTTCAAATCCAGGCAGGCAGTTTATAGTAACAGCTTTCCAGCACTACTGATCCTGATAGTAAGTGACCACTGAGCTTATTGACTGAACAGCAATCCAAACATCGCAAAAAACATACTAGATTCTAAAAAATACTTACCAGCTTGACAAAAATAAGCTAAAGAGGCTTTTCCCGGTTTCAATGTACTGAAATATTTCTGAGGACTTAGTTCTGGTAGAGAGTTTGCTGTTGACTTGCAAAAAATGCATGTTATGACAAAACAAATCCCAGCTCCAAACACACTGCAGCTGGAAGACATCACTGGCCACAGCACACTCAAGCCAGCAGGCGTTTGGTCTTCTCTGTTCACTGCTGTG